>NC_133094.1:0-1359681 GCF_019914945.1 Typha latifolia
AGGAATATGCTAAGCCTGAGGTATGTCATGCTTTATATGAAAGCTTGTCGATTCACACCTCACAGCTAACATGCATTGTATGATATATGGACAAGGTTCTGTCGTTTTGTTATTTAGTATTTTTCCTCTGGGCAATATAATTTATTTAGACTCCCTTTTCATGTGCGTGAAGGTTGAGTAGCGATGGAACCTCCATTGATGTATGAATGTAGCTCGGGCAGAGGCGATCGGTAGCCTAAGAAAGACCCGGGCCTCTTCTAAGACTGGCCTGATTGGACCGTTCTGCCTACTGTAGACATATAATTTAAATTTAAGGACACTTTCAGTCCAACGTAATTTCGGATAGGCTTCGTTGTGGGGCCCACCACATGTTACAAAGTCAGCGGCGGTGGGCGGCGTCATCGGGTTTCGGCTGACTGTTCCCTGATACAGTTGTATGAGGTATGTTAACTACCGAAACCAGATCTATAAAAATAAAAAATAAAAAAACGAAATTAGACATATAAAGCAGTCGGCAAATAGATCTGATTATAGAGAGAGATAAAAGGGAGTAAGACATCTGAATCGTCGAGAGAAGAGGCTATTCGGCATGGGTTTCCTAGTTAAGGACGAAGACGACTACCGCCAGCACCAGCAGAAAACAAAGAATGAGGTGGGCGAGGCCTGTCTTCCATCGGTATGTCTGTACGGCGACATCCTTGAGGCGGTGCTGTCTCACGTGCCGACCATTGACCTGGTGCCAGCCTCACGGGTGTCGAGGGAGTGGCGCGGCGCTGTCCGTTATGCTCTCCGGCGCTGCCCTCGCCGTAGGCCGTGGCTCATCGTGCACCTCCAGAAGGCCCGGCTTTCCAGGGTTATCACCACCCACGCCTACGATCCCCACTCCCGCACGTGGCACCGCATCCCCCACCACGCGCCGCCGCCCTTACTTCCTCGTGGACGCGAAGGCGGCCGACTCTACGCTCTCTCCCTCGCGCGGCTAGCCATCTCTGCCGATCCCTTCGGCGCCACGTGGCGTGAGATGGAGGCCCCGCGGGTGTGGCGTGAGGATCCTGTGGTGGCGGTGGTGGGACGCCGCGTGGCAGTGATTGGCGGTGCGTGCGAGCTGGCCCTGAACGTGGGCGAGGACGTGGGCGCGGCGGAGGTGCACAATCACAATGGATGGGAGGCGTGCGAGGCGATGCCGGCGGCCTTTAATGGGTCGGCGTCGGCCATGTGGCTGTCGGTGGCGGCTTCAGAACGGAGGGTGTACGTGGTGGAGAGGAAAAGCGGTTGGGCGAGCTGGTTCAATCCGGAGGCTGGGAGATGGGGCCCTACGCGCCAGCTTCTGGATACGAGCATCTCGGATTGGGCCATCGGACTGGGATGGTCCCCCGATCGCCTGCTTTTGGTGGGGGCCGGAGACGGAGACGGACGAGGTGGGGTGAGGGTATGGGAGGTGGAGGGGGAGACGCTGCAGGTATTGGATGATGATGGAGGACAAGTGATGCCAAGGGAGATGGCAGAGCGGCTGTTTCCTCCTCTTAGTCCTGGAGAAGAAAGAGAATTTGCGTGTTCGATTGGATTGTGCAGCGCAGGGCGCGATGGTGGCTATATATTCAACAAGTCGGAACCGAGGAAAGGAACGGTGCTCTATGAGTTTGAACAAACGCTTGCTGCTCAGGAGAAGAGGACGATCATCCGGTGGGAATGGGTTCCTTACGATCCACCAGCACCCGAGCTGAATTCGATAGATAGGCTCATCTTTGGTTGCTCTTCCGTCGGATTGGATGATCTCGTTGGTCTTCTTCCAAGTACTATATCAAAGTAGTGAATATAGATCAGTTAGCTAAATTAAACATAAATTCCGACGATTGTATACGTTTGCGAATCTCTGTTTTTCAATTGCAACACCAGTTTGTCCAAGTACTGTCTAAACCTTCCATTGTACTACACCTTCCATTTTCCTGTATGGGTTGGGTTACCTTTCCATTGCAACAGAACTTTTGGTGGAACCCTTCAACAAATTTAGCCCATGGAGATCCACAAAACATATAACATTTACAGATAAAATACAAATTTGGCTGTTCTTCTATTCCTATCCTTCAGTAATATGCAGTTCCTTTCTATAATCCGGGCCGACAACAAAGCATATATACATATGTATTATGTATTATTGCAAGCCTTGTGATCATCACTAGGAGTAGGTGACAGCCCTGACATCTTGATAGTACTTATATAGGAAAAGTTTAAAAAAAAAAAAAAAAGACTTTGGATGTCACAGGGCTGCTTTGTCAGCAACCTCACTTGGAGGAGAAAATGGCCTCGAGGTCTTTGTACAAACCTTTGGATTTTGCTCTAAGCTCACCCTTTGTCTGGAAGTCCGCTGACGATGTTACAGAAGAGCTTCTAGTCCTCTTGCCGCTCCGAAATCCATTTCTCTGGTTCGTGCTACTCGAAGGGTCATTTGGCCCTCCTGCGTCTTCTCTAGTGAAGCTAGCCTTCGCCATCTCTCTCAGTTGTCTCAACCATGACCTCTCATTGGTGCCTGAACTCCTTTGCATCTGACCGTGGGGGGAAATCGTAAATCCTGCATCACCATCTCCAGAATTGGAAGATAATTGCTCATTCAAGTCACTCAACAGTCTTGAAGGAAGCACGGTCAGTAAAAATCCTGTGACAACCGTCTTTAACCCCATAGAAAACGAGTTTTTGTCCGGGCTGAGCCAAAGAACTTGTAGGTACAATGCATACCATTCATTGATCATTTGTGCGGTAAACCCAACGATGAATACCACAATCATGAAGAAACCTACATTTCTCTCATCAGCATCCAGGAAATCCTTTTCAATGAGAAGAAAGCATGCAAATACAGCGACTTCACTAGCAACTGACATGATCTCCACAAGCTGTACCCTCTTCTTAATGAAGGGTTTCTTTAACACTAGGAAGAATAGTTGGAACGAGGTGATGGAGAGAACAATTATAGTCGGAAACTTGGAAGACCGGTTGGATGAGTACGCTCCTGCCACTACCCCAAGAGTTACACGCTTGACACATTCCAGAAATGTATAGTAGATCCTGAGAATACCAAAGAGCTTCTGGATGAAGGGCGCTTCTGCATCCTCAGTTTCATCCTCAGAGGCAATGATTCGGTCAGCTTCAATTCTCCTTCCGTTCCCGCCACTAGATATCTGCGAAAGCATATACTTAGGTGGCCCTCGAAGGTCCTCAAATAATGGACCAAGTTTTGTTAGACAAACTGTGTTCTGCTGACCATTCCAAGTCCACTGGCCTCTTTTACCAGGACCTAAAGTCACTCGGATTATCTCCTGGTACCAGTGGTATTCCTGTCCTTCTTGATGAACTTCTTTGTACACAAGAAGTTTACCCATCATAATGCCCAGTGATAGGAACATAAGTAGAGATATTAGAAGAGAAGCAACAATGCCCAGCAATACAGTTCCAACTACAACACCTGCAGTACTTCCCCCTTAAGTTGAGAGAAGAAAAAAGATCTATGTCAGCACTCAGAATTTCTCAGTAGAGCGAGAAAGTGATTTGATTGCGAAAAATGCACCGGAAAGAAGAGGATGCTGTTTTGAAGTTAAGGGGAGCTAGAGGCTAGATCTTCCACCTGCCATGTGGGCATCAAGCAGTAGCTAAATAAGACTATTACTATTGACAAGTTCCCTACCACTATTTTATATTTATCTCATGAGAAAGTTATTATGCAAAAACAAGGAAAGTTTCATGTATATTCCTTTGACCTATGCATAACCATGAAATCATTCTCTGTTGTATTACCCCTAATTACAGCTGCAGATGCTTGACAAGAACATGGCAAGGCAAGAAATATCAAGAATATTTCAAATCTTGGGAACACAAGTGCACCAACGTCCTTATGCTTTTCTGAGTTCTTCTTTCTTAGTCTGAAAGTGAAAATAACCACAGCATGCAGCAAAACCAAACCGCCACCAATAACAGCTAGCCAAAACATGTTTCTACCGAAAGAGTCCCACCTGCAGCCATAGAAAAGCTTGATAGCTCTATACTTATTTGAAAGAAATAAATATCAAGAAACAAAGATATTTGAAGTAAATTAATGCTGTTGACTTAAAGTGAATGCAACAACCTTCTATCTCAGTATCTCAGTATATAGAAGAGTTAGTAAAAGAGGTGTGCACAAACACATAGTTCAGTAAGAGTGCAGGTGCTGTGCAATCACCATTTCATCATTTATCATAGGTTTTCATGTTTAAACAAAATATCAAGCTTGTATAAAAACTTAAGCACAAAAGATGATTTATCTGACGTCCAATGAAGTTCTACCTACCCATGTAAATTTTGTGTATTACTGATAAATTCAGCCTGAGGTATCATATTCTGGTCCTGGAAGTACAAGTACCAAAAGAGAATTTTATTATCATATATCCATAATGCCTCTACTCTCTCATGGAAAGAGTTGCACTTTAAAATAAGCAGGAGCCGAACCTCAAAGAATGATCTGTATTCTAGTGGAGTTAACAGCTTTCCATCTAGAGAAGCTTCCATGTGCAGGTTTCTAGTAGTTATTCTCGAGGATCCCATAGTCTTCGGTTTGCTGCTTCCCTGTGACTTCGAGTATGCCACAACAGGAAGGGTTGAATATCCTGTAAATGAATCAGTAGCGGGGTCCTCCCAGGGAAGACCAAAGTATGGGATGATCCACTGTATACCCCTTGCAAATTCATAATATTCAATGGGCAAGTTAACTGCCAGCCATCTAGAAAGTGCAAAGACCTGGATATGTGATGCAATTCTCTGCATAATATCAACATTATGTCAGTTCTAAAATGTGGTATTAGATCAAAGAAACCCAAATCTAGTTCCTCTAGTCTAGTAAATTGATAAAGAAAAGCAACTTCTTTAGAAACAGATAGTTTAATCATCTTTGAATTCATTAGTCTGATTAGAGTTCCAGTATTTATGGACTGTTACTGTGAAATAGAAATGTCATCTTCAGATTTTAGTTAACAAATAACAATAGGTAGATCAATGATTCAAACAGTTTGTCAGCATACCAATAGACTTCTTGACGGCTCTGATATTATATGAGCAGCTGGTCTTGAGAAAGCTCCAGATGATACAAGTGATGAAGTTGAATAAGTGAGTAATGCTGCAACCATTGCAGTTGCTACAAAAGCTACAGTAGTAACGATAGAAACCACTGAAGATAATACAGGTACGCTATCTGCATGTATCAAAACATGTTAGATATGACATACACCAATAATCATAACTTATGTTGAGAATAGAAGTGAAATTAAAGAACATTCCATCATCAAAAGCATGACTATTGAGGTAGTGTACCATTGCATAAGCTCAAGATTTTGAATAGTCAACTTGACAGTTTATTCTCAGTAAAAATACACTTGGCGTACAGTAATGTATGTAATGCTTATGAAACTTATAATTAAACAAAGTAATAGAATAAGCTTTAATTCAATGCAAAAGATACTACTCACCAACTACTCTAAAAGTTTAAGTTATTAGAGAACAATGATTTTTATATTTTATATTCTTACACTTCTCCTCACTTCTAAATTTGAAGTATTTTAAAAGACATTTAAATTAAATAGGTGGAGGTTTCATGTTTTTAAATAACGAAGTGAGTCTGACAGAATTTGAACTCAGAACCTCTGCTCTGATACCATAATAATTCACCAACTATTTTAAAAGATTAAATTATTAAAGAACGGTAGTTTTATATTCTATAACAACCTTGAAGCATTAAAGTTGCAACTGTTTACAGCATTAGATGTTCTACAGCACGAACTGTGTGAAAAACTTGCTGTACATATTTTCCCAGCTGAATAAATTCATGGCTGTTTACAGCATTAGATGTCAGGTGAAATTTTATAAAACATTATTGAGAAAAGAGACATTTGCAATATAGTGAAGGGTCTTTGCAATTAATATTAGATCAATCACTGCCATCTTGGTGTATAACCACCAAATCTTTTCCTAGTACTTGAAAAGATAAGTTAATATTGAGATTGTACATGAAGCCATCCAACGAAAAATGTTTCAAGCTTGAACTTCACATTAGTGCCATCAGGAACTAGATGTTAGGGAAGGAAATCAAGGAAGTCAGTGAAGGTTAAAACTAACCTTGTGCTGAGTTCCGCCTATCCAGAAAAAAATAAGAAGGTTGAGATATATGTCAAAATACCAAGGTCAATACATGCATTATCTATTGGCATTTTGTTTGAACTGTATTTGCATAATACATATATAGAATTACGTAATAATGATGGAATATGCAATATCTTCTGTAAATCATAATGCAAGTTTGGAATAATCAATCAAGAAACAAATCCATTTGAAGGCCTGGATGACAGACGAGAGCCATCCAGGATAAAGAAGAGGAATTGCAGACTCAAGTTTATAATATTACTATATTATAATAAATTCAAAACAGCAGCTTAGAAAACTTTGAACACTAGAAAATAGATCATACGTACAATGCCTCACTTGAAGACGATTTGATGCCAAATTACTGTTTCCAGCAAAATCCTGAGTAGTATTTTCAGCAATTTCTACTGATACAACTTTTTCATCAGCATGAACTTCTATAGTGTATATGCTTTTACTCTTTTCCTGGAATCTGAGAGAAACTAAAATGGCGTCATAATCAGCTTATATTCTGAAGAAATTTGCTTTAAATTATAAATTTTGCATATATAAATATATCAAGAAATGAGATGTCTTGCCTTAGTAAGTGTCCTCCAGTAATCAAGATAGCTGAAGAATTGAAGTCAAAAATAGGCTTTACAAACTTTATGAACACTGGTATAATATGTTCTCTGGTCCTCATTTTAGTTGTTGTTACCTTTACTGAAGGCCTCTGATCATCTGCCATTCAGTACACATCAAAATGGAAGATTAATGAAGTCCATCATCATTGAACAATAGTATGCATTATCTAGGACTTACAAAAGTTCTAGATACAAATAAAATGGACGACAAAAATATAAATGTCTAATGATCGAAAAAGGTTAGAACACCAAAATGAGTATTATCATATAGCATATACATCTTGTTTCTAATCAGCTGTTGATCTACAATGATTTGTTGAATGGAGGTTTGACATAATTTCTCTTTAGGTGAGATGGCTAGATACATGCCTCATTTGGAAAGATTAATAACAAGGTTCCAAACCTCGATATCGAAATTAGGATCGACTATCCGAAAAAATGATACATATCGGCCATCCATATCAGATCGGACTATTTTTAAATTACATAAAACTCTAAAGATTACTTGAAAATGCAAAAAGTTTTTTAAAAATTTAAAAAAATAATAAAAAATAAGAAAATAATTATTAATCACATATGAAGTCTAAAAACTAAAAAATACATTAACTTACTCAAAATTTTAATGAATACTATGTTGGCTTTCCCTTCTTTTTCTCTCTTTTATTCCCTCTCTCTCAATTACTGCCAAGGCAAAAAATAAATCTAATTTTTTCCTCTCTCTCCCTTCTCTTCCTCTCTTATACAATGCAAATTTTATTTTATTTTCATTTCTTCTCTCCCTTCTCTTTCTCTCTCTCTCTTCCTCACGAACTATCCATGTGGCTGAGAGCCCTCACAGCCTGGACTGTCACAAAGCAATTTTTTCTTTCATTTTTTCTTATTTCTTCTCTTTCTCCCTTCTCTTTCCCCTCTCTCTCTCTCTGTTAGTATGTTACTCCCTCTCAATCTCTTCCTCCTCTCACTCTCCACTCTCTCTTCTCTATTACTGTAGCAGAAAATCATAGAGGTTAAAAGAGAGGAAGAAAAAGAGAGGGAAAGGCTAGAGAGAGAAACGAGATAGATAGGGCAACGAAGAAAGAAGAAATAAAAAAAATCTAGAGAAAAGAGGGGGGGAGAAAGAAGAGAGAGGCAGAGCCCATACCGAGCAAGATCGGTTGATCTAACCGAAACCATAAATCGAGATCGGCCGAAACTTGGAACCATAACTAATAACACCCCTTACGGACAAGTAAGAGTTAGGATGCCCTAGTAGGATATCCCAGAGTTAGGATGCCCTAGTAGGATATTATAAGGACTATCTTTAGAATTTATTCCTATAGGCAGCACCTCTCTCGGATAGTTTAGGGTTACCCCCCGGCATTTTGTTTTCTCTCTCCTCACAAAGTTGCGGCACCAGCCATCCATGCTCAAGGATTGAGGGGTGGAGTTAAGAGCTATTTTTGCTGGCATGGTGTGGTCAGATGTTGGCTTTGGGATCTTGGCATCCAGTCCCCTGCATGTAATAATCCTGTGAGGTGAGGCCCTATTGTCATCAAATATTTTCTATCCACTGCATAAATGTTATTGTAAATTTCAACCAACACATGCCTCATAAAATATAATAACATGTGATGACCGCTCCTCTGCTCACAAGGAAAAAAAGAATAAGATACTCAATCTTGATCAAGTGTCTGAAATCTTGCTTATCATATTAGTGAAAAAGATTCTAGCTTTCATGATGTTTCTCAAAGAAGTTTTTTTAACATTAAAAGTATTCTGAATATCAGTAGTATGCATCATAGAGTGGATAATGCACAAACTATATTTTTTTTAAATTTAAAAATGATAAATTCATATTAAAAGGTAGAATATAACCATAAAGAAATGTGAATGGATCTAATGGAGAAACTGGAGTCCCCTGCCTGCTGATTATTGAACTTGTATCACAATTTATAGTGACAATGGCCATATTTGAAGTATTCTTCACCTACAATAAGGAAAAGAACTTCAGAGTTTTATGGTTAAGTAGTTAATTACTTGATATAGTTGCCATGATAAAGAAAAATAACTCACTATGTAACCAAACCGGCGGTTCCCGTGACTGCTTCTGTTAGTTGGTATAACTATACCATTACTAGTTTGAAGAGCACCAAAAATTTCTGCAGATGAATTTAAGACAGGTTCTGAGAAAGACAGATAAATCTTTAGGTTCTTGTCATTGTTGGTTGCTTCAACTGCTCTTCTCTCCCCGTTAAGTTTAAGAAACTTTTTTGGGATGCTAGTTGTAATGTTTGAAAAAACATATCTCCGGTCTGAAAGTACAGAATAGCATGAGACACATAGTTAGAAACATCAACACAAGTGTTCATGTTAGTGTAGAGAGAAATACAAACAGAAGTCCTCCAGATGACAGTCCAAGTTCAGAAGCTGACTTAACCAACTAGATCTTTTTGTTTATCAACATATCGGACAAGTATTTGAAATCTTGAATAAGAAAAAACATGAAATGTTTATGAACTTGCTCTCCTGCGATAGATTGAAGTTTAGTCAGAGGGAATAATCATTGCAAAGTTTGGGCACCTAACAACATACTTGCATAGTATCTTAAGTATCTAACTGGAGATACTTAATAAGGTGCTTGCTAGTATAGAACACATTCTCCAACAATGAAAAAGAAAAGGAGGATGTTAGTTAGTTTATCCTTGTATTCTTTTGATAATTAGACAGTAGTAAGTTCATAGTTTACCTCAAAGGACAAGTATACATCTAGAAGGCACATAGTATTGCAACTGGCAACCATGTCTTGATGGCAAAATCATTCAATGGCAATTTGAATATAAGTTTGTGATATTAGTTCAGCAGATGGAATTTAAAATTTTAAACCAAAAGGACTAAGGTCAAAATGATATTCTCTAAAGTTGTAGAGGCAAACATATATAGTGTGTATTTTTTGAAACATAAGCAAGATATTTTTGAGGTACATAAGTATTGGATAATCCAAATTTTATATAAAGAACATTGCTTCAGCTGTCTCATATGTTAAAGTTGATGCATATGTCATACCGAAATGCAAAGTGAAACTTGAATTTGATGTTCTTGTAAACCTGTTTCCAGCAGCATCAGTACAGAAACTCCTATCCATTACCAGTAGTAATCGACCGTACAGGATATCTGTGGGTATACCCACTATCAGTGAAAATTCCAGATCAGGCTGTAGAATCTTTAAGGTAGACGGAAGAATATGGCCAGCTCCGTACACAAGAAGCTACAAAAAGAGATAAACATAGAAACATTCATATTTCCTTCAGTAAAGATCAATCTCATGTCTAGAGATCATTCTTATTAGGTGAGAGAGAAAACACTAGAATAAGCAGAGTTTAATCCCGAAAATTAAACTTCAAAGGTTACTTAATACTTCCAAAGATAATTTTGTTTACTTCCATAATTTAACAAGACTGCATACTCACATTGCAATGATTTTGGAAGCATCTAAATCCACCTCCGCCAGGGCAAGGTTCAGTAAAGGAAATATGCACTGAGACATTTGATGCACTTGTGAATGTAGATGCAGCTCTGACATGTGCAGTAGGAGCAACCGTGTCTACATAATGGGAGGACCAAATTAGGAAGTTTGGAAATACATTTCTATAAACGGAACTCTCACAAGTAATAAAATTGGCAAGGTTCTCTAGTTCAAAAGGTTATGACAAACATGTAAATTTGGTTGATATTTGATCATCATAACTGCTCTGTTCCCTGAATCTCAATCATCAGGTAATGAAAAAGCCATGTCCGCTTTTGGAGATTTGTAAATTAAGCAGTCCTAAGATCACTGATATAAGAAGTAGCATGGGGTGTATAAGCTTATAACTGACATGTATATCTGAGAAAGCTTAAATGTTTGTCAACACATGAGCATAGTTCAAGAAATAACAGACTTTCTAAGGCATACTCCAATGAGCAACCATAGACCATGAGGCTTATTCATTGATATAAGAATATGGAATGTCAATATACTTCTAGTAATAAGCCTTTTACGATATATATGTTTTGCCTAATTTGTTCAGTTCAGCACTGGAATATTCATTGTGCAATCCTTCAATCTTAGTACTTTATCTATTACTTTGCCTAGAAGGCTAGAACTAGAACTACACAAAAAAGGTATATTCACATTGCACAAGATTAATACATCAGAGGAGCATCTTTCTCTTTAAAGATGTAGTATAATATTTTTGTAATTTTCATGTTAGAATGGTATAATACTACAAAAATTGAAGAGGAAATAGAAAGGGATTTAGACCAATATTCCAGTGATAGCTATCACACCGAGCTCCTTGTGATCTATTTGCGCAGACCTCAAAAGTGTGGTTCCCATCATGTAAGCCCGAATATGTGACTTGTCTAGATTTGCAGTTCGAAGAATTGTAGTTGTCTAGCTGCAGCAATGGGCATATGGCAAAATTAGACAGAGGAGAAAACCGAAGTACATAACACACTGTGTGATGCAAGAATGCATGCAATGCGATAAGGAAGATATAGAATCACACGCATAATGAAGAGATGAAAGCAACAT
Source organism: Typha latifolia (assembly GCF_019914945.1). NCBI lineage: Eukaryota > Viridiplantae > Streptophyta > Magnoliopsida > Poales > Typhaceae > Typha > Typha latifolia. The sequence continues at coordinate 11,332 of NC_133094.1, forward strand.
GTTCAGGATGAATCAAGGAGGAGGGCGATGAACCAACCTTGCAGCTGACGCTACAGTTGCTACATAAATCCCCATTCCTCCCCTCCCTAACCTCGAACACAAATGTAGCCGATGAGAAGGGTGAGAAGGAGCGAGGAGCCTTCAAAAATTGTATCGTGGCATGAGAAGCAGCATCAGCCCCAAGTATGAACACAAGAAGCCAAGAGAGCAGAGGGAGACGCAAGGGCATTCTCCACAAACACATCTTTCCGAACAAGAGATAGATTTCCTCTTGCCTCTAGGCCTTTAAGTGATTGTGAATGGGAACGGAACGATGAGGAGGAAGAAGTGGGGACAGCTGGGATCTTTTTCCTCTTCCGCTCTCTCTCTCTCTCTCTCTCTCTCTCTCTCTCGGGCGGCGTTCTCAATGCAGGAGTGAGGCCTGAGGAGTGAGGAGTGAGGAGTGAGGAGAGCAAGCAGGAACAAATGGTGATGGTAGTGAACTAGTGATACTGGTAATGAGATTAGTAGTAATGATGGTGTGGTAGAGAGAGAGAGAGAGAGAGAGAGAGAGAGAGCATCTATGTGGGGCCTCTGGGGTAAGAGAGAGAGATGGGAGTAGTTGGTTGTGAAGAGCTCGCTACAGATATTGCACATGAGACTGCCTGCCAGCCTCTAATGTTTTTTTCTCTCCTTTTGGACCGTTGTCGGAGAGCGCAGTATCTAAGGGGATATTTTTACCTTCAGGTATCATTTTCCTCTTCCCCTCGCCATATTTAAAGATTCAGCCATTAATATACCAGTGTAATAATCATTTTATGTGAAATAAAATGGGCGATTTGCAAGCTAAATTAATTTAATTTATAGTTTTTTACATTCTTGTCTATTTTATTTTTTTTACATATTTAACCATTTCAGCTATGAATTAACAATAATATTCCGAACAAAGTCACATCACATGCCATATTAAATGACAAAGTTATGTCATTTATTTTATTTCTCTCTTCTAACTTTATATTTATGAGGAAAAAAATGTGTGCTTTGTGAAGAGATAAAGTTAAGTATGGTGTATGGACGGCAAAAGTTCACCTGATAATCCGACATGTTAACGTGATTTTTAAACGCATTTAGATTTAGTTTAATCTATTCGGATTAAACAATTATATTTATATTTATTATTTCAATCCGTTTAACTAATTTTTAACACGACTTATCATTTTGTCTAGACACAAAAACCATTTATTACAGGATAACCATAACCCATTTATTATACAAAAAAAACTTTTTTATAATCTAAGAAAATGCGAAAAAAACTCATTTATAATATGAATAGCTTATGTAAATTTTAATAACTTATATCACTCGATTACTCACTTCTGCCCCGTGTAACTTGTTTAATAAATAGGTCATATTCTTATGCGATTCAATCTATATTGGCTCCGTGCGTGACATTGGGTTCATTGGAATTAGCATATTTATCTAGTTGAGTTTGTTAGAAGCAATAAAATTATTTTTACCGAGATGCGTTCGAACGGGGTGTTGCGAATGCTTGCATCACGTTTGCAAACACAGAGAACGCAAATGGCGCGTTCAAACGAAATCGGGTCGTTTGAACATCTGCACATCGTTTGCATTGATTGAGAATAGAAATTCCGTGTTCAAATGCGATCAGGCATATTCGAACGCACCGCGGCAAAAGTGTGATTTTGTTAGGATTTTTTATGTTTGTTTGGAGTTGTTTAACTCACTGAGGAGTTCTTAGGGTGAACCTCTATATATATGTGGATGAAACCCTAATTGATATCTTATGATAATATTGGAATTGGATATTTGTCTCTAGCTACTGGCGCCCTCACCCTCCTCCCTTTTTTTTTCGCCTAAATTTTTGGTTGGCCTTTTCCAACTTCTAACCACTATCTTCAACAATAATTTTTCCCTTTCATACCAAGAACTAAACCAAGCATTCATTTAGCCATTGGAGGGCTATTAAGCCAGGATCTAATTGACCATCGACCACCACTTGGTCGATATCTTGAGATCTAATCATTTGAAATCTATGATCTTGGATTCATTAGAAAGCTCTCCTCGAGAGCAACAACATATCCAAAATTCTAGAAAATCCGTCGAATTATTCACAGATCCCCTTGGAGATTACGTGCTTCATCAAGTCTAAATTCGTTGTGTATCGGATATTCGTATTTAAAAATTTAAATTCTTTTAATAAATGGATTATGTTTGTGTTTGCAATATCATGACTCAAGTTGAACTCGGCTAACTCCACTTGATTACCACCCCTCTTATGGAGAGATAAAAAACAAATTACTTCTTTATTTTTCTTGTACAACAACATAATAATACTCTAATTATTTTCTTTTCAATATCAACAAAGAATTCTTCAACAACATAACAATTCTTCAACAAATCGTATTATAAATAATTTCACGTGAAAACAAAATCTAATGAATTAATGAAAAAGCATCCGGATGAATATGATATTAATATTGAGTATATTTTCCTGTCGAAACGAGTTAAATTTTTTGTTGACTTTGTTGAGTACAAAGATTTCTTATTAATGTTTGAAGTATGGCCATTATATTAGAAATATATATATCTATTTGATAGTGGAATGTATAAGCTAAGATGAACTAAAGATAATATTTGTGAATTCCCTAAATATACCTGTAAATATTTAGTTTCAGCTTTGGATGCCATAGAAATATTTATAGACAATTTATATACAGATATCAGGTAGAACTCAAGATATTCTAGATATATCTTCAGATTCTTAATTTATATTATCTAGAATCTATACTTATATGTACTAATATTCAAGCATGAAGATGCATAAGATAAAATTGTGTAATATATTTTTAAATTTACTATATTTTTTTTTCGGATTCTTTATATCCGTTGTTTGGAACTAAAAAAATTTAATTTATTTAATATTAGACAAAATTATTAATAACAGATTCCACGTATATTAACTTTGGATTTTACAGTTAATATATTCGGATTCCTATATACTAACTCCGTATTTTTTATTAAAAGATAAATTTACACCCATATTACAGATAATATTATAAATTTTAAATTATTTTTACTAAATTAGGGATTTTAGTGGTTTGTAATTTGGAAAAAATTAAGATCTTTTAATGTTTCTAAGCAGAGGAGAATATTATTTATACTTTGTAAAGTTTAGGAGATCTCATTGCATTTAATGTGATTTTGATAGTTTTTAAGAAAAAATTGGGTGAAGAAACTAAAAAATGAATAGGAATGCAAAGTTACAAATTATATTGTTTATGGTGCAATCACTCAAATAAAATTGAGATAAAATATAAATAAAAACTAACAGTTGACTCAATTATACGTATAGATTTAAATTAAAGTGTATTTTTTTATTATAGGTACCTAATATATACCAAGTATGTAACAAGATATAGAAGAGTAAAAAAAGAGTGAAAGTAGAGATGAGATAAGTAAAAAAAATAAGAAAAAAAGTTTAGCGAAATTTTTTACATTTCCCCCCTTTTTTTTCTGATTTTCTTAACGCTGTCCTTTGCCATTGTAATGTCAGAAAGATATAACACGCTTTTGCTTCCTACTTACCGTACCAACAAGACGTCCTCCTCCTCCCCTTGCGCCGTTTGCAGACAGCGGAGGAAGCCGAAAGAAAAGAAAATAAGTCATCTGGTGCTCGAATGCGGACAGGTAAAACCTATCCTATCGTATCCTTCCCTTTCCTTGTCTTATTTTTTTTTCCCATATTCACCCTCTTCTTTCCCGACCCTCTCCATTTCTTCTTCTTCTTCTTCTTCTTCTTCTTCTTCTTCTTCTTCTTCTTCTCCTTAGGGATTAGGGTTTAAGGATCAGGGTTCCTTCCCTGTTTCTATATCTTCCCGATGTTCTTCGTTTCAGTAATGGTGTTTTCAGCAGGTGCCCTTTCGACAATTGTGGGAACAGTCCATGGCGATTGTGTTTCAACATAAATAAACTACGAACGAAAGAAAGAAATTTGATGCACTCATTGGGTTCGCTGACTTCTTAAGTTTGCAAGATCTTTGTATCTTTAGGTGCATAATTTACATAGTTGCATGATTTTCTTACATATATGGAAGACCTGGGTCATCTTTACACTCTGGAACGGAACTTTCCCAATTAATCAGATATGAGCTTGTTGGACGTTATCGATATATCATCGAGTGATGATGAAGAGGCCAAGAAAGATGATGTTAAATATGTCAAATTTATCTTGCCCTTAAGCTGCAATAATGACATAGCAAACGGTGATATTGCAAACAATCAGTCAGTGTGCAAGGCCATTGTCGTCAAGCAAGAACTTGAGGAAATCGGACGTTCAAACAGTGGGTCCTGCGTCACTGAACAGGGGACCTCTACTTCTAATTTCTCTTCTCCAGTTCCTCTCTGCCGGCAGTTCTGGAAATCTGGGGATTACCAAGTTGGGCAAGTTCTTGATACTGTTTCGAGAGGTATTACTCTGGTGCTGCTTTGGACTCTATCTTTCTCTCCAACCTCGTCCCTCTGTTGATCTTTTGCAAATTCCTTTTCAACAGATGGCAGAAATCGTCTTCGAATTAATCCAAAATTTCTCCATTCAAATGCAACTTCACACAAGTGGGCGTTTGGTGGTATGCCCTGCAAATATTGATTATATGCATATAATCTTCCTTTTCTGTTTCCTTCTTTATTTCTTTTTGTTGTTCTGCACTGACATTCAATGATATTAGCTTGTTCCGGTCTTGCATATGATTACTTTTTTTTTGCAGCGGTAGCTGAACTTCTTGATAATGCAATTGATGAGGTAGATATCATTCTCTTCTGGTTTAAATCTGTTCTATGTAGAATATGTCATGTCACAGTTAAAGTAATTTTTTTATGGAACAGCAAACAAGTGCACTGCAGTTTTTAGGATAAAATGTGTTTTAGGTATTTATTATGCATTCTGCATTAAATAGGTGCACAATGGAGCCACCTTTGTCAGAATAGATAAGTTCACTAATCCACGGAATAGAAATCCTGCCTTGCTGATCCAAGGTAATTTAGTCCCCTATAATGTTGTCTAAAAGTTATTTCTTGTTATTCAAATTGGTTTCTTACTTTGTGACGGTTTTCTACAAAGATGATGGAGGAGGAATGGATCCAGAATCCTTGCGTCGTTGCATGAGTTTTGGATTTTCAGATAAACAATCAGAATGCTTCATTGGGCAATGTGCGACCTTCACACTCTTCTTTACATTTAAAGATTAACCATATTATCATACTAATTGCTTACCTTGGTGCCTAGATGGAAATGGCTTCAAAACCAGCACTATGAGGCTTGGAGCAGATGTGATTGTTTTTAGCCGCTGCAAAAAGAAGTAACTTTTCTTCTTATTTCTGAATAGTTTCCTTTTTCTTCCTTTGTGTGAATTAATGGCTGTTGTTGCAGTTCGTCTTCTTTCTTACATAGGTGCTTGCCATATCTGTACATAATTGAGCCTTGTCTTCTATATCAAAGTTCTATTCAAGATAAAAGATTATCTCTTTTCGAGATTTGGTTATGTAAATTTGTCGCAGTCTCAATTAGGGTCCTGAAATTGCATTTTCTTCTTTCTTATTCCTTAACCACTCCTAACCTTTTGTGCTCATCTCTTATGTATCTCAAGGACTTCCCTTAAACTACCACTGCCCCTTTCAGTTATCATCTGTATAATCCACTACTTCATTTTCCTATTTGACTTGGACTAGATGTAGATCCTGAACATCTATATTTTCTTGAACAACTTGCATTTTTGGCTATTATTATTGCATTGCAGTTAGAGGGAGACTATTCTAATTTGCATATGAATGTGGGATTTGAATTTGAATTCCTTTTAAATAATAATTAAAATTACTCAAATTGATTTTCTGATAGATGTATTGTCTTGCTTGTTATTTATATCCGGTGCTGCATGCCTTAGATATATTCCTTATAATAACAACACAAACTATTTCTTTATGATGGTCATAATAATTGAAAAAATAATAAAATCCTAGGCTCGATTTCCTAAACCTTTGCTTATTGAAAAAAATAATGTGAATGCTTACAAATAAATAAATAAAGATGAACACCAAGATTTTTACATAAAAAAATTTCAAACTATGTAAAAGATCATGGATCCAAACTCACATTAAAACCATTCACTAATAAAAATGTCGCAGTTTACAAGATTGATTTACAAACACTTATCGATACCCACAACTTTTTGAAATGTCTTGCTTGCTCTCTAGATTTCGCGATTCAACACTTTCTCTGACATTTTTCCAATCTTACTTACCCTTGAGATTAATTCACCATCTCCGTAACCATTGGGAAGACATCTTCCATTATTTGGAGAACAAGCAATGTGAAAGTTGAAGAGCTCAAACACCCTGTCTAAAGCTGGTAATGTTCTTCTAAAAAGTCTTTCAATAATAATCATCGATAACTATTAGGGTTAGATCTCCTTAACCATTAAATACCTCTTCAAGATAAGATAAAATATTCTATAAATAGGTCTAATGAAATAGTCCAGCTTGTCAAAAATTTCCGAAGTTGTTTGACTGTAAGAGATTGGCATTCAAACAACCCAACTTATAATCCCATCTCTTTTCCTCTTGCAAATGCATTCAAACTTGGATGAGAACTTCTAAGGAACCAAGAAATCATGTCTCTGTACTCAAGGGCGTTTGAACCAGGTAACTTGAAAAATCTCTTAAAACATGGAATCCTCCGATTTGATGTTCATGTTACTTTTATATGTGCTCATTTTACATCATCTAGACATTTAAACATAAACAGACTATTTTTTACACATTTGCCAAGCTAAATAAATGCTACACTAATAACATATAGCCTATTGAAATTCTTTAAAGAAAAGGCTTCTGTTTAAGGTCTGCTGTAACTTTAAAGTTTTCATTACTTTCCTAGGTCTCCTGCCTAAGCTACTTGTTCTTTGTTTCTTGTACATATTAGCTTTATGACTAACAATTTTTTATATTTATTATAGGTTATTGGCAGAGAGTGTTGGACTCCTTTCTTATACCTTTTTGAGACAAACAGGTTGTGATGATATAGTAGTACCGACAGTAAGTTTTGACACTGAGATGCTTCCTTCTAAAGTTGTACCTTCTCCTGCAGTGATTCAAGGATAGCATCATGTATGTTTTGTAATAATAAGTTTCTTTCATAAGAATTTTGTTAATTTTATTTTTTCTTTCTTTCTTTTGACTATTTCCAGGTAGATTATGAGTTTGATCTACTAACTGGTTCGTTTGTTAGGCTATTGCGCCAGAATGAAAAGCAATTTTCTTCTAATCTATCTATTCTTTTAAATTGGTCCCCTTTTACTACAGAAGACGAATTATTAAAGCAAGTAAGCTGTCAACTATCTTTTGCCTTATTCTTTTATTATTCTGTGTGTTTTTTTTTTCTATCTTATTATTGGAAAATGACAACTTTTCTTTTCTTCTCTCTCTTTAGCAACTACTAAGGAAAATAATCAAGAGAAGTCATGCTTGTGGCATGGCCTATGTCATTGGCTTGCCTAGTACTCTGTCAATGTGTGTACATGCTGGTGGCAACCCCCAACATGTCAATTTCAAATGGTTGAGTGCATAAAAAATGCTGCTCTTAAAATATCATGATATTAAGAGATAGTCATTCCTGATTTAGTGTTTTAGACAAATTCTGACTTATATAGCTTCTACAAATTGATGTAACTTTGCAACCTAAACTTTAAAGTCTTTCCTTAAACCATATTTCAGACCTTTCTACTATCAAAATATTTATTTGAGAGTTGAAGAAATTGCTGCTTTATCTGAATGGTTCTCTCTTATTTCATCTAGTAGTGATCATTTTAATTGATTAACTTATTGTCAGTTATTGCTTACTATATTTTACTTTAGTGTTTTGGTCAATTGTCTCCAAAACATTGCATTCATACTAGATTTATGTTATCATGTCTTTTCATTGTTCTCAATTTCTTGCTCTAACAATTTATACTCCAACTAAAGCAGCCTCAGTGAGACAGTTATTTATTGTGCATTAGAGAGTTCGTAACTCTGTATTTATTGTGGCCCTCTTGCATTTATACATGCATGGTTCTATACCATACAAATATGTACTATATTCTAGCCAACCTCCATTAACACTGCGTGATTGAACCTATCTATTTTCTCTACTCTGATTTTGGATCTTATGCAAAATTGGGTTAAATGAACAGTTTGATGACATAGGCGACCATGGTACAAAAATAATCATATTCAACCTATGGTTTAATGATGATGGGGCTATGGAGCTTGATTTTGACTGTGATGCAAAGGTTTGAATTTACTTTTATTTTCTTAGATATTTTCTATTCAAATGTCATCATTGACACTACATTGTTCATCAAACCTAATTTTATAAAGATTGGTACTTTCATAGGAGTCACCAAAATGATGTTGAATTTAACCTTATATTTGTTGAAATATATACTGCCCCTTACAATTTTAGATGTTAAATCCAAGTTCCTTGATGAATGTACAAAATATTGTGCTATCCTTCAATAATATTATTAGCGTTTTATGCTTTTTAAACATCATCCTTCCTCTTCCCTTTTCCAAACTTTGCAAATTAAACACCAGCTGAAGAAGATTTCCGCAAGACATGATTATACCGACAATATTCCTTATGAAGAAGTTGAAAAAGAAATTTATTTCCAATTATGCCAACAACAGGAGGATTTTACAATTAAATGTAAATGGTGATATGCAAAAAGAAAAAAGAGTAACATTATGATGTTTGGCAAGGAAAGTGTTATATTTATCTTTTTAGTGAAATTCTTGAGACATCACTTTTATCTTCCTTTAAAGAGAGATATGCTATTACGATGAATATAAGGATAAATGTGATTCTTGGTATTTCATAATTTTTAATGGCATTTAATCATTTATAATCAACTTATGATGATCTTAAGTATATTTTGATGATTGTAGTGGAAATAATGATATTTAAGATTTTGAAACTTCAACGTGGAATAAGTTAAAATTCCTTTATTTTTAAGGCAGCTAATTTCTATCACTCCTATAATTTTGGTGTATTCTATTGAAAGTCTTTTAAACCAATTCCTGATGACCTAATTATCATTTTAAACAGCTCCTATATCTAGTACTAATATTTATCATAACAAAACATAGTTGTCTTGTAATTCTCATAGTCTCATGAATCTTTCAGGACATATTGATTAGTGGAGGTCGTAAAACAGTACAAAAGAACACCACAGCAAAGACACTAACACAAATGCACGTTGCAAGTCACCTTCATTATTCTCTTCGAGTAAGTTTGTGCTATGAAGTTAAGATATACTTCTGTGATGTTATCATCATTTTTTGCTTCTATTTGAAATTTGTGCAGGCATATGCATCTGTCTTGTATCTTCATATGCCAGAAAATTTTAGAATAGTATTGCGTGGAGAAGTAGTTGAGCCTCACAATATAGCTAATGATCTAATATATCGTGAATGTGTCTTGTATAAACCCCAAGTTGGTGGAAATACAGAGGTTAGTCTTCTTTATATTTTTATTTTACCTCATTATATTCGTCTTATATCTTATGCTTGTTGATCTTTGTTCACTGCAAAACATTCTTTTCGCTAATCCATCGAATTGAGCTGCAAAGTATCATTGATATTTTAATAAAGAAAATATAAGACAATACCCTTGTGCCCTGGTTAATTCTGGTCAACTACATTAATGTTTTTCCTCCTCCTCTGTTTCAGATGTTTAACTCACCTTCTTTAAAAGCTTAAGTAGTTAGAAAACAGTACTTCCGATCTTTTATATTCTAAGTTTCTAACAATCCTCACTACTAGGCTCGCAACATTTAATCACCTCAAGAAGTGGACTTGGATTAAACAAATAGAGATTTTATATTTTTATGATAGATAGGCCTAGCGAGATTTGAAGTTTTGAACTCGATATCATGTTTGTTCACCACCTCCTCTAAAAGCTTAAGCTGTTGGGGAGCAATAATTTTTAACCTTTTATGTTCTAACATTAGAGGTTGTCATCGTCAAGTTAACTGTCCCATATCTTATCTTATTTCTTTTAATCATTTCTGCCCGCCAGGTCTTCTAGTAATGGAAATCTCAGGTTGCACTGGATTAATCCTTATTTGTGTGCTATGTGGTTGGACATATTAAAATAATATCGAAAATTTCCTCTCTTTGTATGGCACAGTATTGAGCTTGTTTGAACTTTACCTATGGATTCTAGCTTAATTTTGTATGTACAATTGCTCCGGTATGGACATATAAAATTAAAATACGTACACCATAGTACAAAGAATATATACTGTCATGATCTAGTTCTATTATCTTCAATGTTATACGATATACTGTGACCAAACTCATACAAAAATAATAGATATTCTGTTAGAGTAGAATACTCTTTTCTCAGTCAGATTTCAGAAAAGTTAGGCTAAAGAAATATGTTCTAGTAAATTAGGGAATATACCACTTTGAACTTATTAGGAGACTCTGGTCCTGTTGACAAGATTTCAAGAAGAGCGCCGGGCAATTGATCTTTATGGCTCTTGGAGGTAGAGATAAATATGATATAATGTATTCTATTTTTCTAGATTTGGCATTGGTATTCTTCTCTTCAGCTATTGCCTTGGTTATGTAGCTAACTGCACATTCACTTTTTCTTTAAATTTAGGCTGCGATAGTTACCACCATTGGTTTTCTTAAAGGTGCTCCAGAGGTTGAGATTCAAGGATTCAATGTCTACCACAAGAATCGTTTAATATTGGTGAGAAAATATTTTGTTTGGCGGCACTATAAGATGACTGAAAAGATGAAATATGTGGTTTGTTTCAATATCCCTGCATTATTATGCCTTCATGATGTCTTTATCTTTAAGAGAAGTTGGTCTCTTGTTTGAGAAATATAGATGAAGTATTCTTTATGTGATCGATAGTTCAATACTAGGGCTGTCAAAAAAACTCGCCGGCTTGTGAGCTTGGCTGGAGCTCAACTCAATTTCTAAATGAGTCAAGTTGATCAAGGTTTTTGGCTCAAAAATTTTAAAATTTAGTTGAGCCAATCCAAGCTGAGCCAGAGTCGGCTTATTTGAACTCAGCTTGAATAAGCTCAATATATATGTGTGACATGATATTATATATATTTAGATAAAGAAAGATGTATAAGTTTTCAGCAGCATAATTGGTTAAAGTTGTTCCTTTTTAGCCAGCCAGCCTACCTGGATTCCCAAAATCTTTAGCCCCATATAAGAAAATTAGTAGGGTAAATCTACCTTATAGGTATCCTTTCCTCTAAATGTATAAAAATGGCTTGGTGGATTAGCATAATAGAGTTAATGGTTTCTGACCGAGTTGTAGTTGAGCTGATTTGAGGCGGCTCGATATTTTGGCGAGACAAGCCGAGCTAAGCTCAGCTCGTTTACACCCCTATTCAATACTACTGAATTTTAAAATGAGGTTATCTTGAGAGAGGGAGAGGGAGTCATACAAGATGACGTCTTATACAGGCTTTCCCAGTTTTACTCTATTTTGATTTAAAGATGAGCATATTTGTCTGTTGCCGTTGCCAAGGTGTTGTTCAGGGCACAGTTTCCGGCAACAAGCAAGATGACCTTGTGCACCAGGATATTCATGCTTATGCTTTCCATGTATACATTTTTATTTTTGAATAATTTAAAATGATGTCTTTTCTGAATTCTTTAGGTTTTCTTTATCTATTGAAATTGAATTGTTATACATTATAAGTAGATTGCATGATATACTTTTTGGATCTGTGTTTTTGCTTTGGACTCTTTACAAATTCACTTAATTAGGTGACAATCATTTAGTAATATTTAATTTGAGAAAGTAGTAACAATTTAAGCTTAATTATGCAAATGAATACATCTATATTGATGTGGTTAGACAAGTATATTTCGTGAATAGAGCTTTACTCCCAAAGTTTTTAGATCAACTAAATCCTCGTTTATTGTTCATCTTTATCTATTGTGAAGTTGTACATCTATTTGCATATCATGTCTTGTGCTGCTACCTAGTCCCTTTACTTGTGTAGCTTTAACTATACTTGAATTGTTCCTTGTTATCTTTTTACTTTTCTTGTTTAGTTTTGTACTTATTACATGTTTCTTTACTTTATAACAATACAATCAACATTGAATGAGATTATGTACTAACAGGGTAACATCAGAATATGCTAACATATATTCTATGATACAGATGTGTAACATAGTAATTTTTTATCATTTCTAAGGAACAATTGTTGCCTGCAAACAATTAATTCAGCCTATATATTTTTATGTAATTCTTTTTTAGAATATAAAAGATATAAATGTATTATTTTATATCAGCTCAAGTTTTAGAGTAATTGGTAAGTTAATAATGAACGTTATGAGTTTGAATCCTGCCAAGCATACCAAGTCCATTAAATAAAAAAAACCAACCTATTTGAGTTGAATCCATTTTGTGAGGCTATGAAAAATACCTCAAGCTTAAAAGTATGAAAGAATGTTAGAATATAAAAGGTAAAACTCATCATTTTTTTATCATGTTCAAATGAGTTTATACACAAAAGTGTCATTACAAGTATCAAATAGTGTTAACTACTTTATGATAGTGATTACTACTGATATCAACAAAGAGATAAGATTCTAGCCATTTTCAAGTTCATTTTACTGTCGGAAAGTTTTGTATGGAAAAAGGTTGTAGAAAGCTCGGGCTTGTTAGTCTAGCCTAAACCACCTACTCGAGTTCGAGCTTGCCCAACAGGGGCCATCCCCTTCCTTATCTTGCGCCACCGCAGCGAGGGAGGAGAGAAAGACTCGTTGGCAATCACTCGTTGTCGGACCATTAATTGGGAAAGGGGAAGGGTCGGGGATGGTTGCCACAGAAGGGTCTTGGCCAAGACGAGGTCTGTCAAGCACCGATCGTTGATGCTTGGGAAGGGAAGGTAGTGTGCGGAGGTGCTGGGCCATGGCGATGGAGGTCAGAAAATGAGATGGAGGGGTTGCCGCCGCTTGTGGAGAAAGATGGCGGGGGGTTTCATCAAGTCAACCATGGCCGAAGTGGACACCCATGGCTACACTCCTTTGGGAATCGCTAAAGGTGGGGAAGGGATCCAAGCCAAAGCCCCTAGCTTTGGCAAGCTTACCAACCTTGAGCAGAGCTCATCGACCTCAAGGATCATTTGTTGGAGCTCACCGGATGATCGAGCTCACTCCCTAAAAACAAAGCCGATGAGCGACCTAACAACCCACGGACATGGTTTAAACAAGGAACAAAAGGATAAACTAAACAGGAGGAGGGGGCTCATTGATGACGAAGGAAGCGTGGTAGTTGTCGGACTCTGACCACTACATGGCGACGCCGCCGAGCAATTTTTTCTTTTCCTGGGTATTGCAAGTAGCATAGAACATCGAGTAAAGACTCATTTTGAAAATTAGTGGACATGAAATTAATAGTTGTCCAAAAGTGAGCAGTGAATATATTATGTAAATGACAAGAGTTGTTGATTTGGCCAAGTTGAGGATAAAATATTCGATTCCTAAATAAATTTCTTTGGCAAAATTTGCCCAAGCTACATCTTATAGTAGCTCATTTAGAGTTGTAGGTGTAAGTTTTGACGTGGAAGGGACATGTCAGCAACTGACGGGATGAGGAAGATGGCGGCCGAGGTCGGGTGGCTCTGATGCCAAGGAAGGGGTTAACGTCGGGACTAGGTGTCAAGCAGCGACAATAGAGATCTAGGGAGCTTAAGGGGATTTTGCCATGGCCTACCGAGGGCCACGGCGAGTTCACTGCACTAATAAATGAGGAGCAGGGCGTGGATGATTAGGGCTCCTCCGGGCCTCGCTAGAGGTGGGAGATAGGCCCATGCCGAAGCCCACCGCCATGGGAAATGTATTGACATTGAGGGTCATCAGTTCGGTTGCCATTGGCCGACCAATCAACATGACCAAACTTGTTGGTGACAAGTGGCTGCACTAAACACTACCAAGGTGAAATCTGAAAATGAGGGAGGGAGAGTGGAAGCGGATCGAAAAGGTTCGAGGGGTCACCGACGAGGGGGAGTAAGATGGCGGTGTTGGTCCGTCCACGATATATGAGGCATAGTAGGTGAGAGATAAGGAAAACCTAGGTGCTGTTGTGGGGAAGAGAGATGGAAGAGAAGATAAGGAGTGGGAAGGGGGAGGTCCTTTAGTCGAGGCCAACCACCCTGCACGAGCACAGCTCACCACTAGTGACGTGTTTGCCATCCTATATCTATCTTTTTTCAAATTACATGTCTGGGTGAATAAAAAGTACGGGGTGTAAATAAGTCGAGCCCTAATCAACTTGAAATTCATTTCAAGCCCCTTTTTTGTTTAGGCTTGGTTCAACTCAATTTGAGTCTGAGCTGTAACTGAGCCTATTTTCAAGCCTTAAATGAGTCGAGCTCAATTCGAGCCGAGCTCATCAAGCTTTAAATGAGTTTATTTTCAAGTCATAAATGAGCTCGAGCATATTTTCAAGCCTGAAATGAATTGGCTTTATCTTTGGCATAATATAATGGTTATAAATTATACATAATATATTATATATAACATTTTTGAGTTTATCGAGCCTAGCCTGGGCAAGATTCGTTAGGCTAGACTCAAAATTAATTTTGAGTCTTATTTTTTGTTTAGGCTCGGCTCAGATCAATTCGAGCCGAAGAAGAAGATAGATAAAATTAGGAGATGGTCTGTAAAAAGAGAAAGTGCGAAGGTTTGGGAGTCTTGAACTTGGAGGAGACGAATCAAATTTGTTTGGCTGAATGGTGATGACCTTTGCTGAATTTGGAGAATAAAATGTTGATCAAAATTATTATAGTAAACTCAAGAAAAAGGCTTTCAAACTTAAGAAAACTAGGAGAACTTTGGTAATGTAGACAAAAGAGGTATTTTATGTGGGTCTAACAAAAGAGGTTGGGAATGGAAGTTTTAGGTAAGGCTTTAAAACTCAATATTGAAATTAGGATCGATCTTCCAAAAAAATGATATATATTGACTCTATCGGATCAGACTATTTTTTAATTATGTAAAATTCTAATTTTTTTTAAATGTAGAACTTTTACAAATTTAGAAAAATTGATAGGAAAATAAAAAATAATAATTACTCACGAATGAAGCCTAAAAACTAAAAAGAATACATTAACTTACTCAATATTTTTTATTCCCTCTCTCT
Organism: Typha latifolia; assembly: GCF_019914945.1. Lineage (NCBI taxonomy): Eukaryota > Viridiplantae > Streptophyta > Magnoliopsida > Poales > Typhaceae > Typha > Typha latifolia. The sequence continues at coordinate 26,556 of NC_133094.1, forward strand.
CCCATCTCTTTCCTCTATCACTCTCTTACTACCGTAAGGCAATATTTTTTTTCCTTTTTATTTTTAATTTATTCTCTCTCCTTTCTCTTTCCCTCTCTTTTCCTCCCTTTCTCAATCTCTCTGACTGCCGCAAGGCAGTTTTTTTCTTCCCTTCGCTCTCCTCTCAGATTCGGGTTGTTTCCTTCTTAGATCTGATCTGAATCCATACGGACAAACCCATAGGCTGAATCGGGCGAGATTGCCCGATGCAGATACTTGGCTGAAACTAGTTACAAAATTGGTTTCGGCCATGGATCGAGATCGACTATGGCCAATCTTGGTCCGTTTCGACAGATCCCACTCAAGATTAGCCGAAACGTGGAACAATGGTTGTAGGTTTTGGAAGGATATCTGGATTAGTAATTATTCATTAAGAGTTGTTTTTCTCAAGCTATCTCAAGTGATAAATATGTGGAAGAGTGAGACTTAAATTAACGGTTTCGAAGATTGTAGGCATAGGTGAACAAGATGAGGAGAAGAAGGATCAGATAGGTCGAGGTTTGAAACTAAAGTGGTTTATGTGGTGAAATCTCTTTACAATATTTGAATTGTGGTGGGTAGATTTCTCCTTTTTATGCAGATGTTTGGAGTATGAAAGTACAAGTGAAGCTTAAAAGCTTTTGTGTGGTTAGTATTCATAATAAAGTTTTGACGAGATAACTTGGCCCAAAGAAATTGGGGAGAGGAGATACCAATTGTGTGTTGTTTTGTGGGAAAATTGAAACAGTGAAATATCTTTTTTATTGGACTTTGAGCAGATGGCTAATAAACTATGGGGATGGAATAATGGGAAGGTAGATATGGAGTGAAACCCAAAAGAATGAAAGATGTTTGGAGTTGTGATAAGAGGATAGGAAGGAACAATAAGGTGATGGAAATCATTTACCAAGTATGGGTTGCAGCAGTGATTTGGACAATTTGGTTGGAGAGGAATAAAATTATTTTTTGCAAGAAGGATCCTAGAGATTCAAAAGGAGTCTTATACAGTAGTAAAACTTCGTTTTCGTTTTGGACAGGGCTGCAGGATGGAGCAGCTGCTAAATGTTAAATAGTAGCTAAGTTATTGAGATCTGGGTAGATCTGGCTGCGGGTCCTTTTGGTTTCGATTTTTGGTTGTATGCTATAGTTTCATTTTGTGATGATGGGTTTGTCTAGTTTCATTTTGTTATGCTTTGTAGATTAGATTTTAGTAGGTTTTGTATTGATGTGTATAACCGTCAGTGGTTGTGGGGAAAGTATTATGTTGGTGATTTTGTAAGTAATTGTCTTGAGGGGTCTGACAGTTACAGATACTTGGGAATGTTTCTAATGAAACTAGATGCTATGCATTTTTAGTTTAAAAAAAAAAGAGGTTAGTGATTAATTGTCATTGCAGGAGCTGCCTGCAAATACTTAATTCCATACTGAAATTTCCTGTTCTGGCACTGTGATACCAGTTTAAAAGATTGTGATGTCCAATTGCACATTCCGTTATTTTCTAAACTTCTAACCTGTTCTCTTAAATAACTTAATCATGAAAGTAATTGTCATTTGAAAAATGTGCAGCCTTTCTGGAAAGTTGCTAATAATTCATACGGTAAAGGCAGAGGAGTTGTTGGTAAGGATCATTATACCACCAAATTTTCATGTCAGATGAATCTAGGTTGATGTTTGAATAGAAAAATTGAACTTTGTAAAACCCACTGCTCTCTAAGTAAATTCCTGATATTTATCATTATTCAGGGATACTCGAGGCGAACTTCATCAAACCTACACATGACAAACAGGATTTCGAGAAGTCAACCATTTATCAAAAACTCGAAAACCGCTTGAAAGAAATGACTTATGAATACTGGTAAATGTACTTTCCATGCAAGCATTAGCTTTTTATTTCTATGATTCTCACAATCTACTTAAAAGAGGGTGTCTTAGATCTTGATGTAACACTAAGGTTGTCACATGCTCTTAGCTGGCAAACATGTGGGAAACATGGAAGCCGCCTCTGTTAATAAGTGTATGATTGTGCATCTTGCACTCTTGGTCACTGCGTTGCAGGATCCCCATGCACTAGAATATCCCTTTTTAACTTTTAGAAGAAAAATTGAAAATTACTTCAATTTTTCACTATATTTCCATGTTGAGGGAGATTGTATATTTGTATCTTTAATTCTGGTAGGAAAATTCTTTTTTAATTTGCATGAATTACTCCGTGCCTCTGCATCAATCTTTTTCCACACTAGTGCATGACATGTGTTCATGCAAGTTCCTTTTATTAAGCACTTCACTTGTTAAGTCTGGTATTTTAGAAATAGCCTCACCTGACAATTAGTAAACATAACCTTTTCAATTGTCTGGGTAAAATGAGCCAATATTTGATTGTATATTGCGATACTCAATTTCCACTGAGAACAGTAGAGTGCTCTATATCCACCATAAAATTGAACCTTTTTTATTCTTTTAAAACTCCTCGTGCAATATAATAATCAGTAGTTTGCGGATTAGCAAGGCAAATTACTTGTTAGCTGAAGTTAGTTTAATAACTTTTAGACAATTGAAGAACACAATGTTGTAAATCCATTACGTGTTTGTAATATGAATATATGATACGTGTTCTTAGTTTCTTTTTTTCTCATTTTTGTATGATATGAATCGAGTTCAGAATAGTTTGATTTTGGAAACTTCTCTTGATACTTAAAGGCAAAAAACTAGTAACCTTTGAAGCAAACTTCTATTTCATGAAGCCGTAGAGACAAGATTTACTTAGAACCTTTCTCAGCATTCCAATAAGCGAGTGTTTAAGTAACGTCTTGAATATGCCCTGTGCAATTAATTATTCTTGTGAAGTAGAAGACCCATTTTTGGTTCGTGCCCAAGCTATGAATCAACCTCTCGAGCATGTGTCGTTGATAGTGTAGGTGTCGATGATGACAACTCATTTCAGCTCCTTTGATGCTCTTAATCAATCTTTGATGTAAAATAAGCTATCAAACAGATATAGATGGCTTTTCCAAAATGATGAATGGGATTGTGGCACTCCACTCGCCGTAGCTGGCTTGTTAAAGCATGGAAAGGTATCCAAATTGATGGAAAATATGCTTCATGAGGAAACCTAGAACTTTCGAAGTGTATAACTTAATCTCAGTTGGGTTCCTAAAGTTGTGTTACTTCCTCTATCTTCTAGTCTCAAGTTGGGTGATACAAATTGGATCAGATCAGATTACATCAGTAGGGGCGTTAGGCTCGATGCATTGACTTTATTTATTTTTTAATTGATTTATATTTGTCTCTTATGTAAGCCTTTAAAATAAGTCTAACTAAGTCATGTAAGTCATTAATGTAAGTCTAATTAAGTCATGTAAGCCATTAAGACAAGCCTAATTAAGTCATGTAAGCTTTTAATGCAAATCTAGTTATGTGAGTATTTAAAGCAAGTCAAATTAAATCATGTAAGTCTTTAAAGTAGCTCCTACTGTAAGTCGTGTAAGGCTTTAGAGCTAGTCCTAGTAGGACTTATTGTATTTGATCTTTATATATAAAAATGGTCGATCTTCTTTGTTTAATCATCTAAACATTCATTGAATCCAAGCATAGAGAAATTACTTTAGACTTAAGTTTATATTAGGAATATGAGTAAGATAATTTAAGAATAAAAGTAAATTAATCATAGCCATTTATTTTTTTAGGAGTAGATCTAACTTAGAACCCTAATTTTACCTCCAAATTCTAGTTACCATCACCTCCACAAGTCAACCACTCATACGGCTGATTTTCACAATCTCACAATTGTCTACCACCCTCCGACGATCGCCGCAACATCGAATTACCTGTTCTGTCAAGTTTTGACCCTTCTCTACTATTTCATTTATAACTTTTTACACCAATCTCGAAATCGCTTCATTCTGAAGTCGTTAGATCCGTAACTCACGAGGCTACCTTCAATAAAAATCCCAGATTTTTCTTGTGAACCCATTTGCTCAGATCTGGTTCGTAACACCGGAGGGCGCATCCTAATGTGTTGGGTGCACACTTAGTCTTGCAGTGTTGAATATCACTCTTTTAGCTTGTAGTTCTACCTAATTCTCTCTTTTTCTTTCTTTTTTCGTTCTTTGGTTCTCTTTGCACGTAGGCTCTTACACAAGTTATGTGTCTTGATTTTACATCAATCTTTAGATTTTAAAACTTATTTTTAAAGTGTTTGTGTCGACAGTCTTGTCATTACATAGATTTGTGCCTACAATTATTGAATGAGGAATTACAAATTGTAGGTGCACAACTGCTCGATCATGTTATTTTGGTGTCCTTGTTAGTCTCTCACTAGACAGATTAGCTTTACACTCTTGACTGCATTCCAATTTTATTTGCACAAGCTCCAGAAGTTCATGAAAATATGCAAGCCAAGATTTGGTTTGCTTTTACCTGCACAGAGGTGATGAACTGTTAGTACCTTCTCTTGGTTTAATCTTCTGTAGGGACCTTCACTGTCATTTGGTTGGCTATACTAACAAAAAGAGACCAGCAGCTGCTTCTGTTTGCCATATCAATGATGTTGCACTAGCTTCCTCACTACAACTGCCAGCTTTTGACAGTTCAGCAAATGGCAAGGTCACTCCTGCTGCTGCAAGGGCATCAACAAATTTGACAGCAGTGCATTTGAACAACTGCAAAACTGGATCACTGACCAGTTGAGTTGTGAATTTGATACTGACAGACTGGGAAAGCTGTAAATGATAATATTAACAATTTGTTATCATATTTCCAACAGAACAACCTGTAAAAAGGAAGAATGAAATTGATGATGCTGCAACGGAAGCTTCAAAACGGCGGGCCATGCCTAATGTACATGAACTTGAAAATGATCTCAGGATGCAGGTATCTAGTCCTTCATGTGCTTATGAAGCATTTTGAAAAGATCATGTGTTGGATTTTGCAATCAGAAGTTATTTGAAAATTTTCTTTTGATATTGAGCTTTAGTTTAACTATGAGTTTATCAACTTCTCACACCTCCTACTTAGTGCCAAACTTCATTTTGGAATAACTGAAACTGATGTTTTGGAATTTAATGAGAAATCATTTTCTTGTATCTATTCATAATAGTTGGACCTAGTTTAACCTTATCTAACTATCCTAACTTGAACCCAACCTGCTATGCATCAGTTTTGTACTTTTCTTTCAACCCAGACCAAGTTGAGCATCTCTAATAAACAATGGCAGTTATGCTGCTTATCTGCATAAGAAACAGTGAAAGTGGGGATTCAACCTTTCTGTGTTTGCATAGATACATACAGCATTCTTATTGCATATCAAATACAGAAGAAGTGAAAAAAAGTTTTTCTCAGGATTTGAACATGAATCATTCCCTGCTAATTTATTGCAGCTTGAGCACACTGGTGCACAGAAGACAACGAATGAGATCAAGACAATGATTTTAGAAAATAAGAAGCTACATGAACAGTGAGTAGACTTTAATAAGCATTTTCCTTCTATTTAACTGTTTTACACCTAGATTCCTCAGTTATATACTCTTTTCTATGTTTTTTCACAAATATTACGTAATGATTGTTGTATTTAATTATTTATTTGTTGGGTTTGTTGACAGATTTTAGACAAGGCCTTGCTAATTGCCTAGGTGTTACATGCCTCATGAGTCATGACCATGTCACTTGTATTGGTACCATGTAATAAGCCATACGAAAATGAAAGAACTGCATATGTGGGGATCATGCCAACTATACCTATAGCCAGTTGGCATGTCCCCCCAAATCTGCAGCAAGTAAAACCATGCTTTTAGTTAACATCTACTAAGCAGCATCTTATCACATTAAAATGGTTGACATTCAAGGATTACTTCTGACAACTTGCTGTACATTCAATGTATAAAAATGATCAAAGAGTGATAGGCTGCAAAAATTGCTTTATTCATAATCAGAGGACAGGGAATCTGCTGACTTCTTACTGTTTTCATTTTGTGTATGAATAATTCAAATAGTAAGATTTATATTTGCCATAACAATGAATAAGTCCTTGGTGACAATGTGTTTCTCTATTCAGGTGCTTGGAATGTGAGGTGACCAAAAAGCAGCTTATACTTAAGGTGATCATAATAAGTCTTCATAGTATCTTTATCTCTCTGATAGAACATCACTGAACATTAGGATTCCCTCCAAACTACACGATGCTTCTACTGTTCTCTTTTGTGCAAAAGGCATACTATATAATGTTATAGCTACCGATAATTTGCCAGATTGTCTGAGGATTGAATGTTTTTCAGGAAGAAAAGCTTAGGAACGAGCTTCAAGATGCTCACAAATTGTACAAGAAGCTGGTGCTTGAGCTTAAATTGATGGAGCTGAAGATGGAGAAATTGTAGTAGTTGATCTCAACATTTCCAACTATGGACTTATTTGCGTTCATTCAGCATATTTACCTATATCAAGATCAAGGCGTCTGATGAGTCCTAGTGTCATGGAGGTGAAGTAGGACGAGGGAGGTTTTGATTGGAAAAGGTAATCCTATAGATTGGCCGTAAAAACATAAATGCAACAGATTGAAGTAGGGGACAAGAAATTTACACACAAGCTGCAAAAACTGAAATCTTCTCGTGATTTGACTGCAACTGACTTGAAGGTAAAGATGGTACTATCTTTGCATGCACTGTTGTACAAGTATGTATAGGAGGATCCGTTATAAAGCAATCATTTCTTATCAAGTTCCCAGTGAATCATTTGCATGTAGCAGCCGTAAGTACAAGTAGTGGCAATTTTGATGCCCTGTAATAGCTGATAATTAAGTCCACCAGTTGCATTCAGCATGGTCATCAATATTGTCTCAACTGCAGCACAAACATGTTGAATTTGTATCTATCATTTTTTTTTGTCACAATTTTTGGAGTTTGTGCAATTTGATGATTAAGAGAAAACTTATCCTGGAGGAAGCTGTAACTTTCAAGTGTTCCTTCAGAAGCGTATCGTATATCTTGTTGAAAAGAGGCATTCAACAAAGACTATCTAGTTTATCCTAGCTGGAGATGACAGCTTAGCAGTGAATTGCTATCTCAATTTATCTACGAAGCAATGGAGCTTACATTTTGAAAGGGCGTGTCAGATACTTTGATGGGCAATGGAGCGGGAAAAGTCTGCCAAAATAATCTAATATTTAACCAGTTACATTGAATCATATTGGACTCCTGGATTTGAAATTGACCATATATATATGCATCAGATTGAAACATCAGACTTTTGTGTTAAATTTATTCTATTTGATCCAGTCTACACCCAATGCCATGCGCGACCAGCAATTATTGGGCCCTCATATATATATATATATATATATATATATATATATATATATATATGGAGCCACTGCAATCTTTTGGATTAATATTCTTAAGATACTATGCTAGAACATCCTAATGATATTTACCTGGCAGATTTTTACTATATATTGATTATATGCTGGTTCATCTGTTCATAAACTCCTCCATATATTTAATAAAAAATATTATCTTCCATATGAACCCAATTAATGAAAATGGTTGATTTAGGCCAGAAAAGGCTGTCTGATTCCATAAATTACAAAGGTTCTCGTTCCACCAAGCGAGGTGTGATAAATGAGAAATGATGATGCCTTGAATTCGAATACCACCCCGTACCGAGTTGCTTATCACAAGCCCCGAGGAAAGAGATAAGAACACCGTTGCATTGCCCCCACTTGTATGCAACTTGCTCCTATTTTACACGTAATATATTTATATAGGGGTAGATAGAATATGCCATCCGAAACCCTAATGTGAAATCTATGGCGATATATATATATATATATATATATATATATATAATGCAGAAGCTAGCAAAGGGAAAAGCAAAGTGAGCCGTCCTCTTCCTTCTTCCCAAATGGGGGCGCCTAGCCGCTACTTAATCTTCTCCCCCTCATGCTTTATTTTGACTTGAGTATTCACTTCTCGATCATCAACTGGTTTCATTAGGTCTTTTTATTTTTATTTTTTCTCGATCTCTTTGTTTGTGTTCGTTAATTAGCCTGGTTAACGTTAAGATTTGCGTGTGTTCATGATGTGCAAAAACTTCCAATCCGGCTGTGACGCATAAGCTGCAGTGGACAGACCCGGCCACCTTTTGCACATATTGAATGTAACCAATCGAGAGTGCTCATTCTTAAGTATGTGCATTATTTTGCAGCACAAAAAGATGCATCTCTCGCACAGTCGATCCGCTGAAAATGTGTTTTGAATTATCTTTTTTTTTTCAACTTTCTTTAGCTCGTTTTCTTCTCTCTTAATTTTTTTTATTTTTCGCGTAACAATTAATTGATGCTAAGCTGTTATTATCTATTTACATGTTTCGTCTTTAATTTAGGGTTTAGGCTAGCTAGCTCAGTTTCTTTCTTGATGTGCTATACTTGCAAGAAATTTTTTCTTTTTTTTTTCCATGGGTATATCCAAAATTAACGAGTTGGCTTACATACCCATATATTGAGGTTCCATGTTTTCTTTTTCCAGTTTCTCAAAATTAATTAGCTGCAAAAATTGAAGGCTCACTTGGCCACCAGTTATAAAAGCAGATCTATCTTATTTGCGGATCAAGCAACACAATTAATGAAAAAATAATATATGTACAGTTAAGCAAAATAACAACACGCTCAATTTTATATCGGCAAATAGATTTAATAGAAAATTAAATAGGACTAGACAAATCTTGAGGACAAAATGTTCTTGGTAATGTGAGATGGAACACAAAAATGAGATGATCTAATGAAGCATGCATGAGAGGGTATAATCAAATATCAAACTCATGACAAGGTAATAAGATCTTGCCCAGTATTATATTGGTATGGTGAGTGATCGATAGAGCCAAGACATTAGAAATGAATGCATGCATGATAGTTTAAAATAACACAAGACATAACAAAGACTAAATAAATAATCTTGTATCTAATATCTTTGGCGTGCAAATGAGCCCTCTGAGAGTTGTTGGAGAAAATTAAATTAGGGAAAATGTGAAATTTTATCATGAGAGCGAGAGCCAAACGAGTGTTGTTGTCGCGGGAAACGTCTTCTTTCTCCCTGCTCTCCGCCTTCAAATCCTTTAAGAAGAAAGCAGCAATAGCCGTTGGGCCCTTCTCCTCCACCAAAAGAGCCTTCAAATCCTACGCCGAGACGTGCGCCTCCCTTCTCCGCCGATGCACCGCCATCCCCGATCTCCGTGGCCCTCTCGGCCTCGCCCTCCACGCCCAAGCCATCCGCTCCGGTATCTCCGCCGACAGCTCCGTCTCCACCAAACTCCTCACAATGTACTCCGCATGGGGCTGTCTTGCCGACCGCGACCGCATCTTCTCCGAAGCCTTCCATGCCTTCGACCTATTCTCCTTCAATTTCATGATCGCTGCCTACTGTCGCAGCGGCCATCTCAATGCCGCACGCGACCTTTTCGACAGAATGCCTGAGAGGAACGCCGTCACGTGGACCGCTATGCTCGATGGGCTCATGAAGCACGGCTGTGTCAGCGACGCAGTAGAGCTGTACAAAAGGAACCCCTTTCGCACAGTCATCTCGTCGACCGCTATGATCAGTGGGTTCGTCCATAACGAGCTCTATTACGAAGCCTTGATCACCTCTCGCAGTATGCTTGCTTCCGGGTTGATGCCTAATGAGGTAACTTTTACCTGTGTCATTAAAGCTTGCATTGGTGGAGGGGAATTTGGCTTGGCTGAGAGCGTCCTGGGGCTTATTGTTAAGACTAATTTCGAGCAGCATCTATCAGTCCGCAATTCTTTGATTACTCTGTTCCTGAGAATGGATAACGTTTGCTTGGCTAGGAGAGTGTTTGATGAGATGGAGGAGAAGGATGTTGTCTCGTGGACTGCTATTCTTGATGTGTACGCTGAGATGGGTGACTTAAAGGAAGCTCATCGGATTTTGGACGAGATGCCTAAAAGGAATGAGGTTTCTTGGAGCACGATGATCGCAAGATATGATCAGAATGGGGATGCGTCAGAGGCAATACGGATGTTCGCCCTCATGCTTAGTGATGGTTGTAGGCCGAATATCTCCTGTTTCTCTAGTGTGCTTAGTGCTTCTGCTAACCTCAAATACATGCTCTTTGGGGCTGGAATACATTGCCATGCTTTAAAGGTTGGATTTGACAGCAATGTCTTTGTTGCTAGCTCTCTGGTCAACATGTATTCCAAGTGTGGGAAATCTGATGATGCACATCTGGTCTTCGACTTGCTTCCAGAGAAGAACATAGTTTCATGGAATTCAATGGTCACAGGATATAGCAATGATGGCAGGATGGAAAAAGCTGAGCAGATCTTCGGGCGGATGCCTGCAAGAAATATTGCATCTTGGAATGCAATTATCTCTGGTTATGCACAAAACGGGCACTATGCTAAGGCGCTGGAAGCTTTTGATGCTATGTTGGTTTCAGGTCAGACCGCTAGCCAGGTGACCTTCTCTAGTGTGCTTCATGCTTGTGCAAGTCTGTCTTGGTTGGAGAAAGGGAAGTATCTTCATTCTAAGGTCGTGAAGCTTGGAATTCAGAATGATGTTTTCATGGGAACAGCACTTGTTGATATGTATGCCAAATCAGGAGACATAGAGAGCTGCAAGAGAGTGTTTTCTAGGATGCCTGAAAAGAATGAGGTCTCCTGGACTGCAATGATTCAAGGGCTTGCAGACAATGGCTTAGCACAGGAGTCAATTCCATTATTTGAGGAGATGAGAGTGACAGAAACAATTCCAACTGAATATACATTTCTGTCTGTTCTTCTTGCCTGTGCACGTTGTGGCTTGGTAGATAAAGCTCTCCATTACTTTGAATCAATGCAAACATTGTATGGCATCTCACCAGAAGAGAAGCACTACACTTGCATGGTTGATGTACTTGCTCGAGCTGGTCATTTGAGAGAGGCTGAGGAATTCCTTGGAGTGATGCCAATTAAGGCAGAAGCTAACGGGTGGGCAGCTCTCTTGAGTGCTTGTAGCACGTATCAGAATGAGGAGATTGGGGAGAGAGCTGCTAAGAAGCTTCACGAGTTGGAAAAGGAGAATGCAGCAGGCTATGTCTTACTATCGAATGTGTATGCCTCTTCTGGGAAATGGAAAGATGTAGCTAGGGTGCGGACGTTGATGAGGGGGATAGGGATAAAGAAAGGTGGAGGGTGCAGCTGGATTCAAACAAGAGATCAATTTCATACATTCTTCTCTTGGGATGTAAAGCATCAAATGTCCTCAGAGATCTACGAGATTTTAGTACTATTGATGTGGGAATTGTCAGCTTAGACATAACATGTCTACAGGCTCAGATTATCCGAGATTAATTAACGAAGATATTTTTCCCAAGTTATATAATTGACCTCTTTTGTTCTAAAACTCCAAGGGTTTGGCCTCCTGTTAAATAGCTTTAAACAATGGCAAACGACAAAAAAACCTGAATGCTGGTTTCTCTTCATGTATTTGAGGATCTAATTACGTGCAACACATATATATGGTAGTTGGTAATCTACACAGAGTTCTTAATGTTGCAAGGGCATAGGAGATTTTGAAGAAAGAATCTGATGCATAACAACGTCTTAATTATAGAGTTGAGAAGAAAAAGTAGGGAGAAATAATTAAACCCGAGGAATCCACCAATCGGGGTGTTGGAATCCATCGACGTTGGAATCCACCAACAAATACTCAATAGTCAAAAGCTCTCAAAATATTCATTAACCAATAAAAGATGATCACAAGTCTTTATATAAGCCAAATAAAGTAAAAGATAAAAGACGAAAATAGCCCTAGAATGTGACTAAAGACAAGATGAAAAAATAGCCCTAGAAGTTAACTAGTCACAACCCTCGTTAAGCAAAGGGCCATTACGAGAATAAACGTGACAAAAAATGGTATCCCCATCAGAATCTTCTCACCAGTTATAGAAATCAGGGGCTGGATTAACCAAGATAAATTTGCTCTTCCAGCAAGTCAAAAATTTTGTTCATACGATGAGTCCCATGTAAGTAATGATGTTATGGACTTGGAAGTCATTCATTCAATAGCAGTGCAGATGTTGCAGTAACTAATCTTGATCTGTTTCCAAACATTGTAGAAATCACATTTCTCCTATTTATGCCCAACTTTTTTACTGAACTGTTTCGATGCTCTGTGCCATCATAATTTTTAAGTATTCAGCACGTAGCTCCTAATGATACAATCAGCTCCATCAACAATGGCAGATATCTATATAAAGTAGGTGAGTTTTGCAAGATTTGATCCATTTTATGTTATTTGGTCAGCCAGTTATCAATTATCTGAATTAGATGTGGTTGAGGTGCTGAGTGACAACCATTTCTTTCAGTGATCATATGTCGAGGAACTTCTGGGAATAGCACTCAGATTTCCTACCACTTTTGCAAAGTTGGAGAAACTTTTGGAGAATAGGTCGGTTAAGCACTCAATCTTGGATAATTACTTCATCTTGATTTATGCAACTGTTACCCATCTTAAGCAGCTCACATTGCCATTAACATGAAAGTATGAAACTACTACTTTATAATGATATCAGATATTTAGTCAAGGAATTGGATATTCTTTTTCTTCAAACTTGGAATCTGCTTTTTTGGTTACAACAGCGAAGTTCTTTCTATATTGGAATTACAAAGGTTAGTGGCTACTCAGTGATTCCAATCTTTTCTTAAGTCTTTTTTTCTATTAAATCTCAAGTGTAAATATAAAGTACAGATCCATAAATCTGCTATCTATCTTATCCAAACATTACAATGAGGGATAGGTAGAGGCTTGAATCCATACCGTTCTGATGAGGTCGTAGATGCAATTCAACAAGTCATTGACAGCCTTTGAAGAGTCGGTTAAGACCCACAAAAGATAGAGGATTTACAGTGTGTTGTGAACGTGGCTGCATGTTCATGGAAGGGAAAAAAGGTGAAGGTAAATATTTCCAATAATCAACTGGTTTTTAGAAACAGCCTAGTAGGTGATGGCTTGTCAGAACATTACTGCCTTAGATGGATGGGCAGCAAGAAGAAACTGACAGCTGTGATCCGCTGAATAGATTTCTCTCTTAAATAATAATTCCTCGAACTGACCTTTATTTTAAAAATTAAAAAAAAAAATTCCCTTGAACTGACCTTGTGCTGTTCTTAGGAATCACAAAGCCTATATCGGCTTGCAAAAATCACAAGAAATGGTGCCGAGAGAGTTAAAGGCGATGAGGAGTGGGAAAATGATGGTGCATAAGCTGTTAACCAAATTCACTTCACAAGCTAATAGAAATCTCTGAAAACTAAACTGTACATTTATAACTTGATGGAATTGAAAGAAAATTTCAGAAGGTAATTGACAGGAATATACAATGCACAGGAAGAAACGTCCAAGCGTAGGCCTTTTGATTCATCAATCATGCAATATTTGCTATGTAGAGAAATGAAGAGCAGAGTAAATAGATATGAGAAAGAAATATAAAGTTGAGTTAATTACGTCCACACCCTCTTAAATTATACTTGGTTTTTATGGGACTCTTTTAACCTTTTTAAGTTACAATAACTCTGCTAAACTTTGAGGCAAAGTAAGACGGCTAACAACAATGACGAAAAACACATTAATGATAATTATACTCTTAATAAGTAACTAGCTCATATAAAATAGAATTAGTATAGTTTTTTAAGTTTTTTTAAACGTGCTCATCTCCCCCACCTTCCCTTCCCTATTTCCCTACCTCACCATCAAATCTTGATGGACTGTGTGCAAGAATTCATCTGCCGACCTTAAGGAGAAGCTTCTACATGTGGCAGCCAAGGACAGCAAGCGCTAGGGTGATGATCGTCTTCTTCCACTTCCTTGTCTCCGACCATGGTCTCGAGCCGCTGGTCCAGTTTGCTTTCCCCAGCTCTGGTTCAAGTTCTACCACTTCAACCCGAACCGAATTTGGAACTTCATCTCCACCTTGGTCTGCCACGCTGGTCGATAGCTATGCTACTTCAACACAGAGGTGATGATGCTGACTGTTTGAGTACACCTGGTGAATCGAGCAATGGATGGAGATCTAGAAGGTCGATCGTATTTACAAGACGGGCTCACTGTTGCTATTCCTGCTCGTGTTTGCCGAACGTGTGGCGCCCGTCGAGCATAAGTGGAACCAACATGGCAGGGACGGCCTCGCCGCAGTGCCCATTGGTCGTGGTGGATCTTCCGCCACCCTCGCCCCAGTGTGTCCTTGCCTTCAAGGCAATGGTCAACTTCGCGCGATGTGGGAGCTGCACCATCCTCTTCGACCGCAGCAGGCATACGGATCCACCAGCTTTGCCCCTTGAGATCCGTGCAACCCCCGATTGCTGCCGATGGTGAGGCCGAGGAAGGGGGAGGAGGGGAATGTAGGGGGAAAGTCAGTGATGGTAAAGGAGAGGAAATGGTGATGGTGAGCGACGATTGAAGTAAAGTAAAATTAAATTCTATTAATATATATATATATATATATATATATATATATATATATATTCCAATTTAATTAAAGGGTCAAATGAAATTAAAGTTCTCTAAAAAGGCATCTAGCTTATTTTGGGGCTAATTAAGTCTGATATAACTAACACATAAGTTGATTCAATTTTTTTAATGGTACAGTAACCGAAGGATAACATTGAAACTTCTCAAAAGTTTAAGAGACGTTGCAACCTAAAATGTTTAAGGAATTTTCATAAAAATTGGTACAGTTCCGGGGGTGAAAAAGGTAACTAACCCTATAAAGTTTGAAAATCGAATGGACTGTGCTGTGCTACCATCTTGCTTTCTTTACAACTTGGTTTTAGCTTGCTGCTTGCTTCATCAGCCAGCATATGTACATCATAGTTAGCCAGCTCCTGAGCCAATAGTACAGGAAGCAATTTCACCGAAAAATAGATAAAACTCTCTATACTGTGTGATTCAATTAATTCGGTGCGCGAAAAAAAGAAGGTACCGAAAGAGCCAAAGAGGAACAATTAATGTGCATTTGTTAATCATCCATGGGTGTTGACAATTTCCCGCAACAAATTCCTGGGCTGGGGATTGGCAAGGTCCCTCGCCTGCAGGGCGGCGGTCTCGAGGTTGGCCTTCTAGAAGGAGAAGCTCGAATAAGGCAAGACGTGCATCCCGTTGAGCTCCTTCACGAAAGGCAAGATCTTGCCGAGGTGGCACTTGGTTAAGTGAGGGAAGAGATGGTGCTCCACCTAAAACCGCAACCTATCGTGGAATGATCCATCCATGGATAGCTAGGGGGACCACGTACACGCAGGTTGAGAAGTGATTCTGGTCGAACTGCACATGTTGGGTCCTTGTGATGGTGCAGTTGGCAAGCACGAAAATGGTGTACTCGCCCCAGCTAGCGAGGCAGAACCAGAAGACGGCGACCCCGAGGAGCTCCTGGCATGCTCTCCATCTTAGAGAGGAGCAGCAAGAATGACTGGGCGAAGAGGTTGGCATTAGCGATGCGCATGACGGGACCAAAAGCCAGTATTGGTAGCAGACGAGGGCGGCGTGGTTGAGGCGATAGAAGGGCATGTTTCGCTCATAAAAGGCAGTGGTCAGCGGTGCCAACCGCACGTCCGGGTTGAAACCGAGGATGTTCCGCTCCACCACCTGCACTACCCTATTTAGTCCTCTGCTTGCCGTGATTTTGTAGTGCCCCAGGTTGTGACTGTCTACCCCTATTAGGCCCATGAGAGTCGTGCTACACAGGTGGACAATGGTGCTCTCTAATGTGATGAAATAGTAGACAGCGACAGATAACATGAGGAGCATGCTAAAGAGACAAAGGATGGGGACGTAGCCCTTCTTCTCGAAGAGGCCCATGCAAGAGAAGTTTGAGACGAGGCGTCAGTAGTTACGAGAGACGTCAGAGAAGCAGTAGTCGGAGAGGTGGGCCACATAAAAGCAATCAAGATGGGACCAGGCCGAGCCTAGATGGTAGGCCATGAAGGCGTCGGTCATGCCATGTCTCGCAAGGGTGAGTAGGGGGATGTCGCCTTCGAGGTGGTCTTTGAGCCACCTCTTCACGTCGTAGACCTTGCAATGGATGTAGATCCATAGGTCCGATGGGGCATTGTGCTTCCGGAGCTCCTCTGAGGTAATGTACCTCCGAGACACAAGGTTTTTGTTCTCATCGATCCTCGCCTATCGTAGTTGTTGTCATTCTACTAGGTTCCCTTCTCCTCCTCTTCACTCCCCGTTTCAACAATATCATATTTCAAATAAAGGGAGGGAGGGAGGGAACGAGGAAGCCCCAATTCTCCTCCTTGCCTCTCCTTTGCTCTGCTGGACACCAGCAATATTGTTGTGATAGATCAGTCGTTCTTCTAGAGGAGGAAACGGCTATAGTGGGGTTAGGCCAAATCGACTAGTATCGTCATCACATTCAAGTATTCAACGACAATGCATGAAAGTGAAAACTATCCAATCTGACACCATACGAGTTCTTATCTCAGTCCGTAACAAATAGCAGCTGTTTTTCTTCTTGCACCGTTCGAAAATATTTATTATTTGATCATGTTCTTAAGTTAAGCCGTACTAATACCCCGATCAATTTCGTATGTATTATCAAAATATAGGCTGGATGGACAAGCCCACTAACTTTCTTAAATTAAGCCGGCTTAATACCCTGATTAATTTCGTATGTATGTATGTAGGTATGTATCAAAATATAGGCCGGATGGACAAGCCCACTAACTTAACTTGGGTTCAAGTCAAGCACATGGACCCGGCCGCAAACCTTCGGCCTGACCCAGGTTACCAGGTAACCTGTAGTAAATTGTGACTCTCAGCTATAGTATATATTAATCTTCTAATCAAACTTTAGGTGTCTTCTGTATGAGATATGAGAATATATATATATATATATACTATATAGGATGAGACCTTCCTGGCTTCCTGCTAACTAAGCATCGTTATTTTGCTAAATAAGGAGACACATACATGCATGGATGGCCAAATCCGGCTACAATGAAGGTAAGCCCACAAAAGCCCATTCTCTAGTATTTCCCACCCATTCCTTTGAACGACCCGAACGGTCAAGAGAAAACTGCGGGGGAATCCGATAACTGTCTCTATCCCGGCCTGACCGTTATAACACCACCTCTCCATCCCTGCGTATCCAATCTTATAAGAATCTTAAGTATTTTTTTTTAATAATTTTTTTGGCAACCTCTCTAGGCTGGTCTGATAGG
Organism: Typha latifolia; assembly: GCF_019914945.1. Classification (NCBI taxonomy): domain Eukaryota; kingdom Viridiplantae; phylum Streptophyta; class Magnoliopsida; order Poales; family Typhaceae; genus Typha; species Typha latifolia. The sequence goes on from NC_133094.1 coordinate 43,777, forward strand.
GCTGAGGCTGAGCCGGTGAAGAAAAATGGCACATCACAAATCCTTTCTATTGCCGCCTCTTCTGGCCGCCGCCACTCTCCTCCTCGCCCTACTCGCAGCCAGCGGCGAGGCTCGCCACCTCCACCGCATCAACCGGCACTCCCTCTTCAACGCCGCCGCCTTGTGCCGGAATGCCCAACACATCGATCTCTGCAACGACCTCGCCAAATCACCCGGCGTCTCGTCGCCACTGTCTCTAGTCGGGGCCGCAGTGCGTATAGCCGCGTCCAAGGCCGAGAGGGCTCAGACCGAAGTCGGCCAACTCGTGGCGTCGCCTGCCACAAGTAAAATTCTGAAGGAATGCCTCCAGTCGTGCCAGGATAGCTATGGATCCGCCCTAGACTCATTGCACCACACGGAGAATCTCCTTCATAGCGGCGGGAGGCACGCCGACGTCATGACCGAGCTGACGGCAGCCAGCACCTTCGTCGAGACATGCAGCGATTCTTTCGACGATTTCCCGGAGGTCCAGTCGCCGATTGATCACCTCCAAAGCAACCTGGGCAAGCTGGTCAGCACCAGCCTTGATCTGGCGGCTGCCTTGAAGTGAAAGATATAAATAGAGGCGATTAAGGGTACGTGTTAAGTATGTATGTATACATCATAAAGATTAATGGAATTAAGGAAGAGTATGGGGATCGACTTGAGGAGGGTGGAGATGCGTGCATCGTGTAATAGCATCTAATAAATTATTGGTGTTGCGAACCTCTAAATTCATGTTTTGGTAATTCCTTAGCGTTTTGAGATATGAGGTATTGTCTCTGTCTCGTTTAGTTGCCAAAGTTTAGTTGATCTCAATTAACAATTAATAGACTGATGTTGTTTCTACCTGTCTCCTATGTATAGCATTGCTTCTGTACGTCTATCAAGTGATCAGCCTAGTGCTCTGGGGATATCATCATGTTCTTTTGCAAATTAAGTTTGTTCTATAAAGGGAATTTAGCTCTGTCAATCAGTCAATGCATTGCTTATTTATAACCTAAATTTCTTCCTGATCAAAAAGGGTTAGGACCTTGCTTTCGACCCAATATTCATACAATCAATATAATTACATAGTAATTGATCGGCAAAAATAAATCTTGATTGCAGGACGCGTGCACCGTTAATTCCACTTTGTGTACGCGGTCACCGTTATTTCCTCTTTGAAACTTTATACTGGTAATATTTTATGAATTTTACTGTCTAGTACCATTCAAGTACAAACATGAGATGTAATTCAATGTATACACGTTAATTTACTCAATTTCTTATATCGATCCTTGATGACATGTCAACTTATACGTATGTAATTCCATGTACGTATATATGCATCTAACAATACTATTCCAAAACTATCCCATATGTACGTTAAGATGCAGCTTCATGTAGTTATTGATTCTCCTCTGAATTAGTGCATGTGTTTCTTGCCAGAGCTTTCGAGCTAAGCTCTCATCATTCGCTAGACTTGAGCAAGAACTTTCATTGCAATCAACGAAGTATTTTCCGGAGATGCCGTTTATTTGCGGACTCAGGGACACGTAGCATGTTGTAGAAGCCCCCTATATATATAGAAAGAAGAAAAAATTCCAATAACGCTCATTAAAACTATTGATAATCTGCTTCAAGAAAGAGACTTAATTGCTTCCAGAGCATCATCAGGAAAAGAAAAAGGAGAAGCTAACCTGAGATGGAGATTTGAGCAATCTCGACGCAAGGAAAAGTATAGAATCTGCTTTATAATTCAACAAAAAGAAAAAAAGAAAAGAAATTAAGGTTGTTGTTCTTCAAGTGATTCCATGATGTATTCATAGCAAAAGTAGATTAAGTCATGCCTGTTATGAATCCTTTATGATCCTTCATTATTCCGGTCTTCACTACTCCTGGATGCACTGCGTTGATGGTTATCTGCGCTCTTCTATCCTTCAAACCAAAATAAATAAATCCAATTAAAAATGATTGGTAATTAAACTAATTACTATATCCTTCATAAATTTTGATGTCTAGTTCTTAAAAACGGAAAGATGATCGTAGAAGGATGAGTACCTTCAACTGCCTTGCGATTTCCTTGGCATGCATTATGTTAGCCAATTTTGACTGCGCGTAAGCACGCGTGCCATTGTAACTGCAACACAGCGATTATCTTTAATATGTGTTTTAGATTCCGATTTCTGTAATGATAATGGATAAACACAAATGCCGTACTTTTTGGGCTTGAGCATTTTGGAAAGTAGGAATCCTTCTCTCTTCACCCATCTATGAATTGTGGATGAAACATTGACTATTCGTCCCTCTATCCCTGTTTCCTCAGCTGTCATGACCATTTTTCCTAGTAAAGTTTCCGTCAATAGAAAATGACCTGCAATGTCTTCGACAATTTTAATTAGCAGTAGTACGTAAGTATATGTACATCTTGCTAGCTTTCCATTTCCATAAGCGAAGACATACAGAAACCTGTACATCCCATTTGCTAAACGAAACGAAAGGCATTGCTCATACTTATTCTGTTCGAGGAGGCTTGTTTGGTTGGAGCGAAGAAATAAGCAGGCTAGTTGAGAAAGCATGTATTTTATGTACATTAATTCTGCAGCACTTAACCTGCAAATGTCTATACTTTCTCGAACACTTAAAAGAAAGTCTTTTACAAGCTCCCAGTCTACTAAATAGATAGTGAATGAGACTTTGTTTTCAGTTGGCCCGTTACAGTAACTATATAAGATAGCCAGAATGGACCACAGAAAAATAGTGATGTAAATTATAAAATGAAATGATGGGGACATGTGCAAAAATGGTCATCTCTGAACCAGTTTTTTTTTTCTTTTTTTCTTTTTTTTTACTGGACGTGCAGTTGTCTTGCCTTCAAAGATCAGTGAAAAGAGAATTTTAGATCTCTCGATCCTTTTCATTCCCCTTTTTACTGCAGCGGGAAAGAGAGACTAGATCCCCATGCCAAGACAGTGCACGAGGAGCTAGCATTCTAATTAGTGAAGTGCATTACGTACGTACCAAAATAATGATCTTAAATCTGAAGAAATGTTAAACATGAGCATGCATGCTAATTAACCCATTCAAACTAGACCGCATGGACTAAGCTTAATAGTCGAACCATAATTTGCATCCCCTGGGATTCCCTTGAAATTAAATATGAGAAAAAATGTTGAGCATACAACACCGGTGGCACATCACCAATGAACTCCATCTACCCCCATAATGAAATGAAAAGGTCGACATGCATGCACGCTGTTAGCTAGTTAGGAGATTACCCAAGTAATTTGTAGCAAAAGTCATCTCATACTTGTCCTCGGTGAACTGTAGCTTTCGGCAGAATTTTCCAGCGTTATTTCTGCTAAGCCAGATTTATAGGAGTCCGAAAAGTTAGATCGATCCATGTATATATATGTATATATGTATATATATTTGACAGGAATATTCAAACTCACATCAGAATGTTGAGAGGCAATCCGAGAGAGAGGAATTCAGAGCAGAACTTTTGGATGGAAGCAAATGAGCTCAAGTCCAGTTCCATTACAATTATCTCAGCCTCTGGGCTCTCTCTTTTTATCCTCTCTTTAATTTCAGCTCCTCTCTTTAGATCCCTTGCAGGGATCACCAGCCTTAGCCCTCTCTTTGCCAACGCTCTCGCTGTTTCTGCACCAATGCCTGAGGTCGCTCCTGTAACAAAGCACAATTATATGTATATATAGTAAAGATAAAAATCACAATACAAGCAATTTAAGAGCCAGTTTTACATAAATTAAATGCGTGTCTGAGGTTGCGGGAGAGATCTAGAGGGAGAGAGAGAGAGACTAACCAGTGATTATGGCAGTTAGATTAGAAGGTGTTGAGCAAGAGAAATGCTGAGTCACTTGCTCCGCGGTGGAAGTAGACCCAAACCCACTTGGGCCTGCCATTCCCATTAAATATCTCAATGTTTCCTTCATGGCTTGCAACTCTCCTTGAAGCGGATGGTAAAAAAGAATTGCGAACCAGCTCCTGCCATTTTATATTAATTCCGAGGAACAGAGCATCGATCAGTTCGGTAGCAAGTCGGCGTTACAAAAGGTTGATAGCATCTACAGGACTGGACAATATATCAACGCAAATGGGTCAGGCGGAGCCGGGTATAACCACCCTATCCACGAGTAGAGCAGAGGAGAGCAGAGCAGAGCAGTGGTGGACCAGTGTTGGTACACGCACAACGTAAACAGCGTTAAGATCATGGGCCACATACAATTGGAGATGGACCAAAAAAGTTGGATAATGGGTTTAGTCTATCTAGCATTATGATGACGCTTGTTTGGTCGATTGGGAAAGAGGGGGAGGCATTGATATGGACCTGTCAAGTAGGAGGCACTGCGTTGTAGAAACACAAGAGGCCCACGTGTTCCCCAAGTGCAAAGCAATTGCTATGATCATGCCTAACTTGTAACCAACACAACACTCCCCCTCCCCCTCCCCCTCCCCCTCCCCCTCCCCCCCGACCTTAATTGCAATGCATTAATTAACACACCGAGAAATTAAGGTTGCCCAAAAGCCAAAAGTCCTCCTTTTTGTCACCATACACAGTACGTATAGAAGATTAGGCACTGGGACTCCAAATTAAACTAATATCGAGCTAGCTACCCCTATATATATATCACTCTATGCAAAGGAAGCTATGACTTTACGCCTAACCAGATACTGACAACCGTGGATCATGCAATCCAGCCTAAAGACATAAAGGTTAGTTGTGTTCTTTTTCTCTGACTTTATTTGGTTACATGTCTCCATTTACTGACAACCCTACCAAAAGAGAAGCACGGGGAGTTAAAGATCCTCCAAACCTACCCCCTCCCGTCAACGACGAACAATTAGTACTCCTGTCCCCGATAAACACGGTAAAATTCATAGAAGAGTCATCAACTGGCATTTGGCACTGCTACCTTTCGCTGTTACTTCTCTCAGAGAGGCAATAAAAAAGTAGCAGCTTAATTTCTTTCTCTTTATTCAGCATTTTTGTAAGCGGTAAATGATTCAAAACATAGTCATCAATTTTTCTTGTTAATCTATCATCCTATGCAAAAAGAGCCTGTTTTGACCAGCCAATGGCAGAAGTCTTGTTGAGAAATCCCTGCTAAACGCTCTAACATATCAATAGCTCTAATTTTGTGGAAAAAGGAACCATACCTCTCTCTCTCTCTCTCTCTCTCTCTCTCTCTCTCTGTGTGTGGGAGTCTGTGAGATCTTCCTCCCCCAGATTATATATGTAACGCATATTGGACGTTCTTATTTATTTTCCTTCCCTCCAGGTAGGCGTTCTATTATTCCATAGTGGTGGCTCAATCCACATTTCATTATCAATCGCTTAATTTAATAAGCAATTGGATTACACGATAATCACATGCAAATGAAACAAATGGACCCTCGGAACTATATCTATTGGCAACTAGTAAATCAGAGAAGTAGCTTTATCTGCGATATACATTGAAACGCCGTATAACTTCTATGATCCTCAACTGCTTGAGAGGTTTGGAAGAGCACGATATTACGACTATAGTAGACTTGCTCAGTATGTGGACGACGTAGGAAAAGCAGAGAGGACAATTCCAATGGTTGCTAAATTTCTACAAACAGAGGATTAGGATAGCTCTTGGTATGCCATGATAGCCTCGTTACCATCGAAATATATAAAACCAACCAGAGAAAATGTAACAAATAGTTCTCAATGAATATAACAGTTGACCAAGTTATAGTAACCATCGTAGAACATAGGCTAATGAATCAAAATAGAAAAAAGGAATAAAAGCATAATAACATCCTCAAATAAGCCTCACGTCATAGTGAACAACTCTACTTGACAATACAAGTAGATAAGAGGAAGTAATACAAGTTGTTTGGAAGCTTTCTACGGCAGACAACAGGGATCAGAACAACAAAATCCCCACAGGCCCCATTAAAATACAAGTATTGTGGTTTATTGTTCCAAATTCTGTGAGATGGTTTCTGATTGTCTCGCAACCTGTCAAGAGTGAATCAGATGAGTCTCAGTTCATACTCACCAGCCATTGTGATGTATCTCACCCATGGGAGGGCCTGGTATCCACTCTTCTCAATAATTTTCAGGTACCGAACCTGCAAATTGGAATATTTTCAATGAACCTATCTCTTTGTGCAATTGTTGATAATTAAGATAAAAGGATACAGGAGGTACCTGTATGCCGGAAACAGTAAAATATGGAATCTCAAACTTCACGCGTATTGGGGCCTTCTTTTCAGGTGCTGCTTCTTCTGCAGTTATACTGGGAAGACTAAATTCTGCTCTACACATGTACTCCTGAACAGCAGTTTAGGTACACTGTTAATCCCCTCAAATATCAAGACACAAATAATCTGGGTGAGTCATCCTGCAAGTACTACATCCATGGATAGTGGAGAAATACCTTGCCACCAGGAAAAGATTTTATTTTCCAAACCAATGCATCGTTTTCTGGAGCATATGCAGCAGAACCCATAGAAGTCCTTATATTAGGATTTGTAGCATCTGAAGGTACAGGCACCTCAATTTCAACATTTGTTGCAGTGCTGCGCATGAGAAAGAAATGACAATCTTGATTTAATAAAAAGACTTGAAACAACACAACAAAATGGTGTTTCAGTGCATGAAACTCTTGCCAATGCAGGGTCTAGATAGGGTAGTATGAACAAAATTGCTTATCCTTATTATACAAGAGGTTGTTCCTACAATAGAACATCGCAATGGAGAGAACAAATGTTTATAACAGGAATATGATAAACCAGACCTTCTTTCCTTAAACTGGCTTCTTGCTTTTACCATGAGCTCTATACGACTTCTTGAGTGCTTTTCAACTTGAGCTTCCACCCAGATTAAAGGTTTTACCTGAAGGAGCAGGAAAGGTGATGTACATTAACAAAACAATGGAACTATAAAAAAGAAATAGAGAAGTCAAAAGTTGGTTAAATGTGAACCATAAAGGAGAGGATACCTGAGTGCTGAGCCGGTAGGTCATCAGATCAAAAGATCCATCTGGTGGAATGAAAGATATAGTCCTATCATTCTCAAATCGAGCTAGACGCACACACCTTCACAAAAAATGTGTTATGAGGTCCAACTTGAGAAAACGTAAACCAGAATATGTTTAAGCAATTGAAGAAAGAAGTGATCACAAACTCATGATATGGTTGTATTCCACTTAGGAAATTAAACAAAATGCTACTTACTGATGGAATTTGATGTCATCCAGATCGATAGCTTTTCCCTTCGTTTCTCGACCTTGAGCTTCCAAAAGTACCCTGTCATTTAACCCAAGTTTGCACTCGGGCATTCCACTGCACCAATACTTGCTTATTAGTGACTATTAAATTGCCATTCCATTGATATTGTTATAATAACAACTGATAAAAGGAAATAAAATATGAAAACCAAATACATCCATTCACTGTGTAGGTAATCTACTAACCTAAGTGTACATAAAAATGCAAACATGGTAACAGATTACTGAGTGACCATCCAGGAATATCTTTATAAAGCAGGTACATGGGGAGAATCATTACATGAGTAATAAATTTTTGCAGTTAGGTTGGAACCAGAACTAAGCGCAATACCAAGATTTGTATATTCTGAACTTCTGATCAATCAAGCTTTCTGAGCCGTTTAAGAAAGATGTCAAAATTCCTAAATTAACCTTCTTACACCCTACTTCTCACAAAAAAAGAAGCTCAGGACAACATAACTCATCTCTAATCATTCACAACCTTTCTGGAAAGACAAAGAAAGCTAGTAGATCAGATCTACAAAAAAATTTCAAGTTATATTTTTTTATGATGTTGAGCCTGTAACACCTAGGTTGAAAGTATTCATCTTATTACAGATGTGCAAGATCAGTTTGTGCATTCAAGTGGATTTACATATATTTTCTTTGTAAGACATGGAATACTGATGTCATTTTCATTTCATTAGCGTTATATCAAAAGTGGTAGCCAATTAAAACTGTCATAATTAGTATATGCTCGTGTTAGTGCATTAGTACTGAAGTACCCTAAAATCTATATGAAGAACCAATGTATAGATACCTGATAGCTTGCTTCCTAGATGATTCTAGTTTGGCAGCAATAATTTTACAGGTGAAACATCAATTGCAACTCATACATGAATTTCCACAGAAACCTTAGTTGGCAAGGCTCTTATAACAGAGCATAAGTATGATAGCTTGGTATGCAACAATTAGTACAAAAAATTTTAAGGGATACAAAGTAACAAGCACTTGTACTAATCATGAGCCTAAGACCAATGTTCAAGTGTAAAAGACAAGAAACCTTGAAATACCTCTCTTACTCCATAATTCATATTTAAAGCCTTAATCCCAGTAAATACATCATTGATCATTGTCCATTTCTTTTGTTAATAAGCAAGAATCTATGATAACAAGATCAACAATAATTCCTTTCTCCATAAATGGCAGCCATTTTTATCTATATCCACTAAGTTTGCATATGTTAAGCGCATGACTTTTTGAATCCCCGATTCTCAATCCTCAATTTCACACGAGTTGGAGTCTACTTTCCAACCTTTTCTGCATCCAGTCATTGAACATAAAGCTAACAGAGAATAAAACCAGTTACAGCACATTCCTGCGACAAGTGCAACTCCTATATGATAATAGTAAGGCCAAAAGAACTGGAATCTCCATTGTAGAGTCAAGAATACTCATATCACCTCTAACAAGGTACTCAAAGATATCTTTAATTTCAACATTTCCTTTCAATGCAATTCCTGTTATATAACAACCAACCAACTCATTGTATGACTAGACAATGGTACAAATAGATAAAGGAAAAAAAAAACTTGGAAATAGGAGAATATGTTCTCTCCATATGCTTGTTTTGTCTTCACAGAACTATTGGAATTTAGGTAACATAGTATTAGGACAAAAACAAGAGAAATGTATGCTTTCTGCAAGCAGATTATCATATATGGAAAGCATTAGAAAAAAATGCCAATGCCCTAAAGGACATGTCCATTTACATACTTCTTAATATGACTTTTTTCAAAACTAGGAAAACTAGGAGACTTCCCCATGAAACACAAACTCCACCACACTAGCTTATCTGGAAAAGATAATATTGTATATCAATTGCCCCTGCATAACAACTATGTATCAAATATTATTTTGATGAATTTGATTGAAATACAGAGGATCCTGTGGATATGATTTAGTAAATCTAGAACTTCTTGGGTATATCAGGAAGGGATATGATGTCCATTCTTGAAGGCAATATTAATGTGATACTATTACTCCTGTTGGCTAAGATTTTTCAGACCTTTCAAGAAGAGTTGCCCTTCTAATGAAAGAAAACGAGGAACTCAAATGGTGCAATTCTCATCGAAGACTTGGTCTCTCTGATGAACATCACTTTTATCAATTCAAAACTATATTAGGAATTCAGGATCATAAGCATTTGACATTGTGGTAAGGAAAATGCAAAAAACTGGTATTATGTTACTGCTCAAAAATAAAATAAGAAATGAAGTGTAGCATACCTCAAATATGTTCTCATTTTTAATGCCCCGACGACATCCGAACGAATAATCTGCCCATTACTGTTGACAAGAATGTTAACACTTTCTACAACATCCAAGAACACCTGAAAGAACAAGATTTCATGTCCTAACATTATGGTCTAAGGTGGTGAATGTCAATTGAAAATTTTCAATCAAAAACGGGTCAAAGAAAACCTACCTCATTTTTCTTGTACCGTATCCCTTCACTACGCCACGACACTGCATTTGTAACAGCCATCGGAGGCCTCTGCGTAACTTCCATCCTATAAGCATCTGTCTTGATGAATTCACTGAGAATCTTAGCTTCCGTATATTGTGGGTATCCAAAGTCCATCATTTCATCAAGTAACTCATACTGCAATTCACAATATATTGAGTTATAGCCGGTAGGAAACTCTCAAGTACGGTTCTAAGGGAAGGAACCGCCTATGGAAAAAGCAGCAATCAATAGGATTTCCCTAATCCTCCCTTTCCGAAAGGAAGAACGTGAAATATTTAGTACTCCTATCACAAATCTGACAAGAAATAAGAATCATCAGCTTGACAGATTAGAATCTTTCTCTCTTCTTACCACAACAACAAAATTATCTCTTAAAGATTCCTCCTCCAACTCTTCAAAATAATGCTTGAAAACCTGCAACCAATCCATCACTTTCAATTAATTATCCAAAGGTGAAGAAACGCAAACTTGTTTCACAAGTCTAATGACACAATTATAAGACTAATAATAAGGATAGCTTACATCAACGACGCGATGCAGAAACAGAAGAATACTGGCGGCATTGCAGTTCTGCCTGGACGCAGTCATCAGGAAGACATTATTGTGCTGTATGAACATGAACGTCACTCCATCATCATACACCACCGGCGAGTAAGACTCCGTATCACCCTGCCATCGTCTATGGTTATTATATCTAGAAACGAACCCAGATCCGCAATTTCCGGGAAGCAGAACAATTCTAATTCCTAAAATAAACGAGTTCCAGAGAATCGGATCGGAGAGGATCTTTACCTCCTTTTCGATGAGCTTGGTGAAAAATCGCTCGGCCTGAGTAGCGGAGACGTCTCCGCGGTAGTCCCGCCACACGAGGACTCGACCCTTGATGTCCAAGAGGAACAGCGCCGACACGGCGCCTGCCATGGATCAGGTGTGCTCTGCTATCAGATCCGGGATCTGGATCTGGCTTTGACCTCAATTACCATCCCTTTTAGAAGAGCGATCTCTCCAAGGCCGCCTCTCCTCTTCCTCTTCTTCTTCTTCTTATTCTTTGCAGCTCGAACTGGATGAATCGAAGAAAGAGATCGAGACGGTGATGGAGAGGAAACCGAGAGTTTCTGATCTGAGAAAAGGAGTTGCAATCCAGGAAAATGTCCGAAAGGGTAAGCGGGTGCACCCTATGAGACACAACCTATCCAATTAGAGAACGCCACGTGTTAGCCAGGTGCGTCGCCTCTAGTCTCACTCCGACTAATCGAAGGGGGGGCGGGCTGGCAGAGATCAGATAGTGTGGCTAAATAGCCAAAGACTAAAAGAGTCTTGGGTCCAATTTAAATGAGCCGCATTCACGTATGTAACTCGAGTCAATTAACTTACTCGGATCTATATAGATATCGCCCGATCTTCCTTAAACCCTCAGAGCGCTATTGCTATCCTTTCGTTCGTTCTTTCCCCCACCCCTGTTTTTTTTTTCCTTTCTTTTGATTCATAAACTGGAATCGGATAGGAGAGGAGACGCTATAGAAGTAGATGTCCATCTCAGGATTAAACGATGAGATCGTGCGCAGTATGGCCGTCGGAGCCGTCTTCAATGACTTTGTGAGTTTCGATTTCCCATTATAATTGTCTTTATTTGTTCTTTCTACTAGTATGGTTGATGTGGTTCTTTCAATTTGGGCGCATCCTTTTGCTGGCTTTCTTAAGGAAGATCTTCTTCATCTTATGTCCCAACATATATCTCTGGAATCTCCTGAAGATCCAGGAACTTTTTTAGGGGTGCAAATTAGGTCACTTGGATGAAAATAAAAAACACTAAACCATATTTAAAGTATTCGAAATGCTAAACATAAAGTTTTATAAATGTCAACAAAGTTTTACATCTATTCATGTTAAAAAATTATAAATAATACTTATTTCTCTAAATTCTACTGAAAGTTATAGTTGCCATGCAAGGTCTAATATGCATAGGAAAATATGAAATAATCACATGATTAAATTTTTTTCATCATTGTTACTAGGTGTGTTGATGCTCCGGTGGATTAACTGAGCCCTTTTCTTGTCCTCCTTATAAGATTAATCTTTTTTAATAACTTATATAACTTTCGGGCAAAAAAACCTTAACGATATGCTGAGTGAAATTTCAGAAATCTAGGGGCTTCATTGAGTCCTTTCATAATGGGTACAAAAAGTGTTCCTTGTGAGTAGACTTGTAACAAACTACCTTCAATGAAGCTCTTGGAGACTCATGGATCATAATTTTATTTTAAAGAAAGAATATAATTTTTTTTCTACCTGTACATAAGGGAGTCATGGCAACCACCCAAATCTGTGTAAGGCTTTATTCTACTAGCACATTTTACCTACCTATATTCTTTTTCTTATTTCAGTTATCATATAAATAATTGCATGGTTTTTTATGTTTTAAGGGTCTAATTCTCACCATTTACAGGTCGGGAAAATAAGTTCACTTGATTTTCATCGCAAAGAAGACCTACTGATCACTGCAAGTGAAGATGATTCCATACGCCTTTATAATATTGCAAGTGCAACGTGAGTATTACGCCCGACTTACTAAATCGTAGTGCCAGTTGTAAGTGTTATAAAATGTCCTTCCCAACCACTATAAATATATAAGGTGGAATCCTTTGGAATAGATAAGAGCGCCTTGTTTTTCTTTACAATATTTATTTGGTGTTGTGATCTGTCTTTAGCATGTACTAATTACTCTTCAGGTTGTTAAAGATGACATATCATAAGAAGCATGGTGCTGATCGAGTTTGCTTTACTCATCATCCAAATTCCATTTTATGTTCTTCAAGATACAATTTGGAGTCTTCAAATGGTGGATATTTTACATCAGACACAGATTATCTACTTTGAATGATATTTCCTTAGTAAAAAAAAAAGTTGCAACTTATATTTATTTCTCATTTGTTCAGCCGAACCACTCCGATATCTTTCATTGTATGACAATCGATGCCTACGATATTTCAAGGGGCACAAAGATAGGTAGGAGTTCTTTGGCCATTTAGTTACCACATTGTTTAGAGGATCACATCTAAGTTCTTTAATTTCAATTGCAGAGTTATTTCTCTCTGCATGTCCCCAGTAAATGATAGCTTCATGTCAGGATCACTAGACCATAGCGTGAGAATGTGGGATCTTCGTGTAAATGCTTGCCAGGTTGGATTTCCAATCCTTGTTATTGCTTTGTGAAAATTTTAAGCAATGTTTCCATCAGTTATGAAGAAATTATTCTGTTGGAGAAAGAGGTAAAAACACACTATTCATACTTTTAGTCCTCAGGGGATTCTGCGGTTACGTGGAAGGCCTACTGTTGCATATGATCAACAAGGACTTGTCTTTGCGGTGGCATTTGAAGGTGGTGCTATTAAGCTATTTGATTCCCGTTCATATGACAAGGTCGGTAGCAAATGGTTAAAATCAATTACTCCTGTAAGGCTGTAACCATTGTGGCATTAATATCTTGAGCTTTATCTCCAATTCAGGGTCCATTTGACACCTTCTTGGTTGGCGGAGATACAGCTGAGGTGTGTGATATCAAATTCAGCAATGATGGCAAGTCTATGCTTTTGACGACAACAAACAACAATGTATATGTTCTGGATGCATATGGAGGAGAGAAGGTTGTCCAAATATACAAATAGAACTCATGGATCCCCTTCTTGCCTGATTTTGCATTGCTCTAGTAGTCTAGTTTTATCATTTTATGTTCCATTTTTTAGAAGGTGGGCTTATATTGACCGTCAGACTATAAAGTTTGACCAACTCATTAGAAGCATTCTCAACTGTGAGTTATGCTAGTTCTGGTCCATCCTGAAGGAAATGGCTAGGAAGATAATGACGATGATAAACTCCATAGGTTTTGCCTACTATTTATCTATTTCGATCATGCCCAACTTATGGCATTAATCTGGGTTTATCCTTAGAAGGAATATTGGCTATTAAAGTTTTTTTACTTAATGAATCAACTTGATCTTTAGGGGGAAATTCATGACCTCTTCTTTCTCCTTACCAAGATAGTTCTCCTTTCTTCTTTATTAGCTATTGATACACTATTTTGCCTATAGAGTTCTTATTTGCATACAAATCTTTTCTGTGCTTGCTTTTCAATTTAAAGTTGCAATATTCCCAGAAGTACCTGAGCTGTAATCATCTTGTTTTCTGATATGCAGCGGTGTGGCTTTAGTCTTGAACCATCTCCTAATTTAACAACTGAGGCTGCTTTTACTCCAGATGGGCAATATGTAGTCTCAGGTCATTTCATACATGCTTTTCATGTTATGTTGTTCTCTTTTCTATGTGTATGTAATTAAGATGTTTTATTTTGTTCCTTGGATTTTAGTTGTTCTACTTTTAGCCTGAGAGAGTCCAGCAACCAATCAGTTAAAGATTGGGTTTGATCATTTGATGTATCATTTTTTCTTCATTAGCATGCTCTTGCAAAACATTAGAACTAGATTATCTGTGAAGGTATATTATGTGCAGCACTTTCTTCTTTCCAAGAGGTTCTTTATACTTTTGCTTTTACTACTACAATTTGTAGTTAGCATCTTGTTGCAGTGTCTTAATGTTTTCTTTGCTCCCCTTCTGAGGAACTGCACTATCTTATATTTGTACAGTAGATATCAGGAGCATAACACCTGGTTGCATTTTCACAGGATCTGGAGATGGCACTCTGCATGCTTGGAATATCAGCATGAGGAATGAGGTACTTTTTTAATTTTCCTCTTAATGGTGCAACATGCATTTTGATGATTTTCTGTTTCGCAGGTAGCCTGCTGGAACAGTTACATTGGTCCTGTGACTTGTTTAAAGTGGGCTCCGCGTCGGGCAATGTTTGCAGCTGCATCAACTGCTCTTTCTTTCTGGATGCCAAATGAATCGAAGTCAACTGAAGAGCCTAACAAAACAGAAACTGTAATGTGAGGATAATTTGAAAACCCTGCAATGTGCTCTTCTTGACACTCTTTAAAAACTATAATGGCTTGTTATGCTTCTTGTTCTTACCACTCAATTATTGAAGCATCAAGCATCTGCATAAATGAAGAAAGATGACAATGACAAGCTCTTTGCAGTGTCGTAGTGTGAATATCTTGTTTCTTTTACTTTTCAATGGCTTGTAAATTTCAAATTCACGTCAGTCTTCCAAGTCTTCGCACTTTAATAGTTGTGGAGAAATCAGTCAAGATAAATTTTGGCATACTTTACTTCGTCACCTAACTTTTTCAGGAAACCAGTCATTCTATAGCTGTGGTGTTTGTCATAAACATACTCTTTGGAAATTCATTGAATCAAGCCACTAGAAATTGACACTTTAGTAGCAGATCTCTGCAACATGTTTTACTTTCAATACAGTTCTCTAACTTTGCTCATTTTATGCCATTTTTCTTTGGTAGGAAATAACAAGGTAGAGGATATATTCTTTTCTTCTCCTCTCTACTAGATGAGATTGGTTTCTCATCTTCCATTAAAGATGCCACTGAAGACTTCACTGTTGCCGCCTAGTGAAGCTTCCCACTCAATAGAAGCCAAATGAATCTGAGAGAGAATAGCCATGATGTCCCTCATTTCTGGTCGTTCCACTGGATCATCTCTCAAGCACCACAATGCAATGTCTACCATCTAAAAGGAGATGGGAAAGCAAATATTCTGTTAGCATTTAAAGAACAGAGAACTAGGTACATTGCCTGCATGTATTAGTTTACTTACAGATCCTCAGAAAATTGTACAAACCTTGTGTACTTCCTCTATCGGGTAATTGCTGTTTAAATTATTATCTATCATTGCCTCCAAAGAAATCTGTGGATCATCATCTTCCAAAACCTTTTTCATCTGCTCTCAATGTGATGATATTATTTCTTACTTTTTATTCAAATAGATTAATGCTTATGATCGAGTGTTCTATTGAATGAGATCTTGTGAAGAACTTACTATTGAGACCAGTGACTTCATCTTGCTGGGTTCCTTGTTTTCTCGAATGAGGGCACGATATCCTGTTATCAGCTCCGCAAGGACGACTCCAAATGCAAAAATATCGGTTTTGGTGGTCATCTGGAGCTCGAGGACCGACCTGCCAAAAGCTTTCCAGTATTATGTTGCAGGTTAAATGAAATGGTGGCCTTTCTGGTTAGAAGTACATGACAATTGTATAATGACACTAACTCAGGTGGGAGGTAGCCAGGAGTGCCAACCAAACGAGTTGCAAAGCATTCTTCCTCATCGCTGCGCTCTACAAGCTTTGCCAGCCCAAAATCTGCAACCTGTAACAGGTAATGTAATTTTATCGACTTATGATGCACTTCTTCTGAGAGTAGTTGGATTTACACATCAGAAACACTGATCTTTCACCTTTGCTCGTAGCCCATTGTCCAGGAGAATGTTACTCGTCTTTATGTCACGATGCACATAGCATGCTTTTGTATGGTCATGAATATACTCGATACCCCTTGCAGTATCTAATGCAATCTGTATTCTTGCATTCCAAGATAGTGGCTGATGACCTGTTTCGGCTTATGTGATGTGCTATATGTCTGATAACCATGATTGGTTCAAGCATGTGCATGTATATTTACATATGCTACTTATTTTCTACTTACCTTTCAGCAAAGGGTCATGGAGATGGTCGCTTAGGGAACCATTCTGGACATACTCATAGACTAGATATAGGTGGTCATCCCCAGCAGTGTAACCATTCAACTCAACCTAGCTAATAGAAGCTTTCATCAGTATCTTTCGACGGAAGAATCGTGTTAAAAGCTTTCCGATAGCTCCACTAAGCAAGCCGATAACATACCACATTTATGTGATGCACTTTGCATAACACCTTCAGCTCAGCGAAGAATTCCTTAGACTTGCATGCCTTCA
The DNA here is from genome assembly GCF_019914945.1 of Typha latifolia. NCBI lineage: Eukaryota > Viridiplantae > Streptophyta > Magnoliopsida > Poales > Typhaceae > Typha > Typha latifolia. The sequence goes on from NC_133094.1 coordinate 60,456, forward strand.
TCTTTTTTATCGCAACTTCCTGCAGCAGAAAACAACGAATTATAAGGCTTAAATGGGGCTTCGTTTGTGTATTTACAGGCTTTTCCCAGCAGGATGATGATTATGATGAATGATGTGATCGAATATGCTATTTTAAAGTTGTATCACCTGCTTCCCTAATATTCCGTGGTATACACTGCCATATCCACCCTCTCCAATCTTTCTCTTCTCATCAAAATTGGCTGTGGCTTCCTCTACTGCCTCCAAGCTAAAGACTACAGGCCTCTCCGACTCGAATTGTTGAAAGCCTATTAGTTATACTGACTCATTAGAACTCGTCCGTCATACCCTGAGATGAAGAAAGTGCATAGAAAGTTGGGTACTATATGTATAGTCTGACCTTCCAGATTCTTGTTAGGAAGGTAGTGACTCTCCAAGGCAGCGATACTGATGCTAAGGTTATTTCCCAGCCGCTTCTTTGGGATTTCTTCCATATTTTTCCCATCGGATCGCCTTTTCCGATGGAGCAAAATTGCAGAGCTAAAAATTACCAGGAAGGTAGCTGATACGAATATAGACACTATCACTGCAGTAGGCCCTGTTACGGATGAAGAAGTGCGATGAACACGAGAGTGATATATATATATTAAACGCTAATACTACTGATCACCTTTCTTAGAAGGTGGTGGTGGTGAGGCTTTGATTCCCATGGGCACAAACAACAGCATTCCGGGTCTGATGAAGTTAAGGTTGGCAGTTGCATTAAAATTCACCTTCTCAATCACCTCCACGTCCGAATCTAGCAACATAGCTATGATGGTCAGTGTGTCCCCATCCTGCACCGCATACGACGCCGCTAAATGCCCGGAGTTATAGGTGGAGCAGCTGCACGGCAAGTTCACCGTCACCGTATTCTCTGCCGTCAGATTTTCCTTAAGGTTCCACGCCAGCCCGCTGAAGACCGTCTCCGTGACGTTTGTCGCCGTGTCGCCGGCCTTCACGGTGTAATTGGTGTTGTGGAATAAGGCAGTGTATACCGCACCATCGTCGACGCCGACCGCTGCCTCGCACCCGCATGGGACTTGTACCAACAAGTCGACCGTGCCACTGGGCCGGGTGACCGTCTCGATCAGCGATGCGTTAGCTGAGAAGACGGCGGCTATATTCGAGGGGGAGCGGCCGCGGGGGACGACGTAGAGGTAGGAGCTGCATGTAGGGACGGGAGAGGGATGGGAGCATTGGATTGGATTCCATTTGTTAATGGATGTCTTTAGTGACCATGTATCCGATGATGAGCATAGTATTGAGAGGTAGAAGAAGAAGAAGAAGAAGAGGAATGAGTTGGCCATGGCCAGTTCTTGGGCAAGGAATATAGAAGCTTAAGAGAGAGAGGCTTCTTGCCAGGGTTACTTGTCCTGTGTTTATTTTGAGATTTTGTGGTTGTAATATATGTTGGCTAGCTAATTAGATATTTGTTATGTTTCAAAGGACGTTAGTCGCCCTGGGCATATTAATATAATGCCTTTCCAACTTTTGAGCGATTGAAATATAACGGATTACTTTGTTGCATCCGCCCAGTCTTACTCAACTCTAGTGGTCTGCAGACAAAGATGCATATTAATCTAACACTAGTGTTGCAGGCCAGATATTAATTAGACTAGGATTTTAAGTCTCCCTTATTTTGAGGAGGTCAAATCAAGTCTGCTGCTTAAATTTACATGTCATGGTACCCTACACCTTCTAGTGTATATATTTTATAGAGTGCATTTAATTTTCATTGAACCACTGAATTCATTTCTAGACAAATTATACTAAAACCAAGATTGGATTGCTGTGGTAATTAACATCTTATTATTAGCTTAAAAAAGGCTTGCAGAAAAAAGAAAATTTAGAAGAAACCATCTTATCAAAGATTTAATGCGGTACTCTCCTCAAGCCTTGTAGAGAGTGGAGCAAAAAAGGTTTACGGCGATCTAACACTATGGAGGCGATAGCTATGGCGATGGGTATAGCCATGGCAAAGGCTGATACGGTATAGCTATGGATGGTGGATCCCGCTATTCTAGGAGCAGTGGTGCGTCGGAGGAGAGCTTAAAGGAATTGAAAGTGCTGCTATTCTAGTAGCCCTTATCTTTCAAGTACTCTGATCATACCGTTGCATTTCAATTCAAAGAAAGATCTTCATTTTTGACCGTTGTGTGTTGGATCTCATAGGTTTCATATGTTTGTTGTTTGGTACTCATGGGAGAAATTTGTATTTGGAATTAGATCAATTGGAAATGAAATACAGACTCTCTTGAAAATTAAAAAAAGAAAAGGTCCTCTATTATGGTATGTTGTATTCCTATAGTAGGAGAAAAGTGAGATCCATGTACTTTATCTTATATTCTTGATAGTGGGATATTCTTCTCTGTGCCATGTTCGTAGATCACATTTGGATTTATCTTGTGTTTTAGTTATTCTTATAGATCTTTCTCTTAGATTTTTATATTTTTATATATTTGCACATCTTGGGTGTGAGTATTGTTAGCCATATACTTTGGTGTTAAAAGTATTTTAATTTTAGTGGTATTAAAAGTGACATTACTATCATAACTTAGCCTTTTGTGGGCTATGAGTCCATATGATTGCTCTACTTTTTTCACAAAATAAAATTAGTGCTCTCGCAATTAAAGTATAGTGGTGACAAAAGAAAAAAATGTCTTTTATACTAGAAATTCTCAATATATTCTTATATTACTCAGTTCTCAAGCTCACACAAAGACACTTCTTCTGAGACTAATGGACACCTTTTAACACTTTGTTTTCACAAGCGTCCTCCTATAGGGAATGAATGCCTCGGACGGAGTAGAGCCTACCTTTAAGTTCCTAGTTGCAAGCCAACGAGACCCTTAATGCTACTGATTCGGTAGGACGACTTAGATATCAAGGAAAACTGCTCTCATTCTCTGATTCCCATTTATTATCATGTTGTACTCTAAAACACTTCAGCCCATAATCTTGAAGTGTCTCGTCTTGTCTATATGTGGCGTCCCTTCAAATTATTTTTAGTATTATCCAAGTCTAACTTAATCACAACAACCAAAATTAGGCTATTTGATCAATGCCCCAGATATTTAGATTTCGTTGGAAATTTTTTTTTTTTTTTTGAATGTGCGATGACACTACTCTCTTTAATTTCCTACAGATCCTAGTGAACGAATGGTGATAGCATCAGTTGCTAACCTCGTACGTAAGAGGCTGTCAAGAATGTGGTTATTGTAAAGCACAAGACAAGTACAATTAACAGTAAGACTCCAAATTAAAGCACTCGTGCGACTGAAATAGATTAAGGTCAACAACCTTACAAAAACCTTAATTGGGATCAAAGAAGAAGCAAAGCGAAAATTAAGAGCAAGACCCAGAAAAACAAGCATTTGAGTGCCAAGATTCAACGGGCCGGGTTGGGTTTGTCACAGACAGACATAAAACTTAGAACCGACGGAGACTAATCCTAGGGAAAGCTTCAAATAGAATGGTCCATCTATAAATTAATTAGAAGCACAAACACAAATGACAGCTACTGACAACCAATTTAAAATGTTTCCAGATCAAGAAATAAGAAAGACAGGGTAGGGTGATGAACCTGATAATTAATTAACTCGTGTCGGCGATTCTAAATGTTTGAATACATATAACGCATTGAATCAGCATAGATCTGTCTAAACTCAAAAACGTTGAATTATTGTATCGTAGCGTTCTTTTCACATCATGATTACGTTATCTTAATCATGAAAGTTTGTAGTTTAGTTTGGTGCTTTTTCTTCTTCAGTTTTTTTTTTTTTTTTTTTTTTCTGTGTTACTCTTGCACACTTGTTGTAGGCGCTTTTTGACTTGGTAGATGTGGCTAATTGTAGGAAAGAAGTCGGAAAGCAACAATTGAACATGTTGTAAACCTTGAACACAAAAAATATAAAAAGAAGAAGAAGAAGAAGAAGAAGAAGAAAGAAAGAAAAAACAAGAACTAGTTGTTAGCAACGAGCCACTAAGAGATGGAGGCAAGAGTATTTGCAATCATAATAAAGCAGCAGGATGGGATATGTTAGCTATAGTAATATGTTAGGAAGATTTGGAAGAAAGCAATTGTAATTATTTATTTTGAGAAAAAGTAATTGTAATACAGATATTCTCAAGAAGTAGGTAATCAAAAAAAAAAATTTCTTTTTCTTTTTTGAAGGAATTAATGCACCTAACATTTTACCCAGGCCTATGTGGCAAGTAATTAACATGAAGATCTGCAGCGTTTTCAGACATAATATTTTCTTTGGTTGTAATGCACTCTATATGTTTATTCTCCGATCTCTATGTCCATTTTTTTTTTAATTTTGTTGTTGTTGTTCTTGAAGTCACACATCTCCTCCCATGCATATATGCCAGATTGGAAAGGGACGTAAGCTAAAGGTTGGTATTGGTTGATTGGGACCAAGAGAAAAAAAAAAAGAGGATATCGATCCCACGGAAATTAAGCACATTTGTGTTTTCATGATCACAAAATACGTTATATGACTTTGAAAGCTTGAGTACAGAATATTAGACTGTCGGCAATTCATCACAGTTTTTTTATTTATTACCAAACTGCCCTTCCCACAAAATCTATTTACCCAACTAACCCGCTCACCAAACTTTAATACTAAAAACATTAATTCCAGTCTTAGACGCGTCGTCAAATCATACTCCCATATTTAAAAAATATATAAAAAAACCTTAAATTGATTAACATTTCACATAAGTTAAGTTGTAGAGCACTAAAAAAAAAAATTCAACATTTTATTATAAATGTATATATATAGACACAAATTCAATTCGAAGGCCATGGTCAATAAATTAAATGGTTTAATATATATATATATATATATATATATATATATATATATATATATATATATATATATATATATGTTGCCTTATTGCTGGCGTGAAAAGATTAAAAATATGAAAATGAATATTGAAATAAAGCTTTTCTCACGAGGTGAGGTGAGACGGGCTCGCTAATTTATTTATTTTACTTTTATAAGGAAAGTGGACTTAGCTCAATTATATTTATTTAAAAAAATATATGACAAATAATAGAGAGTCAGAGAAAGTGGATGGGTAAGCCTAATGTGATTAAAACAATTCATAAGAGTTTATCTTAGAGCAATAAGAAAATGAGAGCTTCTCATACTTCTAAATATCTAATTAAGAGATCCTAAGACCATAAATAGTAAGGGCTTCTCTTCAAAAGATTTTGTTACTATATTCTTTCCAAACTAATTGTTATAAGATACTAAACAAGTGATCAATCGCTCTCTAGATGCAAGCATGGATAGAAGAAAGCTGTCGATGAGGAGGGAATCCCAAAGAGGTTGGACGAAACGTAATTAAGAAGGTGGATGAGTGTTTTCCTACAAAGAGGACATGAGAAGTCCTCGCAAGGTCTTTCCTTACTAAGATCTTCAGTGTGAATTCGGTTAAGGTTAGTCATCCAAAGAAAAATCTATTTTTTTTTCTATAAATTTATTTTTCATATACCGGTGAACTAAGTAGGTTTGATAGAATTGAGGAGAATGACAGAGAGAAAGAAGCTGAGGTAGAAGAGCTCGAAAGGGAGAATCGTTAAACAACTGTGTCTAACTCGAAGGTTAGGGCCAAAGATGACAAGGGAAGATAAACGGCATTGACCTGGTTGACCTTAGCTAAAGTGGTAGGGTGTAAATTTTTTAGCCATATGATGTTGCAAGAATTTTGAGAGGATAGATTACTGGTTGGAAGGCCAGAAAGCAGGAAGAAATTTTATTACTGAGGGAGAAGTCATTTGTTCCGCGATCGAACAAATTAAAAGGAGACCCAATTTTTGTTGCCAAAAAGAAAGGACACACACACACCCTATGAGAGAAGTGGGTGCAACCAAGAAAGGGTAGAGCATCTTGTCTGTGCGTCTTTTAAGAGGGGCAAGCCGCCTGCCTGTAGTAGGTGCGTCTTAAACTGAAAACGAGGTCGGTCCGAGAAGCTTTTCCAGCATCATTTGGTGATCGAGCAGACTATCCTGATTCCTGAATACTCAGACGGCCTAAGAATTTTGCAGTGGAAGCCATTGACCAGTGAGTGGGCTCTTGGATTTGTTGGGCCACTAGAGCTCAATCCTTCTTAGTGGAGTCACTTTCTGACTGTAACATGAAACGTTGAGCCTGCTGCACCTGCACGTACTCATGCCAAGCCGATCCACCAGTATGCATGTCCAATTTGGTCTCGGTCTGACTTAGATTTTTAAACAACCTTGGTGGGCTATAAAATTAATTACTACCCGGGCATGCATGATGCATGTCTAGTTGTCTGCCACAGCTACCTAGGTCCGCCATGCAACGTGTATCCATCCATATATATATATATATATATATATATATATATATATATATATATATATATATATATACACTCATGTAGCTATGCTCTAGCTCTTTTCTTCTTCTTCTTTGACTCTCAAGGTTCCTAAACAATTAATATATATGTGCAAATATGATATTATGATGGACGGTGTCATGGATGAGTGAGGACCGAGGAGGACACAGCTAACTAGCTAGTTGATGTCTAACTTGTAAAACTAAATGCATGACACGTGCCATCGAGCATCATTTACGATAGCAAAGGTCAAAAAGGACATGAGAAAGGTGAGCATTGATTTGTTAGAACTTAGTTATCACATCTTCTACAAGGGAAATTAATTAAGATTTTTTTTTTCTCTCTCTCTCCCCAGAGTGGACAAACGATCCATCCAGCCAGTTGAAGAGAAGATTTGGACGTTTCCCTCATCTCCACTAGCTCGTGCCGACACTTTCTTTGCCGTCAACGAGTTTAACCCGGCGGGCACATATATATATACCTACCTCATTTTATTACGGACATGTACATATATATATATATATATACTACATTATCCATCTATCTCTACCATTGCATTACTATTCATTACTGCAGCATGTACATATGTAACATATATATATAGCAAGTGGATTCCATGAGTTGATGGATCGAAGTGATTAGTTAATTAATTAACTTCAAAAGGTATTAGCTAGGTGCATGCTGTCGGGAAAGAGCTAGTATATATAGCTCTAGTCAAACCAAATCTTATTACTTTTCACTATATCTCCTACGTACTTTTAATAAGTTTGTTTGCATTTTTATGGATCTCTAAAATCCAATGCTTCGCTTCCACGTATATGTGTACGGCTGTAGATAGCGCGCAGTGCTACGTGTGTATCTCTCATTACAACCCTTGTCCAAGAAGTAAAATGGATGAGTTGATGATCCACCTTAATTAATTACCAATGTAGACTTGTGGACAAGCTAGAGGTGAAATATAATATATATATATATATATATATATATATATATATATATATATATATATATATATGTATCATGGGACACAACTAGCTAGCATTTCAGACCATATCTTTCCGATGATCTCTTTAATTTACCTTCCTCTCGTCGCTTGTCATGAGATCATTTGTGCTCCTTCTTTTACCTTTCTACCTATCAATGATGAAAGCTTAGAATTTGGGAAGGAATCTCCTTAGTTAATTAGCAAATTAAAAGGTCAATCACTAATTCATGTGTCTGTAACAATAAGACAAGGTAACTTGTCAATTCCCCTAATAGTAAGAGACCACCTATGTGCTGATCAAGAAGTAAGAATTAAAGTACTCTTTCCTTGTGCTGCAATAAATAATTCACTACTAGCTAACTAGCAGATTAATTAATTATATTACACACCTCATAGAAGGTGTGATAAATATATATATATATATATATATATATGTGTGTGTGTGTGTGTGTGTGTGTGTGTGTGTGTGTGTATGTATATATTTGGTGTTTGACATACTTTAATTAGTTGATGATGGCAAAGGAATCAATGATGCAATACACAAAGACAAGGCAAGTAGAGGTCACGCCACCTCGTAATAGGCCTTAATGTTGAACCAATAAAGGCAAGTTAAAATAATGATGTGGCCAATATTGGTTTGCCTAACTTCAAAGAGGAGTCACTATGATGCATGCTTCCTTTCCAAAGGAGGCATATGTCATCGTCAAGCTCACGTACGATGCAAGATCTTCAAGCCCACAACAATGCCAATCCCAGAGAGCTCTCTACCTAGCTAGCTAGCAACCCTTCCAATATCATATTCTATCATCTCTAATTTCCCTTCATTTTATATATATATATATACCAACATTTTCGATTATTATTATTAGTTTGGATTATATATATATATATATATATATATATATATATATATATATATATATATATATATATTCCTAATTATGAAAGAATTAATTCTGTGAAAAAAGCTTGGATTCTTGTACGATCCTAGTCCCATGGTATGGGATCATGGACCACACAATTTATCCGCCTTCCCCCCATCTCCACTTTTTTTTTTTTTTCTATTTTTCCAAGACAAAAAGTGGGACCCATGGTTGCTTTGGTCGGGCGGCGGAGAGGGAGCGGCCCGTCTCAGCTAGCTTACAAATTAACCTACAATGCATTTTCATGTCTTTGTATATATCCGGTCCCCATCAAACAAATAACGACCATCATCAACGTAATCTAACTACTTTTCACCTTAATTACCCCATATATATATATATACACACACACACACAAACGCACCTTAATTACCTTACTACAAAGTTCGTTTGTAATAAGTTAATTAATTACTCCAACCAGAAAATAATATGTATGTATATGTATATACCTAGCAAGGAATTAATTAATTTTTCATTCGTCGATCTTTCTTGGAGTGAAGTTGATTGATGTAATCTCCACGGGCAGCGAAGAAAAACAAAACAAAATAAAATTCAGTGATAGTTTAAAGGGCAGAATAAATGATAACCTTAGGTTGAGGTTGAGGTTGAGGTTGAGGTCAAATCGTGATCTTTTCTTTATATTTGGAAAAGCTGGGGATGGGTAGATTAGTATCCTCAGTGTCGGCTCGTATCGGCATAAGGATCTTTAAGGAAAGCGAAGCACAGGGACTTCTCTCTCGATTCAAACTTTCAGATGGAAAGATGCAGGATGATTTGATATGTCTATTTACAGTTTATTTATACCCTACTAATTAATACTATCATCCATCGTCGGCAGCCTAAAAACTGCTTATCCGTCATATACATAATCACAGTTAAATGGTATAATATACATATATTACTGCTGCTAGCTGCTTGCTTGCTTGCGTATTAGTAGACAAATGGTTAATTATTAATTTTCTCATCAAGTTTATACCAATCTTTATAATTATACATGAGTTGTTTTGGCTAACCACTGGGTTAAAATTGCCTCAAATCTAATGTCATATCTCCAACTAATCCAAAGTCATGATCTCATCTTAATCTCCCTCCATCTCTCCTAACTCAATCTCAAGTCTCTCATGCCAGACTATTTTATTCAACTTTCTCCTATTACAGAAGGTGCCTTAAATCCCAATCCATTGCATTGCAAGAACATCAAGTTGTTGCTTAAACCCCACTTGATTGCTAGCTTCACCTTCCCTCTGCTCCTTTCTCATCTCCTGTGTATCTATGTAACTAGCTACATCTCTTTCTTGATCCACTGGCCTCTTCAACTTCTTCTTCTTCTTCTTCTTCTTCTTCTTCTTCTACTACTACTACTACTACTACTACCACTTCTTATTCTCTTCTTCGTCTAACTTGAGTGTCAAGCATCAATTTTAATAACCATACAATTCAACAGCCAATTTGTCTATAACTTTCCACATCTCTTCAACTATTAATCCCAACGGCTATTAAAACTCTTCACATCTGAGCTCATCAACTTATCCCACTCACCTCTGATCCATCCCTCAGCCATCCATTCTCGAGGAATGGGAAGGCACTCCTGCTGTCTCAAGCAGAAGCTGAGGAAAGGCCTCTGGTCTCCTGAAGAAGATGAGAAGCTCTACAATCACATCATTAGATATGGGGTTGGATGTTGGAGCTCTGTACCAAAACTAGCAGGCATGCTCTCTCTCTCTCTCTCTCTACACTCTTGCTACACTTACTCCTTGCTGTTGATCTCTGTTTAATTCTGTCTTTTGGTTTATTCATTCAGGTTTGCAAAGATGTGGAAAGAGTTGTCGACTTAGGTGGATCAATTACCTGAGGCCTGATCTTAAAAGGGGGAGCTTCTCAGAACAGGAGGAACAACTAATCATTGGTCTGCATGAAATCCTTGGAAACAGGTGAAATAGAGTCTATTGGACTCTCTCCTACATACCGCATTTGCATTATATCTGATACATAGTACTGAAACTTGTGCCATTGTGGATTACCAGATGGTCCCAGATTGCATCTCATTTGCCTGGAAGAACCGATAATGAGATCAAGAATTTCTGGAATTCATGCCTCAAGAAGAAGCTTCAACAACAGGGGATCGATCCGAGCACCCACAAGCCTTTGGATGAGATTCCTGAAGCGAAAGAAAATAAGCCCAGTTTGACTAATTCAAGAGATGGTGGTGGTTCGTTCGACCATTTGCCAATGAAGTCAGCCTTTGATCCTTTCCCCTTTACTGAATTCCAGGGAGCTCTTGATCCAGATGGAATTACCATGAGTCTCTACAATGAATTGCACCAAAGTTTTAAGCCTTTCAGTCAAAATGAGATGTTAGTCGATGCAGGATTTTGCGATTATAGCAATGTCTTGGATGTCTCAGAGAGTTACTGCTATGGTGAGAGCTCCAGCAATAGTAGCAATTGGAATTGCAATTTAGGACCAGAGGTGAATAATGTAATGGACAATGAGCTACTAAATTGGGCATCCGAGAGTAAAGTGGAGCCATTTACTCAGATGCATTATGTGAAAGGGGAGGAAATATTTGAACACAAGATTACTACTTGGCAGGAAAAGCAGCATTACACGCAGAGTGCCGGAGATTACAGCGGTTATCCGATGAAGTCGTTCTCTCGAGATCTCCCAGATGCCTGCTTCAATATATCTCAAGGGGCATTGGCAAGTGAATTCAATGTGGACTTATTTTGATATTCTTCCCATTTACCTTCCCTCTATCTCTTCTATACATTTCGAAGTGCAGTTGGGGAAAATATAAAAGAAGAAGAAAATAATAATAATAATAATAATAATAATAATTAATAATAACTAAAGAATTAGAGATTGTCCGTCATGTTACCTTACTTCTCTTTTTTTTTTTTTTTTTTTCATTTCCATTTTCTTTTAGTAAAAGAAGAGGCGAGAATATTGTGATCGGTATTTTGGCCTCTCTCTTAGGACATCCTTTTCTGAATCCAGCAATAATTTTGTATGATAATCCTTGTCTGCTTCCCTGTATTTGTTTAGTTTTCTTATTACATAAATCCTTTTCAGATCACAAGAAAGAAAAAATGTAAAGGAAAATTTTAATTACCAATTGTAGTACTCTTGTTACATAATTTTTTTATTTTTTGTTTACTCTTTCCTTCTCAATTATCGTTGGCTATCAGTCTGTCGTATAATATTCGCATGCCTAGCTACTGCAAATTGCTCTTATATATGTCTAAGAAAATAATTGTTTCTAGGTTGGTGATTCTCATTCGGAAAAGGATCTTCATTTCCTTTGAAAGGAAACAACATTTAAGCACATGAATAATGCTAGCTCTACACAAGTCCTACCAATTAAAACACTATGGAGACAGCTTACCGCATATGATTTAACTCTTATTCTTCATCCTCATGCATCACATGGTATTAATTTTACTTCACCCTGCAGAATTTCTACTCTCAACTCATTTGACTCCTACTCACTAATTTTGGCCATGGTAGCTTCCTAGCTATTGTAATATTATCCAATTGGTTTATTAATTAACATACTCTTTGTCATATTAACTTTCGAATATATATATATATATATATATATATAATAAAATTCTCACACATCAGCTGATGAGATGAACTCCTCTGGATCTATTTGGCTAATACCTCCATAGAGCATCTCAGAGCGAGAATATCTCGAAATAGTGAAGCCAAACCTGTCACTGCCACTACCTAATTAATGGAGAAAGTAGTAGTTATTAGTGGGAGGCCAATTAATAACGATCCAGCTCAAAAGGGACAGATTTTTTTTTTTTTTAAATTTTTGTGTGCACATAGCGATATGCAAATATCATCCCATCTCGATATCGAAATTAACTAAAGAGAGCATCGATCTCTTTAGGCAGTGAATTGAGGTCTCAGGTGTTAATTTAATTTCCTCATGGGCGGCTATAGAATCTAATCCCATATCCAATGATCGAATGTTACTATCACATCCTTCAACAACTCCTCGTATTATTGCATGTTCTTATTGCAATTAAATATACGGTCCAAAATCATCACATCGCACTTGATATCAATTTGTCTGTTTCACGTACTGTCTTATTCTGCATCACGTAATATCATTCTTCTTGCCTCTTCTATGCTACAGCAATTTTCCTCTGTTATATTAGGAATGATTCTTTAACTTGGCCCGACCCGTCTACAAAGGTTGGCATATTGGAATTTAAATCATTACATGTTTGGTTACACGTGATTGAAATGCATGTTAACTAAACTAGCCCTTGAGAACAATAATCAATCATAAGTGGTGCAGAGTTAATAGCTGAATGAAGATTGTGTGAACGTTAAATCATATCTTTGACCAATCCCATTCCTCATACTAAGCAATATATTGGATCCGTCAAGGAGCCCATCAAGTTTGTCCACTGGTTAATTACCTGATTTATAAATCAACTTGGCTTGGTATCTTTTTTGCTCTTTTGTGGACCATAAAACAAATATGAATTTTGCTCTCTTGTCTATGGAATTAAGGTGGGGTGAGGTGAGCAAGGTTAGGCTCCTTGAACCACTCCTCCATGTACACTTACGCTTCAAATAAACTAGAAGCAGATCGATAGGCAATTAATCCCTCTATTTTCTGTAGCACTTGTTAATGACGACAGCATCTTCTCTGCTAATCTACGTTATTAGTCAGATCTCTCAATGTTACTAGTACTAATCACAGAATGATTACCTGAATATGCTTATTAACTATATGACTGCTACGTTAATTCTTTTCTAAGTTTCATCCCTTTACTTAAGCTTCAACTCTGATGGAGATCTAGTTGCGATTTTTTTATCTCTCAACGCCGAATTATCCCTTGTGTTCAACAAGCAATGGGTTGGATTCTGTAAGGATAAATTATTAAGGCCCCACCCAATAGTTTGCCAAGATCTAATGATCTGGCTCGATGATTTAATTCAATCAGATTCGATCGATCATGGCAAAACGGATGAGCACATTAAGTTTCTTGGCCCTGATTTCTTGTTAGCATAATCATGTCTCTTGTTTAAGTTATTTTCCACGTATAATACACGTGAATCCAAAGTCTGTTGATTGGCAAGAACCACTCTTTTTTAAGAGAACAACAACAACAACAACAAAATACAAAAAGGAAAGCTACAGATACAGCAAGGACGAACAGAGAAATTAAAACTCCATATGGGTCAATCTAAATGTCATTCAATTCAATGGTGGTTTACCTTCCTGCAACGCTTTCTGATCTCTCCCCGAGATCCTAGCAATGGTGAAATGTTTCCCATCTTCACCATGGACTTTGAAAACTGGTCAAAGAAGAGCTCATTGTTCTCGGCATACTTCTCCACCAGCTCCCTGGTTGCAGCACTCTGTGTGAAGAGGATCTCGTCGGAGCTCAGCAGCCCTTTCCGGGCCATCAGGTTCTTATAGTATTGGTTATCAAACTTGAATGGGCTAACAAAGTCCAAGAAGAAGAGATTCTGGTCTCCACCGGACCGGGGGCAATGGGTGCGGAGCTCCGTGGCATAAGCTGCATCAAGTGTGCCGTCAGGCAGCCCATTGCCGGTCTGGTTATATAGCCTTTGCCGGAAGCTGGTACATCGCGAATCTCCGATAGTGTGGCTACCTGTGAATTAATCAGTTACTAATAATAAACAATATAGTACTATGTTGGAGGTCTAACATTCGACAGGCAATGAAATTACAGATTTGTCCTAAATACTTCCTGTTAATATCAAAAATGCCACATAACGATTGGTGTAGGGTGTTGTAACATGCAATGTGTTGCAAAAGTAATGGAAGCCGAACTCTTGTGGGTAACTCAACTGTAATGATGCATATATTGAATTCAAGAAGCCAAATGTATGGGTGCTGTGTTTAGGTCAGAGAAGAAGTACCTAAGAGGGTGACAAGATCCACGAGGTCCAGGCCTTGGAGCTTGAATTTGGTGATGATGGTTGGAAGGGTGTTATTAGGAGCTGGAATGTTGTTGTTGGAGCCGCTTATGCTTGCACCCAAGGAGTCCCTCCTACCTAGTGGAACATCCCAGCTTGGACCACCAGTCTATGGGAGGATGAAGTAGTAAAATAAGCAAAAAGAGAAGTTGTAATTTTTGTAATCTTTCAAATAAGTCTATTTTAGCATGTTCCATGCCAAAAAAGCACACTTTGTTAAAGTTGAGAAATCATAATGACACTAGTCCACTCATTGCTAATGGAAGAAAAACAAGCTCAGGCTCATGTTTGTCAGATTAAAGATTAATTAGAGGAAAAACAATCATACCAAGACTGTAGAATCTCTGGCTGCGAGGGCTAGTATGTCAGCACAGGACACCGTGACTGGGCATTCTTCCTCCAATGCAGTTTTGATTTCTTCAATGACTTCAAAGCCTCTTGCGGAATCTCGGTTTGGATTGGACCGCTTCTCACTGATGATTGTTCCACTGCTGTCTAGCAAAACTGATGCATCACAACCCTGCAAAACAAATTAATGAGACTTTGAACTATGGAAAAAATCGAATTGCAGAAAATGAGGAGCTCATTTTTCTTCTAGATTACTGCAAACCATCAATAACAAAGAAACGACTAGTAGGGCTAGTGTAGCATTTTTTTTTTTCAAGTATAAGGGGAGTTCAAAGAAGATGTAGAATAAAACTTACTTGAGAATTTGCAACTGAAGTAGCATGAAAAAAAAAATTTGGAATACAATGTGAAAAGATTAGTAATCATCATAAACTTAATGTACTTCTTTAGGAGTGGTTTCTAAGAAAAACCTTAACGAAGCAGTCATGAAAGTGTAGGCGAAGCAAGGAGGCAGCCATCCGCGGATCCTTTGCATGGGCTTTTGCAACAAAGAACTTCACAATCTCTTGAGCTTTTGGGCATGTATGATCATAAAATTGTGGATAGAGGTGTCCGTCACTACTACTTAAGGCTAAGCAAAGTGGAGAAAGGGCGATTACTGAGATGACAAGAAGGAAGCTCATAGAGAGTTCCATAAGTACTCCTATACTTTCTCTTGCTCTACGAGAGATACCAATCTCGTCAACGAAGAAGGGAAGTGTTCCAAGGCTTCTGCTGTGATGATGAAAGAGGTGTTTGGATGAAGTACTTATAGATATGATGCCTTGAGGAGCATATGAGCATATTCTAAGGAAATAAGTAATGTAAGCTCTTTCAAGCTTCTCCCTACTCTACCCCATGATCACCATTGGTTAAGCAAGTATAATCTAAGCACCTCTCTTTCTTTCATGGCCTTTCAAACGCTGTATGATGTTAAATGACTAGAATGTCCTCAAACTGAGTGTGCAAGTTATTCTAAAAATCTTGTATTGCACTAGAATAATATATTAAACCAGAAAAGAGAAAGTCTTGATATAGACAAATTAAAGTTACTGGACAGAGCTTTACTTTATCTACTTTTCTGTGGCACCAACTCTAAAGATGCAGAAGATCAATATAAAAGCAGAAAGCAGAAAATTGATAAAGAAGCTGAGATGAATTCCTTTATGCTGTTATTGCTTCATGTCACAACTAGAAGCAGTAGATCTTGGCCTCATACTAAATGGTATCAAACTCTTGATTAAAATCTCTTACCAATAGGACAATAAGAAAGTGATCTAAATTGGAGAGACAATAATACACAGGCATTTTTTTACTCAGTGGAGGTCTATTTAAGATCTGAGCAAGGGGCACAATCAATCAAGTAGAGATAATTTATTTTGGTAAAAGAATTGCTGAAATATTTAAATTCTTTTTTTTTTATTGATAGAGAGATTGTAGAAACATAGCGCTCAAACTCATGATCTCCTACCACAAGTGGTTAGGCTCGTACCACTGCGCTGTAGTGATGATGGTACTTAAATTCTTGTTTGAGAAGAGGGAAAATAGAAAAGAAAAAGGAACGAGGGAGCAGGATTCCCTCTTAAAATCTCTAAATAATCCATTGTTTATCAGTGCGTTGATGCTTCCCCTCACCTTTTCATATCTTTCTCGCTAACAGTGGCGTGCTCTTTGAATAAGGAATAAGGAATAAGTGAATAGGGCCACCAAACCGAAAAAGGGAATTCATTAAGAACTCAGCTAGGCAATCCATGGATATAGTAGACACCCAATGGCTGTGAGATAGGCTACATGCCCAATATTAAATGAACACTAGCATGATGTTGTTTGTGGTTGCATATAATAATAGGCACTCGATGGCTTAACCAAGGGCCCGTTTAGATATGTAGATTTGAATTGCACTGCAGCAAATGGGAAGCTGCTCTCCCATAATTAACAGAATCTCTATTGTTATGTTACCTGAATTTGGCTCGGCTTTGGTGCTGCTGCTGCTGCTGCTGCATGATTACGACGAAATGGTTCTATAATGGCCAAGTAATTTAAAAAAAAAAAACACAGTATCCTAATACAACACGAGGGCTAGGCTATTGCCAATATAAAGATAAGAGAGCATGAAGTACGCAGCCAAGACCAGGCCATTGAGCCTCACCGAGGCCATGAACCGCCACGTTTAAACCGGGCCAGGCTTTTCATGGTCCACTGTCTCTAAACCTTCCGAGCAAGAAAGAAAGGGCAAAGGAATTGCAGAAATGAAGGGGAGACGTACCTTTAGTTACCTGCGACTGGGAGGGTCGCCGGTAAGTAGAAGGCGGTGAAAGTGAGAAAAAGAAAAAGGAGGTAGAAGGACGACTTCCCCTGCAAGTGGGAGTAGGATGTGGGTTGGACTCTCTTTCTCCTATTCATCGAGTGAAGGTGCTTCACTTTTTCCTTCAATTTGTGGGATTTCAAGGAAGAGAGAAGGGAAAGAGATAAATTGGGGTTTGAAAAAGCCAAAGAGGCAAAGACGAAAATGAGAAAAGTGAGCAAGCATAGATAGAGAGGAGGGTTATCTTTCTTAAGTCAGGTTGGGCTTAAAAATTGGAACCTAGCCCAAATAATGTTTGTACTGGGCTGGAGCCTGGAAACCCTTAGGCCCAGCCTCATGAGATTAAAACCCAATACAATACCTGTCTACATGGCAATGGTTTGCTTCGGCAACAAGCTGGGTTTATACATAGCACATCCAAAAGAGCCAGATTATAGAGCGGCACCTTTCTATTCCTTGCAGTCCCCAAACCAAACCCAATCGAATCGAAGATGAGCGAGGGAGAGGACGCAGCTCGCCGCCGGACTGCTGTCAGCGAGTACAGGAAGAAGCTCCTCCAGCACAAGGAGCTTGATTCCAGGCTCCGTACAGGTCTCTCTTTCCCTCTCTCTTCTATAACGCCCTGTCTTTTTCCCTTTCTTTCTGAATGGAACAATTAAGTATTGTGTTTCTTCGATCCTTCTAATTGATGTAGTCGGAAGGATTTTTCATAGTTTTGTCCTTTATTATCCCCTTGTTCCAATTGCGAAACGAGATCTAGGGTTCTGCATCCTTTCATTCGGACTTGTTTGCCTTAGGGTTGGGTTGATGTTTTATTTGTGTCACAAGGGTCTATTTCCGACACTTGTAGCTAGGCCGAAGCTTCGATTCAAAGAGGAAGAAATGTTATGTATTTGCTTGTTATCTTGACGGGAATCAAATTGTTGTTATCAGTCATCTGCAAGAGCGTGAATTGTTAAGGGATCTGGAAATAGTAGGTGTATAATTGCAAGATTTGCGTGATAATTTATTCTCTAGGGCATCGCGTTTGTATTTAAGAAGAGTGATTGAGAAATCTTGAGGTGAAAGGATATCACATCTTTTTTTAATGTGAGAGGAAAATGAAGTATTTTTAGCTTGAGATAGGCTGATGGCAAGTATGTAGCCGAACAACATCAGAGGCTATTCTGATCTTTAGAATCAAGTTACTATCAGAATTACTATGGTGGTACCTATTTACCTGAGCACGACTAGGTGTTGTTACCAACCATTATTTATCTAATTATTTTGCCTTCGGGAGTTGAACTCAAGCTCATGTAGAACAATGGTATTTTTGCTGGAAAATAAGCATCTCACGGGCCAATAATTTGAGCAATATCCCTAGGTTTTTTTCTTCAAGTGTGGAAACTCAATTTTTAGCCTTCATTTTTCAGCTGTGTCAGAGACTCCAATTTAATGGTAGGGTTGTAACTTTGTGAGAATGATTTGAGTTTGTTCACACTTATTGAGACACTAATTTATTGATCTCGTAGAATATCTTATAGAGCAGAAATCAACTTTCAGATCTTTCCTTGGGAGCTGATAAGTTAAAATAACGTTCATGAAGTCATTACCTTACTTTGATTTATAATTTAGCTGGAATAATTAACTGTTGGACATGTACATTAAGTCTCATTTTGATATGTAACTTTTCTTTGGATTTTGCTACTTATGTAGTTTCTGCTATATCTAGTAGTAATATATTATTGTATTACTTGTAATTTGGTTTATTTATATCACTAACAGTTAATCCATAATCTGGAACAATAAAATGTGTTTCTGTTTGATTCTATATTTTTATCTGATACCTGGAAACTTATGATGCAGTTAGAGAGAATTTGAGGGCCTCAAAGAAGGAGTTTGCTAAAACTGAAGATGACCTGAAGTCCCTCCAAAGCGTAGGACAAATTATAGGGGAGGTTCTAAGGCCACTAGACAATGAGCGCTGTGAGTAGAGATGCATCTTATTTTCTCATATTTGTTGAGATATTATGAGTTACATTGGATGATTTCTGAATGCCTTTCTTATTTGTACTGACTCTTTCTATGAATAGATCAATATGTGAAATTATCTGCTAGTCATTAGGTTTATAAAGTACTGTATGGTTGGAAGTGTTTACACTTTACGTGAACGCTTGTTGTTCAATAGGCTAGCATTCAAAAGTTGTCCTTGTTTTTCCTTATTCTATTTGATCAGTATAAGTGCCTTTTTGAATTTTGGGCTACTACTTATTTAGCACTGTCTTGCTTTAATCCAGTAATTGTAAAGGCTAGTAGTGGTCCTAGATATGTTGTTGGTTGCCGTAGTAAGGTGGACAAGGAGAAGCTTACAGCTGGAACCCGTGTTGTTCTCGACATGACTACCCTTACCATCATGAGAGCTCTTCCACGAGAGGTACACTTCTCATTTGCATGTTGTAGTAGTAATCTAATACAGACACTAACCCCTAACCCGATGTACTTCCAATTTTTCTAGGTTGATCCTGTTGTCTATAATATGCTTCATGAGGACCCTGGCAATGTAAGTTACTCTGCTGTTGGTGGGCTATCTGACCAGATTAGGGAACTTAGAGAATCCATTGAGCTGCCGCTGATGAATCCAGAACTTTTCATCAGAGTAGGAATAAAACCACCAAAGGTACTTAGAAACTTGCTTTTGAACTTTCTTTGTAATTGGAATCTTGCTTAGATTTATCCTTTATTTTCACTATGTTGACATTCTCTCTGTCATAACCAACCAGAAAATGGAGGTTTTACAGTTTTACTATGCGTTACAAGATGCATATAACTATATAAGTTTTATCAATAACCTTTTTCTTTGATTTCAGGGTGTCCTTCTCTATGGCCCTCCTGGAACAGGGAAGACATTGCTAGCTAGAGCTATTGCTAGTAATATAGATGCCAACTTTCTCAAGGTTATTTTGTCACCTAAAGCCATCTAAACCAACTCTGTTTTCTTTATTTAATGGTTTTTGACTTAAGTGTAGGTTGTATCAAGTGCTATCATTGACAAATATATCGGTGAAAGTGCACGGCTGATACGAGAGATGTTCAATTATGCACGTGACCACCAAGTAAGACTTACTATCTTATTTCTATATTCCTGGTATTTTCATACATCAAATCATCAAACCATCTATTAGTAATATTATTATGATTCTATTTCTCTTATCTAGATTACCAACATTTTTATTTCACGAGTGTAATTAATTAAACCATTTGCTTGTCCTATCTAGCCTTGCATCATTTTCATGGATGAGATTGATGCCATTGGTGGGCGTCGTTTTAGTGAGGGAACCAGTGCTGACCGTGAGATTCAGAGAACACTAATGGAACTACTCAATCAACTGGATGGATTTGATCAACTTGGGAAGGTCAGTCTCTTCTATCTGGAGTATCAATAAATAGTTTCCTTTCATGGGTATACATATCAAATTGTGTTTAGAAAGAGAGTAGTGCAGTAGTGTTATTGGCATCATAATTATTTGAATATTGGAATATGTTAGACAATTATTCAGTTAGGATTAGAACAACAGAGGAGATCTAAGAAGGTGCTCATAGATAATCAACACATGCATTCTTCAATTTGTTTTTGAAGTAATGTTGGGTTAAGCCGTCAGAAATTTGCTGATTTTGTATCTATTCTTTAAAATCTGCGTGAAAGAAGAATCTGCATTATTGAGCTTTTCTATGTGAAAGCTGATATCTATTGAGTATTTACTATCTAGATCTTTTGAAGTTGAAAAGCAGCAGATTCCTTGCATGAGATTGTCCTTTTCTGTATCAAGTACTTATTACCTTCTACATTTTTATTTGTACCATTTATCAGGTTAAAATGATTATGGCAACAAACCGACCTGATGTTCTGGATCCAGCGCTTCTTCGCCCTGGTAGACTGGATAGGAAGATTGAAATTCCGTTGCCAAATGAACAATCAAGGATGGAAATCCTTAAAATTCATGCTGCTGGTATAGCTAAACATGGAGAGATAGACTACGAAGCAGTTGTAAAACTCGCCGAAGTGAGTTTTTGGTTCATTATTGTATCTCACGATAGTTATGGACTTATGGTCATGAAAGTACTGCTCCTTGTTTCATTTCCCTGCTCTCTTAAAAGAAGAAACTTCTTTCCTTGTAGGGCTTCAATGGAGCTGACCTTCGGAATGTTTGCACTGAAGCTGGAATGTCAGCAATTCGTGCAGAGCGTGACTATGTCATTCATGAAGATTTTATGAAGGTAATCTACGCTATTATAATATGTTATCTAATATTTTAACTTGAAAGGATCCTAAGAACATCACCCACCTTTTATATTCTTCGCTCTAGAAAATTTGTATCTAACTGTAGGTAACATTTTAGAGTAATATTGGACACATTTCTATTTTCATATGGTTCGTATGAAGCTGGCAGCTAGGGTTGGCAAATTAGATTGTTCTACATATAAGATAAAAATGGCAGCTCCTTACCTAATTTTGCTCTGGCCAACATGTCCGAACATGAATTTTCTGTCACATCGTAAGGTGGTCGTGATGATGTCTAGTCTTGTGGTGTTTTAGACATCTGAGTTATATTGTACGCTATCCCTAGATGGAGAATTTTTGAAGGATAACTTCTCCCTTTCAACCGTTGAATCCTGCTGTTGCTATATATTGCAACTCATATATGTTAGTTTCATCGAAGTGTGCTTTCGTATATTAAGCTGTAGTAGTGGTAGTTGGACCAAACTTATCGCCGTTGTTACTGCGCTGATAGGCTTTTCTGATTAAATTTGCCACTTTTATGACGTTGACGCCAATGCTCTCGATCAATTCCGTGTGCAGGCTGTTAGGAAGCTGAATGAAGCGAAGAAGCTAGAATCAAGTGCCCACTACAGTGCTGATTTTGGAAAAGATTAGAACGCTATCGGGTGCCAGGAGGTAGCACTTGTTTGAATTTATGTCTACAGTATCTTTACTTTGATCAAATAGACAAGCTGCGGCAGATTACCCTGCTCCAACGTGTATCGAATACTTGAAACATCTTTTTATCCTAAGGAGCTTAGATTTTTATATCGATCAAGATCTGGTTGTGCATTGTGAAGAAATTCTTTAATGGTACTTTTGATCCTTCCATCATTCCTAGCTGTCTTACACTCTGCACTCTAATGTTACATATCCGCATTTGGAATACGAGTACTATGGGATTCATGCCTGGCTTCGTAATGACTGAATAATAAAATGCAACTGCATATAATATGCTTGTCTGTTTCTCAGCCGCACGGGTTACACTTTCTCATGGCCTCTCTCTCTAATGACTAGTTATAATCGGACTATAATTCAGTAGCTAATACCATTTGAGACCAAATTACGCATATCTGTCTCCCAGTTTCATTTTGATCGGCATTCCAAAAAAACCTAGGTGGGTGGGTACATATATATTGGTTGATATATTAATATCACTGATAAAAGAACAGTCATCGATTGATACATGTGCACACATAAAAGATCATTTAGGTACATAAATCAAACCCAAAGGAATACCACACTTACAGAGAAAGCACGAATTAACAAAAGCTACTTCCAATAGCAGCAGTAGCACTAACAAACAAACAAACAAAAAGGTAGATTGAACACACTTAACAACAAACAAAGCACAAAGCTAGCGCGAGTCAAATTAATGATGTCCAGGGAGCTTCTCCTTGATCTTCTCCATTATTCCCTTCTTCTCATGGTGTCCTTCCCCTTGTACTTCGTGATGAGTAGTACTAGTGGTGGTGGTGGTGGTGGTGGTCTCACCATGGCCGTGCGCTTCGCTTTTGTGCCCTCCCGGAAGCTTCTCTTTTATCTTCTCTTTGAAGCTCTTCTTCTTCCTTCTCCCACCTTTCTCATCATCCTCCGACGACTACGTATTAATAATTATAAAGATGAACAGACCAAAAATTATTAATTTCGGTATATATATATATAATGTTATGACTCGAAAGGTGAGCTTAGTCAATTACCGAGCTGGAGCTGGAGCTACCGGATCGGTGCAGACCACGCTGGTGCTCCGCTTCCGTGTGGCCGACGGCAACCCCAGCTGCGGTCTCGTGATGGGCCGTGGTACCGTAACCACCGGTGCCCGTTTCCGTAGTAGTGTGCGGTATCTGCTCCGGGATCGGGTTGCCGTACTCGTCCACTAGCGGAATCGGGTTACCGTACTCGTCGTACCTCAACATCGGGTTACTATACTCATCTCTGTACTCCGCCATCCTTCTCCCTCTCTCTCTCTCTCTTTAATACCGGAATGTTAATTCATTGAGAGGGTTAGGGTATCAGAGTTGGTGCTTATATAGATAAGACGCAATGTGTTTGGGTTCGACGTGGGCTCGTGAAGGCGGCGGCACGTAGGCAGCAGCGTGGTTGCATGGTGCGCGACGTGGCACGTGTCTTCGGTGGTGGTGTCAGCTTACTCACTGGATAATGGATATGCTCCAAAAAGGGTTGGGTTTGGATCAGTTCGATCACTACTCACTAGCTAGATATAGATCAGCATGCATGTGTTCGACACGTGAATACAGATTTGCTGTTTTGCTAGAGCAGGCGACCCGATAACCCAATGGGAGCGATCTAGACCCGATCCGATCCACCTCAGTAGATATATAGATGGTTTTTCTTCCATTCGATCAACTTTATTTATTTATTTATTATGTTCCAACTAGATAAGCTATGTGTTACATGAGTCGTCCGTGCGTATATTCTCTTTACTTGGACACCAGCGCCAAACAATATACGCAGCTTAATTTCTAATATTATATCCTAGCCTAGGTATATATATGTATATATGGCCAAACATTTGGCATATATAATACTAGTATATATTCATCAGTGGTCTCATTATCATAGTTTTGCCAGGTCGGTAGCTGCAGATGGAGTGTGTAGATAGATATATTGATCAGTTTGGTATCTGCTTGAAAGGAGGCTTGTCCACCGAGGGAGCAGGATCGTATCCTCCATAGTCGTTTGTTTTGACTACGAGCCTTCTGGGATGAACTGCAACAGCTTCTTCATTCTCCATCAACTCCTGCCGTGAATTGCAAAGTATGCATCTTAAGTTGGCAAAGTATGTAGAGAGACAGTCCAAGTATATAGTTCTCTCCGAGGGAGGTACGTAATTAATGGCAAGCTAGTCTATAAGGAATCAATAAATATTTAATCAAGTATTGCTAATAATTTAAAAACCTCCGTTGGAAGTCCTTGCTCGACATATTTATTCATTAATTTGCGTTCCAGACCTACAAAAAGGACAATTTGAAAGAATCATGCATCAGCTAGGGGAAGTTCTAGGAACTAATTAAGTAGTTATTTCAAGATGCTCAAATTAAGAAATTGCTTTATTATAGTTCCAAACTGGCCTCCATCCATGACTGACATGCTTATTAAATTAGACAAAAGTTAAGATATATAACGATACATCCTAAATATTTGTATACCTCCAGTAATCAGCAGTTTAATGTAGTAAAGGGGATACTAATGAGAAGATGAAAGAGAAGCCAATTAACTGCATGCATTAACGAACCTGCAAGTGAAACTGAGATTAATGAGGCCAAGATGATGAGGAAGAGAAGACTGGCTTTCTGAGGTTCCATGAAGCCTATAAGATTATTTTCTCCTGTCCTTCTTTGCATGAACTTGCATAAATTGGAATGACGGCTGAAAGTACACCTGATCAGGATTCTCACACGCAAAGATAATGAATGACTAGAGAACTCGGTAAAACGTTGCAATTTATAAACTAGCTAGCTATATAGCTAGATATGTAGAGCCAGCATGCACTACTTCGATCTCCATGGCATCTGACTGTGTAGTCAATAATATTGGTAGCTTAGGGACGGCGCTAATTGCACCTAGACTTGAGGGCCACTGCACATAGATGATCGATCTTTCTTATAGTGGAGAATCGATTCGTTTCATTGCCCGTAAGCATCAGCAAGCTGCTTTTCCTTTGCCCAATCAGAATGGACGATCGAGCAGGATTATCATCACAAACCAAATTAAAAGTATATATAATCCAGATGTTAATAATCATAGCAATAAGTTCGTAATTAAGCATGCATTATCTGCATGCCACTGTCTGAACGCTATCAGTTGCCATTCATTAGAAAACTCAAACTCATCTACAATTAATCAGATAGTCAGTTGCCATTCATTAAGATCGCATATCTCTACTCATCTAAGATTTTTAAACACAATTCATCTGATTTTTCCATCCAATTCGAGTGCATCATAGATTGTTTGAAGAGCTAAAGAAGAATGAGAGAGAGATAGAGAGAGAAGGGAGGACATATTTTAGCTTGTTAAAGGAGAGATTAAGGGTGATGTGATGTACTACTTCAAGTTTTGGCAACGGAACATAAAGGCATAGAAGAAGAAGAGCTTAATTCGTGGCTTAAAGACAATGGCGGAGGATAACGACGAGCATGGAGTCGTGCATGCTACATGCCTTTCTGAGAGAGTGGAAGGTTGGATAAGTTTGTTTAGCTACAAAAATTAAGAAGTGGGGTGGTGGGGAGTTATTTTATCTTATCTAGTCCTTAACGCACTCAACGTTATGATTGAACTCGTCTCTCTTGGTCAATTTATAGGAGGCCTAAATGCAAATGATTACTTGTTTCCCACCCTAGGCTGCTAAGATCCATGCACCTCGATAGATAGGTTCAACAGGAGTTAATTGCTCATTTTAATATCAAGCACGAAAAGTTTAAGTATGCCGTGATGCCAACATTGGAGAAGAAATGAAGAAAAAGAATTAAAAGTTGAAATTGGATCGGTCATATTAGCTTTAATTTGCTGGTGCTACTGTCATGGTGACAATAGCTACGGTTTCCCTAATCCATACTTTCTTGCTTGGTTTTTGTTTTTCTCTTCTTCTTTCTTTCTTTCTTTCCCCATCGACACAATATTCAAGTCCTTTCCCACCAATAACTTGATTGATGCTGAAGGAAGATTATGCAGCTCGATTGATGACAAAACTTGGTTAAAAAACAAAAAGTGCAGCGAAGCTAATTTTCAGTGGATGCAGCTGCAGCAATTATACAAACAGTGCCTCTGCATTGAATATGAACTATTCAAAATGGGGATACATAAACTGCTAACAGTGAAGTTAACACGTAAACGTATAAGAGAATTCACTAAGCAGTGATTCATAACTTAAAAGTTCCAGACTTTTTGTAATATCATGATAAATGCTACCCTGTTGATGAATACATGATGATGGTCTTTCTTAAAACATAGAATCCAACTACTTCCCACATGCCTTGCATTAATAAACAAAAATGAAACAAGGTCTACAGTTTTCCCAACAAGAAGATGAGGCGTAGAGTACACAGCATGTACTCTCCAAGATTCTTGTATAGCAAATTTACGAGGTTTTTGATGATGTAGCATCCGTCTTGGCACCATTCTCACTACGCAGACTGTTTTCTCTATGATAAAGAGCTTTTGCACCCTGAAAGATATGGAAGCACTTCAAATTATGACCATCACACTTTTAACTAGTTTAACTCGTAGACATTTATCCTGAAATGTAAGAACAGACCTATGCAACAGCGCATCTCAGAGATTAAAGAAAAAATGTCAGCAGTAGATTCATTTTCAAAGTATATTTTATCCAAGAAGAAGAGACATAAATGACAAACTATAAATGCACCAAGAGGATACTGCTGTTTGCAACTGAATACAAAAGTATCTGAACTTTTAGAAAACCTGCCTAGGAGTGGCAGCAGAGCAAGAACACCCAATAAGGAAAAAGAGACCTTTGATGATTTTTCATTTCTGTCCACATGAGAATCTTTCATGAAGTTGCCAATAGGTTGAAGAAAGCAGCAGGACCCAATGAATATAAAAATGGAGTATGGAGGAAGGGGATTACTGAAGTCACAGAGGAGAAAGAAAGACGAATGCTGAAAAAGGAGGAAAAAATAGAAGCAGGAGAGGAGCAAAAATCTGTTCTGTACTATAGAATACTGTTCCCTATAAGAGGTTCATAAAAATAGAGGAATGCAGACCTGATAGGTTCTAAGAATCCTAGTTTCAGACCTTGATACTTGTCCTCTCACAGAGCCTTATGCCTTGCCATCAAACCATCAGCAAATTTTCTATTCCTTCCTAAATATTTCTTCTGTATTGTAATCTCTGTTAATAGGACTCTTTTTGGTAGGTCCAGTGTACCCGACTCCTCATGATATCATATGGCTATGGGCATGACACTAAAATATGCAGTCATTAATCCAAAAAAAAAGGGTTGCCCTAGACCAAATGACTCAGCCAACAATCAGACTTTGGTTTATTAAACCATTTGAGAACCAGTAGATGACTTCCAAACAGAATATTTAGATGATCAGAAAAACCCGATGTTTCAATACATCCCCAAACTGCAGAACCATACCCAAGTTCATGTGACAGAACTTTCTATCTGCACATTTACATTGCGGAACTTTAGAAACATGGTGAGACATGGCCTTAGAGGAGAACCAGAACTTTCGCTCATATTGCAGCATTTTGGGAAAAATAAATAGGTGATATCTAATTTACAAGCGGAAAAGCAGAGAAAGTCTTTTCTTCTATGTAGCCAACCTGTAGGCGATCTTTGTTCTTATATTCTACTGTACATAATTTTTAGTAACTGCAGATTTGTAACATACCAGTACAATAAGAGATATGTTAGATTTCAATGCTTACTTGGAATATTGTTCCCAACTTTTTTAATGCCTTAGCTCGCAACTTCAGTACATCTTTCGAAGCAGTGTTATCTTTGAGAACCTGAAGCAGAACAGGATAGTCCATAAGGTTATCAAACATGTAATCTTAAACTTTTCTGTATCTGTAATCTGTAAATAAGGCATGATACATATGCGTGATTCTGTGCATCTACACAAAAACAGAGACTCAGCTGAGACTTACTGCTTGGCAAACGTGAGAAAGGGTAGATTCTATATCAACTACATTTATTTTCCATAAGGAGTTAATCATGACATCTTTTTTTTCCTCAACGTTCTTCAATAGGTATTCTTCTTTATTTTCACTCTCCTCAAGCTTTTTTATCCCCTCTTGCAGTTGTATCAAAGAAATCGCACCTAGAATGAACCATTTAGAGAATGTTAAGAGAGCATGTCAAGGTGCTGTCTTCAATCAGACAAGTTCACATTGTCAGAATAGTACCTGAAGCTGCATTAACTTGTGATTTTATGTGGTGACCCTTGTCTCGCACCCACTCAGCTATAAAGGGCACACCCATATAGAGTCTGTTCTTTCCAAGCTCCCTTGCAGCTTGTCTTGCATAAATATAACCGATAGTATGAAGCATAGCCTCCCCAAAAGCTGAAGTTTGTTTCACACAAATATGGAAAGATAGAAAAAGCAGATGTGAATCCATAGTGTTAGACCAAATCATCTGGCAAGGGTACCTTTGAGTAATAAATTTCCGAACAAAATTTCTAAAAAGTATGAGCTCATACAAATTTGGACTAGTCTTTTCCTTACACCAACCACATATTAAATCTAAGAAACAAATGAGTGATAATTAGACAACATCATACAGTTTCTATATATGCTGGAAAGATAGTTCTGAATGGCAATAATGAGTGTGCATATCATCTAAGAACAGTGAAAATGATCAGTAATTTTATTTAGCATCTTGCCATATCTTTTTGCGCTTTAGTATCTTTAATTAGCTTCTTCATAACTGTCTGTATTATATTATATTAAGCACTTGATATGGATTCATGCACGTTGAGTGAACATAGAGCAGTATTGAGAAAAGAATAATTACCTGCTTGAGACAAACGCTGAGCTTCTGCATTTGCCCAACTCACGAATTCGTCATTTTGCCCATTTACATATAGGTGAAGACGGTCTTTGAGACTTTGGATTAGTTTCTCTTCTCTTTCTTTCTGTAACTCCTTTAGTTGGATAGTGAAGATTTTCAGATCAAAAAGATATTGAAAAGTTCATTACAGAATAAGTTTATATTGTCTATTGCAGAATAAATCAAATGTATGAATTCTTTCGCTCTTTCTCCTTAAACCAAATTTTTAAGAAAATAGATTTTAGAGGCAGGACATATGACTTGAGGTATCGAACTACCAAAGTTCACCATTTTCAGGCATGAACTGTTGGATGATGAACAAAACAAATTATCCTCATGAGAACTCTTTTCTATCACCCAATATATATGGCTGCCTTAATCATCTAATCTCACCTCCATCTTCCACCAATACTACCTAGTCCTATTCCATCTACATCGACATCCTAAACACCTCCTGGAACTGCCACTGACCTGAGAAGAATTTAATGAAGTTTAAATCAATCGTAGGTGGTTAGAGAAGAGGCAGAATCAAAGATTGGTGGCAATTGCTACAGTCTTCTTTAATGCTCCTTCAACATATAAGAATACAGAGATATATCAAACCAGAGAAAGAATATAGAATATGACAAAATTACTTACCAATGAAAATCCAAGAAAGTATCTATTCTGTCAGGAACTTATCTCAGGAACCCAATCTCTCATAAGGTTTCAAAGTAATTGAAAGAAAACATAATTAGGAGACACTCATCTTGATTTCCGCTATTTGAAAGTTAAAAAGGATGTTGTACTGGCACAAAATGCACAAAAGCATTGTGCTTGTTAAAGAATCTATAGTCCACAAAGTGGTCTAATATAGTATCCACAGGCTCTTCTTTCCTTGATATAGGAAACTCCAAGGTTATATCAGAACCAAAAATCTACTGGCTCAGTTAGAAATAGATTAAAGAAAGGTATAACTAAGTATAAAAGGATTAGGCATTGTCATTAGAAATAGTACACTTCAACAAGAATGGAAACAATGCATGATGGCAATATATCTTCATATTCCTTGGGTTATAGCAGCCATATATCTAATCTTCTGCTAGTACTGTCATCCAGGACTACTATGCATTTGAAATTTCTATGTATTAATGAATATTTTAACTGTTGTATGATTTATACTTTGAAAATATACCTTAATCTTTTCTTGAACCCTCACTCTCCCTTCCGAGGTGTGCGACTCTTCTTCAATCTCTACTGAAGCTATGGATGCTAGAGCGAGCTGACCGACATAGTCTTCAAAGTATTCACTTCCAAAGAGCATTCCAAAAACAGCAGAAGGATCTACCATGGAATCCCTGAAATTCAAATAGTGTTGATACAGAAGTTTAGTGACAGACTGCGGTACATCTATTTTTACCTTTCTTGTTCTTGTCTTCTAATCCAACAATTAGATCTTAAATCTTAAATCTATACAGTGTCTGGACAACTTTCAAGACCTAGTCACCAACACATAGGAGTAGCAGAGAGAAGCTTAAATGGAAATATATGTTAAATAAAGATTTGTCACAGCTGCTAAGATCAACGCATGATATTTCTCGACTTACTTAGGAAGACCCTCCTTTCCATACTTGTCATAAGCCTCCCTTTTCGCAGGATCACTCAAGACTTGATAAGCCTCCCCTAGTACCTTTACGAACAAATTATTCAAATTAAAACTACTGCATATTGCATCAGAAGAAATGAAGTGATAATTGATTAGGAGCACTGCATGTTCAGGTTAGGTAGTTTCAACTTTCAACAATATTAAATGCATAACTACAGTGTATTCCTTTTTCAGAAGATTATTAAAAAAAGTGATCGTCCGATCAAAGTTTGTTCTTTGGGCCATGATGGGTCTGGGATGCACGGGCCCATAATCCTTCCGCCTTTGAGAGTAAGAGATAATCTCTGCTCTGTGAAGCCAGCCAAACACTTTGCAACCCACTCTAGGAGACAAGTGACCAAAGCCTTCGCTTGAGCCACATCACCCAGCTCAACAACTTGGAACGGCGGAGCCAACTAAAGAGCAAACACAAACCCACTCCACCAAATAAGACAGATCGTCCACATCACTCAATGCCCCCACTTGGGTTACAAGCTCCCGCTACTTAGCTTGGCACAGTGCAATCCATATTTATTGCTTTTCAGCAATGATAAAACTGAAACCCAGTAGCCCATTTTACAAATCGATCTGTCACACATACAATTAAATAGAAAGAAGCATGTACCAATCACTAATATGACAATGTATGGATAAGCATACCCACTGATCAACATCAATTGGTTCTTTATGGAAAACAGCTTCCAAGAGGACCAAGAGGGCATGGTCAACTGCTTGTACTTATATAAAAGATCCTTTGCAACCACCATATTAACATGTTTCCAGACCCAGTAAAGTAATGTTAAAATTGCATTGAACTAAAAGACTATCTTGTTTAATGTTTAATGAAGACTACAACCAACTTTGACAGGAAGAGCTGACAGAATGAGAAATTAATAATGACCCATCATCATATGTCATAACTTGATTTTATGCTGACAAATTATTTATCAAATAAAATAAAGAAGATTAAGGAAACTATTATTAACAACCAGATTGAGAAATTAATAGTAAGTGGTAATTGATCTAACTTCTCTTATATCAATCCTTATTTGACCAAGGTCATCCTTGGTTATTGACTTAAGGACGACGAGGATTGAATATGGATTGGTACAGAGTTCATACTACATCAAAAGTTTTTGCCTTGCGGATCAGATAAATAAGCTCTCAAGATAAAATTATAGTATGTTAGTGATTAGTAAAACTAGGTTGCTTACTTGAAAATTATAAGCAGCTTTTGGATCTCCAGGATTTTTGTCTGGGTGCACCACCCTTGCCTACAAAAGAAATAATTGAAAAAGAAAACTAATGCTATTAAAGATAGATTTCAGTAATGCTGCAATGACTTCTGCATAAGTGAGAACAGAAGTAAAGAACAAACTAGATAATGGAACATTTCAACTTTAATAAACAAGTGAAGCATCCAGAT
Source organism: Typha latifolia (assembly GCF_019914945.1). NCBI lineage: Eukaryota > Viridiplantae > Streptophyta > Magnoliopsida > Poales > Typhaceae > Typha > Typha latifolia. The sequence continues at coordinate 92,312 of NC_133094.1, forward strand.
AACTATTTATTTATGTATTCACAAAAGAGATGATCTTTAGATCTAACAAGGTTCTCACCTAAGTTCAAAAGATGTGTGCAAAACTGTATTTTATCGTAGCTTCTGAAATAATTTCTTAAACATAGTAGGAGAGGGCTACCAATGATATAGAAAAGATGGAGTTATATGAGTTTGTCGCACCCTGCAACTTTGAAGCAGGGCGAGAATTTCTTAGGTAACCAAAACCCGAGGTGGAGCAGGGGGGATAATGTTTCACTTCAAGGAAGTGAGTAACGGCCAGTAACTCTTCCAAGGAAGAAGCGGAAAAGGGCAGTAACATCCAGCTTAAAGGCAAGAGGGCAAGGACTGGGCATGTCAAGAGAAGACCTTTTAGGTCTCTTAAAAGGGCTTTAGTAAAGAAGAACATGTGTTTTCAATATATGGATCTTAGCTTGATTTAAATCTTCTGACACCCACTCCCTTAGGCCTCTCCAAGGGAGTTGACTGCCCACTGCTTACTTCCTTAAAGTGGGTCACCCCTGCCTCCCTTCTTCCTAGGGGAAGTTTGCTTACTTGTGGAAGGAAGACCTTCCATGGTAGGAGTTTTCTTAGCTTGGAAAAAAGTCATGAATCCAAAGCAAAAATAGAAACGTCTGGTGCTCAATGACTCTAATTCATCACTAGTTCAGGAAATTAAAATTGCGACACATAACCAACAAGAAGAGAGCATGCATAGGATTTAATACTAATTAAATATCATCATTCTGAGATCTTCTTTTATGAAGAGAGGTATAAGTATCATACCTTCAAGCAAGAAAGTATACAAAGGAAAATTGAAAAAGATTTTCTTGCACCTTGATGTAATAAGCCTTCTTTATCTCGGCAGCAGATGCATCCACGCTAACACCCAAAATATCATAATACTCTTGCTCCTTCACCATGGCTTCAAAATCTAATTAGCAACTATCTGCAAAGCTACATATCCAATTTTTAAGAGAATCAAATTGGTATTCAGTCTTCCATTCTACTAATCTACTGCATGAAGATCTAGCAAGAAGAAATATAGACATGGGAATTTCGTATACAGCAATACCACATAATATAACATGATTCTGAAATTGCTCTAAACTATTTAGTGCGGATAAGAATGAGGATTGTGAATTGATGCATTTCTCAAATTCAAACAAAGAATAATTCTAACTGTAAACCCTAGTGATTAAAAGAGCAGATCAATAAGATTTCATGGGACTAAGAGAAGCAGAGCAAGACCAATGTTCTCGCGAATTGGAAAGAGATCTCAGGATCCATCAAAACGCTAAAAAGGAGAAGAATAAAAAAGGCGCGATACCCCGAAGGCCGACAGGCAAGAGAGATCACAAAATCTACTGAAAAGCCCCAATCCCTTGAGAACGCGATACAATTTCCTCTAGAAATGGAAAATAGAAAATTAGAAGGTGCTACAACACCTACAAGCCAAAGGTATTGGGAGTGAAAGTCAAAGCAGTAACTTTTTTTTGCATTACTGCTAATGTTGTTATTATTGTTAGAGTAATGCTTCAAATGTAGGTTAAAAAAAAAAAAGAGACTTCAAACGCTGTAACAAGCTTGGAACCCAATTCTTTGTGGGCTGAGCTCGATGGATTCATCTCAAAACAAACGTCATTGAATCCAACTAAATTGTTGGTCCAGTTTGATATAATTGATCAATTAATTATATTATGTCCCTTGGAGAACTTGTCCCAACTCCATTAAAAATTTAAAATAGTAAAATATTAAATATGTCCATAGTTTAAAGAATACGGGAGAGTCGTGGATAGGGTCAATAATTATGTTATTAATAAGGTGCGATTAGAGATGGAAAGTGGGGGCAAATTGTTTACAAATTATTATTTGTTTCTCTATCCGGAATTTTGCGGTCAACTGTCTATAACCAGACAAGTAGTCATGTGGCCCATATGCTAGTTACTCCCATGATCTCGTAATATGAAGTCTCAAATATTGAACCCATGCCTATTTAATCCATGGGCTTCAAAACCCTTGGGCCTTGGGCCATCCTAATACTTGGATCTTTTTTTTTTTTTCTTTACTACAATACGAAATGTATAAATTACCATCTTTCATCAACGTTAAACACCCATTATATGATTAGACGAGAGTACGAGACCACATGCACTCGTACCTTTCAAGTTACATACACCCTCTCTTTCCAATCAAATTATATTATACTAAACAGATGGTAGATTTAACGTCTATAGGGAAAAGTTAGCTATGAAGATGTCGGCAGGATTAACTTTAATATAGATTATATAGAAGAAACAAATTGCCCTCTTCTCCTTTGGCCCCCACAAGGTTCATAATGGTGCTTCTGGAATAACGTACCATGCTCAAAGAATACCCACTAGTCCAGCCATATTGAATTCCTCACAGGATAGAATTGTCAAGTGGCCACCCTCATGAATCCAAAAGTAAAGAGAGAAAGGCAGACGTTACCATCTATGATACAACTACTGTTATTTTAATATTATCTCTCTCTCTCTCTCTCTCTCTCTCTCTCTCTCTCTCTCTCTCTATATATATATATATATATATATACGCAGAAAGAGAGAGAGAAAGGGGTCTTCTCCTACTGGATTATCTTTTAATTTCTTAGAATATTCAAGGTTTGCCAAAGCTTTCGTCATGAGCACCCAGCAGCTTTAAAATAACTGTAGAGAAAGAAAAGACAGAGGAGTCCAATCCTAGTGAAACAGACTTAATTTGACGTTTATATATTAGAAAGCAGTTCAATTTAGATTCCTCCATACGTGATTATTCTTTATCATGAATCTGATAATGAGATAATCTCTTGCTTTTAAGCATAAGTCAACCTCATTAGTTCAGGACAATCTAGCCATGTTGCAAATTAGCCTCAATTTGATCAAACATGGAAGCTCTTGTATCAGTGTACCAGTGCAAAACAGCAAATACATCAGTGGCTAGAAAATTAATGAGTGGAGAGAGAGAGAGAGAGAGAGAGAGAGAGAGAGAGAGAGAGAGAGAGAGAGAGAGACAGACAGACAGACAGACAGACAGAGAGAGACCGACCGACCGACCGACCTTTTGCCCAATTACCATAGTTATTCTTATAGAATGATGAATGACATACATATTGTTCTGATCATGCACTATTAAGTCATATGAAACTCCCCTATAAGCATAACCTTAATTAACACCCTTCCATTATCGCAACCCCCTGGAGCCCAATAGCACCAAAGACCAAAATATCTTTTGTCCTTTTTCTCTCACCCAAACTGACATGTATCTAGTAGTACTGGAATATGTCTGCTGAGGCCATTATTGGCTGGTTCATATGCACCAAATTCCATGGGTTGATGAAGCTGTTATGATCAGTGATCTGAGGGCCATCAGAGATAAATCCACTGTTGGTGTTGGTGTTGCTTCCATTGATGAAGTGGAGGATCTCATTCAGGGACTGCAGCCTATTGCTGAGCTCCATCATCTGAGTCCGCAGCACAGAGTTCTCGGCATCGACAGCCATGATGTTCTGGGTGGTGATGCTTAGAGTTGCATGGATTTGGTTGTTTTCTTTCCTCAGCTGGTTCACCTGGCCCATCAGATCGTCCAGATGCCTCTGCTTCCGCATCCGGGATCGCCGCGCCGACTCCCGGTTCGACAGCATCCTCTTCCTCTTCCTCTGGTCCATCAAGGCCTGGAGATCCTCTTCGGATCCCGAATTATGAAACAGGCTGGAGCCAGAAGAGGCCCCACTAGGAGAAGCCATGCCAAAGATGCGATTTTGTTCAAAATAGTAATAATAATAATAATAATAATAATAACAGCAGTCAAGCTTACGTACTCTCTTGTTGATGATACTAGCTAGTTATTTTAGTACTTGGGTAGAATTATGGACTCAATTATTACAGTAAATGAGTAGTAGATGCTTAGGAGATGATGTATATGAAAAAATGGACAGGGCCCAAGTACTGAGATCTGAGAACAAGCTTATGAAAACACATAGAACCAGTAAAGGAAGACCACGGAGAAGGATTGAACAAGATGGGTCCTGCGACGGAGAGTAGAATTTATCATAAACCCAGAGAGGAGAATTTCACTTAGGATAGGCGACATCAATCAGAAACATCAAGAGGAAGAGACGCTGCATCAAGAGAAGAATGAAATAAAATCCAGGGCTTGGGACACAGAGAGGGCGACAGAATCTCCCCTAGATTTTGATATCAAGGTGAGATTTTTGCGGCACGAGAGCAAGATGGAACCAAATCTAGACGACGGACTCTTGTTGTTGGATCCAGAAACAAAAGTTTTAGGGTGAAATTTTGGCAGAACCTCCCCACTAAATGGATTTGCAAAAGGTCACCATCCACACAAGAAACTAAACCAAGTAAAACAGCAGCAATAAGCAGATGGGTTTTCGATCTTCGGGGTCCGAACTCAATCCCCGGATTAAAAAAATAAAAAAAATAAAAAAAAAACTCCCAAAAGTTTCCTAAGAGGAAAGTAGATTGATTAGAGGGAGCGGGAAACAGCGGAAGAAGGCTACAGAAGGAGAAAGCGGCAGCAGGACCTTAGCACTAGAAAACCTTAGCAAGGGTTGAGTGGGGAGAGGGAAAGGGAATTGGGTCATGGAAGGGGGTGGAATTTATAGAAGAAAACTAAGGGCAGAAGGAAAGAAAAAAGAAAAGAGGAGAAATATAAAGAGAAAGGTACCATCATTAATAATAACATAATAATAATAATAATAATAATAAGGTGGAGGGTTAAGTTTTTGGTTTGGAATCTCACGTGGGTAGTTGTTGGGTGGAGTTCTTTCATTGACGCCATGTACGCGGATGGAATTAATTGGGACTTCTGCTGGGCGCTGGCTGGCTATATACATACTACTATATAGTCCAATTCCAAATGCACTTTACTAAACAAGAAGAAAAGGGCACACTATAGTAAGTTATTTAGTGGGCGGCATTTAACAGCTTCCCTAGATACAAATTAAACTGGACGCTTGTCCCCACTCACCAATCCAAATTCAAAGTTGGAATTCATTTCACATAATATTTTGATAACATTTTCACATAACTAAATTTCGCATCTACAAATTTTATGATACATTTGCAGGGTACCCCTGGAAGTGGATTCCAGGAGGTGTAAACTATATCTATCCTAAACAAGGTTGTTAAAGTTGGGTCAGACCACCCACCATCCACACCCACACCCACATTATAAAGTGATTTCTAGAAGCTTATAATTAACATACAGTACAAGTCTTTTTTTTTTTTTTTTTTTTTTTTTTTTTAATGATAAAGTTTGGTGATTGGGCAGTACAATTAAAACTACACGCGCTTATATTTCAGAGTAATGGACTTTATAACAGGTAGCATGTCTATTGCTGCAGTACCTGTTCCAAACCCAACGCGATCACCTCGTGATCTCACTTTTTAGTTTATTTATTTTTTTAAAGAAGAATCTTCTTTTCCTACTTGCTTTCATTACCAACCATCGATCACCTCTGCCTTTCCATTACCATCTCAAAACCATCTTTTTAATTAGCTACTTCTGTAGATCTCTTAGCAAGTACCATGTAGATCTGTTGATGGATGATTTAAAATCTCATACAATATTAATATATGTTAATATTAATTTCATAGGATAAGGGAAGACCGATGGATGATAAATTAAAGTTAGGATAGATGCGAGCGAGAATGCTTAGAGGGGAAGTTAGGAATTTTGAGATGGAGCAACTACTTTTTGTTAATGGTGGGCATTGAAGGACCCTATAAAGTGTACCTCGATCTGAGCTGAGGAGACAAATTAACTTTTGGCACTTGTAAACCTTAAAGCATGCATGCGAAACAAATGAACAATCAATCAGCGGTTGCCTATCTGCAGGAGCATCGATCTCTTGAGCTAATCGACACCAATTGCTCTAACTAACTAACTAGCTAGCTAGCTATTTGGATGCAAGCCATTTGAGATCTCTGGTACGTAGTCAACGACAATTAATCTCAGGATGCCACCATTGGGCATCGTCAAATCATCAAACGCGCCGGCGTCGTTACAACTGCTGTTGTGCAAATTACTTTAAAAGTTTTATCATAATGAATAAGACAACGTTTGCTTGTCCTCTGAAAATTTTAATAATTTCCCAATCAATCTCCCGAAGAATTTTAGTTCCACTTCCACCTACCATTAATTAATCCACCACGCTAACCTCACGACAAGAAGACAGAAGAGCACTAAGGAGAAATATTTAAACGATATGCGCTCGCTCTTCGTCTTTTCGTGATTGGTATAATATATTACATTAGTTGGGTGTAAAGGTCTTACATTACAAATTAAAAAAACCCATCCAGAGCTTGAAACTAAAGGCTCCCTCGGCTTCAAATTAACTTCAAAATCCACCCTTATCTTTTACTTATTACCTAGTACGTGTGTTTAATGGCAAACTAACTCCTTCTAGAAAATCACTGCAACGCATGGTGGTGCCATTTCTATGCTCCACTATGGTTTTCTCATGAGCATTGTGATTACTTGCATACCAAAGACTAGGAACTTTAGAAAGTAAGTCTTAAAACTGCTTTAAATTCTACGGCTATCTATATGTGTGTGTTTGTGTGTATTCATGCATGCAGCCGATGGAGCATAGTTGGCAGCTGATTAATGGGTGTGATGTACTAGTGGGCTGCATAGGATCTCATGCTGCTCCATCTTAAATATCTCTTTCTTTCCAGCTTCCAATCTCCACCACTTGCTCCTTCTCCTCCTCCTCCTCCTCCTCCTCCTCCTGCTAAAGACTAAAGACTGGCACAGTATCTCCATTATCTTTCAGTAGTACCTTTTAAGGCTTTAGCAACAACCACCACTATTTGGCATTTCTTTTAACTCTTAGCATGAAGCACACAGTGCTTAGCATGTGACCTACACCTAGGATCGCGCACTGTTAACCAATATCGCCCACTATCGAATGGTCCATATCTTAAAGCACTTAAATTGGGCTAGTTCTTTTTTAAAATATTGTAGAAACTGTGACAGCACCAAGATGGCCTATTGATTAGAATCCTACGATCGATATGCTGTACCTTGCCCAAGAGCTTTATGGGCTAACTTAAATGGGGCCTAGACAATTGGGTCGGGCCACTCAATTGAAAGAACTAGCTGCCTATAATACATATGCAGAAGAATAATGTGAACAGCTAACTGAGTCTGAGTGAATACTAAGTTAGACCACCAAGGCACATGCTCATAATTTAAACATTAGGAACTACGTTTCCTAGTGAAAGTCCATAGGGTATTAGGTATATTGTATATACGGTAAAACAATTTATTAATGCTCACAGATTACAAACTCATTAAAATTATAAAATAAAGTACGATCCAAGAAAATTTATACAAACAAGGAGCTTCCAGTGAGCTTGTGATTGCATTCGTAATTTGACACTCCAATACATGGCTCTATGAATCACTCACCTAAAACAAATAAACAAAGAAATATATTATAACATCAAACAAAGAAAGAAAAGAAGTACGATTCCATAAAATAAGAGAAGCCAAAATTCGAACAACAACGGTGAGACAAACAACAGGGAGCAACAAATTGTGGCGGAGCTTAGCAATAGTGGAGATGAGGAGGGAGGAGAAAGAGGAAGACTTATAGAATCAAAGACGTTGCCCGCGCAAGCAACAACAATGCACTAAGAAAACTTAAATTACAACCACCTCTTCCAAGTGTAGTAGAGAGTGAGAAAAAAAAAAAAATTAAATATAAGCTCACACACAACTCATCTTCTCGAACACGCCATCACTAATAACGAAGAAGAATAAGGCCCTTGTAAAAGCTAAGGCTGAATAGAGAGAGATCAAGGGACGCTAGGAGGGGGAATGGGAAGAAGTCAGCCAATAATTTACCGACCGAAAGTATCCCAAAAGAGTTCTTTTTGAAAAAAAAAATTTCTTTTAGAACCAAGAGATTTCTACTAGACAGGCAGACATGCTCTTTCAATATACTCAGTAATTTAACAAATCTATTTATTATATAAGAAATTTGACTTGACTTATTCCTTTTTTTTTTCTTTCTATCTTTCTTTATTCCTACTAAATTAATCCTTTTACTTTCATTTAAAAAAACAACCAAATGCTTGCATGGCGTGATGCAGCAGTGTGATATATATAGACGCCAAACCAACACTAGCGACTCTGTCCTCTAACAACAAAGGTGGATTAACTCCTAATCTACCCATAATTTTACAGTGTAGGTGAGATGTCCACTCAACGACTTTCACGAGAGGAGCAAGTCCAATCAATTTTGGTACGATTTGTCTCACTTTCAAAATGCTTATTTTAATTTATCAAGCAGAAACATTATCTTCTTATATGCAATTAATGCAAGGTATTATATATTGTATGCCGTCACAGGTATATTAATAAATGCTATTCTTACTTTTCCAGAATCAAACAGGTATATTAAATTTGCGGTCACATCCATTAATAAATGTCAATAATACGAGGCTCAAAATTTGCTTAAAGAAAAAAAAAAAATGTTTTTAAGTAAAACCCGCAGAATGTGAGGCAGAGGCACTCACAGGAATTGAGTGACCTTTTAAGTTTAGATCCTTACGACCCGACCCGACCCGACCCTTTTGGCTTTATCTAAAACTAAAACGAGCGAACAGCAGTTAGCTTCCCTGCAACCGGAATTCTTGTATTATAGTAATGGACTGGCTGGTAATATTGTAATATACTCTCTCTCCATTTAGTACGTGGCACGGGCTACGCCCGGGCTTCGATATTTAGGATGATCAACTTCAACCGTGGAGCATATGATATGAAACGGCCGAAAACCGAAAGAGACATCACGAAATGCACAACATCTGACCCGTGACTAGGCACATCGTTGTGGGACCCGCCAATCTTGCCTGACTTCTTCGACTGCCTCTCGAGTCTCGCCTCCTCTCTATTACAAATTCAACTAACCATCTCAACCCCCCCTCACCCTCTGCTTTATCCCCTCTCTTCTTTCCTCTGTAAGAAGCACAATAAGGAGGAAGAAGGAGGAGGTTAAGGTTTCATCTCGACGACTGGCAGCTTAATCGGAACGCCTGTTGAGGTGTTCCTCTCATCCTTTAATTGTAGTTTTGATTTTTTTTTGCCCCCCTTCTTAAAGTTTTCTTTGCACAATTCTGTTCTTAAATTCTTCCCCTGTAGGGTTTCTGGACGTCCAATTTTGCGTAATTGCTTCAAAGTTTGAGCTTTTTACTGGGGACATATGTCTGGACCTCTCGATCGATTCGCCAGGCCTTGTGAGTAGCTCTTAATCATAAAGTTGCTTTTCATTCTATTTTCCTTCTTTTCTTCTTGTTGTATGTTATCGTTAAATAGTAAAATCGAAGTGAAGCCCGATTATTGGAGCAGGTTTCATTGGATTGTGGTAGTATTTAATCAAATATACAATTCTGTGTGTTCGTTTGCACCTGTAGAATTACATAAGAGAGCATATAGAGAAGATGTTATATGTACATGAAAGAAGCATAAAGAGAAGGCATGCTAAAAGTGTAATATGTGGTACAGACTAGGGCAGTGCCCGCAACTAAATTTTCGTCCTTAGGTAAAATTTTGATTTCTGAGAAAATTTTGAAAAGGTCGTGAACCCACAAAGAAATAGGAAAAAAAGCTGACATTTTGAGTTTCAGGTTAGTGCCAATATTTTTCCATCTAGAATTTCTTTATCAGCACGTTATTTTTATCTTCTTTTATTGTTTGAGGAATCAAAAAGGAGAAAAAAAATCATCACTGCAATAACATATTTCCAGGTTTTGAGGGTTTCTCTCATCATGATGAGCGGAAAGAACGCAAATCAGATGTTGATAATTCGGAAGATGAAAGGAGGACTAGAATTGGCTCTTTGAAGAAAAAAGCAATCAGTGCATCAACTAAATTCAGGCACTCTTTGAGGAGAAGGAGCAAGAAGAAGAATGATACTCGGGTAGTTTCAATCGAGGATGTAAGGGATGTTGAGGAGCTGCAAGCTGTCGATAAATTTCGTCAGTCATTGATTTGTGATAACTTGCTGCCTACAAAGCATGATGACTACCATATGATGTTGAGGTACATTTTTTGATAACGTTGAACTGAGATTCCTCTTTGGCTTCTTAAATGGCTTTTGGGTTATTTTAGTTCTTTGATCACAAATTGTGTGTTTGATGTCTATTTTAAAATTGAGAAAACTTTCCCACTCTTTGAAATGTGTGCAATAATGTAGCCTTCAGTTCTAGTATTTCTTGCATATTGGAGGAAATTGGAGAGGAAATTTTGATGACAGGCATTATAGTTTTGTAGGATTATTTTTGCCTTCTCAAGGTACTGCTCTATATAGTGCTTATGAAAGTCAAGGTTAAAACTGCATGGTGAACAAGGAAAGAATCTTCTGGATATCTAGATTTTAATCGTTTATTGTATGGTACTATGGTTTAAAGTTTAAACCTGCTTAATAAATTTTGTTTCGAGCATCACTTGTTAGAGGACATACTATGCACCGTGTTCTGGAGTTTTGAACTTGAATATCTCTATTGAAGTTTTAGTATGCCTTACCCTGTGGTCACTATGTTCCAATGCTAACTGGTTTTCTATTCTCTAGACCTAGTAAATATGCATATGTCAAAATGTTGGCTTCATTTAATGATTAATGTTATAATACTACAATGCTTACAACACTACTCAACGTTGTCATTCTAACTTCTTTTTTTTCCAACAATATGGATAGGCACGATAATAGTGCAATTTAAAGATGATAAATTGATAAGGCTCCAAGGTATCTGGCAAACTGATAAACTCTGATGTCATACCAAATCAACCTCTAAAAGTTGGTGCCAGAATTTCTTGCAAAACATAATCAAACAATAAATAGATTTCGTAGAAAGGTACAAGGCCATTGGTGGCTGACGAATGCATCTTTTTGTATACAGTTTAGATTCATGCAACCCTGCAGAAAGTCATATACATAATACTATAATAGGATAGTCTATAATGAGGGAGAAAAATAACAACTTTTGAGTCAGAGATAGTCTTCATCTCTTATAGCTACTAGTACTCTCATTATTTCTTTGCTTATGTACCATTCGACAAATGACATGCCAACAGCGGACTTAGTATCAGCTTTGAAATGACTTTGGAGGCGGAAACCTTCTGAGAGAGTAGAATTATTTAGGGAGAGATCAATCATCACAAGATCTCCTTTCTGATTTCATCCCGATTGAAGAGATAGAGGGGGAGGGGACTTTGAACACAAGAGAAATGCCATCATTCCCTCTCTTCATCTCTCTCGCACATTATCCCAACTTGGCAACTCATGCCTGGTGGTACCTGACTTATTGAGCAGACAACTTGATACAATTTATTATAGAAGGGTGCCGTGGCCTGAGGAAGATCATATCTTACATAAGATCTTGCTATACAAGCTAAAAGTCAGTCTATGATTACTTGCTTTCATAATATTATGTCTTGTCTTTCTTTGCAAGAAATTTTTCTGAACTTCTTGTGCTCTTTCCTTCAGATTTCTTAAAGCACGGAAATTTGATGTTGAGAAGGCAAAGCACATGTGGTCAGAAATGCTTCGGTGGAGGAAGGAATTTGGGGCTGACACTATAGTAGAGGTAGAAATAATTTAATCTATACCTATCGACAAATTTCTCGTATACTTATTCTGTGATAGTAACAAATAAGCTACCAGAATGAGATGTTTACAGCATTATTGATAAGAATGTGACATTGTTTTTGTTTCTCTTTGAATTGGTAGATGCACTTAAAAGTAACTAATCTACTAGCATATTAGCGTCAATTGTTGTTGTACTATCTTCCTATATACTCTGTTCCCCCTCCAATGTTGCCCTCCAGTCTTTCCAAGAATCTGTTGACCATGGCAGCTATCTTCTGTAAGGCGCTGATTTATAGGTGTTCCTTTGTTATACAACACAAATCTTTGACTATTCTTAGTATGGAATACACTTTTAGGGCTCTTCTCTTTGTAGCTCTTCCTTCGCTTAACTCTTGCAGGCAACTAAGTTGGAGATATGCACTATTCTCTGTTCCCCCTCCAATGTTGTCCTCCAGTCTTTCCAAGAATCTGTTGACCATGGCAGCTATCTTCTGTAAAGCTCTGATTTGTAGGCGTCCCTTTGGAATACAACACAAATCTTTGACTATTGTTAGTGTGGAATACACTTTTAGGGTCTCTTCTCTTTGTTGCTCTTCCTTGGCTTAACTCTTGCAGGCAACTAAGTTGGAAATATTAATTGCATATCCTTTTTCTTCTATTTATCATTTAATTTTTAGTCATGAGAACATCAAATATGTGTTCATTTTCTTTGGGGACCTATTACATATAACCTATCATTGTACTTTCATTAGGATTTTGATTACAGCGAGCTGGATGAAGTTCTTCAGTACTATCCACAGGGTTATCATGGTGTGGATAAGGAGGGCAGACCTGTTTATATAGAAAGGCTTGGAAAAATTGAACCCAACAAGCTTATGCAAGTGACAACTATAGATCGTTATGTAAAATATCATGTCAAGGAGTTTGAGAAGTGTTTCCAGATCAAATTTCCATCTTGTTCAATTGCAGCAAAAAGGCACATAGATTCATGTACAACTATACTGGATGTCCAGGGCGTGGTACTTTGTTTAGTCTCAGATCTGTTTGCAATTTTCATATACTTCTGGTATTTCACAAAAGTAAAGTGTGATGAGATTTTTCCTGTTTTTCTCCCTCAAGGGATTCAAAAACTTCACCAAGTCTGCAAGGGAACTAATTGTGCAGCTGCAGAGAATTGACAGCGATAACTATCCAGAGGTATGCAATTTATCATCATTCATTTTGTTTGCTCCTGGAGAATTAATCATGATTAACTGATTCTTTTGTAGGTCAGTGTACTACAATCAATATCATTTTGTCTGCTTGAGACCAAGATAGTGGTTTCTCATATGTGATAAATCCCTGTGCAGACGTTATGCCGTATGTTCATCATTAACGCTGGCCCAGGTTTTAAGATACTATGGAGCTCGGTGAAATCGTTTCTTGATCCAAAAACTGCTTCGAAGATTCATGTAACTACTACAGTATTTTATTAGTAGTTCATTTTGGTTGTTTCTCATCTTCTATATCAGGGCATGAAAAGATAAACGTATGTTTTTCCTGATTTCCTGCAGGTTCTTGGCACCAAGTACCAAAATAAGCTGCTTGAAATAATTGATTCCAAGTTAGATCTTTTCCTTTGCATTAGTTAATGTCTTAGTGAGTTCATCTACTTTCTTAACTACTGTCCTGATTTCTGTGCCATCTTGTTATACAGTGAGTTGCCAGAATTTTTTGGCGGTACTTGTACATGTGCTGATTATGGAGGCTGCCTTAAATCTGATCGAGGTCCATGGAAGGATCCTCACATATTGAAGGTCTCTCTCTCTCTCTCTCTCTCTCTCTCTCTACACACACACAAGCACATGTTCTTCCTCTCCTTTACTGCACAACAATGTGATACATTTACAATTTATTAGATGATTCTCAACGGTGAAGCACAATGTGCTCGGCAGATTGTTACTGTTAACAATAGTGAAGGGAAGATCATTGCTTATGCTAGGCCACAATACCCAACAGTAAGATCCATGTATTACCGGAGCATGACTTTGTTCAATTCTCAATATTGATTCTATCGGTCTTGCTTGATTAGATAAAAGGAAGTGATACTTCTACTGCTGAATCTGGGTCAGAAACTGAAGATGCTACTTCCCCCAAAGCAGCAAAGAATTTTGTTTTGGATCCTCAGTTGACTCCTGTCCATGAAGAGGTAACTTAGATATGCTTTGAGAATAGTGCTTGTACTGGAAGCTTTTAGCATTATTCGCAACATATTTTGGTAGCTAAAAGAGAAGCACAGCATAATACAAATTGATCTTTCTTCAGATTCTCTTCATTATCGTGCTTAAACATCAACAATAACTAAGTACCTGAAAATCCAGTTCTTTTCCCAATAAAATAAATTAAAAAAAGTCATACACAATAGAAATTTGCTTTTGATGAAAAGATGGATTGATCACTTCTTTATCCTTCTTAAGTAGATCCTTTCACTGTTCAAAGTGTTGATAAAGCATTTGCAAAGTTTTGTAATTTCTAATTGCTGAAGGTAACATTGGGATCATGCCACTGATTTCAGTGGCAATTTTACATAATTGATCGTACAGTTCAACTCAACCTGCGCGTCTTTTTGTCACAGAAAAGGCATTAATTGATAGCACATGGGCTGCTCTAATTTCTGATTTTCTTTGTCTAAGGCTGACGCTATAATTTGGAGAGTGGAGAAGGTAACACAAGTGTGATACTCCTGCACCTTCGTGGCATCCACCTTATTAAGGTTTAGCTATCTTAGGAAATCACCAAGGGCATAGAGCAAGAACAAGAAGAGCTTCTTTTCTAGATAATTCTTTTCAATCTCGAAATAGGCTATTTTTCATTATTATATGAGTGATACTACAGATTTTGTGCACGAATGAATATGAGAATAAAAAACTTATAGCGTTCATAGACTAACTTTCCTATAACACTCCCCCCACTTTTTTTTGCAACACGTCTGTAAACAGCCTTCTAAATCCCAGCACCAAATTGTTTACTGACTTTAAATAAGAGCCAAAGATTCTTATTAGCATAAATATTAAGGATCATCCATGCAAGGGCCTATCATTAGTTAGTATTATGGTAGGATGTTTAGCAGCTCAAATGACTATGCAATGTTGGTATGCACATCTTCTAGGAGCATGATATAAATTGGCCAACATGCGGGATCTATGAAGGTTCCATTATCCATAGTGTATATCACGGTGAAAGTCATGAATGAGAACTATATGTGGAATGTTATACTCTGACAATAGATACTTTCTTTCCTACAGATGGTTATGCTTTTTGTATCCCTTAGTTTGCCTGCTTCTATAAATCCACAACTAGAAATTTGGATGCTATGTAAATCCACCCTTTTTGAAAATGAACCAGCAGCTAAATTGTCAATAATTTGTTGGTATACATTGTGATGATTTTGGAGAGAACTTTTTATTTTTATTGCTGTCCTTTTGAAATTTGCTTACAGTATGTCCATCCTTTTGTTTTTAAGACAATTAAAATGTATAATCTTAGTCATGACAACAGCCCGCATCTTATGGGTCAGTATATTGCTAGCAAAGTAGCAATATTTGCATTCAAGGACCTTAAGAAAACAAATTATGAGATTCAGCTTGTCTACAGTGATACCCTGGTAAGATCATCGGAGAATTTTTCTAATTAAGTTAGGGAGATATGTTTATACATAACTATAATTTTTAACTAAATAGCTTTCATGGCAATGATGGCTACTAGTTTTATGTCATCGTTGGCAACTTGAGGGCTGTATGTATCATCTCTCAGTCGTTTTGTTTTCAAATTATGCAGGCGAAAATGATGGGGAATGGTTACGTACCTGTTGAGAATCTGGCAATAGAAGATAGTGTTCCTATCATTGACAAGGTTGTAGATGCTGCATGGAGCAATGAAATTTCTAGTTCAGAAGGCTCTTCTGCAAGAGGTTGTTTCTAATTGACATTGTGCCTTCTTTCTAGAAGATTATGGTTAGACTTGTTTTCTTCAACTTCCAAAATTCAAAAATAATCTATACTTTCATCCTATGCAAAATAATGGGTGATTATCAATTGACAATATGCTCTTAAACTCTATTACTTATTGCAGAACTATGTCTTTGTCAGTTATCACAAGTTTACAGAGCTGTTCTTGGATTTTTGGAGCTATGGAAATGGTCGATTTATATCAGCTAGTCCTGTAGGAAGTCAGACATTTTTGGTAATTTAAGTGTATGTGATAATATAGTTGAATGACCTGAGATTTTACTGATTCTACCTCATTCATTGTTTGGGCTATCTTGCAATTGCAATCATGTATATCAGAGTCAATTTTGGATTCTCGCTTTTATTATCACTAACTTGGCCTTCAAGTTGATTTATCTCGTGATTAGAAACAAGTGATTAAGGTGGCCATACAAGTTGATTTTATTTTCAGAGAACTTATAGTCATTGACTTGGCCTCTAATTCGTGAACATCATAATTTCCTCATAGATTTCTAGAAATGCTACATGCCTAGTATACTTCAAAAGTTCAGATAATTGAAAGAATCATCAAGGGTGTTGCTCAATGAATACGAATATCTAGTACAAAACAAATATGAGAATAAACAGTGATTATAGCATATATTTATGCATGTCATCTTGGGTTACCACTTACTGCAAGTGATACTTTTGAGTTTTGAAAGAAATTGTTGAGCTCTCTCTCTCTCTCTCTCTCTCTCTCTCTCTATATATATATATATATATATATATATATATATATTTATATAAATCACTATTAGATTGCTTTTGTTAATTTTTCTATATTTCTTAATCCAGGTACATTTGCTTCATCTAACATGCATCAGCTTCCTGAAGTAGTTCGAGCCCAAATTTTCGCCTGGCTTGCAGTCTTCATCATGAGTGTTCTTGCACTGCTTCATTCTATCACCAGCAAAGTGAGTAAAAGTCTCTCGTATCAACATTTGGAGTTTGATCGCAACTACGGGGAATTTCCTCAAGAGCCTATGCCTAAGGAGGAATGTCGTCCTCCATCACCTTCTCCTGGATATACAGAGGTAGACCTCCTTTCATCTGTTGTAAGAAGGTTAGGAGAGCTGGAAGAAAAGGTTGGTGTGCTTCAAGCAAAACCATCTGAGATGCCTTGTGAGAAAGAAGAATTGCTTAATGCTGCTGTCTGCCGTGTGGATGCATTAGAAGCTGAGCTTATCTCTACCAAAAAAGTAAGCTTTTTTATTTCTCTGAAGTATTGGCACTTCTAATTTAATACAGATGCCTGATGCCTTTAAATTAACTTGTTTTATTCTTTTGCATCCTCATGATTCCTATACTATGCAAGTTGATGTTCTGATAAACTCTTCTGTTGAGTCACTTTGGTTTGTCTATCCTATTATTGCCTGCGTCTTTGTGGCCTGAGCATTGTAGTAGACCTGCACAAATCCTGAAATCTTCCATGGACATCACTGAATGATGTCGTGAATCTCCCATCATGTCTCAGATGTTTTTAAGATTTTGAAAGAATCCTTCGTAGGCCTTCTATGTTTTTTATGAATTTTGTTGGAATGAGGGTAGGTGATATCTTGGTTAGCTTGACTCGTTGAGGATTGGTCCTCTTTGATGTGTAGAGAAGTTTTGATTTGCTGCACCGTTTTCTGTGATGCAATGCAATCTACTCGTTGATCGTATCAGTGTAGTTATCATGTGAAAGTATGGATATGATGATGTACTCTTGATTTTATGTTGCTAATGAGCAGGCCTTATATGAAGCCCTGATGAGACAAGAGGAGCTGCTTGCATACATCGACCAGCAGAGGGAGGCCAAGTTCCGGGTAAGTTACAACATGGATTTTGCTTTCCTTGTACTTTTGGAGGGGTTATTTTCTCCAATCTGAGAAGGGATTTTACGATTTCTTTTTCTTATGATCTCTATCTATAGCTTCCACTAAAATGGGTTAACATTTTTTTTTTAATCTTTTTTTGCAGCAAAAGAAATTCTGCTTCTGAAGCATTGGTTGATGGCTTCTTCTTCTTGTTTTCTTTTTCTTTTTTATGAGAAGATCAAGCTTTGGTTGATGTCACTAGGCTAATGTAAAGGGTGATTAGCTGTTTTAACAGAATCAAGTACTCAAGGATCTTGAATCAAATATGAACGCTCTGTTTTGTATTTTTTGGGACCCATGGGTGTAAGTAAACAAACTTCATTAAGGAAAGAAGAAATAAATCGCAAAGTATGTTACCTTACTCAGAAAACAATTCCTAGGGATTCCTTTTTTTTTTCTTTCTTTTTTTTCTGAACAAAGATTTGATGGTTGTAAACTATTTTGCTTGTCCAACAAATAAATTACGTGAAGTTCGTAACGCTGCTTTCCTAGAGAGTGAACTTGACCATATTGTAATGACAGAATAAGCATCATAGAATCTTGCGGGTACAGTGATTGGAGATTGATATATGATGAAAGAGGAAAAAAAAAAATCGTTGGAAAGAGCATTGTAATAAGTATTCAACTCATATCGGTCCAGTTTCAAAAACAAGAAAAATTAACATATATAATAAATAATATAGTTTGTTGACGGAAAACTAAACTAGAGGAAAACCAGAAGAGCGACCGATATAGGCGATTTTATCTCCTCCAATCGCTGCAAGAAATGGCCAAATAGATAATATAAAGCCATGGACGCTTGGCCTCAAAATCACGTATTACATCCTCCATTGAAATTTAAAACTTTTATCTCCTCCCTGATAAATTTTTTGAGGGACCTCACTCTCTCGCTCTTGGCTCTACCATTGTACTGGAGTGGGAAGGTGCCTGCCCTCAGTGGAGCTATGTCACTGCCTACCTCTGTGCTTCTATCTTCTCTTAGATCCGTCTCATTACCTCCCTCTGTGCTTGACGTCCCCCATGCCCATGGTCACTGGGAGCAACTTCTCAGTCCATTGCAGTGGTAGAGGCAAGAGCAAGATGATGGTTCGTCGTTCCACTGGGAGCACCTTCACCTTCTCACTCCAGTTCTGGGCTTGTATTTGGCCCGGCCCAAACTGGGACTGATGATGATATGTTACATATACCTAGGTGGACGCCTAGGTTAGGTTGTACTATTTTCGTACTACATCCATGATCGAGGATCCACCATCCTCAATTATAGAGTATAGAATATAGATCCACTCCTCTTCGTCTCCACTCTCCAGTTCCGTTTCTAGGCGGTCACGGAATGTTTCGGATACTTGGCTACACTCAGACTGCCTGAGAAAGGGTAAACAACGGAGTTTTTGGATTTTTTTTTTAAAAAAAAATTCTATTACCTAATACTACATTTTCTGCTGTGTCGTTGTTTTGTTTTCTTTATGGTTATAAAATGTATTGCATGTGTATATTATTAAGCCTAGCTATTAAAAAAGATGTAATTCTACCGATTCATATAGTTAACATTGTCTTGTATAGGTCAATTGTGTGTCTCTGTGCTTGTGTATGTGTGGTTGCTTGCTAGAGATCATTGATTTCGTGAGTTGTTGAGATAGATTTTAGGATTTCGAATTGCACTATGGATAGGGTTTTGTTTCTGCCCAGGAAATTCTGGAAGATGGGAAAGAATTTAGCTTAAACTGAAACAAATGAATGGGTTGGGTTTAGATCGGTGGTCTCCAGTTTAATGTTGCTGGCATATCTTTTCAGTTTTAATTCTGACATTTAGTCTTGAAACGGACAGTTAGTATAAAAAAAACATCTCTGAAGGATGTCGTTATATATATTTACATTCTTCTTAATACTAACCCTATCTGGACACTTTTTATTTCTTCTTTCTCTACTGATTCGGTGAGCAGTTTGGTGTAATTTTGGAATAGGGTATCAATAATCTCTCCTCCAAAGTGGTGGCAAATCATTGATTCTTGGATAGCTCTAATGGTCATTGAGATGATCCTTCCATCTTCCTTAGCATTTCCACTTCGTATGTCTATCTCATAAGCTCGTAGGTAATCAATAGTAAAAGACCCTTCTTTATGTACTTCATCCTCAATTTCCTTCACGGACGGAGCATAAAAAGGAACGTTATATGCATCCAACTTCTCTTGTTCAACTTCTCCCTGCACATTAATTGGATCAATTAAGACATAACTCAGATAGCTTAAGGCAAAAAAAGGAGAAACATATTTGTATCTGATTTTGTCTACGAAGGTTAACAAAATGGTGTACTCACTTGTGACACCATCATTGCAAGTGATTGCGCTAAAAGCTCCCATAAGTAGGTTGTTCTTTTATCTGTGTAGTCTTCAGTTTGCCTTCCTAACATGGCTAAAACCATTTTTCCACCAGAAACTACTTCTGCTGATCTTGACTTGAGGAATAGGCTGAAATCCTTTTGAAATTGTTTGAAGTATGCCATTGCTACTGTAGGGGGGCTTGAATGAGATATGTACATTTTGCCTTCATTTATTGGTTTGTTCTTACCATCAAAGAGCCCTAGAGGAACCTACAGAATATTATGAGAGCATGGACATAAGGTAAATATTAGAACATTGTCACAGACCTGTGCTTAGTCCTATTAAGAGGAGAAATCAGAGTTTTCTAAAGAATTCGGCTCCGAATTAATTTGTGCAGTTATTGTCATACCATGCTTGATAGTTTTTCGATGTTTTAACATAGTACTTAATAATACTTTTATGGCATACCTGAGAGAGCCAATGTAAACTGGAGCAGGAGCAAACAAAATGTAGGCTCTTTCGTGGAAAAAGCCTCCCGTAAAATGACCCAGGTACTCCAGTTAGATACACTAATGGGCTACTAGACTCTTCTGTCTTGCCACCAATTTTTAGCTTGCTGACAAATTCTGGTAGGCTTACAAAGATCTCATTGAAGTCATTTGTTGGCAGATCATTGAGGAACACTAAGAACTCTGGTGTTGGATATGATGATGTCCGACATGCTCCTCCGATCGTTTTGATGATATCTCCTACTAGAGATAGAGCATTAGGTCCCGAAGCGCAGCCAAGATCAGCCATTGTGAAACAATCAGGGCTTTGTGAAATATAGACATCTATTGCTGAGTCTATTATAATATGCTTCAAGGTATCCATGCTTTTCTTCTGTTAAGACAAAAAGAAGAAGAGTGATGAACTAGAGCACACAGGATTGGATTTATGGTATCACTATTCAGCAAGAATTGCTGGTGGTACACATGATTCTGACCTGAAGAGAAGAGTTTTGAGCATAACTAGTCTCTCCTAGACCTTTTTTCATGTGAAGGATAGTCTCCATATCCATTGTTATGTGCTTGTTAGAACTTGGAAGCATCGAGGTCGTCATTACTTGTAACCTTCTACCTTTGGTGATCTTTGATATGCTTCTCCCGTGTCTATCTAGAGAAAATATAGTTACAGGCATGTTATATTGCATGTGGAAAACAAAGATAAAGTTAGGCAGAAATTGTAGGGGGATTGACTCATGTAAAATTGTGGACTAGAAATAGCATAAATTATCTAGAGCGCTACCTTAGAATATTTCGCAGAGAACCTCACACAGTTTGGAGTTGCCTGCCATGTATAAAAGGTTCGTGAAATCATAAACTTTCCTTTTGAATGTACTTCTATTAGTATGAGATACCTAGGATAGTAAAAGCAGCCAGCTACCAAGATTTGCATTAACTCTTCTCAACTTCAATGAAGTATAATACTTTTTCTGGTCAATTCAGCCCTAGCTGCAGATTGGTTGGGTAAATTGTGTAGAACTGTGATCTCTCCCTTTCGTTGTCATCAGCCTAGCAAATACATAGGCCCATTCCCTTCTGCTGAGTTGTATAGAAGGCATTTTCTGTTCAATTCGCATGAGGCCCCCACCACTTCTAATGTTACCATGGTGATAATTCATTGTAAGAACTAAGATCTTTATTATTGTCACAATTTTGCTAAATGAATTCTTTGATCTTCTAGATTTCAAGTTCTGCAAATATTTTGGTCACTTTGACCTCTAGGAATCTGCCTAGGTGCCTAACTCTAAATCCTTGTTTATTTAGTGCACTATTGGAAACTAAGTAAAGCATATTTACTGAGAAATTACTTTGGAACACAATGGATGGTTGTGCTTGCCTTAACAACTGTTGGCAAGGGACAGGGGAGGAAAAGAACTTAAAAAGGAGTTGGGAGTCAGGGAGGAAGGTCGTGGCAAACGGAGAGGACTTGGGAACTGATGGGCTGGTTGAAATAAATCTGGAATACAGGAGGGAAAAAGACTTGGCCACAATGGTCGTCACAGAGATGTTGTGACAGTTGGAGATAATAATTGGAGAGTTTATATACTAGGAGTGAAGGGAGTATCTATTCCCATAGATTACTTCTAAATTTCCTACTGGAAGTTTACTCCCATGATAAATATTAACCATGATGAACTTTTAAACACCTTAATCAGAATTTACTCTTTGGTTTAAAAAAAAAAAGAACCTATAGGAGTTTGTGAGTTCTCTATTATGTCCCACAACTCCACAAGGCTTGATATCAGTCCAATTTCTCACCTAAACGCCAACTATGTATGTGAGATTGTAAATGCTGCTGGTGTTTGTTATAGCTTACTGCACGTGAACAGCATCACATATGTACTTTCTACTTACTGTTTATTGCGATCCAACACCTCTATCTTTTATCAATTTATACATTCTTTGCTCACAGAGTCTTGTGATCTCTATTACCATTTCTTTCAGGCTCAAACACCTTTGTGTCTAAACAACTACTGCTAGTAAGAGAACAATGGGAAGAAGTAGTGCTTAAAGACACGTACCTTGGAGACAAGTTGGATTTGTTCTTGAGCTGCCCCAGGGGCAAGGCAAGGTTTGAAGGTTTCTGAGATGTTTGAGTTCACGCACCACAGAGCAATTTAAGCTGCTGTGTATGCAGGGAGAACCATAGAATGTGTCATGAGCACAATGGGCTTTAAATATGTATTATATATATTCTTGAACAGAATCAGAATAATTTTCTTGTTGCTATTTGCTTATTATTGGAGCTGTCACAGGGATAGATTTTGTTATATACTCGCTGGAGTCTAGTGGTCGCTGACATCCTCTGGACGACGAAGAGATGTTTGGAACCATTGGTTGATAGCAAGTCATGGCAATACAGATCAGCAAAGTATGGAGTGGTTCTGGAATAAGCTGAGCCGTTGCTTTGTGACTTCTTTTTGCCCCCCTTTTCCTTCTCAAAGCTGATTTGCTAGGTCTTTTCTTGCTTGGTTGTCAACGACTGAAAGAAGTCCTAATTGTAGTATAATATTCTTGATATATTCGGCAGATTAAGGAAAAAATATATAGTATAGATGACTTCAAAAAGAAAAGTACATCTCTAGGTGCAAGAGAATTTAACATAATTAATTATGTCTTTTGTCACTTTGTGCCAAATCTGTTGTTTCTTATAGTGGTTGGGTTCAGCAAATATCATTGCAGACTTCTGACCCGCACTATGCGGCATTGACATCGGATCGGATACACGCACGCTTTGCTTTGCTTTGCTTTGCACTTTTGGACCCTCGAGAAGACGTTGACGACATGGGTTTCCTTTGAAGCCAAAATTTGTGCCTATCTATCTCAGCTCTAAAATATGTGACCTGACCAGGGTTGTTTGATCCCTCCCAGGCTCCCCTCCCCAGCCCGTTCACCAGATTTCAGCAGCAGAACTGTGATGGAGAATGAAAAGAAAAGAATTTAGGTCATCCTACTTCAATTTGAGTGAGACAGAGTGGGGAACAAAGTGGGGGGGGGCGTATTAGTTAGTGGGTTAGTACACAGTAGGCAGTAGCCTCGTTGGGATGGGATTTGGGAAGAGTCCACCAAGTTGACTAGAGCGGCGACCACATCAGGTCAAAATGGAATCATTGCTATCCTGATTGGTCAAACTGATCATGACTTCTTCTTTTGTTTTTAATGTTTATGCCAAAGCCCATTAGCAATAAACAGTTCAATGCCCGGCCCAAGACCCATCAGGAATCCTATAACAACAGAATGAATGTTCATTTAATTAATAAAAATTAATGTTGTAGGTCATGGTGATGGGCAGAAGTGGGCATTGATGAGAATGGGTCTTCATACGGCAAGAGGTGGGTGGTTTTGAGGATGGTAAAGAGGACGAGGGTGAAGGTGACGAGGAGGGAGAGGAGGGAGAGCAGCAGCATCATGGTGTTTGGGACTCCGCCCTTCACCTTCTCCGCGTACTCGGTGGCTGCCAATGCCAGCATAGTCAACGGGAAGGAGTATGCCCACCACGCTACGCCGAATCGTCGCATCGATCGCTTGAACATAGTTGGTCGTAACACCTGCATACATACATACATTAATTTCTTCATCTTGGAAATCAATAATTATGTTGTCGAACACCGTGCCTTTTTATTACATCATTTTATAACGTAATCCCCTTGGATATTTTATTAAATCAATAATTCATTCCAGCAGTAACAAATATTAATCGCAGTTAATCTTTCCTTAATTTGGATATTTTTAGCTAGCTAGTGGAAAATTAATTAGCTCAATCGCTAGCTGCAAAAAGAGACTCTACATATATGAATATTCCAGTACTGGAAGAGCAATTAAGTAGTTAAACCCCTGGCCCAGTGGCCCCATGATGATGTAGATCTTTAATTTTGTAGAACAGAATAACGTGTGAGACCAATCCACTTTGATACTATACCAAAGAATCAACTACGAATCTTCCATGAGCTGCAAAATTAACTACATGCAACTAATTCCGAAGGTCGAGAGATATTTATATATGTGCGCACAGCTAAAAACTTTCTTAGGAAGCAAATCCTATGAGCTTTAGCTACATAAAAGTAAAAGTTCATATGAACAAGCTGACAATTATATACCAGTTTCACCTCACATAATAATTAATGGTTCCCTAGCTAGCTAGCTAACACATCGCTTCTATCAAGCTAGCTTTCGTTATCAGCAAGTGTAAACGGCATTAAATAATAGCCAGAATTATGAGGTGCATTTTGATCTTTGAATCGAAGCATATATATGATGCTACAGAGAGAGAGAGAGAGAATAATTTATTACCAGGCCAGCGAAGAGGAATAAGGAGAGGAAGAAGAGCATCTTGGACGTTGTATCGAAGGTGCCGGAAATGGAATCCCAGGTCAAACTCGCCATGCTTGGAGCCGCGAAGAAGAGGAAGAAGACAGGCCGGAGCATCGGCGAGAGGCTATCGCTCCCCACAAACCTCTGGTATAACGTCACGAAGAGCACAAGATAGTGCGCCATCCCCACCGCAAACACGCACATCGCCGATTCCCTCCATCCCATCCCGGCCGCCGTCGCCGCTACCACCAGGTTCGCGATCACCGTGATGTGGCTAGTGGGGTTCGCCGCCGTCGACAAGTACTTCCTCCCCTCGGTGAACCACTGCCCATATATCTTCACATCAAGCACTAGAATCGGCACCGAGAACACCAGCCAGAGGAGACGGTAGCTAATATCATTAGGGTGGAGGAAGGGAGTACATTGGAGGAGGAGGAGCCACGATATCCACGGCGCAAAGAGATAATTAACGCCGACGTGGTGCGAGAACTCGGCCTTGATGCTATCGAAGCGGAGGAGACAGCGAACGGCGTAGAGCACGCAGAGGACGACGAGGAAGAAGAGCGCGAATGACCAGAGGAATACGAAGGCGGCGGAGGGGAGCATGCGGACGATATGACGTAGCGCGTGGTCGTCTGTGGTCGGCTTCCTGAGGGTCTTCCAAAGCAATGCTTGGCTACAGAGGGAGAGGCTAATCCGGAAGTAGCCGCCATGGAATCTTGTGAGAATGGAGAGGTCACGATCCAGTTTCTTTGAGTTCATACATGGAGCGGTAAAATTTGATACTCTAACAGTTATAGGAGGGAGCGGCTGCTCTACTACTACTATGGACATAATGTTCATTAGAGAGAAAGATCGTAGCTACATTAATTTCCTATCTCCCTCTGCGATCGAGCAATAGCATTTTATAGAGGGAGAGGGAGGGTGCTGAGTACTTACATAAGATTCTTCCGCCATGCATGTTGGACTTTGGTCGTTGTTTAGAAGGAGTTGGTTGGTGGGATTTGGAAGTATCAAACTGTCAAAGCGCACGGCCTTTCGAATGTCTTTTCATACCCGTGGGAAATTGGTTTAATTAATTTGATCAGACGTGAGACCTTTGGGTAAAGCCTAATCCAACGTAAGAATTAAGAACGTCAGGGGTGATCTTTTCCTACGTGATTCTCAGTTTCAGTCAGACTACGACCATGAACGAAGAAAATATTTAAAAAAAAAAAATTGAAAAAAAAGACTGACCAATGATGCCGTGTGAGATTTATATCATAGAAGGTGACTTGAAAGTTGGTTCCTAGTTGAATCCATGGAAGATCGATCCCATATCCAATGCTCTCGACTGCATCCGATGCTGGTCCAAGATTCCATTTGTTGTTCTGAACCCAATAAATAAGTTGGGTTGGGTTGGACTTGGGTTGGGTCGCTTATTTACTCCCTCTCTGGCACGGTACTTTTTTTTTTTGTAATCAGTTTTACAGAAAAGATGGTATCATTTTCAATATTACAACTACAGTCTTCGACAGCAAAACCAGCTAAAGTTGGGGGTGTTTTCTGCAAAATCTGACATGAGTCCTCCGTTGCCCCAAATCTTTCCTCCCCGCTCCTGGGTGAAATGTTGGAAAAAAATCGATCATTTTATTTGTCCTATTTCGATTCCGCTTAAATAAATGAAGTTTTTTGTCGCCAGGTTATGAACAACCTGTGATGGCTGCTATGGCGAACACAAAGAAGTAAAAGTTGAAGCAATATCTTGCATTTGTACAGGATGCAGAACAAAAAGTGCGGTTAGTCTTCTATACTCTTGCGTTTCTACATTTTTTCTGGATCTCTGAGAGATATATAATATTTGTCGCTTCGGATAAAGATGTTTAACTTATGATTCTAGGTCGATGCATGTCAATTGCTGTATATGTGTTCCAGTTTTCATTAATGTTGCTTTTTGAGATGGATAAATGCAAGTCGACGACTCTTTTCCCTTAATTAACTAACTTTGAGAATGATATCGACTTCTCGTTCTAATTTCTGGCTTTGACGCTCCATTTATTCTGATGCTGCTACTCCCCTCGCGAATAAAAGAATTTCGTCACCAATATACATTTTCTGCCTATAAAACTGCCTCTTTTGTCAAGATGAGAACCAAAAAGCTTAGAAGTTGATGTTGGTCGTTCCTGTTGAACTAAATTTTTTTCCTCATATCAACTATGCCTTATTGAATTTAATATGGAAAAGCTTTTAAAGCTTCTAAAGATATACATTCTGCAATTTTACTCTTAACAGTAAAACTGTAGTACATATATATATATATATATATATATATATATATATATATATATATATATATGTTACCTGATACTATGGATTTTGAGGATTGTTTTGCAAGTACTCCTTCTTTCCTTCTATACAGCTTGTATTGTAGATTTATACATCCAGGCTCTAGACAGATGAAAAAGAAGTTACTTCCATACAGGACATCATCAATTTGCTTATCGAACATCTAAAATTTAGTGAAGTTAAATGGGCTTCATTTCGTGATGCAGCTGGATGTGCCATGTAACATTTCCATGCATATGTTAATGCCAACAAGTATGGATAAGTAAGATTGGATGATCTATATATTTTGTTCCATAGGAAATTTCATCATTCTCCTTTGACAAATAGGATGAGCCAATGAATGATGGTAGTATGAGCTTGATGACCCAGTATCCTTTGGTGCTCTTCAAAATGCATCCTTCTTGCTCACCGAAGAGCAATTCGGGTACTTTGAATCTTCTCTTTCTAGGACCTGTCCATTACTTATAGTTTTTGGTGTGGTAACATTATATTGGACTTCAAAGTGATGTACTCTTTTGTTTCACAGGAAAATTTATTTTTTATTCTTTAAGCTAGTTTTACCTGCAATAAGGGAATTTCTTTTACTTAACCATTGTAACTTTTTAGGTACTTCCGATCTATTGGTACATTGGACGAGGCTTTCAGTCAAATTAAGATTGAACTACCATGACAATAAGGAAGATATACTTGCACAAATTTAATGGTACACTTTTTAACTATCGGTCCTTTTTGGCAGTTTGTAACTATTTTTTGAGGGCTCAACATAGTGAAGATTATCTGTATGAGACCTCCAACTCTCCAAGTATTATGTGACACTTATGGAAGGAGAAATCTGCTTATAGATCCACAATAAAATTATCATAACTAAATTATTTTGTGTATTTGTTAAAAATGATACGTATTTATTTACATTATACGACAGCACAACAAGGACATCAGGAGCCAAAAAAACATGTTGGCTGCACTACTGGAGTTATGCTACAGGGTATCAAAGCAACATCTCAAGAATTCTACATGAAATTAAAACACCATTTCAAGAATTTGTATCGATTGGATTTTGAAACTAAATTTGCCTTGAGTAGTCATTGCTCAAGTGGAAAGCACAAGTCAGATATACAGTCCATATGGAATAAAAATAAATTGTTCACTAATTGCAATGGCATATGACCAGTTATTATCATTGTGTCACAAATCAAAATATCAGAAATTTAGTAACTAAAAGGGTTTGTGCTCTGTACTTGAAGTCTTGAATTTAGAGGTGACAACTTTTGGAGCATATATTACTCAACCAACTATAGCATATAATACAACTAGTAGAATACATGTATTAGTCCATGAAATAAATATTCAGTTAATGTGCTATGCAAATCTCAATATAATATAAAAAATTAACATATCAAAAAGGTAGGAAAACTGGGACAGTGATTAAGGTTTCCCTGGGGGAGTTAGTGGCCAAACCACTAAACCTGTATTGGACAAATCTGATAGCAAGAAAGCAGAAGCTAGATGACAAATAGGTGAAGAGAACGAAGAGAGTGGCATAGCTTTAGTTCCACATATTGCCAGAATTTAATGAGTTTGCAACTTCTTTCTGAATGATATTAACATTTTGGACCAGCATAACTTAATACAAATGGCTTTCTTGGGGATAATTACATTGTCATATTCCTAACAACCCCTTGCTTCTTGTTTGTTGTATTGATGATCCATGGAAGAGTTCAGTAGTTCACTCAAGGATTCTTTTTCATTAATTCTGTTAGCCATAGTCCTGTCTCGATTGAACCCCACCACCAACCTCATCACTCTTTCTCCTCTATTTAAAGGCTACCCTATAATGAGCTATCCTACCCAAAGCAATATATTCCTTTTTTACTTTTTCCTATCTCCTTAATTTTTCTTCTTTGCTGAACTATGGATCCCGTAGCTTACTCGGCTCATTTTTCATCAACATCTTCTCCTTTAATGTATAACCCTTTCCAAGTGCCACAATCCTCATTGCAGCAACCTAGTTTCACGAATGAGGTAAAACCTTTTGAAACTCAGATTAAAGCTTACATGTTTTTCTTTAGTTTTATAGGCTCAATGATACTTTTTTTTTCTTTTTTTTGGTATTTTTGAGTTTTTAGGTTGGCAAACATGAAAATGCTGCTTATTCTTGTGGACACTTGATGGTGTTGCAAAGACATATGGAGCACTTCTGGCAACACCAATTGTTTCTAGTGGAAGGAGGATCAGGTATGACATGAACACCATAGCCTTTTGTGAAAATATACTGGAATGAAAGATTCAAAATAAGGAATTGAGAACTTGGTAAGGTTTAAAGTCATGTTTTGTTGGTTAACCTATGATTCAGTCATGAAGGGTATTTTGTTCTCACAAACTGGTAGCTCAATCAATCTAATATGCATAATGAATCCGACAAATATCGCCTTTTGTAGAAGTTACGGTTTCATCATAAATGTTGTATTGTTGTCCTTAACAAATCTAACGATATATGTTGCAGGGCATAGACAAAATGAGCTTCCTCTTGCAAGAATAAAAAGAGTAATGAAATCTGACAGGGATGTAAAGGTTTGTATGTCATCACAAATTTTCTATGTTTGATAGAATCAAAATTTAAAATACTTAGCACAGAATTTGCTTACATTCATAGAACACACAGAAAATAATTTTAATGTCTCATGAAGATTTTTGTGGATTCGGTGCTTCTATGGACAGAAGGTTAGTGCAGAGACACCAGTTTTATTTGCCAAAGCTTGTGAGTTATTTATCTCGGAGCTTACCCTACGCTCATGGCTGCATGCTGAAGAATGCATGAGATGCACCATAAAAGGAAGTGATATAGCAGGTGCCGTATTACATACAGAAGTGCTTGACTTCTTGATGGAAACTGTCCTTTCAAATGGCAATTAGGTACTATTATGTTCTTTCCTTCTTATTGCAGCAGGAATCCATATCAGTGTTCTCTTCAAATACAATCTCATTAGGATATAAAGGCCTCAAGAATATCACATCAATGATGCTGTAATAAATATTGAAATAACACAAACTCTTTCTAAGCTAGTAGCAATATAGAATGCATATAGCTATATTAGTAAAAGTCACATGTGTATTTACTATTTAACAATGATACCCCTAAAATGTATCCAATATAAATTTGCTAGGGGGGGAAATTGAAATGTAGACTTGTAAAACTGAAATACGTAGGCACAACCAAGCCTGACTAATCATAGTTTAAAGGTCCTTATAAGGAGTTTTTTCAAAAGGAAAAGCACATAAATATCCACCATCATTCTACCATTTCAGATGTTTGTAGTTGGTATTTTCTATAAATGGCATTGCTATCATACTAGGATGGTTGAATTTAAGCCTCTCTTCACATTGTGTGATATCAAGGAAAGAAATATTATTATGACATTTAAGACATAGTTTTGCTAGGTAAAATAGCATTCGAACATAGTTAAAACGATATTCTAGATAGAAGTTTATGTGGCTGGTCATGTTTATTTAGTTATTATATGCTGCAGAAGGTCATGAATACTAATCTGATTTGCTCTCCTAGCTGCACTCTATAAACGAAGGTTAAGCTTATCAGGAAGCTGGGGAACGAGTATTAAGTTACATCGCGACGGCATAAAGTTATCAGGGTTATTAAAGTTACCTGAACTACAATGACTATTATCCAGCAATCAGATTGTCACTTCAAGTATAGCAAGCCAAACCTCCAATACTGCATACAATAAGCTTTGGCATCCAGGCGTGTAACTTGTTCAATTTAATTTACTGATGTACTGCTACATATCTATTTCTAGTATGAATGTATGTAATGGTAGAACGCTGTGTCCTTGAACCGACCTTGTAAGAGTTCCATCTTATGAAATGAGCTTTCCAGAGGTTATCTAAAGTTGATTAGGATTAATTATGTCAGATGTCTTCATCTCATGATGTGCTTTTGAACGATAAATTGACATCTTTAGAAGTAAGGTTTCTTGCAAACGTAACCGTAGCACTGGAAACGTCTTTGCCTGTATAGAATTTCATGGCTAACCTGTCAAGGTTGATTTAATCTTACCCAGATAAACATAATATTTTGCTCCTGATCTTTTACACGAGTGTTACCACAACACAATGCCTTTATTAATATAAGAGGGCAATTTAGAACTCTAAAACGGTACTATGGAAATAATACTGATGAATGGAATGTGGGAATATTTGATTCTTCCACTCATTGATCTAGTACAAGGAATGCTTCTCGTTGGAGACGCTGGTCTACATGCTATCAGATTCATCCTCCAATTACAAGTATCCGATTGTTGAATCAATCGTCGCAACGCCAAAATGAAAGAAGAGTAGTAGTTGCTTTCAACAATAGCAAGGAAGGCTATGGGAAGAACTCATTGAAGGAATATACTTGACCAAAACTTACGGAGCACCCAGAAGCAGAAGAACAACAGTGGGATAATAATGAATTATACATAATCACACATGATATATAGCCTTTTCAAAGCAGCATCATCCATGAGACACTAGCAATGGCTGCCTAGATTCTTCTCTTGATTTCCTGCTGTAATAGGCATATAGCAGCAATTGCAGAACCCCCAGGACTGTTCCAATTCCATTTGGAATCTGAAATTCAAACACAAATACAAGAAGGATGAATAATCCAGAATTTCTTCATTTAGGTTGAGAATTTTATGGTTTCTTCAATAGGTGCAGATCGGTTAAACTTGAAAAACGCAATAGAAATTAGCAGCTGTTCTTACATATATGAAGAAGTCATGCAGGAGCATTCCGTATGCAAAGAACGAGATGCTCATCAAGAATGTTGCCAATGACAGATAAAAAGGCATGAATTCCACACTCCTTGTCCTAATTACCAAGTTCTGATGAGAAGGAACAAATGAGCAGCATGTCTAAAACAACATACTGATAAAATAGCTTACAAATAACTTAAGCAGAAGAATCATGAACAAATCAAGCCAGAGCAATCGGAGTGACAAACTTACGATGATAAATAGTGGGGATGCAAACATGGAGATAAGAGAAGCGACGCTCAAATATCCAACAAATATTTGTCTTCTCTGGTGATCAAATAGCCCAAGGCTAACATAAGCGATCAGAGAAAAGACACATAAAACAGTAATTAGCAATCCAGACATCTTCAGCTGCAAAAGAGATGAGGCAAACATTTCATCAGTCACCTACTGGAACTATAAAATTGGGAGGACATAAATAGATTACCTTCCGCGTAGTATCGGAATAGATGATGAAGAGGATCACATAGACAAGCTGGAAGACGGCCCCGATGGAATTGACAGTAGCAACTAAGATGACGCCATACGAGACACAGGGGAGCCCATACCACATGCAGATCAAGCAGTTCAGAAGAGAATAC
Source organism: Typha latifolia (assembly GCF_019914945.1). Taxonomy (NCBI): domain Eukaryota; kingdom Viridiplantae; phylum Streptophyta; class Magnoliopsida; order Poales; family Typhaceae; genus Typha; species Typha latifolia. The sequence continues at coordinate 124,722 of NC_133094.1, forward strand.
ACATAGGGCAACCCCGAGAATTGCTCGGTCGATCTGTTTCTAAGGATTCTCTTGAATGTGGGTCTGAAAGGAACAAACAATGTATGGCAAATCATGAGTTCATTTTTGAAATCCAAAGAAGGCCAGGAAGAAAAAAAAGATGAGAAACGAAAAGCCAAGTTAGGGATGAATTTTTTTTTTTTTACATTGGGGAAACAAACAACACGAACGCGAAGAGGTTACCTGCAACGATAGCAAACTTAATATGGTTATAAACTTGAGAGAATAGGCTGCCATGACATCAATAAGGAGGGGTGTTCTCATAGATGACAATTAAAGCTTCATAGAAATTTGCTTCCCAATTTACTTCAACAAAGTAAATGAATATACAGAGTAAAATTTTTTTGTTTTTGTTTTTCTCATGCTAGATTTCATTTCTATCAGGGTCCATAAGCATCCAGTGGCACCCGAAGAAGAAATCAAATGCTATTTCTCCATCAACCAAGAGCAGAAGCTGAAGTGATTCTAACAAATTAGGCAAATTTGAAAGGAGTAATGTTACCAGCAACTCCAGCGGCATAGCAGCAGATCCCATGGAAGGAATCAGAGGACATGAAGGAGTTCATCAATCCTCCCTCTTCTTCTTCTTCTTCTTCTCTTTCTTTGCTGAGTACTTTTTCCTAAGATTTTCCAAAGGCCAAGCTGGCAGAAGAAAGGGGCATTGATATGAGTCACAGAAAAAAGTTAAAAAAAAAGTCCAAACTATTCATAATAGAATTTGTATTCAACATTCTTGTACTTTTTAAATCACATGCGCAAATACTAATCCCGCATGTCAATCCTCTGCTACGATTGAGACCAAAAAAATAAAGACCCAACTTTCGTAATGCTTTTGTGCTCTATTTATAAATTTATCTTACACCTTTATTTTTATTTTTAAGGTATGTATATTCATAAGGATTTTCCAGCGTAAGACACAAACTCTTGTTTCCACGCCAAAAAATTGTTTAGTTCTTTTGTCACACGGAATGCAAGCCTGTGGTGTACTGTACCTGTATGGATAATGTACAGCTGGCAAATTATGCTTTTATTTTCTTGGTGGCATGTGGCATGTGGGCCCCTTAAAGGCATCATTGAATTGGCGCCGAATTGCTAGTTGCCAGAAATAAAACGCTTACCTTACCGACGACATGTACAAACTAATGGACCAAACACCAAACTTGTATTATTCTCAACTGAAATCTAATTCAGCTTAGACCCTTTGGCTGAATAATGATCCAAAGGAGCAAATAATCTTTGCGGTTATCCTCATATTACGTAATCTCGTTTCTTGCACGTTATATAAACAAACCCCCAGGTCAAGGTCGAGATTTATGGCTACACTATAGGACGCTTATTGTGGCACGTAATTAAACGGATAATTATAACCCTCCTACTCGTAGTTAAATATATTGCACGTAATTAAAATAATGGTCACTAATATGATTTGGCATGTGCAATCCACATGTTTTCTATTTGCGTTTGGAATATCGATAAGTTATCATCTTTGACTATTCGGTAGTCTTTTACTGGCATTTATTGATTTGCTTGTGCTTGTACATCTCTCCACGTCTCGGAGTGGTGACTATTCTTGGTAGATCTCCAAATAGATTACATTATTCAAACAGTCTGAAGAGGCTAATCATGACCACTTGCATAAAATATGTACATAAGATCTTAGATCTGCCAGGGAGTTAATAAACAAGAGACAACCAATTGCATACATATGGACCAAAATCAACAGCTGGATAAGTTCATCAACTCACCCGCCGGTATACTTGTTGCTGCATTGTACAAGCGGTGCACAAAATGGACATGCTTGATGTCACAGAGGAATACCCAGAGACAACATCAGGTAAATATTACAGTGTAAATAAGCATTTTTGGCAGTCAATATTCAGAGCTCCCATAATGTATAAAATAATAGCCGAAAATACATTTCCTTCTTTAGAGAAGCATAGAAACTAAATCTTTTGAGTTAATACCAGAATCCTATAGAATACAAATGAAAATACCCAAACATTAGCAACAAGAGAAAATCAACCAATCAATCACAATAAACAGTGTCTCACAACTGGACCACGCATCCCGAACACAAACATCACCTGATGTTATTCCTATTTCAAACTTCAACACTCCTTGGACTATGCCAATCAGCCTTATTAAGACAACCTTTCTTCATGAAACTGTGCATCTTACTTTATCTTTGTTTTCAGCTGCTGTGTCATGGAACTAAACGAGTTTCAGTATACCAAAAATGACAAGAGAAAGTATACGTTTACAATGAAAGGTACATTAGACAAGCAAAATAGAGCAGAAGCTAAACCAACAGAGAGAATCATGGTCCTTGCAACATAAATTGTAAGATGCTCTTTAGTAGAGTCATAGTGGTAGCACAAGTTTCTGCAACCAACTTCTAATTCCATAGAGAAGGTTCAGTTTAAATACACAAATTTTACAGATCTCATCACAAGAGATACTAATGACAAAATAGGAAACAGGTTGTAAACATATAAGCAATCAGTTTCATTGTAAATTGAATAAGATGTTCATAAAAGAAAACTAATCATATACTCTAAATTTCTAATGATGCAGATTGTGAAAATCAACTAGTTCAATTATTCTCAATGGACTTGATAACGTCACAAATTTCATAGACATTACATGGTGAGCTAACAGTAGTTCAATTATACCTTTGGCAGCCACTGTTCAGTCTTACTGGAACTACAGAGGAATGAAAAATACACAAATCTATTCCTTCTTCAACCAACTAGTTTGATAACATCATTGGGTCCAAAAAGTGGATAAGGGAAATTCTGATGAACCCAGCAGATGAAAACACATAGAGGACTTCCAAGTTAATAACCAATGATTAGAGGACTGCACTGTGCTTCCAGACCTCCCTCTAAAAATCACACAGCCAACGAGGGAACATGGGAGGACAGTTCAATACGCTAAATTATCTACATATATAAAAGCGATGTGGAGAAAAGTTCAACCCTTTTCTGTTAATTTCATCAAATATTTATAAAATCAAGAGGAAATTTCCCAGATTTCTCCTAAAAGCATAAGAGATTTTGTGCACTCTATAGTATCCTAGAGGGATAATGTATCAAGTAAAGAAACAAGTGCCACTAGGGAAAGAGAAAAAGTACAAGAAGTCTTTCTAGAGACAAGTTTTATATATGTGGCATTGAAAGGAAAAGGTATATTTGGAATTTCTTCTGGATCAAGAGTAACTTAATGCAGTCGCACATCATTTGAAAAGAAGCCTCTGAAGTCTGAAGGTTCGTTTGAACTTTGGACTGCCTGGATGGTACTAGTATCCAGGAGTTGATATCCTCAATACTAAGAAAATAGTTTCCTTAAACCTTCGGAACAGAAGTAAAGGTTGAAATGTTGCTGATTTATTTTATCTCTCAGCTTAAGGCTGTTCTTGGCCCCACATGATTGACCTTGCACTCACCCATTTACATTCGTAAGGGAGACTGGGAGAGTTTAGATGATATTTGATACTATAACCAGCCAATATGGTTCAATATGGGATTTTCATAGATAAAATGTCACGAGAAGGAAAATGTGAGATTACAGGGCCTGGAGGGAGAAAATTCAACACATGAATATTTTCCATTCGATCTCCTCTATACTATTCAGGGGCTGACAGTCAAGAGGATGAGGTTCTGCATCTGCCTACATATTTATGTCTATCAGTGTAATTGTGTGTGTCCGCACATATGCAACCCAAAATAATATTGACAAAGGGCGAATGAGTGTCCTAGTGCACATGAGTCCTATCTATAAAAGGTTTAGGGAGGAGATGTATTCAGTCTTACCCCTATTACTAGACAGATTGTTTCCCGATTTTGCTTATCCTTCATAAATCTTCTTAAGCTAGAAATCCCCAGAAAAAAATTGATCTTCTCGTTTAAATCTTCTGGCAATATAAGCTCATATCTGTCATTGGGAGTTTGGACCAAAGTAGACATGAGTATATGACAGCATGATATGATTTCACATGATTAGTGCTTAACTGGTAATAGCATATAACCTTTTTTATTCTCAAGCCTAATAATAAGTGAATTTATGAAAGGTGCATCGAGCGGTTGAAATATGTGATAGACTACAAAAGTACAATATGATGGAACTGGTAATAGCATATAAAGTTATAAACCTCAAAAGTACAGCCCCAACAGGGATAAACCAAAAACTTGAATGCAGCAAGGGCCAAAGAAAGAGAGGTACAAAATTCTTGCGAAAACAAAATAAATCTTAATAAGTAATCACCTTAGGTCAAAATAATACAATGGGATAATCAATTTAATAATAAAGCACAAAAGTGAATGATTTAGTTAAAAAACATGTAAGATCCCAATTGACCTTGTAAGGAACAGATGTGAATAAGCAGAGACATCTATAATATGCGTGGAAGTTCTTTTCTTCTCCTAGCTGCAAAAGAGGGATATGATTCTCTCTATAAACGAGCAACTTCTTCTGAAGATTTCACCAACAAGCTCTCCTACTATCGTTGTGTATAATGAAAGAAAATTGCAGGTAATTGTTAAATAACTTCTCTCCTCCGATAACCAAATAAAAAGGTTCTTCATTTCCATATGATATAGCCGAATGACGTATAACTTCAAGAATTGTACATTATAGCGACTAGTATGCGACCACTGACTGATTGCAAATCAGACAAACAAACCAAGTAAATGAAACACGGCACACCATTTTGCAGACTGATCAATCTCACCTGAATTTTTACCGTCCCGAGCTGGCAAAAACATCAAGAAGTCCACAGCACTTCCACCATGTCGCACGATCCGCCACCACTGGTGCACGAGGGACGGTCTAGAGACAACCAACCAATCCATTATCAGTATTTTTAACTAGGAACGCCAGAAAACTCTAATGACACAATATAATCACTCTACCTCTGTAGCAGGCGAGGCCTCAGCACTACCACCCTCACTAGTTGGTGCCGTTTCCTCGGGCTCATCTGCAATTGGCACCACCTTAACTTCGCGTTCTCGCGAAGTGGAAGCTGCCAAGGCCGAGACCTCCTCCGCAACCGCAGTTAGAATGTCCTTCCGTCCTTGTATCACCTCTTCGATCACCTCAACACCTTGCTCAATAGGTATCAATACATCGGCTTCCGATGCAGCGGCCCCTGTCTCCGAACCAGGAGAAGGTACATCCGGAGCTTTGTCGACCACTTTCGCCTCCTCCGCCACCGCAGTTGTCACCGTCTCTTCGGCCGCTTCCGGCTTTTGGATCATCTCGGGCTCCGCCTTTTCTCCAACTGTCTCCGAGTTCTTCATTGCCTCTTCTTCTTCCTCCTCCTCCTCCTCCTCCTCCTCGACTTCGCCCTCAATGCAGTTGCAGGCCTGGTGAACTATAAGATCATGATGTCCATTACCTGTATGATAAAATGCCAGTCAGACATGCCGAATCCAACGAAGCATAGAGGGAAAGACGAGAGAGAGACAGCTAAAAAGGAAGTCGTCATAGAAAAGGAAGAACGTGCTGAGGGGGCCAAAGAGAAGACGAAATCCAAAGGTATAAGACCAACCTTGAGGGGAGAGGAGAGGGGTAGTTGGGGAATTTGGTAGGTGGTGGTGGTGGATGGCCACCTTCTCCTTCTCCTTCTCCTCCTCTTGCTCCTTCTCTTTCTTGCGTTTGGCGGCTCTCCTCTTCTTGGGGCCTGGGGGCATGATTGTGGGAGTGGGAGTGGGAGTGGGAGTGGGAGCCCACAAAAAGTTTGATGGAATTCCTTCTTTGTAGAAGAGAAGATTTTGGGTGGGTGCGTGGCCCCCTCTTCTCTGTTTGCAATGGAAAATGGAGAGAGAGAGAGAGAGAGAGAGAGAGAGAGAGAGAGGATGGGAGGTGAAAAGAGCGTATGTTTGGATTGCGACGTTTTATAGTATGAGATGGGATTAATTATTCGTCGAGGCCAGGTAGTGGAAGGGCGCGTCCGAGCGTTACAAACTTGTGGGATTTAATTTGGTTTGTTTAGTTGTTGGGGGTGGGGGGGTGTATACGTAATATTAATTGTATGCATAATAGAGAGAGAGAGAGATCGTTGCCTCATTGGATTTTGTGACGTTTGTCTGTTACTTGTGGATATTTATGGCTAATAATGTTAACTTACTACGATGCTGATAAAAGTAAGTTTTGACGAGTTTTCCAGACTTACAACGAACGGATCCACCAATTCACAATGGCTAAAATAGAGTCGCATGTTCAAAATTAACTTTCTAGTCCAGATCAAATTTGAGAGTTTTTTAAATGAACTCGCTATACAATTAGTGAGTAAGCACGCAATTCAATATCGTTCGAATGATGTCTAACTCAAGGTGAGAATCATCTTTGCCACCATTCTTTCGATGTCCACATGTCCATTTTTTATTTCAATTCAAAGTACACAATTTAAAAAGAAACTGAACATTATTACACTCCAAAGAATGAAATTTAAATATATTTCTTTTTACAGTATTTACTAGTATGCATTGGTGTGATGAAATGAATCCACCAAGTTGTAGGGCTCCAACATCGTCTCGATTGTGCACTTCTCGAACTTATTTTAGTCACACCACACCATTACATATAAATTAACACACAACGATACGCTGCAAACAATCTTAATTATTATTTTTAAGGCAATCTTGTATTTCTTTTTCCTCCTGCGTGAATTGCAAGTATATACACGAATTGTGTAGCTGAGAGGATGATCGTGAAAGCCTCCATCGTTCTCTGCAAAATGACAAGATCATCACGAGATTATACAAATTCTTACAAAAACGGGAAATTATGTAATGAAAATTGGAATTAAAAGTTGGGATAAGGCGGCTAATTGAGGAAAATTAATTGCTGGAAATTAAACTTAGTTGTCATTCATTACCAGCTTTGCGTTTCTTCCATTCAAATAGATCTCTTTGCAAGCCAAACTACAAGAACAATTAGAGATACATATATATATATATATTAGTTATACAAATGTAACGACTATATTTAATTGGAAGATACACGATGAGTACTAACCCCATTGCAAGTAGAGTGAGAGTCCATGCTATGACTGCAGAAGAGGCGGCAGACGGCAGGCTATCGTAGCTCCAAGATCGGACATGGTTGACTCCGGCGATGGCCGCAGCAGCGCCGACAACTCCAGCTAACACCGCAAAGATGGCGAAGAACCCAGTTGCCGCGTTCCCTATCGGGAAGAACACCGGCGAGAAATGAGCTGGTAGTTGAAGTCCTGCATCTGCTAGCCGCACAAACAATAATGATATTGCATGAGTAGTAATATTAACGTAAACAGATATACATGCACAAATGTTCATATATTTTAGCAAGTTCTTAATTTGATAAATAACTCGCCTATGGTAAAACCGTTGTCGATAGCGACGTTGATCGCCCATCCTCCGATGGCGGCAACTATGATGTACATGCAGAAGTTGAGAGTAAGAAGAAGAGTAGCTAAAGGCTTTAATCCCTCGTTCGCCATCGATCAAATATGTATCAATTTTGGAAGGTTAGCTAATTTGAGGATGTAATGGAACAGAGGCATTTGTTGCTTATATATAGTGGGTGCAGAGGAGGACTTTGTTCTTTGCTTGTTGGATATGAAGAAGGTATTGTTATTTATATATATATATATATATATATATATATATATAGTTTTTTTTTTTTGTTTTTTTGTTTTGGTGGGTCTGGTACTGAGGATCCGTTTGGTTCAAGGAAAGGAGCAGCCACCAATTGATGCTTTGCATATAACGTTTGTTTAGATGATGAGTTAACTGAGTATGGAACAAGGTTCTTGGCTCGGAGGGCGTTCTAGGTATTGCATTCGATCTATATATTTGCACTTTATTCTTCTACAACCTATGCCACCTGTTGCTGAAGCAAAGAAGCTAGGCATCGATTATTCTCTAGAAGCTAGCTGTTCTTTTTCTAGTATCCTCCGGAAAAAAGAAAAACATATATCTATGCTGTAAAAGTAGTTGCATATAAATTTAGAATGAGGATGGCAATTATATTGCTTGCTCTCAACTTCTGCTGCTTTGTTATTAGTCTGCCTTGCATTTGAATTTCTACAGTTCGCTGCAACTTGGTTGAAATGGCTTATAAACTGTGAACAAATCCGTTTGCACATTAATTTCCCAGTATGATAAGAAATATATCAAAGCAATTAGAATCAAATGATGGAGATATATATAGTGGACTCGGTGATCTTTTTTACTCGCCGGAGAGTCAACAGCTGGTTGGATGGTTAATTCATTTTTAAACCTCTGTTCTAGAACTGGACCAGGTATCGAGGAGGACGGAGGGAGTGGGTATGATCTAACACACATACCGGTACCAAAATCCGCTAGAAAACCGAACGCTCAATTTGATCCTCTTTCCTTTCCCACGCACAACTGTAGCAATCCTACCCAAGTCTCTAAACGTGTGTTATATTGCTAAAGACACCGACCTCGTCTCCCTCGATATTAGCAACAATGCTAACATCAAAGAGAGAATCCTCTTACTACCGTGTAAAATTAGTCAGATTATTCATGGAAGACAAAGAGTGAGGGTAATTATTCCCCTTCCCTTGACCTCGCCTCCCTCCTCCCCCTCCCTTTCCTCCCTCCAACTCTTCCCCCTCGAGTTATGCTTCAACCGTTGAAGTGGTCTCCACCAATTCCCAAGTAACAATGAGAAAGTTAACGTACTTGTAAGTACTTATATATTTTCTCGTTGTGTCTGAACAGTTAAGTAGAGAGAGTATAAAGTGAAAAGGTTTTTGAGAAGCTTTAAATCTTTGTCGATCGAGATCATGAGCAACCGTTTCTTGTCCAACGGCGACAATCTCATTGTAGATAAAACGATGGCGTGTTTATGACTGGAAGGCCAACATCAATATTGTTGTCGGCAGGAGGGGCTCGGTAGTAGTTACGACAAAGAAAGAAAAAGGTTGGCTGGCTGGCTGGCTAATTTTGTCTCCGTTTTAAGTCGATATATAGATGTACGTGCTTTAGGGTGTCAATTCAACTCCCGCTAAGATACGTGTTTGTGTCTGTGTTTGTGTTTGTCCTACCTGATTTCGTTGCACTTATTTCATTCTACTTATATAACATAATTAACCCAGCTGATCGAGTTGTTTAATTGATCCCATCACCCTCACGTAACCTTGGACTCCAACTCGCGTAACAAACTCCATTGGCATGCATCTTCTCTCTCGACAATATATTAATTCCTATATAAAACAACACCGTCTCCTCTTCCACCACCACCAATGGTGGTTATAACCAATTGGTCCCGAGTCCGAAGCATCGGCCGCGGCGCCACCGCCATCGTCTCCCTCTCCGTAAACACCAACTCGGGCCAATTCTTCGCTGTCAAGTCCACCGACATCTCCCGCTCCTCCTCCTTGCAGAGAGAGCAGAGCATCCTATCAGCTCTCCACTCTCCCTACATCATCTCCTACCTCGGGTTCGACATAGCCACCGACGAGTCCTACAACCTTTTCCTCGAGTACGCCCCCAGCGGCTCCCTCTGCGATGTAATCAGAAGCCACGGAGGCCGGATCGATGAGCCGACTGTTCGGGCATACGCCGCCAACATCCTCCATGGCCTCGCCTACATCCACTCCAATTCCGTCGTCTACTGCGGCATCAAGAGCAGCTACGTCGTCGGATCCAATGGTCGAGCCAAGATCGCCGACTTCGGTTGCGCGCAACGTGGATTTTGTTCAAACAAGACGCAAACGATTATGGGCATACACGGTCATCGAGATGGCCACCGGATGGACTCCCCGGAGTGACGCCGGAGGTCCCATGGCTGCATTGTATCTAATTGGGTACTCCAATGACGTGCTAGAGATCCCGGTGTGGCTCTCGAACGAAGGCAAAGATTTCTTGCGAAAGTGTTTTGAGGAGAGAAGCCAGAGAAAGGTGGACAGCAGAGCAACTGTTGATGCATTCGTTTGTGTCGTCGGAGTCGAAGAGCACTTGGGTTTAAGAAGAGGAGGAGGAGGAGAAAGACAAAATTCTACAGTCATACGATTCAGCAAAGAGGATCCTGCAGTTGGTTGGGAGCGGTTCTTTTGGATCAAATTGGATGTCAGATGAACGTTGGATCACGGTTAGGAGTAGGGAAGACATGAACAGAGATGATGCACTGTTCCTTGGTCATAGTGATCATTTGATAGCTCTAGATGATGAAGTAATTGAACAGCATGAGAGACAATTAATTAATCTGTAACAATGCTGATCATTGTGATTGTAACGATTCTTCGATTGATAGACCAAACAGAATTAAGTCAAGCTAGCGTATATGTTCCTTTAATTTCCTCGAATCGTCATTTGGTAGTTTTATGGAAGTTTTTGCCTTCAGATTACTTCTTCCTAGATCGAAGGCTTCAGTTTGGCTGGATGTAATTTTGGCGAATTTTTGTTTGACGATTTCGAGTCAGGTAGGAGAAAGGTAGTTGGTTACCAACTCAACTATGAACAGTTAAATGCGTAGAAAGGTTGATCTGTTTTAGATTTTTCTAACTTGACGGAGGAAATTAAGAACGTGCAGTGCGAACAAATTATATTTGCCCTTCAGTATAGCACGTGGGATATGAGTTAAGATTTCAAAGTCTAGTTCTCACTTGAGGTCCGGACAGAACAATTGTATTAAAGGTTGACCTTTCTTTCCGTCAACGAATGACATGTCGCTAGCCACATGGACGGAGTTTGACTTGTTGGTTCGAGTCAACCTGTTTGGTTGCCAGCTAAAACATTACCTTCATCTATTTTTGGTAGAAAGGCAATTACGAGAGAGCTTCAGCAGCAGCATTCATCTGGGCAACAGAATCATGATCACCATCCCTGATCAAGCAAGCAAGCAAGCAAGCAATCAACTTTGAGTAGTTAAAGGGTAACTCAGCATTTGAGGCCCAGTTGGAGTACTGCATACAATAACTTTTGAAGCCCATCCATATGTAGCCAGCTATCCTCCATCGTGGGCTACAGTGTTACAAATTTTATGACGGCCCACATATGTTCATATGCGAAGCTTCCAGGCTGAATAAGGACAGCAGCCCACAATATTTCGGGTCTGAGAATGCGGGTTCGGGTTTCCCTATCCGTCCTTTTTGACACTTAAAACCCTACTGGCCTTAAAATCCACCGAGCCCTAAGCCTAACCCATTCCTCCCCTTCTCTTTCTCGACGAATGGAAGCGGCAGCAATCGGACGCCGACGAGCCTTGCCGTAGAAAAGTTCTCTGACACCCGTAATCTCTCTTCCTGTCCACTTTTACTTGCGGAAATTCTGGGATTCCGAGCTCAAATGCGAGAATGATTACGTGTTTTATTTGCTATTTTAAATAAAAAGAAGGTTTTTTTTTTCAAGATGGCACCCGCAGTGGAAGGAAGGGAGCGTCCCCGGAGGCTATCGCCTTCTCTCTCCGGTTCCCCTAAGAATAGGGATCGCCGCTCGCCGCGTAGAAGGAGTCCTCCTCGAAGAGAGAGATCACCGAGAACGAGGTCACCGGTGAGAACCAGCTCATCCCATCGGCCGAGGTCGCCGTCGAAACAGAAGCAGTCTAATCGTGATCGGTCACCAAGACACACTTCCTCGCGCTCGCCATCTCCGCGCGCCAAGCGGTTGCGGCGAGCGCAGGCTAGTGGTGAGGAAGAAAGGTCGGTGGAGGGAGACAGGAGGAGGAATTCTAGTAGGGAAGAGAAGGAGGACAAGGATGCTCGGAGAGATAGAGCGCAGGCTAGTAGGGAGGAAGAGAAGTCGGTGGAGGGAGATCGGAGGAGGAACTCTAGTAAGGAAGAGAGGGAGTACAGGGATGTTCGGAGAGATAGGAAGGGGGATGGGGAGAGGTCGTCGAGGCGGGGACGCTCGAATTCTCCAGAAGAGCATGAGCGAAGGGGTAGACATGGTTCTCGGTCTCCTAGTCGAGCGTCGAAGGGCAGAACGCGTGACGAGGTGTCTGGTGATATCCAACCCTTATTTCTTCTGTATCTGTTTTACTTAATGTACTTTTTCTGTGCCCTAGTTGATGTCTAAAAGTAATTTATATTCTTTCAGATGAAAATAGTAAGAATTGTTTGATGGAACTTGAACTAAAGGAGAGAGCTTTCTTAAAGCACAGTGTTAATTGACGTGCTACTGCACATGTAGAACTTCCTAGTTCATGCTATCCTATCTTTTTAGCTAGATAATGTTAAGAGTTTAACCCAATAAGAATATTGCGCACTTGGCAAGTGCGCATGTTGAAACCAAAGTATCGAACTGAAGCATCTTGACTATATTTTTATTTTAACAGTTTCATAAAATTTGCCAAACTGTTGTAAAGTATGTTGTATCACCTACTAATAAAAGTCTCAAAGTTTAATCTCTCTTGTAATTGCTGTAATTGCCTAGGATACAAATATACAACTTATTATTCTGGAAAATTCGTAATGTTCTATGTGCATCTTATTATGAGAAAACTTTGTGCAATAAGATTAAACTCTGTTCTTTGAATCTTGTCTTTCGTTCTTTCATAATGTTTCCTCTTGTGCTTGAATAACTTTATCATAATGTTATTTGATCCAATGTTGTAGGCATTCACTTTATTTGGCATTTTTCTATGTCACAACCTCTAATGTTAGTTATGGTTTGTTTTTCTAAAATTTGTTATGGTTTGTTTTCAGGATGCAGAGGCGAGAGCTGTGTCATCTAGGTGAGTAGTTAAGCTTGCAAATTAACTTATTTCTTATGTCCTTATAATTGTAATATCGGAAGTAGAAATTAGAGCTGTATCTTATTGATGTTATGATCATGTTTTTTCTGCTTTTTCAACCCATCCTATCTTTGTTGATATTTGTTTCATTTCTTCAGTTTATTACTTACTTTGTGTATATGTTTGATTTGAATAATAATTCTAACATTCTATTGCTGAGAGGACAGCTGCTGATCAGAATTATCACTGTACTAATAGCAAAGTTGCTTGCTTAATCAGGGATGGTGATCATGATTCTGTTGCCCAGATGAATGCTGCTGCAGAAGCTCTGGAAACAAAAGAACAGGTAATATATTCCTTGACTGATGAGAACTTGATTTGTAGATATTGGGTACTGCATGTCATTGCTTCATTGGGATGTATGAATGAGTAATTATATTAACTTCATTTAACTTCTCGTACCTACCTTTCTATTCTGATCTTTACTGGATAGATTCATTTATGCAATTTGCATCTCAAGTGGCTTTCATCCCTTTGCTTGCCATTCGTGTGTGCTGAGAAGCTGAATGTAGTTTTGGCATTGGAAAGTCTAATTCACATTGAAACTAGCATGGCATATTTTAAGTATGGAATAATACCTATGTTTTTTTTTTTTTGGTGATAAAAGGCTACGCCCTGTTTCATTGAAACAATAAACAAACAATACCAATGTTATCAATTTAAATAATACAGGTGGACATATGTATTCATACCATATTATTCGTGAACAAATTATCACTATGTCATCTCAAGTGATCATTTGTTGTGCAGCAAAAACCTTCTTTCGAATTGTCGGGGAAGCTTGCGGAAGAGACAAATCGAGTTCGAGGTGACATACATTTCAACCTGAGTTTCTTTCATTGCTTTGTTCGATATATAAAAACACAATCATTCTCGGCTGGATCATGTGGAATGAAAATTTTAAACCAAAGTAGATATACAGACTGGAATTTTTTTGGTCAAACTACATTTGAGAATAGGAAAATTTTATGCAAAACCAAAATTACTTTTGCTTGAACTTCATGCTATAAGAGAAAAGAGAACCCTAATGAGGTTTTTATTCTATTTTATAAGTCCACAACTGAAAGTTCATACTTTCAGTTGAAGATCAATGGAGACAATGCGATTAAATCATCTCCTCATTACTATTCATATTCTCCTCTTAATTGTGTCTGTTTGTATTTCAGGTGTAACTATACTATTTACTGAACCCCCAGAGGCCCGCAAACCAGATATCAGATGGCGATTGTATGTTTTCAAGGCTGGTGAAGTGCTCAATGGTAGTTACTCTCAACATATTTCTTAAAACAAATTAGAGTCAAACCACTTTTGGAATTTCACAAATTTGGTGTGTACAGTTGCTTGTGGGCATACATGTTTGTACCTTAGGAAAAGGGTTTTGTGAAGCTAAGGAATAGAGAGTTTTGTTTCTTGATCTGTGTAAAGAAGATAGTGAATATAAGGCTTGAACTGTGATCTTCTCTTATTGTGAAAACAAATATAACGGAGAAATCATCTCCTTATCTCCCTTGTGATCAGCTATGTTGAACTTCTCTCTTTCTTATGTTTCATGATAGTTTCTCTCCTTAGTATCTCTCAGTGTCTCTTAGATATTATTTCACTTCTTTTTAGTTTACAGTAATAAATTTTAAGTGAAGGTTTGGGCTCCAAGTGGATGAAGAGAAAAACTGAATAGGATAGCTTCCCCTTTGAGTCATTTTTCTTGACAATAATCCTACTGTAAAAGCAAAGCTTCTTAGATGAAAGGGATAAAAAGACCACCAAAATGTGCTTTTCTATCTTAATTGCCTTTGATGAACTACTTTGGTGGTTAAAGTTAAAAGTAGTTGGAGAAATAGCCAAACCTTGTGTGATTGTGGATGCTTCATGGTGTGCATGCATGTTTGTGGTGGTTTATAGATATTGTTGGTTCGTGCTCCATTTTCTCTTTAAAAAATACTTCAATAGTTGAACATATTTTCTTCATGATTTCTGAGTTTCCCATTGTCGATATGCATCTTTCTGTATATTACTTGATCATTTGATATCCATGTACAAGCAGTTAACTTCGTTTTTATTTCTTCATCCTTTCATCTATATGTAAATTTCTGATGGAAGAATCTTTCAAGCAGAACCTCTTTATGTTCACCGCCAGAGTTGTTACTTATTTGGAAGAGAGAGGAGGGTTGCAGACGTCCCCACAGATCATCCATCTTGTAGCAAGCAACATGCAGTTCTTCAATTTAGGTAGTTTCACACTTTTTTACTGGGAAAGATGCCAAAGAATCAACTTATTTGTTTATCTTTGCATTTTCAGGCTTGTAGAAAAGGAGCAACCAGATGGTTTAATGTCAAAAGAAGTAAGGTAATTGAGTGTGATTTTCTTGAGTCACTGATATGTTTTGCCTTAACATTTTTAGAATAGCTCAATTGACTGTGTAGTAGTTATAGTTTTCTGTTTGTGCATTTTACTAGGCCTTATGTGATGGACCTTGACAGTACAAATGGAACATTTATTAACGTAAGTTCTTATAAGAACTTGTCAATTTGCTTTTTCACTATATGAATTGTTTAGCGAATTTTTTTTATTGATGTATACCATCATTTCTTGCTAACTTCGTCTTTTGTATTTTCAGGAAAATCGCATCGAACCACGCCGTTATTATGAACTTTTTGAAAAGGATACTATTAAATTCGGTAATAGTAGGTACGGCAAACAAGGCTAGGCACAAAGTCTGCCCAAAACTTCTATTTAGTTATTGTAGCAACTAGAATTTGAATCCTGTTGAAAACATTCTACCTATCAATTATTTTAGATGCTCAGTTTCCTGTCTGCTGACATTTTGAAAATGATTCCCTGTTCATTATGTGGAAGCATGATCTACTGCCTTAGAGCGCTTGCAAATCATACTGCTGGATGACTTACCCAATGAGCCGTTGTGATTTGCAGGCCGCAGTAGAATCCTTCTCCATGCCTCCATCTATTTACTGGTCTATAGGTTTAGGTAGTAATTACTAGCTGTCATCCTATTCTTCTTTCCCCAGACATTTGGCTTTCCAAGTTCATACTTTTTTTTATTTCTAGTATTACATCCTTAATTTGCTTGCTATGATTCATCATCAATAAGCATCTAAATTTGTCAAATTTTGGACTGAGAACCAAGACATTGTCATGGATTCTGAACTTTATTTTCTCTACTACCATGTCTTAGCATTCTATCTACTCTTTGTGTAATTGAGTCAGTTGTTTAACAGGTGAGGTAAGGCACTAGTATACATGTCTTTTTATTACGTCTGCCTTTTGCTTAATAGTTCTTTGTCTTAATGAAAGATAGATGATGAATCCCTTGTTTTAAGTTGAATTTACTTATTGTCCATTTTACATTAAAATTTAAATTATGAATCTCTTTTATTACACCGATTGGTTCTCAAACTTGTTAGGTGCTGTCTTTTGCAGCCGGGAATATGTGTTATTGCACGAGCATTCCACAGGGTGAGTATTGGATCAGAATCAAAATTTTCAGGCAGCCAGCACTTAATTTATTTATCCTCGTCCAGAACAAGTCTCATGGAGGTGCTCATTTATGAGGGCGAGCATTAGTTTTGTTCGTCAAAACTCTGTTTTTTTAGTTGCTCAGCTCATTTGGCTACACTGTTGAGTGAAAGTTATTTGAAATGGAAAAAAATTTCATGTAGTAATTTTGTAACAGTTTTGAACAAGGAAGGTACAATATTGACCTGTCAGTCGTGTAACTTGTGTTGTGAAAACTGGATTATGGGAAATGGATTGTGAGCTTCCTTCTATGCTCAATGATGAAATTTGATTTGTTGCTAATGTTATATATGCCACAATCTGGTATTTTGAAGAAGTATTGAGGAGAAATATGGGAGATGGGAGTGACCGATAAGCATAAATAAGTAATCTTGTTTGCTTGCTTGTGCCATCCAATCAGCGATCAATGCCGTGTCCCGATACAACTCTCCAGACAAAACGGCAAGTTCGGGGGGGCGCGAGGCGGACGTACGAGCTCGGCCGTTTTGCCGTCGCCCTTACTTCTCCGGTCTCCACTCGCACTGCTCACCTACACCCCACCACCAATTAATTCGGATTTGGACTTAAGCCTACCAAAGCTCTAAAAAGGTACGTGCTACTATGAATGGGCAATGGCCACCCAAGATCATCTTCAGAAGATTTCTTTTCAATGCTCTCTCTTCTATGGTGAAGATATTGGGAAGTTGTTAGTTATATATATATATATATATACAGAGAGAGAGAGAGAGAGAGGCACAGTACTTTACCAACGGCTAATGCGTTCGTTCAAACGAAAAGGTTGGGGAGGAAAAAAAGCCAATGTGAATCTTTATCTATCTCTTGGGATTCGGGCCTCCCTCCCTGCTGTGCTGCTGCTGTTGCACTCCCTTCCTCTCGTTTCTTGTTTCTCGTGAAGAGTAAAGAAGAGCAAGACTGACCCAAAAGCAACAAAGGATAGCTGACACTTCGCTCTTCCTTTCCTTTTGTCTCTCTTTCTCTCACCTCACTGTCTCTGTCATCTCTCTCTCTCTCTCTCTCTCTCTCTCTCTCTCTCACGCGCACACATCTAACTCTCTCTCTCTCTCTCTCTCTCTCTGCTTAATAAAATATATAACCAAGCATATGCGCAGGGTTTTCTTTTCCATTTCTTGCTTCCACTCCTCTTCTACCGGAAACAAAACAAAATGGCTTCGGATTCTGAGAGAGCCACACGCAGCAGCAGCAGCAGCACCACCACCACCATCACAAGGATAAAGAGGAGGTAATCAAGCAGTATTCTGTTACAGCTCTTCTTAGCCTTTTCTTTTTTAATTTTGTTTTGATTGCTGGGAAGTATGATTCCGTATCAAGCATTCTTGCATTTCTTAAACAGAAACAGTTCATGACATTCGTCTCCTCTTGATTGTATGTTCTTTCTCCTTTCTAATAGAACTAGTTTTTTGCCCTTGATATAGGTATTTTACGAAGGGCGTGTACTGTTTATTGAACAGTAGTATAATATTAGTTTAATAAAATCCGGAATTATTAATTACATTCCAGACAAAACAGCATATTAATTAAATAAGCCCCAGCTAGCACACTCCCACTGCTCTGCTACAGCTATAGCAACAGGAAGCAGCCTTACAAGCCTCACCTCCATTATTAATTGAAGCCCGCCCGAATTGTATCAGCTAATGAGCAGAGGTAGGATCACCAAAAATAACTCCCCAGTTTGTGATTAAACTATAGTTACATAGGTAAAAGGAAGAGCACTTTGACTTGTATTCCTTCATCTCGTGTTCTTTTGGGGGGTAGTTTTTGGTAAACCCCCCCCAACCCGAGCCTAGTTTGCCGCTTTTCTTTCTTGTTTCTTGCGAGGATTAAAGAAGAGAAAGTGGAACTAAAGAACAAAAGAAAAGCGAGTAAAAGAGCAGAGACTGGCTCAAAAGCAGCAAACTCAGCTGACACTCCCTTCCTTTCCTTATCTCTCTCTCTCTCTCTCTCTCTCTCTCTCTCTCTCTCTCTCTAATTATACAAAACCAAGTACAGTTTCTGTTTTTGTTTTTTATCTTTGTTTCATTGGGGTTACCCACCTCATGCTTCTTCTCCCTTCGTTCCCAAAACAAATGTCTCCGGCGGCCGAACCCACCAACATCACAACCAACAAGAAGAGGAGGAGAAGGAGGTTAGTATTAGCACCAGGAGCAGCATCTAACATCCCTGCTTCCTTCCTTCTTTTGTAGTTCTGTAGGTACATATTTTTCATTTGACTGATGGTAGTTTTGGTCGATCTTAGGAGAGAAAAAGATGCTTAAAATTTTGGAGAAACATAGTTATTAATATTTTTTTATTGGGAAAGAGGAACAAAGTTAACTTGGATCAGAGTTGATGAAGTTTGTGTACCTGTGCTTTTTTGTCATATGTAGATAACTTAGAAGGATATTATATTACGATATGCGGAGGATAACAAACTGTTTCAGATAGATAGATCCTAATATTTGTTTTCTATGCACTGTTGGTTTGGGTTCTTGACATGAACCCAAAACAGAACACACATTAGTGCTTTCTTCGTTTGCAGGGTACCCATCATTCGACCATAGCCATCCATCGATGTACTTTTGTAATGGCGGAAGTGTCCTTAGTCTATGCCAGCTTCTAGAATTTGAAACTACCATGTAAAGTAGAATAAACAAAGACCCTAGTGATCAGTGTGACGTGTCTGTTGTAATGAAAGCGCAGTTTGAAGCTGACATGAGTAATGGGAGATAGTTGTTAAGAAACTAGGGATCGATGTGCCATGTCTGTTTGCACTGTAAGTGCCATCTTGTTTTTCAGGATTAGATTCGTTCAAAGTTCTAAGGAATGTATTCATTGGGGCATGGGATAGATGGAAGTACTGTAGTAAAACATTAGGTTAAGCTTCATGATACTCAAGGTCGAAACCTCCTTCACTAGTAACATGTTCACCTTGCACCTACGAAGAAATTTAAGCTATTAGGGAACGGTAGATTGGATTTGCAAGTCCAATGCTTGTTGATTATACTTTCAAACGACACATGTCTTCATATATAACCTTATGTCCTTATGGCTTGTCAAGCATAATTCAAGTAACTCAACTCTACTACTAAAAGTCCCGCTTTTATGTTTTGGTGGAACTTGAGTACTACTACTACTTCATGTCAAACAAGGGAACAAAGTCTGGAACTAATTGAAATATATATCTGTTAAAAGAGGTCTTAATCAACATTTAACCTAATATAAAATTCGTCATACTATTTCTACTTTTCCATTGTTCTCTTAGAAAGGCTCTTCAATCATAGTTTATATGGAAATTCCCTGGGGTACATATAGTTGAGGGATTTTACTGTTGGTTCTTCGGCAATATGCTGACATTCTCGCCAGTTATGTATTTCACAGAGCTTTGAATGATTTTCAAGGTTCATAGTATGCAGTTTCTATCAAATTCCTCTTTCTGGTGCTCTGAGTTTAGCATTTTGCTGAAGGCCATAAAACATCAAGAGAACATTATTATCTACATTTCTCACTGTCAATGTTGTGTGGCCC
Source organism: Typha latifolia (assembly GCF_019914945.1). Classification (NCBI taxonomy): domain Eukaryota; kingdom Viridiplantae; phylum Streptophyta; class Magnoliopsida; order Poales; family Typhaceae; genus Typha; species Typha latifolia. Next base: position 144,559 of record NC_133094.1, read on the forward strand.
TCTAATCTTCTACAATTCCATTTCTAGGTACCAAGGTGATGGTGATCTGCGCTGCCACAGCATGACATCCACAAAATGAGATGTTGGATTCTCTGGTCCTTTTGATTATATTAGTTTGATATACATTTAGAGAAGGACATGACAGGAGAATTAGGGAATGAAGCCATCGGTCCGGGAGCATTGATTGTATCACAACATTGACAGAAATAGTAAATGGTCAGGCAATTACATATAATTCTTTTTTCATGTCAAGGCCTAATTGTATTCAGGCATATGTAGAGATTTACTGGTAAATTTTGATCTCTCTTCTTAGTGTATTTGAGTCTAAACTTGCTTTGAACCCAGTTGAGGTCATTGCATTTAATCATCGTTTCTATGTGAGTTGAGTTCCATCGTTGTCTGCCGCGTTTGCCAACTTGTTTTGCTAATTAGTTCTAATTCTATGTTAGCATGAAGCTCTTGTAAGCATCTAAAAGACATTTGCATCACATCAAGCCTCAAACCAATCAATGCTCCAATTTCAACTTGCCCACGGAATAGTGTATTGGAGTTTACATTAAAATTTAGCATTACAGCGTATTGTTCTTAGAAATTTGAATGCGATCTTCCATTTAATCTCCTAAACTCGTTGCGGCAGTACACGAAAGTACATTACTCTTATAATTTTCTCAGAGATTTTATTTTATTTTTTTTTAAATCCCAAAGAAATTTTACAGTCTACGTGGTTGCATCGGCTTTTTATAAGAGTGCGCGTTTTAAAATTTTAACCATTAAGTTGAAATCCAAGGACGAGACGGTGCCGTGCCTACTTAATGGACTGGACTCGAAGAGTTTGGGCCGGGCTTACTTTCGAAAAGGAAACTAGAAAGGATCCGATTCGGACACTTGCTTCTCATCTTAGCCGTTCATCTACTTGATATCACGAGATATGCTCCTCCCGTTTCCTTCCTTGGTTTTTTTTAGATGATTAGGTCGGCGAGGGTTTCCGACGCGGATCTCATAAGAACGGATCGGGTTGCGGGTGCCGCGAATCCTCTTCCTCCTCCTCCTCCTCCTCTGTCATCGTCGCCACCGATCACGGCCGCTTCGCTGGCTTATCTCATCACTCATAACCAGGTGAGTCCCCATTACGACTCGCTTCGCGTTTCCAACTTCGAGTATTTATTCCTCTCCCGCCCTTAGTAAAACCCTAATATCGAAACATGCTAATTCTTCGTCGTACCCGTTGATTTCCTAGATTTTGGATACGCTCCTCTGTGTTCTTCAGGGATTATTGTTGGATTCTTGCGAGTGTTGTCAGAAATTGATATTACTTTCTTTCTTTCTTTCTTCCTTCTTCTTCTTCTTCTTCTTCTTCTTCTTCTTATTCTTCTACTCATGAACTAATGAAGTATTCTTTTTTTATAATTGGGAACATTTACTTTTTCTCTGTAGATTTTAGTAGAGAAGTAGATTGGCAAATCTAAAGTTACGTACTTTGTGTGTCAAAAAGGAGTACAATTTATTATCTTTTCATGTAAGGTAAATCTCTTTGCTTCCGCTACGTTGTTTAGTGGAGGATTTATGTTTATGTTTTGAATTTTTTAAAACCTTTCTTTTGTCCTCTTTTGGTAGTTATGTCCGAGTCCACGGCAATCGACGGGAATGTTAGCACCGCCGTGGCGCCGGTAGTGGCTCACAATCCGAGGGCAAGAAAGCTGCGGTCGCTTGTCTGGAACGATTTCACAAAAGAGAGGAAACCGGACGGCAGTTATGTCGCCATTTGCAATCATTGCAAGAAACAGCTGACAGCAAGCAGCCGGAGCGGAACCACACACTTGAAGAACCACCTGGCAATATGCCTGTCAACCAAGCGGGTAAAGCGGAAGAAGTTGGTCGTCCGCCGATATGTGGTGAAGTCGGTCGATGCAAAAGGCGATGACCCCACTGTTCTTGAGCACTCACAATTTGATCAGGAGGTGAGCCGGCAGGATCTTGCACGGATGGTCGTCCAGCATGGGTATCGATTCTCCATTGTCCATGATGTTGGGTTCCGCACATTTGTGAGGAACCTCCAGCCACAGTTTAAGATGGTCTCTTATGACACAGTGAAGGTGGATTGCATGAGGATATACGAGACTGCGAGGCTTAGGCTGCATGAAGTGCTCAGTAAACTTCCTTGTCGGCTGAGCCTCTCAATTGACATGTGGCGATCAAACGTGGGGGCGGAATTCATGTGCTTAACCTGTCATTACATTGATAATGTCGACAATGACTGGAAGCTTAAGAAGAAGATTCTCAACTTTGTGCAAGTTGATGCTCCACTTACAGGAGAAGAGATTAGTAAAACTATTTTGGAGAAGCTACATGACTGGGCTATTGATAAGAAGTTGGCCAGCATAGTATTAGATAATTGTACCACTAGTGATTTGGTGGGAAGGGAGCTTCTTAATTCTTTCCAATCAAGAGGATTCCTTCTTTCGAATGGTGATCTATTTCACGTGTCTTCTTGTGTGCATATACTGAACCTTATAGTCCAGGAAAGTTTGCAGCAGACATGTGAATTGACCAACAAAGTTCGAGCTTGTGTGCATTATGTGAAATCCTCACAAGAAAGACTTGTCAAGTTTCAGAAGGCAGCTAAGCAGGAAGGAACCACACAGAAGCCATTACTTTTAGATTCTCCAAATAACTGGGCCTCTATGTACTTAATGCTTGAATCTGCATGCCAAAATAAAGATTCATTCTACTGCTTAGCAGAAGGTGATTTGGACTACCCAGGTTTCTTGTCAACAAATGAATGGGATGATGTTAAAGCCCTTATCGAAGTTCTTGATGTGCTATACCATACCATGGACAAATTCACAACTGCAGAAAAGCCAACTGCCAATCTTTATTTTAATGAAATTTGCGAGATTCATGTAGTTCTTAAAACTTGGTCTACCAGTCAATCTCATGTTGTTGCGTCGATGGCTTCACAAATGCTTGAGAAATTTGAAGAGTATTGGGGAATAACTAGGACAGTCATGGCTATTGCATCTATTTTAGATCCTTGTTACAAGATGAAGTCTGTTGAGTATTTCTTTAAGGTCATTTACAGTGACCAGTATGAAGCCAAGAAAAGGATTGACAATATCCATAAAAGTTTTATCAACCTGTACAATGAATATGCAGTTCAGTCAGCCAGTTTGTCAGAAAACCAAGCTTTTCTCTGCTACGTCGGTAATAGTAGTGGATGCGTCAATGCTGAGTTGGGAAATGGAGGAGAACCTACCAGCATTTCTCGTATTACACTATCTGATGCTCGGCGTGGACTTGATCAGTATTTACAAGATACTTCATCAGGTCAACCATCAAAATCCGACTTGGATATGTACCTGGAGGAGCCTGTTTATCGTCCAAAAGGTCCTCTTGATAATTTTGATGTCTTAGGATGGTGGAGATCTTTTGCAGCAAAATATCCTGTCCTTTCTTTAATGGCCCGTGATATCTTGGCGATTCCTGTGTCAATTGTTCCACTAGATAGTGAATCTAGAATGCTTAATGATTATCTCAGTACAATGGACCCTGTGACTGTACAAAGCTTGATATGTGGTCAAGATTGGCTAAGAGAGGAAGCGGAAGGTAGGGGAACAATTCAGAATTTATTTGTTATCTTTTCACTTTCTTGGTTTAGTTCCTAACAGTAACTTATATTTAGCATTTCCAGCAGCTGGACCCATGGATGCCATTGCACTAGTTTCTGCAGCTACAGGCTTGGATGGTGATGCTGATGAATGTATGATAAAGTAGGTAAAGTAACGTAAGATATCTTAGTTGTTTCTGATTCCTTCACTTGCAAAATAAATCTTGTAGGAGATCTTGCATCTGTAGGATACAATCATTTTCCTTGCCTTCTTTTCCCTCCCACTCCCGTTCCAAAAATTGGAACTCCAACAACATTTGTTCCTTCCAATCCCATGGAACATATTAATTCATATTCTGGTCCGGATTTTATTTTCATCTTCCCTTGATCTTAAAATGGTTCGGCCTTTCATCTGAATCAAAATCAGCTGTCTTCTTGATAATTTCCAAAGCAGAAGGGACTAGTGACTGGAATCCAGTGTCAGAAGATTCTTTATCAACACTGTGGTTAACAACAGTAGTCCATCTAGGCATCACCACCTTAATTAGCTAGAGGAAGTTGATATTGGTCAATCTGGAAAGATGCGAGTCATGTGGCAATCTAATTGGAAGTAGGAACAGAGATCTTGTTATCTAGCACCAATAGGTTGCTAGGCCCGACTAGTGGTTAGTTATTTTCTATTAAATAAGGCAGTCATGGTTCCTAATGCCTAATTCAGTTGGATAGATTCTTTGCAACCAGATTACTAGAGAATCATCAGTCTCAGTAAACTGGTAAAAGAATATGACTCTATTTCAGTTCATCAGTTATAGGGCTATGGATCAGATCTTGTGCTTTGAGATAGTGAAGATGATTTTTCCGGCTAACTCCAAGATGGTCAGAAGATCATGTTAGTAGGGAAGAAAATTGAAGTCACAAATGGTTCATGGAGCTGAAGTCAGATTGAATTCTGCCATAAATCAATTGTAATAATTTGTTGATTTGGAGTTTTTCACATCTGAAACTCATTGTGGATGCAACTCTTTTGTTGGGATATATTCTATGTATATTCTTGGATTTTTGTTTCACTTGGTTTTGTAGACTCTTCTTTCGTTAGGCTTCCCCATTGATTCATTGACATCCAAGCAACTCTTAAAGATATAATCAGCTGATGGATTTTCATATATTCTTACCTCTTGACAATTTTATATATGCTTACCTCATGACAACCTTCGACTGATTTGAATATTCTTTTCTTATGTGTATCTAGCCAGCTAATTTGTTCCTGCTGTTCATTTCGTTTGCAGTGAGCAAAACTTTTCGGAATGAAGATTTTGCTGGTGAAACAAGTGCATCCGTTTTCCTGCTTAGTCTGCAAAAGATCTCCTGTAGATTTTATTTATCTAGGATATATTATTGTACCAATTTAATTACTTGTAGGATTAATTTTCAGTGAATACGGCTTCGTGATGGCCTCTTGTTTATGGACTCGACTTCTCTTTATTTTTTCTGATGATGCATTTATGTTTACTAGGCTGATGGAGTAGAAGATTAAAGTGGACACTTTTCTTGGAACTTCTTTAAATGGATGATAGCTATAAAATTGGTAGGTTGTTATTTATCAAAGATGAGAGAATTTTCTTTTGTCGTCAATTGTTGCAGACCTGTTAAACGGCAGATATGGAAAGCCATGTATCGAGCCCCAAAGACCGAAGAGATGGGTAAATTTTAGTTGGTCTTCGCCAAAATTTTTTTCAGTGGGTATTAATTTTGCAAAAGGAAAAAAAAAAATGTAGCAATAAGCATGGACGTGGAAACTTACATGCGATATACAACAACCGGACATTAGCATGCGACTAGGCTGGGTAGCATTTTAGACGTCAAGTCGTCTTAAAAGTTAATAACAAACGAAAATGTTGCATAGCGAGTAAAAGAATATTAATTAAACTTTCAACTCTAATCTATGAGATTGGCAGCTCTACACCCTCTCGTTTTCCTCTTTTTAACTCTCCATGGCCATCTAGTCAAAGACTAGATCAATCGTCACATGATAACTCTTCTACGTAAGCATTGGACAAGCAGCATCTCCTGCTATATACTCTTCTAATCTGCAATGCTGTCTGCCGTCCCTATGGAGGTAATCAAAGTTATATTTGTATGTATATCTTGCCACAATTTCCAATCCACTTGTAAATGTTCTCCAATTGGTACCCGTTTGTTCTTGTCAGTCTGATCGCAGCATGAGGTGGCGGGGGAGCTAGCTGTTTCTCTCCTTTAGCATGTACAGCAAACTCGGAGAGCTGGAGGAGCTGCTACGCCGCCTACGAAGAACACCGACGCGGACACGGACACGGTCGCAGTTCTTCGTGACATGGTTGTGAACATTGAGGAAAGATTCGTGTCCGCGGACCCAAGCAAGAACGGATCTGGACGCTCTCGATGAGCAGAGCGTCGAGCCACTGCAGATAGAGTTTGAGGAGATCCTCAGAGGAATATTAACAAAATTCATACTGCATGGATTGATCCTTCAAAGATGTTAAGAGTTTTTTTTAGGTATTTATTTTAATACAGCCTCTGTTGCTGACAGTTAATGAAGATATGAATAAAGTCTGCCTTATTGTGGTGATTCTTTATTTTGTTACCCGTTATCCTGTCTATTGAATAATTGTGAATTTAGAATAAAAATCTAGCTGCCAAATCTGATGATCTTTGGAGTTAACTTTTGTTCAAGCATTGGATTTATGTTCGTTAGTTAGGCCTACTATATACTTACTAGGCTACATCCTGATTTGAAAATATCGTTCTGGACAAATGAAAGATAAGTTGCCGTTGCTTCATTTTGCATACCTGAAGAAAAAGTAACGCAGAATATTCATAATCTACAGATGTAGGTGATATGAGGAATGGATATTTCACTTCACTCTTATCCATTGAAATTGTACAAGAACACCAATATTACACACCAGACACATAATTTCGTTGAAAAAAAATAATGACTTTTTGGTTGCTCGCTATTCAACCACGTTCAATTGCACTTCTTTCATTTAAGTGCTTGGTCAGTTATAGCTCTTTTTTATCCTCGCTACAATGGCATATTGTCTTTCATGTGTTGAAGTACCCCGTGTATCTTTGAGCTAAGCCAAACATGCCCAAGGTTCCTCCCGTGTGGAGCATCACCACTTTCCCATCCTCAGCTTCTTTACTAAGTGAAAGAGAGGCAGCATGCTCCCAAGCAGCCAAGGTGTAAATTGGATCAAGGAGAATACCAGTTTGATGTGCAATTTGGCGGCACAACTCGATTTCCCCATTGAGCACCCTTCCAAATCTGAATCATACATGGGGTTCAAAGAAAAATCCAGAATAATGGATAATGATGCTGACAAAATGGCTCCAAGAAGAATTGTACAAGTAGACCAACAAGTAATTCTTGTAACTTACACTACCCTAACATGGAAATTAACTTGGTTAATTGAAAGTATACAAAAAAACACAACTATTTTGTTAGGTTTTTATTTGTTGGCAATTGTGTACAAAATATTCTAAGTATATTTTTTTCATGTATATGAGCTTTATACAAGTCTAGAATATCTCTGGTTTGAAGAATTGCAAGATTATTGGAGAAAAGCCGTCGAGTTCACACCGCGTTCACAAACGCGTTCGAACGCGGATACTGCGTTCACACAGACCGAGAGCTGCGTTCACAAACGCGTTCGAACGCGGGTATTGCGTTCACACAGACCGAGAGCTGTGTTCACAAACGCGTTCGAACGCAACCTGAAGAATTCAAGCTGTCGCGTTCGAACGCACTCGAGTGTTCGAACGCACCAACAAAGTTTAAGAATATTGGACTTTCGTGAGTACGAATAAGACTCGGATTTGGCTCTATCTTGAAGATCGTGAGTACGGATAAGATTTGGATTTGGCTCTATCTTGAAGATCGTGAGTACGGATAAGATTTGAATTTGGCTCTATCTTGAAGATCGTGAGTACGGATAAGATTTGGATTTGGCTCTATCTTGAAGATCGTGAGTACGGATAAGATTAGGATTTGACTCTATCTTGTACTTTCATGAGTGCGGATAAGATTTGGATTTGGTTCTATCTTGAAGATCGTGAGTACGGATAAGATTTGGATTTGGCTCTATCTTGTACTTTCGTGAGTATGGATAAGATTATGATTTGACTCTATCTTGGAGATCATATATAAGGATTGTGAAACCCTATCTCTAGGGTGGTTGAAGAAGATTATTCAAGGAGACTTTTTGGAGGCTATATCGGTTTTTCAACAAACAAGGTCCTTCACATCTACAAATCTTTATCTTTCGTCTTAAGGGCTATCTAGACGAAAGATCAATCTCGAGGGTTACTGAGATTGTACTTCAATCACGAGAAGCGGTGAATCGTGGGTTCTAGCGAGCAAGACTGAGAGGAACAAAGTCGTTTGGATCGACGGGTTGTTTTGTGAGTCAGTCTTGTAACTGCTACTATTCTAGTAATTGATTTTGATCCGAGTTTGGATCCGTGGTTTTTTTCCGTTTGGGTTTTTCCACGTTAAAATCTTGGCGTTCATCTCTACTTTCGTTCTTAATATTTCTACGGACTTTTACTTAAGCGAACGAGTGATATCATTGCCTAGTATTTAGATATATACGTGTGTCTAGGAGTTTTTTCATATTTAATTGCACTATAGATAGAATAACTTTTTCCACCACACCTGACATTCCTTAAAGCATTCTTTACTGAAACTTCCACAGTTTGTGAGCTAGTTACCTGATAAAATAGAGTAGAGTAACCGTACATTCTGATTGCATAACGTGTATACGTCACGCTATACAATCGAAATAGAAAAATAATTCACGAATTTGGAATATATCCGTGGGGTAGCTGATGAGAGAAGTTGTTGTTGAGAAATATGAAATTGGAAAGGAATTTTTCCTATGGAACCTGTGATCAGTCGTACCTGTATGGCAGTAATATGAATAACTCGCTATTCATTCAGTTTCTAGCTAATAATAAGATTATGTAGGAGAGATGGCCGAGTGGTTGAAGGCGTAGCATTGGAACTGCTATGTAGGCTTTTGTTTACCGAGGGTTCGAATCCCTCTCTTTCCGGTTCTGTTAATTTAACAACGTTATCAACCACTATATATGAGTAAGAAAGTCAAGACAAATGTTATAGCTACGAATGACATTTTTCCAGAAAAGTGATTTGCAGATGCATTCATACTGACAGAAGGACCAAGCAAATGCAACACAATGCAAGAACAAGGAACCACAACAAGCTTCTTAATGCATCAGAAGATTTATAGCTATGAATAATATATTTCTGGAAAAGTGATTCACAGATGCATTCATATTGATCGAAGGACTGAATAAATGCAACAGAATGCAATAACAATGAACCAGGATGACAAAAGGCTTCTTAATGCATCAGATAAAATAAAAGGATGTACAGATGAAGCAGATGGATTTAAAGATCAATTAAGTGCAAGAAAATGCAATAGTAGTGATAACAGAATAACAACAAAATTTCAGTAAAGAAACATACTTTCTTGCATGAAAACGCTCCACCCATTGCACAATTCCATCATCTTCACCTGGCATTAGATCTCCAAAATCTATCTGATAGGTTCTTTTAAGATCAGAAATTAGGCATTTCTCCCGTTCTTTGTATCTCTCAAGAGTATCAGCAAGCATCACTGCAGTAACTTTCCATGGAAGCCTGTGAAACAGAATAAGAGACAACAATTGGCCAATCATGACAGGCAAAATGACTTAAAGTTCCACAGATTAACTACACCAAGAACCACTCTAAAACAAGATTCTAGATATTTGGTAGTTACAAGAACATCTAAAAGTCAAAACCTCTAATGTTCTGCCCCAAGTAGGGAAAATGATCTTAACCGTGTAGATTAAAAAATAATCCTAATCATGATAACAATAAGAATGCTGTTGGTATGACATTATCCGGTGCTCTATGAACACTAGCTTAGAGGAAAGAAACAATGAAATTCAGTACGAACCCTAAACATATTATTCCCAAAGCTAAGCCAACAGCTGTTGTCCCTGTACCCGCATCCAAGACTACTTGAATTTGTTGCTCTTTTCCAAATAAAGTATTGTCAGAGAGGTATCTAACAAGCCGAATAACACCTGAAAGGCAAAAGTCACATTTACCATTTTCAAGAAGAGATATATGAGGAAAACAGCTACTTGAGTACTACAACAGAAAAATCTAATACTAGTGCAGTCAATTTACACAAGAATCTTTCTCAATTAACTAGTGACTCTGCTCAGTAAAAGATATAAGGATCTTATTAAAATGGCATAGTCCGCAAAGAGATGCTCAACGCATGGTGCTAAAACCAAGACTGATATCACTAGCTAAAAAAATACCAACGATTGATGCCCAAGGCATGATGAAATCCGCAATGGAATGAATAACACATTAGCAGGATGAGAAGAATAGTTGAATTAAAGCAAGGAGATGCGACCAACCTAGCAATGCTACAACACTAGCTGCCCCTTCATTGACAATCACCACTCTTCTCAAACCACCATCCGCATCCTCTAACTTCCGGCGATCGAACTCCTCCCTAAGAATCTCATCCACCTCCACCACAGAACCACCTGTGCCCGCAATTGCTTCAGCATGCTCGCGAAGCATCTCGTCTCTCCGAGAATAAGCGGACCTCGCGACGTACTTCACATCCCCAAACATCGACGATATCAGATTATATCCCGTCGGAATCTCCGGCCGCTCCCCCCTCAACAGCAGGTGCGACCTCATCCCCCTCTCCGCGCAACAAACCGCTGCTTCGAAAAACCTAATATTGTAAAGAATTCCAAATCGAGAAAGTTAACGCTTGCTGCTTGCGGCATTACCTACGGCGGCCGCGTGCGCGCTCTGGCAACCCCCGCAAGTTACCTGCAAATGACTCATCGAGAATTCAAGACATGACCAGATTGTTCGAGGTGGGTGTTTATTTGGTTCTTACCAAGTCGGTGGTGGAATGGCGACGGAGGAGTGGGAGAAGAGCATCCAGCTTTCGAGCCTTGTTGCCGTTTGAGAGCGGGTGGAGGAGATCGTCGCGGACGATGTGGAAGGATGGGGTGGAAGAAGAAGCTTCTTTGATGGAGTAGGAGAGGGAATGATGGGGTGGTAGTTGTGGGGAGAGAGAGATGGTATGGATTTGGGTTGCGGGAGAAGGAAGCATCCATTCCCGGTCGAGGAGGAGGTCGGGGAGAGCGGTGAGATGGAAGCGGAAGGGGGCTCGTATGGGGAAAGAAATCGCCGACGACATTGAGAAGCCGAGGTGTATCCGAATGGGTGCCGCCGTCTTTGAGTTTGGGTTCTTTTATTATCTTTTAATTAGGAAGGTAAAATAATTCCTTAATTTAAAAAGTAAATTTATAATAAAACATATTGCTGGATCGACGATTAAAAGTTGTACGACCGCAAGACGCAAGAGTGTATTTTATTTTATTTTCGAAGACATTCAAAAAAAGTATCCAAAGTGAAAAAAGAAAGACCTATTGTCTATTGAAGGCAGGCAGCAATACAAAAAAAAAGTAGTGTATATATATATTATTCCCCTCTCTCCTCACACCGACGATGACAACGAAAATAATAACGACAATGGCATATGGCTGGAAATAGAGCACACACACACACACAAAAAAAAAGATACTAATTGGATAGCGTGGTAGATTGTCTTGTTTGTTCTTCCTCCCTAGTTTTCTTGCGATCACCCGCTGCGTTGCTTCCTCCCTCCTCAGGTTAGTTGGATGTTTATTTTTTATTGTCTCCATTGTTTCTACCTTCGTTTTTTCTCTTACGGAAATAGTAAAACGTGATCGCCTCCAGTACAAAAGCAATTGAAGAGAGAACCGCAACAAGTACAATGTAAGCAATCTTCCAGGCTCGTGGTGGTTTCAAGATGCCAAAGCCTTTGAAGATGTTGGTGATGGTAAGTGCTAACAGCGTGTAGCCTAGAAAATGGTGGTAGAGATTCCAGTGCTTCCGATAAGTGTCCACTCGATTTGGTTTAAGCCACAGAGCCATAATCTGAAATAGTAATAAAAACACCAGACACACACACACACACACAAAAAGAAAAAGGTAGAATTAAATTAGAATAATAATTAATATTATTTGAAATTGAAGATGCACGTCTAGTACTACTCAACTCACTTGAAATGTAGCCAAGACAAATATTGTGATACCAATGTCTCTATGGTGATGATAGGTTCTCAGGTTGTTTGAGCCCAGATATATCCCAATCGCCCAAGCAGTGATGCCAATGAAATATGCTCCGATTTGAAATGTTACATGTACCAGGTACCACGTGTGCTCTAGGAAATCGAAGACCCTATAGTATCTCTTGCATATGATCCCACTTGGTAGTAGAAATCCCCAACCAATGACGCTCAATATCCCATGTACCTGTACATAATAAAACAATTCAAAACCCCTCGTGTAAGTTTTACCCTAAAAATTAATGGACGGGTAGATTTGTTATATTATGTAAAATAATAATAAAAACTGTTTCTTTTTTAGACTACTTCCTATCCAATGGGCTCATAGACTATAGAAAAAGAACTTTACATATCTTAGATTCCTCCTCTTGTTCCTCCCCTGCCCCAGGACCTGGCCGGAGGTGATATTGATGGTCTCGCGGCTATCGAAGTCCACCAAATACCTTTTATGCCCCCGCGGCGAGATGCCGACCACCTTCGGCCCCACCTGCCACACGTGGTTAAGCCTCGTCACGTCATACTCCGGCGGAAGCCCCAGTCTCGCCGCCAGCCTCATCTTCCCATTTCCCCCCGAATAATTCGCCATTGATATAATCACATTCATCTCTATCTCCGAAGGAGTCAGCTTGCACCAGTGCTGAGTGTCGACCGTTAGGTTATACGAGTAAACAACCGGGGAGCCTTGCATGAGAAATGCTATTAAAGCCCTCGTGCCAACCATGTGAGGTCGACGTGGGTTGAGCCCCCATGCGACCCAGCCTTCCCTGGACGGAAGGGTTGCCGAGAATGCCACGTCGATGGTAGCGTTTGGGGTGGTGTTGTAGTAGCAGAGGTCAATGTCGGCGTCGAGGGTAGGGAGGTGTCTGCAGAGGGTGTAATTCGAGGTCGAGTTCATCCTCGGGATAATGTGGTTGCATGGGGAGCATTCGGATTCAGCTATTGTGGGGTTAAAGGAGGAAGTTAGGAGGAAGAGGATTAGTTGAAGAAAAGGATGGGGTGGTCTGAATCTGATAATAGCCACGGCCATTGGGGTCATGTGAGGTGGGGTGTTAGATTTGTTTATATGACCAGTACTGTCTCTTACTGGCCTGGTGGTTTTTTTTTTTTTATATACTTGTTTGTAATTAAAGGTGTGCGGGATCCTTTGCAGATCCAGCTGCAGGAATTGGCTACAGTGCACATACTTGGCATCACCCCTTCATAAATGTCCATGTGAATTCCAAACTCCGAAGGATATAATGTCTAACCTCAAAGGCTTCAAAGACAGCTAGTAGAGCTAGCTTTCCTAAAAATAAATGTAACACTCTTTATTTAAAGTCCAAATATTGGACCACCCGCTTTGGTTCATTAATAATAATAATAATAATAATAACATTATCAGGTGTATGGAGGCCTGTAATTACGCCAAACTCAACATGCACTCATTGAATAATTAAAGCCTTGCGCTTACGGCAGCTTTGCTTTTCTTTTTCTTTTTCTCTCCTCTTCTTCCTTTGTCTTAAATATTCTAATCTATGCTTAGCAGAAGACAAGAATGTCGGATGTGAAAAAGGCTCTTAGAACGTACGGCAAAGCGCATGCGTATTGTTCTTCCTTGCAACATAGGGAAGCATCTAACATAGGGTAGGAAAAGGAATTATTAAAGCAAAGATAGGTTACGAAGATGAGGACAAAGAGATTAGTAACAGTAGAACAGCACAGAACAAGCCTGTAAAATGTTTTGCTAGATTGAAGTAATATATATATATATATATATATTGAGTTAAAAGTGAAGCAGGAAGATTAAAAAAAAAAAAAAAAAGATTGAATGATATATGATCATATTACTGAAAATAATTCGAACATGTAGGCCATCAGGCTTTAATTCTCGCGCACAGGCACTGGTTATGACCTTACTAAGTTGGGGGTTTCCATGGAGCACGATATTCCATGCTAGGATCAAAGGTAGACATCAAAGACGAGACATTTAACCCACTTTAGCCTGAATTAAAAAAGGTGCAGCACTTTGGAGGAGAAAAAGATTGTCAAAGTGTTTGTTAGCATCCTCTTCCGTCAGCTAGTAAACCATGTCCTATATATCTAATATCTTCTTCTGTCAGGTATTCATAATAATCTGTCCTCAAATATATGATGGAAGAATCTTTCAGCCACTTTGCTGGTTGCACTAGTTGGTGGATATTTAATTCGTTTTCCTCTGGTCTTGTGTTGGCTTTATGGATAAGATCGAAGTGTCCTACAATCTTGGAGTTGCCCACGCTTGGACAAATTTGGAAAGCTAGCCGATTCTATACATATACATAGGAGAACTTCTCTTTAATTAATTTTTATGAAGTTCGCGACAGGGACTTATCACTTAAATGGATTAGATATTATTAGTCCGGATTTAGATTTAAATTTACTTTATACAGCCGGTATCAGAATAGTGTTGAGGGGGATGAAAAAAATATATATCCAAAATATGCTTAATTGTAAGCTTGAGAAGCTAAGAGTAAAATATCTGAGCTTGCCTTAGCATAATAGAACCTTGGAGAAGCAGGATTAATTTGGTTGCCATTGAAAAAGGTGAAAAATATTAACTGGTTGTAAAGAAAAATTTGGGGAGGCTATTTTGGTAAATGCATTATTTAGTTCTATTCCGTTGTACAATCAATATTTTTTATTGCTTTCAAATAAATAGTAAAGAGAATTAATCATATGAGAAGTAATTTCCAGTGAAGAAATGCTGACAAGAATGCAAAGGGATACTATTTGGCAAACTGGGAAGTAGTTTATATGAAGAGTGAGTTTGATGATTTGGGGATTGTTTATTTGTAGGAACTAAGTGCGATTTTGCTTGTGAAGGAGTGGTGGAAGCTTCTTTTATTTGATAAGGATATTTGGGCTAATATACTTTGCAGGAGATATTATAGGAGGATGAAAAGGATAGTTTAAACTCCTAGCTAGCTTCTAATAAGATCTCCCCTTTTTGGAGAGGGATTCTCCAAAGTCGGCCTTCCTTCAAGGCTGGCATTTACAAGAAAGAGGGAGATGGTAAGAATATTAAATTCTGAAAGAATTTGAGGGTTGGTGAATGTACTCTAACAACTTTTGAATAATGTTTATCAGCTTAAAGCAGGAGTTGATGATACATACAGTTGGAGATTTGATTAAAAAAACAAAATTATTGTTTATTCTTTCTACAGATTTTCAAATAATGGGAGGAGAATATCCAGATTAGTTCTTAATTTGTGGAAGCTAGGAATTCCCTTGAAAATCATAGCATTTTTTCGGGTAATTTGCAACAATAGGATGCTCAGAAGAAATATAAGTTGGCTAAGAGGAAATAGCCGAGCAATGTTGTCTATAGCTTCTGCAGTCAAGTTGAAACGGGAAAATATTTGATTTTGAAGTGCTATTTGGGGAAGATTGATTTGGTTTACCAAAAAATAAATAAAAAAATTTCTAATGTGTGGACTGCTGGCTCGCGTACAAAGATGAAAAAGAATTGCGAAGGCTTGTGGAGGGTAAGGAAGGATGGTTGCTTATTTTTTTAATCAATTTGGCTAGAAAAGAATAACACAACTTTCATTACTTCTAAACATAAGCTGCCTTATGTTTAATAAATTGTTTGTATATTGAGTAGGCCTAAAAGGGGAGGAGGCACAGATCTATGATCGGAAGAAAGAAATCATAGATGTTGATGATTAGGAGTTGGTTCTTTTGTTTTGTTAGCAGTGATATTGATTGTGAGTGATAGTTTCTCACTAGCTTGTTCTCTAACGGTGTCTAATGTGTATTTGGTTGAGGGGGATATTTTTCTCACTTGTTGTGTTTTGTTCTGGCAGTTGACGCTTTGTATATTCGGTCTCTGGTTATCTTGTACAATTTATTGTAAATCTATCTCTCACAAATTTAATTTTGAAGTCCTTTGTGAGAAAAAAAATATATCAATCTTCAGATAGTTTAATCTGGAGAAATATATGGCTTTTAAGCAGTACTTTATTCTTATCTACATGCACCAACTCCGAGTGCACTCTGGGATTCTCTTTAAAAGTTGTGCTGCAACCTAAAGGCTGCTCTAGAATTTTTTCAGAAATTGAAAGAGAGAAGTGCTTTGGGACTACAATTATTAAGGGTCAAACAATTTTTGAACTGACAAGAATATTTAGAAACCACATTGCATCGACAATAAGAGTATTTTCGAAAAGCTCTTAGATTTTTATTATTAGAGACATTCAATAATTTACCGAGGTGAAAAGGAAAGGGAGAGCAAATGAAGTGCAAACCCAACAAACAGCCTGTTGCTAGCCTTCAGAAGAAGGCAGCAATATATGCAAAGTAATAATGTATTTATTTTCCCCTACAAATGGCAACGTAGCTGGAAAGTAATGGAACATAAGAGATGGATATTAAGGGCTAGCTGGTCTTGTTTGTTGTGCCTTGGCCTCGGTGGTTTGTTCTTTCTTTCGGGGTTTTGCCCGGCAGAACATGATCCAGGTGGTCGCCTCCAGTACAATAGCAATGGAAGAGAGAACCACAATAACTACAATGTAAGCAGTCCTCCAGGCTCGCGGTGGTTTCAAGATGTCAAAGCCTTTGAAGATGTTGATGATTGTAAGTATTAACAGCGAGTAGCCTACAAAATGGTGATAGAGATTCCAATGCTGCAAACAAGTGTCATCTTGTCTTGGTTTAAGGCAGAAAGCCATAACCTGCGGGCCAGATAACCAGTAATCAGAATTAAAAAGAAGAAGAAGAAGAAGAAGAAGTAATTAAGGAGATTAATTCTTTGAAATCGATCGATCGATCGAAGACTAATTCTCTACTCACTTGAAATGTAGCCAAGACAAATATTGCGATACCAATGAACCTGTGGGCTTGATAGCTTCTCAGGTTGTTTGAGCCCAGATATAATCCGATCCCCCAAGCAGTGACGCCAATTAAATATGCTCCGGTTTCAAATGTTTTATGTACCAGGTACCACGTTTCCCCTGACGCTATGAAATCGAAGATCCTGTAGTACCTCTTGCATATGATCCCACTTGGTAGTAGAAATCCCCACCCAATGAAGCTCAATATCCCATGTGCCTATATGTAAATTAAACAATATATATATATATATATATATATATAAATATTTTTTTCAAAGAGATTTCATAGCTCTAGATCAAAAAAATTTTACTTTATTCTGAGCTATTATATACATATTTCTTTTTTTAATCCTCTTTATTCATTAGCTATATATATATATATATATATATATGTTACTATCCACGAGATCATGAGTTTATATTTCACTATATTTATTTAATATGATATTTGATAAAAAAAAATTTAGAAAAGTACTCCTCAGTTGTTTAGCCTAAATATTAGAGATGATTAACTTTATGTGTGTGTGTGTGTGTTTTTTTTTTTTAAATAAAAAATAAAAAATAACTTACATATCTTAGGATCCTCCTGTTGATCATCCGTTGCCCCAGAACCTGACCGGAGATGACATTGATGGTCTCGCGGCTATCAAAGTTGGCCAAATTCAAGTTATGCCGCCGCAGCGAGCTGCCGACCACCTTCGTCCCCACCTGCCACACGTGGTTAAGCCTCTTCACGTCATACTCCGGCGGAAGCCCCAGCCTCGCCACCAGCCTCATCCTCCCGGTGTCCCCGGAATAATTTGCCATTAGTATAATCACATCCATCTCTATGGACGAAGGAGACGGTTTGCACCAGTGCTTAGTGTCGACCGTTATGTTATACGTGTAAACGACCGAGGCGCCTTGCATGAGAAATGCTATTAAAGCCCTCGTGCCAACCATGTGAGGTTGACGTGGGTTGAGCCCCCATGCGATCCAGCCTCCCCTGGATGGAAGGGTTGCCGAGAATGCCACGTCGATGGTGGCGTTTGTGGTGGTGTTGTAGTAGCAGAGGTCTAAGTCGGCACCGAGGGTGGGGAGACGTCTGCAGAGGGTGGAGGTCGGGGCCGAGTTCATCCTCGTGGTAATGTGGTTGCACGGGGAGCATTCGGATTCGGATTCAGCTATCGTGGGGTAAAAGGAGGAAGTTATGAGGAAGAGGAATAGTTGAAGGAGAGGCCGATGAGGTGGTCTCATGGCCACTTCCATTGGGGGCTAGATGTTGGTTAATTTGTTATGTGAATGTGACCAGTGCATGTCTTACTTACTATATACTCGACAGGTTTACTTTTATATGGTTCGTCTAGCCTCAGAGGCAACAAAAGAAATATTATTCAGTCCTACAGTATCTGCACGATGTCTAGCCTCAGAAGCTTCAAGAGTGAGAGAGCTATTAGAGCCAGCTTTCGCAACAAAAAAATAAATAAAATAAAATGCCAGACGTATTCGCTTTTTAAAGTCCAATATTTAATAATGGACCACCCACCACCTGGGTCCATTAATTCAAACATAAATTAGAGACCAGGCGTACGGACGGGGTCCCACAATCAACAACGAATAAAAACAACACGGGGACCGACTCTTCTGGAAATTGATGGAATACGTGTTAGCACTGATCGAGTATATAGACTCGATCCCCATATCTCAAAGCAGAGAGAACGTAAGCCTAGCTCAACATGCTCTCCTCGAGTAATTAAAGTCTCTCGGTCTTAGCTTTGCTTGCATTTCTTTTTCTTTTCCTCTCTCTTTTCTTCCTTCCTCTTAATTTTTCTAATCTATATATGCTTTGCAGAAGACAAGAATGCGAATGTTGGATCTAGAAAGGCTCTTAGAACGTACGGTAAAAGCATATGCGTATTGTTCTTCCTTGCAACATAGGGAAGCATCTAAGGTAGAGTAGGAAAAGAAATTGTTAAAGCAAACATAGATTGAACGAAGATGAGGAGAAAGAGATGTACGTAGTAACAGTTAAACAGAAGGAGCCTGTCGAATGCTTCGCTACATTGAAGCAGAAAAACAAATTGAGTTAAAAGAGAAGCAGGAAGATAGAAACATACAAAATGAGTTTATGTCTCTCACAAAAAGAACACAAATAGGTGGAATGATATATGACCATATTAGTGAACATCATTTAGGCCATCAGACTTTAATTCTCACCCACAAGCCGTGACCTCACTAAGTTGGGGAATTTCCATGGAACACGATATTCCATGCTAGGATCTTAGATAGACATCAAAGCCAATTCAAAAGTAGCCCATTCCAACTTGCTTCAATCCACTTTAGACTGAATTAAAAAGGTGCAGCACTTTGGAGGAGCAAAAGATTGATATGCTTCCCCCTTATTGTCAATATGTTTGTTAGCATCTTCTTCCGTCAGCCAAGAATTTTCCTCGACTAGTACTAAATCATATCCTGCCTAATTTATATCTCATAATAATAATAATTTTTCGTCAGATAGGCTCTAGAAGAATCTTTCAGCCACTTTGCACTAGTTGGTGGATCCTTTCCTCTAGTCTAATTGTGTCGGGGAGTTAATGGATAAGATCGAAATGTGCTACAATCTTGGATCACTTGCCCACACTTGGACAAAAAGCTAGCCGATTCCATAGATCTTTTTTATAAACTTCAAGACAAGGACTTGTCACTTTAAAGGATTAGATATTACTAGTTTGGATTTAGATTTAAATTTACTTGTCCAGTATGTATCAGAATAAGAACCAGTATTCAGATAGTCTCATCTGGACGAATATATGGCTGCTTTAAGCACTTTTATCTTTAACTCTGAGTGCAAAAATCATCCTTATCTGCATCCATATTCTATATGATTAATATCTATATGGTCGAGTTGTGTGAAACAATCTCTGAATCAATGATGGTAAGACTAAGTAAGCATTTTTATCGTCCAGATTCTACACAGGCAGGAGTTTTCATATTGTAACATCCTTGTCAACTTTTTTTTTTCTTTTATACTGTAGATAAGAAGATAAAAAGGATCTACGACCACAAGGGTATAAAGAATATGGACCCAGAAAGAGACGCTTGACGGTATAGAAATTCTGATAAAGGTCGCAGATTTATATGCATGCATGTGAGGCCGTGAGGGAGAGTGGAGCCATGAGATCAAAGTTGAAGCCGAGGTATGCCGTCCACTCCCCGGATTGCTAAATTTCTGACCTCATGATTCAAGTTGTTAAAAAAAGTTGGTGGCTTTTGGACTTTGTATGACGAAATCTGTGGGTAGTCTATTTATGGCACAGTGTTCGTGCTTTCGATACTTAATTTAGTGCTGTGCAACTAAATGAAGTTATTTGGAAAGTAAACAAGAAAGAGAGCTTTGAATATCCCCAGGATATAGGTTGCGTGAGAAACCCGCGAATCATAATTTTGCGCAAGATTATTTTATTTTAAAAATAATAAGGATACGATATAGTATTTTTAAGATATTAAAAAAAAATAAACAATTGATACCATAAATTTTGAATGATAATAAAATATATAACGCAGGGTGTTTTGATAAATTTCTCTTAAAAAGTAATAGTAATTTTATTATTATTTTTTTCTTTCTGCATGCCTACAGTGTATTATATGGTTAAGAGATCTCTTCCTTACCTTTGGGGATACATGCGACGCTCAAGGCGTCATAGGCAATAAAAGGAAAGGGAATTGCACTATATTGTTCAGAATATACGTTCTTTTGAATTTTCTCCCTAGATGCATGCTATTGTTATGGCAGTGGGAACGGGTAAAAAGTAATACTGAATCGAACTACTTATATTATAGAAAATTATAAGCTTACTTTCTGCCACGTCAAATATTAGTATATCACGTACAAAGACTGTAGAAAATTAATCTCTTTTAGTAATGTTGCAATTGAAAGATTGTCGTCTTATGCTCTTTCTACTGGCCCCACCACTGATCTCCCGTCGTCCATCGTTCAAAAAAGTGATGGAATATGCACCGACCTTATCTTCACTGTCCCATGCATTCATCCCTCTGTCTCTCTCCCACAATCTCACTAACAAAAATTAATGTCCAAATATCTGTAAACGACTAATCGAAGCCCGATCTTATCTAAATCCATACCCTTCTCCTAACTCTCTGTCTCTCTGTCTCTCTCTGTCTCTCTGTCTCTCTCTCTCTCTCTCTTTCTCTCTCTATATATACGTGCCCAAGCCCCTCCTCCATTTCACTACACTATTGGGCTCCTAATGGTTATGGAGAAGCTCCCACCTCTTTCTCAGCTAGCCAAGATACTGCTTCTCCTCCTCCTCCTCTTCTTAGCTCCTTTCATATCCACTTCCTTCAGGCCATCATACCTCTACTTGATCTTCAACATCCTCATCGTCGCCCTCGGCGTCGAGGCCGGGTTCCTCAAGGCCATTTCCGGGCCTCGGGAGGAGAAGAAACCCGCCGTCTTCACCACCGTCACTGGTACCGCCATTGCTTCTCCTAGCAAAGTGGAAGGAATACATAATAGCACGCGTAGCGGTGCAGTTGGCAAAGCCAATCTGCACGCGGAGAGAGTAGAGCCGGTGAAGGCTACAGAAACGCCGAAGATGGAGATTGCGAAGAGAGCAAGCAAGTTGAAGAGGTGCCCGTCGAGGCCGAGCCTTTTCTTCATCAGCAGTACTCTGGAAGAGGAGAGTGGAGTACTTGAAGAAGAGGAGGAGGAGGAGGAGGAGTGGAAGGAGGTGGGAGAGCTAAGCAAGCAGGAGCTCTTTGCGAAGGCTGAAATGTTCATAGGAAACTTCTACAGTCAGTTAAAGATGCAGAGAGAAGAGTCATGGAAGAAGATTCATGGGTTTTATCATAGGGCTTTCTAGCTAGTGTTAGTGTTGGAATCCCTACGTACGTACGCAGTATTATTTTATCTGCATCAACTACACATATGCATGCATAACTTGCATCATTTGTTGGGTCAGCACTAGTGAAGGAGGGAGGAGCCAATGCTATTTTCATTTGGTAACTCTCATTCTTTCATTAACTTCATTTTAGTCTTCATCTTTTTCTTTTTCTTTTTTTCCTTTCTGATGGTTGTATACAACTTGGGTTAATAAATCAATATAACTTGCATCTTGTACGTATTGATAGTTGGATGAAGAGTTAATTGGTGCAATATGTACCACAGGAGCCTACTGATAAGAGTATCGATCGGTTTAAAACCATCTATATTTTCTAGGCCATTTTTTGGGAGGTTGACTCTTGTGAAATCTTAAAGCTATTTTTTAATTTATTTCTGTTAATTATTCGAAAACACCACACGAGCATAAGATCAAAATACATATATAAATACTCATTCGTGTGCTTTACATAAAATAATAATAAAAAAAATCGTGCACGTTTGCATAGCTAGCTACTTGCACTATTAATTTTACCATGCATCTTCCCAATTAGCGTAGCTGGCGGCTGATGTACGATCACAAATCAACTTGAATATGCTCTTCATTACTTAATACCGATCAGATACTAGTTCTTACTCGTGTGATTGAAAAGAGTTTTGTTGTATTTGCGTTTGTCTAGTATCTCTAATTACTTCTTGAATTTATATTTTGAACAAACTTCTTTGACCCCATCGTTTCTAACTAGACTAATTTGGTAAAAAACATGCAGCTTTTTAACTCCTCAACATAGAAATAGGATAGAACTTGTGAAACAAAATTTGGGTAAGTTGGTGGCCAATAAATCTCCTCTTCATGCAAATTACTACAATCGACAAGGGATTTGGTCCACCTGCAATTGCATAAACTTGCCGTGTACAGGACGCGAAAGTCCAAAAGGAACAGTGGAAAGTCAAACGTGATTTCGTCGTAGACGACCAAAGTGGGCCCCATACCGTGCAGTATAGTCTGATGATACCTCGGAAGAAGCAAGGCATAAAGGCAAGTGCGAACAGCAGAAAGCAAGAGGAAAGAAAAGTCTCGCCGATGACTAATCTCTCCTGCTGGCTGCTGTTGCTGTTGCTGTTGTACCAAATCTATTGTTAGAGGAGAAGAGATTTTTTAGAGGTCAGAGGGGAGAAATTTCAATCGAAGAGCGGAGAAGAGAAGAGAAGAGAAGAGAAGAGAAGAGAAGAGGAGGGGACATGGCGACGCTGCAAAGTTGGCGAAAGGCCTACGGCGCCATCAAAGACACCACCACCGTCGGTCTCGCAAACCTCAACAGCGATTTCAAGGTCAGGCTAGCTACAAAAATATCTCCATAAATATCGCAACGAATTCCGATTTCTACTCAAATTCTGGTGTAAAAAATTGATTTTGACCATGTTGGTCATTTGGGTCAGTAGGATTTGGATGTGGCGATCGTGAAGGCCACCAATCACGTGGAGTGCCCGCCAAAAGAGAGGCACCTCCGCAGTATGTCTCAAGCCATCCCCATTTCTTTCTTGATTGAATCTTATGCGGGTTTGTTGTTTTTGTATGTGATGCAGAGATTTTGGTCGCCACGTCGATTGCGCGGCCCCGTGCCGACGTAGCCTATTGCATTCATGCGCTTGCGAGGCGGCTCGCAAAGACCCATAGCTGGACGGTAACCAATCTGGTTTCCTTTTCTTTATTGGGCTTGTGTGAAAATTTGGTGTCTTAGAAGTGTTCGTCTTTTTGCTTTAATGTCTGCTGCTTTACACTTTGGTCCATATTTTTCTCTTGTAGCAAATGTTGTGAGACACCTGCTTTTGATATAATTTTAATTATGCTTATTTTGTCGTATAAAGTGCTTCCTTATGGGGAAACAGTTGTTGCACAAAGAGATTCTTACAACACCGCGCTTTGAATAGCTTTGATATAATGTGGAGATTAATAAGGTTTATGTATTACTGTTTTCTCGTTTTGAGTAATTTTGTGGCTCTTTCTTAGGTTATGTATAACTATAGCCGCAGCGGAGGGGTTCAACTGCCAATTGATGTAAACTATAAAGGAAACTGATGATGATTTCTCCACTATAAATGTATCTAACTGTCACCTATCTGATGTCAGATGCTGATAATAAGTGTCACTCCATGTTAACCAAGTTCGTTGGCAAGAATGTAATATGCTTCAGTTTAGACTGTCAGTTGAGATAAATTTAATAGCTCTGCTCTGAGTCCTATGTGCAATACTTTTTGGTCTGTATGGACTATGGACCAATTAAGAAATCTCGACATTTCTTTGTCATTGGATGTCGAGGGATGCATATTTAGAGAAGCTAATGTAGATCTTTGATTGGTGGCGCAGGTGGCACTAAAGACACTGATAGTCATCCATAGGCTTCTTCGAGAGGGTGATCCTACATTCCGTGAAGCGCTGCTTAGTTTCTCCCAAAAGCGACCTGTTCTTCAACTGTCAAATTTCAAGGATGACTCCAGTCCTATTGGTCATTCTTCTTCACCTGAATATGAGTTCAAAGTATTTTAGATAATGGAAGTCCCTTGATGCATCAGAAGTTTCTATCTTCTAAACAAATTCTTTTGCAGCCTGGGACTGCTCTGCATGGGTTCGTACATATGGTTTATTTTTGGAGGAAAGACTAGAATGTTTCAGGATCTTGAAATATGATGTTGAAGCTGAGCGTTTGACAAAACCTGCTCAAGGTTCTGAAAAGGTCTAGATAGTTGTCTCCTTTCACATCATAATTACGTTTTGTTCATTTTGTTAAATAACAATCTCATTTTTCTAAATAGAAATAGCATTTCCATATATATGCTGCTACTTTACTATTACGGTGTCTGCTTCATTATCAGGGTCATAGTAGAACACGAGAATTAGATATCGAGGACTTGCTGGAGCAGCTGCCTGCTCTGCAGCAGTTGCTGTATCGACTTATTGGATGTCGGGTGACTATTAGTCTATTACTGCTGTTTTTACATAATGGTTGAATTGATAAATCTAAGTGGTTGGGGGCTCGTGATATCATAGAGATGCCCTCTTTTACCTTTTCCATTGTTATACATAATGAAATTGGGTTCCTATTGTTTATGCAGCCAGAAGGAGCTGGTATTAGCAATTATGTGGTCCAATATGCCCTAGCCCTAGTAAGTGGTCTTTTGAATCATCACACTGCTTCTGCTTCACAACCTTGCTTATCGATACTGATGTATAGTTTTTGACTGATTTCAACTGTAATAGCTACTCAACTCTTTCATAATTGTCCTGGCACTTCTCACAATGTGCACTTCATGATATGAAATTAAAAACAGACTGATTGCTGTAAAATGCGTGAAGTCAAAACTCAAAAGTTACCTTTAAGTTACTGTCTGCTGCAAACTAGTCAGAACTGAGCACCACTCCAATTTTGAATGGTCTTCATTCTTGTGCAATGTTATTCGCCATGATAAATATATTCTACAACATCCATGGAAATAGTAATACAATATATTTGATCATGCTTCACTATGCAGGTATTAAAAGAAAGCTTCAAGATTTACTGTGCTATTAATGATGGAATCATCAAGGTTATTGATAAGGTACATTATCTATATTGTTGGATCATCTAATACTTCTAAGACTAACAAAGTGTTTGTTATAGCGGTCTTTAATTTGTCTGCATCTATCTTTTATTTTCTTTTTTTTTGTTCTTTTTGGACTAAAAGATGCATCTCATTGTAGTTTTTCGATATGCCAAGATATGAAGCAAGTAAAGCCTTTGAAATATACAGGAGAGCTGGTCAACAGGTAGTATAAGAGCTTAATTTTGTAATTGTCATGGTTAATCAGTTTATTAAGTAGAACTTTATTTTCATGTACACTTGTGGAATGCGGATATGTGGAAGGCCAAGTTGGCTATAATAGCATGCTTTGAGGCATTCTTATGTTGTAATGACTTAAACAAGTTTTTTTTTTTTTAAATTATCTTGCAGGCTGGAAGTCTTTCTGACTTTTACGAAGTTTGTCGTGGATTAGAACTGGCAAGGAATTTTCAATTTCCAAATCTCATAGAGGTATGATAGCAGAATTTTTTTCTTTTAATTTAGATATAGTTATGAAGTATGACAGCATAATTCATTGACAAGACAATTGTTCTTGCCTTTTATCCAGCCCCCACAGTCATTTCTTTCAACAATGGAAGAGTATATAAAGGAGGCCCCACGAACAGTTTTAGTCTCCAGAGAACCATTGGTTAGTTGTTCCTGTTATTGCTGACCATATATTTTTAAGGATTCACAGGGCAAAATGTTTCTCACTTATACAATCTTTTGTTTCTCAAGGCCTGTTCTGCATATTCGCTAAAACCTTTTAGTATTACTTGGAGATTGGTCATTTTTCAATTACATCTTGCTTGAATAAGCTCTACTTACAAAAATTGAGCTTAAAGATCAATTTCTTAATTAGGATCTTCCTGAGAGGCTTCTTCTGACGTACAAACCTGAAGCAGTTTCTGTTCCTATTGAGGACGAAAAACCATCCCTTGACGAACCCAAATTAGCGCCAGTTAATACTGAAATTGCATCACCTCCTCCAAAGTCTGAGACTGCAGATACCAGTGATCTACTAGTAAGTAAGAAGAGTTTTTTTTTCCTTGTCAAATTTTTATCTCAAATTAATCACCTTCTGTTTGCAGGGATTAAATGATACAAATTCTGATGCATCAGCAATAGAAGAAAGAAATGCATTGGCTCTAGCCATAGTTCCAGCTGGTAGTTGATGAATTTTTTTATTTGTTTGTCCTCATGCTGTTGATTATATATACTTTTACTTATCATCGGGAATCACCAAAAACTTGCAGAAAGTGCTACTTCTACAAGTGGTTCTGATACTGTACAAGACAAATGTTTTGATCCATCAGGATGGGAACTTGCTCTTGTTACTACTCCCAGTAACACCTACTCGTCTGGCGTGGAGAGCCAATTGGTTGGACCCTTTTTCCCTTTCTTAGAACAGAGTAGCTGTGTTCTGTAGTTTTTCTGCTTATTGAATTATTAGTTTTACAGCTGGGCTACTTTGTCATGTTCGACGTAGTTTTGAAATGGTGATGTTTCTATATGCTAATTGATAATGGTAATGCCAGTTTAATATTATATGTTTTTTCCTTTCTTTGCTACACTTGCCTGCTTGGTACCTAAGAAGAAAAATCGACATATTTATTACCGTATATATGTACTTCTAAAGTAGATAAACATAAATGACTGCACGGTATATCATGAGAAGTTCTTATGAATATATCAGATGGATGATGAGCTTTTGCATAATGACTTGCAGGCTGGTGGGTTTGATAAGCTTACACTAGATAGTCTATATGATGAGGGAGCTTATAGACAGAGGCAGCAACATCAACAATTCTATGGAGCGTCACCTTCATATCCATTCATGATGGCAGATCCATTTGCTATCTCGAATCAAGTAGCGCCCCCTCCCTCAGTTCAAATGGCTGCCATGGTTCAGCATCAGCAACAGATGTCCATGATGATGCAACCTAATCCCTTTGTGCAGGCGCCCATGGCGATTGGCGCTGCCTCAAATCCCTTCCTCGATGCCGGCTTTGGACAATTCGCAGCGAACAATCCCCACCACCAAAGTAATCCCACCGGAAGCATCCAACTTCTGTAGCTAAAGGATGGCTATCTATATCTCTTGATATGATTTTCTGTGTGCTATGACATGTGAATTCTGTGCCAAATTAGCTCTGTTGTACCATGTAATTGTTGTACTAATAATCTGTGAACTGTTACCATGGGCAACTCTATATATTGCTTGGAATGTGGGAGAATTTGTAGTAGTATATGGAACATCAAATACATGTCGGCAAAAAGATTTTATTTTCTTTTTCTTTTTCTTTTTCTTTCAGAGAAGTTGTAAATTTTATGGCCTTCCATATTACATCAAAAATATTTCGTGAGCCTGGAAACCACATGCTCCTCTGCCTATTTGATCATGCACCATTCCCGTCAAATTACAAATCCCACCTCAAATTATCTATTGCTTTATAAAGTTTTGTCTATATCGTCTGAGGTCAATTTAAAAACGCATCGTGACAATTTTAGAAATGAAATTTACATTCGTTGGGATCTCTGAGTTTTTTTTTAAAAATATGGATCTTTGGTATTGGGAAGAACAACGCCAGATGGCTATAGGCCCAATGCCAAGGTCATCGAATAGCGTGCAAGTCTTTTTATTTATAATCTTTTTCACTTGTCTAATGTTATTAAGCCCTCATTATGAGACCCTTGCAATAAAACTTTCATGCCACCCACTCTTGGCTGTGTTCTTGGGTTCTCTTGTTTGTAATTTGTGGGAAACAAATAAAAAAAAAAAGATCTAGGGTGCCTTGTGCATATATACCACTATTTTCATATAGATATGCATATGCATATATATCGAAAGAGATATCCATCCACTGTTAGATATAATAAGAACATTATACAGTTATGTCATAGGGTCGGTTCAACTTGTTATTAATATTTTCCTATCTTATTGTTTAAAATTTAAATAATCATACTTCTTCTCAGACTTAGTTGTAAGTGTAGTGTGTTAGTTAGAGGAAAATGTATACGTATCGATTTGAGTCAATTGGAACACAATATATTCGATCCATTCTCTTTTACATCACGGGATCACCGTTGCTAACGCACAAGTTTTATACATACTAGTTCTATGACAAATAACAGTTCTTTGAGAATTGAGGGCCATATGTGCGAGCAGAAATATTCAAGAATCTTTCGTCCTGATCGGCCCCACGTGGCTGCCCTTCCTTTCATCATCATATTTTTATACTGTTAGGTAGCCAATCAGTGTCGGCGGGGTCCACTGGATCTGAGCCACAAATAATAGCGCGCCAAATTCGACTGTACTAGCAAATCCTCCTCTTTACTTCTCCCAAACAGCAGATTCATCCATCCATTATATGACACGTCATAATATTGCTTAATTAAACAGCAAACATCTAGCTTACAGAAACACCCGATCCAAGCTCCAAACGGGCCCCAACTTTATCGGGCCCGATTCGCCAAAAAAAACCCTTACTTTCCTTCCCCCCTTCGCCTATAAATAGCCCGCAAACCCTCACCCTCCGACCCATCTCTCCTTTATAGCTCAAGAGAGAGAAATAGAGAATAGCAGAGAGGATAGAGAAGGTTTCGGCGAAGTAAAATTCGCCGGGAGACTAGAGAGAGTGAGAGACTGAGATCTTATGCAGCAAAAGGGACGGCAATATAACCGTAGATCTCGCAGCTTCTCTCGATCTCGGCTCGCCATTGAGGGATCATAGTTTTACCTTGAGTTTAATCTAACCTTCCTTCCAAGAGAAATCCCAAATCATATAACGGACGATTACTCTTTTAAGAGAAACATGGCTTCTGTTAACGGTAAGATAGATCTGGAACAAAGTTCTGTTTGTTTCCTTATCATGTTTTAGTTTAATTACTAGAGGATTTTAAAAGGAAAGTATATGTAGGATTGAGAGGAACAAAAGATCGAGCATGTTATGTGCAGATCTAGACAGTGAAGGATTTGATGTCGAACTGTAGTTTTCATTTTTTTTTTTTTCTGTTGGGGAACAGGGGAGGAAGAGAGATCGGTTCAGAAGAATTACTGGATGGAGCACTCCAAGGATCTTACTGTGGAGGCCATGATGCTCGACTCTCGTGCC
The DNA here is from genome assembly GCF_019914945.1 of Typha latifolia. Classification (NCBI taxonomy): domain Eukaryota; kingdom Viridiplantae; phylum Streptophyta; class Magnoliopsida; order Poales; family Typhaceae; genus Typha; species Typha latifolia. Next base: position 173,845 of record NC_133094.1, read on the forward strand.
TCCGATCTCGACAAGGAAGAGAGGCCCGAGGTAATCTTTCTCTCTCGATATCCTGCTACGTAATTCTTTCGTTTACCTTCTCGGTCTCTTTTTTTTTTTGTTTTTTTTTAAATTTCGGATAAAAGGGGTTATTCTTCTGGGGTATTTTTTTTTTGTTCTGAAGGTTGCTTACCTCTATCAGTGAAACTTTTAAGTCGATTTAATGTTTGTCGCAGAGGGCTGTTTGGTAAAATGAACTTGTATCGCCTATTATGTATAATAGCCATATTATGTACCAATTGCACTAAAAAGTAAAAACTAACTAACCATCTTGAGAAAAGTACACATAATAAGTGGTCTGAGTGTGGAACATTGGAAGTGCTAGAATTGATCGGGAAAGAATGAAATACCCAGTGGAGAAAGATTCAGGAGCGGACTCTCGATTATTAAGATAATGAACGTTGACAAAAAAAAAAGAGAGAAGATAATGGACGGGCATGTCGCTCTCAGAGAAAAGTACAGCCACTCCAGTATGACTTAAACTAGACCTCACAATGCCTTAAATGAATGATTCGGCTTATTCCAATTTTAGCTAAAGGTAGAGGTTTCCATTTTTTATTTGAGGTTATTGCAACTTTAAGCTCCTTCCTGCAAGGCTACCATTAGAGGAATGCCACTCTGTTTTTCCTGTTTTTTTTAATTGCTGTTATTTATATGTCAGAAATAATATTAATGTTAATTTTCTTGTAGGTTCTTTCTTTACTTCCGCCGTTGCAAGGAAAATCAGTTTTGGAGCTTGGTGCTGGCATCGGTCGCTTTACTGGTGATTTGGCAGAAGAAGCTGATCAAGTTCTGGCCCTAGATTTTATTGAAAGTGTAATTAAGAAGGTATCACAATTATTTCTTCTTCGAAATCAAGTACTAAGTTGTTAGCTTCTGGATGCAACTGTTATATGGACACTGTTGACATCAATTATGCTACTGTCTCTAATACCCTATATATTTCTGCAGAATCAAAGCATAAATGGACATCACAAGAATACAAGATTTCTTTGTGCCGATGTGACGTCCCCAGACTTGGCGATTGATGCTGATTCTGTGGATCTGATTTTCTCAAACTGGTTACTTATGTATCTTTCAGATAATGAGGTATCCCCTGAGAACTCAATAAAAGCTATTAGCATGCCAAAGGCATCATTATTATTGCCTTCTCCCTTGAGAGAGTTTGTCTGCTTCGTGCTGATTTATCCATTACTCTGAGGAGCTTATTAGATACTTTTCCTCATTAATTCTTCTTCATCTGTATCTTTAAATGCTGACGATATATTTCTTCTTCATGGAATGCTTGTAAAAAGTATGCCTACCATAGGAACTAGATAGTTCACTAGGATACTCACAAAACTAGCCAAATTCATGTTGCAATATTTTCATTAGCATTAGTCAAGAAATCCATTCTTGACTGTGGATCATGACCATAGGTAGTTGAGGATTTCTTTTTTACTTCTAAATATTTCGACAAGTTAGGTCATGTAATACATAGGATCAAATACATGATCTGTTTGAGGTCTGTGTTTTGGAGTTTAGAGTTTCAACTATGTGATCCTTTCTGATTTATGCAGCAACTTCATTCTTGTAGTTTTTTTTTTTTTTTTTGGTTCAATGGGATGGCTTATTTTTAGATACTCTGGTTTCTTATTACTGAACCTACTCATAATTTTGGTATAGGTGGAGAAGTTGGCGGAAAGGATGGTGAAATGGTTAAAGGTCGGTGGCTATATTTTCTTCAGAGAATCTTGTTTCCACCAATCTGGAGACTCCAAAAGGAAAGTTAATCCGACACATTATCGAGAACCAAGGTTTTATACTAAGGTGATTCTTAACTTCTTTCCATTAGATCATTTTAGTAGGGCGTTGGTTTTATATGTAATTCATCTCTTATGTCTAGAAAAGAGGCTTATTGAGGATTTTTGAGTTAAATTTGCAACTGAACTTTTGATATATTGTTCATAGCAACAACATTTTATCAAATTTGTGGTGATTTTTCTGTCAACTGGCTGTTGAACCCTCAGTGCTGTTTTGCATTTATGGTCCTCATTTAAATATTTTTGCCTCTTCTGTGCATCTGTATATTGGTTTAGTAAGGTACTGTTTCAAATTTCAGCAGATACATTTGTAGTCAATACAATCTAGTTGATATGATCGTATCTATGATATGGTCAAGGAAAATTGTGGATATGTATGTTTTACCAGCATTTAGAAAGTTAAGTGCCAAGGCCAAAGAAATGGAGCTTGGGTTCATGGTCTTTCTCCCAACCGTCCTGATGGATGTTCTTCTAAGCTTTCTTGCTTTTTCGAGAATAGGTTATGACTTTTTGGTCAGATGCACCTTTGTAGTCTATTCAGCATTTATGAGGTGTTTGGAATAAACAATAGCATGACACTGATCTTATACTATCATAACTAGCATCCTCTCCTTTTTCTTATTGATTATCTTTTCTCAATAGGTATTTAAAGAATGCCACACCTATGATGAACATGGGAATGCCTTTGAACTCTCTTTTATTACTTGCAAGTGTATTGGGGCATATGTCAGGAACAAGAAAAATCAGAATCAGGTATCCTTCCATCTCTCTACGCTGCTTCTAATTTTGACCCACTTTGTCCTTTTGGATGTAGCTCTTATACTAATTTACCAATATACATTAACTTTGTATTTGTAGATTTGTTGGATGTGGCAAAAGGTGAAATCATCTGATGACAGGGGGTTTCAACGTTTCTTGGACAATGTTCAGTATAAAAGCAGTGGAATTTTACGTTATGAACGTGTATTTGGAGAAGGTTATGTTAGCACCGGTGGAATTGGTAGGTGGATTTTCTTTCCTTTCTTTATGTTTAATTATTTTGATGGCACATTTAATGTCTGCATACTGCATTCAGTCTTTCAACCAGTTTTTCTGCACCTTCTATGGACAAACTTATCTTTTTAATTTATAGAACTCATGAAATCTTCTTCAATAGCTAGGATGGGCTCATGTGTAGTGTCTCGACATCCACTTCAATTAAGTGGGTATCAAAACACATTCTCTCAATCTTAAATTGAAAAATAAGATGAAAATATGAGAGTTTGTTTATATTAATTTCCTCATTTGATACTAGTCATACTACAGATATTATATCTTGAAACCCGTGAAACCAAATGGGCCCTTATTGAACTCTTCTTCCGTTTCTGGGATAGTTGAATATGTAGTTCTTTTTTCTGTAAATTTTATTTGTGCATCAATGTTACATTATCGAAGGGGTTAAAGTGCTAAAATATTATGGATAGAGAGATGTCAGTTACTTTTATATTCTGGAAACCATCAGTAAGATTTTAGTGGCATTATTTCGAATATTTTCAGGCAAGCGAATTTCCGAAAATATTGAAAAGAACTTCTGCTAAATTTTCATTGTAGAATCCTCTGAGATGGAAAGCTTGTAAGATTTGAAGATTTAATCAAGAGAGAAAAGGACTGCTACTAATAAAGTCTATGGAGTTATATATATATGTCCATTAATGATGAAATTGGTCTCTCTATAATTAAAGGAAAATTTTGGATTTTGTTTTCAAATATTCACCTATCTTGACAACTAGATGCAGTGAGAGACCCTCAAATTCACTTACTGTATACTGTATTAAAAAAAAAGAGATGAAGCATATGAACTTATCACGAGAAATTTAGACCTAATTATAATGAAAGTATCAGCTATATGAACTGCAGTCTAACTATATGAACTTTTCATGCTTCCATTTCTTTGTTAAGAGAGAATATTGTGCTTCCAGGTGACATATAACCACTGTTAATCATCTAATAATGAGTTAGTTGTCACATGAGTTCCTTCTTCTATTTCATTATATATCTCTATCTCTTGGTTACTTGGCGAGGCTGACTATAAATTTTTACTACCAGATACTACAAAAGAATTTGTAGAAAAGCTGGATCTTAAGCCCGGGCAGAAAGTGCTTGATGTCGGATGTGGGATAGGTGGAGGTGATTTTTACATGGCTGAGAACTTTGATGTCCATGTTGTTGGTATTGACCTTTCTATCAATATGGTGTCTTTTGCACTTGAACGGGCAATTGGACGCAAGTGCACGGTTGAGTTTGAGGTCACTGACTGCACCAAGAGAACATATCCAGATAATACATTCGATGTGATCTACAGCCGTGACACTATCCTACACATACAGGTATCCAAGATATCTTAACATAAGTTGTCTCATTTCAGCATCTAACTATATCCTTTGCGTAAAAGCATGTTCTGAAACATTGGCTGATGTACTGTAATCACTTTGTGGTGAAGTGAAATGTACAAGATGCACAAAATATATTTCTTGCTGTGGTTTTGACTTTTGACAGCCACAGTACTCGATTAAATGCTTTATAGATTCATGTGAATATGAAAAACTTAGTAAAATCCATATGAAACATGCTGAATAGGCACTCATCAAGTAGCCATTCTTGTATTCAATAATGATTTGATTTATTTTGTCTCATATGGTAAACATCATTTACACCAAATTTTCAAGTTGATGAGTTCTTGTTGTGATTTGTGTACAGGATAAACCCTCATTATTCAAAAGCTTTTTTAAATGGTTAAAACCTGGTGGGAAGCTTCTCATTACTGATTACTGCAAGAGTCCTGGGACACCATCAGACGAATTTGCAGAGTATATTAAGCAAAGGGGATATGATCTGCATGATGTGAAGGAATATGGAGAGGTTATGTTCTATCCTTTCATTAATACATGGATTAGTATTTGAGAAAATTTATTTAATAGATGCAGTCCTGGTAAAAGGAAATGCTCACTTTTATTAAAACAATATTCCAGATGCTTGAGAATGCTGGTTTTCATGAAGTTGTTGCTGAAGATCGGACCAATCAGGTTCTCTCTCTCTCTCTCTCTCTCTCTCTCTCTCTCTCTCTCTCTCTCTCTCTCTCTCTCTCTGCATGCACACATTCTTGCTCATGTACATGCACATCCAACTTGAGTTACTCTGCATGAATTGGATTAGGTCATGTCTCTTGATAAGGATTTGATCACAATTCGGCAGTTCCACAATAAGTTGGTCAGATGACCATTATACAGTAATTACTGAAAAGACGTATGACTGTTTTTTTTTGTCCTTCAGTTTCTAGAAGTTCTGCAGAGGGAACTTGATGCAGTTGAGAAGGAGAAAGATGATTTTGTACATGACTTCTCACAGGTTCATGCTAAATCATAGTTTCCTGCACGATTTCTTATCATCATTTATTCTAAGTAGTGGTGACATGACTTATTCTCGTCCATTTGATGTCCAGGAAGATTATGATGATATAGTTAATGGCTGGCAAGCAAAGCTGAAGCGAAGTTCAGCTGGTGAGCAAAGGTGGGGACTGTTTATTGCAGAAAAATGAACTGAATCACCTGGACTTTGATAATAACGCCTGCGTATGGCATGGATCTTTCACCAATAGATTGCTAAGTGGGACTATGGTTGGGTCTATGTTCGATGATATGCATTGATCTCAACAAGCTCAGTATTGTAACTGGTTCATAATGTTGTCTTATTTTATCGAGTATGGTTGTGTCTATGCGGTGCTGTTTGCTGCATAAACTTGTCCTAAAGTGTGAATTTAATAATGTACTGTTTAGTATTGTGCAACTATTTTGCCTTCTGCTAAGAATTCATCTGCTTGATCACTCTTTCTGCTAAGAATTCGTACGCAGGTACGCTTGATCTGCATGAGATACTATCCTATGGGATCAACATTTTCGTATCTTAAGTTTATATTTTTATGTGAATCTGGTATATGAAACTAGATATGAATATGTTTATCCCGTCATCGACTCTGTATCGGATCCTTTTTATCACACATAATGGTAGGTAGTTATGATGAATATTTATCCGAGAGCCGTTCGGTTACTTTTTAAAGCAATGGATTCGGCTGGCACAAGATTAGCAATCACCGAATCCCACTGGGATACAGATTTCTCTGTGTTGCATATATATATATATAGAGAGAGAGATGGTAAGTAGGTAACAATACTCTTCCCTTGCGATGGCTCCAGTTTCACGTGCGAAATCAAAGTCCACAACCCAACGCCACCGTCACCTCCCGGAACACCTCCTCCACGCCGCCGTCCTCCCCCACCTTTCCTTCAAGACCCTCTCCCGCTTCAAATCCGTCTGCAAGAGCTTCTACGCCTTGATCTGCCACGACCCCGCCTTCGCCTCCGACCAATCCCGTCGCCTCTCCCGTTCCTCCTCCGGTTTCCTCTACAACGGCTGCGACGCCCTCCAATTCCTCGACTCGCCTCACGTCGGCATACCTGACCGGGCTCTCTCCTTCTTAGCCAACCCGTCTATCGACCTCGTGTCCGACAGCCCGGTAAATTTCAGGCTGCTCGCCTCCACCAACGGCCTCGTCTGCCTCTTCCTCGCCTTCCCCTACAATTGCCTCTGCGTCCTCAATCCCGCCACGGGTCATGGCCATGTCATCCTGGACAGCAGATTCAACAACTCCGTCGGCCTTGCCTTCGACCCCTCCACCGACTCCGGCGGCCGCTACACCCTCGTCCACGCTGACCGAAACCTCCTCCCGGGCTCCTTCGGCGACATCGAGCACGGGTTCGACGTGTACTCCTCCGACACCGGCGAGTGGTTCAGGTCGAGCCAGACAGTCACCATCCAGAACAGCAGATGGTGGGGTCAATCGAAACCGGTCTACGCCGGAGGACTCCTCTACTGGGACTGCAATGAACGCCTCATCTGGTTCGACCCCGCCAATGACCGCGCCGGCTCGGTGCCGCTGCCGTCGAGCTGGGAACCGCTGACCTTCCATGACGTCGGTGTTAGCGACGGGCGGCTCACATACGTCCGAACCGTGGACCGCGGGTTGGAGGTGTGGAGGACGACGTCACCGCCATCGTCATCCTCACTACGGTGGGAGTGGGAGATGAGGCGGGAGACGAGCTGGGACGAGATGATAGAGGCGAGCCCGGGGGCGTTCGCCTTCTGCCATGGGATGAAGCTGCGGCGGCAGAGGCCGTCAGAGAGGTTCTTCTCAAGGTGGCTGGTGCGGCCAATCGCGTCGCATCTGGGGAGGAGGGAGGAGAAAGTTTACTTGAGTTTGCGGCCGAAAGTGTGGAACCGACGGTCGATGAGGACACAGAAGTTGCTTTGCTACGATCTGAGGGCAGGGATGGTGGAGGATGTCGGCCAAGTAGACTCGATGCCCCTACAGCATGTCAATCCGTTCGTCCCCTACCACAACACCATGGCTGCGCTCCCACACATCCCCCGACACACATCCCCCCGCATAGACGCCGCTAGCCAAGGACGACGACGACGATGATAGTTTTTGTTCATTTATTCTACTCAAACACATACAGTTTGCAAAATTATCTTTATAATTTCAACAAGGAAATACAAACCAACATTTAAATTTAATCCCAACGATACAATTTAAGGCTGAGCACTGCAGTAGTCGATCTAATTGTTGAACATATATAAAGTGTGGGTAAACGAAAAAAACAGAAGATTGGATTACATCAATCAAGTCTTATGACTTCGGAGGAAAGGAATCGACTCTCTCCTTGGCCATGTCTCTATCTTCTCAAAGTATCTTACAGGCACAACACCCTCAAAACCCTCGGTCAAAATCACTTTGTTATCGGATATATAGAGCTTCATTCCATCTACCAAACAAATTAAGCCATGTTAACTTGCATCAAAATAGTATAGCAAGTTGAGATTTGTTCTTCCTTCTTTTTTCATAAGCAGTTAGCATTACCTTGTAGTGCCTTCTTAGTATCCAAGTAAATCAAGATGTTCACATCTCGACGCATCCCTAACAGATGGAGAAAAAGAAAACATCAGTTCAAAGAGCTAAAAAGCGAGCATGGTGATTGATGTGTTGAAAAAATCTATGTAGCTTCACTAACTCTCCAGCCAAATTTCTAGTTCAAATTAAGGTTAAAAATAACAGAGCTTAACAGCATAAACTTAATTGCATTTAGTCAAAACATTGTCCGAAACAAGCAGTACACTGAGAATGCCTTTGATGAACTTATGCAGACTAATGTATCTGATCTTGTTCAGATAAAATATAAGTAAAGTTATGCAATCGAGATATATCTTGCATAGAGCGTACCACTGACTACTTCCCCATCTGTAGGCAAGCCGCATGAGAAGTGAACATGTAACCTCGTCATACGCCTCAACCCAGATTGCAAAATTGACTCCAAATTTTTCCTGTAAGTACCATGCACACACACTATGCGAACAAAAATATCAGCTCAAATTAATTCTTTTTGTTAAAATACAAAGGTAAGAACATGATTCTTCACCATTTTTACCTGTCACTTCATCAGCTGACAAAATGGGCTTCAACAAGCTCTCTGAGGTAACAGTCTGCCAAAAAACTTGCATAATCATTAATTAGATTTAATACCAGAACCATAGATAGATAGTACAAAAGAGTTCCTGACAACCATTCCAACACTACGTGGGCACAAACACATACAAGGCTACCAAAAGTTCTCAACGTCTAACAATCTCATGCAGGTCAGCCAGTACTGTTTGATTTACCGCATTCAGCAGTCTGCATGTGCAACTACCACTATGTTGATGAACTTTAGAATTGCATGCAGATTTTCTTCACTAGCTTTCTAGATGTCAAATTCATGAGGCTCAATTAGAAACTAGATGCATATAAGTAATATCCATTTTCCCAGCCACGTCAACACTGTTTAATACATTTTCGTACATAAACATGAGTAGCCCAAAGAACATCCAAGAATGCTTAGACAAATTTCCTGTTCTAATAAAAAGAAGATTCCATCCAGTAACTATGCACTAAGATTAGGACAAACACTATGAATTTCTGTCTCAGACAAATATTGTTTACATGGATAAACACATAAACATAATTATACATATGTTTATGCACAAATGTTTAGAAAAGGAATATCACCGTCATGGTGTGCCCCTGGTTTGCTCGAATCATGAGTTCGCCGTCTTCCTCCAATAAGCTAAAACGTTGCTTGTTATCCCTCCTGACTGCCTGTAATATATCACAAGGCACAAATTATTTGGTAAGAATGACAAATATTAACAATGTAGACACTTCCATTATCATTATCATCATAAATCAAGTTTGAGGTCAACAAGGAAAGAAGAAATCAAAAACATAACTTGCATACAAGTAAATTGAGATTATGGCCTCACATTCAGATGCAGACCCACAATATGATTCATCAATTGGAGAACAATTTGTCTACTGTGAAATATAAAGGATTAAGTAAAACAAAATTTAATTAGAAGAGTCAAACAATGTTTAATAGCATATACCACTCCAATCTAAATTACTAAAAATATGGTTAGGCACACCTAATAGAAGATTCATAATATCCCATATAGTTACAAGAAAGTCTACATCAAAAGAAAACTTCAGGCCCAAAATATCACTCGCCAAGCTCTCTTGGGTTGGACCTTTGATGTAAGAAAAAGGAGCCTTTCAATAAATTTGTTGGCTGGTTCCTTGAAAAACTGACGTGTACCTTTCATCCTTTTCTTATCTTTACAAAAAAAAGGTGAGGGTTATTATCCAAATGAAATGGGAAAAAACCCTCTGCAATGTGGAAATTCATATGCTATCCTACTCGCAGGAGATGAACTTTGCAATCACTACAGTTCCAAAAATATTGAAAATGATTGAATGAACAAAACATGAGAACAGTACAGACTTTATCCATATAAGGTACATAACTAGGTACGTTCAAATTGACGGGATGCGAGAATATCAATGGTAAAAAATTTCAAATTGACTTAACTTGAGAAATTCACTGACATAAACCACAATATTGATCTCACCTCCTTAATTTCTTCAGCTGTGTGCGCTTTTAGTGGAACTTTGGCATGCGTTGTTATGCTCAATTTTAATAGATCGCGAACTCGGACATATCCATCACTTCTCATATCCAACTTCAGCTCAGAGGCCATATGGCGCAAGATCCTAGTTCTGCACCATCCAATTATAACTTAGGTGGTTCTTTCCATAAACCAGAAAGCAGAAAAAGGGCAGAAATCCTACACAAGATCCAATCTTTACAAAAACCCACAATCGAGTTACACCAATTGTACAATAAACAAGATCAACAAGAAGGAGGAGGAGGAAGAAAGGTTACAGAAGTCTGCCGAGGGCATCGATCCTGCTGCTATCTCCACCGGCACGGCCTCCTCCCCCACGCTGCCTATCTTCTCTTGAGCTGAACTCCCTCCCCCTTCCCCTCCCACTGCGAATAATGCAAAATTAGGAAGAACCCAATTGAGACCAGGGCTATCGGAACAGCGAAGAATCCCACTTTTACCCTCTTCTGGAGGTAGATGAGGAGGAAGTTGAGGCAGCGGAGAAAGGCTCCATCCGAAGGAGGCGAGGAGGGTAGAGGAGAGTTGGAGAGAAGAGAGATTGCGAAGAAGAAGAAGAAGAAGAAGAATGGCGAGAGGAAAGCGGATAGAAGAGAGTTGTCGAGGAGTAAGAAGAGCGGAAACGGAGAACACGGAGAGAGGAGACGGCATTCGCCAAAGCCCACATCTGAAAGACGAAATCTTTGGAAGAGAGTGTGAGGATTTTGTTGGACCATGATATCAATTTGTTGCACTTTCATGGCCCAATACAGACTGAATATATTAAGGAGTTTATTTTTGCATGCATATCCCTTGAAAGTTTTAAATTTGCGTCTGGTAAACCTTCTAAATTTTCTATTAATCATGGATTTTGCATTGATGCCCTTGATGTTATTTTTTGACACCTACAAAAGTTTAGTAATTTAGCAGACGAGAAAACATAAATATTCTTAACTAAAAAGAATGTATATAAAAGTACATATATATATATATGCAAATACCAACTATGGAAAACTACACATAAAGTTATACATGTAAAAATAAATAAAAGACCCTATATTAAAATTCTTAAATGAATCAACTAAATTTTCTGGGGTCCAAGAACAATACACTTTACCTAAATGATCGTACGAGTAGTTACTGTAATTAAGCAAGAAACAAAGACTGAAAAGTATCAAATAATGAGAGTGAGGTTTGCCCCTAGTCCTTCAAATTTTCCAAAATATATATACATTTATCTCTTCAATGAATAATCTGGTGATCCATGAAGAGAAATAGTACGTCAATTTGTTACTGCACAAGTTTATACAAAATAAGTGGTATAAACCATCCTTCATTCCTCCCTAGGAATCCATCTGCTCCACCATAGGCTTTTCCTCTGCCTGGTAAGCTCATCCATGCTCTCATTGAGGGTTTTTATGATCTTCCTCTGAAGACGAAGGACTGATGCAAGCGCATTCCGCTGGGAGCTGCCCTTCTTTGGCTTTATTTCCTAACGAACAAATGGTAAAAGTGATCACAACTTGTTTCTTTCAGTACAAATGAAGGATATTGTTTTAAGTGCCCCTCAATTTATCTTCCTAAAATCACAAAAGAACAAAAAGAAAGACAAAAGGAAGTTTGCTTTATGTACAAGCTGCTCAGTTTAAAAAATATTCGATCATAAAATTCTTGGTTCCATGTTCTGACAGGAAAGGCAGAATAAGAAGATCAGTTCAATCTACATGCTATATAATATCTAAAGAAATATTGTGGTTTTGATGGGAACATTACCAAGATAAATCTTTCTTCAAAACAAGGTTCTTGATACCTTTAATTTATTGACCAATATACATACCCTCAGCTCTTGAAGTTGTGCTTCTGTGAAGCCGCCTTCTGTTTCTGTTCCTGACTTTGCCATAAGCTTAATAACCCACTTCGCAGCTTCACTGTAATCTTGTTGTGTAGCTCGGAACAACTGCAACCTTAAGTTTTGCATGAAGGATAGACCAAGAAGCCCTTCACGGTTGAAATATGGATGTGCCAAGGCAGCTTTTGCACTGGTCCTTTGTCGTGCTTTATACCGAACCATCGAAGTTAGAAGCTCCCATCCAATTCCTCCATCTAAATCTAATAGTTCAAAGCCCCTTCTTAGGTCTGGGGTGGCACGAGGTTCCACTGATCTCCTCCACTGACCCAAGTCGTATCCACATCTCTTCAGTTGACGGTTAAATTGTATGAGGTTGCTATCTGTTCGTAATGATGGAAAAGCCTACAGAAAATGGACAATTCCCAGATGGTAATTACTAAAGAATTTTTAAAAAAGAATGATGACATAATCACATGCCAATATTTTTCAGGAGAGACAGCTTCATTGAAGGTTTAACTGCTTTGACAGGTTATAAAGGAGGAATACCAGTGAATTCTCTATATAACCAATAGAGGATTTGGAAAGAAACTACAGTAAGAGAACTGCAATATTAGATTCAATAGTTGTTCAGCTTGCATACCATCTGTAAGAATATCAGGCCCACACTGTATATGTCAAATCTGTCAGGAAGATTCATCTGTTAAAGAAACGAAATCAGAAACCACAGAACTTGGACTTCCAGAGAAATTAAAATTGATATCCCACCACTTGTTGATGTTTCTCAAAAGAAAAATAAATGAAGAATTTGGTCAGTTCAAGAAACGAATAACACCTGCCACAGGACTGGAGATAAAGCAGTTGCAACAGGAGCAGAAGGAGCAGATGGTGTTTGTGTACTCATGATGTATTGCTCAGGTGCAGCATATCTGTTGAATGCAGATAATAAGAACTTTGTATCCCTTGTGAAAGACATATGAGCTGCAAGTAATCGGTAAGGAATAATACTAATAGTGCCTTTAAATTATTTATTCCACATAGGATGCATCTAAAGTGGTTTGTAGGCATCTTCACCCTCATATGTATTCAGCCTCCACTATCAAGTTATAATTTCAATGTAGTCAAGAAGTCTAAAGCAACCACATCAGATACTATGCTGTATAAGTTACATTTGGATCACAAAGTAGTATACAATCCAAAACAACTGGTATCAAATATGCCTCATTTAAGGAAATCTCAAGATTGGGTTTACTATAACTCTAAAAGATGATTTTAGAGCAAGAAATAATCAAATATCCTTGGTCCTCAAAGTGGAGTTAGGATACCTTGGGTCCAAAAGGAACTCCTTTGGGATATAATTGATGCCCACTCGTAAATCTGCTGCTGCTCCAAGATCAATAATTTTGAAGGAGCGAGCCCCTACAAGTGTACATCAAGACAAATAATGAGCTTAACAGTCTTCCAGAACCAACATCAATTGCATGCTTGTTAAATTTTACCTTCAGAGAAAATTACATTTTGGGGTTTAATGTCTCTATGAACAATCCCAGTTGAATGAAGCCCATCTAAAGCAAACAAAAGTTGCCTCATCACTGTTTGAATAATCTTATTCTCTCTATCTAAACCCTTTGGCAAATCTTGCACCTCTCCAAGAATCTTTGTCTCTACCTAAATTCAAACCATGAAAATAATGATTTAGAGTTTTGTCAGAAACAAATAATGATCCAGAGAAGAACAATTTGAGAGTTCAATTTCTTGATGATATGTACAGAAAAGTGCATACTAGTGAAACATAGCATTCACAATCTGTTACAACTACTAAAATTTAATATTATATATAGACATCATGAGGATGTATCAGTAGCTTTCTGCTGTATATTTTCTTTTCCCAATAATGAAGCAGTGATTTGCAACCCTAATCTACCAATAACAGGCATGGCTGCAGAAAGTAGACAATTAAAGTTTCAAAGCCAGTACTCACATTATAGGGGAACTCTTTGCTTTGCATGAGATCTGCAAGTGTATCTTCTCCCTCAAAACGCCAAACTAGCCAATACTCGCCTCCTGCTTTCCCTTTAGGTTTGCTCTGGAAACAAAAGCACAGTAAGCATTTCACTGATGATCACTCGTCAGATGGAGTCAATCGTCCTGCTAATCCAATTGATCGAATGCATATACAAAAAAGAAAAGCACCTCAAGGAAGCCATACACGAAATCTGCACAACTGCTAGAGCAAGCCCTCCTCACGCGCTCATTCATCCAAATCTCCACTGCACCGTATTCAGTCGCCTTCTTCACCACAAGATCACCTTGCTTCAATAGCCAAAGGAATAAACATCAAAATGGCAGTCCCAAATCAATATCCACTATAAAAGTTTGTAGCTTTTTCAATTGGGAACCACCAATTAAAACTCAAACACCCATATATTTGAATCGACAAAGCTATAAATTGGACCTTGGAAACAGACTTAGGCTTTGCCAAGGAGACTTTGTAGACGACTCCAAAGGCACCTTCTCCAAGCTTTTTCCCGAGAACGAAATCATCCTACAAGACAAAACCAAGTAATTAGCACGCAATTCGATCAAATCAAGCCTGAAAAAACAACAGAACGATGGGTGAATCCAATTGGGTTATGCATATCATAAAAAAGGAGGAACCTTGCGGAAGGTGGGTCGAAAGAAGCGTTCGGCGAACGCAAGAACGAACATATCAAAGAACCCTGGGGCAACACCAGGAGTGGCCCAGAGGTAGGATACGGCGGCAAGGGCAAGGGCGACGCCGGGGGCGGTGACGGTGAGGCCGTCGTTGCGGGGAAGAGTACTCCGATATATGATATCACCGCACTCCATCACGGTGCAAGGGAGACCCACGCCGACGCCGACGAAGAGGTGGTGACCCAACTCCGCCAAGAGCTCCGTCGCCGCCGCCTTGGTCGTGGTCGTCGCCGGCTTCTTGCGGAAGCCTCCGGCGGTCGCCGGCTTTTGGTGGCGGTGGGCATTTAGCTTGGGGTTCTTGTGGCCGGAGAGGAAGGAGGTGGAGAGATGGAGGCCGAGGCCTCCTGCGGTGGCCATTTGGTTTGTGTGTTAGCGTGGAACACGGAAGGAATTGTGCGAAGGTAATATCTCTACCATTAAACTATCAAAAAAATAACAATTTAAAAGAAATATCTCTACTTCTAGACCACAAATAATTCCTTCCCATTTTATATGAATGAATGCTCAACATTGGCAATGGATAATAACATAAATAAATATCTATCTATCAATATAATAATATGATATATTAGAGAGAGAGAGAGGGGGGGGTAAACTTAGTAATTAATAAGTAATTAGTAGCTGGTGGTCGGTATTCATTTGAGGGTGTGTTCTTCTTTGTGGTCCTCAAATGGAGATGTAAATGGATATAAACTCATTAGTCTAGTGATCCAGAATTTGTAATTTTACTTTTAGGCTTGTTTGGGCCCAGAGAAAAATTAGAATTAGGGCCCAACTGTGGCATGCCATATTGCCATTGCCAAGTCCTTCCTTTTCATTTAGATTTCCTCTTTTTCTTCTTCTTTTTTGGTACCTAAACGCTATTTTAAACACAATCCACTGGATAATAGTCAGCTCTGCTTCTAATCTATAGATCAACTTCCAGAAAGAGAGAGGAAAATATCAAAATAATTTCTTTTTCTATAAACTTGCATTACTGATCTGCTCTTGGATCACAAAATATCAAAACTGCGGTAAAGTTAAATCCATCCTTGCCTACAACCAAAGGCAAGAGAAAAAAAAAACTAGCTACTAGTATGTTGATCAGTATATGTACAAAAACTCTGGCTCAGCAAAAATTCCACCACCATATTGGCAGGGAAAAAAAAAGAAGCATGCAGAAGAGAACTGCTCCATTTTGATTGCAGTCAGTCATGGTAGCATAGAAGCATGACGACGCAGCGGCGAATGATGTAGAGCCTGGCCTTCTGCTCTCTCATGACTCTGCTAAGCCCTCCTCCTCGCTTCCTTTTGCTGCTTAGCTTCATGCTGATTATCACAGAAGAAGAGATGTAGAGGAAAAAAAAAAAAATATATATATATATATATATATATATATATATATTTAGGAGGCTTTGTTCTATTCTTTGTGTGTGTGTGTGTGTGTGTGTCCTTTGCTCTTGTAGGTTTGGTTTGGCCTAAGGGTATTGATACCTTTATATAGAGAGCTAAGGTTAATTAGGGTACAGTCCCTTCTACTTTTGTTGCAGATATAATAATCAGCTTGGGCATGGGAGTTCTCACTCCCACATGCATCCCACTTCTACACGACTGCATGAATTTTGATGATTGTTTAGCAGACAAGTCTCTGAGCTTTTGTAGCTTATTTATTCATCTTGCCTCCTTTGACTAATTGGAGGAGCAGCTTGCTTTGAATTGGATTCATGGAGGCAGCAAACACTCACTACCATTTTGATGATTGACCATTTTTGAGAGACCTTGCTGCTAAGATTATAATGGTTAGGTAGTTATCTGAATATTAAAGAATAAAATCATGTAACAATTTGAGCAACATTCTTCGAGCTTTCAAAGGGCGCAATGCACTTAGGCACATGGTATTCACCTTCTAAGGCACATTTTGCGTTTTCTTTCAAACCAGCTGGGAGTCAGTGGCAATATTATCTGGAATCAATAAAGAAAGAGATCTACTAAGTAGTGTTACAAAGTTATTCAATTGAATTTTTGTTCCAACTGTGGATAGAGTAACAACATTCTAAAATATAGACAAGCATATTATCTCTCTTTTCATGTTTTGCTTTTATTTTTCAGACAAAAAGCTTTCAATGTTCTCTTAAAGGCACTTCAATATATCATAAAAGAACCACAATACCAAGTTAAACATCTTTTGCTATTATTAATGAAAAAATGTTCAAAGTTTCAATCCAACAGAATTGATCTGTAATCAAATGTTAATGTAACAGAATTAGTCTGTTATCCGTGGTATTTGAATAGTTTATAAGAAAGTTAACTAAATGGAGCTATTTATCTTTCCTAGCAGCACGCTTTGCAACTGAATTAAGACATTTGATAACAGAAACTAGTCTAAACAAGCACAAGATCCTTTGCAATTTTTGCCTTATCGATTACAGAGGAAGTTGAACCATAAGCTAATATAGCATGCACAAGATGAGCTAAAGCTAAGTTATCATTCATCACATTCATCAAGATCTGCATAAAGCTAAGAATTTTCTAATTAGCTTCATCAGCTAATTATGATAATAAACTGAAGCATAATGTTCTGTCTAGTGTGATCTCTGCTCCAATACAGCTCAAAGTGTTTGGAATCTTCAGAGATCCTATTGACAACAAGATTTACTTTTACACCTTTCAAGTGTAGGTGATCAAAACTCCCAGCAATATCTGACTATGCGAGCTGTAAGCTCACTAATCCACCTCTTTTATTTTGTATTGTATGTATTTCTTTTTTGAAACTAAACCAAGAGATTAACTTATTATAATCCATGAAGAGTTGTCTGGTTCTATTTGTGTGCAATGGACATAAAGATGGCCTAAGCAATTGCTTCTGCACTATTATACTACTAACTCTTAAAACTACAACTCACTTCTTAATCACTTATTATCTTTTTAAGTGCCTGCATTCTGATTCAATAGTCAAGGTTCTCCTTCCAACGCAGTCTACCATATGATAGCCAGCTATGTCTTGACCAGTCACATGGGTTACCAGATAGTAATTAGCTATCTAAGCTGATGTGTCACATTGTTATCGGTATGCATGTAAGATTCCATATGACCGTGCACTTGGTAGTAAAATAATGGAACATATGCAACAACTTCTTGGGCAAATAGTTCCAATGCATCCAGAAAGAAGTAGAATATTTCAAAACTGAATTTTTTTTTTCATAAGATTCCTTTACTAATTCTCTCTTGGACTCTAAAAAAGACATCAAAATTGTGTTAACTTGCCTATAACTACAGGCAAGAGAAACAAAAAAGGATCCCTCTAGTATATGGATCAGTATATGTACACAGCAAATGTCCACCACCAGAATGGCAGGGAAAAGGGAGATGGAAAAGGAAGGTGATCCATTTTGATTGTAGTCAGTCATGGTAGCATAAGAGCATGACGACGCAGCGGCGGATGATATAGAGCCTGGCCTTCTGTTCTCTCAGAAGTCTGCTGATACCTCCTCTCTGCTTCCTTTGGCTGCTTAGCTTCATACTGATGGTTTGAATTGATGAACAAAGGGAGGTTGTATGCAGAGAAACAAATAGGAGGATTTGTTCTCTTTTTTGTTTGTATTGCTTTGCCGTAACTCTTGTAGTTGGTTTGGTTGGCCTAAGGGTATTGATGCCTTTATATAGAGAGAGAGAGAGGAGGGGAAGGGAATGGTCACAACACCTGAGGAGCGTGTCTCTTCTCTTCTCAAGTTGCAGATATAGTATATTAATCAACTTGGGTGTGGGAGTTCTCACTCCACAACCACATGCAGCCCACTTCCCCATCAACTGCATGGAATTTGGTGATTGTTTACCAGACAAGGTTCTCAACTTTTGTAACTTATTTATTCCTCTTGCCTCCTCTGACTATTGGAGGAGCAGCTTGCTTAATTTGAGTTTAGTCTTGGGCACTCATCTGTGAGGGGCCTTACTGATAAGATCATAATGGTACCAATTTGTTAATTGTTTGAATTTGAGAGAAGAAAAAAACTCATGCAATATATTGAGCAGCATTCTTCAACTTCTCAAACTTCCATTAGGTTCTTATATCTAAAAAGAACTATTTTTTTTTCTAGCTTGCATTTAGACATAATCTTGAGTAACTCATAAGAAAACTTTTATCAAAAAAATAAATAAAATAAGAGTAACTCATAAGAAAACCACGTCGACCTTTTGAGCCATTAGACTTCACAAGCTGGCAGTAGTATGCGTTGCAAGTCATGCGAGCCAGTTGACCTTTCCTTTTTGAGGAAGTATTGCGAGCCATTTGACCTCAAAACAAGCGCATGCATGAACACACAGCTCTCTTTCATCGATTCTGAAGGAAGGTGAGACTCAAGTTAACCACACAAAGATCAATCCTGACTGTCCACGAGTCCGACTGATGGGCCCACCCACCAGGGCAGCAAAGGACCACATGCCTCTAGATCTGAGCACAGCTAAGGATTTGCTAATAGTTCTAAATGGTCATCAGCTAAAATTATCTACTTTAACCAACTGCACCATAGTGTTTCTGGCTCTTGTGAACTCTGTTCAACTACAGCTCAAGTGTTTGGAATCTACATAGATTCTAGTGATAACTAGCTTTTACTTTGATCACGACTCCCCATATATAGCTGGCAAACCATAAGCTCGCTAATCATGCACTTAATAAAATGTTAATATAAGTCCTTCTCTTAAACCTCCCAGCTTAGTAGGAATAGACAAATTACTCTATTTGAGACTCAATTAACCGAGTTACAAGGCCACACGTTTCAAAGAAAAAAAAAAGTTCCACTAGACGCCGCTGGTATTGGAATAGTAAACTGTGGGGAGGAGAGTGGAGTCGTCCAAAAATCCATGGTCTTGTCGAGGAAAAAGGAGTGCATTACCCCAATTATATGGTATTATATACCTGGAGAAGAATAAATTTCCCACTTGGGAAAGAGAACTGAGCTGCTCACGTAGTTTGAGACTTGCATGGCAGAGACAGGGCTCTCATCTCTTTGCTTGTTTGTCCCTCTTGCCTCTTTGACTATATGAAAGAGTAGTTTGCTTTGAGATGGAGGTATGGAAGCAATATGTATTCAAATATATCATCATGGTGTCAATTGTTAGAGCGATCCACAAACAGAACACCGGGTTCAAGTAATCTTTGTTTCTGTTCACCATTTGTTCCAATTTGTATTAAACAACCAGTTCTTTTTTACCATATTGAGTTGGCATCATAGTGTACAGTGCCCATCTTTCAATTTATAAACCTTTCTCTGGTCTGCCTGCTTAG
Organism: Typha latifolia; assembly: GCF_019914945.1. Taxonomy (NCBI): domain Eukaryota; kingdom Viridiplantae; phylum Streptophyta; class Magnoliopsida; order Poales; family Typhaceae; genus Typha; species Typha latifolia. The sequence continues at coordinate 193,574 of NC_133094.1, forward strand.
TAGCAGCTTATAACATTGCATGAGACAACACAGTCTGGTTAGTGCATCTATTACTACAACTTGAAATAATTTTTCGCAGATTATTCAGCGGAAATTATCAGCTGCAGACAGTGTAAATATTCATCTGATGCAAGGCACTATGTCGAACATGGCAAGATAAAGAGTCTCGTGTTCTTCTGTTCTGTGGAGTTGACTGGCAAAGATGATCACATGTATGTTTTAGTATAATGTAAGTTGTATTACTTGTATGCTGTCTGAGTATCACATAATTAATAGGAAAGAGGATTAATGCTGACTATTATCTCCAAATAGACATTTGTGTATATCTGGTCATACAAATATTACATACTAAACCCAGAAATATGGAGTACTAGAGTTCTAAGCACACTCAACCAGTTTAAGCATAAATTGTTTCCCATTTTGAGCATCAGATTTGGATTCAGATGTAATCTAAAGGAAATAACAAGCATTTGCAGCTAACAACCCTTAAGGAAACAGCATCTCTAATTCAGAAAAATCATTACAATGGCTGCTTGGTTTTTAGGAATTGAAGAACGATACAACTTTAAAGAAGCAAACCACCGATGACAGTAACAAGCATCAAACCACAAGTGGTAATTAGTTGATCAGATACGATGAAGAACAGTTTACATTGGCATTAAAGATCATATTGAAGATCTCCAATCCAAGTATGATCTTTACAAAGATGCATCTTCTGAGAAACGAAGGAAAAATGGAGTGCCTGGTTCATGAAAACCAACTTATGATGCATCGCAAGGACATCATGTCTTGTTGCTTATAGTCAAGCACTTCTCCCCTGCATCTTCAATTGGTTTATGTGGGATAAAGACAGCATGGTGCAGATGAGATAACACAAATAATGAACGACCTGATTAACACATTACACGTAATATTTATTTTGACAGTTTTTACAATCTATGTGCAGCCAAAGAAGAGATTAACCAAAAATTAAAACCATTATGCACTAAATACACAAGACATGTCCAGCCTGCGGAAGAGAAAACACTATTTAGAGACAAAAAGAAAACATCTGCCAATCTTCAGCAATATTTGAATTCAAGGAGCTGTACACTCAGAGAACTCTGCATCTTCGGCATGAAAAATTACAACAATATTTACTTTTGCTTTTCCCAGTTGTTGCGCGACCAATCAATTACACAGGTAATAGTCAGAAATTCGCGTTTGAGTCCTCCCTGGATCTCATCTCTTTCACTCTCTGTCACATATAGTACACAAAGAGAGATCGAAGGAAGCTTAATTACAGTAGTTACAAAAGATCCTACAGTCACTGATGCATCTTTGAGGGGGGAGCTGGATAACCAACTGGCATAACATAAGGAGGATGTCCAGGAGGAAGCATGACAGGAGTGCCAACAACAGAAACCATATGGCCAGTAACGGGATGACCCATAGGTGGACCATACACACCCATCCCTGGCATCGGAGGCTGAGAAGGATTCTTCATAGATGAACCAACATTTGCATGATTAGCATTGCCCTGACCAGTGATCCGGCCCTGGGAAGAAGCAACATCACCATTATTCACGCTAGTGATGTCATGTATACTTGATCTCCTACGGTCTCTGTTCATGGAGTTTAGACGAATGAAGTACTTCTGGGCATGACTTGCCACTTGGGTAGGAGTTCTTGAGATGACAAAGTTCCTCGAAATGCTCCTCCAATCACCCTTTCCGAACTTGTCAAGGCCAAGCAGGAACAATCTTCACAGAATCATCAAAAGCATGGACACATTTATTAAATTAAGCTGCTCATAAACTTTATAGAGATGAAAAAGATTCAATTCACTTTTAGATGTTGCAAAATTTTGACTAGCTTTGCAACCAAATTTGATCAGAACCCATATAACCAGCAGCTAGAAATCCCCAACTTTGCCAAGGTAAGGAGTGCCAAGCTTGATGGCAGACTTACCATCATATAAAAGCAGTGACAGTTGCATCAGGCCTTAATTGTTTAAGCTATCTAACTTGAATTTACATCTTAAGATGTTTTACGATTAGTTAGGGCACACAAATCCTACATTTACAATCTGAGCCATACAATACCATCATGTCATGTTCTAGTTTTCCTTTAGGTTTCGTTGTATAAATCCTACAATATATCATCAACCAGTACTTCTTACATATTTGTTTACCAGGTTCCATCTCTATGAGTCTATATCTAGCATTCTGAAGAGAAAGTTCCAACCAACTTTGGTCCTTCATTAGTAACAAAAAAAAATATCGATCCTCTATCTTCACACCGAAAGACCTAATATCATATTCACTTAACTGTTTCGGGAAAAGTTCAAAGCCCAAAACAATAATAATTAGCTAGCTAGGATCAAACATAGAAGCGAACAACAACAAAGACAACACCAAGGTTTTCTATGCTGGACCGTTCTCTTCATCCGGCTCTATTTAGAGCAAGTTTCATCATTGAATCAAGTATTATAGTCCTCCCTGTTCTTACTTCATCCTCTCAAATCGACACTCGATTAGTTTTGGAAACTGTGGACACACCGTGTTCTCTAAAAGCTGAAAACCGATGAAGAGCTCTAGCACTTGCCACCATGTATGAGCTCGAGAAATTTCAATAAACCCAATATGTGGATTTTGAACTTTTTTTTAAAAAAAATGAAAAAAGTAGAGGTTTTGTACGATTCAAACTGGGGACCTTCTTCGTACTTCTTGACTAATTGACCCCCCCCCGAAAGCTCAAGCTTCTATGTAAATAAGAACGTCTATTATACCTAACAGTCACCGATTATATATCATTCAACTAAACCACATCCCATAATTTCATCCAAATGAGCTCAAAATCACCCGTTTTGTGCCGAATGGGTCGTTTACTCCGAATCCAAGATCCAATCTTTCCTTTCTCTCTGAAAAAATTCCATACAAAGCTGCAATGAATAGGAATTCGGACAAACCTGTGCTCTTCCTCCGTCCAAGGGATCCCCTTCCTCCTCTCCTGCTCCGATTTGGACCAGCCCTTACCCATCTCTAACCCGCCTCCCACTTTTTTATCCCCAAGCTCATGGTTCCCATTATGGTGGTGGCTTTCCTTCACCGCCGCCGCCTCCTCGCCGGCGTAACGAGGAATCGGAACCCTACCGGCCTCGATTGCCCTCACGTCCTCAACCAGCAATTCGTAATGCCGCCTAACCTCCGCGGCCGTCCTCCCTGGAACCCTAGCCGCCATCATCTCCCACCATTTCTCCCCATCCTCCTCCCCCTCCGCTGGCGGCGCTACCGTCGCCACCGCGTTCTCGAACGCCTTCTCCTCTTCTCGACTCCACGCTCCTCCTCCGGCCGTCGCCGCCGCTGACGATGCCATGAAGACACCTCCCGTGTATTCTCCTTTCCTCCGACTAAGCTGCGCCGCCACCGCTGACCTCGTCGCCGGTCATCCGGTGGTGCGCACGATAAGGAGGATCAGCGTAGGATAAGGCGCGAGAGATGGGACGACGGGATTGGATTTAGATGCCGCCACCTTATCCACTGGCTTAATTTATACGTAGATATTATTAATTAAAGAAATCTATGGTCACCGTTCAATTGTCGGGCGAAGAAACGGGCGAACGGAAGGCTGCGAAATCTAGGTGCGTGATGTAATCTAATCCGTTGGATTTCTGTAACTATACAAGCTAATGTGATTTTATTTTTTTTATATATAATAATGTTATTATTATTAGGTGGCACTTGTGAATATACTAAGGTCTAAGGGCCTAACTCTTAATCTCTGTGGCGTCTTAATTATAAAAAAATAGTGAAATCCTACTCAGTATTATAATAGTGTGCTTCAAAACATAAATATAAAATTTCATGACTACCAACCGAGTGTGTTTTACTCCTATTCATGGTCAATAAAAAAATATTTACAAAACTTTACTAAATTAAAGTTTTATGTCAAACCACTTGATAACATTGGAATGTTTATTTTGTTATCATCAGTTTCTTTTAATATTTATTGTAGAGTTTTATAAAGTTTATTTGATCTAATTAGGCTAGGCTTGAGATCAAAGTAATCAAAATTATCTTAGATTGGGTTGGGCTTAGATTTTCCAAAATAATTGAGCTTGAAATAAGGCTGACCCGAATCTTGCACGGATCTAGACCGAACTGGGGTATATTTGGGATAATTATATCTCATCCCCTCCATTATTATGAATTGATGGTTCAGATCTTGTTTCCTTCAGTGTATATTAGGCTTTTTTTTTTTAAGAGATAAATGAAAATTTGATGGTATCCCATAGGCACACAAGAATGTTATGTTAGGTTAGATTTTCTTAAAAATATATTTCTCAAAAAAATACTCTCGATTAAGAGAAAATATATTGGGATAGTCAGATAATCGTTGATTAATACATGGTATTTCTGACTTGTGAGGTTAAAATTCAAAAATACGAGGCTTAAAGTGTAAATATCGAAAAGAAGGAGCGTAAAACTGTAAAAAGATTATAAAAACATATAGGATGTGATTATAATTTGCACTTCATAATGATGTTTAATTGAGAAAAGGTTACGCAGTAATTGAGAACTTAATTAGACTTTGTGTAGTAGTAGGAGAGTTGAGAGCAACCCAACTCAAAACAAAAGCAGTTAGTGTTAACCATGAGAGCAAGTCAAACCCCCTCTTCTCCAAATCTTCCCCAATCTAACCACATCTCGTCGCCGAAGACGAAGATAATCCGGCGACAGCGGCGTCCTATAAATCCTCCCCAATTCAGACGTGGTATCCGTATCTTCTTCGAAGAATAGTCCTACATCCGCCCACCCCCAAAAGAGGTGGTGGTTATGCCTCCTCTCCATGCCTGCAAGCTCGACCTCCTCCCTTCCTCTTCCTCCTCCTCCTCCTCCGCCGCCGCCCTTATCGTCTCTCTTCTATGCGAGCCTTCCTCTCGCTCCCTAGCCCTCTTCCTCTCCGACTCCTCCGTCCTCCTTTTCTCCTCTCTCTCCCCCTTCTCCTCTTCGCCTCCCCAATCCCCCACCCGGATTCCCTCCTCCGCCTCCTCCGCCGCCGCAGCCTGCTTTGCTCGTCTCCTTCCCTCTCCTTCCAACGCCGCCCACGTCGTCTTCCTCTCCGCCACATCCTCCCCCGCCGCCGTCGTCCTCCTGCGCGCCTGGGTTCTCCCCCCTCTTTCCGGGCGCTTCGCCCCCGCCACGATCTCCTTCAAGCGCCGGACTCATTCCCGTGCCGGACTCGCCCTCGACGCCCTCCCTCACGGACTCGGCGTCCGCCTCGCGGGTTCCGTCAACGTCGTCGCCCTCCACTCTCTCGCGGCGAATCAGATCTGGATTCTCGCGGTGAAGCTGACGGAGAAGGAGGGCGAAGGGACCGTTTTGGAGCTCAAGAAGTGTGCCGTGGTTGAGGTGTTGTTGCCTATTTATTCAATTGCTGTTGATATGGGGTGTTTGATCCTTGGGGAGGTTGGTGGGGTTAGGGTGTTTCCCTTGAGGCCCCTAATTAAAGGGCGGCCGGTGAAGCGAGACACCAGATGCCGGGGAACTGGTTTAGTTGGAGATGTTTGCAAGAAAAAGGATGTCTTGAATGGGTTGGTTGCTCCGCCAAGCCGTGGAAAGAGCGGCGGTTGTTCTGTCGGCTCTGGAAAAGCTTCGGCAACTGGGGAGAATTGCTGCTGCAATGAAGTTATCAGGCTTGAAGGTGTAGTAGAAGGCAATGCTGATAAAGATATTGCTCCACGTAAGTTTCTTTCCCCTTTTCGGCAGAAATTTGTTTTGTACTGCTTTAGTGCTTTTGTTCAGTTATTCTGTTGGTTCTGGTTCTAGTTCTGGACCTATCCAGTTGAATGTGACCTAGCTGGATGAATGGCGATATGCAAAGATATGGAAATTGAGTGAAGTGGCCATTTTTGAAGTTGACTTATGTGCATTACCTAGTTGCATTTTGAGAACTACAAACATACACTTTTCCTATTGCTTACATGTGATGAACAATTAGGATGGCAAAAATAACAAACAGAATTTAAGTTCCACCTCGAAAGTAGAAGTGAATGCTTATCTTAATGTGTACCTAAAATCTAGTATATTGTTGTCACAAATTTCATCATTGAAACAAGCAGCAAGTTCTTATGTTATACATTCATGTATGTTTACATATACTCTGGTTATCTTTACAACTCATTTATTGAGAAATAGACTTCAGCATTTCCTGCTCACATAATGAAGATTCAATATAAAGCTTAACTCCATGCCCTTGAGTGCAGTAATCTAGTAGATAAAATGTTGCCTGTTACTTGATTTAGTGGCGTTGATGGTCTTTTTGAACCCATAGACCAGTTGACTTACTTTTATAAGAAGAAAATTTTCATGTTTGTTTTTCATTGCTTGGTGGATTCAAAAACTGTACTGGTCACAACATTTAACCTCCTTTTTCCAAAAATCATTCCTGCAGGTAAGCTCAGGACCGTGAGAGTCCAACAAAATTCAGGAGATCACTGCTCGTTCTTCATAGCAATGAGCTGCGATAAGGAGGAAAACTTGAAAAATGGTATGGGAGTTTTGACATTGGTGAAAGCAGTTTCTATCCATACATTATCGAAGAATAAGTTTATGGTACTGGATTCTGCTGGAGATTTGCACATTTTAAGTCTGCATAGTACTATCATGACATCAGAAACTACTGGTGGGTATTCTATAACTCCCAAAGGTGCTCATACACATCATTTGGACCATGTGATGAAAGTGCAGCTATTGGCTGTTCTTCCTGATATCTCTATGAGTAAGCTTTCCTTCCTGTCTGTGTGAATGTTTGTGTACAATTTGAATTTTGAATGTTCTCATTTGATTTTTTTTTTTGCAGAGAAACAGGTTATTTGGGCATCAGATGGGGGGCACTCAATTCACATGATTGCAGCATCTGATATTGAACCTCCTGTCAGTGAAGATGGAGAAGATGATAAGAGGTCAACAATGATTCAGATCTCAGGTCTCTGTGAAGAACAGTTAGCATTATTAGGCCTAAAATGTTTTCATTTAATTGTTTCAATACTGAGAATATTTACTTTCTTTTGAGGGTCTAAATATTCAAACTTTAGTCCCTCCATTTTTATGATTTTATCTATGCTTCCTAATTACATTTCACTACCTCAGCATATAGTATAATAAACCATCCAAAACTCTGTTACTGATCCCTAGATAATTAACTTGCAGAATAGGTCCTTGTTATAGCTGCTATAATTTCTCACAGATCATGCTTACATATTGATTGATCTCCCTCATAAAAAATTAGTTCTGCTTGTGTAAATAGGTTCCTTTCTTAGTCCATTTATCCAAGCTAGTTTTTCTATTTCATTTTCCTTCCAGATACTGAAGCAATCTTTGTGAAAGAAAAGGTTCAGGACATTGTGGCCCTTTCCAAAAATGCAGTTCTTGTTCTTGGTCAAGGTAAGGTATAATCTTATCCTTAATTGGAAATTCTCAGTGACCTGATTTCTGACACCTTTTTTGTTCTTTTAGAAGCTGCATTATTAGTTTCTTTATTCATAACATATGCTTGACAATTTGATCCTTATTTTTCAGGAAATATATTTGCATATGGTACTGCATGAAGGTTATAGATCATTGCAAACTTATTTGATGGTGAGTTTCTTAACAGCTAATAAGATTTTATACATTTGATTTCTCGTTAGATCATAACATATTCAATTCTGATGCCAATTTTTTTTTGTCCCTGTTGCAAGAGAGATGGGTAGATTTCTTGATGATTCATAGAATAGTAGTTCCATTATTTGCCGTTTAGATTAAAGGAAGTTTCTGGATTTGGATTTTAATGGTGTAAAAAAATTCACATCTTTGCCTTGTTTAAGGATTCTATATTTGTCTAGGTAGAAATGGATTGGAATATTAAGAGTGGGCCCTTCCATATACTGGCTTTAGAGATTTAATGAAATAATCATGCAATCTTGCCTGCTCAATGGCAGCTGACTCTACATAATATGCAGTACCATATGCAGACCAAAGGTTATAACTATAACTTTTGTTCTCAGCTGTACCTGGTAGTTGTTAGACGCCTTATCTATCATTTAGTTTATTGGGTCTTTGTCTTTTCTGTATCGACTAGTAGAATTGTCGTACGTTCACACTTTAAAATAGAAAATGTCTATGATCATAAATGTACTTTATGTGTTGACTGATAGCTTTTACTAGTTTTTTCTGCTATTGAGTATGTAACATTTCTTACTAAACTGGGTTTAGCTTTATCGGCAGGGGTTCTGAGTGGAGACCAGCTTACAAGTCAGATGTTGTTACATCCATGAAGTTGCTATTTGAAGTGGTTTCTGTTTGTGACAGGGTAAGTTTATTTGTTTTCCCTCGAATCCCAAAACCTGGCACTGTTTCCATGACACTTATAAATTAGAAAGTAACTCTTCTCTGATTCCTGTTAGCAGTTATTATGCGGTCTCGATGCCTTTGGATATTGTTTTAGATTAACCTGTCCTTGAGGTCATAAGCTACATCATTCATTTACTTTGTGTTGAATCCGAAGCCTATGACTTCAAAGTCAACAAGCAGCGCTGACAGGTAAGTTATTCTTGTCAATTATGTTAAATAGTGCAATTGCTTTTGGTACCATGATCTATAGTAAGAACCTTTTAGCTTGCCCCATATTTATGCAAGTTAACCAATGCATTCTGGTTGTATTTCGAACCTATCCATCGTCTTCCTCTAATGGAGTGCTTTGCTTGTTGCCAGATCGAGGGAAGTCCAAAATACATGGATTATGAGAACATCCGGTGACTTGCCATTTCCATGTTAATGGCATCTGCGGTGGTTATTGATTATGTCAAGAAGATTCTCACCACATCTGCGGAGAAAGCCCAATTTCCAATTGATATTAAATTGATATCTGCCTATAATTCGGTGTTGGGCATAAATAAGCTTTCATCTGGTTATGTGATAGTGATAGAAGATATTTCTTGAAAGGCTAGAAAAGCAACAGCCTTTTTTACCTCAAACTCAAAGTCTATCTAGAGACTTCTTATGGAAAAGGGCTTTTAAAATCCCAAGATCTGTTAGTGATACTTTATCAAGTTCCCGTGTAGGTATTTCGATTAAGAAGCTGCAATCGCGATGGTTTTTTTTTTAAAGTATTTCTTTTTGTCCATTTTCTCCTTTTTCTCATTCCAGTAATTGCATTGATATTCTTACATCGGTAGGAGGTAATTTCATGCACAATTATGCTCCATACCTAAGGTGACATTTTGTTATTATAAGGTATATTTTGCATCAAATCAGTAATGCATGCCCTTCCTACGAGAGATTTCACTTTGCTCCTGCTGATATTACTTATAAGGACATCCTTCAACACCAACACGTGAGTTAGTGTTAGATGCAAGCCGGACAGTGCTCAAACAATTAGAAGAGCTTATATTGTACTGAGTATTCTATTGTTGAAATACTGTTAATATCAATTTAATTGAGACACTATTAAGTTTTTATTCTTTCTATAGAAAATGTTGAACGATGCAAAGTCTGGAATCCTCGTGATTTCATTAGCCATCTTATGACAGCCTATGAAATTAAAAACTAACAATGCAAACAAAGATATGGTAAATCAATACAAGATCAAATACAAAGAGGTAACAACAAATGGAACTAATAACACGATCAAGAGTGAGGAATTGAACATGCATTGGTCAAACGGCTGTGCATATCATACTGCAAGATGATCAGTCTCCGCCATAAATCTACGAAGCAGTATGTCAAACCAATTGGTTTAGCTTTACATTAGAGAGAATTGAACAAAATTTTCTGTGCTGTTCCATGATTAAATGTTGAATTTTTTTGTCATTGTAAAATAGACACGAATACAATGACAGGAACAATGAACATCAATGCTCTCTCAAGTTGCAAAGATCAACCATTTTCAGAATTCGAGGATTTCAAGCACTCTCAAATCATGACAAGGAAGTAGAGACAACTTATCCATGCATATATACTTCTTAAAGTTGTGAAAACACGAAGAAAATATAGAAAGTTTGTTTGGATAAGTACATACATCAGAAGTAGAAAACAAACAGATAACCTAGAAATAGACAGTGAAATAAGCTGCAGAACCTTCCGGTTTCTCATCTTACCTTGCCACATTAGGATTGATGGGCACACCCTGCTCCATGACTAGCACATATATTGCGCCATTGGTGGTAATCTAGTAATAACCTATATCATACTGATGCTTCAAGAGAGCTAATGCAAGTATACCAGAAGTTAATGAATAATCAGAATAAAACTTTAAGCATATATTGATCCTGGACATGTTTATGTAGTTAGTACCAAGCAAAATTACTTTCCTGGTCCTGCATTGCAAAGTCAAGGGACCACAATTCCACAAAATCTATGCAGGCGTGTAAATTGTTATTTATGACAGTTGCACTATGGATCTCAGTCTAGGAGCAACAACAGCACAAAAAAAAGTGGGGCAGGAATTTAAGAATGAGAAACCAATACCCCCAAGACCAAGCAAATAAGAGGGAAAGAATAAGAAAGCTTATTCAACAGTAGTTGCATATGACCTCTCTTCATTGTAGATCAGCAGTGGAGAGCAAGTATGTCCTATTTACTCCTTCCTCTTCTCCATTAAATTGAGCCCCAATAATAACAGAGTAAACAAATGACTAAGATAATTTTTCTACCAACTCAAAATTGTGCATTACTATTCTCTGGATCATGACTTAACTATCTAAAACAGAGTAAACAGCTTTAAACTATCTAAAACAGAAAAATAACCTCAACCAGCTATATCTATCAAACTAATGAAGTTCCCTAAGGTTTTCCAAATCATGTTAGTCCAATCAACAATATGGTATCTAATGTATGATAATGCAATCTCTGCATAATTCAGCTTCTGATATGGATCAACAATATATAAACTCACCAATTATCAAATATTGCATATATTTAGCTTTCTTTCTGTCAGGGTGTTAGTTCCAACATCCCACTTTTTGATGAAGCATGCATAAACCTTGCCTTAGATATTGGCTCCAAAGGACTATCGACACATCTAGTTTCCTCTTTGGAGGACAAAATTGATGGATTTCATGAACTGGCCAATCTGAAAGTTCCTGATCACAGTCTCTCATTCAAATAGACAAATCATGAAAAGCTTCACTGAATTTTTGGAAGGATTACTCTTCTCCTATGGTTCCTGACATTGAAGACAACTAATGTAGCTTGGTGGACCAAACTGACCAGGCATCAAATGTTAACTCTATATGATATCCACAAATGTAGTTGAGATCGTATAGTTATTATGCTAGAAACACACACTGATGCAATCATGTTACTTGGGTGACAAATGAACATAACTTCAAAGATGAACTACTTGATCCATGCTCTGAAATAAGCAAATACAGTATGAATCTTAACATCTTCTTTGCCAACAGTTGAATACAGCCTTGATCTCATCAAGATTGTTACATGCTTTATTCAAACACTAGCAGCTAGTAGCATTATACTGAAGGCATAATTAAGCATCAGGGGTAAACGCCAACAGAATCAGATCGTAGTAGGATGCGTCAAATGAAGCCAGGACAACATAAGTTACTGAAGGTACAAGCAAGAACACTCGAGTCCACTAAACCCTAGAAAGCAATCATAAACAAAAAAGGATCCTCAGCCTAGAAACTACAAAATAAGCGACTATCCATCCTATGATCGCAAGTCTCCTCTTTAAGGAAATGGATATCAAATGCAATCTTGCAACTTACAGACTTCCGTGGAGCCTCGTCCTCAAGACATCCATGACCGCCCCGAAGTTGGCCTTCACACTAACCGGCGGGTTCGCATACCGGCACTGCATGTCAGCAATGGTCTTGTCATGGTAATCAATCTTCGACTGTGTAAACTTGAGTCCATGAGCTGTGCTAACAACAACAGTGCGGTCATTAGCCCCGATGACCCTCTGATCCCTGAGCTTGAAGAGTGCGGCAAGGGCGACCCCAGTGTGCGGGCAGGCGAACATGCCAGTCCGGTCAGCGAGCGACATAGCATCCATGAGCTCCTCCTCGGTGGCCTCCTCGACGATCCCATTGGTGGCCCGGAGGGCGAAGACGGCACGGTCGACCGAGACAGGGTCGCCAATCTGGATGGCAGATGCGAAGGTGGGTTCGGCGGTGAGGGGCTTGAAGTCCGTCCACCCGGATTTGTAGTATCGGTAGAGGGGGTTGGCATTCGAAGCCTGGGCGCAGACAAGGCGAGGCACGCTGTCGACGAGCCCGAGCTGGCGGCACATCTCGAACCCCTTGTAGAAAGCATAGATATTTCCAAGATTTCCGCCGGGGACGATGACCCAATCAGGGACCTCCCAGTCGAACTGCTGTAGAATCTCAATGGCGGCGGTCTTCTGCCCCTCAAGGCGGAGGGAGTTAAGCGAATTGGCGAGGTAGATGGGGAGCTCGGCGGTGACCTCCCGGATGAGCCGCATGCACCCGTCGAAGTCAGTGTCGAGGGAGAGCACGGTAGCGCCGTTGGAAATGGGCTGGACGAGCTGCGCGAGGGAGATGCGATCCGCCGGGAGGAAGACGATTGCCGGGATCCCCGCGGCGGCGCAGTACGCGGAGAGCGCGGCCGAGGTGTCGCCGGTGGAAGCGCATCCGACGCCGGAGATGGGGCGGGAGAGAGGGGCGCGACGGAGGCGGTTGACCTGGCTGACGAGGACAGTCATGCCGAGATCTTTGAAGGAGCCAGTGTGGGAAATGCCGCAGTGCTTGACCCAGAGATCGGGCATGCCGCCGAGGTGCTCGCGGCCGAGGCGCTCGGCCCAGAAGAGGTTGGAGTTGCCCTCAAAGAGAGAGACGATGTGCTCGGGGTCGATCTCGGGGAGGACCCACTCCTTCTTCGACCAGACGCCGGAGCCGTACGGCCACGTGGTGTGCCCCACGCGGGAGTCGAATAGATCGCGCCAGTACGAGCCGGGGTAGCGGCGGAGGGCATCGAGGTCGTGGTGGACGTCGAGGAGTCCTCCGGAGAGGCTCCGGTATACGATTTCATCAAGGGAGTACCGCTCGTCGGAGGAGGCGGCGCCGCCGGATGAAGAGAAGGGGACGTACCAGGCGGAGAATCCTGTCGGCGGATCCCGCCGGCGGACGGCCTCCTCGCGGATATCCTCGTCAGCGGCGCGGCGGATCTTGACGGGATGGGACTTATTTGGGGTGAGATCCGGATCCGATAAGGAAGGTGAGGAGGAGTTAGTGCAGGAGACGGATAATGGTGCTCTTCTTCTTCGATTTTGCACGAGAGATGTTCGACGAATGTTCGATTCGTTCTTTCGAGCGTGGGGTTGAGAGACGAGGAAGGAGAGGGAGGAAGTGGCGGTGGTTGCAGCCATGGGGAGAGAGAGAGAGAGAGAGAGAGAGAGTTTAAAAGAGAGGCGGCGGAGTAGGTTTCTTATAAAAGGGTTTATAAGGCGTTGTTGTGTGACTCCTATACATCGCTCTTTTATCTATTTGTATCGACATCGTCTTAGTATTGTATTGCCTAATAATGGTATTTGGATTGAATAAAATCTATTAAAAAAAAAAGATAGGGAAATTACTTTTAAACCATCTCTCGTATTGTAGTTGTTCAAGCCAAACAATATCTTTGTGGATAACCTGCATCTGGTTCCTAATCGGACCGATGACTAAAAGCAAATCGTTCTCTCTCCACAAGGGCCTCAAAGGGAAAGAATCACAACACGTGAATATTCTCGGGTTCTGTATGACTCGGATTGTCAACCATTTCTACATTATGAACTCCATTGGCCGCCTCGAGAATCTTTAGCAGCTTTAGATTACCAACTGATGGACAGCATTTGAAATAGTTATATAGCATTAAAATTTTTGAACTAATAAGCTCCAAAATCAAATCAGCAAAACAGATACATTCTTCCTTGAATATAATGTAATGCTGCCATCTTCCTCCTTGTTATGGCATTCTGGCATTTGACAAGGTTTCCTCTCCATCAGTACAGCCATTTTGAGCACTTAGACATTATGGATCCACATGACAGTAAACCAGAGTTTCAGATTAGTCATCAACTGCCTCAAGTGACTAAGATATTTCATCTGTTCAAAAGTTCTGATGGCTGTGCACTGTTAACGTAAGTTGCACTTTTGTTGAATCCCTCAAGTACTAGTATCCTTATTGCTTCCAATCCCTTGTGGAAGCAAAAATCCAGCTGCATTCAGAAGAAGATGAATTAGTATGGCAAAACTCTGCTACAATTTGACTACTAAATTGTTGAGTATCAACATTCTCAAGTGCAAACATAGGGTAACCTCTTCACGCTCTTTCTTGTTGAAGGGACGGAGAACAAAATTGGCGGGATCCATCTTCCCAGGCGGTCGACCAATACCTGGACAGTATTCATTACATAACATGTTCAGTTGTCAGCTGCACAGAGGGAAAAACAAATGAAATCAGGAATCATTGTCACCTATCCTTAGACGTGGAAAATCACGACTTCCCTTCAAGTGGTTCATCACACTTCTCATCCTATCAGTAAAGGAGAAGTCATGAAAAAGAGAAAGCAATCCTTGTCTTTAAATCCCCTCTAATTAGTCAGAAACCAGCCTTAGATAAGCAAGAATGATAAGTAGAACTATTGAATCAGACCAAGGAGGTTGACTCTAAGACATTCTTGTTGTCGACTTACTGTTAAGCAAAAAGGAAAATGGTAAACAATAGAATGAAAATCATAGACTTCCAAAGAAGCATCCACTAGTTCGATAAATTTCATCAAACAAGAATCCAAAACAAAATGATCAATTGACATGAACAAAGAGCTCATTTTTTCAGAAAATGCATAGAGTCAATGGATAAGAAGAATGAATTTAATTTGATAGACCTGCAAATAGTTGAGGTTACAGATGATATTACTTCAGTATAAAGAGGATTACACAAAATCTGATTGTAGAACGATACAGTTTGTTGCTATTTTAAAGAGTATATAGACGATATTATTCTTGATGTTAGTTGAAGCCAAGGCCAACAAGTGGAGGTTTCATATTAACATAAATCTGAAGAAAGGAGACCAAGAAGAATGTTCAGCCACTTTCAATGACGAGGCCAATTGATTCCTTTACAGGAGGTTAAAGGTCTGCTTACTGTTAGTTACACTTGAGTTGTATATTGACTATTTTCTTGAAGAAACTTAACTATCTAGTATATACTAGAGCTGGTCTTTTACAATTGGTACTAAACATAAAAGAGTAGATAGAAGAAAAGATACCCATTATGCCCGCCATGTCCACCTTTAGGTAATAGACGCAATTTTGCAAAAGGTAAGTCTAGGTCATCATACATCTGCAGAGAAGAGAACCAAAATTTTATGGGATGTAGAGTCCATAATTACATTCTAATTGTTATACAGCTATGGGAAGGGGGAGTAAGATACATACCAAAAGCACTTGATTCAAGGGTATCTTGAAATATGAGACTAGTGAGCCAACCTACATAAAGAAATCATAAGATGCATCACATCATTGAAAGCAGGCGCACGAATATTAAAGAAGTTGCTTAGTATTGTACTTACAGACTCACCGCTTGCATTCATAAAAGTCTGTGGTTTGGCAAGCAACACAGGTACATCACCAATACGACCTGAATATAGAAACAAAAAGAAATTTAAACATCTTCTAACAAGAATTGCATGTATCAGCATACATAGAGCATCATGCATGAACAATGGAACTGACAACACAAAAGATCAAAACGTCTCTGAGGCACATAATTGACTATTACAATTTATGAGTCTCAGGAACAGAATTAATTGACAAATAGATTAGGTGGCTGTAGTGTAAATCTACTATAAACCTTTTAAATCACATAGTGAAGAAATAAGAGAAATTGTCAATTTGCATGATAGTCTTTGAGCAACTTAGATATGATAAGAAGACTTGATCTACAAATTATCCAGTTGAAGTCCCAATATCTTCTTATTCTTTGGATCTTAAATCTAGAACAACTGCAAACCGTGAATTGTGGCATTACCACATTAATTATGTCTCCAGGACTAAAACTTAGAACAGAACATCATGTGTAATGCAAAAAAAAAAAAACAGCATTTGCACACAAAATTATTAAAAGATAGAATTTTCTTATCAAGGAAAATTATGCGCACCATTACGTCTCAGAAGAGAATGTTAAAGAAATTACCTTTTCCAAACATCGCCTTTGAGTGCATCGTGCTTAAAGGTATCCCTTCCACTTCCGATATGGCATCAATCATCTCGAATCCAACCTGCAAAATATATATATATATACTACTGCATCTCAAATCTAGGGTATATAACAAGAGTAAACAAGCAGTCTCTTGGTGCAAAACCTAAACTTTCAAATCCCAACTCATATCAACACGATCACTGGAAAAAAGATGCAATATTTGGATTCAAAATCGAATTTTTCAAGACAGGCAGGTATATTACGTTGTGGCGAGTGCCCTGGTACATCTTCCCTGGATTCCCCAGGCCGACGAGAAGCCATGGCTTGAGGCGGGATCCGTCGCCACCGGAGGAGGGGGAGGAGGAGGAGGAGGAGGAGGCGAAGGCTAGAGAAGACGGCATCCTTCTCGAGCTCCTCCTTGCGATGGAGGGGAAGGAAGGTGGAAGGCGCGAAAGGTTGGCGGCGGCGGAGGAGATCCCCACCATTGCTTTTAGATACGGCGGAGACCCGAACGTGAGACGAGAAAGCCTCCTGCTTCGATCTTGACTCACCTCTTACCGGGTTGGATACGGGGTCCGGTAACCAAAAATATTTGAACCCGCACCCGTTTCAGTTTAATTAGAATCAAATTAGAATTTGGTTCCAAATCATTTTTAAATGTAAGAAATCCCTGATGTTAACTATAATTGCACTGTGGATGAAATTTTTCGAGGATTCTTCAGAAAAATCAAAATAAAAAAAAAAAATACGGGTCCTTTTGGTATTAAGAATTGGCACGAGAGTGGGGGATAATTTTACGTCAACTAAGTTGAAGAAACTTAAGACCTCTTAACATTGCCTAATATGTTAGAATGGAGAAGTAATTTAGTTAGATAGCTTCTAAGAACCAAATTGTTAATAACTTTGCCTTCGTCTAAAATTTCTTGATGCCATAGCAAGCAGGGATCATATAGATTTAGAACATTTAGAAATTACTACATGGATAGTGCCCATTCTGATATATACACAACATATGTTTAACAAAAAAAAAAAATTATAAGCTCATCTACAGTTTATGAGAGTAGATCGTCCATAAATGGGACATCAAATGGTAGCCTTATAACCCCAGATGCAACCAAGAGCAGCAGCAACCAGACCGGTAGGATTCTCAGACAGACCACCAAAATAATCTGCTGCCCTGCAACCAATATTATATGATGATTTCATTACCAGAGTTAAAAAGGAAAAATATGTTAATACTTTCATAGATAAGTACACACATAAATTATGTATATATATATATATATATAAAACGACGCTAATAGTAGAGTAACATCATAACTTTCTATTGGGTTCAAATGTAAAGAAAAAAGAATATCAAATTGTTCTTAGATATATCATGTGAGACATTGTGCATGAAGTTACATGCTACTGCAATTCTTGAACCATAATATCTTTTAGTTTATCTTCTCAGCTAGCAAATTAAGTGGAATATATTGTATCAAAACTCCTCAACAATCCCATCTCTAAATCAAGAAAACCCCCGGTGCGATAAAAAAATTAAATTAAATTTTGCTATGCCTCAGAAAATTAAAGCAAGAATTGGAAAATACCATTGCGAGCTTGGGCCTCGGTGTGATCGACCACCCACTCAGCAGCCTCCCGGAGCTTCCTCTCGGCGGGGCTCTCGGCCTGGCCGATCGGGGTCGACGACAAAAACTCCATAAACGGATTCGAGGCAGACGAAGTAGTAGTGTAAGAAGAAGAAGAAATAGGAGTTGGGTCTCCCTTGGAAGACTGAAAGGGATCAGTGGTAACCCCAATAGCTCTCTGGACCTCTGCAATGGAGGGTTGTTTTCTTGGTGCAGAGCCTTTTGGCTTGCGAGAAGACTTCATAGATTGGGAAGAGGAGATGGTGGTTTTGGTAGTAGGAGGAAGAGAGCAATAGTGTGGTCTAGTGGCCACTGCTCTTATTGCCGCTACCCAACTCATCTCTCTGGTGCTCTGTTTTGGAGCTCGAATTGCTCGACCTTCGCTGTTCGTGATAAATGGATAGGACCTTGTGACGCGTAGCTGTGGTGACCCTGTGGCTCCCGAATCTCGATGCACTATGGGTGGTGGATAAGAACTATCTGAATCCCACGATCTAGATTAAGCGAAATAAATACTAGGTGGCGTTGAATTTAAGAATTAAGCATCACTTAAATATATTTACTCGCTGATATATATTTTAATTTTTTTATAAGATCAATTATAAAATAAATTATGTTATTCACAAGTAGAAAGGTGTAATAAAAGTATCCATATTTTCTAAGCAAAAATTTTATTATAATTAACATACTTATTTATTACATAAATTTATTTAAAATAATTATTATATTTATAATTAAATAACAAAAAATATATATGTAATTAATTTATATTTTAGAGGTGTGCTTAAATTTATTCTTAAAAGAATCTCATACTGGAACCAAACAAGACTAATTTAAAGAATACTATTAGTAGTTAATTACAGACCGTAAGAAATTTCTTCCACCAGCTGGATCTGCTCACTAACGAAAACAATTGGAATCAAAAGAGGAGGTCAGGCACCAACATCCTTTCTTGCCTACCAACTCTCGTATATTTGGGTCGCATAAAATCTTTTATACATGCCTTGATAGATAAGTGAGTCAAGTTAATAGAATCCAACACAACTCATTCAGTAAATTTATTGCAAGTTGTAGTGTCTGGTAGAGAGAGAATCCTTATCTACTTCAGAATGCTTTCCCACATTCCACGTACCCGTGGTTGCTGTATGAAACTCCATACGACCGGTCAAACATCTCATCCTCTGAACTCACCCATACGCGTGCCAATGAGAGACAAACAGAGGAAGAGAGATGGGAGTCGAGAGTGTAAATTTGTAAACAGGGGAGTCGAGAGGGATTAAAGGAGGAGTGAATGCGTCTAGAAAATAGAAAAACGAAAAAGAGATCTATGTGAACGACGACTCAGAGAAAACCCAAACGCGCACAGTAGAGAGAGAGAAGAAGAAACAAAGAGAGCGATCCTCGTAATTCGTGCCTCCCTCACCTCTCCCCTCCCCTCCCCCCCTCTCCCCCTTGCATGGAGTGGGACCCACCTGCTCCTCCTCCCTTCCTCGGTCCCATGCCTCCCTTTGCCGGCCTCTTGCTCCCTCTCCTACCTAAACACGCCAAAACCTCCTCCTCTGCACGTGCACCCCCTCCCTACTCCTAAGCCCCCACATCAATCATTCACAACAATATATAATCCTACACATCTCAACTTAGCCTCTCCCCTTCTATATATACTTCATCCTCTTACCCACTTCTCCCTGTCATTTAATTATTTGCTCTTCTACTATATGCATCAACTCTTGCAAACTATGCACTCGCGCAAGGATGAGGAAGAAGACCAGTCCATACTACTTCTCACCCTTTGGCCACCTGGTCAACAACACCAACCTTCTTGCCCTTCTTCTTCTTCTTCTGCCTTTTCTTCCACTTCCACCCTTTCATCTACTTCCCTTTCCGCTTCCACTTGCTGGTTTAGTCCAAACTACAAGGAGCACAGCATCAACATCCCTCCCCACTCTTGTAGCCAACTGGATCGTGACGACTCCAACGTAACCATTGCACTCTCTATAGCCCCTCCTAACCCCAGCTTAACAAGCCTGCCATCCACTAACATCAACCCCACTCCGAGCCAGTACTGGATCCCTTCCGCCGCCGAGATCCTCGTCGGCACCACTCAGTTCTCCTGCGCCGTTTGCCACAAAACCTTCAACCGCTTCAACAACATGCAGGTCTATCATATAATAATCTATATTAATAACGATCAAAATTATAATGTAGTATTTATTTATTTATATTTTTGGGTTAACAAGGTTAAAATTTGTTTCAGATGCACATGTGGGGGCACGGCTCGCAGTACCGGAAGGGATCGGATTCGCTGCGTGGGGTGACGAAGCCGTTGACTGCGACGACGGTGCCGCCGTCGATGATGCGTTTGCCGTGCTACTGCTGCGCCGAGGGGTGCAAGAACAACATTGACCACCCGCGATCGAGGCCATTAAAAGACTTCCGGACGCTGCAGACGCACTACAAGCGCAAGCACGGGGCGAGGCCTTTCGCGTGCCGGCGGTGCGGGAAGACGTTCGCTGTGCGCGGAGATTGGCGTACCCATGAGAAGAACTGTGGCAAGTTGTGGTTCTGCATATGTGGATCTGACTTCAAGCATAAGAGATCACTCAAGGACCATGTCCGATCCTTCGGTGGCGGGCACGCGCCCCACATTATCGAGTCGCTGAATGTGGATGATGAGGAAGAGGAAGAGGAGGTTGAGGATGGCGATGAGGAAGGAAATGGAGACAATGCTGACATGATCTGTTAGCTTACAAGTAATCAAACTTCATTAGTGTATAAGTAATTTTAGGTATATATATATATATATATATATATATAGTTATTATAAGTAAGAGAGTGAGAGAGAAGGAAGGAGAGAGAAAGATGCTGGAGTTGCTCGAGACTACTCATCTTTCTTTCAGTATCTTCTTTATCTTTTTTGTAACGTTTACTGTTGTCTGCTGTCATTGTGTCTCGTGCATGAGAGTAGTAGAATGGATATCTTCTCTTCTATTGGGCATCTCTCTATACCAAGTTCACCGACTTTTTCTCTGCCTTGTCATTCTTAATCTAAGTGTGCTGTCAGTTTGCTACTTGCTCGTCTTACAGTCATGCATGCTGCAAACAAACTCAAACGCGAGTTGGATTCCCCCACTTAACCATCCTTATCTTAAGATGGTTGCAGTTCCCTTTTCCTTTTAAGTCAGCAAAACCCAAGCTACTCTCCTACTCTTAAGTTTGGTCATGAGTCATGACTAGAGAGAGAGAGAGAGAGAGAGATTCTGATATATCTATTGCTAGCTTTGAGAAGGCAGAGGCTGAGGAGAGTCTACTCATGTCTGTTACCTGCAGCCACTGAGTTATTAATTGGTTTACGTACACATACTTTCTCTCGCTCTATCTCACTCTTTCTCTCTCTAAAATGTAGAACTTTTCTCATCCACGTACACGTAGAGCAGAAGCTTTGTGCAGACATGTCAGTGGCAGACGTGGACCACAGAGGGAGGAGAGATGCATGCTTTTAGGGGTTGGGGTTGGGCCAAAGAACTGCACTCCTCTTTCCTCTTTGGGCCAACAACAAGCACGAGAACCGAAGAGATCTGCAAAGGGAACCCCTCGGTTCCTCAAATTTTGCACGGAAGAAGCAACCCGGATTACCACGTTCTTTTCCCATTTCATGCACCACGTAAAACCCGGATAATGATGTAGTAATAACAATCATGCATCCCTTCTCAAAAACATATATATATATATATATATATATATATATATATATTATATACAGTGGTTATACATACATCACATAATACTTAAAAAAAAGAAGAAAACGTATCACCCAATTAGATAACACGACAGCAGCAGCCGCAGATCGCCTCCAGCCAGGGTTGCAGTAATTTATTGCAGCCTGCAAGTCATGGCCCTGGAGTATTCTCCAACCGAGGTTGTAGGAAATGCCCATGAGTAGAGCATATGACGGACAACGAGTGTCTACTGGAATCTGCTAGGGTGAATGGTATACCTACGGAATATCATTCTCTACATCCAATTATCTAGTATTGTTTGGTGCCATTATGCTCAATACTTGCATCTATCAACAATAAGAACTCCCAAATGGGGATTTGAATCAAAGAGACATTTGAGCGATAATTCGACACGTAGTCCCCAGTGAATTGCAGACATTGCCACCTGACGTCAGAAGCCAAGTTTGATCCTAACTTTCATCGAGCATAGGCTTTTGGGACCTCTCTCTCTCTCTCTCTCTCTCTCTCTCTCTCTCTCTCTCTCTCTCTCTCTCTCTCTCTCTCTCTCTCTTCTTCTTCTACTGGATTGCTTTATAAAAGTCACCAGTAAGGGGGAAAAAAAGTATAGAGAAGAGAGGAGAGAAGAGAGAGAAGCAGCAGAAGAAGCCGTGAGAGACCCAGTTTTGGTGCTTCCTCTTTAAGGGGAACGAGTGGGTCATAGAGCCAATCCGAAATGCTCCAGTCTCCATCCCTGGTTAGGTGCTCCCCACGCGTGTGGGCCCCCACAGCTTGCCTCCTTCCTCCTGGGCCACGCCACATAACGCCAAAGCCCAACTCCTACATCTCTCTCTCTCTCCCTATATGTCGGTTTGTAGTTTTCTCACAGGTGGTGGTCGGCTTGTTTCAAACTCTTCTACTACGTTCACTGAAACTATATAAAAGCCTTCCATTCTCTCTCTCTTCTTTTCTCTCTTGGTAAAGATAATAATAACAGGAATAGATGGTGATGGAGACCAGGCGAGGAAGGCTTCAGATGCGGCACCAGACAGCAACTCGATTCCAAGCTCAGCTCAGTGTTGGGTTTGGAGGAGCACACCATTGTCCTCCGACCATCACTTGCTGCTTCAAAAGAAAAAGAAAAGGGAAAGGGAAAAACAAAAATAAAATAAAATCAATCAGTCTTAAGAGCTCCTATTTCCTCCATTGGATTCCTATGTCATTTTCGGTCGCTTCGTTTTATACCCTCTCTTTCCGCCGAGATGTTTCATTCGTCATCGATGCATTTGTGGACAAGAAGCTTTCTTTCTTCTTTTTTTCTTTTTTTGCATGGAGACTTTGTTTCATATCCCTGTTTGCGTGGAAAGATGAAACCCAAATCATGCCATATGTGAGTTCATTTAGATGTGAACCATTAGCATGAACTCAGACAAGGAAGGCTACATTGTAAAATCATGTTGTTCAAGCACAAACATACAAAAACTTGATATATATATATATATATATATATATATATATATATATATATTATATATACATATATATCGGAATAATGAGGGTAAGATGAGCAACAAACTCTTACCTGAAGGCCTGCAATACAAGTAATCAAAAGTTTGTAACTTGTACATATGCTGTTTTTAAGCAAAATATCATGTGTAACATTGCAAGTAAGTCATTTGGAAATTTCAATCCTCCATTTACACTGGCTTCTTACATAGTGCTATCAGATCTTCCAAATGTGAAAAATCTCTTTTCAAAATAGTGAGTCATGATTCATGTTATGTAGCTTTTGAAATATTCCTTACGTTCAGTCATCTATGCCTTCGATTTCTAAAGAAATACCTGTAAAGGGAAGCTCTGATGAACTTTAATTTGTTCTCGTTTCTGACACCATCATGAAGCATCGTTGTCTCGTGAGTACCTGAAAAGGAAGGAAGACTGCAGGTTGGCCATAAATCATGTTAAGCAGAGCAATGGCTATGTACTGTGAAAAGTAATGATCTCAAGTAGCTTATTCCCATTCTATCCGAGATAATGCCAAGAAATTGTTAGAATTGTAGGGTAGACATTATCCATGTTAAGGATTCCATTCAATTTCTAGTAGTTAATAAGTACTTGAGGTACACATCCGAACGAGTAATTATGCCCAAGCAGAAAAAAATTCACTTAAATTTATATTGATCATCAACCATATCAAGGCCTGCTTGGCAACAAGAAACGTAGACATGCATCCTTTTAAAATAAAATATTATATGCAGAATAAATTTTACCTCAAAGATGAACAAGGAATTTCAAACGATTGTGTTATTTATTGAATATACATATTCAGAATATAGTTTGAAAAACTCCTATCAAGTATATCCTTTTGGATCGACACCCTTTTATTTCTTCATAAGAGATAGCATCATCATGAAAGTTTCTACAAGAAGTTTCTTTTCTGAGGAGTTCAGATAATGATCGGTCTCAGTTTGATATGATTTCTATGTCAGTGTGATGCAAGTTTTGTGGCCATTCATTGCAAAACACAAGAAGCCAGATGAAAATAGTAAGCTAGACCATTGACTAGTTTCCATTGACCTATTGGATACTTAGATCTATCCTGCAAAACTCTCAAATTTCTCCATTAATTGCACATTTCACTGCAGCCAAAATAACTTTTCCTTGGAAGTCCTATTTTCAGTAATCATACTCGCGTACCTTCTCTGATGCTGCATAATAAATAGCTGTACCCAGCGACTCCATGAATGAATATACTGTCTGATTTACTCGTGTTTGCAATTACTATCAGTGAAGAACTTCTGCAATATTAGATAGGAAAAAAAGATTCTTATTCACTAGCATGTTCTAGAGTTACAGCAACAACACCCAGAATATAGAGCAACATAACAAATTGGAATACAATCATAAGCCTTGCAGGTTCTCAGTAATTTATTATTGCATTGAAGCCCATAAATATTCTGCTGACCGGAAAATAGTTCTTGCTGTTATCACGCATATCGAATAAAAAATATGTTATTGCCTTAGATTTTTCAGCCAGATCTGTTAACGAGACCAACATTGAGGTAATTATGATATCAATATCACACAGGTCAAGAATAGATGATATGCAAATCACATTTGCGCCATCCTGAGCTGTGTGTTACTGAAGCAGCTCAGCTGAAAAAAGAAAGACTATCAATGGAAATTCTACAAAAAGATCCTCTTTCCAGAAAGTGCAGTGTAAAATGGAAAAAATTATGTAAAATTTCAGCTCACATAACTTAAATTTTGTTTGCATTACACTTTATGGACAGTTAGGGATCGAAAGTCCCTATTGCTAATATAGTTTCATTAGGCAAACTTTCTGAAAAAGTCCTTTAATGCAGGGAAGATAAGCAGATAACTTTGAAGTAGCATGTCCGAAGGAGCTATCATTGCTGCTGCAGACCATGGCAGAGTGAGTATCATGCGGTTCTCTATCTTAACAGAGAATTTTTCACTTGGGATGACTTCAGCATGGACTTTCCCATGTTTGGCTTACGATCCTATTTTGGGATGACAGTAGCTAATAAAGGTCCTCATGACATCCAAATCTGTGATTCTTTCTAGATTTGTAAAGAATAAGATGCTTTAATTTCATCAGTGTATTTGTATAGACCATAATGTTATAGACTTCAACATGGACTTTGCCATGTTGGTTTATGATCTATTTTGGGATGTCAATAGCTAACAAAAGTCCTCATGAAGTCCAAATCTGTGATTCTTTCTAGATTTGTAAAGAAAAAGATGCTTTAATTTCATCAGGAACATTGTATTTGTATAGACCATAATGCTTTAATTTAATCAGAGTATGAATACTATGCATTATATAGATAATAACATCAAAGCAGGTGCAGGTATGACATCAAATTAAATTAACTCTGCTACAGATTATTAATTACAAAATTTGCAATCATTTTGGTATTCGGCAAGTAGGAAGAAATATATGGCAACAATTCACTTAAACAAGATATGAATATAACTGGGCCAAGCCCACTTGTCCTGAAAAAACTTGAAAAAGATATAAGCTTTTATATTGTACCAAAAATTATCATAAATTCAATTTTATTATACAAAAGGCAACCATTATCTTATTGGCCTAGGTAGGTTAGACTAACTTTTAATATTCCGACAGGCCCACCTATGGCTGTATGCTGAGCATTGGCAAGCCATATTCTTTCCTCAAGTCCTTCCTTTTGGCCTCTTTCTGGCTCTAGGTGCACATTCAAGGTTTCACCGTATCATTAGATATTGATGTTCGTAATTGTTATCTCGTTACCAAGATTGATTCAATATAGAAGGCAATGGCCAAATTTTACATTTTTCATCAAACAAATCAATCAAATATTTATCAGTTACTTTCCGATTCAGAGAGATTTAGAATATCTGCATGAAGACCAAGATGCAACTGCAGAGTGCAAGCTAGAATAAGAATATTGAGCAACATTGATAAAATTAAAAGTCGCCACAGTCCACGATTTTATCATTTATAACGATTTAGCTTGTAAGTACGCAATCATCATATGTGAGCAATCTCGAAGGGGGAAAAAAAAACTTTGGATTCCACTTCTTTCTTAGGGCAAAAAAACTTGCTGGAGAGAAGAAGAACCCAAACTAGGATTCGTAACCATTATGCACTTCAGAAGAGAGAAGAATACCTCGATCCGTGTTAGGCCCACGGTAGTCGGATACTAGCGTGATCAGAAGAAACAAACAAAAGAAAAAGGGGAAAGGACGACCAAGGCGGGTACGGGTGGACTTGGGACTTTCGGATACTTCGTTTTCTCGGATCCGGGTGGAGGCGGGTTCGGATATGAACCATAGACAGATCGGAAATTTGTATATAATACTCTATCATTTAATAAAATTGTAATTTACGTCCTATATTCTTATTATTTATAAATCAAATCCTACGATTTAATAAATAATATGTAAAAAATACTATGCGTAAAACTTCCGTTAATTAGAAATATTTTTTTTATTTTTAAATAAATAAAATATCTTTAGTATATATTGGATTTAGTTGGGTTGCATTTATTTGGGTTAGTATAGGTTAAGTAAGTATAATTTAGATGAAGATAGTTTCTTAATCTTCTTAGTATAATTAATTTAACTAAAAAATTTGTCAAAATAAACACAAAGTCAAGCCAATCGCAACAGGAGTTCCATACTCTTGTGTAGGCCGATAAGATTCGACCCCAAACCCTAAATCCCAAATTTTCTTTTCTTTTGGCAAACACCTGACTCTCTAATTTTCTTTTGTCTTTCTCTGAGAACTGAGGCGGACCGACGGACGTCCATGGAATTACCCAGTTGTTAATTGTTTGATATTTGTTGCCATTGTTTCCGTACTAGTATCACGTGGTAAACCCCCCACCCACCACCCACCTTTGAATCAATCAAAGATTTGAATGGTTTTCTTTTTTAACAAGTTTCAACAGTCAATAGAGTCGTCTCCAAACCACTAAAGCCCAGAAGAATTTATTATAACGGACTGTAGATATATATGACTATGAGTCTCTATGACTATGATCGAAATCGTTAAACTACACACAATTAATCATTGTCGTGTATCTGAACCAACCACGTATGAGCGTCCTACACCGAATTTATGCTACTTACTATAGCCTATAGGTGGCGAAAGGAGGAGGGGCGTGCAGAGAGAGATGCATTATCCACCGTACACAACAAAACATTAAGCCACTTGAGAAATAATGGCCTATGAGAGGCCACTCGGAAAGCCCAACTGCAACTTGAAGTGCCAGCTAATACTGACAGAGATCGATCTTTGAGATACCACAGTGGGTTTCATGCATCAAACTGTGGGCAGCCAAGCCAAGCTTAAGCCTAATTGGCCCAGCAAATATTTGCATTCTCCCTACTCCCTACCCTAATTGGGATTTGGGACCCACGCCAAGCACAAGTGGGAAGTGGGAAGTGGGAAGTGGGAACTACTGCTTTCTTTGGCTCCTACCTTTAAAGTTCTCACTTAAATCATCATGGTACACCCCAAATATGTAAATGTGGTCCATGGATCATACAGGACTCTTGCATCTCTTCTACTGTTGGAAAATAAATCATAAATTTGTTACCTCTTAGTTGTATTAATATACCAATACCTCATTTTCTTTTCTTTCCTCTTCCTCTCGTAATCTTATATTTACTAATTACTATTTTTTTTTCTTAAAAATATATCATTTCAATCGCACTCTCATCTTCTCATCCAATCATTATAAATAATATTTTAGTTATTTGCCAAATTATTATCTTAATTTTATGTCACATTACTGTACTAGTTTATAAAGTAAATACAAGAATAATTCCTATCTTAGTTGATAACTAATTACAGTGTTTACTCATAAATAAAGAGAAAAAAATATTTCCTTTTCTTTTCTGTTTTGCTACATTTTATTAGATAACTAGTTGTTATAAAAAAAACCTAAGTCGTGAAATGACAGGTTAATAATATATATCATGCTTTTAACATGTCCCATAGCGTGCGACCACTAATACCGCACGTGAATGGTAAATGCTATGATATACAGCACCATATACAGTAATACTATAGCTTTATTATTATTATAGATAATTAATTAACTTAAAAACTTAAGTTATTAGATAATAAACTAACAATATATATATATATGAATGTAGTGAGTACATCTTACCCTATTGAATTATAATAGAAAAGAGTTTAGTTATTGAATCCCATTAGGTCATTATCTTTTAGGTAAGTGAAATTAATTGGGAGTTAATTAGGGTTGGCTACTTGACCTATAATGAAAAAGAGGATGATTTGCTAGCTTGAAAGCTTACTTGCTTTTGAAGGAGATGTTTTGTCTTATTACTACAACCTAATTCGTTTTCCTTTCACCTTTTTCGACTCAGTCACATGAACAGCCACGATGTATATTAACACATACTGCATGTGATATTACTCAGATATAATACAAATCATGCAACCACAAGCAAATCTACATTAAGTATATATATATATATATATATATATATATATATACATATAATTAGCAAAGTTAATTTCTTTTCCTTCACTGGATTTACATGTACGAACTTGTCAAAATTCCAATCCGAATCAGATCCTTTATAAAGCCATAAAATAATCCAAGCTAGGTTCAATGCATTAGAGCATGCAGTAACCTGAGAGATATTTGTGGTTGAGAAGGACCACTAAGAATTCCACTTGCATAAGATATACCGTATACGACATGCAATTCAATCCTAGGACCTATTCTATCTGATAAATATACTCCACATATTTGTTGATCAACTATGCATGCCATGGACCTCTCCTTTTCTTTCTTTCTTTCTTTCCAATTCAGCATAAGGTATAATAATCTATCTATGTATTAAATTATATATAATCCACAAGTTCACAATTGAAGGCAAGATATTCGCAGTTAATATATATACAATGGGCAAGTTGTAGAAGTGTATCGTATACCATTAATTATGCACATACAATAATAAGCAAGCTGCCCCTATTTTCCTATTCCCATGCTTGTGAGTATTTATTTATTTATTTATTTTTGTTGACAACAAGTTTGATTTTATGTGGCCAGCCGCATGGTTGCAATGTCATAGAAACCAAACCGGTGGCTGGCTCTTTTTGACACCTATCCAATCTTAAGAGTGCTTTAGCCAAAATTAGGAAAGAAAAGGACTCATGCAACTTGCTCGATTGTGCCCACAACAGTAGTTTTACTATTTTTAGACGCAATCTAAATTGTACTTTTCTCTTCTTCTTTCTCCTTCTAAATATTCTAACTTTGTTTAACCGTATTTAGTTCATACTTTCTGCGAGTTAATTGTACATTTAATAGGAAATGAATTAAAAGTTGATAGTTTTGGTGGTGGAATGATCAGTTGAAATAACAGCAGAGAGGAGATATATGGTAATGCTACCTGCGCCATGCCAAATTCTTCCAAGCTGGATTTGGATGTCTTCATCTGATGTCTATCGATCCTCTTCTATGTTATGCCATGTCATGCCATTTTTATCTCTCCCTCTCTCTGTTTCATTATTCATACGGTAATTCTGTGGGCCTTTTATATGCGAGGCAGTGGGTGGTATATAATTTAGGCAGGATCACCCACCAACAACCACACACAAACCATCAAATCAAATTTAGAAGGAATCTTCTATGGCACCAATAGGAAAATTTAAAAGATAAACCCCCCCCCCCCCTTGAATGCATGGGTACTAGATATTATTATTTTTAAGAGGAGGGTGGAGATCTAGTGGGAGACATTACCACATAAGGCAAGGCCATGGCATGGTCTGATGGTCATCATGCAGCAGCAGCAGCAAATTTCAGGGGGGGATGCACTTCCCATACCATGAATGGCCCACCCCACCCTTCATGTGAACCCCCCATGCAACTTGGCATCCCAACTTGCATGCATTTCCCCATGCACCAATTCCTAATTTCCAATCCCAACCCCCCTCCAGTCCTTGATCCTTACATGCATACACACACACACAACATAGGAAGCAGCACTGTAGCAGCTACCCCACGAATCTCCCCCTCTACTATCTCTTTAGTTGACCCACACCAAACACCATCCATCCATGCCATGAGTTCATCCATTCATAATAATAACAAGGAAGAATAATAATATAGTAAATAGTCTTCAAGTCATATTCTTCCTTCTTCATAGTTATCTTCCTTGCTATATATTCCATCCCTATATACATATCTTCCTTCTAACTTCTAACTAAAAGCAGCATAACATAGGGGAAGTATGTGCATAGAAGAAGTCTGCGGCCCAGCCGCTTTGCAGAGGATGGGAAGCGGGGCGAGCACCGTCATCGACCTCGACCATGGCGACGGCGCCGCCACCGAGGCGGAGTCCCGGAAGCTGCCGTCGTCGCAGTACAAGGGTGTGGTGCCGCAGCCCAACGGGAGGTGGGGGGCCCAGATCTACGAGCGCCACACACGCGTCTGGCTCGGCACCTTCGCCGACGAGGCGTCGGCGGCGCGCGCCTACGACGCCGCAGCGCAGCGGTTCCGCGGCCGCGACGCCGTCACAAACTTCCGGCCGCTGTCCGAGTCCGATCCCAGCGACGCCGCTGAGCTCCGCTTCCTGCACTCCCGCTCCAAGGCCGAGGTCGTCGACATGCTCAGGAAGCACACCTACCTCGACGAGCTCCACCAGAGTAAGCGCGCCTTCTCCGCCGCCACCACGTCATCCGGAGCCGCGTCGCCCAGCCTTGGATCCGGTTCGCCGCACGAGCTCACCGGCGTCGCTCGTGAGCACCTATTCGACAAGGCGGTGACGCCAAGCGACGTCGGTAAGCTTAACCGCCTCGTGATACCGAAGCAATACGCAGAGAGGCACTTCCCCTTGGAGACGAGCGGCACCGGCGCATTGAACGGAATGCTAATAAATTTCGTGGATAACTCCGGGAAGACGTGGAGGTTTCGTTATTCCTACTGGAATAGTAGCCAGAGCTACGTGCTCACAAAGGGCTGGAGCCGCTTTGTGAAGGAGAAGTGCCTCAAGGCCGGCGATGTAGTCGAATTCTATCGGTCGGCGGGACCCGACAAACGTCTATTCATTGACCGGAAGCAGCGGTTGGTTGCGGCAGCGAGGCACGTAGTAAGGCTCTTCGGCGTAAATTTAGTAGCAGAACATCATGTGAGCATCAATGGTAAGAGGAGTAGAGATGTAGAGGTTGTAACAGCTACACCTCAGCTGTTCAAGAAGCAGCAAGTAGCTAGAAATTTAAATAATCTGAGGGCTACTTAATTAGATCTTCTTGCATTTTTAGTTTGCTTTAGGGACTCTCAGCTTCTTGTTCTTTTCTTATTCTTCATGTACAAATGCGAAAGAGTGTATATTAGGTGAGGAAGATGGAGAAATAATTGTATCCATGTGTGGAGGCAATGTTGAAACAATCTAGGAAAATAAATTAAATTTTATGTTCTTCTGATCACAAAATTCAAGCTTCGCCTTCCTGTTATGATGCTGTTGTTCAATTGTGAGGAATATATGTATATATATAATCGTAGGACGTGCCTAGCTATTAGCAAACATGCACTTCTGATCTACAGCAGAGGATCATGGTCTGCATCAATGTTTGCATCAAATAGAGTTGAGTTCATCATCTGACTGTTATTAAATTAAGATCTTTAGAATGCAAAAGCTGAGGAAGGGTAACCTTTCCTAATGTAGTATAATCTTACTAGTTTACAAAATCACGATGGAACAAATAAGGAACTCTTTAGGATATAAGAATACGTCCATACTATTTGGAAAGCTGATTTAATTTGTTGACAAAATCTTTCTGGTTGTCTGTCACGCTACCTAACGCATTCGTCCTTCTTATCCGAATTGAGGAACTATGCGACACTGGATAGGGAGTTTGCAGTTAAAAAAGAAGAAGAAAGAACTAAACTAAAGAAGAGAGTAAAAAAAGGCAGCTTGGATGATGGTCAAGAAGCAACAACTTGAGGAGCAGCGTTTGATGCCAAAGCTGGCTGAGGTGGTGGATGGGTACAAAGTCCACTTTTATCATCAAGTTCTGTAGATTCCTGGAAGTTTCTGATGTACAAACTTGAGTTGAAATAGGAAGAGAGAGAGAGAGAAGATAAAAAGGTTACCCTTCAAAGAAATAAAAAGGCACCGGAGAGACTGCCTCGATCATTTTATATTATTAATCTTTAGACACCATTAATGCAATGCGAGCAAGTGGGAAGATTGGTACTGTTTGGTAGGCTGTCATGTTTACTAGGAGCAGAAAGGATGCTGCATGTGGAAGCAGCTCAGATCTCAACATAAGAGAAGAAATTGAGAGAAATAATTCTTAGTTTATACTCTTTTGGAGGACCTTCGTAAACCGTGCTCGAGCTGTCTACTGATCATAATAGAAGTGATGAGATAGATGTGGTCCATTAATGCCAACTATTGCTGCTTATTTTGGGAGGATAAGAATGGCTATTTTAGGACAATAGTCAATTCCATGGACCACCCCAAAGAGATTAACAACTGGTCAATTACATGAGGCCATGAAAAACATAAGATTACAACATGCATGCATCCACACTGTAGACTGTTTGAATCTATGGATCTCTCCTCTGTTACTTCAAATGAAGCCCTCCGAAACCGTTGATTCGAGCTATTATGTTTGTGGACTAGATCGATGATCTAGGCAAATCCTTCTCGTTGCCATGTGTTTCAGTTTAGACTA
Organism: Typha latifolia; assembly: GCF_019914945.1. Lineage (NCBI taxonomy): Eukaryota > Viridiplantae > Streptophyta > Magnoliopsida > Poales > Typhaceae > Typha > Typha latifolia. The sequence goes on from NC_133094.1 coordinate 226,332, forward strand.
ATTCCTCTCCTATGGACTCCAATATTTGTGTTAGTTTCAAGATGCCTGCAAGCAAGCAGTAGGCGATTGGCTCAAAGATATTCTTCTTAGCTTAATTTTTGGATGCACTTGAGAAAGTCGCCTTCCTAACCCAGCTAGTGCAAGTTTATAATATTTTGGTGATTCACTACCACATAATTAGATGTTAATTGCATTTGTAAATCATGTTGCTCTTGGTCCACGGCCTTTATATAATTACTCCATTAATTATACATGCATAAAGTTAACCTCTTAATTTTTATCTAGTTCAGTAATATTTTTAAGTGGTTTCTAGTTCATACATATCATTCTGCTCAAAGAGTAAAATATGAGGCTTCGTACACCTCAAAGTTCACAGTACCTAGATACTTATTTATAAATTAGATCTCCTTAAATATATTTTACATTCAAACATCACACACACACACACCCACACACGCACATATATTTATATAAGATAAATTATATGATCAATTATGCATAAAATTTTATCATAGGTGAAGAGGTATGATAAAGTTATGTAAAGCAAAATATTATATTTTATAACTATTACAATAAATTATGAATAAAACTATAGAGGTACCTAATTTGAATTTAAAAGGTACATATAAAAATATTATTGAAAAGTTTATACACGAACTAAATGAAATCTTATTTTTGTGGGACTGGAATGTAATTTAGTAGTGGAGGCCTGGCGTTGGAGAAGTTCTTGGGCCATTATTATATGTTGACCCTTTGGGCCAATTCGGCCCATGGTCTTAAATGTTCCGATTTTTCTTCATCGATTTCATAAGTTGTCATTATGATCTACTTTTATCCCATAAACTTTGGAGATATATTTTTTTTTTCTTTGTATTAAATTAATGTTTCACTCGATCTATTACGTACGAAGCATCGTCATGTTGCTTAGATAAGTGGGATGACGTCAAGAGATATTTGAACTGGAAGCAAGCATCCTATCATTGGCATCCCCACTCAAAAGAAACAGAGATGTATGTATATATTGCGATTCTGTTCCTACTAATCTAAGTGGGAATTCTTAAAGACTGGGGATCAGTGGGAATTACATAAACAAAGAACAGGATGCCCTCAAGCAACACGAGAGCACTACAGCCACTGCTTACCAAACAGAAGAATTAGAGAATAACACATGACTAATTGATTGAGATCAAAATACAGGTAGCATAGTTGAAGGGAATCCAATTCCGATCTTTCTCCTCCTTTAAATTAAACTCAGGAGACTTCCAAAGAAATTGGCAACTTACTTTAGTAGAAGAGCATGAAGCAGAGGGAGCCGAGAAAGTACTTTGTGATGAGGCTCCTCTGCTGCATCCCCGATGCAGCGATACATTCGGCGGAAGGCGAGATCGTAAAACCTCCACGTCCTAAAATTACCCGAAGGTCTTCTTCTGGTCCCTCATCTTCATCTCGTGGAGATGGAGGAAGTCGTGCCACCAGCCCTACCAAACGACTTGAAGAGAACTAGAAAAGGCTACTCGTTTATATATATATATATATATATGAAGATGCAATATGAATGAAGTAACTATTCTTCTTTTTCATGTAGATCATGATCTCGTGTATTTCAATTTTATATTGGGAACATGAAGGAGGATATATATATATATTATATAAAGGATTCCTTTCCCTAGAATGCCTACCTAACTTATTTGGCTGTTTCCGTTTTACTAACATACACGTTTATTTCACAAACCTGACTTATTATATGATCCGTATACATATACACACACACACACATATATATATATATATATACTAGTGCCCTGTTTGGAGTATGGAGTGAGAACACTAGAGTGCTATGGCTCCTCTCTCTTCTTCGCTTTCCTTGTCTCTCTTCCCTCTCGCAGTATCAAGAACTCCGTTAAGGCAGGTATCACCCCTCTCTCTAAAACTTCCTCTACGCTCTCTCTATAACTATTCTTTACCTCCACCAACTTCTACTACACCACCTCGCTCAGGTCCGATCACCACTACCGCCGCCGTCTCCAACTCTACTGCTGCCTCGCCGTCGATGGCGACAGCGATCTCGGCAGGATTAAGCACGCTCCTCCCAACCCCCGTATCGCCCTCGCCGGCGGCGGCACCGGCGGCCATATTTACCCTGCGATCGCGATCGCTGACGAGATCCGCAACGCCGCCCCTGGCGCGGAACTCCTCTTCCTCGGGTCGGAGAGCGGGATGGAGGCCTCTGCTGTACCCGCCGCTGGGTACACCTTCTCCCCCGTCCCTCGCATCCGCCTCTACCGCCCCGTGCTGCTCTCCCCCGCTAACCTCCTCCTCCCCTTCTTCCTCCTCCGGTCGATCGCGGTCAGCTTCGCCATCCTCCGCCGCTTCCGCCCCGACGTCGTCGTCGGCACCGGCGGGTACGTTGCCTTCCCCGTCTGCGCCGCCGCCTTCATCGCTGGGATCAAGATCGTGATCCAGGAGCAGAACAGCTTCCCGGGGCTCACAAACCGTTCTCTAGCCCCGTTTGCCGAAAAGATCTTCCTCGCCTTCAATGGGTGCGTCAAATACTTCCCCAAGCCCAAGTGCTTGGTGTACGGGAATCCTATCAGGCTTTCGCTGCGGAGGTACACGTCGAAGGCGGTGGCGAGATCTCATTTCTTCCCCAAGATTGGGGATAAGGCGCACATCGTGCTCGTGCTCGGGGGTACGGTCGGCGCGAGCGCGATCAACATTGCGGTGCTTAATATGTATTATGAGATGCTACTGGAGCATAAAGATAGGTATGTTATATGGCAGACAGGCGCAGACGGGTACCCCGAGATGGAGAGCCTCGTCAAGAACAACCGACGATTGCTACTCACCCCGTGAGTTGGTCCTTTCGAACTTCATATGCATTGCTTCCTATACTTATCCCTTGTAACTCTGCTCTCAGATCATCCTACTTATTGACTTTGATGAATTTTAAATTTTCTTTAAAGCTCTTAAAGGTTATACGCTAACTATTCAGTTAATTGAGTTTGAGATAACCACAACTACTAGTACTTTTCTTATGCTTGCGACATGGTAATAACTTTTTACTATCCTCAGGAATCAAGAATTTCTAAGATCAAAGATTTAGATATGCAAATAGTTCCTCATTTGAAATTATGATGCATAACTTCAAGTACCAATTCTACATCAGTACTACCTGTAATCTAAAAAAGCTAATGATTCTTGAACTTGCTAGAGGGTTTTCCAAGTGCCTAGTTTGGCTAAAGTGTTTGAATTGTTCTTGTCATCAGTGCCAATTTGAAAGTTGCATGAATTAGTGTACCAATTTTGGTGGACCAATATTTTCATTTGTCTCATGCTTAATCTTTTTGTTGATGAACTCTGATGTACATTTAATATAGATGATCATAAGTTTTTGAGTTTGAGATCTGCTATGTGTCATACTGCAGAGGCAAAGTAGCACCATTTTGTTTTATCATCACGTACTACTATTAATTTCTCTAATCTTCTTCTTGTACGCATTCATCAGTTTTCTATTAAGGTGATAGATATAAAATCAAGGCTAACAAAGATTTACTTATCCACTTCCATTATCTATTCCATTTTCTTATGTTTACCAACTAGAAATTGTTCTTAATTTGTGAAGGTTCTTGGATGCTATGGACATGGCTTATGCTGCCGCTGATGTCGTAGTTACTCGAGCTGGCGCAATGACTTGTACTGAGATATTGACCACTGGAAAACCATCAGTTCTGGTATTATATTCTTTTTGACAATATACTAAAAGTACGTAGATTTTACTGCCATATATATAATCAAAATGATAGCAACTGTTGTTCATATTTATTTTGCTGATATGTATGATAGGTTGCTACATTTTGTTGCGTCAGGTAGGCGGTGTTGATTACTAATTACAAAAATGTGGTGACACTTATACAGTGCTTCTAATTATTACTAATATCTTTTTGTCTCAGCATATTGTGCTGAAATACATTGTGAAGAAATTGTAAGTGTAAATAAATAACAACTTTTCTAAGTACATAGATGTGGTAGGAGCATTAAATGTGATACAAAATCTTATAGCTCTGTGCTATCTGACAATGTCTGATTGTATATAGTATAGATTCGATAGCCAAAACTCATTGTCATGTTAGCTACTCTTAACAATTTTAGCGAATTATGCGTACGTACTAGTGCTGTTTATTTTGAAAGTTTCTTTGCTAATATTTCTATTTTTCCAATCCTATTAATTCGGTGCAAGAATTTCTTGTTGAGCATTATAGAAGTGAACTTGTTCTAGATGCTTACTGAATCATTGACAAGTATCAGTAAATAACCATCTTACAACTATATTTTTCTTCATCCCCAAGACAAGAAACTTTTGTTAGGTTACTGTGACAAATTCAAGTTTCTTTTATTTTGTATTATCTTTGCTAACGTTACATTTTCAAGCAAGTTCTTTTTTATGCTCTTTGCATCTTTCACTTAGCATATTTTATTATTTTAGATACCGCAACCTGATTCTGCCGATGATCATCAAACGAAAAATGCTTACATTATGGCGGATATAGCAGGATCGAGGGTCTTAACAGAAGATGAACTTGATTCAAGTAGTCTTGTAGCTGCAATTGATGAAATTTTAGGTAAGTTGGCCCTTTGTCTGGTTTTAGAATCTTATTCAGATTTCAGATCTCTTTAGTTCAAATTTGGTCTTCAGAATATCAGAAGTATAAAGTAGCTCACAGACCTATTTGTAGAGATTCTTAGAAACTTGAGTTGTAAGCGGTTTTACATTATCTCTCTAGAACTACGACATGATTCAAGTTTCCTATATTTAACAAGATAACTTATAATTCTTCTATAATATAGGTTTTATAATATCAATGAACTAATAGAGCTACGTGCCTGTAAGTTGATGTGAGATTCAAAGAAGCAGAAGGAAGAAGCCATATCTCTGCTTGCAGACTGCAAGCTATTCCATAAAGTAAACAAAAAATTATGTTATATAATAAGCACATGCTCTGACGCAAAAAAGCTGATTCCCTTTGCAAACACTTTGGACTGGTATTGGGAAAGCACTACATGTTGCTTCTTCAGGACTATCTTCAAATTGTCAGTCTTTGGAACAAGTGAAATTAATTACAGTATTATTATACTGGGAGATAGCCTGTGGAATGTTGATGAAGTCTAGAAGCAGTCTACCAGATTTCTTCATAAAAGAAGGATATTGGAGAGAACTTTATGAAAGAATAGTATGAAGCTGCAAATAATGCTGATCAATGTTTACTGGTGTTCCGAAAAAAGGAACTTGGTTACTATCGATTGATCGGATGCTTGAAATGAAATGATTGAAGAATGTGTTTGCAAGTAACAACAGTAGGTTTCGTTACAGAGTGAAAAATGAATTTCATCAGCTGAAGGATTACTTTGTGAACATTTAATCTCATATCTAGTCAGTCACAGAAATTATATTTAATGATTTCATTTATACAATCTAGTTATGTTGTGTCCGCTGCCAATCTGATGGCGAGCCTCATTTTTTCTCAAATACATGCATGAATTGATACACTTGTCAAATTAATTAAACTTTGAATATTTAGATAATGAATCATTTTTCCTGATATTGTTAATGTATAACTAACTACATTATTTGTTGGGCAACATTTATGACAAATGAGGTTATCTTCATATAGCTGTTCTATTTGACCTACTGGCTAATTTTGTCATACCTTATGGGTACTCAATAATGTTAATCTGGAGTATACAGGCGATGAAAGCCTGATGGCGGAGATGTCGGAGAAGGCATTGAGAGCGGCACGCCCTAATGCTGCTGCTGATATTGCTCAATGCATTATTTCTCTCATCACCTTGTCCTCTTCGAAGTGATGTTTCTGTACGAGAAAAGGTTTGCTTCTTTGTGATAGCCTTATTTTCTCTTTCATCGTTTTCCCATCTAGGAGTACCATTTTGTCAGATTTCAGTATTATGCAAAGATATATGGAAGGAGTCATGTAAATTGCGGGAAGGATAAAATTCATGTTATGATCCTAATTCCAACCGAGTATTGAAAGCTTTGGGACCAATCCCAGTGTCCAGTGACATATGCATGTGTGAGCTTATTTTTCTCCTTGTTGTAGTGAGAAAAGGCTTTTCTAAGCTTAATTGTATCACATTTTCATATTCTTTATATTTATCAAGGACAATACTTCTGTCATGGAATCTATTGAATTTGTTCTTTCCTTTTTGAAATTGTGAAGTAGAAACAAGAGGAAAATGAAAGAATTATTTGGTCCTGTGCAGTATATATCCCGACGAATCCATTTGAGTATGAATAACAACTTCTCTATCAAAGTATCAGATGCTGCCGCCTTACATTTCTGAAAATTCGATCTCATGCTGTCGCATCTCCTCTCGTAAGTATTGGAAAAATCATCAACGCTCTGCTTATATGCACACAAATAAGTCTTTGGAGATGGTGATGTAACAACAACAGGTTGCATATGATACAATTCCACAAGAATCTTTTGTATTCCTTGCTTCACGATGGATGGTCCTATATCTTTCCTAGATAACTGATTGAAAGATATGGAGAAGAAATAGTCTGAAATGAGTCCTATTTATTTAAACCAATGATTGGATCTGATTCTAAATTTTAGAACTGGACTAGTTGTCATGCTAGTGTTGGACTCCACCACCACTCCACTTGCAGTCGAAAAAAAAAATTAAAAAAAAAAATCAAATAGCTAGAATTAGAGCTCAACCCGTACTTGTCCACCTACCTGCAGGCTGCAGCACTTATTGCCAACTCACGGGTACCATGAGTGACCACGATAGCATAGTGATATTTGATGAGTTTTTTTTTTTTTAAAAAAAATTTAATTACTATGACACGTTTTCATCGGAACTCTATAGGTAGACGATTTCCTTTTTTCTCTTTTGTTAAAATTATTATGTATCAATTGTTCTTAGCTCCTCCTAGTTGGAGATTTAGAATTTTCTTTTTCCTCCTCTTTGCTTGGCGGGAGCGGCAACCGACCAGTCTATGTAAGACTGCTATTTGGGCTGTTCATTAGTTTGTCAAAAGCAAGACAGACACAACAACCTCCACGCAAGACAAAAAAGTAAAAGATAGTCCAAAGACTTGGAGCCCTGAGCTTTTCAGAGTTGGAACTTCTCTTTATTTTAAACTGAATGACTTTTGCTCCTTTTGCCTGTTTAATTTTTCCACTTTTTCAAGAAATGAACTTTCTTTATGTTAAAATTGCTTCTTTTTAGGACCTTGCCCTCTTGCCATTTGCCAATTGCCAATTGCCAATTGCCAATTGCCAATTGCCAATAGGAGGTTGTATTTAGATCAGAGAACGGTGGTGTATTCACTCAGGAATCACCATCTTTCTTCACAAAATTATTGTAAACTGCACTGCACATCAATTGCTCCTAGTTCCAAGTGGTGGTGGGACCCAACCCCTCATGCTACGTGTCTAGCTTGACTCCAACAAGACACTTTCTTTAATAGTGCCATGAAAGCACCTATAAATGCCTACAGATCTAACTAAAGCTCCAAAATTATAATTGTAGTAGTGTGCCCTCTAACTTAATTTGGACGCAAAAATTTGATTCATTTCCACCACCAAGCTGTACCGCATTTATTTGAACCAGTCCTTAGGATATCGAATGAGCAGTTATACTAAGCATAACATATAATGCTAGTAATATATATATATATACACGTGCATATAGAATTAAATTTGGGGGGAGAGGATTTGTATAGAAAACGAGTGATAGATAATTTATATAATTAAGAGGGATATTATGAGGGTTTGGAAATGTGCGGCTTGACAAGGAGCAAAAGATTAGGATCCGTAGAAGACCCGAAAGTCACTTTTAGATTAAGACACTTTTGGGGAGCTTCCTACAATATGGTTGGATAGATGGCAGTGAGATCTTATCAGGTACAGTTTGTTGGTGCATCGAAAATATATTGGTTGGATTATCTCTTTCTTAGCACAACTTCTTAGTTTTGACTTTGGATGGTAAATAAATACCATTTTGGCAAGTCATGACCAATAATGAGATATATATATATATATATATATATTTTTTTTTTTTTTTTGTAACAGGCAATGGAACTCGGTTCTTGCAAATTCTCTGCTAGAAAAGCACCACGCACCTAACGCTAGAATGCCCAATTGGTCCCTTGGTAGCCGTGAAGCTTATATATAATATATTCTTTAAAATGTAGCTCTACTGTAAGAGGTCAAATCAATTAGAACTTCCCCAACCTTCCATCCACCCTGCAATATATGTACATATATATATATATATATATATATATATAATATGATCAGTAAATAGAGAGAGAGAGAAGTAGAAATTTAAAATAAAACAATATCACGTGCTGAAAAATAAAAGCAAGTGGGACGGACAGTGGACAGTCCATCCTCACATTCGCACGCCCTTTTTTGACCATTTGACCTTAAAGTCTAATATATTATAATTTTGAGGCTCCTTTTAACAAATCCCGTTGCTATGATTACTTATTTTTACTTGGGTTAAAAATGAAAATTATGTAACCCGCAATAGTTGGCAACTACTGGTGCACATTTCATGGTACATTGTCGTCGACTCGTTGATGAATCTACCATCTACTTGATGCTATTGCTAGACAACAAAAAGCTTTAGCTTCCTCATCCTCTCTTCTCCTTCTATACTTCCTCCACATCCCAACAAAAACTTCTCACTAAAATTATTCTTCTCTCTCTCTCTCTCTCTCGGAACCCTAGCCATGGCCTCGCCACCGCCGGACCGCCGTGGCCTTCGGCGGTTCCTCCTTGGACCTTCCTCGAAGACGCTCGAGAGGAACCCCCTCATCTCGCCTCCCCCTTCCTCCCCGCCTCCGGCTTCGTCATCGTCGGCGGAGAAGAAGAAGGGCTTCGCCTCCGCCGCGCTCCGCGGGTTCGGCTGTGCCTCGGCGGCGGCGTCCCAAGCCTACGCCCCCGGTGGAGCGGCCGCCGCAGTTCGGTCTTCAGCCGACTGGCAGGGTAAGCGACCGCGGCGGCGGAGGGGGAAAGAGAAGAGGAAGGAGAGGCGGAGTAGTGGTGGGGGCGTTGATGTCGGCGATGTGTGGTGTGCCCCTGGGATTCCATTCGCCGCGGACGCGTCGGTGGATTGCGTCGTCTCCCACCATCACACGTTGGGGAGAGGGAGGAACGAGGCCGAGAGGATTCATAGAGAGGTTTCCTAGATCTGCTTCTTTTCAAAGTTTTGATCTTTTTGGTTTTCCTGGATTTAGTTTTCTTTGGGGATTTAGATTGATGGGTTTTTCTGCATCTAATTTCATTTTTTTCCTCTCAATTTGGTTGATAAAAAAGATTCTTTTCTTTTTCAGAGGGCTTGCGTTTCTAGAAGGGTCACCATGCAAGAACAGATATCATCCTTCATGGATTCGCCTTCAGATCTTGATGCGCCTTTCTTTGGATCTGAGTTTCTTCCGTCAGGGCGCCTTCGTCATATGCGAGGTTATCATCGTTCACCGGGAGGGCTTGAAGAGGTAATCGGTTAGATGTTCTCATCCATTATAATTAGGAAAATGGTTTGGTACTTGGAGATAATCGCATGTTTATTTAGTCACGGTTATTGAAGTATGTACAATTTGTTCTTGTTTGTTGGGTTTATAGGTTAACATTGATTCTGTTTGCTTGATTCGTCCAACTGTATATATATATTTTGATTTGTTGACTTTGTACAGAAGAGTAGTAGCAAATAATTATCTATAGGACCACTGACTCATCATTGGACATGGTTTCTGGTATCTGAGGAAGAGTTCCTCTACAGTCTTTATTAGTCCTCCATCTGGTTGGTAATTGGTATCTTTATTTCTCAACTCTTTTATATTATTAAAATCAAAGGAGGAGAAAAGAATGATCGTAATTTAGAAATCTTGGTAAGCTAACCTACAGATGAACTTGTAAAGAACCTTTAGGTATAGGTAGCATAAAGTATATGTTTTTGATCTTCCCTTACTCAACAACGTGCAATCTTTTTTCCCCTGATCAAAGGTTACCCCATCCGTCAACAATTTAGGCCCAGCTTTGCCATACCAGTGAGGCAAAGGCAATCATAAGGATTAAACTAAGGACTTGGCTCCTAGCTGTAGGTTAGTGATGTTTTCTGTATTAGATTAATAAATTTGTTTCACTAACATTGTGGATCCGAATTTAACTGCTTATGCAGATAAGAATAAATTTGACTTTTTAATCGTTAAGAGGTCCAAGTGAACTAGTTTATTTTTATTGCAAAATGGAAATACTTCTTATTGGGTCAGAGAAAACTTGGAACAAGCATGCATTCTGTACCATTATCCTCTTTGTATGATATAAGTAAAGACTGAAAAGGAGCCAAAAGGATCAAAGGGAATGGCCAAACAGACTTTGGGAGTACTGTTGCTCTTTGATTCGGCAGAGAAGTACTATGACTTAGTTCCATGGTTAGCTCTGTATTATGCTTTGTGGGTCAGATCACATGTTACCTTTTTCTGCCCATACTGTTGAGGAAAATTGAAAGTAACCTAAGATTATTACATGATATAAGTGGGGAGCTTGAGTTGTATAAAAAATAACTATATGTATGCCATTCAGTAGAGAGTTCCTTAACATATCTACTGTTATATGGAACCCACTTCTGCTGCAAGCTACAATGCTGATACTTCCAGGTGGCATACACAATGTGCTGAATTTTGGATGAAAACACCACACTCACTCAAAATATCAAGTTCTGTCTGTTTAACAATCTTCCTGTTAACCTCTACTCTACAAATGCTTGGGGGAACCTTTTCGATATCCCAGCCTTATGATGTATCAACTGTGCACTTGTGAATGAGTTTTAAGGGGAGCTTATGTCAAATGAGCAGTAAGATTCAATGTGGATAGTATTTAGTCTAAATAACTTCGCTTTGATTTCGATAGGGAAAAATGTTGTCAGTATGGGAGCTCTTATGCTCAAAGCCTATAAAGTAAGGAGAGGAGAGGAGAGGAGACTACTAGGGGGTGAAGTTTAGATGAGCATGCAGGTTGGCTGATACAAGAATTGTGAATATTTTTTGAATGAGGAAAAAAACAGACTATGCATGTGCAACACAGACATGCACACATCTAATGTCATTGAAAATATTAGGAAATAGTAGCGCACCTCTCTACATGCATTCACACATAAACTTACGGCTATTGCTTTAGTGAAAATAGTATGTTATACATGCTTTTCAGGCAACTTATGTTGGATCAAAGGATCCTTCAGGATCTATGCTAACCATATGCCAAATTTGCAGATCATGATGTTCCAGACTAGAGTGTTGTTGGGAGGTATGGATATGTATGATAGATATCAGGATTGGCGCCTTGATGTTGATAATATGACATATGAGGTGATTGTCTTCTTAGATTTCTCTTATTTCATTTGTCTCGGTCATTGTATAGTAAGCAGGATATCAGATTCTCGTCTTCCATGTTACAGGAATTGCTTGAGCTAGGAGATAAGATTGGTTATGTCAGCACTGGGTTGAGAGAGGATGAGATTATACGCAGTCTCAGGAAAGTTAAACACACGGTTTTTGATGCTTCAATGATTTCGACTGAATTGGAACGGAAATGTAGCATTTGCCAAGTACATCCTTGATACTATCTACTTGTTACTTTTTTGATGTTGTGTTCAATAATTGCGGAGGTTGAGTGCCTTTTATCTTGTGGTGCAGGAAGAATATGAAGCAAATGATGAAATGGGAAGGCTGGAATGTGGCCATAGCTTTCACGTATATTGCATAAAACAGTGGCTTTCTCAGAAGAACGCTTGCCCAGTCTGCAAGACTGCTGTTCCTAAAGCTTAGTGCGGACTGGCTATAGTTGTTGGCAGAAACTAAGCTCAGTTCTCTGTCCTTGTCTCTGTACAGTTCTTTTCTCCAAGATAATCACCACATCCATTCTTTCTTGTTGTTATTTTGTTTGCTGATACAATCGACTTTTCAAAGTGTGCTTTAGTCAGGTTGGGGGCAAACATAAATGTCTCATACATTCAACTCTTAGATGAGTGGAAAGTCATGTATTTTGGTGTTTGTTGGAACAAACCCTTTTATATATTCCTTACTATATTTTCCTCATGAAGTTGGCAGTGGTGGCTATGGAATTTGTTAAGAAAAGCATGGCTAGTTTGATTGAGTTAATTTCTTACTCTTAGGATGTGAAAGCTTGGTTCAGTTGCGTTCTTTCGTTTTGGACTTTTTCATTGTGAGGGATTATTCATGTCTTTAATCTGTTGTGCCCTAGTTCTTTTTTAGGGTTACCTCCATTATGATTTAGTACCACATTACACCCTGAAGAATACAAATGTAAGATTTACCCATTACACTATGTAAAAACTGACTGGAACGATCGTAACATATTAACATACCAGTCTCTTCAATTTCGCCATATTAATATTAAGATCAATATTACATCCAATCGGACAATTAGAGTTCCACCTCTTGCCAAATCTACTATCAAGAAACGATCAGGGTCCCTACATCAATTTAATAGATGGAAATTATGATTCAATCCAATTTTATTGGGATCATTCTCTTCCAGTTCCAGCAATAAAATACAAATAGTGCCCACGAAGAAATCTCAGTGGACATCAACCTTCAACCAAACTGACAACGGTGAAGCAAGCTGCTCATAGTGAGATTACACAAACGATGAGACCTACCAACCCCTGCTTAGGAAGAACATCGCTCAACCATACTGTTCATGAAAATCAAGTATCATCTTGGCCAGTCACCAGTCTTATTTTTATCACCAGACCAACACCAACCATGTACCGTTAATATATGCAAATTCATCTTCGAGCATGATTTATGAGACATGAAACTATGATCTTCGTATCTAGATGTTAAAAGAGCCCTTTCGTACAGCACTATCTGTTCTGATCACATCATCGAGGTATTATTCTGGAATCTTCACATCTTATAAAGGTAACAAATTTACAACGTTAGATGGTCAAAATGATACAACAGGTCATCTACACTTTGATTTACAAGAGTCCCCAAACAATTTCCAGGACAACCAAGATATTTCACTTTCTGTAAATAATGTATTTGAAATTGCATCCTTGCTAGTTTATGTTTTGCAGCAGATCATCTCATCAAGGAAGCAGTATGGAACAAAAGGTGGAGAACGTCTACTGGCCTTTTTCGGCTGTTGAATAGGTAAACCTAAATCTGTTCACTATAGTGTAGTGCCTGACAAGCTTTGATTTAATTAAATGAACATGTTGTGATGCTTGCGACAAATTTTAAGTCTTCAATTGGACGATTCATCATGGCGAGAAAGAAACTCTATAATACATGGGTAGACTTCATCCACTGCCTGCATAACAAGATCAGAAGGACCCAATGCATGACATGTTCCAATATGATATAAACTCTTGATTTAAGATGACAAAGCTTAACATCATACCAGCCGCCCACCAACCAAGTCGTAATGTGCATAATGCGGGCCAGCAGATTTTCCAAAAACTTTGTAAGTGACCAAATGCTGAGGAAGAAGTTTCACAGTTTCTGCAGATGCAAAGGCAACAGATCACCAAGGTCAGTCAAGGGAAACTGAACATGTCAACTATACGAGTCCCTCAAATTTACCAAAAACAGCTTCTGGAGGGCAAATCAGGTCCTGATCTCCAGCCAGTGACAGAACAGGGACACTATTTTTATGTAGATGATCATTGTAAGAGAAGGTACCAATCCTGTTACGCAAACCCCCTTCACGGAAAGCAGTTGTGAGCTGCAGGAGAACCTTTGCAGGTACTGTGCCTGTACATTATGATATATTAACCATCAAGGACAGAAAATTCACAAAACAATACCATGGATACCATGGTAAAAGAAAAGAAAAGGTGTACACAAATTTGCAAATGGGAAACTACAGCTAAAGGAAAAATTCATAATCTCCTGACCATGCTCACTGACACAGTGACATGGCAATTTGTGTCTTCAGGAACATAGACATCATCAGTGTAAATGCTAGCAGTCGTTGATCATATGCAATTAATAGGAATATGAGAAAATATTAAATTCATGCATAAACTATTTTTAGTAGCTTTCTCCATGAATACATCATCTGTAGCTTGCAATGTCAATCAGAAAGAACTGAAATGGACTTGATGGAAAAGATTTTGGTTAATTATCTCATTACATATAATGTAGAATGAAGAAATAAGGTAAAACAAGTTTGCACTTACAGAAATTATTCAAAACAAGCTTCGAATACAATTCAGGGTGCATCATGTCCTGTGCTGAAATTTGAGGATTAAGCCACGACAAAACATACGGTGGACGAGTTGATAAAGGATGAGCAGCTGCTAATAATGCTCCCAATGGAACAACAGGAACATTAAGAACCTGTGCAGGATCAGCCTGAAAAGCAAATTCAATTAATATTAACTTCTTAATTATGTTAAAAGATATTTGCCAACAAGTTGCCAAGTCTTCGACTTACAAGAGGCAGTAGCAACTTTAGTGAGGAATTGGATGTTGTATAGTCAACAGATGATGCCAAAGTAACAACCGCTGCCAATCCAGAGTTGACCCCTTCATGACCTTAAAATGGGCGATCAAACAAATATTATGATTAAACATTAGCCGACTTAAGTGACACCAAAATGCCATGAGGGTTATAAACATTGGTACAGAGTGTGTAAGAAAAACTCTGAACATGGACTGTCCAAGTGGAATAACCAAACTCATGAAAAGCTGAAGAACCCTACCACACTTCGACAACATCGCATACAGTAAGATTCCCCCCATCGAGTGACCAATTGCAAGCAATTTTCCATCACTTGTCTTGCTTTGAAGCCTTATATAATCCATCTACAAACAGAAAAACAAGTATAACGGAATGCTAAAATGAATGTAATATGACCAGAAAAAAGATTATTAAGAAAAGAGATGTGAAGAAAGTCGGAAACAGTTGGCTATGTGAGACAAGATCTCAGATACCCCATGACTGGACTTTTTTGAAACAAGAGGACATGTCACCTCACCGCAGCAGGTATGTCCTCCTCCAGGTAGTGATCGAAATCCCAATCATATGAGACAATTAGATCAAGCTGTTTCTGGAAATCTTCTACAGTTGCTGAAAAACGGTCCTGCAAGTCAAACAGTTGAGGCGAGACAGATCTTTGACCTTCTTCAATAATCTTCACGAGACGCTGACTTAGGTCTCTAATTTGATCAGAAATGGCAGAATTTTTCCTGGCTTCTAGAAGACCTGAGACTTTTTCTGCAATCTCATTTAGTCCTTCTGTTAACTGTGCATCTTCCAGAAGTTTTGAAAGTCTATCAAAAAAATTAGCTGAAATAATTCTTAATTGACCTTCATTTAGATAGCCTGATAGTGTTTCAGCTAAACGCATGAAAGTGTCTGTTAACTTTGTTACTAACTGTGGTTCATCCCAAGTTACATCTGTCTTACTTTCACTTACTATGGAGACATCAGAATTTTGCATTTGACCAGCTATCATAGTTGACTGTTTATCTACACATACAACAATTTTCGTGTTATCCTTAGCATCAACAGCACCTGAGTCAGACCCAGCAGACTTGTTGGACTGCTTCAGCATCTTCAATTCAGATTCACGTTTGCTCAAGCCTGCTCCCCGCACTTCAACAATCCATGTGTCGAACCCTTGCATAGACATATGGCGAGCAAATGAAGCCTGAAGGCAAGTGATATGCATCAGAAATATAGACAAAGTTATCTTTGTGATGTCAATAAAAAGAGACCTACAACCAGACATGCACCACTAAGGAGAAGCATGCACATATAGCTTGGATGATACAAATTAAAGAAGCATAAGAAATCGTCCCACTGGCACCTAAAATCCTCACCACTAGCACTTCATATTAATAATTTTCTTTGGTTTCATAAGTATAGCTGTTTTCTTTCGGTTTCTCAAATTTTCATGTTTTCTCATGCAGTTATTTTATGAAGTTCCTTCCAACAATGGATGCCGATGACCATATTTGTGAAGCAGAACAGAAAATAGTCAAAATACAACTATAGCTTTTCATGCAGATGAAAGAAAAACAAATGATCTTTCAAATCTAATCTCATTAACTACATCATTGAGAGCGAGAAGATAAATTCTCTTTATCCAACATAACTTTGCTTGTTTTCTATGTTCCGTGCACCGAGTAACCCTTGTGATCCACGAATGCAAGCTTTCTGCACTGTCAAAGGAACTTCCATCTGCACAAAACATAACAATCCGACCCTTCACAATTTTTAGAACACATCATATATATAGCATCATTTCTAGCAACAGATATCAGAAAAAACAAACAGATGATGCAAATGGCAATAAATCAAAATAAACGTTTTATTTATTACTTTAATCCATCATTTAGGATCACACAATATGGAATCAACCTAGAAGTAAACACTAATAACCACTAAATTTTAGTAGCGGAAACAAGATCTTAGTCAGAGATATCCAACAAAAGAGAACTCACCCCCGGAGAGAGATCAAACCCGATTGCGTTCGTCCCAACCCCCGATAAAAGCACCAAGGGATGATTCCTCTTCGGCGCCTACCAATCCATCAAAAATCCAAATCAAACGCAAGATCCCGAAGAGGAAAAACATAAAACACCAGAAGTGCAATTCTGAAACAAACAATTGCCACCTCCGGTGACGGGGTGTAGCGCCAGAGCGCGAGCCTCCACTCGGTGCCCGGCACCGGCGCGTAGTGGAGCTCGTCGGCGGTGCATAACGCGGGCTTGTTCTCCTCTTTCATTACGGAGGCCGCGCCCGGCGATGCGGATAGCGGCCGCGTGAAGGAGGAATCAGCGCGGGGCAAGACGAGGGGGTACGCGGCGAATGGTCTTCCTCGCCTCCGGCGTCCACCGGCGGCAAGGGGGTCACAATCCACACGGCGGGACGAGGCGGCGCCGCTGCATGGAGGAGTGGAGGAGTGGTGGTAGGCGGCGGCGGTGGCCGCAAGGGCGGCGCGGAAATCGGTGTGGGAGAGATGGAGAAGCATCGAGAGATGTCTGGTTTATTTTCTTTCGCTGTTCCACGTTACAACTATTACCTGTTACTTGTATGGTATTTGGCCACGTTTTTCCACTTCTATTTCTTTGATTGCTTTTGGTATTTGGCCACGTTTTAAGCTTATTTATTAAAACTTATAATTTGTAAATTAAATATTGGCGAAAAAAACTTAACAATACATTTAATTAGTTTAGAATGTATCTACTCTTTTAAGGGGTTAAAAGTGATACATATCAATAGTTAAGAGAGTCAATTGATGATTAGGCGATGGACCCAACTGCCAACCAGATCCTGACTGGCAATTAGGTTGGAATTTAGATGCAGAATTGGGTGTTAACTAAGTCAATGAAAGTGTGCAATTTATTTTTGAAACCTAACCTGTCCCAAATTGGCACAGCTGATGCCATTCTTTACTTAGGATGTTGGTTGTTCTAAGTAGAAGACTTCCGTCATGCTCACTGAAGAGAAAGCAAAGAAGAACCATTTCTTCACCTGATAAAGTTTCTTCTTGTAGGCCTATGTTTATAAAGTTGCCCAATTTTATTACCACGAGGCAAGAGGACCTTGCTAGTTGCTATTGAACATAACTACAACTCAAATCTTCTTCCCAGATCTCCTATCCCTGATAAGCTTGACTAAATTTGGCACTACCTTCCTTCTCTTAATAGTAAATGATCTGAAACGAGTATTTCGATTACCAGATGATGCTGATACATTACTCATGTTTGTCCTTCCTGATGCTGTTGGAATTCCCTTCTTCCTTAAAGATTTTATTGCAGGCACTGCTGCAAGTTGCAGAGCAGAAGTCTCTCCCTTGCACTTAGATATCTCTTCCTCCATTGCCTTCTTTGCAAACAATGACTTCTCCATCTCACAAAGCTTTTGCTCCTCCATGGCTCTGAATCCTTTTATCTCCGACTCGGCAAACTCAGTCCTCAACACAATCTCCTTCTCCGCGGCCTTCAATGCTTCAATCCACAGCTGAGCTGCTGCCACCTTCTTGTCTGCAACAACTTGAACTGCCACTGCACTCCTGAATAAGTAGTCATATTCGCATTTCGAAATAGATAATGCAAACCTGCGATAAATTGAATCAGCTCTAGCCTTCATGGTCCTATCTGCAACGTCCTTTAACTTCTTCAATGCAGCGGCTTCTGATGCTTTAACTAGCTTTAATAGTTGAGCTGCAGCTTGCAGTCTGGCATCTAATGAGCTGATCTCGATGTCGGTCTTCTTGATTTCTTCTCTAGTACATCTAGTCTCTTCGTCAACTAGCTCCTTCTCTCTCTTTGCTGCATCAGTTTCTGCTCGCAGTTGTTGTAATGCTGCCAATAGACTCGAAATTATCAATTTAGCCCTCTCATCAGCCACTGAAGCAGACTCCAATCTAGACTTGGCACTCAGAAGCTCTGCACTGAGGTACTGAACATTTGAATCAGCTTTCTTTTCTAGTCTCTTCAATCGATTGGCTTCTTCAGACAGATGCATCTTATCCTCTCGTATTTGGTCCATTGAAGACATGAGTTGAAATCCTTCTTCCTTAATGGAAGCCAATTCGTGCTTCGCTGATTGCAATTCTAACCTCCCTTTTTTCATTCTACTATTAGTCTGCATTGTTCTGGTCAACTCCATTTCATTTTGTAGAACAGTCACATCTGAATTAGTCGTTGCGAGCTTTGTCTCAAGTGCCTTGGCTCGATTGATTTCTCTACGAAGTTCCTCTATTCTCTTTTTTGCAGCATCCATGTTCTTGGCAAATTGACCTGCCGCCGCCTCTCGCTGAGCTTCTACTTCTCGCCATTCCTTTCCAGCTTCAATACGGGCAAGCTCCACTAGGACATGCTCTTCGTTGGCTTCCTCTATCTCCTTCTTCAGCTCATCCACCAACAGCGAATGATACTGCGTTTTTGAAGTAGAAGCTTCGATTTCCTTCTCAGCTTGAGCTTTCGCTTCTAAAGCAGATGTTATATCATGCTTCAGTCTGCTCAGCTCTTTCTTCACATTATCCAATTCCAGCATCACTTCAGCAAACTCCTTTTTGCGTGTCCCAGATCTGTGAATCGACTGAAGCTGTGATCTCTGAGTCATTGCTTTGGCATTGGCCTCCTCAATTTTGCGTGCAAGTTCTCTAGCCGTGCTCCTGACTCTGAACAATTCAGGCTCGGCATGAGCTTTCTCCTTCTCTGCTGAAGTCTTAGCCTCATGTAGCCTGCTAATGTCCATTTTTGCGAGATGGAGTTTGCCAGTTTTTGAAGGTAAATCCTATTGAGCACATATAAGTTGCCTCAGTAACTGAACTTGGTTCACTGAACCAGCACTAAATCACATGATATATGGCAGTATACAATTTAAAGCTAGTACCTCAAGTATTGAAATCTGGGACTTGTGCATCTTTGATTCTCTTCCTTCAATTCTGTCACAAGAGAGGCTAATGGCAGCTTCAAATCCATCTGTGCTCTCAGACTTTGTGTTGTCCATTTGAATCAATGATACCCAGTCCAAGCACATCAGAGAGAAGTAATCTTTAACTGCATCCTATTTATGACAACTCCAGTGCTCATTTGAGAAATGAAACTGCACAAGTAGGAAGAACAAGAGCTGTGAAGGAAAAAATAAATAAAAATAGAGGCTTCATTCAGTACTTCAGTAATTATCATGAGATAAACTCCAAGGCTATCTACATGGCAAACATCCAAAGGAACCGTCGCCATACAATTATCCTGATTTCGTTTTAATCTCCTAGTATCTATCAAAGTATCCAGCTCAGAAATTTTCTTTAAATGTCGGATAGTTGGCAATTGGCTTAAAGAGTTCAAGTTCAGTTCCACCTTGTTGCTTGTATTCTAGCAGGTCTTCTATTTAAGAGATGGGCCCTTTTCATGTTGAGAAGAATAAACGCTGAGCATTTTCTTTACCTCAAAAAACAGTCAGTTAACAATTATTTCAGATTGTTAAATATAAAAAAAAAACATTGTTTTCTAACGGCTTAAGGTTATAGTAGTTAAAAAGAGAGACTGTTAAATATAAAATATATTATCAAAATCAAAATATATAATGTAGAGAGAACGATCGCTGGTCCATCAAGAATTTGATCATTTTGGATCTAGATTGCGACAAATTCGAGTCATATACTAAAAATAAATTTTAAATACAAATGAACCCTTCTTATATAGCATTTATAGTAACTAATATGTGATAATTTCTTACTATTACACACATGCACGCGCGCAAACACAAGACAATATCAACAATCAATTTTAAAGATACCAAACCAAACCATATAATAAATGTGTAAGATTCTTAAGATTATATTCATCTTAAATTTTCATCCAGCCATTACTTCACAAGAAAGACTGATCCTAAATTGGGAAACTTGGAGAAAAAGAATAGTAAGTGCGGATGGAGATTCTTTTTTTCCCAGCTCAGACGGTTTTTTGCTAATAGAAGGGATTGTGACACGTATAGTAATAGATCGTATAGAAAACTTACAACCTCGTATGTAGATGATCCGTTGCAAACAGCAAACCTGTCAACCAATCAGCGACGCCACACCTAAAACCAGAACAAAACCAAAAGTGAAAAAAACGAAAACGAAAACATTTCGAAGAAACCCCGACGCGGAGGAGAGGAGGAGACGATGGGAACCCGGCGATCTCTCCGACGCCGGAGCCAGCTACCTCATTCGCCGCCGACGCCTGCGGATCCAAGTCATCAGCCTCCAGGATGCGGCCAGGCGGCGTCGGAGTGCGTGGCGAGCACGTGCGTGCTGTGCGCTTGTTGCCCCCTTTGTCTTCTCTGTTGCTTTGTCCTCCTCCCCTTCCGCCTCGCCCGAAGCGCCGTCAGCCGGTGTGCCCACTTCCGAAGATCACGCAGCCTCTCGGCCGGCGGGGGGTACTCCTCCTTCTCCGACATCGATCTCGATGGCGCCGAGCCCCAATGGAGGCCGGAGGAGGAGGAGAAGAAGCTTCGTGGCCCATCTCGTTGGAGGCGCAAAAGTTAGTGGACCGGAGTGGCGAATAGCAAAGGTGGGCTCGAGTTTTGGTTAGAGATTGGTTGTTTTCGATTGGATGCTTTGATTGATCGACACAGTAGAAGCCTCCTCTTTCGGATTCGGAGGAGAGTTTGCAAGGCAGAGGCTGAGAGAGAATTTCGTGACTTGCGTTTGAAAACTTAGGATCATTTTTCGAGGAATTCATTCGAATCAATGGAAATCGAATTTGCCGCCTAAATACAAATAGATCTCAGATCTATGTGTATTTGATTTATAAACTCATTGCACCTAAATATAGTTTGAAAGATGATAAAAAAAACAGCAGCGTATTATTATTATTTATTATTTTGGAAAAGTTTTACTGGAAAATAAATGAGTTATATATTTAGAATACATACATACATTCATACATACATACATTCATACATTCATACATACATACATACATATACATACATACATACATACATACATACATACATACATACATACATACATATATATATATATATATATATATATATATATATATATATATATATATATATATATATATATATTTGGGTTGAGAAAATCGAAGAAGGTTAGGATACGATGGAGGGTTGGATTCGCGCGATGGTTGAAGCCATCCATTCCAGCCGCACGCAGGCTGTTATCTTCCTCTCCGGTGGAGCTTCTCAGGTTCCCAATTCTCTCTCTCCTTCCTGTTGGAAATTTCTTCCTCTCGTCTCGAGTCACGAGTCAATAAGCGGAATTCGAATCGAATACTTTCAGGCCCTTGGATGGTTGATGTCCGTCCCAGGAGCTTCCAACACGATTCTCGAGGTCGTCGTCCCTTACTCCAGGATCTCTATGGCCCAATTGCTCGGCAAGGTAATCCTCTTCTAACCCCCACCCCCCCCTATATAACATATTTATTCTTTAATATTCGGTTAATACACTCTCCAAGTGATTACGGATTCTTAATTTTATTCGGAACTCATTTGTATACATCTCTGGCCTTCAGATTCCGACTCAATTTGCTAGCCAGCAAATCGCAGAGGAAATGGCTTTAGTGGCATATAATCGTGCTTTGAAGCTTTCTAGACCAGGTTTGCAGTAGTAGTCCAAATCTGATGAAATCATGTTTCCTATGATGTCCTCTTTACGATTTATGTTTGTCGTAGAATGCAATTTTGATATATGTTCACTTGTTACGTGGATGTTTAAAGTGATGGTCATGGAATGCGAAGTCCTGTTTTCATGATCAATGACATTTAGCTTACTTTTATTTATAATTATTGCTATGGCATAATTTTTATAGTGATTAATTAATCCTGAAGGGCAAGTATATAAACAAAGATTCCTTCATGTGATGTTCCAAAAGGTGGTTGTGGCGTTGAGTTTCACAGGCATGCATATTCTGTGTAGCTCCATTATTTCAGGGGCTACAGTCAAATGAAAATGATATTATATTCTTTTAGTAGTTTTGGATGTTAGAGGAAATTGGTGAAAGTCTTTAGTCTCTTCTATAAACCCTGATCCAACAAGTTTTAGATTACATATTGAGATTAGGTAAGGAACAAAGTATATTTTATAACTGAGCTTTGTTCACTGAACAAAATATTCAAGTTCCGCTCTCTTCTTATCACACAATTATTAGTGGGGCACTAGAGGGATCAAAGCTATGTGCTTCTCATCTTCCTATCACAGCATCAGGGAAATAAGTTCAAATGAATATCCACTATTTTGGTTCTACACAAGAATCTAATGTGCTTTGCTGATAATAAAGGATTGGTCATAATCCACATATTATGTTGGATGTCTATTTTCTTTGCAAGGTTTTTCCCTCCTTTTTCCTTCTAGTGCAATATTATATCTGTGTTTACAATATAACTAAATCAGAACTTTTCTTTCAATAGGTATGCGAGTTATGGGTGTTGGATTTACTGGGTCATTAGCTAGCGCACATCCAAAACATGGTGACCATAGGTACTCTTAGTCTCACTTTTCAATAGTTTTTTTCTCTAATAAGTTGTTTCTAATAATATGACTATGTTAATTGACTAATTAGTCGAGTTCGAGTTTATACTTTCTTACAATCGCTACTATGAAAATTATTGCTTGATTCATTAAGATATGGAGTCGACAATAATACTAATTATTTTACTTGGTGAAAATACATCCTCAATAGAGAAGCACCAGGAGTAAGTTAATTTAACATTTGAGTTTAGCAAATGAGTAATGCCTATGAAATTGGATGTAATCGATTAAAATAGTGAAGATTACACCACTCGATGAATAGATTAGGGTAGCTGCCACACGTCCATATAGAGTACAATAAATTCTTTTTTAACTGAATACAGCCACAGATGGTTTGAAGGTGTTCCATAGGTATACATAGCTCGACATGGGTAGGCTAACAAGTCAATAATCCTACTTGCGATAATAACTTATGCAATATGTTACAGCTGCTTAATATCTACTTTATGTTTGTTACCTATCCTTTTCCTGCCACCATAGCCTGCTGTCCTCTTTTGCTTTTATTTCTACAGAAAAATGTATCACCATGCATGATTTCCTTGTTTTCTTGTGGATGTTTAGGCTTTTTGAGTTGGATCTTATCCATTTAGCTAGCTAACAATTATTTGTGGCTTCCATTTAGGTTCTACTTATCAACACGAACGTATGATTGCGTTAGGACCTCGAATGTTACTCTGCTGAAGGTAGTTATTGGTATGCTGTTCTCTGGGATTCACTTACGTAGATTGAGAATTCAGTTATTTGAAATCTTTTATCTAGGGATTACGAACTAGAGAAGAAGAAGACAAGGTTTCTAGCCATATCTTACTTAAGGTATGATGTAAGTAAATGCATTTTCATTCTTTGTTCAAGTGTATATCACAATGTGCGATATCCTTTGGTTCCTACGCACTACAGTGAATCGCCACCAGCACACTAGCATTATCACCAATACAACAACAAAGCCTTGAATCCAGCTATTTACCATTGGAATTTCTTTAGCAAAACAAGTCCAAACATTTTTTCTTACACTCATTATGCACCATTTTGCTTTTCTATTTAATCCCACGGAAGCATGAACTTCCAGTATCACAGTTATCAATCAAATTGCAGAATGTTTATTTGTTTGCTACTTTTCTATTGGGATCTTATGTTCTGCCCTTTCCCAAGGCAATTGCAGATGCTTGTAAAGTCTCTGCAACCTTTAAGTCGGAACTGCATGACTCTGAAAGCCCACATGAATGTGAAAAGCAATTTGATGAGGATCAAGAGTTGCAACAAGTTATTGATGGACAACTGTGCATGAAAATATATAATTTTTCTAGTGGTACTACAGAAACCTACGAGATATGTGCTGTCCATCATGTAATTCGCGTATGATATTTTCATGATCATACGCTTTTTTGGTCTTGTAGATATGCACACAGTAAATTCAGAGAGGAAGATTATATTGTCTGGTTCATTCAACCCCTTGCATGATGGTCACCTCAGGTTGTTAGAAATTGCATCAAGGTGTGCAACTCTATGAAACATTGCTACTATTTACTCTTTTTTTCCAATTTTAATTGTTAGATCCATGATCACATTAAGTTACGATAATATTTTCATGGTAGTAGCAATCCACTATGTGTGGGAACGGCTCTTCTTTGAAACTGTTCTTAATGAGTTACTTTTATTAAGAGACTAAATCAAAGATCATGCATAATGCTGATTTCCATTTATTTCACTTTAGCAGAGCATGACATGTAGCACATAACAGTACTAGCTAAATCTTGCATGGTAATATTCCATCAATCTGTCATCCATTCTAATGTATATGTTCCATTTATCACTTAATCAAGTCACCTTACTTTTATCCTTACTTTTCGGATATAAGCAGGTTCTTTGATAATCATTACTCAATTAATATAAGTGATCATTTGTAGACTTACACAAGACATACTAGAGCACCATATGTATTGAGATGTGATCTTTTAGATTATTTTCTAATTGCAGTGTCACCTGAAATGTTTCATTGTCATAAAAATATTAATCCGATGACGTAGTTCATTGAAGAATGATTGCAATAATAGAAACACTCTCTGAAGGAATTGCATGCCTTTTTTTATGTCATTCATGAGTGATTACTTTTAGGTGTTTATTCTTCACTTGTCTACAGCATTTGTGATGACGGGCTTCCTTGCTTCGAGATGTCAGCAATCAATGCAGACAAACCCCCATTAACAGTGGCGGAAATAAAAAGTCGAGTCCAACAGTTTAGGAAGGCAGGTCTGTACTACTCCTAGATATGAATGGCTTACAATGTTACATCTATTTACCACTGTCTCAGTTCTTTCAGATGTTCATATCTATATTTTCTACACCTTGGCCATAATTTGTCCTGTTAATCTTTGTCCGAATGCCTTCAGATGATGATGTTTTATCTCTTCTCGTTCAATGCTAATTCATTGTATTTAAGTAAACAAAATTCATATCTTCTGGTACTTCCCCTAGGATCTGGATTGTAATTTGTTTTAAGCCATGTACTACTGCAGAACATACTCCACGAGTATCTAGTGTTCTGCTGGATCATTTAATCTTCTATTCTATTATCTTAAAATTAGAAATTTCCATGAGTACTAGAAGCTAGGAAGTACATTTACTTCCGTACTGTACTTGTGTCCATATCGGGTATGCTACTCATCAGGTACTTTGCGGATCTCTAATAGTATTTGTAGTTTTCAGTTTTCTGGAATGGAACTAATGTTTCAGATATGGACTGATACTGCTCAGATACAATAATGTGGTGGCAAGTTAAATTGAAGGAGACTTATATCTTCCATTTTCTGTTACATCAGGAATATCTGACTTGCAATAAATATTAACATGCTATTTTGCAGAAGATGATTTATAATCTGAAAGATACCTAATTTAGGATTCTGCTACTTTGTGGATTTTAGGCAGCTTAATTCCTGTATCAAGCATTTAAAGGACTAAGGCATTGTTCTTTGTTGTATCTTAAAATGATTTTGACCATCGGAAGTTTTTCTACACATTTCTTCTGTTATTATTGTTGTTAAATGGTCCTATGATATTCTCTTCATTTTTTATCCAGGTAAGACTGTTATTATATCGAACCAGCCTTACTTTTATAGAAAAGCGGAACTTTTACCTGGTAGTGCATTTGTGATTGGTGCAGACACTGCTGCAAGACTTATCAATGTAAGAAGCAACTACTTTATGGGTAGACTGTTAGTAGGCCACATATTCAGCTTGCTCATTTAAGTAGCCCATTTATTATTTATATCTGTTTGCTTGTTCCTTATCAGTTTGCAGTTTGAATGTAACTTGATCAATTAGTTTGAATGTAACATGGTGACATAACCTCTATCATTAGGACTTGGGAGTTAGAATTTGTCATCTTAGTAAGGAAGCATTGTACTCTCCCTGATAGTTCTCACCCACAGAATCTTACACATTAAAGGTGCTAGAAGAGCAGTCTAAAACATTTTCCTTTGTACGTTTTGAGACCGATGAGTAAATCCTGTCTTTAAGCATCACGTGAATGGATTTTTATAATCTTGAGAGAGCAAATCCATAAGCTGCTAATGCTGTCATATTCTGTCTAAAGATCTCAGATACAAACAATATTCTTCATCTGAGGCAAAGCCTCACAGTCTCATCTCAGATAAAAGAACTTTTCCATTGGAGATGTATAATGGCTTATAAAGGTCTTTCCTACTTAAGAAAGTTCATTTCCTGTAGCCTAAATACTATGGTGGAGATTATGGTAGAATGCTGGACATACTTCTTGAAAGCAAACGAACAGGTTGCACATTCCTTGTGGGTGGCCGAAAGGTCGATGGTGTCTTTAAGGTACAATATGTCATGAAGCATTAGAATTTATTTATTTATTTTAACTCTTCAATCCTGATATTTAGTTTTGCGACTTACAGGTTCTGGAAGATTTTGATATTCCAGAAGAATTGAAAGACATGTTTATCTCCATACCAGAGGACAGGTTCCGCGTGGATATATCATCAACTGAGATAAGGAAAAGCAGAGGACTTTGACGTATTTAGTAATTGAATTCTATTCTAACAAGATGTAATAACATTTTATGGGATATCACTATTCTTGAGGTCCTCTATTATTCTTATGACACTGCTATTGAGTAGCTCAGAACTGGGGATTTGGATAGACATCTACCAGAATGGAGCAGTGATATTGCAACAACCTGTATCTTATAATTCTGAGAATTCAGCCAACCTTTTTTTTTTTTTTTTTTCCCCATTCTTGAAATGAGATTTCAGCAAAGCTTCTGTATAGCATCACATTTTGCATGTTTAAACTCTTTGAAGATTCAAAAACCATAAGCTAGTGCATGTTCATTTCAAGCCATATTCGTTCTATTCACATCAAACCTTTTATTTCAAATAAATTAATGTCTCCATTTTGTACAGGATAATTGACATAAAATCTTTTCAAAGGAATAGTAACCATGGCAGGTGAAGACTACCAAGAGGAAACACTCATTTGCGCTTCTTATCCTTGCCCGGGGCCCTTGGAATTTTGTCGAGAACCTTGGAATCCAACTTCTTATAGAATTTCTTGAGGTCTTGACTGCTCTTGTTAGCTAGATGATCCACTTCTGTCTCATAGTGTTTGTACAAAGCAGGCAAAGTATGAAGGCATAAAAATCCTACAGGAAGGAAAAACTCGTTCACGTTATGATTAATTAGGAATGTTTTCATGCTTCTTTCATACGAAATAAAAGATAATATCTGATTCTTCACAATCTATAAACTTAAATATTTAGGTAAATTTGCTTCATGAGTTACTTGATTCATACCCAGATATAAGAGACTAATGAAGCTGCAATAACTTCCAAGAACTGATAAGATCCATAGAGAACCAATGGCCTGATCCCAAGAAGAAGACTAGAGGCATCATTCTTTCATTCTTTGTTTAAGTAGAGTTAGAACGTATAAAACAATAATAGAAATACCAAGAGGAACAGCTTGAGATCTTTTCCACAGGCAATTTTGTAAAAGAGAGATACGAATTTGCTTAGTCTTCCATTGAAGGCTTTTGCAACCTCCTTTATCTTAGCTTCAGAGACGATGACTTCCGAGATTTTTGGAGGGTCCCTGAGAAATAGAAAATTGAAGAACTTCAAAATTTTGAAGCATAGCATATCTAAGTTTGTATATATAACTATGACATTGTAATTAATATATATACCTGTCGATGAGAGGTGCACCATTTGACCAGATAAAAACTACAAGCATGGCCGTAATGGAGACATGGCAAAGGAGTGTGAGGAAATGGTATTCCACCACCTCGAAGAGAAACCATGCAAGTGTGGCCGCGACGAGAATCCCCGCCGATAAATTCTTATTCTTCCATAGCAAGATATCCGCCACTATTCATCCAAATCCATGCAAAGTACATCACGTCAAATTGTCGATCGAATATATAGTAAATGTACGTAGAATAAGAACGTAGGTAGAAAACAGTATGGAATAAATTGCACCTCTTCCTCCACCTAAGAGTTCACGAAGAGACCTCTCTCTGTGGGACTGCTCTGCTTTTCTGGTGGTTGAAATGACCGGCGCGGATGCCTCATCGGAATCGGAATCGTACTTGAGACGAGGCATGGCTTTGTTGATGTTGCTTTTGGCGACAAAGATTGAGTCCTTATAATGGCTTCAAATTCTAAGCTTACTTCCTAGAGGAGGAGCTGAGAATACGAAGGAAGGAATAGCTTTTGATGGGATATATAGCTTGCTTCACCAAAGAGGTTAATTTTTCCACGAGGGAGGCAACTTTAGCAGCATATGTCTTGAAGTATTCTGATACTTAACGACGATCATACGTAGTCGGAATAAGCGAGTTTGATCGATAGGTGGTGCAATTCTTGGAATAAGTATACATATCCTACTTATTCTCCCTGGCTTGTATCACGAAATCGGCTGGAAAAAATTGGTTCCGAAAATAAATTCTATCTAACTTTATTGTTTGGAAATAAGTAGGAATTTATTTCAATTTGTTCTTTTTTTTTTATACTATTCCCTTTACAGAACACAGATTTGATAATTATACATAACCTTAGAAACTAATAATATATTCAGAATTAAACAACTAGAACTAAAGAAGAGGAGATAGGGGAATTACGTACCTAACTTGGGGAAGAGGAGAATGGTAACGTAAGAATATATGAGAGGAAAAAGACATAGGTATATAAGGTTTCATTAATTATTATAATTAAGGGTGATTATGAAATATAAAAAAAACTTGGTTAAGTTAGAAATGAATTCTAGCAAAATCACAGCTCAAATCATCTGACTTTGTTATGTATAATAAAATCATCCTAAATCAATTGATCAATTTCTCATTGGGAGCATTCCAATCATAAGATCTCATTCAAATAGAATTGTAAATCCATTCAAATTCTCTTATTTAAGGATTTCAAACAATGTGTAAAACACCCTACATTTTATCTTTATTATTATTTATATTTTAGAAAAACCTTAAAATTAATTCTAAGTCTCTAACCTAATTAGCAGGCTAGTAGTTGAAGGAACAGAGATACAATGTTACCTTTAAAAAAAATTTAAAAAATAATCCTCATTTGATCTTAAAATATTTCTCCTTTTTATTTTTATTTAAACTTAGCTGCATGATAACTTTGGGTTAAAAAGATTAAGGCATTTTTAAGATATTAAAATTAAATAAGAAATATCTATATAATAAGATGTGATTAATAATAAAAGGCAAACCATAGGCCAACCCAACTGGTATCCAATTGAGCCCTCGTAAATAGTTTTTCTTTTCTTTTCTCTCTCCTTAAACTAAACTAAACTAAACATAGTAAATTTACTTTTCTCCTCATTTCTCAATTATATTCAAACAATTATATTTAAAATATATATATATATATATATATATATATATATATATATATATATATATATATATATTTTTCTCTCTTTCTCTTTAGTTCTCTCAGAGTGTTAGATTCATGATGATGCCTAGGCGTAGATGGCGCCCACTCTAATCACATCATTAGGACACTCTAATCACTTGACGTGATGATGCGTGATGGAGCTTTTCGAGAACTTCTTTTGTATATAAATATATATATATTTCGAAAACCACTGGAAGGAGTAGAACGGTGTTTTTATAAGCCTTTGCCGTAGGTATAGTGATGTAATTAGTGCACAACAAGTTATATATAATTTGACACAGTCATCACTGGCACTAGACCAGTGACATCTAACCCATTATTCAACCAGCCATCGGACACGTGTGTCCGATAATTATATCATACTCAAGATTATATTAAAAAAGAATCTCCGTCATCAAATTAGAGCATTAATTATAATCGTCAGATAACTAACGTTTGGGAACGACGTAACTAAGACAAGGAACAAACTGATTGGGGAGTAGAGTTTGTGACCTAAGAAAATTCGTTCGGCATCGATAGGAACATTCCCACGTGACCACCGACAAGATTTATGCACACCCCAATGTCTACCACCTTTCCCTTTCTTGTTGCTTAGCTTCACGTGCCACCTCGCTCTACAAATATACAGTACCCCAGCTCTAGCTCCCTCCATTATATCTATCTCCTCCTCTCGATCGCCAACCCAAAACGTACTACATACCACTGCAGTTAATTACGATGAAGTCCTCCATCTTCTTCCTCTTCCTCTTCCTCCTCTGCCGAGCACCATCAGTGGCCGCCGTCACGTGCAACCCCATGCAGCTCACCCCCTGCGCCGACGCCATCCTGAAGTCGGCGCCGCCTTCGAGCGCGTGCTGCTCCAAGCTCAAGGACCAGAAACCGTGCTTTTGCCAGTACCAGAAGAACCCGAGCTTGCGGGGATACATCAACTCCAAGAATGGCAAGAAGGTTGCAGGGGCTTGCGGGGTACCCATACCCAAGTGCTAGCTAGCTAGCTAGTCTAGCATCACCTGGCATAATCTAATCAGTATCTACTACTTTGGCGTTGATCAGTTTGCTCGTAGTTCGCAGCTCGTGATCCTGTGGTCCGTTTTAACGTGGTGTTGTTGCTGTGGAGGGCTTTGTTTTCAGGTAGTGAATAATGTTTACTGAAGTTAATTATATATGTGGGCACTGATATGATAATAGAGTTATGAGGAAGGGGAAATGCTATGTTTTGCTTGTTAGTATATTTCCATCTTCTACATAGTGTAGTAGTATTTAAGATGGTAATGTGGGTTTAATTTGGTTTCTAATCTTTTCGGTTCTAGTTTTAATCTCGCATCATCCGTAATATAATTAAGTGTAACTATGTAACGCAACTGATGAGAGGATGGACCTAAGTAAGCGCATGAAGCCAAAGCTCT
This sequence comes from Typha latifolia, assembly GCF_019914945.1. Lineage (NCBI taxonomy): Eukaryota > Viridiplantae > Streptophyta > Magnoliopsida > Poales > Typhaceae > Typha > Typha latifolia. The sequence goes on from NC_133094.1 coordinate 257,730, forward strand.
GCAATGCCATCATATATATATAACTGTAACATTTGTAATGGCACTGCTCAGCAATAAGTTCCCGAGGTCCAAACAAAACATTTTTGCAGTGTCCATCTGTAAACCAAACAGAGGTGTATGAAGACAATGGATGCTGATGCCGAGACACACGATAAGTAACAAAATGGTGCTGATAAACAATCATATAAGCCTCAAGTGCATGCTTAAAGGACGGCAAACAATTGAAGAACATAAAAATAACAGAATGCCAACACAAGCAATTGGAATCCAACAAGACAAACCGAATTATAATTACTCACGTAGCTGTTACTTTCGGGCATAGTTTATGAATCTTAAACTCAAAGAGACCCTGTCATAAGAAACAAAAATTGTTGCTACTTCTCAAATGACAATCGAACACACACACAACTGGGATCAGCAAAAGCAAGCAACCAGTAAACAATAACAGGTACCCTTGCTTGCTGATGCACTACAATCTCGCAAGAACACAACTAAGCAATCTTTGGCTGCAAAGAACTCATGCGCTTGGAGTAGTTTCCTTTTTGGCTTCTGAAGAGGCTTCGTCTACATCTCCAGTCTTCTCTACATCCTGAGTTTTCTCCAGTTCTTGTTCTGATGAATTGAAAGCTCATTCAATGTTAGAGTTTGCAGAATTATGGACAAGTCAGCTACTAAAAGTAATGTTTGATTCCTTTCTAAAGCCAAGAGTGACAGATGATGATTTCATATTTAATGCAGCAAATGAGAAAGTTATTACACGATAACTCATGATTTACAATAATTGACCTTCATCATCACTATCTTCAAGATCATCATCCATGCCATTGCCTCCCATGCTACCAAAGTTCTGCATGGAATCATAGAAAAGATCAGCAAAAACTTAACCATTTTATAAGTGGAAAAATTAATGTGTGCGTTGCTACCGAAAAATCCATTCCTCCTAAGTCCAGATCACCACCTGAAAAAACAAGAAAAACATGGTAACCATAATTGGAATGCATAATGCACAAATTCACTAGGCATCAAGTCAATAGTCTTACAGTTGTTTGTTTGCCAAAAAAAAATACATCAGAACAAAAAAAAAAGAATTATATAAATTTATTTTTAAGAGTTTAAAATATAACAAAATCTTAGTATGAAATCTTGTTCAGTTAGGCATTTGAGCTGTAAAATGGGCATAAGATAGAAATACCATCATTGATTAGCATCTGAAATAAGCATTATCTTCATATGATAATAAAAACAAAGCTTATTTCTCATATATACAGCTAGTGGCAAGTGTGTACCCAGTCTCTTATAAGGGACACAATGGAATGATGTTTCACCTACCATTTGCTGCTATTTTATGTAGTTGAAAGACTAAAAGGTCCAAGCAAAAACACAAAATAAAACGGAATAAACTCTGAAGATGGAAAAAAAAAATTCAAGATTTCAACAGACTCCATCAATGACTCATGATCTGCGTGATATATGCGTCCTAGGAATTTACATGCCACAAATACAAAGATATGGTTGTGACCAAATATAGAAAAAATTAAAAGCACTCACCATCCTCATCCTCATCCACCCACTTGTCCCAGTCAACTTTCACGAAGTGGGGTGTTTTCTCGTTAGTACTCAATAGCTTCTTCCACCAGCACTGCTCTGTTTTTTCTAATACACAGAAGATAGATCTGACACCTGTGTTTATTTTGCTTGCCTGATAATCAACATTAAAAGAGTAAAAAAATTGGATGAAAAAGAATATCTAAGCATTCAAATGTAAGTTTCTCTGGTAAATTCAAGGAGAATACTTACCTCTACGTTTACTTTACCATGAAGATTCATTTTCAACTCATAATAGCTGTTACCAGATCCAGCAGTTGCAGAAAAAGTGAAAACACCATCAGGTTCAAGATTTATCTTTACATCTTTTGCATCAGGCAATTGTACAGTGATGTAAACCTTGTCAAGTCTCTGTGCCCACTTCACTTCAGGGTGACGACTGGAAAATAGATTCACAACTTGTTAAATTGAAACTAAAGAAACATCTAGGTGAAAATTGAGATTTGGGTGTACTATCTTATAAAGAAATTAACAGAACACAGAGCAGACAATATGTGCAATAGTTTATATATTTTCATATGAAACTATGCATACAAATATATGCAAGACATTTTAGCTCCTAAAGAATAAGAAGTTAAAATGCTTGAATCAACTGAAGCACAAAAGCCTAATGGCAAGAAACAACTAGAAGCACAAGTCTGAGTAAGTCATTAAGGACCTCTGAAATACTATTATTTAGATTGGATTCAAGTTCAAGAAATGGAAAAATGATGAATATGTCTAACACAGAATATGTGTAACACAGGGTGATATTACAACTACTTCATGGGCCATGTAAGATGATCATGAAGGCCTTCAATATTGGATTTCTTGATCTTTTGTTCTAGACAACAAAAAATTTCATGTTATCTAATTATAATATTACGACTATACAATGCCAAAATATTTGGTGCTTTCACACTCAGTCTATTAGGTTGTCTAGAAAACGCTCTATTCTGCACAACAAGCAAAAATTATCCAAGTAGTAGTCCATTGTATTAAAGATTTACAAATCTTAGTATGAATAAAAACAAATTCTCTGCCAATATAGCATACATTCCGATGAATGATACGATGATTTTGAAGAAAAGACTCGTTCTTTTTAATCTTTATCTAGAAAAGAATCACATTACCAGTAGGACAAGTTGGAAATCAACAACTGTAACACAAATTCTCTTCCAGCAACCAAACAGTGCATTCATCTTAGTATAAATAAAAACAAAAAGCGAAGGAATCAAAGTAGCTCAAATGATGGCCGTGATAACTAACAACAAAAATAAAATGATTTCCAGCACAGCACGCCGTTCAGAATCCTTTAGACTCCTAAAGTTTGCATTTTGAAATGGTACTCCTCGAAACCCTTATGGCACAGCTAAAAGACTCAAATGCAAGTAGAGATTAAAACGCGATATCCTATACATCAAACTAAACGAAGATCGGCTCAAGAAAAATGGGTTTCTAACCAAAAAGGAAGTTTATCGAGAAGATAGATGACGATATCAGATCAAACACAAGCCAATGCCCGTGAAGCTCTACAAGGATTACCTCATCTTCATAAAGAGTTAATGAAAACCCTAGACTGCGAAGAGGTGAGATTTCGACAAAAAGACTGCGCTTTTTCTTTCCCCACTGTTCGCTTCCAATGAGCAGCAGAAGCGTCCGCTGAACTCAAAAGATATATAAAAGAGGGAGTTGCGAAAGTACGAAACTGCCCATATTGGTGAGGGTAGACGCAAACTAACTCGAGTCCAACCCAATCCTCCCCGATCTTACGATCTAGTAGATACAATACTTCTTGCTAAAATCTAGCACAATTCCAACCATCATGTCATAAAGAACAAAAGAACCAAATATGTAAGTTAGAAAGCAGGACTAAGAAACGAATTCAAATCGCATATAATGCTCCAATGATTATAAAGTTTCACTAAATATCAATTTTAATGTTCACCGGGAATCAAACCCTATGATTTTTGGCATAGGTTGATAAGACTCTTCACTAGGTTAGAGTGTAATAGAGTTTTGGTTTATAAATGTACAAGTACAGTACATAGACCTGTTTGGTATAAAGTATAATTGAACTGGAAAATTATTATACTTGAAAAATGGGAGCCCATTTTGTTCCCATGAGTGTATCACCGTTTTGTTCGTTATTCACCGGAAGCTGGGGTCAGTGACAGTCATGCTATTCAAAGAGCAAGTTTCATTAATTTCTGAAGACCCATCACCTTCATCCCTGCGTCTTAAGTTGAAGAAACCTGGCTGTTTAGGAACAGGTAAGGCTGTCGTACTTTCGCTACTAAGCATCGTCGTGACTGTCCACATCGCCGGTCGATCACCGGGTTTCTCCTGCACGCATAGCAGCGCCACATGGATGCATTTCATCACCTGATCCATGGAATATCCATCGCCTAAAGACGGATCCACAAGCTCAAGCCATCTGCCTTTCTTCCACACCTCCCATGCCTGCATCTTATAAGATTACTACTAGAAATCTTCAAATTAAAGATAAAGCAACGAAGGACATGTTCTACTTACATATCCAAGGAGGTTAAGGAAGTCGTCATATTGGTTAAGTCCAGCATTCCTCTTTCCGCTTACAATTTCAAGGAGCAAGACACCAAAGCTAAAGACATCTGATTTGATGGAGAAATGACCGTCCGCAGCATACTCAGGAGAAATATAACCACTTGAAGATAGATTGAACCATATACTTAGTGTTAGAACATAACAGGTTGCATACGCTGCTTGCTATCAGCTTAAACTTCTAGAATAATATGGTAAGTGCTAGAATGTAAAACATTTTATTCCCTTCTAAACTTACAATGTCCCAGCAACCTTATTTGTGAAATTTCCTTGGTCTTCGTTTGTGCAAAAGATTCTGGCAAGACCGAAATCGGATATCTTAGGATTCATGTAGTCATCCAGGAGAATGTTGCTCGCTTTTAGATCCCTATGAATTATTTTCAACCTGGAATGCTTATGAAGATAAAGAAGTCCTTGAGCTACCCCTTCAATTATGTGGAAACGCATCGGCCAATCTAATAAAGCTCCTCGTGTTTGGTCTGCAAACACGCAGATTACATAATTGAGGACAATCAGAGAATCGAAGAGTAGAATAAACTTGTAATAGAAAGAATAACTCAGCACATACCAAAGAGGAAGAAATCCAAGCTTTTGTTTGGCATAAATTCATAGATGAGTATCTTCTCTTCCCCTTGAATGGAGTAACCCAGGAGCTTGACCAAGTTTATATGCTGAAGCTTGGCTATGACAAGGATTTCATTCTTAAACTCCACTAACCCTTGGCCGGAATTTCTAGCAAGTCTTTTAACTGCTATCTCCTGCCCATCTGGCAACTGTCCCTGGTTGAGAATAATCCAAAGTATGTAAAAATTTACTTTGGAATCCAATAAAAATGCATGGGTAATTCGTAAAAATCATCACATTAAAAATTTAGCTGTGTTGATATTGAGACGATGGTTTGTGAGTTTATTACTTCGCATTTGACATAACAACGATGGTAGGTTAACAAAGCTCTCCAAATAACATCTGCAATCATATATGCAGAAGAAAAATGACAAAGAATGAGATACTGGTGATATTGGCAAACTAATCGATGAGGACAATATCACACACAAGGCTTCCCTTTAAAATGCCATCTGGTGCTGTTTTTATTGTACAAATTATTAGTCTACCTCTATTTTCTTCAGGAAGCAAGTAATATTTATCTAGTTCAGGAAGAACACTTCTGACACAAGTTACTATAGACAACTTCTGAAGTCATATCAACCACCCAAATAGTACACATTCTATTCAGCCTTAATCAAGCCCATCACAAGTTAATTACTCTGACTGGTAATCATTGTTCCTTAGAATAAAATAGTATATCCTTAGAGGAAGTGAATTCCATTTGTTTTTCTATAACAACAGTTGATCGTTCTCACGTTATTCTTGGAGCAATAAGAATTTTCAATCACAAAACATGGAGTGAAAAGAATAAGACATGCTAATAACGGAGACAAAACTGATAAAACCATTACCTTGTAAACAGGACCAAATCCACCCTGTCCAAGCTTGTTTTCAGCTGAGAAGTTGTTTGTAGCATTTGTTATTCGAAAGAAATCAAACAACAACAACTCTGGAGCCCTCTCCTCAATATTCCAAAGGTTGTTTGCTAATGACTGTTTGCTAAAGAAGTTCTTCTTCCCTGATTCAAAGATAAAATCTCCTCTCTTATGCTTGTCATTAAAAAGAGTAGCCTATCAATTAGTCTGCCTAGAAATTACCTATTCGCCTTCTCCTTTTCCATAGTAGACCAAGCAACATAAAAATAAAGAGTACCGTGAGACTTGGAGCTGTTACAATGACGAAGAGCCACTTCTTTGAGTTCTTGCTCCCTGAATGCATAAGCATGTTCATTTAACACATTGGTACAGAATTGAAGCTGCTATGTGTTGGTCGACAAAAAGAAGAAAAAGATATCACCTTGAAATACAAATGTAAATTGGTAAGATGAAGCTCCTGATCATTACTTAGTTTGGTAGCGACAAAATTAAGCATAAGCATGCGCGCACGCACACACAATAGAAGCTCTTCTGGTAGCATAAAAGAGAAAATGTACCGGCAAGCAGAAAAAGCTACTGGTTTGTATAATGGACATTTTATTATTCTCTCTCTCTCTCTCTCTCTCTCTCTCTCTCTCTCTCTCTCTCTCTCTCTCTCTAGCGGTGCTGCACCTCAACCACAGCCTAGATACTTTGCAGCCTTTGTTTAGTCAAGAAATATTCTAGCAGCTAAAAATAAAGTTTTGGAAAATTGACTGGTTTGGCAAATATTCTGGGTTTGCCATGTAGTGTTGTGATTTTGTAATGTATGATCTTGAACTAATTCTTTATTAATTTTGATTGATTCAAACCTAAAGACTAAGTGAGCAGTGAGCTAGATAAGATAGGGCCCAAATGAGCTACATCGGTTACTCCATCTCACCAACATATTTTGCATATCCTACGGGGTTTACATAAACTCCTCCTTCCCTACACATTTTGACAAAAAAAATAAATAAATAAACTAAAGTTAAAGAGTTTCTTAGCAACCATAATTTGCACTGACCAACAGGACCACCTTGACAGTTGACTAGACCCTTTAGCAGCATTCATTTCCACACGGCAACTACTAATCAGCATGACCATAGGAACCATATACTTAACACGAAGTCTTCCCATCTATAGACTAATTGCTATCCTATTTCTTTTGACCCATCTTGATCTTTCCACACACAACCCACCATAGTAGCATACTCTATTTATTTATTATTTTGGATGAAGATATATGATTAAACCCCCACCATTTTGAAACCTTGCTAGGAATTGCAATAAGAGTAACAAATAACGATAGTTGCTAGGAGTCCAATGAGGTTGGAAGAGATAGAGTGATGACGAGAATGTTATGTTACCTACTGTACTTTCCTTCTTTGAGTTGCTGTTGTCTGCATCACCTGATTAATTATTAAATGGCAATCAAATATGATGAAGAAGGTGATAATAATAAGTAAGAGGAGACACTGCTAGGAATTGCAGTAACATGACCGTTACTTCTACATTTACCTAGGCATTGCTTATTTCCTGGGTCTTCCCTAGCATTACCATTGGTAACGGTAATGCGGCAACTGAAACAATCAGCGCGATCTTCCAAGTCATATGAGTAACCAGCAGAAAGCAGAGAGAGATTATTATATTCTTCAAATGACAACTTCCAGTTAAACCTGAGGCCTATGTTTGGGGGGAAACAGGAAGGAGGAGGAGGAGCATTCTTGGGCTGATTCATTGGGTAAATAAAGATATCATAATTTTTGCAAGGAGCATGATGAGAGAGATTGCAGAAAATATTACGATGATAATCTTGTTCCACCATACTGCAATTGAACGAGGAACGGCTAGAATTTGCAAGTACAGAAAGTGAGGAAACATTAACATGACGGATAGGGGCAGTGAAGTTGTAGAACAAGAGGCACTCAGATTGTGAATGGGAAAGGATGAGGTCAATATCATGAACAATAATTGTCTTTTCGACTGAAGAGATGTTTTTCACATGGAAAAATAATCCTTGCTGATTGAACTGGACAACAGGCCATGAATCGAGACACTGGATTTTATGAAAAGTTCGGCATCCTGGAGGCGAGTTGTCTGTGAAGAAAGGATAGGAATAACTATAGGTCATATTACCACACTCAAGTTTTGCATTTGGACATGAATCAGCAGAGTTGGAAAGAAGGAAGTAAAGGAGAAGGATGAGTATCGCAGTAGGCATGGAAGAAAACTAGACTTAAGCAACTTATTCATGAAGTAACACAAAACAATCTGGGAGGTCACTTAATTATGATGAACCGATGCATGAGTCTTCTTTTTTGCATGACTCCGAGTCTTCACCTTGACTTGTTCAAGACTAAGGAAAAGTAGGAAAATAAGAGAGGTGGACCGCAAGATGACTTGTTCACATTGACTACAAGCCCTTAGAAAAAGAGGAGTTCTCATGTGAGAAACAAACTACAACTGAGAACAAGTGGGAATGGACCAACTTTTTCCCAACAAGGAAAGTAAATCAACCAAGCAAATTTTCTGCGAAGGAATTGAATGAAGCCTGAAATCATGAATCTTTTATCTTAGTAGGACAAGCTAAGGAACAAAGAAAAGGGGTAGGATCTTTTAACCTAAAGAGATATGACGTACCAGCACTTTGGTTTGTTAGAGGACTGGACTTCCAAGTCGAAGTCAAGCAAATTGTCTTATATCCGCCATGTCTGGCTGACATTCTACTTTCTCCGAAGAAGAAAAAGTGCCCGACTAATTAAGATTGTAAGGAAGCCTTCTACTTGGGTCTTGAATTTTAGCTGACATGACTGGCTGTACTATTATCAAAGAAGATATATCTACTACTAATAGTAAGGCAATAATTTTTTTCTACCCAAATCATGATGCCCATTGAGGCCCTGTTTTGGCTTTCCTTGCAAAAATTTAGAAGGATAATATATTTTTTCCTAAATGGGTGTCCGCATGAAAATCTTGATGGAATATTTTTCTTATCAAACACTCATTACTAAGGATAAAAAAATTTACTCTCACTAAAATAATTTTTAAATGCACACTTTCTTCCTCGTTCTCTTCTCTCAGATTCTCTTCTCCATCCCTCCCTCTCCTTTTCCTATCACCACTCCTCTCCTCCTCCTCTATCTACCACCAGCACTGTCACCACCTCCTCCAACCATCACCAATACCACATCATCTTTCTCGTCTTTCCATCACAACCACCACTACCATCTCTCCTCTGATCCCTATCTTTCTAATTCTTGTTTTCTTCCAAAATTTTCCAAACTATCCAAACAACATAAATTAAATCAATCTAAACAAATTTCACATAGGATCCTATAATTTCACTTTTCAATTCCAGGTAATGAAAAATATTCCTTACTTACCCAAATAGGCCCTAAATGCATCAGAATGCACACAGATGGAAGGAGATATCTAACTATGAGCTTTTTTTTTTTGAAAAAAAAAAAACTACTATTTATTGAAGCCTTAACAAACCATCAAGCAACCAAGTCATTGCATCTCTACCATAATTTCCTATATGCTTGTTGATGAAATCTGTTATTGGTCACATTTGATGAAATTTCTCATCCAAAGAGACAATCATTCTTTTAACAATGTGTCTATGCAGTGAAGTACATAAATGTCTCTAAAGCTATGCAGTGTGGAAATGACTTAGGTTGACGCATCATCCTCCATCTACGTTAAAAATATAATTGTCTAACCAATCATCCGCTATCAAGAACACGACTATGGAAAATTCTTACAGCTGAGTTGCTTGTCGGCCACCTAAAACAGAGGGGCAAACCTTTTCCGTTAAATAGGTTGAATAACGGACAAAATTCTGGTAAGAATTGAGCTGTATTAAGTCAAGTCTATACCCACAATTCAATGAAATTCCATCAAAAATTAGTAGGACCTAGCACAGTGGTCGGCCTAACGTGGAAAAGAAATTAATTGCCAAGAATCCACAACTGATCAAAGCTTTCCATACGGTTCTACTTTCTCAGAGGAAAAAAAGAAAGAAAAGAAATGCCCTTCTAGATGTGTTTGAAGTATTCAACACGGGAAGTTGCAATCGACATGACATATTGGTGAACCAGGCACCAGACATGAAGTTTCCTAACCACTAATACTATAATCGCAGTCCTAATCTCCTTTTCTTTGTCTCATAAAAAAATTATTGACTCCACTGCAGTGTCCTTTTCGCTAAAACTCTTTTGAAGTTTTTAATCTTCTATCCACCAACCTAACCCTCTAATTCTCTGAAGCAGAGCCAACCTACTCAATCAAATTAAAAAGCATAAATCCTGTGCCCACGAAGCAAAACCGATCATAGCCGTCCGTCTAAATTCAGCGACGGCTGCAATTCTCCAAGAATTCATAATTACACTATTTCGACAGTACTTTGAGATCAATAATGGCAGGGAAGCCTCATCGGCCTTTGCTTATTAATGATGTTTAGTCCTTTCTAACCGGAACTATAAAAGTTTAGTCCTTGAGGTGACGTTCCATTAATCAGTACAATGCACTAAATATACAGAAAACAATAAATATTTGATAACACGACTATCAAAGACAATGCGATGATGTGAGATGGATAAGAAATAATTATCAACGAAAATTACAGCATTTTCATAAATTTACGATCCACACCCTTTTCAGTATTTATACTTCATGCTTTATATCTTGGACTTTAATCATCACAAATAGAAAATTCTATTGGAATTAAAATTGATTTTTTTTTCAAAAGATAATATCCTCTCACAATTTTTAAGAGAGAGCCTCTTGAAAGATAGGAGAGATTATTTTCAACAAAAAAAATGTAACGAAATATTAATTAGGATAACAAAGTCCATCGTTCATGAGGCTCGAAACATGAATACTAAAAAGGTGGGGCGTGAATATAACTACACAAAAAGACAGGATGTGAAATACAATTAAGCACTAATTATTAATTTATATTGTATTAATTGCTAGTAACCTGCAAACAATGGATACAAGGAGAGGGGGAAAGGAGAGAGAGAGAGAGAGAGAGAGAGAGAGAGAGAGAGAGAGAGAGAGAGAGAGAGAGAGAGAGAGAGAGAGAAAAGTACCACAAACGTGGGGGTGTAGCCCATCGGAGCAGAAGCAGGAGGGAACCCAATAGGTGGTACTCGTCTGGTTGAATCCGCACCGCCCACCGGATTGCTCGCAGCTTTTGCAGTCGTCGGATCCCTGCTCGGGCCAAGTCAATTGGAAACCACTCTTCAACAGCTCACCGTATCCGTTCATCAAATTGGAGACCGTGATCGGGTCTTTATCAAGCACCGGCGCCACCACTATTTCCAAACAAGTATGAGCCCAGTCTGGGCCGTATTCTAACTCTGACGCGTTCGTAGGAAAGACGAAGGCCTTGCACTGGTTCCCGCTGAGGCAGCCAATCGGTTCCGCGTTTAAGATTGTGGGAGAGCAGTTGAAGAAGAAGGCGAGATAGGCATCGGAGGGGGTGTATTCTAGCCAGGAGTTGCTAAAGAAGGTGAGGTTGTGCTGGACTCTAAGGCAGGAGGAGTTGCGGGCGTTGTAGACGTCGGTGTCGGCGAGGAAGACTGTGCGGTTTCCATAGTCGATATTGGTTATGGTGTAGTTGCCGGATTGGGTGAGGAGGATTGGGGTTCTTCCGTTATCGCAGAAGACGCCCATCCCAGGGAAGCCGCAATATTGGGGAGGTATTGTGGGGGCTTCGGAGAGGTAGAAAGGGTAGCTGATGCTGACGTTGCCGCAGCGGTAGGGAGCGCAGGAAGTGGAGTTAACGGGCGAAGCGGGGATACTGGGAGAAGGGGAGGCATAGGAAGGGATCATAGAGAGAGGAAGGAGGAGGAGGAGGAGGAGGAAGAAGCAAGGGAAGGGGAGGTTGGTACGGCGCATTACAGAATCAGCTGGCATGCACAGTAGGAAGTTGGGGGGATGGATGGACAAATCAAATGTGGCTACCCCGTTCGGTTATATAAGTCATTATTTCCTTTTCCTGTTTTGCTTTTGGTGCCCCCTTTCTCTTTCTTTTTCCTAATGACTAAGATGTAAAGAGTACCGGTGAGTATTGAGGATTAAAATATAAGAGAAAGCAACATAGAGTTTGTTGACCAAACTGAGTCTCCTCATGAACTTATTTATCCAAATAGTTTTCCTCCAAACTCTAGTCTATTTTAGACACGTAAACTATCACTTTGTAGTAAAAAAACATTAAAGCATTTTATGTGAGCATTTTATCCGAAGCTCAAAATATTAATATTGTCAGTATTTTATTCATATTAAAAATACATATATACAAAATAAAAATACGTATAAACAATGATAAGATTATTTCTTAATATTGATTTATTTATTTATCACAAAATTATAGAAATTTATTATGTCATAATTGGATAAATTGGAAGAAAAAAAAATCAGTTTCAAGCCTAAAATAAAATATATATAAAATAATCTTTATTATTCTCTTCGCATATTCTTATATTAGCATGTAATATTCATGTAAGATACTACTCTGATCATTCTCTTTCGACAAAAAAAAAAAAGAAAAGAAAAGTTGATCTAGTCAAAGTTTAATATCTTTAGGATAACACGTTAAAACTATTAGCATTTTATATTTAAATAAATTACTAATTTTATCGCCGTTTTTCTACAGTGCTCATGTCCTATCTAGAATGGACTCTTTTTAATAATACCAAATGTGATATACTATTTGAGTAAATAAATTTATGAGCACACCTAATTTCGTCGTGATGGCTATCATTTTATGAATGTTACAAGAGGTAATCCTACCTATTAGCAGAATTTAATAGTACAAGATATAAGAAGTTGACTGAATTTAATCTAATAGCCAATTGTATTTGTTGCCGAGAGTCTAAACGCTTAAGCTCAGTTTGAAATTAATTTTCAGCTTATTTTATTTTGAGCTGAGACTAAATTAGTTTGAGCTGACCTCTGTGTTATAAACGAGCCAAATTCAAACTTATTTCAATTAGAGCTTAAAACCTATTTAAAGCTTGAGTTTTAAACAAATCTTTTGTTCTAGACAACACAAAATTTCATGTCATTTAATATTTGGTGCTTTCACACTCAGTCTAACAGGTTGTCTACCAAACGTTCTATTCTGCAGAGTAAGAAGCAAAAATTATCCAAGTAGTAATCCATTGTATTATGGATTTTCAAATCTTAGTATGAATAAAAACTAAATTCTCTGCCAATAGAGCATACATTCCGATGAATGATATGATGATTTTAATCTTTATCGAGCAAAGAATCACATTACCAGTAGGACAAAGTTGGAAATCAACAACTGTAACACAAATTCTCTTCCAGCAACCAAGCAGTGCATTCATCTCTACCTAACCAAAGTTAAAATAAAGAACAAAAAGAGAAGGAATCAAGGTAGCTCAAATAATGGCCGTGATAACTAACCAAAAAAGAAGAAGAAAGATTTCCAGCACAGCACGTCGTTCAGAGTCCTAAAGTTTGCATTATGAAATGGTAGTCCTCGAAACCCTTATGGCACAGCTAAAAGACTTAGCAAATGCAAGTAGAGATTAAAAACGCGATATCCTATACATCAAACTAAACGAAGATCGGCTCAAGAAAATTGGGTTTCTAACCAAAAAGGAAGTTTATCGAGAAGATAGATGACGATATCAGATCAAACACAAGCCAATGCCCGTGAAGCTCTACAAGGATTACCTCATCTTCGTAAAGAGTTAATGAAAACCCTAGACTGCGAAGAGGGTGAGATTTCGACAAAAAGACTGCGCTTTTTCTTTCCCCACTGTTCGCTTCCAATGAGCAGCAGAAGCGTCCGCTGAACACAAAAGACATAAAAAGAGGGCGTTGCGAAAGTACGAAACTGCCCATATTGGTGAGGGTAGACGCAAACTAACTCGAGTCCAACCCAATCCTCCCCGATCTTACGATCTAGTAGATACAATACTTCTTGCTAAAATCTAGCACAATTCCAACCATCATGTCATAAAGAACAAAAGAACCAAATTTGTAAGTTGGACAGCAGGACTAAGAAACGAATTCAAATCGCATATAATGCTCCAATGATTGGAAAGTTTCATTAAATATCAATTTTAATGTTCACCGGGAATCAAACCCGATAATTTTTGGCATAGGTTGATAAGACTCTTCACTAGGTTAGAGTGCAATAGAGTTTTGGTTTATAAATGTACAAGTACAGTACATAGATCTGTTTGGTATAAGTATAATTGAACTGGAAAATTATTATACTTGAAAAATGGGAGCCCATTTTGTTCCCATGAGTGTATCACCGTTTTGTTCGTTATTCACCGGACGCTTGGGTCAGTGACAGTAATGCGATTCAAAGAGCAAGTTTCATTAATTTCTGAGGACCCATCACCTTCATCCCTGCGTCTTAAGTTGAAGAAACCTGGCTGTTTAGGAACAGGTAAGGCTGTCGTACTTTCGCTACTAAGCATCGTCGTGACTGTCCACATCGCCGGTCGATCACCGGGTTTCTCCTGCACGCATAGCAGCGCCACATGAATGCATTTCATCACCTGATCCATGGAATATCCATCGCCTAAAGACGGATCCACAAGCTCAAGCCATCTGCCTTTCTTCCACACCTCCCATGCCTGCATCTTATAAGATTACTACTAGAAATCTTCAAATTAAAGATAAAGCAACGAAGGACATGTTCTACTTACATATCCAAGGAGGTTAAGGAAGTCGTCATATTGGTTAAGTCCAGCATTCCTCTTTCCGCTTACAATTTCAAGGAGCAAGACACCAAAGCTAAAGACATCTGATTTGATGGAGAAATGACCGTCCGCAGCATACTCAGGAGAAATATAACCACTTGAAGATAGATTGAACCATATACTTAGTGTTAGAACATAACAGGTTGTATACGCTGCTTGCTATCAGCTTAAACTTCTAGAATAATATGGTAAGTGCTAGAATGTAAAACATTTAACTCCCTTCTAAACTTACAATGTCCCAGCAACCTTATTTGTGAAATTTCCTTGGTCTTCGTTTGTGCAAAAGATTCTGGCAAGACCGAAATCGGATATCTTGGGATTCATGTAGCCATCCAAGAGAATGTTGCTCGCTTTTAGATCCCTATGAATTATTTTCAACCTGGAATGCTTATGAAGATAAAGAAGTCCTTGAGCTACCCCTTCAATTATGTGGAAACGCATCGGCCAATCTAATAAAGCTCCTCGTGTTTGGTCTGCAAACACGCAGATTACATAATTGAGGACAATCAGAGAATCGAAGAGTAAAATAAACTTGTAAATTGTAATAGAAAGAATAACTCAGCACATACCAAAGAGGAAGAAATCCAAGCTTTTGTTTGGCATAAATTCATAGATGAGTATCTTCTCTTCCCCTTGAATGGAGTAACCCAGGAGCTTGACCAAGTTTATATGCTGAAGCTTGGCTATGACAAGGATTTCATTCTTAAACTCCACTAACCCTTGGCCGGAATTTCTAGCAAGTCTTTTAACTGCTATCTCCTGCCCATCTGGCAACTGTCCCTGGTTGAGAATAATCCAAAGTATGTAAAAATTTACTTTGGAATCCAATAAAAATGCATGGGTAATTCGTAAAAATCATCACATTAAAAATTTAGCTGTGTTGATATTGAGACGATGGTTTGTGAGTTTATTACTTCGCATTTGACATAACAACGATGGTAGGTTAACAAAGCTCTCCAAATAACATCTGCAATCATATATGCAGAAGAAAAATGACAAAGAATGAGATACTAGTGATATTGGCAAACTAGTCAATGAGGACAATATCACACACAAGGCTGGCTTCCCTTTAAAATGCCATCTGGTGCTGTTTTATTGTACAAATTATTAGTCTACTCTATTTTCTTCAGGAAGCAAGTAATATTTATCTAGTTCAGGAAGAACACTGCTAACACAAGTTACTATAGACAACTTCTGAAGTCATATCAACTACACAAATAGTACTCATTCTATTCAGCCTTAATCAAGCCCATCACAAGTTAATTACTCTGACTGGTAATGGTTTTTCCTGAGAATAAAATAGTATATCCTTAGAGGAAGTGAATTCCATTTGTCTTTCTATAACAACAGTTGATTGTTCTCACGTTATTCTTGGAGCAATAAGAATTTTCAATCACAAAACATGGAGTGAAAAGAATAAGACATGCTAATAAGGAGATAAGACTGATAAAACCATTACCTTGTAAACAGGACCAAATCCACCCTGTCCAAGCTTGTTTTCAGCTGAGAAGTTGTTTGTAACATTTGTTATTCGAAAGAAATCAAACAACAACAGGTCTGAAGCCCTCTCCTCATTTTCCAAAAGGTTGTTTGCTAATGATTGTTTGCCAAAGAACTTCTTCTTCCCAGATTCAAAGATAAAATCTCCTTCTATCTTATGCATGCCATTAAACCCCTGTCTTTTCTTCTGTATGTACAACGCAATGCATACGAAGCCAAGCAAGAAGACAGCAGCACCTACCGCAACTCCTGCAATTTATGAAGCAGAGGAAACCAGAAAATCGATCAGAGCTTCTTTTTTTTTTTTTTCAAAATTAAGATGATGAGGAGATAATTAGAATGAGATGGGAAGAGATAATTAAGATGATGACGAGAATGTTGGGTTACCTATTATAACTCCCATCTTTGATTTGCCCTTGCCTGCAACACCAGATTAATATTAAAGATGGCAATCAAATGATGAAGAAGGTGATAGTTATAAGTAAGGGGAGACACTGCTAGGAATTGCAATAATAGTAGCAAATAACGAGACTTGCTAGGAGTCCAATGAGGTTGGAAGAGATAAGAGTGATGAGGAGAATATCGTGTTACCTACTGTATTTTCCTTCTTTGAGTTGCTGTTGTCTGCATCACCTGATTAATTATTAAATGGCAATCAAATATGATGAAGAAGGTGATAATAATAAGTAAGAGGAGACACTGCTAGGAATTGCAGTAACAGTTGTAAATAAGTGAAGGGGCACATGACCGTTACTTCTACATTTACCTAGGCATTGCTTATTTCCTGGGTCTTCCCTAGCATTACCATTGGTAACGGTAATGCGGCAACTGAAACAATCAGCGCGATCTTCCAAGTCATATGAGTAACCAGCAGAAAGCAGAGAGAGATTATTATATTCTTCAAATGACAACTTCCAGTTAAACCTGAGGCCTCCGTTTGGGGGGAAACAGGAAGGATGAGGAGGAGCATTCTTGGGCTGATTCATTCGGTAAATGAAGATATCATAATTTTTGCAAGGAGCATGATGAGAGAGATGTTAGTAATTTCATGTTTTTGACATGAATTTTTATTAACTTTGAGCTAAGTTTTAAGTGGGGCCCACACATTATTAATGATGGTTTAATGGTGGAATTAATTTAGCTCAAAGTGTACTTTATTGTCAAATATTCACTTAGTCAAATCCATGAAGAGAAGTGAATGAAAATTGGCTCTAAAGTAGACATCATGGCAATGGAAAATAAAGAAAAATGAAGTTTAGTACCATATTGGATATTTGAGAAATGTTAGTATGGTATATAAGTAACAAACTTCTTATGGGCTTTGGGCCCCAAAAGGGGTACCTATTTTGTGGGTAAAGGTTACTATGCAACTTAACTCACACGCGCGCGCCGCCCGGCTCGGTTTGGTTCGCACGGGTCAAGTCCAATTTTAATTTTTTGCCTGATACGGGTTCAAATCTGGTTCGGGTCAATTCAGTTAGTTGGTTGAACTCGACCCAAATGGTGTTGAACTATAAATTAGTTTTTGACCCGAATTGGTGCATCCATTCGGTGATTTTGCATCTTTTCGTCAGAGAAGAAAACTTGGTTCAATACTTATAGAGTCGAGTCTGCATCCGAAAGAGAGTACAACACAGTTCAGGTTCAATCAAGGCATTAGAAAGCTGCTTCCTTTTCAGTGCAAGGCAGTCGTTGTATCCTGGGAGACCGACGTCCACTGTTCCAGAAGCAATCGGTGGAGGGCGAATTGGTCTTAAGGAGATAGTGTCCAACACTAGACTCGACTATTCAGAATTTTATATTCTGTAATCTGTAAGTTATTTATATTATTTTGATCGAATTTATTGTGACTCTTTGGAATCAGATTGTTACCGCCAACAATCTTAAGACCAAATCTGTTTGGTTGTTACTCTGATTCCAATCAGTATTCTTTTCTTCTGATCGGATTTTATTTTACTTTCATTCTTTCATATGGCTGAAATAGTAAAGAGTACTATTTCCCCTATCACTGCTCCTCCAATACCTACAGTTCATGGAGAAAAGCCTGAGAAATTCTGTGGTGCAGAATTTAAGAGATGGCAACAGAAAATGCTATTTTATCTGACCACCTTGAATTTGGCTAAATTCTTACATGAAGATGTGCCTGAACTCCGAAAGGAGGAAACTGATAGGCAAGTAGTTGCTGCAGTGGATGCGTGGAAGCATGCCGACTTCCTTTGCCGAAACTATATCCTCAATGGACTTGACAACTCGTTGTATAACGTGTATAGTTCAGTAAAAACGTCTAAGGAATTATGGGAATCTTTAGACAAAAAGTACAAGACAGAAGATGCCGGTGCAAAGAAATTTGTAGTCGGTAAATTTCTTGAGTACAAGATGGTTGACACTAAACCAGTGATTAACCAGGTGCAAGATCTTCAAGTGATAATTCATGAGATTCATGCTGAAGGAATGGTGATTAATGAATCATTCCAAGTGGCGGCTATTATAGAAAAATTGCCACCTTCTTGGAGGGATTTCAAAAATTACCTAAAACACAAACGCAAGGAAATGACACTTGAAGAACTTATTGTCAGATTGAGGATTGAAGAAGACAATCGTACTGCTGAAAAGAAAATTGGAAGCCAGTACGTGTCAAAGGCAAATGTTGTGGAGTCCACAAAGGACAAGAAAAGGAAGCATACTGGTGAAGGCTCTAAAAGTGGCAATGCAAAGAAGTTCAAGGGCAAATGTTACGTTTGTGACAAACAAGGGCATCGTGCTCAGGACTGCCGCTTGAGAAAAAAGAAAGAGAACTCAAAGGAGAACTCTGAAAAGAAGAAGCCACAAGCCAATGTAACTGAAGTAGAACACCTTCGTTCTGATGTCGATGATATGCACCTCTCCGCTATTGTCTCAGAAGTAAACCTAATTGGTGGTAATCCTAAAGAATGGTGGGTAGACACTGGAGCTACTCGACACATTTGTGCTAATAGGTGGATGTTTTCGTCTTATCAAACTGCAACAGATGAAAAACTTTATATGGGCAATTCAGCAACTTCCAAGGTGGAAGGAATAGGGAAGGTTGTGTTAAAATTGACTTCAGGAAAAGAACTTACTCTTAATGATGTAATGCATGTGCCCGACATTCGAAAGAATATGGTTTCGGGATCATTATTGAGTAAGAAAGGTTTTAAGTTGGTGTTTGAGTCTGATAAGTTTGTACTTATCAAAAATGGCATGTATGTTGGAATGGGCTACTTGTCAAATGGCCTCTTTAAGATGAATGTAATGACTGTAACTCCAAAAATAAATAAAGGGGAATCTTCTTCTTACTTGCCTGAGTCTTGTGAAATTTGGCATGGTAGATTAGGACATGTTAATTATGGTGCATTGCGTAGATTAATTAATCTTAACATGTTGCCTAATTTTCAAATTGATTTAAATAAAAAATGTGAAATATGTATTGAAGCCAAATTGGCTAAGACTTCGTTTCATTCCATCGAACGAAGTACAGAACCTCTAGAACTTATACATACTGATGTATGTGATTTGAAATTTGTTCAAACTAGAGGTGGAAAAAAGTATTTTATTACTTTTATTGACGATTGCACAAGATACTGTTATGTGTATTTGCTAAGAAGCAAAGATGAGGCATTAGAAATGTTCATACATTTCAAAATAGAGGTTGAGAATCAACTTAGCAGAAAGATTAAAATGCTAAGAAGCGATAGAGGTGGTGAATATGAGTCACCATTTGCACAAATATGTGCAGAAAATGGAATTATTCATCAAACAACGGCTCCTTACGCTCCACAGCAAAATGGTATTGCTGAACGTAAGAATAGAACTCTGAAAGAGATGATGAATGCAATGTTAATAAGTTCTGGTTTACCCCAGAATTTGTGGGGGGAAGCTTTGCTTTCTGCAAATCACATTCTCAACCGGTTACCCCATAAGAAATTGTATAAAACACCTTATGAGTTATGGAAAGGTCGAGAACCTAGCTATAAATTCTTAAGAGTGTGGGGGTGCCTAGCAAAGGTTGCAATTCCAGTTCCTAAAAGAATAAAAATTGGACCTAAAACTATTGATTGTATATTCATTGGTTATGCTCATAACAGTAGTGCATATCGATTCCTGGTTCACAAATCAGATAATTCTGAGGTACATGAGAATACAATTATTGAGTCTAGGAATGCATCATTCTTTGAGAATATATTTCCATATAAATATACATCTGA
Source organism: Typha latifolia (assembly GCF_019914945.1). Classification (NCBI taxonomy): domain Eukaryota; kingdom Viridiplantae; phylum Streptophyta; class Magnoliopsida; order Poales; family Typhaceae; genus Typha; species Typha latifolia. Next base: position 277,875 of record NC_133094.1, read on the forward strand.
TATAAGTTCTCTCAAAATAACTTATGAAAACAAGCAGGACCAAGAGTCCATGCAAGAAGGAAATGATAATGAACCTAGACGAAGTAAGAGGGCAAGGACTTCTACGTCTTTTGGTCCAGATTTTCTAACATATTTGTTAGAAAAAGAACCCCAGAGTTATAATGAAGCAATGTCTACTCCTGAAGCTCCTTTATGGAAAGAAGCCATTGATAGTGAAATTGAATCTATTTTGCAAAATCATACCTGGGAATTGGTGGATCTTCCACCAGGGTGTAAACCTTTGGGTTACAAATGGATATTCAAAAGAAAGATGAAAGCAGATGGTTCAATTGACAAATACAAGGCGAGACTTGTAGTCAAAGGATATAGACAAACAGAGGGAATAGATTACTTTGATACATATTCACCTGTAACAAGAATAACGTCTATCCGATTAATAATTGCTCTTGCGGCATTATATAATCTGGAAATACATCAGATGGATGTGAAAACTGCATTCTTGAATGGTGAATTAAATGAAGAAATCTATATGGAACAACCCGAAGGGTTTGTGGCTCCAGGACAAGAGAGAAAAGTGTGCAAATTAGTTAAGTCTCTTTATGGGCTTAAACAAGCACCTAAACAATGGCATGAAAAATTTGACTTAGTTATGATGTCAAATGGTTTTCACATTAATGAATGTGATAAATGTGTTTATGTGAAATGCATTTCAGATAATTATGTCATTGTATGTCTATATGTGGATGACATGATAATAACTGGTAGCAATATTAATATCATTAAAGCTACCAAGAACATGTTGGCTAACAAGTTCGATATTAAAGATATGGGAGTTGCAGATGTGATTCTTGGTATAAAGATCACTAAGGCAACCGAAGGGTATGTTATATCTCAATCACATTATATTGAGAAAATACTCAACAAATTTGATAAAGATAGTAGCAATATAGCCAGAACACCTATAGATGTGAATCATCATCTCACAAAAAATACAGGTGTATGTATATCTCAGTTAGAATATTCTCGGATAATAGGCAGTTTGATGTACGTCATGAATTGCACTCGTCCAGATATTGCGTACTCCGTGAGTAAACTGAGTAGATATACAAGTAATCCAGGAAGTGATCACTGGAAGGCAATAGTTAGGGTACTAAGATATTTGAGATACACCACTAACTATGGATTGCACTATTCAAAATATCCAAAGTACTTGAAGAAGGGTACAAAGGATGCAAACTGGATATCGATACAAAAGATACCAAATCCACGAGCGGATATGTCTTTACACTTGGAGGTGCATCTATTTCATGGAAATCTTCTAAACAAACATGTATAGCTAGATCTACTATGGAATCTGAATTCATAGCATTAGATAAGGCTGGAGAAGAAGCAGAATGGCTTCGAAATTTTTTAGAAGATATTCCTATGTGGCCAAAACCTGTGTCCGCAATTTGCATACATTGCGATAGTCAATCAGCTATAGGAAGGGCACAGAGTCAAATGTATAACGGTAAGTCACGACATATACGTCGTAGGCATAATACAGTGCGACAATTGATCTCAAATGGTATAATATCCATTGATTATGTAAAATTAAAGGATAACATCGCGGATCCATTAACTAAGGGTTTAACAAGAGATCAAATATATTATTCATCGAGGGGAATGGGTTTGAAGCCTACCACCTAGAGTAACGACACAACGGCAACCCAACCTAGTTGACTGGAGATCCTAAGATCTAGGTTCAAAGGGACAACCGAGTTGTGGGGGCGTTCTCTGAAATCACTAAGGAATTAAATTTCCTTCACCTTTCCTATGATGACATAGTGATAAACATGTACTAAGCGTTAGGGTAAGCAATGCTTTTAATGACTCTTATACTTTGGAAATCCAAGTGGAGTATGACAGGATACTCTTAATAAGAGGTCACCTATGTGAGTGTGAAGTGGGCCGCTTCTATGAGATGACTAGGCTAAATCTCTAGAGCACTCAAAGAATTACCAAGCGCGTCCAGGGCCGAAATGGACACAACATATAGAACCGACTGTGTTGAAAAGAGCCGTGTGAGTATTATTGTCTTGGTTTATACAAAAGCTGAACAGTTCAAGACATCATGTTCACTGGTTAGCGAATAAATCCGATAATACTTCACTATGAAAGGTTCAAAGCCAAAAGCTACATTTCCTGATGCGGTAACTTTTCGTTGTACTCTCAATCAAGTCTGCATTTCATATGCATTTTCAGCCAATTTATTCATGTGGGGGATTGTTAGTAATTTCATGTTTTTGACATAAATTTTTATTAACTTTGAGTTAAGTTTTAAGTGGGGCCCACACATGGTTTAATGGTGGAATTAATTTAGCTCAAAGTGTACTTTATTGTCAAATATTCACTTAGTCAAATCCATGAAGAGAAGTGAATAAAAATTGGCTCTAAAGTAGACATCATGGCAATGGAAAATAAAGAAAAATGAAGTTTAGTACCATATTGGATATTTGAGAAATGTTAGTATGGTATATAAGTAACAAACTTCTTATGGGCTTTGGGCCCCAAAAGGGGTACCTATTTTGTGGGTAAAGGTTACTATGCAACTTAACTCACACGCGCGCCGCCTAGCCCGGCTCGGCTCGGTTCGGTTCGCACGCACGGGTCAAGTCCAATTTTAATGATACGGGTTCAAATCTGGTTCGAGTCAATTCAGTTAGTTGGTTGAACTCGACCCAAATGGTGTTGAACTATACTTGTTACGATGATAATCTTGTTCCACCATACTGCAGTTGAACGAGGAAGTAAAGAAAGTGAGGAAACATTAACATGACGGATAGGGGCAGTGAGGTTGTAGAACAAGAGACAATCAAATTGTGAATAGGAAAGGATGAGGTAAAGATCATGAACAATAATAGTCTTTTCGACTGAAGAAATGTTCTTCACAGGGAAAAGTAATCCTTGCTGACTGAACTGGACAACAGGCCATGAATCGAGACACTGGATTTTATGAAAAGTTCGGCATCCTGGAGGCGAGCTGTCTGTGAAGAAAGGATAGGAATAGCTATAGGTCATGTTACCACACTCAAGTTTTGCATTTGGACATGAATCAAGAGAGTTGGAAAGAAGGAAGTATAGGAGAAGGATGAGTATCGCAGTAGGCATTGAAGAAAACTAGACTTAAGCAACTTATTCATGAAGTTAAACAAAAGAATTAGGAAGTTCACTTAATCGTAGATGACGAAACGATGCATGAATCTTCCTTTTTGCATGACTTCGAGTCTTGACGTTAACTTATACAAGTCTAGGGATCAGTAGGAAAATAAGAGAGGTGGACCGCAGGATGACTTGTCCACATTGACTACAAGACCTAGAAAAGAGTTCTCACGTGAGACAAAAAGAATTACATATGAGAACAAGTAGGAATGGACCAAAAATTTTTTCCAACAAGGAAAATAAAATCAAGCAAATTTTCTGCAAACGAATTGAATGAACCTTGAGATCTTGAATGTTTTCTCGTAGTAGGACAAGCTAAGTAACAGAGAGAGTAGATATTTTTTTTTTATCTAAAGAGATGTAACGTATCAGCACTTTGGTTTGTTAGAGGACTTCCTAGTCGAAGTCAAGCAAATTGTCCATATCCAGGATGTCACCTTTCATCCTACTTTCTTCAAAGAAGAAAATGTGCACTCAACTAAGGTGATGAGGAAGTCCTGTTATCTTGGGTCTTGAATTTACTCCTTTCTAACCAGAAACTATCCAAGTTTAGTCCTTGAAGTTGATGTTGCACTAAATATACAGAAAACAATAAATATTTGATAACACGACTATCAAAGACAATGCGATGATGTGAGATGGATAAGAAATAATTATCAACGAAAATTACAGCATTTTCATAAATTTACAATCCACACCCTTTTCAGTATTTATACTTCATGCTTTATATCTTGGACTTTAATCATCACAAATAGAAAATTCTATTGGAATTAAAATTGATTTTTTTTTCAAAAGATAATATCCTCTCACAATTTTTAAGAGAGAGCCTCTTGAAAGATAGGAGAGATTATTTTCAACAAAAAAAATGTAACGAAATATTAATTAGGATAACAAAGTCCATCGTTCATGAGGCTCGAAACATGAATACTAAAAGGTGGGGCGGTGAATATAACTACACAAAAAGACAGGATGTGAAATACAATTAAGCACTAATTATTAATTTATATTGTATTAATTGCTAGTAACCTGCAAACAATGGATACAAGGAGAGGGGGAAAGGAAAGGAGAGAGAGAGAGAGAGAGAGAGAGAGAGAGAGAGAGAGAGAGAGAGACACAAACGTGGGGGTGTAGCCCATCGGAGCAGTAGCAGGAGGGAACCCAATAGGTGGTACTCGTCTGGTTGAATCCGCACCGCCCACCGGATTGCTCGCAGCTTTTGCAGTCGTCGGATCCCTGCTCGGGCCAAGTCAATTGGAAACCACTCTTCAACAGCTCACCGTATCCGTTCATCAAATTGGAGACCGTGATCGGGTCTTTATCAAGCACCGGCGCCACCACTATTTCCAAACAAGTATGAGCCCAGTCTGGGCCGTATTCTAACTCTGACGCGTTCGTAGGAAAGACGAAGGCCTTGTACTGGTTCCCGCTGAGGCAGCCAATCGGTTCCGCGTTTAAGATTGTGGGAGAGCAGTTGAAGAAGAAGGCGAGATAGGCATCGGAGGGGGTGTATTCTAGCCAGGAGTTGCTAAAGAAGGTGAGGTTGTGCTGGACTCTAAGGCAGGAGGAGTTGCGGGCGTTGTAGACGTCGGTGTCGGCGAGGAAGACTGTGCGGTTTCCATAGTCGATATTGGTTATGGTGTAGTTGCCGGATTGGGTGAGGAGGATTGGGGTTCTTCCGTTATCGCAGAAGACGCCCATCCCAGGGAAGCCGCAATATTGGGGAGGTATTGTGGGGGCTTCGGAGAGGTAGAAAGGGTAGCTGATGCTGACGTTGCCGCAGCGGTAGGGAGCGCAGGAAGTGGAGTTAACGGGCGAAGCGGGGATACTGGGAGAAGGGGAGGCATAGGAAGGGATCATAGAGAGAGGAAGGAGGAGGAGAAGAGAGAGGAGAGGGTTTCTACAAGGCATGGGCATGGGCATGGTTTGTTTTGGGGAAATCAGTGGGAGAGGAGAGAAGAAGACTAATAAAAAGGAAGAGGAGAAGGAACGGGAGGTTGCTATGGCGCATTACAGAGGCAACTATGCAGCGGGAAGTCGGGGACAGCCCCAGATCAAATGTGGCTACCGCGTTCGGGTGTTATATATATATATAAGAAGAGCGATGATTCTATACAAACTAATTATTTATTAAAAAATTTATCATTGATAGATTAAAAGGGTATATAAGATAATTTATACATATGACTTGAATATGGAAGGCGTAAATCAGATACAGATAGAAAATATCGGTGTTAAATGAAAATTCTCCTTGAAAAAAATCTTATACGTTTTAATTTTACCAAACAAATCTGATGGTAGTATTTGTAAATATTTTATAAAAGTATGGCTTAAATTATAAATAGCAAAAATTTAGTAAGTAAACTAGAAAATTTGAAAAAAAAGAGTGGGGATGTTAATAAATTTTTTATTTGACCAGCGGAAGGAGTGCAAACGTTTATTGATTTATTATTACCTTTTATATTTTATTAAAAAGAACTATCTAAGAGAGAGAAATTAAACTGTACTAATTTATTCATACAAATTGAAAAAGTGATCTATACTCTCAGTTAATTTGATCGATACATCCAATTAATTTTATTTAGTATTATTTAACTTGAATCGTTGAATTATGGGAGAGAAATTTACCGTTCTTATTCACATTTGTCGTAGAAGAGATAAAAGGTAATTTTTTTTTTCTGTTTTGCTTTTAGTGTCCATTCTATTTCTTTTTCCTAATGACTAATTTGGAAAACTGTGAATATGGATAAAAATATGAGCTATGATTTGATACTAACTAATTAGTTATTAAAAATAATTTTTATCTATTTTAATAAGTATATAATATATTTTACATATGTGACTTGATTAATCGATAAAAAAAATTAGAATTTAAGTATTTTCTTATTGTTTATCCTTTTAATTATTTTCTTAATAATAGGAGTATCAACTTCTACCAATTTATTATTACTATTAATTTTTATTAAAAAAATAAATATCTAAGAGAGAAATAAAATATAACTAATTTACTCTTATAATTTAGAAACGTGACTGTTACTCTTAGTTCACGTGATTGGTGCTTTCGATTTAATTATATGTAGTATCATGTCATCTCAATCGTTCAATTAGGAGAGAGAATTAATAGTTATTATTGAATTATTTGCCTAAAAATATAATATAAAACTGTCTAAGAAAAGGTGTTCAGTTGTTGACTAAGCTGTCTCCTTTGTAAACTTAAAATAGTTTCTCTGTAAATTTAATATTAAAACATATTTATTTTATTTTTTTAAAAAGAAACTTTATTTATTAACTACCAAGTGGACAAAAGAGCCCACTAATATTAGTAGACATAACATGCAAAAGGAGAGGGAGAAAAAGTATTCCTAAGTACAATCACAGTCTATAGATCTACTATGACTTGCTAACTAGTCCACTAAGTAATTTGCTTTGCAAAAGATATGGAAGATTTTGAAGAAAGAAAAGAAAAGGAGGACACAAAAAATAACATCATCAACAATGTTAACTATAGACCACAGGGAGCATAGATCCCCTTTAGAACATTCACCAGTAGTAGCAACTCCGATTAGTTCCCGGTCCTAAGTTTTTAATTTGAGGAAATCAGGCAGAGGAGGTTCCCACTTGATGAGGTGGGAGAGCTATTGGCAAAAGGAGCTAATGCCACATAATACTCATAAGCAGGTGTTCTATAGCGATCCCAAACTACCTGCATCGACTCCCAAGTTTGATTGAACAAAATATTGTTACGATTTTTTCAAATATGCACAATATAACGCTAATGACAGCATGGACTAGAAGCTGGTCGGGCTAGGAGATACCAGCCCTATGCCCCTATCTAACAATAGGTTCCCTCAACGCAAGTATGATCATGCGGGCACACGGACCAGATTAATGTAAATTTGGCCCACATGAAATAAGCAAAATTACATGCAAAGAATGAGTGATAATTTATAAAAAAATATATTATTATATTAATAAATAATATATTATTAGAAAACTTATAAAATTTATATTTAATTATATAAAATTTAAAAATATTTAATAATAATAATATGCAATGCAAAAGAGATAATATATGACATCCCATATAATACTAGATAGATAGATATGTAACGCAATGCAATACTAAGGAGATAGATATGCAATGCTTAACTTGAATGCTAGACAGATAAATATGTAACGGAATAATGTTTGAAAGGAAGGTATGCATTGCTTATATAAATTTATTATTATAATTTGAATATATTTTAATTTTATAAAAAATTGGTTATAAATATTTATCTTTTTCTTACATTTAATCTTATATATTTATAGTCAAAAATAATATTTTATTATTTTAGATATTATTATATTTACTAACATTTTAAATTTCATTATATTTTGTAGTCGAAAATAATAAAATTTTCTTTGGAGCATATATATTTTTAATAATCTTTTAAAATTTAGATTATTCATAATTCTTTCCCGAATTTAATTATTTTATTATTTTAAAGAAAGAAAATTTTAATTAGGTTAATACATAGTTTAAATAGTAAATATATTATTTTATCTATGAGTTAATATTTAAATCGATAAAATATTAGTTTATTAATATTATATTTTTATCATATTAGTACATATAAAAATTATTTTAGTAATATGATAATTTATTAAAAAATATTATACCAATTAAATACTATATTATTAATAATTTATAATCTTTATATTTATATTTAAGTATAAATTTCAATAATATTTAATAATAATAATAATAATAATACTATTTAAAATGTACTTACTTTTTATGAAATATTAAATTATTAACATTTATGCTAATTAAATTACATTTTATTTATTTAATATAAAATAATATGATAAGAGATAAGAGAGAGCAGAGAGGAGTGATAAATTATAATACTATGTTGATAAGATGTTTGAAAGATGAGATAGAAGAGTAATGAATTAAAATGTTTGAAAGATATAAGTAATAAGTAATAAATTATAATAAGATATTTAAGAGAATTTACAGCTAAATTAAAAATAAATTAATAATTGGGTTAGTATGTGGTATAAGATATAATTTTAATAAATAATATTTATATTTTGAAATATAGTTATTAAGATGTTTAGTTGTTATTCTAGTCTTGTAGAATAAGAGATTTTTAGAATAAATATTTTTATTATTTTTGAAGTGAACTGAGCTAAAATAACGCTGAAACATTGAATGTAATTTGTAAACCATTAATAATAGAGCATTTTGTTCTACTTCGACTTAGCTTTAGATAAACCTAATTCAAACTTTAAACAAACCCGATTCAAGTTTATTGCAAATCTTATTTAAATCTGTCTGAATCAAGCTTGAAATTAAGAAATATCTAGCTCAGCTTGAGCTCAAGACAAGCCGGCTAATGTGGGCTCAAGCTCGTCAAAGTTTCGCTGGCTCAATTTTTAAAAAGAAGTTTTATAATATATATTTTATAGCTTCAATGTTTATATTATTTAAGAGGTGAGTACATATATAGATAATCCTTATTTCTTAATTTCCAGATTAAATGTGCTAATTTTAAAAATAATCTTTTTGTAAAATGTTGGAGTCGAACCTAGGTAGCTTGATTTGAAGTTGACTTTAACACGTAAAATATAATATATATTATTTATTATTAGAAACTATATATTAAGCTAATTTGCGCTGATTATTATTTTTAGTGAAAAAGTTTAGCTCGGCTCGTTAAGAGTTGTCATGAGTCAGGACTCAGGGAGCTATTTGGCAGCCCTAGCCTTACTTGTGCCACTGCGTGCGGGTATGCTTTAGGGGCATTTAGGGGGAACATAGCGAGGGACCCCACCCCACGAGTTATTGGATCAGAACTGACCCAGCCCCCTAGACAAATCTAGTGGGCTGTGATCCTATCCAAGATATGAATCGCCTATACCAGGCCCAGAATATCCATCTCAGTGGTAACTCGATCTGATCCGACCCAACAGAGAGCCGCCACATAACGTCAAACATTGACTGCTCGAAGTAGTTTCCTTTTTATTAGTCTAAGACGAAGCTTGGAAGAAAGCCATGTGCTAACAGAACGCTCCAAAATATCTCCCACGCCACCAAACCATTCCAATCCCACGTTTAGTTTAGTTTTAGATCGACAAAAAAGTCACCTATCCACCCTCCGCCGCCTGCTCCGCCTCCTTTATTCCCCCAAAAAGTCTTCTTCTCTCCTCTCCCACTGATTTCCCCAAAACAAACCATGCCCATGCCCATGCCTAGTAGAAACCCTCTCCTCTCTCTTCTCCTACTCCTTCCTCTCTCTATGATCCCTTCCCATGGCTCCCCTCTGCATGATACCTATGGCTCCCCTTCTCCCAGTATCCCCGCTTCGCCCGTTAACTCCACTTCCTGCGCTCCCTACCGCTGCGGCAACGTCAGCATCAGCTACCCTTTCTACCTCTCCGAAGCCCCCACAATACCTCCCCAATATTGCGGCTTCCCTGGGATGGGCGTCTTCTGCGATAACGGAAGAACCCCAATCCTCCTCACCCAATCCGGCAACTACACCATAACCAATATCGACTATGGAAACCGCACAGTCTTCCTCGCCGACACCGACGTCTACAACGCCCGCAACTCCTCCTGCCTTAGAGTCCAGCACAACCTCACCTTCTTTAGCAACTCCTGGCTAGAATACACCCCCTCCGATGCCTATCTCGCCTTCTTCTTCAACTGCTCTCCCACAATCTTAAACGCGGAACCGATTGGCTGCCTCAGCGGGAACCAGTGCAAGGCCTTCGTCTTTCCTACGAACGCGTCAGAGTTAGAATACGGCCCAGACTGGGCTCATACTTGTTTGGAAATAGTGGTGGCGCCGGTGCTTGATAAAGACCCGATCACGGTCTCCAATTTGATGAACGGATACGGTGAGCTGTTGAAGAGTGGTTTCCAATTGACTTGGCCCGAGCAGGGATCCGACGACTGCAAAAGCTGCGAGCAATCCGGTGGGCGGTGCGGATTCAACCAGACGAGTACCACCTATTGGGTTCCCTCCTGCTTCTGCTCCGATGGGCTACACCCCCACGTTTGTGGTACTTTTCTCTCTCTCTCTCTCTCTCTCTCTCTCTCTCTCTCTCTCTCTCTCTCTCTCTCTCCTTTCCCCCTCTCCTTGTATCCATTGTTTGCAGGTTACTAGCAATTAATACAATATAAATTAATAATTAGTGCTTAATTGTATTTCACATCCTGTCTTTTTGTGTAGTTATATTCACGCCCCACCTTTTTAGTATTCATGTTTCGAGCCTCATGAACGATGGACTTTGTTATCCTAATTAATATTTCGTTACATTTTTTTTGTTGAAAATAATCTCTCCTATCTTTCAAGAGGCTCTCTCTTAAAAATTGTGAGAGGATATTATCTTTTGAAAAAAAAAAATTTTTAATTCCAATAGAATTTTCTATTTGTGATGATTAAAGTCCAAGATATAAAGCATGAAGTATAAATACTGAAAAGGGTGTGGATCGTAAATTTATGAAAATGCTGTAATTTTCGTTGATAATTATTTCTTATCCATCTCACATCATCGCATTGTCTTTGATAGTCGTGTTATCAAATATTTATTGTTTTCTGTATATTTAGTGCATTGTACTGATTAATGGAACGTCACCTCAAGGACTAAACTTTTATAGTTCCGGTTAGAAAGGACTAAACATCATTAATAAGCAAAGGCCGATGAGGCTTCCTGCCATTATTGATCTCAAAGTACTGTCGAAATAGTGTAATTATGAATTCTTGGAGAATTGCAGCCGTCGCTGAATTTAGACGGACGGCTATGATCGGTTTTGCTTCGTGGGCACAGGATTTATGCTTTTTAATTTGATTGAGTAGGTTGGCTCTGCTTCAGAGAATTAGAGGGTTAGGTTGGTGGATAGAAGATTAAAAACTTCAAAAGAGTTTTAGCGAAAAGGACACTGCAGTGGAGTCAATAATTTTTTTATGAGACAAAGAAAAGGAGATTAGGACTGCGATTATAGTATTAGTGGTTAGGAAACTTCATGTCTGGTGCCTGGTTCACCAATATGTCATGTCGATTGCAACTTCCCGTGTTGAATACTTCAAACACATCTAGAAGGGCATTTCTTTTCTTTCTTTTTTTCCTCTGAGAAAGTAGAACCGTATGGAAAGCTTTGATCAGTTGTGGATTCTTGGCAATTAATTTCTTTTCCACGTTAGGCCGACCACTGTGCTAGGTCCTACTAATTTTTGATGGAATTTCATTGAATTGTGGGTATAGACTTGACTTAATACAGCTCAATTCTTACCAGAATTTTGTCCGTTATTCAACCTATTTAACGGAAAAGGTTTGCCCCTCTGTTTTAGGTGGCCGACAAGCAACTCAGCTGTAAGAATTTTCCATAGTCGTGTTCTTGATAGCGGATGATTGGTTAGACAATTATATTTTTAACGTAGATGGAGGATGATGCGTCAACCTAAGTCATTTCCACACTGCATAGCTTTAGAGACATTTATGTACTTCACTGCATAGACACATTGTTAAAAGAATGATTGTCTCTTTTGGATGAGAAATTTCATCAAATGTGACCAATAACAGATTTCATCAACAAGCATATAGGAAATTATGGTAGAGATGCAATGACTTGGTTGCTTGATGGTTTGTTAAGGCTTCAATAAATAGTAGTTTTTTTTTTTCAAAAAAAAAAGCTCATAGTTAGATATCTCCTTCCATCTGTGTGCATTCTGATGCATTTAGGGCCTATTTGGGTAAGTAAGGAATATTTTTCATTACCTGGAATTGAAAAGTGAAATTATAGGATCCTATGTGAAATTTGTTTAGATTGATTTAATTTATGTTGTTTGGATAGTTTGGAAAATTTTGGAAGAAAACAAGAATTAGAAAGATAGGGATCAGAGGAGAGATGGTAGTGGTGGTTGTGATGGAAAGACGAGAAAGATGATGTGGTATTGGTGATGGTTGGAGGAGGTGGTGACAGTGCTGGTGGTAGATAGAGGAGGAGGAGAGGAGTGGTGATAGGAAAAGGAGAGGGAGGGATGGAGAAGAGAATCTGAGAGAAGAGAACGAGGAAGAAAGTGTGCATTTAAAAATTATTTTAGTGAGAGTAAATTTTTTTATCCTTAGTAATGAGTGTTTGATAAGAAAAATATTCCATCAAGATTTTCATGCGGACACCCATTTAGGAAAAAATATATTATCCTTCTAAATTTTTGCAAGGAAAGCCAAAACAGGGCCTCAATGGGCATCATGATTTGGGTAGAAAAAATTATTGCCTTACTATTAGTAGTAGATATATCTTCTTTGATAATAGTACAGCCAGTCATGTCAGCTAAAATTCAAGACCCAAGTAGAAGGCTTCCTTACAATCTTAATTAGTCGGGCACTTTTTCTTCTTCGGAGAAAGTAGAATGTCAGCCAGACATGGCGGATATAAGACAATTTGCTTGACTTCGACTTGGAAGTCCAGTCCTCTAACAAACCAAAGTGCTGGTACGTCATATCTCTTTAGGTTAAAAGATCCTACCCCTTTTCTTTGTTCCTTAGCTTGTCCTACTAAGATAAAAGATTCATGATTTCAGGCTTCATTCAATTCCTTCGCAGAAAATTTGCTTGGTTGATTTACTTTCCTTGTTGGGAAAAAAGTTGGTCCATTCCCACTTGTTCTCAGTTGTAGTTTGTTTCTCACATGAGAACTCCTCTTTTTCTAAGGGCTTGTAGTCAATGTGAACAAGTCATCTTGCGGTCCACCTCTCTTATTTTCCTACTTTTCCTTAGTCTTGAACAAGTCAAGGTGAAGACTCGGAGTCATGCAAAAAAGAAGACTCATGCATCGGTTCATCATAATTAAGTGACCTCCCAGATTGTTTTGTGTTACTTCATGAATAAGTTGCTTAAGTCTAGTTTTCTTCCATGCCTACTGCGATACTCATCCTTCTCCTTTACTTCCTTCTTTCCAACTCTGCTGATTCATGTCCAAATGCAAAACTTGAGTGTGGTAATATGACCTATAGTTATTCCTATCCTTTCTTCACAGACAACTCGCCTCCAGGATGCCGAACTTTTCATAAAATCCAGTGTCTCGATTCATGGCCTGTTGTCCAGTTCAATCAGCAAGGATTATTTTTCCATGTGAAAAACATCTCTTCAGTCGAAAAGACAATTATTGTTCATGATATTGACCTCATCCTTTCCCATTCACAATCTGAGTGCCTCTTGTTCTACAACTTCACTGCCCCTATCCGTCATGTTAATGTTTCCTCACTTTCTGTACTTGCAAATTCTAGCCGTTCCTCGTTCAATTGCAGTATGGTGGAACAAGATTATCATCGTAATATTTTCTGCAATCTCTCTCATCATGCTCCTTGCAAAAATTATGATATCTTTATTTACCCAATGAATCAGCCCAAGAATGCTCCTCCTCCTCCTTCCTGTTTCCCCCCAAACATAGGCCTCAGGTTTAACTGGAAGTTGTCATTTGAAGAATATAATAATCTCTCTCTGCTTTCTGCTGGTTACTCATATGACTTGGAAGATCGCGCTGATTGTTTCAGTTGCCGCATTACCGTTACCAATGGTAATGCTAGGGAAGACCCAGGAAATAAGCAATGCCTAGGTAAATGTAGAAGTAACGGTCATGTTACTGCAATTCCTAGCAGTGTCTCCTCTTACTTATTATTATCACCTTCTTCATCATATTTGATTGCCATTTAATAATTAATCAGGTGATGCAGACAACAGCAACTCAAAGAAGGAAAGTACAGTAGGTAACATAACATTCTCGTCATCACTCTATCTCTTCCAACCTCATTGGACTCCTAGCAACTATCGTTATTTGTTACTCTTATTGCAATTCCTATCAGTGTCTCCCCTTACTTATAACTATCACCTTCTTCATCATTTGATTGCCATCTTTAATATTAATCTGGTGTTGCAGGCAAGGGCAAATCAAAGATGGGAGTTATAATAGGTAACCCAACATTCTCATCATCATCTTAATTATCTCTTCTCATCTCATTCTAATTATCTCCTCATCATCTTAATTTTGAAAAAAAAAAAGTTCTGATCGATTTTCTGGCTTCCTCTGCTTCATAACTTGCAGGAGTTGCGGTAGGTGCTGCTGTCTTCTTGCTTGGCCTCGTATGCATTGCGTTGTACATACGGAAGAAAAGGCGGCCGCGCTCACCGTCGTCCAAGTTTCTAACTCGCAGTTTTCAGTCTGAGCCTTACCCCACGGACCTGGAGTCCTCCAGTCTCGGTCAACAGACTCATGTCTTCTCCTACGAAGAGCTCGAGAAGGCAACAAACCGCTTCGATTCCTCGAAAGAGCTCGGCAGTGGTGGCTTCGGCAATGTCTACAAAGGTACTTGGGACTTGCATGTATGTCCCATCTTAAAAGCATAGTTGTTGAGTTCATTAATTTTGATTTGTTTCAAAATTACTCCAGGGGAGCTGCGAGATGGACGCACGGTTGCCATCAAGCGGTTGTTCGAGAACAACTACAACCGGATCGAGCAGTTCTTGAACGAGGTTTCGATACTTTCCCGCCTACGCCACCAGAATCTGGTATGTCTCTACGGCTGCACCTCCCGCCACAGCCGCGAGTACCTGCTCGTCTACGAGTACGTGCCCAACGGCACGATCGCCGACCACCTGCATGGACCCCGTGCCACTGAGCGCGCCCTCACGTGGCCCGTTCGCTTGAACATCGCCATCGAGACGGCGGATGCCCTCGCGTACCTCCATGCCATCGAGCCGCCAATCATTCACCGCGACGTGAAGTCAAATAACATCCTGCTCGACGTCAGCTACCATGTTAAGGTCGCCGATTTTGGGCTCTCGAGGTTGTTCCCGTTGGATGTCACGCATGTCTCCACGGCTCCTCAGGGCACGCCGGGGTACGTCGACCCAGAATACCACAAGTGCTACCAGCTCACGGACAAGAGTGACGTGTACAGCTTCGGAGTCGTATTGGTCGAGCTGATATCATCGAAACCAGCCGTCGACCTTTGTAGGCGGCGTGACGAGATCAACCTGGCTAACATGGCCATCAACAAGATCCAGAAGTGCGAGTTAGACCAGCTGGTGGATCCGGAACTTGGGTATGAATCGAATTGGGCCACGAAGAAGATGATCACCATGGTGGCGGAGCTCGCATTCCGGTGCCTGCAGCCGGACGGCGATATGAGGCCACCGATAAAGGAGGTGCTTGAGGTGTTGAAGGGGATAGAGAAGGAGGGATTCAGGGGGGAGAAGGGTGGGGAGGGGGATGTTGGAATGGACGACGATGATGGTTTGCTTAAGAATATTCCTCCCTTCTCACCCGATTCGGTAACGGCTAAGTGGGTGAGTAGGTCGACAACACCTAATACTAGTACGTAAAACTACCGAAATGAGAGAGGGAGAGAGGCATTATAGTGCTTGTTAGTTGCTACTTCAATATGTAGATCCGCTTTGTATTTTGTAAAGGGTCTGTAATAGTTATTGGCTGTGTAATTAATTACTCTTTTGAGTTTAATACGAGAGATTTGTAATCTTGCTTTCATTCCTTTTCTATTTTGAATAATAAGAAAGGAAAACAAGAAATTTATCTTCCAATTGAAATTTCAAGCTCGCCTCTGCTAGCAACTTAGCAACTAAAATCAGCAGCACGATTAAAAAAAAATAATCAGAAGTTTAATATCAGAATCTGAAATTTATATCCTTATATCTGAGGCGATTGAAATGAAAGAGAATAGATAACAAGAAAAAGAAACAAGTTAATGAAAATAATCTCTTGGTATTAAAGACAGGACATGCAAATAAATCACCTTGTTCCTCCAAAGACAGGACATAATAACTCTTGGACATGACATGTTAAAAGGAAAAAAGATTTACTGATTCAATACAGCATTTTACCTACAGAGATAACTGTCATTCTGAACTAGCTTGCTGCAAATCTTTCAAACGTAAGCAACAATTGTGCAAGGGTTTCTTTTGATGAACAAACAACAAAGAGTACAATTTGTTACAATGAACAGGATGCATTCTCTAGTGATACTACAAATAAAGTGTGACGAAGGCGCCCTACGACTTCCAAGATCATCGCTCCTTTTGCTGCACTAATATTGATCTCAATTTTACTTTCCCTTCTCGATCAACTTTTCCTTCCATTTCGTGATAAGGTTGGCAATTATCATTCAGGATGCTGGAATAAACATTCCTCACTCGTAGCAGTCGAAAATTTGTAGATTCTAAGTTAATCATGTGACTTTGGTGCTGTTGTAATAATTTACTGAAATGATAAGCAGGGACCATCACCAATCTAGACACCTCCTCATCCTAATCTTATCAACATCATCCGAGCTCATCCGTGACTTCTCAGGCAGATCTACCTTCTTGGTCTTGCCAACTCGACTGTCTAAACTATTTCTTGAGGCCTCAGAAGAGTTGACAACCTCTTGTGATTTCTCTGCAGTTCCAATCTCAATAGCTTTATCATGGGCATCATCATTCATCACCCTTCCTTTTGAACTATCTTTTGGAGTCTTCTTAGCAACAGTTGAAACAAATTTCTTTAGGTGTCGTATGTAGTCCGGGTATAATTCGAGATTGCAGTGACCACCACCATTTAGCCAAAGTGGAACATACTTCACCTTGCTAAGCTCCCAGAGCTGCTTTCCATGGGAGCAGTCAACAACATCATCTGATGTACCCTGCAAAAAAAGCTTTTCAGCTTGAACAGTACATATGATATGGTTGATTGTTCCATCATTACATTCAAATACGACACAATATAACTGGATTATGCTGCAGAAGGCATCAGATTTTCTTCGATATTCAACATCTCCTATTTTTTCTTGTTCACTTTGCTAGAAACCGTATATAACTGCACTCTATCTTTCCGGTCGCAATTAATATAAAATATCATTATCAATATATAACTATCATCTCAACCTTGTGAACACAAAAAATTCACTTGAATATATACATCTGCTGTACAGATGGACATCTGATTTCAGCTATTGCCGTACATGAGAGCAAGATAATATGCTAGTAATGAAAAAAGAAGAAAAAAAAGTGCAACTAAGAAATTTAGCTAACAAAATAAGCTAAGAGGAAAGTACTTACATGAATGACAAGGACTGGACAGTTTACCAAGCCAATTTTGTCAACATTCTACACACACACAAAAAAAGAAGAAGAGTCATCCACAATGCAGAAAGCAAATTCCCATTAGATATGTATTTTTACCTTGTAAATGTCAAACCAGTATGTGTGTTTTACTGGATATAGTACTCTTAATCCAGAAAGAATGGGACTATGTAGAACTACAGCTCTCAAGTTTGGCAGTCGTGATGCAAGGTCAATAGTCGGACCGCTTCCAACAGATTGGCCATATAGGATTATCTCCTCATCTGCTGCTCCATAGTGCTCCTTGAGGCAATTATATGCAGCTTCAATGTCTGTATACGTATTATACTCACTTGGCTGTTCCTTAGAAGAATAAGTGCAATAATAAGAGACTTTTGTTGGCACGCAACACATTGAAGCTTATTTACCAGCTTCAAATGATAGAGAAGTTCTGAAAGAAGCAATTTTAAAACGAAATGAAGTCAAACCTTCCCCGTTGATCTTCCATACCCGGCATAGTCATACCTGCATCGTCATTCATCAAAGCTCCTGACTCGTGAGTTGATAATATAGCAATGAATAGAACAAAGCAGTCTAACTTCAAGATAATGAGCAAGGAAACATGCATTTGCGAAGGTCAACCAAATAAAGGGGATGCGAGGAGAATAATAGGTGAGATATTTGCTAAGATCTATAGCACGGGCGACTGGAGGAAAAGTTAGAATGAACTGGATCTAAAAGTAATTCAACTTGAAATGATCAAACTAGTGGACTACCTTATCTTCTAACTAAGAGGACAAGGATATTATCATTTAATCTGGAATCTGCAAAGAGTTCAAAAATAAATATAAAGAAAAGGTTGCCTTTGTGCCCCTTATATTGATGGCATTTTCACTTTGGATCATGTGTTTCTACATCAATTTCGCTCTTTCTACCCCATTAAACTCGTACTAAAAGTTGCCATCATCTATAAACTCTTCTCCTATCAGATTACTTTATAGAACTTCCAATTAAGACTCAGAATCTTCATGCAGACAGAATTTCCTTCTACAGAATAGTCCCAACCAATAAACCAAAGATACACCAAATCAAACATCAAACGCGAACAAAATCGAACAAGCTAAACAAAAGGATTAGAATACCAAAGGAACACTAGAAAGAAGTAGGATCTCGACCAAATCCCTACCCCATGATGTTGACGCGAAGCCGATGGCTGAGCTCAACAAAGAGCCCAAACATCTGCCCGATGTCAGCGGCATTCCCATGCGAGTAGAGAATCGTCGCCGTCGCCCTCGGGTTCCGCACATACACCGCCACGATCTCGTGCCCGCGCCGCGTCCTTAGCCGGTGCACGTCCACGTCATCATCCTCCTCCTCCTCCCCCTTCCTCCGCCGGCGCCTCCTCTCACCCGCCGCCCCGGATGACGACGCCGGCGGGGAAATCTCCGGTATGAGAAGCTTCCCGGTGGCCTCGTCGGCGACGAGGTGGTACGACGGCGGGGTCGGGGGGAAGAAGGCAAACCTCGCCGCGATCAACGACGTTACGCCGCCCATCGCCGCCGCCGGATCCGGCGATGTCGTGGGCTCATCGAGCGAGATGGCGACCTAAACTTCTCTCTCTCTCTCTACGATCCCCAATTCTCTCACTTGATTTAATCTTTCTATGGATTTTTTTCAATTTCGCACTCTACATTAATATTTTTATTGCGGTTTACACCCTATCTTGTAACTATTTTTAATTCAATCCTTTACCCAATAAATATCAAAACATCCTAAATCACCCTTATATTTATCATTAAGTTGGATACTTTCATGATTCAATCGAAAAGTGAAGGATTAAACCAAAAGTAGTGAAAAGAACAGGTTACTAACTAAAATAAGCATACAATGCGGGTGTGAAAATGCAAAATATATATATATATATATATATATATATATATATATATATGGCAAATATATAGATCGTTTTTCGTTTTTCCTTAACCAGAGGGCAGAGGGTAAGTGAGAAGTTAAAAAGCGCTGGAACATGACAGCATATGAAATTAGAAGCTAAGAAATGAGCATCAATATTAATTGTTACACCAACTCATCAAACATAACCTACCTTTATCCAAGGAAAAAATAAATAAATAAAAATATCCACCTTTTTACATGGAAGTTGGAAGAATAGTACAATCGATATTATTGAAAAGCCAAGATTGCTTCTGATCAGGATCATCACACAATTGCCAGATGTCTTTCTCTATCAGCAAATCTTCTCTACTACTGATGAGTGCACAAGCAATACAATGTCAAAACTTAAAAATATATTAACAAGACTAGTTAAATATCATCTAATGAGACACCCAGAAACGGGCTCATGCTAAAAGACTCCACTTCAACCTCAGCAGGTCCTCCATTTTGATGCCCTGAGCTCGTAGCCTCGTCGTAATGGTTGGGTTGCCAACAAAAACCTTCTACTGCTCCTTCCGAGAGAGAGAGAGAGAGAGAGAGAGAAAAAAAAAGAACAGAAAAGAAAATCGTCAGTACTTCTTTCCAGCTTGAACAAAATTAATGAGGATAAGGGAAGAATTACATGGAATTAATACCTGGTAAAGAGTAATTGTTTCCATTGAGTGGTAACCCATGAAATGTTCTAAAATTATCCAATTGCTGTTGTAACAGAGGGCCTACTTGCTCCACATTGGCCTGCAGAAATTACCAACAAATACTGCAGATGTAAGTAAAGATTCAAATGCATGCCATTGCATACATGTGTATATGGAGATTTCTAATCCTTACTCTTTGGTGCATGGATGCTAAAGTTTCACCAATTGTGCAAGTAGTTGCATGCTCTAGAGTTTTCTCAAACGCCTTATCTGACATGCGCAGTATCTGATTCATAAGGTCAGAAAAGTATCATTTAGTGATACAAGGCATATATATATAACTGCGTACATGATCAAGTTTCTTTTCCTACCTTGCGGAGACGGTGACGATTTGAAATTGATAGGTTCAAGAAATCGTCAACTGTTTGTATGCGCGCCTCCTCGAGCCTCTTGTGAATTTTTCCTCCCTTTGAAATATTCATGAGCCTCCAGACATCATCCGAAGGAGATGGAGGGTAATGCTTCATGTAAGCTGTTTTAACCCACGAAAATAAGAATAAGACTGAATACAGAGCCAGGAAGAACACTCTTCTTTTTATCTGTTAGATGTCATATGCATTATGATGATCATAATTTCATGGTTTATTTCCTGCTATCTACTCTTTTCTTACATAAATTTGTATACAACATCCTATGCTTTAGTAATCTTGTGATTCAGACCCATCATGTCAGAGTACAGGCTCTGAATGACAAAATACCTAAAACTAAGAACCTTGCTATTCATGGTATAAAAACAATAAACCTCCATGATTATGAACAATCTCTAAAGTACGATGTAGATGTATTAAACTGGCAATAAGAAGAGTCTTAATCACTATTTGCTACTATAAATTAGATTAGGAGAAATATCGTTCAGGGGATTATACTTACACTCTCCTCTCTGGTCTTTGACAGTGAAGCTTTTTGTCACTGCTTCCTTCATCCTAGGCCCTTCACAGACTCGTGCGCCCAAACAAAATCTCCCACTTCTTATCCAGCTTGAGTTATCCGTGAACATGATATCCTCAACTGAAACACTTGTTGTGTTCAGTGTCACAGCAATACTTTTCCCCACTAGTAATGGCCTCTTCCCCTCCCTTGGCTTAACTATCTTGCTGTCGAATTCATCACTGCTCCAATTCTGGTGATCTTTGGGGTCAAAATCGCCATCGAGGACAACTATTTCGACTTTGCTTGGTGGTCCAGAATACATTGTAGAGCTATCACCAGCTTCATTGTACATAAGTTGGATTTGGAGAGATTTATTCTTGCTGTCTACTATCCTGTTACCAGTGAAGACAACTTCTGATGGCAAATTCACAAAGGCGAGCATTAGGTTTGGTGTTGATTCGATTTCTTTGATGCGCAGTTGAGTAGGTCTGAAAATTAATGAGTACATATATGTTAGATCACAACAACTGTATATAAATGAATCAAATGAAGAGCTCTTATTGCACATTCATTCAGAAATACTTTCTGATAGAAAGAAAAAGTTCAGTGATTTCTACCTGTGCGATAACTGTGAAAAATATCTATCAAATGCACGCTCCAACTCGTCTTTCACCTGCGCACGCAAATGATTGACACTTTCTTAGCACAAATTTGCATATGTTAATTAGCCTTTACTTCCGTTCACCTGTTTGGTCCTAGCAATCAAAGTTTACTGCTTGCTTTTTATATCATTACAACTATAGCATGAAAATCTCGAAGCTCTCATTAAAGATTTCATCATATATACCAATATCCGCAACTTTGGTTCCAGCATCGAACTGATTTTGCGTGCAGTTTCCGTGATCATGACTTCTTTAATGACGCTGTAAGAGAGATTAATACGTGAAAAAGGATAAGTCAGCAATCATGAGAAAACTATTCATATATGAACACTAAACTGTAAGGTAAAGAATTCACTTTAGCATTAAAACATAAAGATTGAAGACAAGAAGGAAGCAACAGATACTAACAGTGAGAAAGACGGCATGGATTTCATCCGCTTTGCCACGGGCTGATATGGGTCTTTCTCATTGCCAAGTGCCATCTTCTTGTCTGGACTTTGGAAGGAACTGATGAAGGTTTTAGATTATAAAATGGCAAGAGAAGTATTGGATGCTATGGGAACTGGTTAGAATGGGCTACAAATAGGCCAGATAAGGATTATTTTACGATTAAATGAACATTCTTAGTAGGTTCTTGGAATATATGTGGAAAAGATTTGCTGGGGAATAGTTTTCATTAGAGGAAACAGAGGAGTAACTTGTGCGAAGCTTAGGTGATGATTCAATAACTCAAAAGTCAATGGCTCTCTCGCTCTCTTGCAGCAGCTGGAACTAGATATCATTGAGTTCCTTATTAAAAAAAGAAAAAAGAAAAGAGAGAGCTTGTAATATTAAATCCTATCTCAAATTTTATTAAAACTCGTCTTAATTTCTAATAAGTAATAAGAATACTGATATCCTTTTTTCATCCTTCTTAGAATTAATTTCTTACAATGCTGATGCACAAAACAATAGGTACAAAATTTTAAAAATAATAATAATAATAATAAGACAATCATATGGTTCATATTTCACATCACACAATTTTTATAAATTTATAGTTCACCCCTTACATTTTATATGCTTTGAACGTTTTTTCAAAAAACCACCTCATGTAATCGAAATTAGCCAAAGGGTATCAGAAATAGAACGCTCCACTAGAATTCAACTTCGATTTTACGGAAGGCACATTCTAATATCATAGATAAGGGAAGGTATTTTTAAGATATATAATAAAATATTCTTCTATTGATACATTTTTATTAGCCATGATTAACTTGGGATATTTTATGAGGAAAACAAGTCTACGTGACATGTGGCACGAAATGTACATACTGAAAAAGTTAAGACGTGAACGATAAATTTATGAAATATATAATATAGGGTGTGAATTTTTTTTTTCTTTCTTTCTAAAATTTAATGTCCGAAAGCAAATAAGAAAGTGAAACAGGCTTATTACAGTATTTATCCAGCATGTGTGTATAAAGGGGACATCTCATGGGCCTATATATGGCCCAATATTTGGAAACTGGGCCAATTACGCTCAGTTCTTATGCTCTGGTCTATTACTGGGCCTAGTTCTCGAGCCCAGGGAACAAAAAGAAGTGAACTTTCTTCGGCAAAACCTCACAACAATGGTGTGGAGTGGAGAAGATGGGAGAGGAGGAGGAAGACGATACGAGGAGAGAAGCCGCTTTGGCCGCAACCCCACTCCTCGATCCCAGCTTCAAACCGTCAAAGCTCTCTCAATCTCAACTCGATAAATTTAAGGTACCTCTCAATCTATGGGCAATCCAAGAATTGTTTGGTTTTCTTAATTTTAGGGCACAAGAAAACAATTTTAAAGGAAATATTGTACAGGAGGATAGAATTGGGAAGTGGGTTTTTTTTTCTCCAGATTGTAAGTTGGTGAAAAAGTAGGCTTACTGTCCTCTCTCGCGTAATGATGTTGATCCAAGTTCATATTTGTCTTTTATTTTCCTTTTCTAGGGTTGAATTTTGGTTTTATTTTGTATTTTGTACGAGAAATAAGAGACAAACAACCAAAAAATTTATTGAAAAAAGTTGCAATCTTTTCTTGTTTTACCTTCCACTCTCAGAGCTTCCAAATGCGATATTTATAGATGTCAATAATGGTCGAAACCAAATTAAGGCGTGAAACTAGTGCGTAATTTTAGTCAGGAAAACAGCTGATCGCATTCTCCATTCCCTATGCTGTGAGGTGCTTCTTTCTGCGCTAACTACACTTGTTAATTCTCCTTTTGTTTTGTGTGGTAGGAATTGCACAAGAAAAGGTTGCAGATAAAAGTGAAAGCTAAGGATAAAGAGAAAACTAAAGGTACCTCCCTTTTTTCCGTTGGTCGATATCATAAGTTGTTCATTCATGTATTTGATCTCTTTAGGGAAGGCAAGAGGCTGCAAGGATCTTGGCATTGAAGATAATGAAGTTGTATCTACTACTAGTACACTAAAAGATACGAAGAAGTCTATTTTGAAGGAAGTTACAGGCTTGGTAGGTGAAAATGATATGTTTCTCCTTTCCTGATTAGAGATATCTATATTACTAAGATACTTTCATAAGAATGACTTTCTGATTACTATATTAAGGTCCATATATGTGTTGATTTCTGATAATTTTAATCGTTATTAAGTGATATCAAGTTACCTTGATATCTCAAGGGAATTTATTTTTAGATAATTGGAAGTGATGATTTTTTCTCTTTTTTTACCTCAGGAGAGAGAAATTCCTTTGCCGTCAAAGAAGAAACAGAAGTTACATTGGGGGTATCATTTCTTTCCTGTTTCACATTATTTGGCTCTTTATTTTAGATACTTTTTGTACTATCGATGCTTGTAGTAGAAAATTTGTGTACATTAATGGAAATTAAGTACATTTCTTTTTATTATCACTCCTCTAGAAAGTTAATGGTAACATGGCTCTTTTTATCAATTTTAAATTGTAGCAATTTATTTTTCGATTAATTTCCAGGTGTATGCAATGGTAAATATCATATCTGGTTGTAGTCTATTGCACTTTGTTTTCCAATTAAAATAGCTTCTGTAGCTAGTTAGAATTGCAGGTTATTTACTTGCTCGGTTTATGAAAAGTAAACTAATCAACTTTATGGTATGTGACACTCACAGACCCAATTAATTCATGCCATTTCTTTCCTCAATCAGCAGCTCTATCGGCCTGACATCTAGATGCTTGATAACATAGTTGTTGAACCAGTAGAAAAAGATGAACTGCTCGATGTTTCTGACACGACGAAGGGGTAACGCCCTTACTAATCATCTTCACCAGTTCATGAGAAGCACACTCCAAAATGAATTCTATAAGTCCTTTGCTAACTGCTCCGAAAAGCCCTCGGGTGACTGGCTGAGACTCCAGCAATTGAATTTCATCTTTGTTTTACTAATCATTGTGTATCTTTTTTCATATACAATATTTGCTTGGCTGTTTTGGGTTTCCTGTATCCAAACAAGTTAGATGTTCGACAATTGAAGTAGCAAAGTCTAAGTTGCACTAGTAGTTGAAATAGAAGCAGCAATACCATTGAACCTCAAACCCACAATTTCTAGACCTTTGGCACAGTTTTCACTAGCTGGGTAGCATTATCATTCTTAGTACCCAACCTTTTCTCTTAGGACGCTCCGTTCCTGTTAAGCAGAATCAGACCATTAGTACATTTTGTGTGCAATGGATTGGTTTTGAATCTGGACGAATCAAATTATGTAATCTTGAAATCTTTGGATCAAAGCATTTATTGCCTTTTAAGAATCAATTCCTAAGACACGATAATAGCTTAGATATTTTTAGTTCTCATGGCATAATACTGGTACAGAAAACCTCTTTAGTCTTAATATGATAGTGGTTCATTGCATCGAATGATATGCTGCAACTTGTTCTTATTTCATACCGAGGAATTTTGTCTTTCTATGTCAGAGTGCTCACCCATTATGCTGTATTTGACAGGCTTGACGCTAAAGAAAGATGGGAAAGAAAAGCTAACATGTAAATTGGTGAAGCAACTCAAGCAGGCCAATTGGTGTGATGTGACTCCTGTATGCAGAAATTCTCACTGGGAAACTTTGCTGTCATTGATTCCACTAGAAGTGCTTGAAATAAGCAGATGTCAAAACCATTTATAAAATGGAGAGAAATTTTTTTTTCCTTTGGGGTTGTGCTCTTTTGTAACTAAATGAGTTTATTGATAAAGTTTATGTTACTAATTTTAACTGTGATGGATTCATATCGCCAAGACAAATGGCTATTGAAGTTGTGAAAACAGAAACAAATTATTCCTTTGAATTGATGCAAGAAGAAATTGGAGTTCTTGACAGAAGTTACAAAGTCGTAAGGCTAATACATGCCTATAATACACCGAGTAAACGCCATTGTGCAAATCAAGTATCATGCCTTGTCTTCTATTCATATTACTAGTAAACTTGTGTGCTCATCAACAATTTTAAGTTACTGCAATAGGCCACTATTTAATTTTTACAAACTTTGAACTTGCATATTATAGAATGTTGATTGTTACAAACACCCACCAATGTTTGTGAAAGGCAGGAATGGATTCTCCTTTTGAAAACTCCACCTTGTCCGCCAGCCCCAAAAATGGAGACTGCAAGAATAAAGATAGAGCCATCTCCATCTCCTTTGCTCTATTCTATATGGAAAAGGTAGTCCTCAAAGAACATTGAACTTATCATCCAATTCTACCCACTAGAGCAAGATTATCCCAAGTTAATGCCTCTCTATGCCATAGACAATTCATGTGAACCAACCCTCAGGTCAAATGTGGAATTAATAGATTAGAACCACGTTGCCCCCAAAAGATCAGGTGCACTCCAAGCCAGCATCAACTTTCTATAATTGGAAATCCAAGACAAGAATTTGCCTACTTGAGTGCCCTGTTTTTGGTGCATATCTTGTGCTGGCCTTTCAATGTTATCCAAATGCTATTGGGAGCTCAGATGGATAACCCATTCACTCTTTGCAGCATTTTGTATTATCGATTGGCCATGCCACTTGATCATTATATAGAAAGTTGGATGCTGATCACCCCAGCTTAATTGGTTTTAGTGGTTGTCTATTCCGAGATTAAGTTTCTGAAGGCTATATAGCTTTATGGAGCACTAGCCAATGTATTGGCAAAGATAATAAATGCAATGAATAGAATAGCATTTCAAGAACTTTTTGGGCAAATGCTGTGTTGCTTTCTTCTTCTTTTCTACAACCTTTTGTTACTCTTTCTAGCCGGATCAAATCTAGTTTTATTTGAACCAGAAATGATGACTATGGAAAGAAGAATCCTTATATTTTTTTAATGTATAATAGCATATCATATTACAAAATATTTTTTTTTGCAACAATTAAACATAACTAAAAATATCTACGTTTGACTATGCACACCTTTTGATATTATAATAGTGATAAATGCAAACTAAGCTGCAAAGTTTTGGAGCTATTAGATCAGAGTGTAGCACTATGATTAAGGAGACAATCAGCATATTTGTTCATGTTCCACATGCAACGCATACACTCTAAAAAGAAGTAAAGACGCAAACTTGAATTCAAGAAGCTGAATTTTAACAAAGAGGTACAAGTATGCAAAGGATAAAATGAGGTTGATGTACATCACAAGAAATTTTGATTGGTCTCTGTTTTAAATAAGTAGGAGGATTTCTCACAGAATTTGTTTGACAAAGACGATGATACCAAATCTGACATTTAGTCATCTACTCATTCCAACTCCCTTGTTATTCTTTAGCCAATCATTTTCCAATGGGCCTCCTTTTTCGTTATCTAATTGATTCGATGATGCTAATACCATCTAACACATCGTATTTTAAATGCGTCAAGTTGTTGATAAATGCATATTCGAGTCAATGGCTTCCTGGAAACCTTAAAATATAATCAATCTCTCCTTAACAAGAAGCCAATATGATTTTGCCTACCATTTCTCCACCTTCTAATAACTTTCACACATCCAAAAAAACACGAGTCAACCTCATACACGATGTTTGAGGGTCTAAGTGTAATTAGCTCCTAAAAAATAACTCCGAGGGATGCAGAAGTAAAACAACAAATATAGAAGGGTAGATGTGAGAAAAAAAGATCACCACCACCACCAAATCGGAGGAGATTGACCACAGTCGTCTGATCTGCTAACTCTGGAATCTGGACCACCGTGATACACTGGACCACGTCACGTCACGTCACGTCGACCCTCTCTAAAGTTTTAAAACCCCCCGGACGAAATTACGATCCATACCCCACCCTTTATTCGCTCCCAGTCCCAGACGGATAAGGAATTATGGATCCCCTGAGAGCCGGATAACAGATTCCAGGTCACAGGAATCCCTTGTGGACGGGGGAGAGGGGGGGCAAAAACGTCCGCCGGAATTAGCCACCGCCTTATTAAGGTTTGGTAAAAGCCCAATCGGTGACGTGGACCCGTGGGGCCCAGGACGTGTGAACGTCACCCAATAGTGAGGGGACTCAGGGGGAGAGAGGCGGCATGAGAGGGCCACGTGTCCGACTTACTGGGCCACGTGCCCCGCCCATGCCCCGCGTACTCCCGTGTATGCTCCGGCCTTGTCGGGAAAACTTTCACTCCCAGGTGTATTTCCTATACTACCCCTATTCTTCCTTCCTTTCTTTTTAAAAAATTCATGTATATAAATAAATAAATAAATATATATATATATATATATTGGATGTTTTTTTTTTCCTTACTTGTAGTTAACTTTTATTTACTTTATCAGGTTTTGTAATGCTAGCAAAATCTAGTCAGAGTCGAGCTACGTTGTCGTCCACTAAACATACATCATCACTTGGACAACTCGAATACGTTCTTCTTGCTTGACTGCTGCCCATCGGGCAAATCGGACCACTAGTTCAGTTTTAGATACATGGGGGCATATTCGTCCAACGACTCTCCTGCTCTTCTATGACCCTTTCAGGAAACTACAAGAGTGACCACAAAAGGTAACAGACATAAAATATATTGGATTCCCATTCTACCCTTACGAAGTGGTTGCCTACGAGGACGAGGGACAAGACCGAGTGGGAAGCGGATAGGAGTAGGAGGAGGCAACAGCAAACACCTCCACTCCTCGCACGCCCTTCCCACGTGCCATTGACATGTCGCATCGCATGCCTGTGGAGTAACTATAATTAAATCAGTTTTAACTTAGGAATTTCTTCCCAACAAGGCAACAACTGCCCCGGTAATTGAGGCTCCAACTCGGATAGGTCGGGGAAGTTGTGGGTGGGTTTATTTTAGGGGCGGCCTCCTTAATCCCTTATCAACGGCTGCGAACCCTCTCAGCATCAGCAAACGCTTCCATTCCCCCTTCCTCCTCGTTGAATAAAACGAATAAACTAACCCCACAAATTGCCTCAGAAATTAAACAAAGAATACAATAGATAAAGAAAGAGAGAGAGAGAGAGAGAGAGACGAAATCCGGAGGTAGGGGATATCGTCATAGGTTTGGGAGGAGAAGAAAGCCCTAATTAAGGTTCTAGATCAGGAAGATGGCGACGCCATTGGCGGGGGACGGGGTTCTGGCTCTGATGCCGCAGGAGGCGGTGAATTCGATCGATCCGTCTTCTTCGTCGGCGCCGGCGAGTGGATGCATCGAGAACTCAGCGCAGAAGTTGCCAATCTTGATCTTCCTGTACTTCCAGAAGGCAATCCGTTCGGAGCTGGATGGGCTCCACCGCGCGGCGGTCAAACTCGCCACCGACCGCAGCGGCGACGTGAAGGAGCTCTCTGACCGGTGCCGGTTCCTCTTCGCCATCTATAAACACCACTGCAATGCAGAGGACGCGGTAATTTTTGGTCTTCTTGATGCTTCTTGAGAAGAAATGTCGAGATTTTCTATGGTTCTCTTGGTTTTCGAATGGTCTAGGATGAACTTTTGCTGTTCTTGTGGTGATTTGGATGGTTCTCCGGAAATTTAAGAAGCTACTGCACGATTTAGGTCAAACATTATTTCGTCTGACCTCGATGATAAACGGGAGCTGCGTTTGTAATCAGATTCTTCCATCATTTTAGGCTCTCAACGGAAAGACTGCCTGCTTTTGGTTCTGATTAATATGTTAGGCAGTTTGGAAATTATCATATGAAATAATATGCACAATTTTAATGTAGTGGGAATAAGGATGTGGAGTTAGATAATGGGTATTAGGAAAGACAGGATAAGAAACCAATGTTTCCCAAGAGTTAGAGTTAGAAATAATTGAGTACGACTTATGGAAAAAAATCACATCAACTGGTTTATGCATGTGCAAGGTCCGCAGAGCATAATAGGAAGGTGCAAATATTTCAATAAAGTTGAAGGTATCTAAATAGGTAGAGGGTGAGCAAGAGGGACTCGGAAGCATGTGTGATAGCACTTAATCAATCTGTAGCATCCAAATACAGTGTCAGATAGAAATCTTTTGTTTGATGATAATTTTACAGAAATGATGTGACATAATTGTTACGTATATTAAGTCTGTGATGACTAGATGTCTACAACAAGACAAATTATAACAAGTTTGTCTTGAATGTCACAGGTTATCTTTCCGGCGCTCGACATACGTGTTAAGAATGTAGCACAAACATATTCCCTGGAGCATAAAGGGGAGAGTGATCTCTTCGATCAGTTGGTTGATTTGTTATCTTTGGATGTACAAGATGATGATAGTTTTCGGCGAGAACTTGCTTCCTGCACGGGAGCCATTCAAACATCTCTTAACCAGCACATGTCAAAGGAAGAGGAGCAGGTATCTCTCTCTCTCTCTCTCTCTCTCTCTCTCTCTCTCTCTCTCTCTCTCTCCCCTCCCTCCCTCTATATATATATATATATATAATCCTTCTCTTATTACTATCAGTCTTGAGAAGTGTAGATTGTGTTTGCTAGTATAGCCATCAAAGATTTTCTGATTGCTGTCTATTTCTTTCAAACTCTTAATGTTTGAATATACACATGAAATTTTATTTCACATATTCACTATGCTCTCCATTTTTATTTAGTATTATAGTTTCACCCTGTAGCATTTCATGGATATTATTTCATGGATATTATTTATTGACTAACAGTGTGCGTGTTTCAGGTCTTCCCCTTGCTTATTGAGAAGTTTTCATTTGAAGAGCAGGCTGATTTGGTTTGGCAGTTCTTGTGTAACATACCTGTGAACATGTTGGTAGAATTTCTTCCATGGCTCTCATCTTGTGTTTCACCTGATGAGCGTCAAGATATGCTTAAGTGTCTGTGCAAAATAATCCCTGAAGAAAAGCTTCTTCAGAAGGTAGTAATACTAATGGTTTTCATCTTTCTTTTTAGCTTCTTTGGATTTGCTACATTTAACTGCTAATTATAATAATGAAGGTCATATTTACTTGGATGGAAGGGAAAGGATCAAAAAATTTGGGGCATGACTTTCTTGATGATTCTCACTCGGAGAACTCTGTTAGATGTGAGTCTACCATGTCGGGTGATCACAGTGATAATCACAAGTCTCAGTATGAACATTTAAGGATTGGAAAGAGAAAACTCAAGGAGTCAGAGCCCGATTCACTTGACCTTGGGGTACATCCTATAGATGAGATATTGCATTGGCATAAGGCTATCAGAAAAGAATTGAATGATATAGCAGAAGAGGCAAGGAAGATACAGCGTTTTGGAGATTTT
Source organism: Typha latifolia (assembly GCF_019914945.1). Lineage (NCBI taxonomy): Eukaryota > Viridiplantae > Streptophyta > Magnoliopsida > Poales > Typhaceae > Typha > Typha latifolia. The sequence continues at coordinate 309,031 of NC_133094.1, forward strand.
TCTGATTTATCGGCCTTTAATGTGAGGCTTCAGTTTATTGCCGATATATGTATCTTTCACAGGTATGCAACTTTTATTTGTATCTGTATTAAAATCCTTCTACTGAAAATTCTTCTGTCTTTCTTTATCAGATATCATTAAACATGTTTCATTCTTTTTCCTTGTCTAGCTTATGATGATTTAAATCAATTGATTTTTTTTTTTCTGCTTTAAATTTCTCTCTGGTCAATTTTATTGCTACGGGCAACAGGGAGAAAAAAGAAATATGCCAACACCATATGGGCATAATCTTTAATTCATCATATTAGTCCCATTATCTTTTCTAATTGTATAATTCTCAGTCTCTTTCATTGGATCTTTAACTAAATTATAATATATCATTCTATTACAAAACTAAGACACCTTTGAGTCTGTTACATAGATCGGCACAATAAGTAGCTGGAAAAAACAGAATATTGGCTTCAATTGTAAAAATTGTCTTGCACAGTACAAAAACGAATCCTAATACCTCAGGTCTTCCTAAATCAAACTAGTGCAACAAGTCGCACTCTTGTGAGACTGGCCTATGCCAACTCAAGTAGGAATACCGATCAACAAACAACTGAGTTCAGTTCTAAAACTTATGTAAGAACAGAAAATGCAGAGCTCCACAAAGGCCTTTATAAAAGGATTGCCAAATTTCCAGAAGTAAAGGAGCTTGTTAGAGTTGTTTAAATTATTTTAGTTCTGCATTACAGTCATTTACTTGGATGTGCTACATGCTGATATAAGCACAGTTAGAGGTATGGTGATTAGATGGGCTGAAATATATGTGATAGGTGATTGATCATTGATTGTGAGGGTTATATGGCATTGTATTATGTTTTCCAAGAGGAGGAGGTGGCAGGACAAGAGATATACCTGAATTAATAAAGTTAATTACCATCAAGGTTTTGTCATTTTTTTGGTTGTATCTTTGATGTATGGTTGATTTTCGTTACAAGAATGGCTGTGCCGAACAACACTTGCCGTGTTGATGAGTTATTGGCATCCGGCATGAGTGCGTGCTGAATCGGCTCAACCTTGTACCAACCTATGATATCGGCACAAGTTGGGTGCCGCTCAACATCCAATAACCCTTTAGGGGTTAGGTTAGTCTAAGAGACATTTCGGTCTCTTTGTTTGGGAGTCACTTTACTAAGAAAACAAATGGGAGTGAGAAAAGGTGAAAGAGAGGAGATTAATGAAAATTTCAAAATTTCATCTTCAAATCCCATTATAAGGGCCTTTCTACATAGATCTAACATTTTGGTGCTAGAACTATGAAAAGGTATCCTTTAGAATGTCGGAATCAAAGGAAAGCTTTGATTTCCCCACAGTTCTCCCAAATTTTATGAAATCTAAAATAATATATCAAATTCATTCAAATTGGGTCAAAATTGGTATAGGAACATATTAGCTTAACTCCATATGAGTTGATTTAAACCTAAACAATATAATTTTATCTAACATTTCAGCATAACTAGATTTTTCCAAAGAAAATCCCCAAATCTCAAAAAATAAGGCGCACCTGCCATAGCCACAACAATCTTATTATGTTCCATATCCATGACCTATATATAGCTATCATGTGTTCGTGTCGATCATTCTTGTGCATGTTTAATATGCATATCACATTATACGAGAGTTGCAAACTACATATTTGTACAAACAATATGTGAGAAGTTATAATAAGCATTACTATCATTGGACGAGTTTTGAGGACCATCAACAATATATGACGCAAGATTCTCATGTTATTTTTGTTCCAGCAAATGAAGTTTTTAATCATTCCCGTTATTCTATGTTCAACTAGATTTTTATTTTAATTATTAAATTATTATTAATTAATAAATGTATTCAATTATATTATGTGTTGATTCATATTTCTACTTGACTATTGCTATATCTTTAATAAAATAGATCATTTAGCTAAGAATAAAAGACTCTAATGTAGGCTTTAATACATATATTAAACTAAAAAATATATCTAAATATTCTAAAAAAATTATTAGAGGTGTGTTAAAGGCGTTCCTCTGGCACGTAGGGGCGTGCTGCACGTCACACCCCATGTCGACCGGAGACTGGCATGGCAATCCTTAGACTTCATTGATCGTATTGCTCCAATATTTGCCAAATGCCTAACATGTCCTGTCCAGGTGTACATGTGCTTGTAATCTGTGTCCATATTTGACTGACATGTTAATCATATGATTAATAGTTCACATGCTTTGAAATTGGATAACTCCAACACATTAAAGAACTCAGACTAGGTTTCTACAATGGCGCAGTTATCTTAATCCACCATCTTGGAGGCTACATTTATTTGTGGTTTTTCTTTTTTTCCCTTTTGTTACAGTGTTGCAGAGGATCAAGTTATATTTCCTGCAGTGGATGGGGAGTTTTCTTTTGTGCAGGAGCATGCAGAAGAAGAAAGTCGATTCAACAAATTTAGGTGCCTAATTGAACAAATCCAAAAAGCAGGAGCTGAATCAACATCAGCAGAGTTCTACTCTGAGTTGTGTTCACATGCTGATCAGATAATGGAGACCATTGAGAAGCACTTCCATAATGAGGAAGTTAAGGTTAGCCAATGTGTTTGATAGTTAAATTATAAGTGGTGATGTTTTATCTCATACATCAAGAGATGAAGCAATCTCTGTTGTTTCCTTTTTTTTTCTTTCTAGATTCTTCCTCTAGCCAGGGCACATTTCTCCCATGAGAAGCAGCGGAAACTTCTATACAAAAGTATATGTGTTATGCCCTTAAAATTGCTAGAGCGGGTTTTACCATGGCTTGTCTCAAAGCTAAGTGATGAGGAAGCAAAGTTATTTCTTCAGAATATGCATCTGGCAGGTAGTATATTTTATTTTCCTTTATCTTTTATTACATATTCTTCATTATTATTATTTTCATACCTTCTTTCTCTGTCTAAATGAAACAAGGCTCATGATGTTGTGATACAGCTTCATCATCTGAAACTGCACTGGTCACTCTTTTCTCTGGCTGGGCATGTAAAGGACGCTCAGAGGACATATCCAGTCCTGGCAAGTTTGTATGCTTGACATCCAAAGCAATTGGCTGTCTTTTGGATGACAGAGTTGAGTCAGATACCTGTCAAAAATTCTGTCCATGTGCTTGCCCACTTAACACCAAAGCTGAATCACCACCTTTACGATCTGGTAACTATGTCAGACCAGTGAAGAGAGGAAATTTTTCAGAATCCATTGGACATTCTTCTAAAAGTGACCATTTTGAAACTGCTGATGTTGAAGGAGGCCCTTGTAGCAGAAAACCCTGTTGCATACCAGGATTAGGAGTAGATGGCAGCAATCTTAGGATTAGCTCACTGGCCTCTGCAAGGTCCTTCCATTCTTTGTCGTACAATTCTTTTGCTCCTTCATTATACTCCAGCCTCTTTTCTTGGGAGACGGAAATTATGTCATCAGATGCAGACAATGCTTTGAAACCAATTGATACCATATTCAAATTTCACAAAGCAATACGCAAGGATTTGGAGTACTTGGATGTTGAATCTGGAAAGCTTATAGATTGTGATGAGTCTTGCCTTAGACAGTTTATTGGACGATTTCGTCTATTGTGGGGTCTTTATAGGGCTCATAGTAATGCTGAGGATGAAATTGTTTTTCCAGCTTTAGAATCAAGAGAGACTCTTCATAATGTGAGTCATTCATATACTCTTGACCATAAGCAGGAAGAGAACTTATTTAAAGATATATCTGAAGCTCTTTCAGAGCTTTCCCAATTACATGACCATGTGAGCCAGAATGATGTTAAAACTGATACAGATGGAGGAAACACTGATTATTCTGCTAATGGACTTGATTGGACTAGGAAGCATAATGAGCTTGCGACAAAGCTTCAAGGAATGTGCAAGTCTATACGGGTGACTCTTGATAATCATGTTCTCAGGGAAGAACTAGAGTTGTGGCCCTTGTTTGACAAACATTTTTCTGTGGAGGAGCAGGATAAAATTATTGGTCGTATAATTGGAACAACTGGTGCAGAGGTTCTCCAGTCGATGCTACCATGGGTAACTTCAGCACTTAGTCAAGGGGAACAGAATAAGATGATGGACACTTGGATGCAAGCAACCAAAAATACAATGTTCAATGAATGGCTAAATGAATGGTGGAAGGGTACTCCTATATCGCCGCAAGCTTCGACAGAAAGCTGCAGCACCCTTCCAAAAGGTCTTTAACTTGATCCTTTTTTCTCCTCCTTTCTTCTGTGATCCTCAGATTTCTGAGGGTACCACACTATGTTTAAGAGAAAATGCAGTTCTTTTCCGAGAAGTTTTGGTTTTTTTAGTGTAATTGCTTATTTAATTATAATCATTTGGCCTTTTTAGGAACTGAACACCAAGAAAGTCTTGATCAGAGTGACCAAATGTTCAAGCCTGGATGGAAAGACATATTCCGGATGAATCAAAATGAGCTTGAATCGGAGATACGGAAGGTTTCTCGAGATCCAACACTTGACCCTAGGAGGAAAGCGTATCTGATTCAAAATCTCATGACAAGGTATATTCTATCTATAGTTACATCTGCACTGTAAGGTGTTGGAGTTAAGTTAAATTTAATTGCCTGGAAATATTCATTGCAGTCGCTGGATAGCTGCTCAACAGAAGTTACCTCAGGCAAGAACAGAAGAAAGCACTGAAGGTGAAGATTTAATTGGATGTACTCCATCATTTCGAGATCCAGAAGAGCAAACGTTTGGCTGTGAGCACTATAAACGGAACTGCAAGCTAGTTGCTGCATGTTGTAACAAGTTGTTCACATGCAGATTTTGTCATGATAAAGTTAGTGATCATGCTATGGATAGGTAAATCTGTCCAGAAAATTGAATAATATGATTCCTTTTTTCTATTTGAAAGGCTAGTTATTCTCTTTGGGAGAGGATGAAGATGTTTCAACTCCTAATCTGAATCAAGACTAGAATGTCTAAATTGAGAAGACTAATATTAAGATGGTTAGACTCCTGTCAATTCAAGGTCTAGTGGGGGCAAGATGTACAGTAATGATGCTATTTTTAAGTCAACTTGGATTTGTAAGCAAGAAGACCCTTACTAGTTTCCAGTTGGCAGTTGTGAAGGTTGCATTACCTTTTGTTGGCTCAAACCCAGTTCTTTATAACTGATGACAGTTGCCTGCTCTTTGATAGTTACTTTTAGTTCCTATCTAAAGAATCTGCTGATTTTTCTCTTGTTATCCTTTGTCTGATATTTACATAGAACCATTATGATCTAAGATCCATTTTAGAATTATCATTAGTCTTTGATTTACTATTGAGCATCTATTTGCATGGCCTTTCAAGTCTCACTTATTTTTGGTGGTATTTGTTTTTCTGCTTGTACCATCATTTTAGTTTTAGTTGTCCAACTTTGTATTCTTGCATCTGCAGGAAAGCAACGTCAGAGATGATGTGCATGCGCTGTTTGAAGGTCCAACCAGTTGGCCCTACCTGCAAAACACCCTCCTGTAATGGATTATCAATGGCAAAATATTACTGCAGCGTCTGCAAGTTTTTTGATGATGAAAGGTAATAACTGATACTCTAAGCCTGCGAGTCACTTACTGCCAGGACTATTTAGCCATAGACTGACTGGTAAATTTGGAAAGTGCACTGGATTTTTTTTTCTGCTATTTCTACTCATTTTATTTACATTGATAATAACACGAGAGCTTTTGGGACCAAGAAATATGCTTGTGGTATAAAATTGCTAATTCTGGAATGTTTTTACTCAGGACTGTATACCACTGTCCATTTTGCAATCTGTGTCGCCTTGGAAAAGGACTTGGTGTCGACTTCTTTCATTGCATGACGTGCAATTGTTGCTTGGGTATGAAGTTGGTTGAGCATAAATGCCGAGAGAAGGGTCTAGAGACAAATTGCCCTATCTGTTGTGATTTTCTGTTTACATCAAGCGCATCAGTAAGAGCTCTACCATGCGGCCATTTTATGCATTCGGCATGTTTTCAGGTCTGTTATTTTCAGCTGTATTTTTGAGATTCTTCTCTGATGCATTTTTCCGATATACAAAGATGGGAGAGCTAGTTGATAAACTGTTGGTTCTTAATTTCCAGGCATACACTTGTAGTCACTACACCTGCCCAATATGTAGTAAATCCTTGGGAGATATGGCGGTAAGATATCACTATTTCCTTTAGCATTGATATCTTATTTCTCTTTTGTTTTCATGTTAAAATAAATCCTAAAAGCTTGTTCATATTATTAGTTTCCTTTTCCTTTTTTGATACATATCAGGTTAGTGCAACATAAATATCTGGTCTTCTCCTTCTCTTATTTGCTTGCTTTACTTTTTATATATTTCTATGTATTGTTTTGTACTTGCAAAGTCATCTGGTGATTAACTATGCAAAAATTGAATTAAGATGCATTTACAAATCCTTATTTCTCCTGTCGAGCCCTAGCCCTAAACTTTCTGTACGTCAGTCTTTTATGAGCCAAAATGTCTTGATCTAGGGGTGTCACACCAAGTTGCCAATTATAATCTTATTCTTGCACTCTCTTGTAGGCCTTTTTGACATGTTGTAGTCTAGAACATACTAAAAGTTTATGACAAATTCTTTGCACTCACACAGATCCATTCTACAGTAGTTATGGTATGGCATTTAGATAGCTAAATAGTATCTCAACAAGACATTGCACCTTTCTCTCTCAGCATGTGGTTGTCAACTCTTAGCTAGTTCTATTGTACAATACACTGTAACTTTTTAATTGTCATAAATTAATATCGACCTATTAGACTTCTTACTGCTAATGAGAGTGCAACTGTTATGTTGGATACAGCAAATAATCCACTCCAATTTGGAGTTTAGAGGGCAGAGACCTGGAAAATATCAGTGAGAACTTTTCTTGAGGCATAGGTTGGAGTAGCCAACCACTTGAGATTAGTTGTCGCTTGTCAGTCATGAGAACTGAATTGTTAATATTACGTAGGCTAACGCAATCCGCTAAAGTAATTTCCTCTTGGGGAAACTGCATTTTAACCCTCTACGTTTATGCCTAAATTCATTTCACCTTCCATAGTTTTATTTATATCATTTTACTCCTTATGATTATATATAAATTCTATCATATTTAACTAATTTACAGATTGAATTTAAAGATATTTATTAGAGATAGAGTTCTAGATAATTGGATAAATATTCCGACGCATCAAAATAATACCGATCGAATTTGAGATAATGAAGATATAATAATACACTGAAAACACATGTATGTTTTTATTATTTTTTCTTATATGGAATCTAATCGGTATTATTTTAGATGCTTTAAAAAATTATTTAATTATCTATAATTTTATTTTTAATAAATATCTTTAAATTTGACTTGGTAGTTTGGTTATATATGATAAGAAAATATAACAGTTTCAATTTAAATATAACCATAATAAGATAAAATAGCACAAATAAAATTATAGGTGGGGAAGTAAAATTATGCCTAACCACAGATGGTTAAATGTAACTTTCTCTTTCCTCTTTTAAATTTGTTTATTATTGAGAAACTTTTAAAACCATGTACTAGATCACTATTAGTATGTGCTATATCCATTTCTTTATTAGATTGATCAAATATGGTTAAAATACTAGTAATTTCAGTTAGAATATAACTGTAAGAGGATAGAATGACACAAATAAAACTATAGAAGGTGAAGTGAAATTAGTCCTAATCATAGGAGGGTTAAATATAATTTTTCTTTTCCTCTTTCAAATTTGTTTATCATCGAGAAACCTTTAAAACCTTGTACTGCTCGCTGTTGGTATTTGCATACCCATTTCACTCTGCAGTCTTTTATGTTGTTCAGGTTTATTTTGGGATGCTTGATGCTCTGTTAATTGCCGAGGAGCTCCCTGAAGAATACAAGGATCGGTGTCAGGTATGTTCTTATCTTCCTTACCTCCTCTTCCTTATGTTACATTGTTCATATTATTTGTTGACTGTGTCATTGGTCCAGGACATACTTTGTAATGACTGTGATAAGAAGGGGACATCTCGCTTCCACTGGTTATATCACAAATGTGGTTTATGTGGTTCATACAATACCAGGGTTATTAAGACTGACACGACAATCTGTTCCACATCAAATCCATGAGGGCCTTGTTTGGCTGCCATTCCTTTTTGTGCTTTTCTTTTCCATATGTAAATATATTCTTACAACCATCTTTATGTAGCAGTACTGTAATATTTGAATCAGTTCATAGCCAATTCATTTTTTGCGCAAATTATATCATGCAATTTGTAGGCTCCAAGAATCCGTTCAAGATGGAACCAAAATATTACGGGTCAATTTGCCGTTAATCTATTGGTCATGTTGTGATTAATGCTTTCTTTATTAGCACAAGAATCGAAATTTAGCATTTTCTCAACAAAACGAAAAAAGAATCGAAATTTAGCTTTCAGTATTTCATACTGTGAACATCACATCATTTCTGTGGGACTCGGTGTGGTTAACATTCTATTTTCATATTAGGGTGAACTACTTTCCTTGGTGTTAAGTTCGCATAAAAGTTGTGGACCCGCTTGGATAAATCTAATTGAATTTATTAGGATTTGCAAAAGTTCACATTTGTCTGTTAGAATCTTGTCTTGTCATCGTATAACTGGAGAGAGTTTTTGTGCAAGCAACTTGCAAGCTCATGTCAAGCTTCGTAATGCTGATGATGCTCAGCATTAATGGAAGCGAATGTCAGATAATTATTTCTTATGAGAGTGCAGGAAGGATGCCTTTTGGCGTCTCTTGCCAGATTCTCCATGGAAGCGAGAATGATTTAAAAAGAGGTTTCTTTCAGTTCACAGGTGATACATGAATTTCACCATTTTTAAGTGTTTTCAATTTAACATTTCCTTTTCTTATTTAATCATAGAAAACACCCTTCTTGGAGGGTGCTTTTCAAAAATTCAACTATAAAGAAAGGTGGTTCACGTGTTTTTCAACGTTTTATCAAAATTGCATGATTTAAATTAAAAATAGTAATAATGCAGGGTGTAACGAATGTAACAGCAGGCAATAAACATAAATTGTATTATTTTTTTGGAGCAACAAAAGTTCAAGCCTTCATTTTTCAAACTCTTCTTTAGTCTTATTAAGCTTTAGTCAACATATTAAGATGCACAATCTATACTTAACTCATTACGCCATCGAATCATTATTCTAAGTTAAACAAAAGTCAAGCCAAACACCAATAACTGAATAATTTATTCACAATAAATTTACTTAGAGTTACAGTTGAATTAGTGAGCTATTTGGTGACGATATCCTCCTAAATTCTCAAATTCTAGGTGGTAAGCCTGAAAATTTTGGACCATTTCTTTGAAACGTTGAGCAATTTGATCGTCTGCAGGAATTCCCTGAAGTCTGACGATTTGGCAATCACAATAAAGAAAATAGTTAATTATGCTGACACTCCTATATTATATCCGGTTTTCAGGAAGACCTCCTAAATTATTTTATGTTACAATATTCCTTAAACTTTAGAGAAATTTTAATATCATCTTTCTATTAGTGTGTTGTTAGAACACTTGTAGCTAGTCAGCTTACATGACAGTCATATTTTTTTGAAATGACCTAGATGTCCTCGTTATGTATTTCAATCAAATTGATAGAGATTAAAATATAATTTTATTTTAACCCTTTAATTAAATTAGGATAATTAGATTAGATTTAAATACAACTTTCCCTCCTCCCCTTCCCCCCCGCCTCACCATCGACAGCATCAGGCCTGAGGCATCGCGTAGCTGGCTAGAATATCGAGGTTCAATGCCGAAGCACCGTCCATCAGCTTTGAGGAGGAGTTTCCTTCAGCGTTAGCCGAGGAGGGCAAGGGCGGCCATGGCTAGTGAAGGTGAAGGTAGTCAAGGCCGAGGGCGAGAGTGGTTGAGGATGATGTCACGGCGTGGGCGAGGTCACGTGTGGTGGAGGACTCGGATTGAATAGAGGAGGACGACGACACGAAGTGGGCAAAGTCACACACGGTGGACTTAGATTAAACAGAGGAGGGGGGAGGGTCTTCGATGCTCACACTAGAAGACGGAGGAGAGGGAGAATAGTGACAATGGAGGGAGGTGCAAATATCGAGGGAATGATGGTGGGGAGGATGGACGTTAAGTTGAGGGCAATTATATAATTTACTTTTATTTAAAAATTAATAATGTGATATATTTATTAGGATTATAATAGTTAGTAGTTGCATTTTGTCACCTTTATCATTTCACTTACATTTAAAATTTAAGAGGGACATTGTAATCTAAAATAGTTTAGGAGTTCTTCGTAAAAATCGAGTATAGTATAACGGATGTTAGCATAATTAACTCTAAAGAAAATGATAAAGAATCCTACTTTGACAGCCAATTGGGCTGTTGTAATGCAGAAAACTCCTACACTGGGTTGCAGAAAATCAACTGCCAATTGCATCGTTAATTAGTTCAAAATTTGCTGAAAAACAATTGCATCGTCATAAATATGATGTTATCATCTCATTATATTGCGAGGCATTTACAGAAAAAAAAATTCCCTTAAATTTTTATAAAACCAAGATTTGGCTTTTATACGCATTTTTTATATAAATTATATATATATATATATATATATATATATATGTATTCTGATATAAAGAAAAAGTGCGCATCTAGTATAAATAATAGAGGCGCTCAGTTTCCCAGAATTTAATTTTGCTAAGAATTTTTTTGCAAGGGAAATAAGAAAAAGAAAAATATTTCACATCTTTATTCATGCGTGCTTTGGGTAAAATAATTAGGACAGCAATCTGTTCCAACTTTCCAAAAAATTAGATATCATGAACAAGGGAGTTGCATCCCACTTCACAAAATATGTTAGAATACAATACTAAAGAATTATTGCCAAACTGCACAAAATTCCTTCAAACAGGATGCATGACAAGAAGAAGGGCAGCTCTTCTGCCCTTCATGAAAGCTACCTATCTCAGCTCTTCAACCTTCCCAATCTTTTTGTACATAGAGCTTGCTGCATTCCTGTGGCTTGCAATTTTGCATATATGGTTCAGTAGGTTAAAATGCACCTAAAGCCATATAAATTGACAAAACACAGAGTGAACTGATACCATCAACCTCGGGACAGATCTAAAACTACTTCATCAATCAGTATCTGAAGTATGTCATCTTCAATTTGCATGCCTATTTGAAATGCTTTGGTAGAGAAGTCGATCCAGATTTCCGTAGACTTGTCAAAATCCTTCTCAACCAGATCCTCGATGGCCTTCCCAATCATAGGATACCAACTTTTCATTTCCTTTTCAATCTCAGCTACAAGCCTGTCCTTGATACAGAACAAGAGAACCTTTAACCATGAGTTATATCCAAAATTACAGTACCGGCTGTATAATGATGCCAAGAACTCAATAATGAAGTCAAGTACAAGATTTCTAAGTAGATTCCCTTCCGTAGTCTTTGCAAAACTAAATGTACACCTTGTACTTATACAGAAGGCATCTAGTATAGCTTCCATTGTCTCATGGAGAAAGACAGCTAAGGAGGAGCTCTTGGTTCTCTCTGATCTGAAATATGAAATGTTCTCTAATAGTAGTTCAGCATTTAATACAACTTCTTCAGAATACCTGAGCTTACTTTCCTGAATTGCAAGTTCAAAAGTAGAAGCATCATGCCTTGTTGTATTACTGATGGTACTATAGGGATTGCTTTCAGCAGCAAGCTTCCTAATATTAACTAGCGATGCAGAACTTTTGCTCCTTGAGCTCTCTTTCAAGTATGTAAACGGTTTGCCTCCTGGAACAGGCATGGAAGATGAATGAATACAAATATCACGACAAAAGAAGCAAAAGTAGAATGTCATTATATTGCACAAGAGAGAAATTTATGTCTGATCTAAGCCTAATGTAAGTAATCATAAGAGAAAGACATGTTAAAAAAATGTTTAGAAGTAAGATTAGTCACAATAACTGTAGTATTTATATATAAAATCTAAAAAAAAGAAAAGAAAGTCAGGACCAACAGCCTATTTTAGTCTGCTATTTTGGCAAACTATCTCCATACCTGCACTTCTGTTTGAGCTCCCTGATGGACAATCATGTCTGAATGAAGTTTCAAGAAGTGATATTGGTTTAGGATGATCACTATCTCTAGCTCGCAATGCAGCAGACTTACCAGTTTTTGCATCATCCTGAAGATGGCAGCAACAAAATGTACATCCGTTAATGAAACTACACTGTCAACTAAAGACAATCCACCCAAATTTTGAAGCAACAACATAGTATATCTTCATGACATTGTCATGTGAAGGCATATATTTCCTCAGTATAACCAATCTATATCCTCTTAGGCATGGATAATAGTCACTGCAGATGAGATTCCTAGTTGAGAATAATATCTGAGTAATTCATAATAACGATATTAATGAAGTTCTGGATATACTATTACTAACTGGAACTTTTCACTGATACTGTGTATCTCATTACCTACCTTTCTGCTGCCAGGTAGACTTCTGCGATCAAATTTCGGACGATCCATTAGATCAGCCCTGTATGTCCATCCATTTCTGTTTTGCTGAGATGATGCCTTAGGAGTGTAAGTTGTTCCCTTCAGAGAAGTCAAGTTCTGCCTTGCTGCATCTGAGGGCATTACTTTAGGATGAGAACCACCACCCGCAGTTTCCCGAATGCCTCTTCTCTCCTCCATATCTGCACTGGAGAAAGACCTGGTAACATGCTTCATTGGTGACTTAAATGTAAATGACAAAATATCGGAATCCTTAATCCCAACAACATTACCAAGCTCTGCCTGTTTCCCAGAGTCACTTCTTGCATGGTTTTGACTGATAGGCTTTTTGCTCACAAGCCCAGCTCCTTTACCTTTGATCAATTCTTTTCCCACTGTTCTTTCTACTGCAAATTTCAACCTCAATATGCCAGCATTTTCATTTTGGAGGTCATTATCCGACCATCTTTTCCTGATGATATTCTTGTTCTCCAAACTACCTTTAACCCTGTCCATTCTATCCGACACTTCAATTTTGGACCTTAGGTCTGCACAATAGCTCAAATTCTTATTCAAGGAAACAAAGTTTTTGGCCCCATTTGTAGCATTTTGATCTCTAATTCTTAGTTGATTGCTACGCACCACAGGCTTCGGAACTGCTTCTTTATTAACAGAATATAATTGATTCTGCTTCAAATTGTTCTGCTTAAGAGCAGAATTTGAAGAAGCATTCTTCTGGGGCATATTCTTATGCTGAGTATTTCTCACATGGGTTTTGGCTTCGACACTATCACGAGCTCTGTTCTGAAGATTGCTCTTATCTTGAATTACCAGGGATGCTGTCCTGCCACGATTATTCGAGATAATTGGAGCATTCCTTGCAGTTCCTTTAGCTTGAACAGGATGTAGTAATGCTGCTTTATTCTGTAACTTGGATTTAACATGTGCATTCTTCTTAGTGTTCTCTTGATCGGTTCTTTCTGCCTCCTTACCACTTAATCTTAGCTCCACAATCTCACCTGAATTCCTGCAGCTACTGCAGAGAGAGCCATTCGAGGCTTCTTCTGATACCGTAAAAGAGCGTGCAGGTTGATCCCCAGATCCTGATCCATGGTTAAGAATCTTAGTGGCGGCTTCCAGTAACTGAGCCTTGTTCATCCCCGAAAGCGATCTTGGGCTCTTTGCAGGGGATACAAACTTGTGGTGATACGTCTTCGACTTTGATAAATCACTCCGAACACCCCGGCCAATGCCACTCGCCTTGCTGTCCGAGAACTTGTCCACATTTTGCATCTTCTGAGGATTTGCAACAGACAATTCCTGAGAAGCTTCGTTCCTAATGCCGTCGACATGGGATTGAGAAGATTCTTTTGGCTTCTCGCGCCGAACAACCGGCACGGAGTCGAGTCCCATGAGCTTAGCCACCACCCCGGGGGCGCGCATTCTGCCATCATCCTCCACCTTCTTTATTCTCGGAAATCCTCCGGAGTTCTCATCCGCTATCTAAATGCAATCAAATTTCATGCTTTCAAAGGGAAAATCTCACTTGGGTTCTTCGAGAAAGTAATGAACGACAAGAATTGAAGTGTTACCAAGAGCTTCTTAGCCATGGGCAGCTTCTTCGGCGCCTTATTCGCGGGGCGAACTTGACCAATGAAACGAAATTGGAAAATAATCAAGAAATCACTTTCCGTTTTATATCAATGCCATATAAAAAAAATGTAAAAAAAAGGAGAGAGAAAATTTGGCGATGTACCATGTGTGAGGAGCTTCCTGGAGAAAAGCTTCCTCCTTGCGAAGAACTGGAAGAAGATGGAGATGCATCCGACCGGCGTCTTCGGATGCACCATCTTCCTCTTCTCCGTTATCGCAAGGCTTGCTCTTGCAGAAGAGGAACCGTTCTCCATCTTCTTCAGCTACTTCTACAACTTCTTTTTTTTTTTTAATTTTTTGCTTACAGCTGTGGATTAATCCAAAACTACGTGCAGTTTCTCCCTCTAGACAAGAAAAAAAAAAGAAACCAAAGTTTGGATTGGATCAAAGTAGGTTGATGAGTTCAAGGGAGAGGAAGAGGAATGTGGAAGAAGGCAACTGTTTGACAAAATGGAGGGGAGAAGTGAGAGGTTATGTTGTTCAATTTTGCAGGAAACTTTGCTGTCACTTTTATTTGGAGGGCTGAAATGAAAAAAGCGCTTCTTTTTTTGTTGTAGAAAAAAAAAGAAAAAGCTTGCAGCTAAGGGGGTCCAAACTGAAACGACGGGTATGGGTACCTTTTTGCCTTTTGGTCGCGAAGAAATATGATAATTGCACTCAAACTTTTCTACATTACACCCTCTTCTTTCCGTTCTAAACATATAAATAACTCTCTTCTTTTATTTTTCAAATAAAGAACACTTTACGCTCTAATTTATTATTATTCGCTCTAATGAATATTTATTATTTGACCTTTGTATTTTTTTATTATTTCAAAAATATTCTGAGTTAATCCAAATTAATTCATCTGTGTAGTTTCTATCTGTTCAAAAAAAAAAAAATCTAACATTATAGTATTGTTTTCGAAATATTAAACAATAAAATATAAAATTAAATAATAAATATTTACATGATACAGTGTAAAACCTCTTGCAACTATCATCACCAGAGGGATAGGGAAATGTAAAAGTAAGGAGTATGATTAGCAGATTGGTTAAGTTTGTATGTGACATCTGATTTGATTCTAATGAGTTGGGCCCACTTCATGGATATAGTATTGGGTCCACTAATCAAAACATCCTACCTATTAGATTGGTTAAGATTTATTAAATTAAGTCTCCATGGACCAAGGTTGGCAATGTGATGAGTTTAATAATTTCTCAAAGAGGTGTCAAGTTTTGTGTGTGTTTGCGTGCTTGCACACACATTATATATATATATATATATATATATATATATATCTTCTTGCAGTTAAAGAGCTACAAATATATTTATCTCAATAATCAAAGTATCATAATTTTAATATGGGTACAACTGAATGAAGGAAAACTAAATTTCAAGTAAATATTATAGATAACGAATACAAAGTTTACACCAATTGTAAAACCTCAGAAATAATGATGACTGATATAGGAAAATTTCCACAGGCTTTTGGCAAGGCAAGGAACATAAATGGACTTCAGACTATTCTCCATCTGTAAGAAGTAAGAACACACATACTGTCCAATATGGCAATTGGAAGAACAACTTTTCAGGCTTTCTTATCCGATCGGTTAAGATTAAGATTGAACCATTTCTTTTTACCAGATTTATCTTTCCCATCCGCACTGCTAGTGCTATCCTCTCCTGCACTTTCAGACCTACTCTCCTCACTATTGAATTTGCCGCCGCCATTGGCACTACCGCTGGAATTGACGATGGTCCGGACAGTTGTAAATGATGAGTGTATACTGTCTCTTTGTTTTAATAGTTCATCAACCTATGACATAGTTGTATGTGCATCAGATTCAGAATTGAAATTCAAAAGAAAAATGATACAATGGATTGTCACTAAGAAAAAAGAACTACAGAGATGAGAGTTGCTTTTTTTCCAATTTTTTTTTTTTCCATATACTAGAAGCACTCCACAAGTGCTGGCCAGGGCTACTTCCGAGGCTGCAATTAACAGGTCATACATCAAGGTGTGTTGTCCTTGTACCCTAAACTAAAAAAATTAGCTAAAAGACAATGCAATAAAACATGAGATATAGAGAAAGCTTTGACAACTCATCCTGTAAATTTAACTAATTACAGATGCTAAGAATACATACAGTTTGTTTTTCCTGGTTATATCTGTAAGTTGCTTCCTGAAATTGTGCCAAAGCCTGAATAAACATTCAGATATATCAGTAAGGAGGATTTTCAGGTTCTACATCTGAAGCAGAAAATAAACTGCCTTACTTTTCTATACTCGGTTTCAAACTGGCGTAAATCATTTCTCTTGGACAAAAGCTTAGCCTGTATTTCTTTGAGTCTCTCTGTTGTATCTTCATATGATTTGGCACAAATCACCTCAATGGTGTAGGTAGCCGGTTTAAAAAAATTATCACCTTCACAATGTTGTAGATAATCTCAAATTAGATCAATATAATACTGTGAATATAGTACACCAAAGAACAATAACCAAGCAATACAGACCATACACAGCAAATATATGAGTGCCAGGTTTTAGTTCAGAAACTTCACAAGGTTGGAGGCCTTCCAATCTTTTGAAAAAAGCAGCTTCTGGATCTTTAGCCATTGCTAACTGCACCAAGTGTAACATGTTAGACATAACTAGTACGGTCTTAAAGACGACAAGAATATATGAAAAAAGATCTGAAGTCATACAGCATTCACTGTTGAATCCATTCGGTAGACTTGAAAATGTAAGAAGTACATCCCTGCAGACGTTAGCTTTCCAGTCTTTTCACTTTCTTCCTGACGGAGAAACAGAAAACTGGAGATTATATTAACCAGGAAACTTCTTGCAAAACAATATATTTCATAACACACAACATGTTATCTTCAGATAGAAGAGCAAACATGCCAGCATATCTAATAGGTGAGTAAATCATTTATCTTTAGTTGCACCTTTGGTAGACGAACCAAATGCAGGTATCTATGTCTGATTTGTCTAGTGGTTAGCCAAAAAGAATAATGAGGGAGTAATTGGAAAGCATCATATACACAAAAATAAAATAATTTATTCATCATCTGTTGATCTAGTATAATGTCAGAATTCTTTCTTCAAATGAATTTTGATATTGCATAATGGAGCATAGCAGAAAATAGGGCATGATACACACAAAGAAAAGAATATCATATGGTCATAATTGTGGCCATAAGAGGAAAACTTTCAAATTCAACCAAATAGAGTGAACAACTCATCACCTGTAAAGCTAATCCATAGCCTCCGTTTGACTCTTGTTCAAAATAAAGAAGCTGCAATTGTAATACCAACAATTATCTGGTAAGATAAGTATATCAGAAAGAACAGAAAAAAGTAAAGCTAACCAAAAAGGTCAGCGTGCAACTTAGTTTTTCAAATCATAAGAGACACAGGAATACATAAAAGTGCTTTATTCAAGTTCTGTACCTTGAATTTACTTTGCGCAGCTGAGGTAACTCTAACAACTATTCCTGATTGGCCGTGTTGTTCGTTAATCGTCACACCGAAAAAATGAGCACACTGCTTGTCAACCTGAACTAGACAGAGAGTGGTTAGAAAATTAGATGACAAATCTAGTACAATTCAACCTAAGATAAGCTCAGGAAATAAGCACCTTTCCAGAGACAGATGATCCAAGAGGTAGTGGTCTTACAGTAACAGTTCCATTTAAAGCTTCTTCAAGTACAGTGGCAGAAACTGTAGTCTTGATAGGAACTCCTAGCTTGCTAAAGATGTTAAGAATCAACAATAGGATCCAAAATCCTGCTACAAATATCTAAAATTTTAAAATTGACTCCTTTATCACCTGAATAATGCTGCAAACATTGTGTTAACGGTCCCAAGGTTTGATAGATCAATTTCCATATCCATGCCTTCATTTTCTAAAGCCTAAGTTAAAATTGAAAGGAAACATGGAAGAGAAGTTGCATATATCAGTTACACCGGAAATTCTTGACTACTACTAAAAACATGAAGAAGTTGTGTTTGGAACTAGTAAGTGGCTGTAGAATAAAAAATAAAAAATCCAATCTAGCAGTTGAGTATAAAAATTGTCCAGCTATCTATCTTAAAAAGACACCATTCATACATAGATTAGTTTAACCAAAAGAATCTTTAAAACAATCACCTCAAAGCCAGCAGTATCGAATTGTCGTCTCTTCTCTGGATCTGATAAGATGCTGTATGAATATGCCACCTCTTTGAAAAGCTCTGAAGCTTCAGGGTTGCTAGCATTCTTATCAGGGTGATACCTGTAACAACCACAGTCAAAGTTATCAAGTGGTGCGTTGCCTAATTAGCCAGTAACCCAGAATTGTAAAATGAATATAAACAATTACATTTGGAGAGTAGAATTACTGAAAATAAAATCTATGCAAAGAAATATAGCAATACTTGGTATCTCTGGTTACTGTCCACATAGCAATGAACCAAGAAACAATTGGGCATTCTAATATCAATCAAATAGCAATTACTAGAGAAATAAACCAAGGAGAATGATACCGTGAGGTGCCAAAAAAAGAAGAAAAAGAAAGAAAACCTTTTGTTTTCATAACCATTAAAAGCAACCAGAGAGAATAGAGAAGAAAGAAACACTTACTTGAGCGCGAGCTTCCTGTACGCGGACTTGATCTCCTGATCCGAAGAATCCCGTGAGACGCACAACACCTCGTAGGGATCTCGCCTCACCACCGGCGCCGAAGGGCCTCCCATCTTCCCCGACGCCATCCACCCTTTGCCCTAAACCTTTTTGCCTCTAATCCAAGAAACCCAAAATTGCTCCAAGTCCCCACCAGACCTACAACAACCCCTAATTCCAACCAATCCACGGCAGTTCCCCAAGAAATGGAGAGCACCCACCAACCCAAAAGCAACACCGGATCCACAAAAGCGCAAGCGGCAGATCAAAAGCTTTACTTAGATGAAATCTCGGCCGACGGATTCAAAAGCCAGGATCTTTCTTCGGACTGGCAAAAATATATATACAAGTAATATCTTTAAAAAAAATCTCTCTTCTTCCAGCGATAGGATGGGGTTCTTTTGAGGATTCCGAGGAAGAAGAGGAGGAGAACGCGATCGTAGGGAGTTGGATCGGGTATATCGTTTTGTATATTTCTGGAGAAGCTAAATTTTACGCTGCTTCGGAACTGCTCTGCACTATCTGCAAGGCGTGAGAATCCAGAGGAGTGATGAGATGTAACGAGACCGTACCACACTGTGTGGTTATACTTTGGTACAAATGCAAATTCTCATGTAATTTAACACAAATTACATTTTGTGAACAATCTTCTTGGGTACATTTTAAGTTTAGTGATACGGATTCTATTCTAATGAGCTCAAAATCTCACGCAAGAATGTTGTTGGGCCCGAGGCCCATCAATGTGACCCAAATCTAGAGTTCGGACTGCGGACTAGTCGACCTTAACGTATTTATAGCTCCAATTGAGCTCGGTTGGCTAAGAGTATTAATTAGTTCGGTGAGCTCCGCCTTTGCTCAAGCCACACGTCAATTGATAGAGCTTGAGCGTTGAGCCTTGAGCCTTGAGCCCAACACGAGCTTGGAGTCGGGTCGTGCCGAATTGGCTTTTCGGATAGCCCTAGATTGAGTGGCAATATGTGGTCCAGAGTAGGGGGCCTAAGACTATATCGCTTTCGTGTAAGCAAAACCAGAACATGGAATCTAAGCCGATAGTGTCAAGTCAACATAGACAGATGTAAGAAATCAGAAATATTAGTGAAAACAAAACTAAAGCCACATCATTAACATTCTTCTATACAAAAAGAAACCCTTCATAACCCAATGCGAAGTTGCCACTTGACAACCAACCTATTACTTCAATAACCCGGTAACTCTTTTTGATAATAACTTCTTAAAAAAAAAAAAAAACACCAACGGACTCCTTTCCTTCCCTAAAAACCAACTAAAACATAATCAAAGTGGGATCTTGTCATCTTGATCTCGTCACCGCGAGGTGAGCGTAAGCGCTGGGTTACCGCGCTATTCGTCCTCGACCTTGTACGAGTCGGCGGTGATCTCTGATAGCCATAGTCCGGGGAATATCGACTGCAAGAATAACAATAACAAATCCATCGTTTTTTTTTTCTTTTCAATCAAATATATTTCAGGACAAAAATAATATGATGGATTAGAATTTGGAAAGGAATAGTGGTTAAGGTGAGGGGTAGGATGGGGAATTGACATGATTACTTACATCGAGCTGCCGCTGTACGATCTTGGGCCGCTTCTTGGGCCGGCGGCGAGGGCGGGATCCGGTGATGGCGTAGATGTCCTCTTCGATCTCCTCCGCCGTGAGGGAGATCGAAAACCTAGGCCTCTCCTTCTCCCTCTCCCTTCTCTCCCTAGCCATCGCGACCGCCCCATCGGTCGGCGCCTCCGCCGAATACGGCATCGTCTGCCGCCGCCTCGTTCTTAGATTCCACGGCCTCGCCGCCGCCGACGAAGACGGCTCCGGCTCCTTCTCCTTCTCCTTCTCCGCCGGAGGTGGCAGGGCCGGAGGCTCCGGCGCCGCCGGGAGTTTCAACCGGTCGGCGGCCTCGCGGAGATGGCCCATCAGCTTGGCGCGGAGCGCCTCTAAACCCTCATCGTCGCCGGTTTCGTCTGGAGAGGGGGTGGATCTCCGGCTCCGATCGCCGCCGGCGACGGTGACGGCGTCGATGTGTCGGTCGACGGAGGGACAGCGGAGGATGCGGTGGGGGACCCAGGGCTTCAGGGCCGGGGAGGAGAGACCGTCGAGGGTGTTCGCCGGCGGTTTCCCGCGCGGATCCGCCGCCGCCGCCATGCGAGAGGGCTCTCGAGGCCGCGAAGATTCCTCGCCGTCGACGGGATCGCCGGTCGGTGACCGGATCGGCCTCTTCTTCTTAGGGTTAGAGAGGAAGAGCGAGAACGCGCGCGGGAGAGAGAGAGAGAGAGAGAGAAGAGAAGAGAAGAGAAGAGAGTTTTGGCGAAATAGAGGAGGGTTGCGACGTTTTGTTGTGGAGAAGGGGTGGAGGGGCAGAATGGTAATTTCGGTGAATAAAACACGCTCGTCGAAGGGTATGAAGTAGTTTGACGACCGGGATGAGTGATCGAATAGTTAAAGAACGATTTTCTCTAGGGGAATTAGAGTTCTACTTCTATTGGTGGTCAGATTCGCGGTCTTGTTGTTGCGTGCCTGCATTTTTGTGCTACAATCTTCTCGGCACGTGCCATGGGTGTTGCATGGGAGGGATGTGAATTGTGAAGTTGGAGAGTCGAGTACTCGACCAAGTTTTACGTATCCATATTTTGACAAAGAGTAACGACATAGTTCTTGAGATATAATACCAACTTTAACATTACATAAAGTTAGGAATATATGAATGCTAACAAAGTGGTAAATCAAATCAAGCAAACAACTCTAGTCAATAACAGCATTGAAAATAATAATAATAATAATAATAATAATAATAATAATAAGGCAAGCCAAGAAGCTAGAGAACGCATAGTTGAATTATTCTCCAAGATGTAACTTGAATAGCTCACAAAGTTCTCAATAAATTAAGCCAGAAATAAAGAAGCACAGAAGCAATCTTAATCAAGGATATATTTAAGATTCTATTATCTCACCTATTTATAAGCTTCAATGCACCTCATTAAAGTACTGAATTTAATAGTAAGATGAAAACCATAGTCAAAAATACATTTGCAAGACAAACTAAGCCTATGAAATTCCTTGACAAAAGAAAAAGAAGAAAAAGGAGTGATATACCTCGTGATGCTAACATTAATGATGTTTCAAGCATAATTAATCTTAGCAATATACTTTGTAATTAGGCCAAAATTATAAACATAAACATACTGTAAAGTGTTAGAATTTTAGATAAATAAATAGATTAAATATATCTTACTTTCCGCGTCTTAATATAAAATGACTTTGTCCCCTTATATTTATTTTCATATCACTTAATTCTCTACACTTATTTTTAAAATAAAAATTAATAACACTGTTAAATAAAATATTTCTATTGTTGTTGTTAGACAATAATATATTGGGGAGAAGAATTTTTGTTTATACAACAACGTCCGGTCACTTAAATTTTTTACACGTAGATTTACCGTTAATTTGCAGAAATATTCTAATAGTTTTAGTTTAGTCGCAGAGAAGGTTAAGGGATGCAATAATAAGTACGGAGGAGTTCAATGATTGCATCCGAGAGTAGTGGGGGGTTAAAATGCATTTAACCCTAAATAAATTTATCCTACCAAATTTAACCCGACACGAGCCCACATCGCGTTGTGGTTGAGCAAGTGACGGCGTCTTGGGTCACATAAGCCCGACACCCAGCACACGAAACGAACCGGTTGAACCGACTTACGTGACCAAAATATCTACCGTCCATACTGTTCCATAAATCCATATCAGCCGTCCGTTTCTTGGAGTCCCGCATAGAATCTATTACACGTGCATCCGCATATATTCGCACCGCATTGCAAACGGAACCCAAAGACCATTCGAACGTTATTTAAATCTCTCTCTTGCTCTTCCTCGCCTTCTCTCTTCTTTCCCTCCTTCGTCTCTTCTCTTCTTCTCTCCTCTTCTCTCTCTTTACCTCTCTCTCT
Organism: Typha latifolia; assembly: GCF_019914945.1. Lineage (NCBI taxonomy): Eukaryota > Viridiplantae > Streptophyta > Magnoliopsida > Poales > Typhaceae > Typha > Typha latifolia. The sequence goes on from NC_133094.1 coordinate 331,827, forward strand.
CTCTCTCTCTCCCCTCCAATTAATGGTGATCATGGCGGCGGCGGCCGATAAGATCCGCGAATCACCGGCGAAGACGATTTCGGTGACAGAGGCGGCAGAGCTGGCTGCGCAGCCCTGCGCCTCTCGGAGGCGCCTTCACAACTTCTCCTTCCCATCTGTCAGCTGGGGGACGCAGCGTCTCCTCCGGTGCTCCAAGCTCGCTGGCGAAGGCTCGGGCGGATCGCCCGAGAAGACTAAGCAAGCACCGGAGGAGACGGCGCTGGCATCGATGCCGTGGAATCTGAGGACGAGGAGGGCGGCGTTCAAATTTCCGGCCGAGATCGAGCGGAATCGAGGGGGAGGTCCTTCGTCTTCTGGATCGCCTTCTCCCCTGTCGACGGGGAAGAGCGCTCTCGCCGAATGGTTGAGGTTGAGATCGGAGGGATCGAAGGGGAAGGAGAGGAGAAAGTTCTCGATCCCGCTCTCGCGAGAGGAGATCGAGGAGGATTTCCTTCTGATCAAGGGGGTAAAGCCCCCTCGCCGCTCTAAGAAGCGGGCAAAGATCGTCCAGAGGCAGCTTGATGTAAGAAACCGTTCACAAAAGTTGGTCTTTTTTCTGGTCTTGATGATCTATTTTCAAGTCGTAACTTTGGTTTTCATTTTGAATTTTGGACGGCAGCCGCTCTTTCCTGGGTTGTGGTTGTCAGAAATTACACCTGATTCGTACAAAATTGTCGAATGAGGTATGCATTTATTTTATGCTTATGTTTTCTTCCTAATTTTCTTGTTATTTGTTTGTGAATTTTGACTGAGATGGTGATAGATGAGTCCCTTTCTTTCGCAGAAGTAAGCGATTGGGATTTGGGAGGTTTTCCGATGCTGACTACCTGTGTAATCTTAACACATCCTTTTGATATCTGTTTGTATATCTGAGGAAAAGCAGTCGTTGCTTTTTGATTTTTCGTTTTCATTTGTAATATCATCTCTTTATTTGGAGATTCAGGTTTCTATTTAGTAGTCATTCTTTCTTCTTCTTCTTTTTCCTCTCAATCTTCAGAAGTCTATAGAAACTAGTTGGAATTATATATTACTAATATAAATGGAAGTGGATTCATCTCTAAATTATCTGTTTTGAAGTATTGAGAATAATCCATTTGATTTTCAATGCGAAAGATTTTTGCTTTTGCTTTTATGAGATTGATACTACTAAGGCTCCTAATATAAGCACATTAGGATGACAATGTTCTATGAATTGGTTTCTACTTTCGTGCACAGAATCTGGAGGGCACTCTTTCAATATTTAGCAACGTACTAGTGAGTCAGCAAAATATGAGTCATCGCATTGATATGGGTCTTTTTTCTGGATCCACATTGCACTTGCACCCTTTTTATATAGATAGCACATGATAAGTTCGAATCTACTGAGGACACATATAATTTGCATCGGGAGACAAAATTAAGTTTACTTATGATCACATTAGTTGTGTGATGTTGGTCCCATACTCCCATTGCTTAAAAGAAACTGCTAATAAGAAGTTTCTCGTTGATGCAAAATTTCTTGCTGGATTTTTCTTGAAGAATTAGAAATGTTCTATTGTAAATGACAAAGAAGTTTCTTATTTTAAACTGAATCAACAGTTCTTAGTTCTACCTCTGTTCTTTGGGTGAATCTTTTAGGAATGTTCAGATATGATGAAACAAATTGTTGCTTCATGGCTGGAACAAAAGTGTGTATATGTGTAAGCATATCTATGTATATCTTTATATCTGTATGTTTGTATATATATTGTGTATCAGGGCATCTTCATATTTATGTTTGATGTAAGTTGTGTTTATAATCTTCTTCATTGATTGATGTAAAGTTTCTCCTTCAATATCTACTGTACAGTGTTTTGATACTCACAGTGTACTTGGTTCTTTCTCAGTGAAGTCTATATCATTTTCAGTATAGTTCTGCTTTGTGGTTTGCTTGATTTGGTTTGGGGATTATTATGTCTCAACAATAAGAGATGCCTTTACTATTCTATAGGATATTTTGTTCAAGTTGATGATGACTATTGCTGGCATTTTGCAGTGTTTTAAGTTGCAGAATGCTAACTTACTCTGTTATCTTGATATGTGGTACTAATTCATCGAGTAGCAGCATATTGAAATATGATCTTTTAGCATTTGTTGCATGGTTTGCCAGATAAGTGTTTTTCTTTTTTAAAGTTCAATTTAGTCTTCAAGTCATTGTACTAGTTCAAATGCCAATATCTGCCTGTAGATGTTAAGACAGTAGAGGAAACCAGTAATTTTGCTTATACCACTTTCGTTATTTTATCTGATACTGTATAGGATTCTTTGATATGCTGGCTGATCTTATAAACTTGTATATACTTGGAGTCCTCTTCTTTTGCATAATTGCTTTGGTATTGAAGTTTCAAGCTACAATGCTTAATGTGATTGCCTCACAGTTAATGCTCCAAAGTGAAGGCCTCTTTGCTTGTAACTGAAAATTCTCGGTATTTCTGTTTGATCTGTTCACTTCTTTTTTTACATATTTATGACGATAAAGGGTGACTATTGATGACAACTTGTAAGAGAGGAAGACCTCTTGATGATCTCTATTATGGATACTCTTCCAATTTGTATTTTCTTTTCGTTGTTTGGTAATTCCAAGGCACTGCTACAAACTGAAGAAGAAAAGGAATCTTGATACCGTCAGAAGCACTTCTACAAGACTACAAACTGATTGAGATGTAACAACTATTATCGACACAAAGTCAACTATGGATGAGGCCACAGGAAAATGATGCAGTCATGCTTCCTTCCACTTTGATGCTGTCTAGATAAAAGATGCGTTGAGTTATTGAACCTTATGCCCTATCTTAGTATTTACTGAAGGTTGGCTACAGCTGATCCCAAATAGTTGCAAGTCATGATTTGTCATGTTGCTGTAATGAAGGTTGAAGGTGATATATTCGATTAATTAACGCTTTATATTATGTCTAAATTCTTCATTGCTATTCATGATAAGAATTTGCCACATATGTTGGTCTATCCCTTTGCTGATGTCTCCAATAATACTTTTGAAATAATTAGGTTTATTTGCTTGTTTCATATTCTCTAAATTGCTCTAGCTCTGTGTCCCGGAGAATTTGAATTTGAAAATACTCATATTAGCTTATTTAATCATCACGATCCCGTTGGCAACTGCTCATGCTTCTTTATTAGTGTCTTGCATTTTTCTACAGCTTGCTGCAACTTGGTTGACTCACAAACCGAACAAATCGGTTAGCACTTTTCTAACCATTACTTCCACATTGGATTGCAAAATTTTAACCTAATATGAGAAGGAAATAGAAATAATGGGTATGTCTTCTTTGGATCACAAGATTTTATTTAATGGGTATGAAAATAATTAAGCTCTTTATTAACTTTGTAGTCTAATCCTATAAAATATATATTATGTAAAGTGGGTTAATTATACCTATACTCTCTAAATTATTTATCATTTTCACATTGATCATTTTATCTTTTTTCTTTTTTGACAATTTAATTCTCCAACTCTCCAATTAATCGTCTTACAGTTAATTTTTCTGTCGAAATGAAAATAAAATGATCCCTCAACCATCTAAATTTGATCACATAAACAACTAATGAAAAGGGGCATTTCGAAATATATATATATATATAGCCAAGGAGGTCAATCTGACATGAAAAATAAATTAAGAATCTGCAATGGAATAGTTATACTATACGAAATGCCTAATAAGTAATATACCCTTCTTATCCTTATCGGATCTCCAATTAAAGCATGCATTGTTATCGGATCTTTGGTAATCTCTCAGCTCAGTACGGCAGAAACGTTTAAAATTATGTTCCTAAAATACCGTCCTACTAGCTTTATATCGTCGTAAACATGTGGAGGCGTGCTCTTTGACTTGTACCATCGCATGGGTCTCTTGGTCATTTAGCTTTTTCTTCTCCCGATCTCTTATAATTCGCTGCCCCAAAGAATTCGATCTCGAATTCGAATCCCGTCATCGGCTATTGACCCACAGAGGTGAGTTTGATCCCCAAAACTTTCCCACCATCAAATTTGGCTTCTTTTCTGTGTGTAGATTTCTCCTTGCACCTCTTATGCGCGAGATCTCGAGATTAAGATTAGATTCCCCTAGTTTCGATGCCAAATTTCCACGTAAGATTGATATTATTCAAATCTTAGTTAGTTTTTGTTTTAGGGGGGTCCAAGTCTTAGATTAATTAGTTGTTCCATTTTCTGGATTTTTTTTTGAATTTTCTATCTGGTTATAATTATAGTTTTGTGATTGGAAATATTGACTTGATCATGGATCTCGTTTCCCTGATTGAAAACATTGTGATCTTTGATCTGTTATTGGTGTGAGGAGTTTTGGTTGGCAAATTTTTTTTTTAATTTCCCAATTTTCAGAGAATAGCTGCACTGCTTTAATGCTTTTAGGGATTTTGGGCTTTTCGATCTAGTTGAGCTCGTCTATGCAGATAGATGTAAGTTCGGGAGAAGGAAAAACGAAGAAGAGGCAGTCAAACCAAGTTAACAATAAGTTAAATAATCTCTTTGCTGTATCTTCTATCTCTTGGCAGTTGTGGAGTAGTTTAGTGTTTTTAGAACTGGTGATAATAACCTACAACTAATACTTCATCCATGATTCACTGATGGGCAGAATTATTGTCCTATTTGTCCTCTTCATTATTGATTTCTTCCCTTTTCCACAATAAATGTGCTCATAACAATGTTGTGTTCTAGACAATAGGTAGAAGATGGATCCCAGCAGGCGTCAAGGGGGAATTCAGCAATTGCTGGCTGCAGAGCAAGACGCTCAACAGATTGTCAATGCTGCTAGGAATGGTAACATTCTTTTAAGCCTTATTGAACCTTTGTACACTTTACAGCCTAGAGGATATACACAAAGTTTTGTTTTCTTCTTTTTATTTAATTTAGCAAAATTGGGGGACCCATTAGATAAAGTTAGGTAGGCGGTAGAGGTATATTACAAGTTTTTTTGTTGCTTTCTCATATTTATATATCTTCTCTTTTTGTTAATAATGCAGAGTAGTCCTTTTATTTGCACTCTTTTGCTTTCCAGATCTTTATTTCTCTATACTTGTTGGACTGTTTCAGTACTTCAGAGTTAAGACATGTCACCCTATGAATGCATTTCTATTTTCCATATTTAGATTTATCATCCATCACATTTTTTTTCACTGGAATATGAAAGATTAAAGATAGAGCTCATTATATTTATGTATATATATATATATATATATGCATGCGTGTGTGCGTGCGTGCTAAAACTTTATTGTTAAAGCTTAAGACCTTCTAATCATTGGATGCAGTTTGGGATGAGCTTATATACATATATGTTGTGTTGTGTCATTAATTATCAAGCGATACTTATCATTTTCTATTTGTCAAGTAAGTATGAGAGGATAATGGAAACATTTGTTATTGATTTTTGTGAGAAATAATTGCATGTGCGCAAGCTCTACCTAAGGCTCATAAATTGCAATATTTGAGCTGTAGTGTGTAAATTTAGGTGGAAACCTTATCTTAGTAGTAGTTTTACAGTGTGATGAGTGACAGCTGCATGACTTGACATAGCTTCATCATAGACGAAAGAAAACAATCAACAATTTGGGGGATAAAAGCTCATGTTCTCCTCACTAGTTGGCAATATATCTTCTAGATGCTTGTTTCTCAACTTGATTAATGGAACTAATTGAAGTGGACTGTCTTTCTCTAAAAGCAAAAATGGCCAGGTTAAAGCAGGCTAAAGAAGAGGCTGAGAAGGAGATAGCCGAATACCGTGCACAAATGGAAGCTGAATTCCAGAGGAAGGTTGCAGAGGTAAATTTGCAATAAGCTCATTGAATTTCTTTTCTTTTCAATGGGCAGATAAGATTCAATTTTATCCATTGTTGTTTTCTGCAATCAGAGTAGCGGTGACTCAGGTGCCAATGTTAAGCGCCTTGAACAAGAAACAGGTGCAAAGATAGAGCAACTGAAGTTACAATCGGCAAGTATTTCTCATGACGTTGTTCAGATGCTCTTAAGGCATGTGACCACCGTGAAGAATTAGGTGTTCACACATATTCAAGGATGGTGGTGTTAATTTTTTTCAATACAATCTTCGATTGTTTGTTAATTTAGAACACATTTAAAATGAGGTATGCCTGTAATAAGTTTACATCACTGGATCAACGAACTTGGGAAACAGTGGATTTTAAGTATTTTTTCTGTTATTTTGAGCAATGAAGGATGAACCATAATAAGATTTATCAATGTATTCCATCCATCGGTATTGATTCATTCTTATGAATAGTGAGTATACTGCTGCTGTCACAGGGTTATAATAGAATGTTAGCTTTTGTTATTTCTGAGCTTTATGCTTTTCTCTTCATAGTGAAAATTCTATCATTGAATAAATAGAGTTGTTGCCTAAAGAAGGCTCATCGATTTCTCTCTGAAGTGATTACTCCATTAGATGGATAAATTCTGTGAAATTCGAGACCTTGGCAGCTGGGATTAAAGAAGAAAAACAGAAACTAAAATTTCCTCTCTAACTCTTAATAAGGAAACGAAATTTCATCATGTGAGATTTAGGATAGATTCCCTAGTATTTCTGAGATTGGAATCAATCGGCAAATGCACAAGCATACAGAGATGTGTTTAAGCTAGAAAGCAACAGGGAAGCTAAAATTCATCAAGATTAATGTTAAAAGAATGGTTATCAACATCATCAATTTTTGACAAGCTGTGGGCTATGTACAAGCATAGTAAATAATGCATGTTAATGCATATTAATAGTAATTTGAATGCATGATTCTGGGCAGATGATATAGATGCTAATAGCGATTACGAAAACGATATGCTGGTAATCTCCATTAAAATCTGTCCACGATGTACACCAATCACATTCAAGAGTTAGCTGAAAAGTATATTGAAGGAAATCTTGAGACAACTTTAGGGATCAAGAGAAGAAAAGGTCTACCAAAAGATAAGAGTTGACAGATACACTCAACCTAAACCAACAACAATATCTAAATTGAGTTACTTAACCATCACCCAAAATGAAGAATTAATTGGGAGTAGAATGAGAATCGAGCCAGGAAATAATATCATTAATGACAGTTGAGATCCTATCATCCGGTTCTCCCTCTAAAATAGAATGGTAGCCTTCCTCATAAAGCTTGAGGGTCTTGTCTTCTGTACTGGCCCTATCATAGAGGAACCTGCTCACATTCGGATCTGTTACCTTGTCCGCAGCTCCGTGAAGAACTAGTAATGGAGAGGACACCTGAAATATGGGGGATCAATCTTCTCATTAGCTTTCTCTTATCAATCAATATCTTGTTTTCAACCATTGAGTTCAGCCATAATTTAAGTTATGATACTGCATCCTAATTAATATGACATTCTGCAAATGAAGCATGTATACAGATAGCTTCATATCCAATTATTCTTTGGAGTTGTTGACAATTACAACAAACTTTGATAGAATTCACAATGATTACTTGTTCATGCCATACTCATATAATTGCTTGCCCGCAGGAACCTCTTATGTGCGCGTTATCTGTCTAGAATTATGATGTTACAAACTTAGAATCAAGTGGAAATAATACATATACTCAGAAATACAGAAAAAAATGTTGATTAAAAGATCATTACAGTGAATCCATTAGTGTTCAAGAACTTGCTCCTAGTGGCTACCTTGTCATAATAGCCTATAGCTTAGATATGTTCTATCTCAGTTCTCCTTTTGCTTGTGACGTAGAAGTTTCAGATGTAGATGTAGGAAATCACATTTTGAATAAAGAAAGAGCAAAAGAATAGCACGTCATGAGAAGTTTAATGAAATGATGCTAACCTTCTCCAATTGCGATTCAATATCCTTTGTAGCCTTTATAAGTTCCACAGCTGTCCGTAATCGCATTTGATCAGAGTACGAGATAACATTGAATTCAGCCTGGAAAAGGAGACGACTCACTTCATTTCGATATTCTAGCAGGAAACAAACAATTTAAGGGGATAAATTGACACGAGTCATAATGAGTGATAACTCAGGCATGTAATGTTCGTGGGGATCAGTCAGCTAGAACAGGCAGGACAGGCAAATAAATCATCTAGGGAAATGCCTAGCAACATGGGATCTTGGACTAGGCTTGGCAGATAAATGTTCATCAATAACAGTAAGAGCAAACTGAAACAAAATACTTTTCCTTAGAACATCTTACAATTTTTCTTTTCAGTGGATCTCTAAATGCCAAATCTCCTAAATCTTTCTGTGGGAACAACTTTGCTTCAGGTAGAATATATGACATTAAAGTCAGTGCCTTCAGCACAGGACCTGGAGGTGTTACATCTTCTGCAATCTGCAAATTGAAGATGTCAGTAGTACTCAATTGGACTGGGATTATTGTTGGTCAATTAAGAGAATATCATAAAAACGAATTTGCGCAGCTGACAAATCATTAGTATGCAATCAATCATTAGTACATTTTGATCAATCATTAATACATTTTGACAGATTGCATGCAATAGCTATCACAAAAAATTGCAACTTTCAAGGATAAAAGCCGTGCAAATTGGTTATTATAACAACATTAACTATCAAAATGAACTGTCTGCGCTAATATTAATATAAGAACACGTTGCTGCTCTGATTCTTCAGTTCATCCTTTCATAGGTGCAGTGGTTCTCTCATATTTCTTTAATCTGTCAGTACTCAATATATTCCCCTAAGTAACATGGATGATATCGAGATTTCACAAGTAATGTTTTCAAACTTGATATCTATATTTCAAGTCTAAAAAACTTTGGAAAATAATGTCATTCTAATGCAAGACAAACAAAATTTAAGAGATAATACAAGACAACTATTTTATGCTTATTCAGAACAAAACAAAATCAAAGTTTAACTAGTTGAAAGAGGATCTGTAAGTATCTGAGTGACCTGCAAGAAGCCTTACTTTACACATGGGTGCGACAAGAAGCACCCCATCCCACTCTTCTGGTTGCTTCAGGTGAACTTTCAGAGCAACTGCGCCTCCCATGGACTGCCCCAAAATAAAGTGTGGCAACCCACTCACATCCTTCATGCCTAACCATTAGCACAACCATCATCCAGTGTCCACATTCAGATTAATTACTAAACATCAGACTACCTACAAATACTTCCCAAGGTATGATACATTGCATCATAGTAAAACCAAAGAAGACCAAGGACAAAATTGAACGTGCAATGAACCTCTGATGCGTGCATACTGCTCAATGACATGGTCCACCATTCCATCAAAGCTCGGGATATATCCATGAAGACCATAGGAGAGACCAAATCCCGGATAATCCATGGCATAAACCGCATACCCAGATGCAGCTATTCTTTTGGCAATCCCTGAAATGTTCAGAGGTATCACCTATATATAAATATAAACAACAACAACAACAACAACAAAAAACAGAGAGAATAGATAATACAGTGGGTTGCTTAAAAGAAGAGATGAATTACCATCAAAGAAGAATGTACAAGTATCACCATAGCCATGGCAGAAGAAAAGAGCCGCCTTTGTGGAGATTTCGGGCTTGGGAAGCCAGCTCTTCCAGAATATCTCCATTCCCTTCGAATTAGTCTCATAGCTCTGCAAGAATAGTATATCTCTGAGTTAGTTATAAAACGCATCAATCTTACTATTTAAAAATTTATGAACTTTTTAGCGTAAATGCACTCTAGTCTCTAGACCAATTGACCATTCTAAGATTTCAAAATATGTATATATTAATAAATTATTAGAAGGAAAAAATAATTCAAAGGTCAATGCATACTCGCATAAGCTTACCTCCTCCGTTCGGATTCCACTGGGAGCCATCTACAAATCAAAGAAAGACAACACAAAATAAATAAATAAATTTATACACCTCAAATGGAAACTTTGATATTGGGGAAATTATTTATTGATCTCCTCTTTCCTCCATAACAGTGTGACGAAATCAGACGGCTGAGGGATGCGACACACGTCATCGAATCAGGTGTAAAGAAGAGGGTGCACACGTGTGCCGGACCTTAAAGAGGAAGTGATCGAGGTTGCTTTGGAGGTCGAGGAAGGCGGATCGCACGCGCCTCCGAGCCGGCGCCCAGTCCAATCTCTGCGCCGCCACCGCGTTCAGCTCCTCACCGACTCCTTCGAGCGGCTTCCTCGCCGCCGCGATCGGCGCAACCCGTCTTCCCCTCCACATCGGTCGTCCGAACCGAGATCCGGGGCCCCGATCGGGATCCAGCCGTTGGATGAGATCGCTGTACTGGCGAGGGTTAAGCGAGATCGCCGCCATTGGTGGGAGCTCGAAGAAGCGGGTATGCTAAGTCTCCACTCCTTTGTTTTGATTTCTCTAATCACTCTTCAAGAGAGCGGAGGAAGCGGATCCGGTTTGGCCCGTTTGGTGAGTCAGTCAACCGTCGGACGGGTTCGTGTCCGACGGGAATGGATGCGGGACACGTGTGATGGAAACCGTGAATTCGCGTAGGGAATCTCGACTCGATGATTGGGTCGGCTTCCAGTGAATTCGTCGCATTTGCTCACGTGATATTTTATTTATCACAGCTGAAGGTGAAGGCGAAGGTGAAGGTGAAGTTGCATGATAAAGTTATTATTTGCACACAAAAATTAAAAAATAAAAATAAAAATAAAAAGAACAAGAAGGGAGATAGTTATCAATTTATATCCATCTACGCTATCTGAAATCACAAAGATGTCTTTATTGCATAATATCTTATTATAAACTATGAATAAAAAAGTATATATTATAGGAAAATAGTATTTATAGAAAATTAATCTTTATAATATTTAAAAAGCCCTGCGCACCAACTAAAGGAGGCTTAAGTTTTTAATTTATAGGTGTCGCTTCAGAATATCTATATATATATATATATATATATATATATTAGGTGTCGAACAGTAAATTTGGGGAAAAAAAAATAAGCCGTTTATACTCAAAAACGTCTTAGATTTGTTGACTTTTTCTTAGAGATATTAAAAGAAATTATCGATAGTCAATAGAATGGATGAGAAGAAGCACGTTGATTAAGTACTAGGGGTGTCATCGAGCCGAATTGTGATCCATTTTGATTTGAAATTATTTTCGAGTAGAAATTAGAATGAAGTCTGATTAAGCAAATTTTGAGCTCAAATCTAAATGAACCGATTAATTAGTATGCAAATAATTTGAACTATAAAAACCTATAAGTTAAAAAAATCTAAGCTAATCAGAATTAAAAATAATTAAATACACATCTAGATTGATATTTCTATCTATTTTTGCAGTCATAATACGATTAAAAAAAGTAATTCATATAAAATTTAAAATACTATATAATTATCTTTGAACCTTATGGAGTGAAGCTTTTGAGTCATCTCAAGTTTAAGCCGAACTTGATCCAAACTGTAGCAGACTCAATTATTTTGACAGGCCCTGTATTATTATATGTAGCATGCTTTTCTGCTACTTTCTTTTCAACTCACCCTGACATCTAAAGACGGAGACTTCCCTTTGTCGTTCGACAATAACAATTGTTCTTTGACAAGACCCAAAGGACGGACAAGGAGGACCTTGATCCTTTTCCCCTGCTTTCCTGGAGAAAGAGGTATAGCCATTGGAGATGTCAACTAACTAGGATATGTGAAAAGACTTCTAAAATGCTAGTGCTGCACATTAATTAGTTCCAACTTAAATTAGAGCGTTAACATCCACATCATACGTAATGCATCCACTGCGGTTATTGTTAGATATTCATATGTCATTAACAATCACTATCCAACCAACTGGTTGTCGATCACATTAAACCAATTAACTAGCTAGATGCACGTCGGAGATAAGCATGGTTCATTAAACTTGAAATATTTTTATGCCAAGATGCAGTGGCATTCTCTTTAAATCAAGTTGTGTAAGTTGGACGGTCTTTATCAGTTCGAGAACTACTTTTGTTAATCAAAACCAACAGCATCATGCTTACTTACATATATGCCAAAATTTACATTCAGGATAAATAGAAAAATAATTACTCTTAAGTTATATATATATATATATATATATATATATATATATATATATATATATATATATATATATATGTGTGTGTGTGTGTGTGTGTGTGGAAGGGGTTTGGAGGAAGATAGTTGGAAACGAGCACTTGGGATTGGTGAGGAATAAGTAGAATAGAGTGGCAGAGATAGGGTGTGAGTAATGATCATAAGTTCATATGCATGCTTTTCTCCTGGGGGCATGATTAGTTCTGGGCTCACGCCTTTCCCTCGGGTCTTGTGCTCACTCCCATGCATGGTTCCGAGGTAAGCTACTGCACGGGTTCCTTCTCTTACTCTTAGGCATGCCATGCCATCTCTTTCCCTTTTACAAATCGAATTTGAAGCATAATAGAAGAGTAATTAAAAAAGATAAGAGAGTGAGTCGTAAAATTTATTCTGCTTGGCCTGCCTGCCACTTGCTGTTGTGAAATTAATTATTCTGGGCGTGTATTTTATCCAGGGGCAGGGGCAAGGGGTGGAGCAGTGGGCTTATTCTCGCGGCTGTAAGCTTCTTTGTGGTGGTGGTGGGGTGGGTTGGGATAAGAAATGGCTATGTCCCACATCCTCGAGCATTATGCTATGCGACGAGGACTCACATTGGACTTTCATCGAACACTCCGATGACAAGACTTATCCCCTGTTCCGGAGATAGGAATGGAATAAAGCAGCAACCTCGCAAAGCTACAGAATAGAAGCATACATGGAAATCTGGCCCACTGTGGTATACTACAAGTGAAAAAGCTCTCTTATTAACTTCCTTTCGTAAATTGCTTTGCAGTAAAATAGTACCAACTAGCTCACTGGAGTGGCCGGGGAGTGAGAATTCACACACAAAACGTGGTCAAGATTTTGAAAAAAAAAAAAAGCCTTTACAATCCTTTTTTCATGGAACGAAAGAAAGAAAGAAAATAAAATAAAAATTCAAAATTCAAAACTGAAGAGAGAATGATACACGAAATGACTAAAAAAGCCCTCCCACCACTGGACGCGGTAAGTAGGTTTTGGGATTTTGTTTTGGTTTTCCCATTTTGTCCCTGTGCTGTCGTCTCGTCTCGTCTCGTCTCGTCTCGTCTCGTCTCGTCTGCCCCACTACTCGAGACTCAGAGGCGTCCTAACCGCTCGAATATCGGCCGCCTCCCCCACTCGTCCGCCCACTTCCTTCCATCATCGTCGAGTCAATTCCCATCTAAGCCCTCCATTCTCCTCCTCTTCCTCCTCCCACCTTTTTTTTTTTAAAAAGAAAAAAACTTTACTTTTGGCTCCCAAAATTTAAAAGAAATTAGCAGACTGCCTCCTTGGACTTTTCCATTTTACCCCTTCCTCGGCCTCTTTATTGCGAATGGACCCACGGCCCGTCAGAGAACCATGCACTCCCGAAATAAACAAACCAATTCGGCTCACGCTCCCAACTCGGTCGCAGGTGAGAAGGGTAAAAGCAGCGACTCTTCTCCTCCTCCTCCTCCTTCTTCTTCTTCTTCTTCTTCTTCCTCTAATAATAATCTTTTCTCGGTCAGGAAGAGATCGATGGCTTCCAGACTGGGGCCCAGCACGTGACGACGCCACGCGGCGTCCTCCGCTTCCTTCCCCTTGCCACGTAGGCGGGCCCACACAGCCTCAGTGGCGTCCACCGGCCGGAGCGGCCAGCTCAGCTCCTCCGCCATCCGCCGTATCTTGCCCACCTGGGCCTCGGCGAGCCGCCGCGTGTTGGTCTTGATCTCCTCCACCGCCTCGGAGAACGTGCGGCGCTTCCCAAAATAGTCCCCGAACTCCTTGACCCCGATCGCCTTCCCCAACCCCACGTGCTTCTCACGCCCCGGGGTTTGGAAGTACTCGCTCAGCTCCTCCACCATGCCGGCCTCCACCATCTCATCCACGCGCGCGTCCAAATACTCCTCCAGTAGCTCCCCCTCCACGTGGACCCACAGGAGGCAGCAGCGGCGGCGGAGGGAGGGGTCGGCGAGGAGGGCGTGGATTAAGGAGTTGGAGCCGCCGGCGACGACGGGGAGGCGGCGACGAGAGACTATCCCGGCGACGGCGGAAGCCGCGAGGAGGCAGAAGCTGTCCGGGGAGAGCTCGCCGGCGGCGGGGTCCATGTCGCCGAGTAGATGGTGGGGGACGCCCCGGCGGTCGCAGATGGGGATCTTGTTGGTGGTGATGTCGAGGCCGGCGTAGACCTGAATCTTGTCGGCGTTGACCACCTCCCCCGGGAACCGAGTCGCCACGTCGATGGAGAGCTTTGACTTCCCCGTCCCCGTCGCCCCCACGATCACCACCATGCCCTCCTTCCTCCCTTTGCTACTACCACATCCCCTCCGATGCTGCTGCTGCTGCTGCTGGGGTAGCTGTCGTTGGTCGTGGTTGGGCGGGCCGACCACCACCGCCGACGTCATGGTAGGGCGGAGGAGAGCTTTAAAACTCGTGCTGGCTCTTGCGACTGGAATTCTCATATAGCCTAGTAGACCCAACTCAATCCTTTTCTTCTCTCTCTCCCTTTCTCTCTCCTTTTCCTTTTCCTCTTCGCTCTCTCTCTCTCTCTCTCTCTCTCTCTCTCTCTCTCTCTATCTAACTAGTATTGCCTATGCAAGAAGAAAGGAGGAGAGATGGGCATTGAAGCTTCCTGGGTTTCATGCCATGCTCAAGCAATAGCAAGAAAGAAGAAGAAGAAAGGGAGAGAGAGAGAGAGAGAGGTATGGGGAAAGAGGGAAGCAAGCATGCCATTTGGGCTCATCAAATCATGCGCTTCTTGTTGCCTTCTTGTTATCGTTGTAGTAGTTGTTGTGGTGTTGTTTTTTTTTGGGTCTATCTAATAACTCTGCCTCTCCTCTCCTTCTCCTTCTCCTCTCCTCTGCTCACTTTCCATCTCTCCTCTATCTGGGTCACATTTATATAGAGGCCAAATTACAGTTATTTTACTCCCCATTTGGATTCCATTTTATCTCCCCATTTCTACACTTTAACTTAATACTGGAAAGCTAATATTTCATTAATACAGTATTAGGTTTAAAATATGTAACAGTAACTTAAAGTTAAACCAAATCAAAGGGGTATACATTGTAATTTACTCTTATATATATTTATTTATTTATTTATTTATTTATGAATATAGTATTAGGTTTAACAAGTACAAAGATAGATGTAGTTTTATTTAAGTAGCCTAATCATATCTATTCAACCATGCGGGCCTTGTATTACTTGGGGGCCTTTCTAAGTAATATTAGTTTTATGTTGTTGCTTCCATTCCAATATTCCCCCTCTTACTAATAAATTAAACTCAGTTTCCGAGGCAGACCAACATTAATAAAAGTAATGTGCACTTGAGGAGGAGAAGAAGGGGCCAACTTTTTCCTACTGCTTTGGGATTACAACTTTCTTTGAATGCTTTTTAAACTTCTTCTTCTTTTTTTTAAACCAAAAAAAGAAAATAAATAAATCATAGGATGAAAAATAATGGTATTATTAACATATTCGAAGCTCTAATAAATTCTACTATGTGCTAATAATGGATCTATGAATCCTTTGTTAGTCCATGTGGTCGGTCTACGCCCGATCCATTTATCGAGGAATTATATCGTGTTGTTTTTGTTGAGCAGAGTTGAAGTCAGCTAATTACATTAAGTTAACGACTCTGTAGAGAAAGTCAAACAAGTATATGGGAATATTACCGCGCAATAAAAGTATCCATTTAAAAAACTTTTAAAAGAAAAGGATTTTTTTATAAATAAATAAAAAACACTAGAATAAATTGTTAGACCTCTTACGGTTGCCTTAAAAACTAGTTAAATCCTGCTTATATTAACTGGGATTAGTTAATAACTAAGGGAGGTGCCTTCTTGCAAATGTAGAGGAGAGCCCGTTTGAAAAATAGATCAACTTGGAGTAGTTTTATGTATAAAGTTTAGAAGCCATGTGGGAGTTTTTTTTTTTTTTTTTTTTTTTTGTGTTCAGGTTAAGATTATATTTTTGGCCCCTTAATTATCATTAAGTTAATTTCAATAGAAATTTTGTCAGAAAGATTATTAAAAAAATTTAAAGACATTGATATCTATTTTCTCCATCTATTAAATTAGTCAAAATTTTAAAATTATTTTTATCAGAATTTCTAATGAAATTAACCTAATAATGTAATTAACCTAATAATTTATTTTCCTTTTTCTAAGAGAATAAACTAAGTAGTGTTAGATTTGAGGATGACCAGGCAAAACCAATTGTGGCCCTAATTGGTTCATGTCTTATTAATTAATAAGAAGACTTTTTATCATATAAGGATTAGTTTCCTTCAAGATAGTGGGTTGAGATGGCAAAATCTCACACTATGGAGAGTTGGAGTATATAATACTACGTATGCTTCCGAAATTGATAAAGAAAGTGACAATTTTATTAAGGATCTAGGAATTAAAATGGATAACGTTCTAAGAAATTTATTAAAAATACCTTACATTTTAATTGTATTATTGTTTACACTAACTACGTATCTCTCTTTCTAATATTTTAAAAATATTCTAATATTAGTTTTTGAACGGACGCAAAATAACCTTGATATCCTTAAGTAACTTTTTTAAGATTAAGATAAAATAGAAAGTATTTTCAAATTTATTATCTCTTCTGTTAACTGCCATTAGATTAAAATTAAATCAATGTAAATTTGCAACATTAAAAGTAAAATACATAGATGTGAATGATGTTTTTAATAAATTCTCCAAATTAAGATTGAAGAGTTTGGTCTATCAATAAGATTAACTCTTAAGACTGTACTCAAATCTAACAAAGTAGTTTTGAGAGAAAGAGAGAGGAAAATTGGAAAGGAAATGATGAGAGTGAGGGATATGCATGCATGGGCATGGGGGAATGTGCAATTAGATCAATAATATTGCTTAAAGAGTGGAATAAATATCTTTCTCTAGTCAATTAAATCCACTTGCTAGATTAAAAGTGACATCTTAATTTTGTCTTTTGTCATCAATCACATTTTATCATATAGATATTTTATTCTCCGACCTTATATTTTTAATTTTAATGTCTCAAGAAACAGATTAAGTTAACTTTAATCTATAAAAATAATAATTCTGTTATAAAATATAAATAAAAGATAGAGCACCTCTTATGTTATCTATTAAAGATAAACTATAGGGTATTTTTCTATACGAGTAAAAAATAATAATTATAATTGAGGACACTTAAGAACATGGCTTGAACATAGTACGTACATAAACACAGCAGTTAGGAAAAGGATTAAGCCATTATTAATCTAATGACGCATGGAGAAATTGACCTTTTGATTGGTAGCTGTTCAAGTGGGCTCTAATTAGTTTGCATGCCATGCCCTCTTTAATTTAATTTCATATAGACTAATGAGAGCTGTAAAGCAAATTATCTAGTTGGTCTCCATATGAAGATATTTATTAGCAAATGCATGTGAGAGAAACTTCTATATTCCAAGTTTTAGATTAATAATTCTTAATATTGGAAGTAAACTCCTAAATAAATTCGTTGACAAAATGACCTTATGGTGCAACTTAAAGGACATCTCCAACCTGAATCTAGCAATTCTAGCAAAATAAATATCTAAGTTAAAGTCAACCCGATTATATATAAATATATAAATACATAAAAATATGAGCTACCCGTAATGAATTATTATAGGTAGGTCAACTCTAAATCATAGAGGTAGACTACGTGTGTAGTGCATATTAATTGCGACAAAAAAAATTCTTGAGTTTAATATTCTTGTTTAGATTAATGAGTTGGTTGTCGTCTCTGACTTTAGATCTAAAAAATTTGCAAATAAGTCCCAAAGTTTGACTAATAATATGATTTCTTGTGCACTGCAAGGTTTTCTTTTGGAGTTGCATGACAAGGCCGGAGAGATTCTTTCTGTCGCTTTGTGTTGCTAATTAATTTATTAAGCCTCTGTTTAATATATATATATATATATATCCTTATAAGCATTTGATATTTGCATGTATACTCATTAAAATTCTTTATTTTTGCACGGATATTTTTTTAAACCTAACTAGCAGTTAAGATTATATCCAAGTAATCAACCACAAAAAGTTAAAAATCACTTTTATTCTTGTTTATAAACATTTCTTTTTAGTTAAGGATATTTATTTATCTCTTTTTGTATATTAAATTACTAAGATTTTATAGAATAGCAATCTAAAAGGGGTAAAAATGTAAAAAAAAAAAAAATACACACTAACTCTTGGTGTTTTTCGAGGAAGCTTCTTTCTTGTAAACAATTTTAGTTTGATGCTAAGAGTATATCTTTTTACAAAGATATTATAACTTAATTTCTTCTAGGTTTTGTTGGAGATGATGACTGTTACAAGTGTCTACGTGATGACAATGCAGGCCATTAATTATGATAAACATTCAACTTAAACAGTGACATTAATAAGATAACTATGTTTGACATATATATATATATATATATCTAATATCTGAGCATCATGCATGCTACGTATATTGCTCATATATATATATATATATATATATATATATATGGAATCATGCATTCGCTTTCTTTTATTCTCAAAAACTTATCTAGATCTCCAAATCATCTCGTGGTGATCTGTGACCGATAAAATTAATTTATGATTCTCATCTTATCATTACGGTTAACGCTGTAATTAAGCTGCAAGATGTTGCTTTCATCTCTCCATTCTTGTCCTTTCGGATATTATACTTTATTTTTGCATCTAATGCGGGAAAAAAGAAAAAGAAAATTTGGGCCGCCCTTCCAACTCTTGCAAACTTACAGGGAAAGATAAGCTAATGATGCATACCATTTTAGTTCTAGGCAACTTTATTCTATTCCAAGATTAATGGTGCTCTTAATTATTAATTGTCTGTGTCTATCTACCTTGAAATTTAATTAATAGTTGTCAAGATCTTTATGTTCTTGCTTCTGATTCACTAAAATTAGTAAATGGACACTAAAAGACTACCTGAGTTTGATCAGGCTGGGACTAGGCAAGGGTTAAGCTATAGAGTTTAGGGCCGAGCCAAATTCATCTAAATTTAGCCCCTGCCCCCTGGCTAAAGATGGGTTAATTAAGGCCTATAATTAAGCTTTATGCCCACCGCCATGATTAAGACAATCAACTTATAATGGTGAAGGATAAAGACAAACATCCTACATCAAGGGGGTTAATGGCAAGCCAACCCTATAAATTCTAGACATGGAAGTGGATTAACTTTTTCCTCAGTAGATGCTTGTTAGCAGAAGGCGCATTCCAATTGGAAGCTTCACCACTTGACTACAAAGACAAACCCCCTCAAAATCAATTAGTTCTGCCAAACAAATAAGACCTTATTATCGCCATAGATTACACATTATGAGAAAGCAGTGCTAGCTAAATAAATTGCACACAAATTACTTCTATTGTTTCAGATGAAGTGAAAAGAGAGAATGTGTTCAAAGTATAATTTATTCCATTGATACCCAGTATATATACCAAGATCTTCATTTAGTTGTAATACAACATATCATACAATGTTTCGCAACTTATCCCATACTACATAATGGGATACAGACTTATTTCTTTGCAACCAGGAGGATGCGCTTGGCCTTGCACAGACAGTAATTGTCTACTTCATTGAAACTCGAAGTTCTACATGGATCTTTAACCATAACAGGATTCAGACTTATTTCTTCACAACCAGGACGGGGCAATTGGCGTTATGCAGACAGTAATTGCTGACGCTGCCCACGAAAAACCTGTAGCATCAAAACATGATTGGTAAGTAAACTATGAAAATTAGAATATAGAACACTCTTGTCCTTATGGAAAATAAGAAAAGAACTTTATGAGTTATAATGTTTCAAGAATTGCTGAGTGAGCTCATATTGTCAGTTCATCAAATGAGGAGATTCAAATTCCACATTGTTGTGAAATTTGATCCTATTAAGTGAGCACATTTGCCAATCCTATCAAACACAAGTTTGATCGATTCAGTCATCATTTACTGAATGGACCCGTATTTTTAGTTCATCTAATGAGAAGATTCAAATTCCACATTGTTGTGAAATTTGATCTACTAAGTGAGCTCATTTGCCAATTCTATCATAAGAAATTATATAGAAAACACACATTTGATCGATTTCGTCATCATTTGCTGATATTCCCTTTGTTTTCCTCTAATTTGTTTAAAAAAAGGTTCTTATTCTGGTTTACAGTATTTCTTACTTTATCAATTCCATCTCCAAGGCAAAAAAAAAATGAGTTTATTCTCATTCAGCTCCTCACAAGAAATAAGAAATAATGTATGATAAATACTACACAAAAGTTAAGAAAATTATGTGACTTTCAAATATTTTATTTCTGACGTATATAAAAAATAGTATAAAAAGAGACAATTAGTATAAAGGAAAACTTGATTCTTCCAGTATTGAGTGTTGGTCTATACAACTTATCCTTTAAGATCCGACCTCATTTAAGCAATCCAATTGCTAATTCGTGATTTATAAATAACGTAATTACCGTCTCAATGTGGTTTTGCCAGATTTCAGAATATTATCATCATTTGTTGATGGTTGGCAGAAATCTATACTTTTGCCATGTTCTCTAGTAACCACATCAAATTAATCTTCATTAACTTTAAATGCTCCATTAATCTATTGGCCAAATAATCATATCTTGTATGCAGGACTTCATGTTCAACAAACATTTGCTATAGCGAAATAACACCGTAATGAAGTGGTACTGCGAGTTGTTGTGGGTGGACAAACTTTGGCGTTATTTTGCTAGGTAGTTTCCCCTGGTTTTGTTTGTTGATATTTTGACTTTGTTAGTTCGGAGATAGGGTGATATGCAGGAAGTGTATGACTGTGAACTTGAAAAGTTCAGTGGCTTATTTTCTCTGTGACTTTGTTTGATGTTTCAATGGCACAGGGTTCTTTTGCCTTTTGTCACACCCAAAAAAAAAAACACCATAGTGAAGTGTGAAGTGAGGTATTAAGCTTTCTTAGGCTTAATAAAATGTTGTTGATCCATAACGAACCACCAAAACAGGCCCACAAACCCAACACCCCCACAGGCCCACACACAATTAGTGAAGAAAATGGCTTGCTAACAAGCAGCAACAAACACTTACCTTTCTAATGCTCCACGACTATTGCTGCCCAAAATCAGCAAATCAATATTTAGCTTGTCAACTGCTTCACAAATGACTTCCTTGGGATCACCTACCTCAGTCGTTGTTTCTGTAATCACCTGTGGTGCAGATATTCAAACAAATTAAAAAAAAATCAATTAAAATATATTGCATTCAACTGAAAGTTAATGTAATAGTAAATGATCTCAAGTTTGTTAACAGTTTTATGGTGATCGTGTCGTGACTAGCTGAAAGAGAGTGTCTAATATATTGACCGTCGATAGGTTTTACCTTAGCAAATTTGTACATAAGAATTTAAAAAAAAAAACGTTACAACGAGAAAAGAGGAAATTTCCTCGTACTGGACCAAAGAACAAATAAGTAGCATAAACGGAAGATCGTCGTATAATTGTGAGATGAAGTCCGACATGTACAATCAGGAGAGTAAAATGTGATTTCATAGAAAAGTATATTAGAGATTCTTCTACTCAGCATTCCATAATGACACTAATATCGATTCAGACTTTCACTTGTCTGCACATAAGGTGTTCGAAGAAAAGCCTGAACGAAATTTAAGACTCAATAGTTCTCATCCATGACAAAATAAAACTCATCTCATACCCCTCGCCGAGAACAAATCTCCTTGGCTTTCTCCAAGATAGCAAGCGACATCTTCTTGTTGTGCTCTTGCACTGATTGAATCAACTCAGGAGCTATAATCAGAGGAGAGAAATCTATCAGTCAAACACAACCACTACGCAACAAGCAAAAAGGACTCTGCCTGAGATCAAGAAGACCAAGTTGATGAGATCGAAGTTCCGTACGAGGAGTGCCGTAGGAGGCGGCGGCCATGTACCCGACGTTGGCGTAGGGCTGCGCGGTGAAGACGACGAGGGGGGAAGAGAGGGAGTCGCGAAGGTGGTCGAGAGCCCACTCGAGCGCGTAGTGACTGCACTCGCTTTCGTCGATCGCCACCATCACCTTCTTCAGCTTCGATTCCTCTCCACTTGCCATCTCTCTCTCTCTCTCTCTCTCTCTGTCTCTCAGATCTGAGTCTATCGAAGACTTCTACTCGTAGAATTCTAGTAGATTAGTTTTGAGTCGGGTATTTGAACACGGCTTCTCATTAAGACTATTTATTATTTCATTTAATGTAATATATTGAAGAGAACAAAATACAAACGGCAAACTTAAAATTGAGGATAAATCACAAATTACCATCCTTCATTACGTGTAAAATTAAACCTAACTCCATAAATTTTTATTTCTATCACTTTGTACCTAAATTTGATATTAGAATTGTTCTTTTTATATTAAAGTTACTCATCATATTTCATTCTTTAAATTTATAAGATAATATATTTTTCTCATTTTTATCCTATCTTACTTAAAATATTAGAAACTTAAAATCCTAGTTATCTCTTTCACTAATCGCCATCAAAATCTTTGTGCTATTTTACTCAATATTATAGCGCAATAAATAAATAAATAAATTTTTTGGGAGACAAATTGTTGTAGTATACCATAAAAATAATTTCTGTACAATGCAGCAAAAGTAGGGGAATAATTGTATAAGAAACAATTCATCAATAATATCTATCTAATATCATTTATGCATCCAATATATATATATATATATAACTCTATTACGAATTAGCTATATCCTGTGCAACTTATCCCCCGGGAGGAGAGCGAATTCCTTCTCGAGCTTCTTGCGACCGGCCGCCTTGAAGTCGAACGTGCAGGCGTGCTCCTCCGGGTACCGGTGGGCGACGCAGTGCGTCCTCCCGCACTTGCACTTGAATCGTTTGGCAAGGGCAATCCTCTTTTTGCACCGATCGCAGATGTCCTCCACCTTCGGGGACTCGGTCGTCGATGTCGATGTCGATGTCGATGCTGAGGAATCGGCGAGATCTGGATTGGCTAGGATGCGGGAAAAGGCGATTCCTTGCTGCTTGAGGAAGTCGTTGTAGCACTTGGAGCACAAGTCGCGTGTCGTGGGGTTGCCGAAGAAGCCGCAGCCATTGGAGCAGAGAGGTGGCCAATTATTGCTGCTACAGCCGTCGTCGGAAGCCATGAGAATCGTAAGTGTGAGAGGAGAGGAGAAGGTTTAGATGAAGCGAGGTAGGCAGAGGGAGTACGGGAGGGGGGGTTGCATGGTATTTATAAGGTGGGTTTAGTTTGGAGGAGATCTATAATCTATTCCGAGTCGGATAAGTCATAAGTCTAATCCGGGCCGGTCTAGTGTTTGGGCCCAAAATTATCCTAATCGGAATCTGAGATCGAGTTCAAGTCGTATTTACGATGAAAGAGGTTTGCAAAATTAGGAACCTTTTGTGTATTTGTGTTGGATTAAGTGTCGGATAGAAGATTCATACATTGGGAGAAAACCCAACATGTGATTCAACAAACAAATCTACAAAATTGGCTGCAGGATCGATCTATGGGTTATTTGCAAGAAATGATGTATAATGCAGTGAGACTCTTTTTTGTCCTCACTTTAATTTGTGGCGAAAATACGAGCACTTAATTATATATATATATCCGTCTAATATAGAAAAAAAAAAAGTTAGCAGAGTGCAATAAAAATAACTAAGAAACATGAGGTTGCAATTTAGAACTTAA
Organism: Typha latifolia; assembly: GCF_019914945.1. Classification (NCBI taxonomy): domain Eukaryota; kingdom Viridiplantae; phylum Streptophyta; class Magnoliopsida; order Poales; family Typhaceae; genus Typha; species Typha latifolia. The sequence continues at coordinate 355,626 of NC_133094.1, forward strand.
AAAGTAAATACCTACAATATATGAAGCTATAATTTAGAACGTCAAGCATAAAAAAATTAAAAATAGTATAATACGTAAACTACTGTGGAGCGTGAGAATACAATTTGATGTATTCCAAAGTTTTTAACGTATTGCTAAGTTATGTAGAAATATATAAGAGAATATCAAGTATTTTTTAATGACATAGAATACTTACATGTCCAATTGATTGTAAGGCACATTTAATGTAAGCTAAAAAATGCATTGTATAACTGTCTCTCTTTTAGGGCAGTTTGGAAGGAAAAATTTAAAAGGATTTGGTAAGTAAAGGAAACTAAAAAAAAAAAGGTAGAGTTAAATATCTCAAATCAACGGTGCACTGAACTTCTATTGCAAATTACACTTTATTTACTCGATGTTGCAATTAAAGTAATTGTATGCATTAGATGACAAAATGTGATATTTCTCTAAAATATTGAAAATGTTATATTTACACCCATGATAAGCTAATTGAATCTCTTAGTGGACATTCCACTACTCAGGGATGATAACAACTCTTATCTGATAAAGATTTTAACTAAACAGGGCGTTGGAAAAAGAGAAAATTATGTAACCAAGATTGTCAACTTCCTCTTTTTAGTTGAGAGGTCAGTATATTATGTACAACGAGTCTTAAACAAGTAAACATCCAAATTTCCAAACAATAATTTATACATAGTTGATAAGCTCAATTATTTCTGATGCATTTAGACTCGCCATGATCTCCATCTAGTGAACAATTTTTATACTTAGTTGCTGCTGCGGACATTACTAACTCCATAGGGTAATTTTACTTTCACAAGGTCAGCTGCCGCACGAGCAGCGGCAGATGCTTGCTCTGCTGCAGCGATAGCAGCTCGTGCTTTCTCTAGAACATCAGATTTATTTCTGCCTGTGTATAATTTCTCATCGCAAGGTGGCTCCCCAACCTGACTGTTTGCTGCGTTGATGCTGGTAAACATGGAAGTTTTATCTCCACTGACGCTGGTATGGCTATTAATTTGAGAAATTGACGCCTGAGGCAGTTGATTATTCTCATCCTTCCATGCAGGTGAAGCAGAAGTTGTATCTTTCGAAAGAGAAATGACTGGAGAGCCTTCAGCAATGAGTGCGGGTGCCTGGTTAACCAAGGGCTGTGATCCGCGCTGCATACAAGAGAAAAAGAATTATCTCCCGTAAAAGTTCTTACATATGCAGATGAAAACGGGAATCATGTAATATTACTCTTGTTTCAGAAGACACACTACAACTAGACCAGCACTTTAAATTTTAGCATTCCCGAGTGTCAAGCACCTTATTGTGCATAATTTATTATTCAAGCAGGTTGAGCACCAATTCATGACAAGTTTCAGGACACCAATATAAGTACTAGAAATCAGCTTATAAGAAACTGCTGTTTTATACTAAAAGTATTTTGAATTAACAAAAAGAACATACCAGTAAGTCTTCATATTTTTTATTGAATTCTTCTTCAGTATTTGAAGAATCCCACTCCAGATTGTACTCTTGAGCAATTGCTTTAAGAACCTTCAGCTTCAAATCAGCAGGTGGAGCTCTCACCGATAGTTTCTCAATTATCTGCAGATATCAGGATGACTAATAATTTTCATTATGCTTCCATAACAATATATAGGATTCTCTGATTCGTCTTACAGTACGATTGACACCACTGTCAGGTCGCAGCTCGGAAGCAGCTGTGACAAACTCCTTCCCGTACTTTGCACCAAATAAATTGCGGATCTGAATCAACTCTGGCAAGTCTGAGCATCTCGGTGAAGCAAAAATTATACTGGCAACAGCCTCCTGCAGTTCTATAGGGCAATCCCTGCCAACAACATAATGTAAGTGAAAATGAAAACAATAAAAGAAAGCAACATAAAGAGTGTTAAAATATGATGTTTTGAAAATTTTACTATAAGAAAATGAATTTTCAAAAATAGTTCGAACTACTTAAACAAAAATGGTCAGAATTGAAAGAGAATGGAGGTGAAGTTTAAAAAAGAAAAGAAAAGGAAGCGAGTGGTCAGATAGGATAGGCTTGCAAGGTCTCACAAGTGAAGCACAGAGTGATATTTGAGATAAATAATTAAAACATACATCACGCTAGGAAAACCTGTTTATATTCTTGCAATATTAAGAAATCAGGGAGGAAAAGGCAAGGAAGAAGCCATTGTAGAACCATAAATGCTGATTTGATCTGTTAACGGTATTAACCCCATTTGATAATAATTGAGTTATTGTTACAAGTGAAGTAGTAAATATGTCCTATCTATTTCTTTATGTAGGATGCTGTGCAGATATGTTCAATAAAGAAACTAACCTTTGGGCTTCTAGAATAGGGATACGTGCAAGAACAAATTCACAGAAAAGCTCTATAATCTCATAGGCAGCCAATATGTTCTGTTCCCGTATGATATGCTCCACCTATCATTAACACCCATAAATAGACAGATCAAAGAGATGCTAATGAACAAGAAGATTAACAAATAAATGTTGATATATTGAGAAGTTCGATAATTACCCGAATACGAGCAATGGCTTCTTGGCCAGTCTGAAGATATTGAAAAATCTCCTTTCGCATATTTATCAGCTGTGCTTCTCTCTTATTGCGCAGCAGTTTGATTCGTGAAATAGCAAGGTTCAAGCAAGTCTTGCTACAAAATGATATTAAATTTGCAGATTACAAGCACAGAAATATGCCCTTTCCTTTAAGCAATATGTTTAAGCCTACGCAAAAAGCCACACAGAATTGGAATGGCAGAGTAACTTAGAAAGGTAAAATTGGAAGAAATGGTCAGAAAATATAATCATAATATCTTCAAAAGAATAAAACTACAAGTATCATCATTCACCTAAACAAAGAATCATACTCAAAAGCACTTATCCTTGCCTATTTTAAAAAAAGTCAAAAAAAAAAATTTATGCTCCAAGAAGAAGAACCAGATGGTGCCCTATCAGGAATCCAGTAGTAAGACTCCAATCTAGTTGGTTTGGAATCGACGGGAACTTAATAAATTTGCACGATTCCAAAGTTTTGGGCTTAGATCTGCCTAGGTTTATACTGAGTAGGATTTTGACTGAGATGCAACAAACATCACCAGATTTAGATTTCCACTTAATTTCAACCGAGCATACTAAATTCGAGATGAAACCAATTGGAATAATAAATATCAACAATCGACAAACCACAACTAAATCGTAAAGAGATCAACAGATGCATGGCTAAAGAGTCCGAACCATCTCGTTCCAAGCGTAGCTCGATTGAACAACGAGTTCAAAGAAGACATCTCTTCGAAGAATCCCAGCTACCGACGAACCCTAGAAAGGATTTCTTCGCCGTGAGATCGACCGACCAAGTGAAGGTACCCCAATCGGACCCGATAAGGATCCGATATCTTATCAGAAAGCGGGTCGGACTCTATGTTAGGCCCGGCTTCATAATTCACACTTGGGCTTAAGCCCATTACTCTAAAAGTGGCGGCCTTCGGCCTAGGTTGGGTTAAATTAACGCATAAAATAACAAAAACGTGCATCTTTTGGTTGATCTATTATAATATAGTGAAAAAAATATAGGGTGCTATTTGTAAAAAAAAATTATTTAAATTATATCACCGTCCAAATTGCTCTTAATTCGGACGCGACCAACTAGGCCAACTGGTCAAGTTGTAAAATACAACCTAGAAAAGTTTAAAATATCTCCAGAAGGGTTAATCGGAAAACTGTGCACGAAAGAAACCTCTCATGGGTTATTTATTAGTATATATATATATATATATTGCAATTAGGTACACCATCTTTGTTTTATATATATATATATATATATATGGGGAATTACTTTTAAGCTCATTTGGGTGGTTCACGAGTTCCAAAAATCTTCCAAGAGAACAGTAGTAGATCTAACTTCTATGTAGGATGAACAACAAGTTGAAGGAAAAAAGAAAGCTTCCAACAAAGTTGACGCTGTTCAAATCTTTAACTTTTTTCACATAAGTTTGCAAAAATCTTGGTGCCATTCCTTAGCATAAATTGTTTTTTTTTTTTAATACAGCTGTATAAAGTTTCATCTCATCCAGGAATTGTCATCCAAAAGAAGTTTCCCGGTAATTTAATATTTTTATGTTACATTGTGGATACAATCACATAGAACAAAATATATAAAGTCGCAGTTGAATAATTAAGTCAATCCTATAAAAAATTGAACAACAACAAACAACAAGGTGAGAGTGTCTAATTACCCAAATAAGGTGTTTTTCTATGGTTTAATGGAGAGAAAAAAAAAAGGAAGTATGGAACTAAAAATAATGATAAAATATGGTATGAAGTTTTTTCTTTTTTTTAAAAAAAAAAAGAATAACATAAGGTAGGGTGTAAAATGAAAATCCCTTGGAAAATTTCAGTCTAACCCTTAACAATAAATAAAAATTCCAAAGAGGTGGGGGCGGTTTCAACTTTCAAGTAGTAGCAGGGTCTCCCCCACTTTGGAGCTGGCGTGATTCCAAACCCACAGCGTTTGCAAAATAAAAAAGCTAATAACATAGTAATGGGCGGCCGACTCACACACACACACACACACTTGCCCAATTTTAAAATCCCAGTGCCTTTAATTGGATCGCAATCCAAAGTATCCAGTTGCAATTCTTTTCTTTTCTTTTTTTTTACTCTTTAGCCCTCCTTTGTTTTTTTCTCCTATTTTTATAGTTTTTAGGTGCGGGGAATGGCTAGGGGTGATGAACCGGCAATTATGACAGTGGACCCCACTCTTTTTTGTCTGTCACTTTCCCCCCTCCAACTTGTATGGAATAAACACAAGTGGGGCCAGGCCACGGGAGGAGGGGGGGGGGGGAGTGGTTTCGTGATTCTGACTCTTCCTTTCTAAAATTACGTTTAGAACCCTGGAATTTTCCCTACTAATGTTCATATTTAATTATAAATTGGAGCAGCGGGGTCCAATTAGATTGGTGGTTGCAAGACGAATAATGGTGGGGTCCGCGAGTGAATCTAATTAGGGGCGGGCACACAGGAACGATCGTACCCAGGAATTAGATCTCGCAATCCCCTAGAGAATCTGGATCGTACAATCATGACCACGCAATCGCGGGAACTCATGGGCCCTCCCTACCCTCACATTTAAAAATTAAAATTAAAAAAAAAAATCTTGCCGCTTGCGTGGCGATTTTTTTTTTAATTTAATCCATGTCGGCACGACTTCGATTCTGGTGCCGGAAATCGTCGCTTTAGATTTTGGTAATGCCGAGGGAGGGGAGCGGGGGGCTTAAAATAGAAAGCATTGCAAAAGTAACCGGTGCTTGAGAGTGGCGAGATGATTTATGTCTTTCCTTTTTAGGAAAGTGGAGGAGGAGGTCGAAGAGGAAGAGGAAGAGGGAGGTAACAAGATGAATGTATAATAAGACAAGTGGGAAAGAACTGCCAAATAGATTAATAAATATCTAATTTTAAATAAAAAAACAACAATAAACTTGCATTAATCATCAACAACAACTTGCAGAGCAACTTGATGGTTAATGATTTTTTCCAAAACTTAAATTGATTTTATCTATTTATTAAATTATTAAGATTTTAGCTTATAGCAATTAAAAGAAATACGAAATTCGAAAAAGCACAACAAAAATACAAAACCTAATTTAATAACAATGACGTGCCAACAGTGCGAAATTTTTCTCCTTCTCTCTCGATAGATTTTTGGATAGATAGATAGATTACTCGAGATGATGCGGACAGAGTCGTTCTTATCCAACCCACTTGTTCCCAAATGGTAATATTTTTATCCCACTGCCTAATTAAACCGCAGATCGTTTGGAGGTATACAAGGTTGAATACCAGGCAAGATCCAACTTTATTCACTATTGTAAGCAAGAAGGCGAATAAAAAATATCGCAACTAGCCACGAGCACATCGATTGGAACCGCTATTATCCCCGCTATCCTTCCCCTGTCCCGCTTTCCGAGTTATATGGAATAACCCAACTCGGCGTTGGTGGAGGATATGGGTCCCTTGAACCCGAATAAGGAGGACTTATCCGATATGACGTTTTAATATGTCATACAGAATAAAGAAATTTAAATGGATCGACCCCAATCTATGGGCTCGCAAGAAAATTTTGAGAGGTTTTGAAAGTTTTGAGGATCTAAATAAAATTTTTACTCCTAAATAATATAATGAGATTAATTTGGATTGAAGAGTATTTATCGGGGGGGAGGGGGGGATAACTTTATGATGACGTCTCCCCGGATAACGCGCAGTGGATAGGGGACTTTTGAGTTGGCAAATGCCTGAAAAAGGAAATAAACGCCCCCAGGAAACCGGAATAGTGGCGCAGGGAAGCGACTCACATTTTACTATTTTCGGAAAGGGACAGATAAGGCGGAGGAATAAAACCGGGGGGGAGGATAAAATGACCCAACTCACCTACTAAGTTGGAGATATCAAAAGGGATAGTTACACATAGAATAAACTTTTTTAAAACAAAGATCATGTTATTAAGTTTGTGCCACATATTGACCTCAGAAATATCCCTAGTCTTTATATCTAAAATATATTTTCAAAAATTTCACGCAGCAAAGCAATGAAGGCACCTATTTTTAACTATTTATACTTTATTTAATTGCTATATCAACAAATTAAAACTTAATAGTTTAATTGATGCACACCTTTTGTATTGGTATTAGTCAAGATAACATTAAAGAAATATAGGTGGGTGCACAAGTTGCCATTATAAAATTACAATTGCATCTGACCAATGGCATCATTATGTACCATCAACTATATATATATATATATATATATATATATATATAATGTATATATGACTATGATTTTAGTTTAATATTTTAAATAGTCTACGGACTATAGGCTATTGGGACAACATATGGAATCAAAGTTGGGTAATGCCACATTCTTCTCCAAACATACTCATATGACATCAATGGGTAAAAGAAATTTATATCAGTTCATATTAGGAAAAAAGAAAATTAACTAGCAATAGGATAACCCTATTTGTTGTTGAATGCAAGTTAATGCATGGCAAGTAGCCATTAAAGTTACAAATAGTATTAGTTTTACTGTCGTTGCCAGTTTAATTGACTGTTTTATTCTAAGCTTTTAAGGGTATGTACCTTAAACTTCTTCTAATTTATTGCATGATATTAAGTTGACATGTTCAATAATTATAAATATTACTTAGTATATGTCCATCACCTCATCACAAAAACATGATCTCTTCATATTCTCTGATTAGTTTAATTAACTAAAAGTTTCATTTTTTTTACTAATGATAGTTTTGATCGTGGCCATAAATTTTAAATATTAAAAATAATTTCATATCGAAAAAAATGCAACTGAGAAATTGGAGGTCATATTATATAAGAAGCTATAGCTGATTTATTGTGGAGAAATTCGTAACAGTCAGAAAGATCTCAATTTAAGCTGAATCAAAATGTCTAATATCCATAAATTAGAATTTAAGCAATATCATACCTTATTTGGAAAAGAAACATTGCATTAAAATTGATATGTTCCATTGTTTAGACCTCGAAATTATAAAATCTTTTATTATTTCACAAAAGTTTTTATTTTCTTAATAAATTTTTATAGAGATTAATTCGCTCTATTAAAATTATTTAATATGGTTTAGAATAGTAGCTCAACGTTGCGATGATCTAAAACAATGTCTTAGTAGCGTTTAGTTTAAAACTTCAACGATCTTAAATGATAAAATAATAATAATAACTATGATTATATTTTTTAGGTTATTTTATATTGCTGAAAGATTATAATCAATGATTATTGAAAATTAAATAAATTAGTATTTATTTAACATTTTCATTGAAATCAACTAGATCTGAGATCCCATCAGTAACCCACGTCGAATATGTATCTCTCTCTCTCTCTCTCTATATATATATGAATGAGGGGTATTAATGAGACTATATAAATATGAGAAATCATAGTATATATATATGTGTAAAACATCTGATAATATATATAACGAGGGATAAAATTGTAAAATTAAGATAAGAGGGAGGAGATAAGATGATAAGCATGAGAGGAGAGGAGAGGAGAGGAGGAAAAAGAAGCGAAGGGAAAGAAAACGTAAGCTTTAGAAAGAGAGAGAAAGCGCCAACAGTGGCGGAGGGGGAGGTGGGCCAAATCCGGATACCAGAAACCGGGATAGAGGATTTCATTAACAAACCGTGTACGAATCCCAGAAATTTGGGGACTGGGGATGGGGAGAGTCCAAATAACCCACCAAAAATTTAAAATAAAAAATAAATAAACCCAAAAAGATAGGTGCCGCGCCGGGGTTTATGTTTTCTAATTATTATTATTTTTTTCTCTTCCTCTTTTTTTTTTATAACTTATCCTTTTCCGTCAGCCCGGTATTATGACTGAATAAAATTAACTGAGGTGTTAGACAAAAAAATATAGAGTTTTTGACTAGTTTAAGTTTCCTCACCAAATATTATAGCCAAGTAAATGAACTTTTAAGTAATTAGGTAACTTTTATATATATCATTATTTGAGTTGAAACGATTTTATTTAATATGTGGAAATAAATTTAGTAATTCTAAAATTTTATATTAAAAAAATATTATAAAATTAAGAAGAAAAAACAAAGAAAGATGGTTTCGGTTATGGTCATAGTTTTGGTATTTCCGAGTGGGATAGAGATAGGTGGCGTTACAGGCTTAAGCCGGAAGCCTGCAACCCCTGAAACGTGCTTGCCACGCGCCGATCTACTGTTCTCCTCGGTTTTGGATTCTCTTGCATGCGCTCCTCCTTTCCATTCCTTCCGTGACCGCACCACCCTCCCCCAATTACGATATTATTATTATTATTATTATTATTATTTCCAAAAGGGCTTTTCCGTAATACCCGAATTATGTGGGCAGTCATCTGCAAAACAAAATAGTTCGTTTCACCCTCTTGTTGCTCTTGACTTTGAGAGAGAGAGAGAGAGAGAGAGAGAGAGAGAGAGAGAGAGAGAGAGGAGGGGGGTAGGTTTTGGGCGACGCTGAGACCTCGGGGGACCCAGGACGCGTTTTCTTTCTACATATGTATAATGTATACTAAAACTCAAACCGCTTTCCCAGCTTTTGGAAACCAGTGGCTGCACTCCAAATCCACGGTTTTCGCCTTCGTACCCACTTATATACCCCATCCACCCGTCCGAGCTCGTTCGCTCTCTCTCTCTCTCTCTCTCTCTCTCTCTCTCTCTCTCTCTCAACACTCATCACATTCATCTTTCTCTCTCTCTCTCTTTTCCTCACAACCACAACGTTTCCAAGAAGACCTCCCAAGACCTGACCTTTCCTTCCTTTGGTCCAGACCAAAAAGGGTAGTAGGGAAGTTGGGCAAGATGAGGATGAGCTGCAACGGCTGCCGTGTACTGCGCAAGGGATGCAGCGATAACTGCAGCATCCGACCGTGCCTGCAGTGGATCAAGAACCCAGAGTCGCAGGCCAATGCCACTGTCTTCCTCGCCAAGTTCTACGGCCGCGCCGGCCTCCTCAACCTCCTCAACGCCGGCCCTGACCACCTCCGTCCTGGTACTTTTTTTTTTTCTTTTAACGTTTTAACCCCCTGGTAAATTTATTTAATTTGTTAGACGAGTTGCTAAGGTGGGGTTTTTGTTTGGATTCGTAACAGCGATATTTCGATCCTTGCTTTACGAAGCGTGCGGTCGGATTGTGAACCCGATCTACGGCTCCGTCGGTTTGCTCTGGTCGCAGAACTGGCACATGTGCCAAGCCGCGGTCGAAGCTGTCCTCAAGGGCGCGCCGATCGTGCAGCTCTCCACCGAGTCAGCCGCCGCCTCCGCCCCCTCGTCGGGACTCAAGCCCTACGACATCCGCCACGTCAGCAACAACAAGCACGCCGAGTCCGAGCTCCACAAGGTCGCCAAGACCCGCACCCGCTTCAAGCGCTCCGGGGCCGCCGCCAAGCCCAGCGCGTCACCGCACGCAGCCGAGCCTGCAGACTCCTCTCGCCCCGACTTCCTCCGGGCGCCGAGCCACGAGTCGTCGGCGAGCCACGGCTCCGAACCGGCTAGGAACGACACCGACAGGCAGTCCGTCGACACAGTGGAGGCGGCGTCCCACGTGAGCCAAGCCGAACCGAGCCCCGCGGCCGACAGCCGAGCTGAGCCGGATGAGATGGAGGAGGACGTCGGCTTGGAGCTGACCCTCGGGTTCGAACCCGTCTCCCGCGCCGCCCGACCCGGAACCCGGTGCAGCTATCGGAATCTTGACACGTGGGATCTCGGCCTCGAGTTGCCGGCTTGAGCTTCGATAGAATAAGAACATGAGACGGTGTACTTTTTTTTCTTTTCTTTTCTTCTTCCCGATAATGAAAAGTAGAGTTCATAGGCTGTGGATGTGACAGTTTTTTGGCGGTCCGTTAAAAAGGAATTTGTTTGAGCTAAATCCACCTCAATAATCTAATCTCTCCCCACCTCTCTAATCCTTATCATCATGTCTCTTCCCCTCTTCGGTGTTTTCATGTATAAATTAAGTTCCTACTTTCCACAACGAGTAGTAGTAGTGAATGATGAGATCGAGATCCAAATTTCCATGTCTGGTAAAATACATGAGGTTGAGCTTCTAATTCTAGGGTAATGGATTCTTTAATTATATTATGGGGTTCTTAATCTCGCATTAAATGATTGGATTTAGTACCTAATTGGATGGGTCCGGGGTGAGTGACCCTTGTCCTTTCTTTCCATTTTTGTGTGATAAAGATTGGTTATAAATAGAAGTCGTGATATAGATGTACGCAGATAGATTGTATTTTTTCTTCTCTCATCTGGTTAAATATTTTCTCATATTTAACTATTTTGTTAAATAATAATAATAATATAGCAGAAGAAATAAATGTGGTCACCATCTGGGGTGTTTGGCAGTAGCACACTGCATGCATTTAGCTTTTATTGCTACTGTTTCATAATTGTAAATAATATAGATATATTTATTTATTTTCTTGTTTATATAAATCAATAAAGTACATAAAGCTATTCTGGAGGTTGAGGAATAGTCTATTCCAAGAGTCCAAAGTTCAATCCACTGCACTGGAGGAAAGAGTGGGCTTCAGAGATAAGGGTGAGGGGGAAGCATCTAGGATAACCTCCCTACATATATAATGGTTTTATTTATTTATCTGTCTTCTTCTTCTTGTTTTCTATTATTTTTTGGTGGAGCTAGAATTAAATTGGAATGAGAAAAATAATAAATGGTAGTAAAAATAATTATTAAAAAAATATTAATATAAATTGCATGTATGCTAAAATTGCAAATAGGTTAAATAACACAAATAAAAAACAGAGAAACATTTTATATAAGATTAATAAAGGATGTTAAGACTGTTAAGAATAACTTATTAGTGGTAAATTTTACTAAATTATGCCTTAAAAAAGTGGGTGGAGTTAAAGCAAATAATTAGAGGAATATACTAGAATAATTATCGAGTTGCCAAATAGCTCTCGGAGAGAAAAAAAAAGGATGATTTTATTTTCACCCGTAAACTATCACACATTTCCACATTGACTCCTTGAATTTTTTTTTGGTACACACTAGCCCTCTAAACTATCAGAAATACCTCACCCCCCTGACATCGTTGACAGAATCAATGAACTGATCAAATTACCCCTCCACTTATAATGACGAGATAATTAAGTGGCTTAACTAATATTAAATATTTTAATTTTTTAAACTCCTCTATTACCCTCTCCCTCTGCCTTAATCCCCTTTCTGAATATTTTAATTTTTTTAATTTCTTCATTACCCTCTCCCTCTGTCTTAATCCCGATCCTGATCCCTCCCTCCTCCTCCGCAATGGCTCTTGCAATTTCTTCAGCGACGCTGAGCTCGAAGAAGAGGGCAACAGTGACACCAGTCTCCGTCCTCCCTAACGACTCTAACGACCTCTCTGGTGATGCCGAGCTCGGAGAAGAGGGTAATGGCGACGTCGGACTCGAAGAAGAGGAACGCTGGGCTTGGAGATGATGGTGTGAGGCATTTGGAGAGAGAGAAAGCTCTAAGAAGAGGACGACGACGACGAGGAGGAATTTAGAGAGAGAGAGAAAGGGCTCGGAGAATATGGCAACGGCGACATCGGGCTCGGAGAAGAGGGTAACGGCAACACCGAGGTAGGGCTCGGAGAAGAGGGCGGATCTGTCTCGCCTTGATCGGCTGCAGTCGCCGGAGGCGGCGACATAGCGGTTGAAGCTATGCTGATCCAAGATTCAACTCCAACGGGAATGCGGATCTTGTGATGTATTCGAGCTCGAGCACGCTGGAGAGGAAGACGACAGTAGGCTGTGGAGGAAGTGACGGTGGTTAACACCGTGGATGCAGTGGCTATGGCAGTGGAGGCTGTAGTGGGCTAGGTTGAGGCCATAGTAATGGAGGGAGAGAATGAGGGGGTATTTTCGTCCATCTAAATTTTTTTCATGACTTAGCATGTAACTTGCATATGTACGAGGGTAAAATTATTATATATTGGACGGAAATGGGTAACAGAACTCTAACGGAAGGGGTTAAGTAAAGTATTTTTGATAGTTTAAGGAGTCAGTGTGTACCAAAAAAAGAGTTTAAAAGGCCATGTGGAAATGAGTGATTGCTCGAAAGAAAAAGAAATTATCCCCAAAAAAAATTGGGCCATTTATCACCATAATTGACTAAAAAATATTGAGATTTTTTTTTCTTCTTAGACCAGATGCATGTCTCCTTGGCTGTCCTTACCCTTTGCATGTCTTATCACAATGTACCTAGTCCTCAACTTTAGTGCAATGACAATGAAAATATTAATGATAACTTGTACTACAGAATATCTCAAAACTAGTATTAATTAGTCATAAAGATATAAGATACACGATTACAATAATTACTATGTGCATGTTAGCTAGCAGTAATTGATAAATTACCAACTTAAAAATAGATGAGTTTTTTTAAAAAAATATTATAAAATAACATTATTGCATGCCCTAAAGATTCTATCTAGTTGGAGAGACAAAAACCACGTTCTAGGCACACTTACGGGAAGGTGATCCATAATTTGCGTTCCTAGTTTAAGGAAACAAGTTGCAATTAAATTAATCTTAGGAATTTAAAATAAGGTCATAGGTTCTTGGTTAATGTGATAAACTAATGCCCTATGGACTCAAAGAAGGTACTATTTTATAATTTAAAATTAGATTGGCATATTTTTTTTCAGATCATCTTTGCCTTATATATATTGTTGCCACCTAGTTTAAAGGATATTTTTAAAAGAAAAAAAAAGAGAGTCACATCCTCTTTATTTCACCAATTTGTCCTAGTTGCTTGGCAGTTTCTAGAACGTTCTAGAAGAAGGGATATGAATCCGCAAGCAAGTAATGCATTGGGTGAAAATTCATTATTAATTGTCAAATAGGCGTCTGACGGTCAGCTTTTGTGTGCTCCATCTTCAATATGTTGTTCTTAAAGGGCTTAAATGAAAATTGACCGGCAAGTTGGATATATATAATTTATAAATATCCTATATTTTATGATTTTATAGCCCAGCATCCATTTTCACTATAGATTTTTTTAGCTGACGTTACTTTGGTTAGTTGCAAACTAATCTTATTATATAGTTTATATAATTCTACTTACCAAATTGCTAAATTACCTCTACTGCTCCTCCCCCTTCTTTCTATCTCATTCAATGGACTCTGTTGCGAATTTTTTTTATCTTCCCCCTCATTGTTTTGTGGTCGGAGGTGAAGCTCGACGGTGGATGAGAGAGAAAAGCCGTTTTGGCTTTTAAGGTGCTTCCGCAGCGGAGGAGGAGGCAGAACTTAGTCGCAAAGAAAAATGAAACTAGATAGTGGGTTTCTAATTCTTTTTCTTTTCTTTAGCTATGTGAAGAAGATAATAAATAGCTCGAGAGAGAGGAGCTTTTTTAGCTTTCGCCGAGGAAGAAGGAGCTCAGTATAAAAGTAAATTTTTTTTCCCTCCTTTTAGCTCCGAGCTAAAGATAAACAGCAGAAGGGTTAATTTTTATAAATTAGAAATGTGAATACGGGTAATTTAAATATTTTATAAATTAGTATCTTAATAAATTTCTTTTTGCCTGTACCATTTGTTTAGTTATAGTTAGGTTTATTCTAAGACGTTAAATAAAAACGATTGGTTGTTTGTAAAAGAAAAAAGTGCAAAACATAGGGTGTAAATTATAAAATTCTCATATATACATATACGTACACACCACACACGTGTAAAATGTCTTCGTTCCCAGGTTCATTGAACTCGGCAAGCTGCCAATTCTCCTACTATAAACCCAACCCAACGCCCGCCTTCGTTTGCAACTCGTACAGACAGCACACGATGTTTACTTGATTCATTGATAGATACGCATGTTACTTGATTCACCATATTTGATACTAAAAACAGAATCCATAGTACGATGTTCACAACTCTCTCTCTCTCTCTCTCTCTCTCTCTCTATATATATATATAAAGATCAATTAAGGTAACTTTTATTTTTACTTTTTTACCCAAGTCCAGTCCTTATTTGGAGACACACAATCTCGAATGTCTAGATTTGATGTGGGAGTCCAAAATTATAATCCTGAAATAGCTGTTGCTGGAGAGTGGAGAAATACCCAATAATAAATTTACCCTTCACATTCGCAAGAAATCATTTTAAATGTTTTTTTTATATATATATCATATGATTATGTTTCGTACCACATTTGCTATTACCGCGTTATTTAGATGTGAGGAATGTTTTAATTTGAGTGTTGGGCTAAAAAGGAATTGAATATTTGAAAGGGCTGAGCCCATCGTCTCATCCGATCGATCGATCGATCTTCCAAAGAATAATTTCTCCAAATACAAATACATTGAATAATGGAGAAATCAATGCATGTCCTTTTCGACAACGAACTATCTTATCCGTCTCAATCCCCAGTTTATTCGTATTCTTCTTCCCACTCCCCGACTCGAGTAGCTGCTATTCCGACTCCATGGCGGCGAATCGACCGGAGGTTATCCGAGACAAATCCGACATGCGAGCTTGGTCCAGATCCGAAAAGTACCGAGGTAAAACCCTAGCTCTCGTCCCCACCATGGGATTCCTCCACCAAGGCCACCTCTCTCTGATCCGCGAAGCCAAATCGATCTCTGACGTCATCGTCGTATCCATCTACGTCAACCCGGGTCAATTCGCCCCTTCCGAGGATCTCGCCACCTACCCCTCCGATTTCCATGGCGATCTCCGAAAGCTCGCGGAGGCTGGCGGCGTCGATGCGGTGTTCTGCCCCAAAAATCTATACGAAAGTGGAATTGAGCGGAAGAAGATGGATAAAGATCCTTCCTTTGGCGAGGAAAAGGCGGTTTCTTGCCTTGAGAAGGAGGAGGGCGGTGACGGGCATGAGACTTGGATTAGGGTTGAGAGGTTGGAGAAGGGTTTGTGCGGGAAGAGTCGGCCGGTGTTCTTCCGAGGGGTCGCCACTATCGTGGCCAAACTTTTTAATATAGTCGAGCCGGATATTGCTGTGTTTGGGAAGAAGGATTACCAACAATGGCGTATAATTTGTAGAATGGTAAGGGCTGGAATACAAGTTATTATCGTATTTTTTTCCCTTTTCCTTTTGCAGCTTGCATTTTGAGTTTACTATGTTTCCACTCTGTTCCTCAACTTAGAGTGACCAATTATTTCATTCAATTTTTTCAAAGTCAGTAACATTTGATGACTAGAAATTGGATACTCCTTCTCCATTTACTTACTATCATGAAGTAGGTTATACTTTATACAATCGTCGTATGACATTATTGATGATCATTTTTGTATTGGCTGATGATCGGTTGTAGGTTCGTGATATCGATTTTGCAGTAAAAATAATAGGTTCAGAAATAGTTCGCGAAGCTGACGGTCTAGCCATGAGCTCACGGAATGTGCACCTTTCGCCTGAAGAAAGGGAGAAGGTTTGTCTTACACCAAACTTTTTAATTGATTACAGTGTCAAATTCTTGGAGTTGGGCTAATGCTGCAGGTTGTTTTGTACATGATGTTTAAGAATTAAAACATCTCTCACCTGTATGAGCATTCATCACCTTGTTGTCATTGTGCATTCATGTGGTAAAGAACTTTAAATCTAAAAGAAGTTGAAATTTATGAGAACGAATAGTTGAATTATATTCTATTCTTGCATCTATGGCTACTTATCAATTGGATGACTCAATTACCCAAGCTTTTATTTCTTTTTTCCCTTGTTTCATTTTCATATATTTTGAACCTTCCAAGCTTCATAATGGGTGCAAGGGGTTCCTCTAGATTCTTTTTTTTTTTTCAAAAATTATTGGATCATTAGTTAGTCTATAACTGTTGTACATAGAATGGTCTTCTATTTATATAGTTACTTTTTGGGTGAACCATGAAATGCTCAATTGACTTGAGATTTCATGTGCATCACTCTTGTTGAGGCAGCTCACTGGACAGTTGACTCTCATCATTTTCTCGCCACTAATCATTTTCTCATATAATGTCATGTAAGTTTGTTAATTTCTTGACAGCAAATTAGGTTCTACGGTGTACTTATTGTATACTCCTTCATTTATGTAGGCTTTGTCTATTAATAGGTCACTGACCAAAGCTAAATCCGCTGCATTACACGGGCAAAATTCCAGCCAAGAAATAAATGATCTGATAGTTCAAGAAATATGTGATGCTGGCGGCAGAATCGACTATGTTGAGGTAATTTGACAAGGCCTTTCCCTTTTCCAATTTGAGCATGAGCTCTTTTGATTAGATTCTGAACAAATCTGTCTGGTAATGTATGTTTGCTCGCAATTTCTGTGTCATTTTGATTGTCCCTTTATATATTTCATTTCATGGAACTCTGAATTTAGCATATTTGATGGTGTTAAGAATTAACCCTTTGGACTTCAGACAGTGACTATAAAATAGTGATATCAGTTCATTTGGAATGAGAAAAAAAAAATGCACAGATGCTTACTATGATGTTGCGAGATAACTGCGGCAATGGAAATCAAGATGAAGGATCTCAATACGCTAGAAAATCTCTGTTGATTTTTAGTTGACATCCTTGTAGCCTCCAATTTTTTTATAAATTATACTTGCTTGTAGCTTATACTTTCCCAAGTAGGTCTATTGTCTGTTTAGTTTAATGATTCTTTCTTCGATCTATTTAAATAGATCGGTATGTTGATTTGACATACGAGTTAAATTTATTTAGCTTATTTCTTTTATCACACATGAAAATGATAATTTTTACTATTATCATGAACTGGAAGGGGAAACTCTACTATATGTATTGCAGATTGGTGGATAGTAATTAGTATACTCTTTGAATGCAGATTGTGGAGCAGGAAAGTTTGGTACCTGTGGAAAATATCAACTGCCCTGTTGTGATCTGCGTTGCTGTTTGGTTTGGAAATGTTAGGTTGATTGATAATATAGAGATCAAGATGTAAATCTCCTACATTTCTTCTGTTATGTACAATGGCTATTTAAAGCGGCATGTATTGCCAGCCCATAACATTCTTATTTGAAGCTTGAATAAAATAAAGCTCATACCACATGATATATGATCACTTCTTAGAGCATATTCCTATTAGTTTCATCACTAGAACGCAAAAGAATCCAATGACCTGCCAACACTAATAATACCAACACTTTTTAATCACACAATCAAATTATTCAGCCCTGAGAACTGATGGATAACAAATTAACTAAAATGTATTAACTTATGGCAAAGTGAATAAACCAAAGTAGCCCGTGAAAGAAATCCCATCTGAAGCAATTCTGACCTCGTTCAGGAGAAGTAATTTATAGGAAAGCATCCTTTTCAAGCAACTTGAGCACGTCCTCCCGGTTGTTGAGCTTGGCGACATCAATGGGTGTCTTCCCATCGAGATTTTGGAGAGTACTGCACCACAAGAAAAGTCAATGAATCAAAAGAACAAGGTCAGAGGAGGGTAAATGTAGGTGTTCTTTTTTCTTTTCTTTTTCTTTCACTTACACAGCAGCACCATGCTCTAATAGAAGTGTTACACATTCCTTCTGGTCATATCCAGCAGCATAATGCAGAGGAGTGTTCTTGTTATTGTCTAATGCATCCACGCTGGCCTTCGCGTCAAGAAGAATTTGAGCGCACTTCACCTGAAAAACATAAAGTCAAACATCCATTCTCAAGATCAATTAAATTTGAAATGAAAAACAGAAAGTTAAGAACTCAAGCACTTAGATGTTGCGCGAAGCTATAATAGGGGGCACAATTTGAGGGTAAAGTAAAACGATTTGATTGTTTCCATACAATTATTCAGAGAGGTGAGAGTGCAAGGTTGACATCTTGCCTATTTGTCATCTACCAGAGAACAAAGATATTATGTCCAGTTCAACCAATAACCTAATATCACAAGTCAGATGAACAAAGATACACCTAAAATGACCCCACCCATGAAAAGCAAGAAATTCATGTGTAGAACCTACCAAAGACGGTGAGGAACCACATTCCCTGCTTAAAAATTAAAGCCAGTTTCTGTTTTAGGCCGTGGTACCAGTCAACTGTGCAATCTCACTCAATAAAATCATTGCATGTAGCTATTTACTACATATATGTACACAAATATATAGGTTAATTTTTTGCACTAATCAAGCTCAATATGACAACCTATCTCAAAAATGATAACACAAGGAAGTAGGAAACATAACAAAAGCTCCACATAAATGTTAAATGTAGGAAGCCTGTTTATAAGGAGGTGGATTGCCACCAGGTTAACTGCTCAAATTTGCAGCCTACAGTTAAAACCAACCTATGTTAAAATAACAAAACATTAAATTGCCATTTATATAGAAGAAAATATAAATCATCTTTCCCTAGGAAAAGAGTATATATTATGCCAAGATTATAGGTTCAGGAAAACACAAGGAAATATCAAGTAAAAGGGATCATACCTTACCGTACCCACATGCGAAATGTAAAGCTCTTCTTCCCTCAGAATCTTCTTCATCCTTATTTTCTCCTTCCTCCAAAGCTTTCTTCAAACCCTGCAAGGAATTGGGAAGAAATGTCAGTATCTAGATAACAATCAATTTGTCATGGCTTATATGTTCAAATGCTCTTCACGATAACGATGAACACAACATAAGTACACACTTAAGATGAGGTGCTAAACTGTACAGGCATCAAATACAAGGCACACATTCGTAAAAAACCTACATATCTAAGCCAAGACAAAGCTCATTTTAGCAAAGAAATCATGGATAAACGCCAAAGTGGCCCAACTATCAGAAATGTAAAGTGCACCTTAATCAGTGAGCAGCCAACTTTGATGTAGTGTCACATGGACTTGGCTACTGGTATCAGGTGGGGAGTCTGTCAAAGATTCTGATATTCCCATTGTTTCAAAATTTTCTAATCTCAAACACAGTCATACTGATAACAATGTAAGTACCCTGTAAACTAATTTTGCTTTAAAGTGAAATCTTATATTGTCTCATACATGAACAAATTGCAACGTTGCTTTTCCCAAATTCACATGTCAACCATGTCTTAAATATTCATATAGTTCAGAAAATTAAGAGTTCCTGATTGATCTGCAGTACCTCAGCATCACCGACACTAGCAGTGTGATGGATAATAGATTCAATTTCATCTCCGGGTTCCTCTTCTGCTTCTTCACATCCGGATAGTTCAGTAGAAGTTACAGCCTCTTCTAAAGGACAAGCACCCATTGCCTGACCTACCTTTTGTAGGAATTCAGGGTCATTCCAGAACCTACAAAAAATAAATAGAAATATTACAGGATTGGAAGTGCTTCATGATAAACTTAAGCCATAGCTCAGTATTAGCTACTTCATCATAGCAGCTGGACCACCACTCTCTATCTCGTCAAAAATTGACTTCAATGTTAGATCCTCCTTGATGTGTGACATTTGTTCTTCTAACTGTTCATTTCGAGGTGGACTAGTAAAACTCTCAAGCATGCTAGACATAGTAGGATCCTGCCATTGGGAAGAACAGATTATATGTTAAGACCCCCACTTCAAGCAAGACATAAAAAAGGATCATACACAAATCAAATTGAAAAAAGAGCTATTACCTGCATTAAAGCATTTTCAAAGCTTTTAGCCATTGTCATGAATTCAGGTTGCTGCATGAGTTGTTCAATGCTTGAAAAAGCATCCAACTGAGGAACACCTTCCTCTCCTTCACTGTGAAAGTTTTGCTTAACTTGTTCAGCCACCTGGTTGAACGCTGGACTCTTCGATATCTCTTCTGCCATCTGTATCATAGATGGGTCCTGCATTTGTCAAACCATATTGAGTATTATAAAATCATTCCTATCTACACAAATTGTTGTGTGCACGCAAAAAGGACATGCCAAATCTTCATAAAATCTTAAGGATGAAAGAAGATGCCTGATTGGACAAAAGTTGCAGACCCAAAAGAATTCAATTTAGACTAACTCGGGAGATTTTAACAGAAGCAACCAGAAGTTGGTTTTGAGATATATAAATTATGATTTGTATAAGAATAAGAGAAAGTAATCTTATAGTTTTCTTTATGCCAACTAATAGATCGAAATAATTTGTATCCTGTTCTCCAACCTGTTTAAAATCTGAGATTTCTTTCATATCAATTGTGTTAGTACATGGATGCATGCCACTGAAAGTACTTAAATCAGCAATACTTCCACTTAAGGGGGGCTCCAAACAAATAAATATAGCATGACTCCAGGGCTATGCTCTTTTGTCTGCCAGCAGAAAAAAGATCAAGCTAAAAACAAACTAAGCTCTAACAAGACTAAATAATTTAATAAAGTTGTGTATCATCAATGTCTTAGCCGGGTGATATACCCAAACAAAATGAGAATGACCATTTGTGGCACAAACAACCCATCAATATGTTGATAACAAAAGTAAAATGGTTAGCTACCACAGCCTATCCAAATGAAAGTCGATAAAACAAGGATGGGTTGATAGAATGTACATTGAGCAATTCCATTATAGAAGAAAAATCAAAAGGATTTGCAGGAAACCCATTGGTCGGTGCTGAAGCAGGACTATGTTGCCCTGGTTGCTGTTGCCTTGATGATTCCTCTTGTCTGGTGCTCTTATTCTTATCTGAAATGCATAATTACCTGAACACGTTAAAATGAAAGAACAAAATCTTTGTCTGATGCAAACTAAAATCAGCAGTTTTGTTAAAACAAGCAACAATTTTCAGTATCCAAAATGTTTAACTGATATTAGCCAGTAATTTGTGCTTCAATAAAATCATGGACTCAGTCAGATTCTAGAAGCATAGCCCCAACAAAAGACGGCGTCTTTCAAAAACGGAACAATAAAAATCTATAGACCAAAAGCATCTCCTAAACTAGACTCAAGATTTCACGGCTAAAATTGACATGCAAATCAATCTGCTATCCCTCTCAAACCCAATGTACTACACGAAGATCTGAGTATTGACGTGAGCGTCCATTAACCTCCTCTCTTACATAAGGAAACAAAATTAAAAGGTAAATAGAAACCGAAGACGTAAAAGAAGAAAAACTAAGCTCTTGCCTTGAGAAGCCATGGCGACGACGACGACGACGACGACAGAGACAAAGACGAGACGAGAGTTCTGGATTTCCCGAAGAAGAAGTAAACCCTTGCTTTGCCGTTGCCAAGAGTAAGGAACCAGGTTGGATTCAAACCTCTCTCTCTCTCTCTCTCTCTCTCTCTATATATATATATATATATATATATGTAGGAACCGATCAGGCCAGAAATTACCGAGTCGAATCGGGTGAGTTGGAGGTGAGTTCTCGTTTGGCACGAACGATTCTTTGCGTGCCAACATAGGAATGCAAGGATGCGATCCCAACGATATTGGAAGAGATTTGATGGCGACCTGATGCTTTTCATTTTACACCCTGCGTTATCTCAGTATTCCGATTTCATCCTGTCTTCTCGTTTTTTTTAATCTGACCCTTCCTTGTCTCACTAATTTATAGAGAAACACATACGGATGATTAAGGGTGTTTCTCTGGTATTTACCTTTTATTAAACAGGGTGTAAACCGAATTAAACCCATGAAGCGGGTGTAAAACGAAAAAAAGAAAATTCCTTTCGTCTTCTCTTTTTTCCTTCCGTACGAAATTAATAATCCAAAAATGCAAGGCTCTAAATATATTACCATTTAGATTCCATGACTATTAATTGTTTACCTCCCTAATGGTAAAATTGTTTAATATCTACATTACAATATCTGTCATTTATCTCAGTGGAAAAAATACAATATCCTGTGTCTTTCACAGCTGCAGTAGACAATAGTAACTCATAATCTCTGAATTGAAGACAGACAATTAATCTTCTTTCACAAAATCCAACATTAATTTAGAACTGCATCATATTCCACTAGCACATATTTGTATCCCTGAAGACAATATATGGAAGACTTCCTAGCTCACATATAAGCACAACTGTGGCCCTCCATCAGATCATAAAATCAGGCTATTCATCTTAATGTAATCAGAGGACAGTAAGGAGAATTATCCAGTCGACTTTTAGAGCTTTCAGACCAATCACTGCACTCTGCGAGTAGTCATAAGTTCAATTGAGATCAACAGCTTGGAAGTATCTCCAGTGACCTGTAATGCTGATTGCACCATTTAGATTAGCTTATGCTGGGTGATTTTTTACATCAAAACTAGGATTTCCTCATTTGGAATGAACAAAAGAATCCTCCATCTGACCGGCATTGTGATCTCAGAATCAGCATGCCCATAGTTGTGCTTGAAACCACCATCCCTCAGCAAGGAAACAAATGGCCGTCTGTCCTAGACAATAGGATGGACAAAAGGCCTCCAATAAAAGAAACTCTTCATGCCACTTTGTGTAATCCAATGTTGAGGTCAGAGGATATGGAGGTCAAAAATGGAACTGATTGATGCCATATAGCTTTAAATACTCGCTTTTGGTGAGCTTGAACAGACTGAGAAGGTGTACGGCTGTTATATCTGATATCAAATATATGGATCTTGGGATCCACCGAGCCAGATGATACATACAAGCCATCAGGAGACCATGACTGATTAATTAGAGCAGATTGAGATTCACTGCTTTCTTGATTCCAGCCAAAGGCATGAATCTCAGTCTGCCGTAACCTGATATCAAACAAGCGTAGCTGCTTGCCAGGTGCTCTGCCGGGAAAGAAAAAGAAAAAGAAAAAGAAAAAGAAAAGGAGATGAACAAATAGCATAAGCATAGTTGCATAAAACATAAACATAATGATAATAGTACAACAGATCTAATAATAACTAGATAACCACATATTTTGCAACAAAAGTTTCATTTACTTACCCTGTTTGCACCATGAATAAGTTGAAATCGGATGGATTTGGTAGCACACTCATGCATTTGCACTCTATTTGATGCTTGAACTCAGTTCTTCCTGTAGAGAGATCGAATGCTATAATCCTTTTGTCTGCACCAGCCGACAATATGGTTTTCTTTTGCTGCAATCCGGAAATGCCCATGACAGCAGAAGAATGCAGATTCCCATGTACTATCTTGTGCTTCCATGAATCTTCTCTCTCTTGCCATAGTACTACAGCATGGTCACTCCCACCAGTCACAAAGCATATATCAATCCAAGGCATGAAATTAATACTGTTTATAATGCCCTTCCGATGAGGTTTTCCTTCTAAGAAGGTAACTTTTTTCTGTTAGCACATAGTAAAATAGAATTTTGTAAGATGTCGATCAATGTTCCTGTATGATTATATGCGCTGTACGACATTTTTCCAATCTAATTAAAGCAACACAATCAATTCCTTGTGGTTTGAGTTAGGCACATGA
Organism: Typha latifolia; assembly: GCF_019914945.1. NCBI lineage: Eukaryota > Viridiplantae > Streptophyta > Magnoliopsida > Poales > Typhaceae > Typha > Typha latifolia. The sequence continues at coordinate 379,491 of NC_133094.1, forward strand.
AAACATGAGGAGAATATTGTATATAGTGCATTGCCAAGTTTTAGTATTTATCAACATACTATCTCACAATGGATGAAGATGGTAGTCTGTTAGAACAGACATGCATAAAGAAATGGAGATATGAAAAGTATAAGTCATCTTATAAGATATCATACCACAAAAAAATATAAAAGGAGACCAGAGCCATGTCAGTGAATAATAACCAAATGTATATGATCACAAATGGTAATGAAAACCCAATATGGCCTGAATTCAAGGCATTTGCCTGCTGATACAACATTCCTCCAGCTTTCACCATATATTAATTTAATTCTAAGTCATCTCCAATCAACATAAATAGAGTCGCAGAACACAACTTTAAGTTAAGAGTTAAGACAACTTGATAAAAGAACTAAAAAAATCTTATAACACCTACAAACACGATATCAAAACCATTAAGAATTGGTCAATGGTTTTATATTCCTCTAACAAAAAGCGGGTATGAGGTTTCTATACAGGGCTAGTAGCAAGTCCAAAAATATATATTCTCAAGTATCCAACTTAAGCTCATCCAACCGTGGGCCTAATTGGCTATGTATCTCCACAAATCATGTATATTTGAGCAACATCGTGCTAGAAATTAGAAAGATGATTTAGAACAGCACATCAAAAGGTAACAATTCTTAATAAATTTCACTTCTGAAAAGACTCCTTACTTCTCCTGATACATTGAGATTTAATCTCGAAATCTGAGAATCCCCACCATCAGCACTGTATGCAGCAAAAATGCTATCACCATCGGGGTGCCACGTTAGATCTTCAGGCCATTTCCGTTGCTTTGGGGACACACAATCTGTGGTGCTAAGTAGAGAAGCGCTAGGTCTGCAATAGAACATATATACAATGACCTATTATTCAATTAACAGGACATCACTTGATGGCCAAAGAATGAATTTCCACCAACAGAAAGATAAAATAATATTTCATGCAAGAAAATGCAGTAACCAAAGTAGGTATATAATCAAGTTTATTGTTACACTTCACCATCCAATTACAATAACAATTTCAGATTCCATAATTAGACTGTAAAAACAATGCTACAGGACAATCAGATTTAACACCAAAGGTTAAGAGATATACCCTTTAACCTGCACTTGCCATAAGTTCACAACACCATCCAATGCACTGCAAAATCACAACAGTAAACTTGTAAGAATCAGAATCCTGGCACCCAAGAAACAACAAAGACAAGTAGTTCTGCATGACACAGCACATCACCACTTGTCAAGATAAGCAGAAAGTGCAATTAGAATTAGTTATCTCCAAACGCAAAAGTAGCACCTATCTGAGGCGAGAAGACAAGTTTTTGTCTTATGTGGATTTAGCTACGAAGATACCTGGTTACAAAGAGCAGATCATTAACCGGACAAAGCTCAAGACTTCTCAACTTCCTCTTATGCTGACTCGAAAGCACCGTGCCAGTCTGGAATCTAAGCAAGTTAGGCGATGAACAACTGCGCACACTCGTGATCAAATCCTGGTGTTCCTTTTGTACTACATATCACCATTACAAACAAAACAATGAGAAAAATAAACAAAGAAGCAAGATTTTACAAGAACTGTAACGTATTCAAAGTGTTTGTCATCATACCAAACTTCCGTTTCGCCCTATTCTCTTGTGTCCTGATCGGTCCTTTATCAGGTCTGCTCGAAGAAGCATGCTTCGATCTCTCGGTGACGTTAGATTGAGCAGAAGACGAGGCAACGGCGAATGCTCTAGATGAAACTGGTTCCGGCTTAACGGCCGGGGATGGAATCTTAGGATTCAGCGGCGGGATAATAAGCTGAGGCCGGGAAGACGACGGCTGCTGGGCCGGCGGTTTCGGATGCGGAGTACCGTTCGTCTGCACGGGGCTTGATGAATTAACTTCAAGTTTCACGCGGCTATCCACAGCGGGCGTCGCATGGGAGTTCGATCGAAGGCGACCAAGCTTTGCCTTTGAATCGGTTAATCTTCTCTCCGCCTCATCAAGCTGAAAAGCATATCATATTGCATCATATCACGCGCAATTTTTTGCATCAAAGAGATGCGAAGTAAGAGGTAGAGAGAGCAAAATTTACCTGAGACTTGTAGTGGGAGAGCTTTTGCTTGAGGTGTTGGACCTCCTTGGTGCGGTGCTCGATTAGGGCGGCAAGGGCTTCTTCTTCCTCTTGATCCTGGATCCCGGATTCGTCCGCGTCGACGTCGATGGCTTCCTCGTGCTTCGGCTTCTTGAGGAAGCGAGGGTCCATCGTTGCCTGCTCGGAAGCGTGGAGGGGATTCGGATTTGAAATGATAAAAAAGGCGGCGCCTTTGAGACCGGGAAGGAGAGGAGGGTTACAGGAGAAAGTAGCTTCTTCCTCACTTTACCGCGGGTTCTTCTTTCTTCTGTTTGTTATTATAAGCGAGTACAGGGACTTAGTTTGGTAAAACGTTTGTTGTTATAAGCGAGTACGGTGACTTGGCTGAATAATGGATGTAAAGAGTTGTTATATATGCATTAGTATTACCATAGTGCTTATTTAGTTATCTTTATTTGTTAGCTTCTTATATGATCATTTAACCACTCTTATATCACTCACTTTACAAATAATTTTTTGGAAAGTGAAGGAGAAGAAAAAAAAAAGACGTTTCATATTAGATGACAATAATGAATAGATGAGAACAATGACTATTTCGAGCCTGAACAATGAGTTGCGACAGAAAACCTCAAACATTTAATAACTTATAATAGTCAAGATATAATTTTATTCCACATCAAACAAGTATGTGTCACATACTGAGAGCTCCAATATCTAACTGTGAGACAAGAGAATCAAAGCAAAGCATGATGACTTTTAGTAATTAATGCGATATCAATCTCGGTGCTTCTTCTACGTTCTTCAAGAACACAATGCTTTCTCTATCAGTTCCTGCAACTGTCCACTCTTGTATGCTTCTGCAACAAAGTAAATGCAAGATCTTAAAACAAGCTCAAGGAATTATGAGGGAAAAATCTCGGGCTAGAATGCTGCATATGAAAATCAATAGATCTGATGTAGCAGTATACAACTTAATGTTCATTGGCACAACTAAAATTTGGCCAGCAAAATCAAATAATTTCTGCATATAGAACACTGTATGATGCTCAGTATCTCGGAAAGCACAAAAGATGGATTCGTTATTCCCATATCTCTAACATGATATCTAATAAGAGTTCACAATAGATCGACTTGAAAATGCGCACCTTCTTTTCAAACCCAATCATAAGTACCTTCAAGATTAATTATTTATACTGAAAGAGTACTTCAAAGTTCAAACAGCAATTGCTAAGTGAACTTTCTACAGAACCTTCAATTCTAAATACTTCATATTGCACAGATGAAGAGAAAGGATTTAGAGGAATAGACGAATAATAACAATATAACATATGAACTAAAATGTACCAATGTAACTCCAAAACATATATTTAGTGCTTAAGACATGCCATACTATATACATATCACCAGGCAATTTCTAACCAACTAAGCTAAGACAGAAGTGGCTTTTCAGGTGCAGATTGCATGACAGATTGCTGCCTCAAATGTCATAAACCTATGGAGCCATTTCATCAAGCACATAGTAATTTCTATATATATAATTCTAGACGGTTTCATTAAGCAGCTATGGACAAAAGGTTGAAAGCAATATTTGTATGACTAAAACTGATGCTTAGCAGCTTCCATTTTTTCCTTGTCTCACTTTTCTTTGATTTCAAATACCATACTTCAACTCTATTTATTAGCATGTGATAACTACTTATCTTAGAAACTAGATATGGTTTCACTTTCTCAAGCACTAATGTAAAATATAGGTACAGACTACAATGAGCTCAGAGCAAGATAACTATTATTGTAACAACAAGGTAACAGGATGGAATCGAGACTAAACATAGCAAGTATATGATGACGCCTATCATTCACTATCTGGTTGCTTGCCTGCTTGATAGCATTTCTAGGAATTTCAATAGTCTTAACTCTTAAACAAATAAAACCTCCTTGAGCATGCCGTTTTTTGGGCATATCAATACAAGATAAACTTGGCCCAGCACTACTTTGCATGCTCATTTATATTTTGACGAATCTGATTCATAAGTGTAAGTGTGTGTGCATATAAGCCCTCCTTGATAATGCTCAAGAAACATATACCTAGGTGCACGTATGCATCTTTAGATAGAAAGAACCAAACAACAACTATGGGAGAAGAGAAGAAACTCACCAACTGTGATGTCACATCCACCAAAGAACTCGCCGTCGATATAAAGCTGGGGGAAAGTGGGCCAGCTGGAGTACTCCTTGAGCCCTTGGCGCAGCATCTCGTTCTCGAGGATGTTCAACGTCTCAAAGGGCACATTCAGCGACTTAAGGATCTGCACCACGGTGTTGGAGAACCCACACTGGGGGAAATCCTTGGTCCCCTTCATGAAAAGAATCACCTTGTGCGAATTCACAACCTTATCCAGCGTCGACTTCATCTCAGGGCTCAATGCTGCATCTTTAGCAAAATTTGATTAGGGGATATAAAAGGGCAGACAAAAAGTTCGTTATATTTTAATAAAAGTCCAGTGAAACTCTTACATGCAATGCCATGCTCCAAAGAAAAAATCGGTCAACTACATTAAAATCAATAAGGGAAAGAACCAGGGGGAGAAAAAAGGCACCGCCCTTAAAACAACTTGACAGAGGGACAAAAAGGGCCACATTTCTCTTTCGACTTCCCACATAATCTAGCGAAATTTACAACGGAGAAGAGATAATTGCAAGAGTCCACAATCCAAAGAAGGGGTAGGTTAACATATCGAAACCAAAAGGAGGAAGAACAAGAAGAAGGATTAAAGGCGACACCTTTAGCATAATTTGCCTAAGGCATATAAAAAAGAGACATTTTTGTTTCGATTTACAACTTAATCCAGCAGTAATTAGAAAAAAAAAGAAAAAAAGAGAAGGAACTATAACAGACCACCATGATCCAATGGGACGAAAAGATGAATTATTACCGGAGAAGCATCGCACGGAGAAGGAGGAAGGGAATGGTATCGGCGACCGCGGAGTCCGACCAGAGAATAGGGCCGCGCCGCCGGTTACGTACGGACGAGAGAGAGATGAGATAAGAGTAGGAGAAGGAGGAGGAGAAGGGGAAAGAAGGCGCGGGGCGGCGGCGAAGGCTGCGACGAGAGTTCGAGAAGCCCTCCTCCTCCAATACGAAGAAGGAGAGAGAGGTAAGGAGGACTTCAGAAGGGGTTGTGCTGTAGCAGCGGCGGAAGCCATCTATGGTAGTACTCTAAAGAAAATCTCTAGCCTCTTTCTGCTCCCTTTTGACCCCAAATCTCTCTCTCGAGTAGCGTTGCAAATAAGAAATATTTGTCTTTTTTTCTCGCAGATATTTGAAATTTTATCTGCATTAATAAGCATCTCGGTGGACGTGCCGGAGTGGTTATCGGGCATGACTAGAAATCATGTGGGCTTTGCCCGCGCAGGTTCGAATCCTGCCGTCCACGACATTTTAGATTCTCTTTTTAGGGATTTTTACAAATAAGACCCTACATTTTACCTATTTTATGATTCGCACTCCGTCTTTGAAAAATTTATAACTCGACCCTTCATTTTTTTTCTATAATGTTTATTAAACACCCCAACATTACTTTAGCTAACTGACATTAACCATGTTATATAGTTTATATAACTCTAGTTCAAAGATTACTAAAATACCCTTAAAAGTTATGAGCTGACCGAGATTGATATTTGCTATGATAATCTGATGGGATAGATAGACGCAGCATGGAAGGGCTCAAATGAAGGTGGTGCAGGACTGATTATTTTAGAGTTTCCGACAAATATTTACTTGGGCAAAGCTTCTCTCCTCAATAACTGCTATAACAGTTTGCATGGTGAGATGTTAGCTATGCATCTACTAATTGAGGAAGTCTACCTTAAGACGCCGACAAACAAAGTTTGGCTGTTCAGTGATTGCGAGGTGCTGGTTAATATACTAAATGAACATAGAGATCAGTCGATTTCCTAGGAATTGGCTCCGATAGTTAATGAATGCTTGGAACATATGAAGGAGCTCCCATCAATACGAATATATTACACAAGTAGAAAAAAAAAAAAACTTTGTGGCCCATAGTTTAGCTAGGTTTGCTCTAGCGAATCGGGTTAACAAGGTGTGGTTGAACTCAACTTGTGGTTTTTTTTGTAACCTTTCCTTATATGAATGAATAGATCTTTAAATTTTTATCAACAACAACAAAAGTACAATGCTTGGCAAATTCTATCAAGGAGAATGGATTACTTTATATTTGATCCCATATGTTTGAAAGATAGGATAAATCTCCTGTGAAAGCTTTTACTTTGGCCCTCCTAAATGCCTTGATCTTTGCTATTTCGACATTTTTGGAGCATCGTCTTGTTTAAACGTAAATAAATTTATCTGGGTTAGCAACTTTATAAAATCCTTTATCAGAAATAAAATTCCACAAAATAAATTGAATATTGCAGCTATTTGCTATATGCCACCTTAAAATCGGGTCGGATCGACTCGTACCAGAAACGGGTACGTATCAAACCAGAAAAATCTTTGGCGGGTTATCGAATAACGACTGCAAGCCCGTTAACCTGAGATCCACAGACCAACCCGCTAATCATTTACAAATCCAATCACACGCATCTCGATGCCTCATCGCCGCTTTAGGGAGCCCTCGTTGTAAGTATCCGGCGCAAGGTACCCAACATAGAACACGAAAGACGTGCAACCAACCATAGGACTCCACGCTAGCCATTTCAACAGCGTATAAAAGGAAGGCGAACTCTTCCTCATCCCGAACCCTAGCGGCACCCCAAAACCCTATCGATATTCCTATCTTATCTCTCTCCGCCTTCTCGAGGTAAAGAGATCTACTTAATTTTATGCCACATTTCTTGTTTGCATGCCGCTAATTCCATTGCGCGATCTGTGGATCTTATTAAAGCTTGTGTTTATTAGCGTCGTCGGTTATGTTTTTGTAGAAATTTCCATGAAATGGAGTGTCTTTGTAAATTGCGGCTTGTTGTAGTAGCAATGTGTTAAAGATGAATGCGTTATGCTTGGTTGATTCCAGTAAAAGCATCTTTCCTACTTTGCACATCATTGAAGCATTTGAGAGAAAGAGAGAGAAAAAAAGGATCGAGGTCTTTAAAGTTTAAACATCTCTATCGCAGTCATTGAAGACATTTTAGTTATGAGAAATTACTCATAGAAACAAGTTCCAAACTTTATGATTACTCAATAGATTAAGTCTCCTATTGACTTATATCTTAACTGGGCATTACTTTGTTTAGTGCCTTGATCAAAATTAACTATAAATGTGTTAATTCTTTGATGCTCGAGTCTTTTTTATTTTTGGCTGATGTTTCCTGGCGAAAAATTCATTGAAGTCATCCTACACTAGTTACCTTCTTATTAGCATTTTCCTGTTGCAGATGGATAGGGAGAAGCTCATGAAAATGGCTGGTGCAGTTCGTACCGGTGGCAAAGGCAGCATGCGCAGGTCCTGAATATGCCCTCTATTTATTGACTGATGAGTAACAGAAATTTACAATCTGGAATGCATTGTTGTTTTAAGATGGTAGGACTGGCTATATGTTTGACACTGGCTAAAGTTGTACTTCTTTGAATGATTGAAAAATCTTTAAGACATGAATCGAGGCACCGCTAACAGGATGAAGGTGCCCTGAGTCAATGTTTGATCTGCTCTTGATGTTTTAAGTTTTTCAATGGTTTCTTGTATGGAGAGTGATTTCTCCTAGAATTGCTTTTCTCTTCATACGAGTGTATGTGTGTTCAAGTTAATGAATAATGGAAAACCTTATTCTATACTAATCTTCTTCTCCCTTAAACAAGTATGTGCACAGGGATTTTCTTCCTTCCGATGAGTATAGATGATACATAAATCATGCTGCCTTTGGGAATATGATTTTCATATATATTTATCTCTGTTCATATTTTTGCTACTTATCTCAATCAGGAAGAAGAAGGCGGTCCACAAAACAACCACAACAGATGATAAACGGCTGCAGAGCACATTGAAAAGAATAGGCGTGAATGCTATCCCCGCTATTGAGGAAGTCAACATTTTTAAGGATGATCTTGTTATCCAATTTTTGAATCCTAAAGGTTTGACAACAAAGTTATCTGAGTGTATGATGTATCTTTGATTTTCTCAGAATAATCAGTATACTTTCTCTTTTTACTAATTTAATTTGTTTCATTTCAGTTCAAGCTTCAATTGCAGCGAACACATGGGTTGTTAGCGGTTCTCCACAAACCAGAAGTAATCTCATTTCGGACTTATGTGCATGTTTAATGTATATTTTCATATATGAATGAATGAATTTAACATGACATAGACAGTGCAAGTTATTTTAGATGTACTCTACAAAAACCACTAATTTATAAATCAAAGTTTGGTCTGTATTAGATATTAGTATCTATGCATGCTTTGATAAATAAATTAAGGACATGACTGCTTTGCTGTTGGTAGCCAGTAACTGAACTTTCAATTCTGTTGTGTATATTATATTTTCTCTGTTATCTTATTACCTTTTGATTTTTCCTTTTCTTTTGCATCTCTCTCTCTTTACTCTGTTTTACTTAATAGACTCATTTACAATTCTTCCTGGTGGCAGAACTTCAGGATCTTCTACCTGGCATCATTAACCAACTCGGTATGTTTCTTCTCAGAAATATAACAGCCTTCTATACATTTCAAGTTATCAGTCTTGTATTTGCTGAAGGATATATCGATTTTTCACTTTTGTTGTACATTGTTTTTATCCTTGATTGCGTTTATTATAATCAAACTGGACATTGAAAAAGGGAGGGGAGGATATTTAGTTGTTTTAAGCAGCTGGCATAATACAATGATTTGCATTCGTGGGTGTTATCATCTTCTAACAGATAATGGTTCTTTCAGGTCCTGACAACTTGGATAACCTGAGGAAGCTTGCCGAGCAGTTCCGAAAGCATGTAGATGCTGCTGATCCCAACAGCACTCAGGAAGAGAACGATGATGACGTACCCGAGCTTGTTGCTGGAGAGACTTTTGAAGCAGCAGCAAATGAGACACCGGTAGTTTCATAGATGCGCTCTCAGTTTACTCGCGGTGCCATCATTATTGTCTTCCCTAGGCCATACTGCAGCTTGTCATTCTCTTTGCAGCTTACTCTTTGAGTGATCTTATGGTTTTGTAATGGAAAGACTCATTTAGCTACTCTATCCCAGAAATCCACCTCATTAGTTTGATGAGAAATTGCCAATGATCCTACTTTTTGTTAGATTCTCAAAGTGATTGCTGATTGTTCTTTACATATGTGTTTCGTGGAGTTATTTTAATTCATTGCTGTTGGACAGTCATGTAGTGCAGACCAATTGCTACAGCTAAGCAAGATCCAGTCGTCCAACTTCTGTTTTTCTCCTTGAGATGCGGAATCTTCCTGTTCATTTGTTGGTGTGTAGTGCAGGAATCCCATGGTTTTGATCTTATAAAATAAATTGGTAAATAAATTATAAGAAAAGCTGGTGGGTCGACGAACAGTCTATGCCCTGCGCGACACGTGTACGGAGCATTATCACCAAACTTTACATACTATGCCCTCTATTTTTAATATTTGCAAATGCACCTATTTATAGTTTGCAGTATGCTGTGTATTTTTGAAATAATTTTTCTCAAGGATCCTATTAATAATTTTTATATACAGGTTTTGAATTTATATTAACCATCGATACTCTTGAACGAAAAAATATATATACATAATTATATATTCACATATAACTTTTTAAATTGATAAAAAAATAATTAGATGAACCACTAAGCTAAAAAAGAAAATCTTTTTTAATTCAGATAAATGAAAATGGTGATAAAGTCTAAATAAAATTATTTCTATATTTTTAACGTGAAAAAGAGAAGTAGGGTGTGATTTGTAAATATTAAATATGTACTGTGTAAATCATAACTAAGTACGAATTTAGGGTGTTAAATATAATATTTTTGATTTCAGTTATGATAACACACTAAAAGTTACCACCACACATCTACCAACCACATCTCCTTTTCCGACTTTCCCCAATTACTACACTCCATCGTCCACTCCAAGTTCACCGTTCAAACCATGTCCAAATCTCTCCTCTTCGTCTTCCTCCTCTCGTCACTCCTAAATTATTCGTTTGCTCTCGAACCCGCCCCAACTCCATGGCCCCTCCAATTCCACGCCGTCCTCTTCATGAACTACAGCAAGGAGCTCTCCCTCATCGACCTCTGGTACGACTGGCCCAAGGGCCGGAACTTTAACATCATACAGGACCAGCTCGGTGGGCCCCCGATCTACGACCTCGAGTGGAACAACGGCACCTCCTTCGTCTACACCCTCGCGCCGCCCCTCTCCTGCCACTCCGTCCAGCTCGAAGTCGGCATCCTCCGCCCCAACTGGCTCGACGGCGCCGAGTATCTCGGAAGGGAAGTCGTCGATGGGTTCTTGTGTAATGTGTGGACCAAGGCCGAGTTTATCACGTACTACGAAGATGTTGAGACCAAGCGCCCCGTGAGCTGGATCTTCTACACCGGTGAGATTTTCTCTTGATTTGTTTCTGAGTTCTTGACAGAATGTTGGTTTTATGGACTAATTAAATGCTAAAAATGTACGATTTGTGATTTGTGATTGTGATCTTCACTCGTAGTGTTAAGGATCTTATTGGTAAGGAATCTGATCATAAATTTTTCAACATGTGTAGGAAGAACCGCTCACGTTATGACATTTGAGGTGGGAGCTGCGCTCGAGGATGCCAAATGGCAGGCTCCTGTGTACTGTTTTGAGGAGAAGAAGAAGAAGAAGGAAGAGAATCTTGAAAAGGAATCATCTTTTTCCCGATTTCTTTCATCAGAATATGATGCTAGGGCCTAGGATCTGAAGGGGATTGGATGGTTCCTGATTTAAGTAAGCCGGTTGTTATCCACACTATCCATGTGATATGATTAATGCTTGATTAGCTTTTTATGAGCAATTCTCGTTGATAATCCATAAGCTTTTCGTCTTCATCTATTTTGGATGATTCTTTATTTTAATATAATACATAACAACTGCGAACAATGATTATGGATAACGGAGAGGAAATCATTGCATGAATAAAAGAATTACTTGACAAATTAAAGAGTTAAGTTGGATGTGCACATATTTTGTCTCTTTGAAAAGAAAAAAAAAACAAATATGTCAAATGATTGCAAAGGAGAAAATTAGAATATGCAGTAACAGGAGGTGGATGAACAAGGATAGTGCACATATCCACGCAATTAAACACAATTATCCAGACAAGCATACAAGTAAGTTGGATTATGACCCAAATATTACAGCAAGAGACAGGAGGAAAAGAAGGAAAAGAAAAGACAAACATATGTCACAGTAGAATATTGCAGAATACACACAGATACTACACCTACGGATTAACCAACTTGAGAGAGTCACTCTTCTCCTGCAGGCCAACAAGCAAGCTGTCGAAGCTCTTCTTGAAGGAATCAACCCCCTCTGCTTCTAGCTGAGTTCCAACTTGGATCCAATCCATACCTAATTTCTCGAGTGCACTATATATGCCTTCAGCCTCAGATACTTCTGAGTCGATCGTCCTCGAGACGGTGCCATGGTCAATGAATGCTTGCAGGGCCTGGTCAGGCATGGTGGAGACCTGAAGACATATCAAATAGGTTTAGTTACCTGAGTGATTCCTTGAATATGCACACTTAGATTACAAAATGTTCTTTTGGGGCAAGGAATTTCATGAGATACTGTCGAAACTCACCGTATCAGGTCCAATGAGAGGAGACACATATAAGGTGTCAGGATATGCGGGATTCTTAACACTGGTAGATGCCCACAACAGTCTCTGCTTCTTGGCGCCTTTCTTCGCTAAAGCCTCCCACCGAGGACCAGAGAATTTCTTTTGATAGAGCTTGTATGCAAGTGCTGCTTGAGCAACTGCAGCCTGAAGAAGGAAAAATATATTAGCCATCTAACTATTTTTCCACCACCTGAAGTTCTCAAAAGAAAACAGAAATGAAAGAGCCAAAAGGTTGTTCTTCTTGGATTTACCTTTCCTCGAAGATCAAGTGCTTCCGGTGTTCCAATCTTTTCAAGCATCTTGTCCATGAGTGTGTCAACACGACTAACAAAGAAGGAAGCCACACTGGTCACTCTAGATAAGTCACTCAACCCAGAGGACTCGAGCCCATCTAAGTAAGCATCAATGACTGCTTCATATCTTGAAAGCGAAAAGATAAGCTGTGGATTAGAGCAATAGTCAATACACAATAGATGAAGAGAAAAGAATAGCAAGCATCGATCACATGGGAATTAACTGGTGGTTAGCAATAGGTTTGATCCAGTTAGAATCTTGCGAGATACTAATGGTTATTGATACTAGCAGTAGAACACTCCATCAGTTATGTGCAAGAGAACTTACTGTAACATTGACGCTTATACCATTAAGAATAACTTCTCTGATAGAGGGAACACAATCTGCAGTAGCTGGGATCTTTATGTAGACATTGGGACGGTCCACAACTTTGTGCAACCATTTTGCAGCTTCAACAGTTCCATTGGTATCATTTGCAAGTCTAGGAGAGACCTCAACAGATACATAGCCGTCACCTCCGTCTGTTTGATCATAGATTGGTTCAAAAAGTTTGCATGCATCTTGGATATCCTTTATTACTAGCTCCCAGTAAGCACTTTCTATGTCCTTCCCAGCTGACACGAGCTGCCTGAAAATACCATATAGTGTAGAAGTTCAGCTCAATCAAGCCAAAACCGAAAGGGAAATTTGTATTGCCATAGGCACAGGGTGATGAAAAATAAGATGCATTAACGGTGTCATCGATAAACAAAGGAGGAGATTTACTTGAACTGTTCGTCATATGCATCAGATGATGATATAGCTTTCTGAAAAATCTGCAGCACGATTAAGAAGAAATAGATGATTACAAGAGAAACCAAAGAACAAAATAGAATGGATAAAATATGTTTTACATTACATTCATGAAAGGATCAACACCAAATGTAGTCGAAAAGAAAAGGAGAAATCTTAACCGTAGGGTTGCTGGTGACTCCTCGGACGCCACTGGCAATAAGTGGTAGCAGATCTGTTACTGGACGGCAGAGATTATCATACCATGGAGACTGCCCCTGTTGCTCATAAAGGTCATGTAGAACTGTTCTCTTTGTTGGAACACCATTTCCATCTTTTCCTGAACACCTAACACTGTAATGAATGCATGGTTCATCAAATAGAGTTTAAGAACCTACTACCTTCTTTCCTAATTAGCCTCTAGAAAAGTACCGATCAGGAATATAACTAAAGTATGATAATACCGATCAGCATTCTGCAACACTTCTTATATCAAATGTAATTTGTTCAAAAAGTTAGCATACGGATAGATTCATGCATACAGAGTTAAGCTCCTATATTAACATCAATAGTTACGTACTTAACAAACAATTAAGTTACAGACCTCAGCAGAGTTCCTCTTTGCCCCTCCCTCTCTAAAAGGAGGCAAACCGGGTCCCAAATTAGCTCAAACTTTTCTATTGCACAACTTATTTGATAAAAAAAAACGATCTTTTTAATCTATCATCAACGTAAACAAGATTGCATCACACAAGAAAAGAGATTTAAGGAAATAAGTTGGAAATGGGGAAGAAAACTTACACCAGCGAGCTCCTCTCGAGGCGATTTGTTCGAATTGAGAGGCGTAGAGGTGAGCCGAGGCTTCGAATCGGATTCCCCTGGTGGAACGCTATCGAGAGCTTCGGGTCGGATCGAGAAGCCGAAGCGGAGAGAGACGAGGCAGATGCGAAGGTAGGATTTGCGAGCTTAGAGATAGAAGCCATGGATGCCGAGAGATGGAAGGGGGGCGAGTATTAGGAATTATTAGGATTTTTAAGCATTATATTAAGCTAAGAAGATACGCTTAATATAGCCAATGATGACGTCACTGCTAAGGCCAGCGAGCCAAATACTATATTAAAAAGAAGAAGCAGTATTTTATTATAATACTTGCCAGGGAGAGAATAGTTAGTTTACAATTAATTAGATACTAATAAATAATAAATAATTACACCAAGACTTATGATGAACTATTCCCTATTTCCATCTCGTTACTTATTTGTTATATCTTTTTGTTAAAAATTAATGTGCGAGTATCAAAGTGAGTAATTTAAGACCATATAGATATTATTTTTCTCCTATTTTAAAAAAAATGAAAAAAAGAGAAATTTTGATACTAAAACTGTTATTTGACTCTTTTCATTAACACTGTGATGGGTGAGATTTTCCATAATTTATGGATATTTTCATCATATTACTTATCTGTAATATTTTTTAGTAAAAAATAATATGTAAATATTACATGATTAAATTTAGATCCTTTAAATTTTGTTTTACTCTTATTTTATAAGAGAAAAAGAGAAATTTTAATAATAATATTGTTATTTGATGCTTTTCATTAACAATGTCATGAATGAGAGTTTCTCATAATTTAAGGATAAATATGCTAGAAAAAAAGATATTTGATATAAGTAAAAATAGTCAATAATTATACCTAGACTGTTGAACCATTATCTATTTTTATCCAATTACTTATCATTATATTTTTTGCTAAAAATTAATATCTGAACACGTCATTAAATTTAGAGTCTACAATCATTTTACACTTACTTTTGAAGAAAAAAAATTAAGAATAAAATTGTTATTTGACGCATTCCTTTAATACCGTCACGAGTGAGATTAGCTAAGAAAGTGTACATAAAAATAGGCAATAATTTAGAAAATCTTAATGAAGTTATTCTTAACAAAGTAATTATGAGTGATGTTTAAGAGCCAGCAGTGAAGTGAAGCGGCTCTTCGTCTCAGGAGAAGCCCTTAGGCGAGTAAGAAAATTTTCTTTTAGAGGGCACCTAATTTGATAAAGTTTGACCTATTTGAAGAGTCGAATTGGCTTTTGTAACCCTTGAGAAGGTGCTTCATGGTTTAATTTGTTAATCCAAGTGTAGGAATGTGATTCCTTAGCACAAAATCTAGCTATCCTTTTTATTTATATGAGTCACCACTTTAGGTCTCGTTGTCCTGAGACCTATTTTGTTTGTTTCTTTTAAATAAATAAATAAATAAATATATATATATATATATATTATCAGGTTTTTTTTTTTTTTTTTTGATCATTTATATATATATTATCAGGTGACGAGAAACAATAGTGAGGAGAAAAGAACGAGACGACTCGTGAAAGCTAATTAAAGCTCGGAAGGACGTAATCGCGAGTCGAGAGCTGTGTTTAGGTATTTTTTATTTGAGTTTTAAATCCCACATCGGCTACGCAATAAAATATAAACATATACTTATATATAGGATGTATCGTATAACATCCATGGAGGCATCCGTTTTAATATTATTTAATTACGACGATCACAGAGCGCGGAACATGAAGGCTAGCCCAGTAAATGAATTTCTAACCTGAAATATATAATTTTGTGAAAAACCTCCTGTTTTTTTTATATATTTATGAAGAAGAATTTATTTTCAAGTAAGATTTTATTTAGGGATGAATGCGTACTTAAAAAGGATTAAGAAAGATAAGATAGTGTACCCAAAAATGGTCAATTATTACATTTAGGCTACTAAATTGTTGCCTATTTTCATCCCATTAGTTATTTATTATATTTTTTGCTAAAAAATAATATATGAGTATCAATTAATTAAATTATCATATTATTATTATTTTAAAGAAAATAAGAGAAAATTTAAGACTAAAATCGTTACTAATGCTTTCCATTGACACTGTCATGAATGAAACTTTTCATAATCTAGAAATTAATGTGTTCCTTAAAAAATAGATAATGATGCATATGTAAAATTGGACAATAATTACACCTAGGCTTCAGAGTTGGTGTCTATTTCTATTCCATTAGTTATGTGTTATATATATTTTTTAATAAATAATACGATAATATTATGTGATTAATTTTAGACCATCAATCATTTTACTCTTAATTTAGAAGAAAATAAGACAAAATTTGATAATATATTTGATATTTGATATTTTTCATTTACGCCGTCACAAGTGACATTTTCATAGTTTAGAGATGAATGTGTACTAAAGAAAGAATAAGGGAGTGTATTATAACAGGACAAAGGAGTGCATGTAAATATGGTTAATAATTACACTTGTACTTTTGAATTGTTGCCTATTTTCATCTAATTTTTATCATTTATATTTTTTTATTAAAAAATAATATGTGAATATCACATAATTAATTTAAAAATCTATAGGAATCACTAAAGAGCTTGATTCAGTGAGCTTGACAAAGTTGTAGGACAGTGACCCAATTAGCTCGGCTTACTTCTATTTGTCTTGTGCCATTCTTTTATGGTGCAGCCAATACAAGCTAAGCAGGAGACTTGTTTTGAAGAACGTTGCTCTTTATTTTATTTTATTTTATTTAAATAAGAGCATGTATAATTGTTTCTTAATATTTTTTTATTGTATTTAAGCCAAATTTGGAGCTTGATCTATCTTTTCCCTAAAACTGAGGTTCAAAGGTATAACAAATCAATATAACTTAATGAAAATCTGGTCTATGAACTTTCCTTTAAGAAAATTAAAAGCATAAACTAGCCCTTATATATTCTTAAAATTTGTTCTCCTTTTATAAATTGCATAATCATAAAATTTGCTCAAGATATTAAAATCATTTTGCATCTATAGTAAATTTAGCTCATTTATATGATAATTATTCTGTTGAGCAAACCAACATTAGACTGATTTTGAGGCATTGAAAGCAAGATGCCAGAGTGTTTAGTAATATATCTACATCGAGTGGAGAACGATAATGAAAAGTAAAATATAAAATCGTTTCATAAACTTGTATTTATAAATCGCTTTCTGTGTTAATATTTACAACCACTCCAGCCATGGGCTCCATAGCACTTATGCCATTCCTAACCGTTTTTTTTTCTTTCAGAAAGCTCTCCTTGTATCTTTCCCAACTTTTTGGTCATGATTAAATGCAGTACCTGTTCTTATAATTTTAATATATATATATATATCTGCTACGTGGCCATCAACCCACCATGATATTAGATGGAATTTGACGCTAAGACTTGTCCACTGTAAGTCTGCGTCACATTGCATGTTTTGCACGTTTCACTGGTATTCTTTTTTGACCAAGATAAACTGCGTACGTTATAGGGAAGGAATTCGATGTGTTCTCTTATTATGGAGATCTGGTTAAGTTTTTCTTTCCTTTTTCCTTTTTAATTCTAAGTTTATTTAGCTACATATAAAAGATGACCAAAGGAGTCTATCAACACAGTACATAGGATTTGATTACTGGATCGCGTTACTGTCGTTAGGTTGTTTGGCCAACTAGATTTCCCGAGGCCGACAAATTATTTAAGGCTCGACGGCGGCCATCTCGGGGGTGAGCTAGCTCAGATGGTGATCGCTTAATAATAGGTGAGCAAGTCACCAGCCTGGTCCCACCGATACCTGTCCACCTTAATGGCGTCAAACGAAGTCTCTCTCTCTCTCTCTCTCCCTCCTACGTTAGTTGCGAGAACGCAACTGTCTTTCTACTCTCGTCTGTTCTTCTCTTCTATATAACAGAGAGAGAGGATATTGAAGTTCCTTCCAGATCGACATGGATACTACTCTAACAGGGAAGCATCCATCGGACGGCGGCGAGGATGCCGGGAGCGACGGCGCCGAGTGGAAGAAGGTCGCCGTGATGAGGGCTTTCGTCGAAGATCAAGACCCAACTGCAAAGGTACTCCTCTCTCTCTCTCTCTCTCTCTCTCTCTGCTATTCGATCTCTTGATGGGTTCTTTCTTGGTCCCCGGAATTTTTTTTGAGAATTTACTAAAAACACCATTAGTTATACTCTTATTATTATTTTCTCTAATCCCTGTATTATATTTATGACATCAAAAATACCTTAAAATCGACTGTATATATATATATATATGGTAACTGGTGATTAAGAAAGCTAATGGTGACATATTAGGGTACTGCGAACAATAATATATATATAGAGTGTGATTTTGATAACTCTCTCCTATTTTTTAGGATTTTTTACAGAATCAAAATTACATTACAATCTTTAATATATCATCATTTCCATATTTTCAAATTTGTTATTATTTTTAATAAAATATTCTTAATATATTTTTATTAAATGACTAAAATACTCCTCTTTTTCTTGAAGCTTAGAGCGTAAATGTTTATGAAAAAGTCCGTCTCCTATAATCTGAGATATTTTTCCTTGTATTATAATTTCAGATAAAATGTTGTATAGCTTATAAATTATTTTAAATAATTTATAGAAGGTCAAAATAATCTTGAATAGCTTTTGAACCATATGATATTTTATAACATGTTTTCTGATGGGTTCTAGTTCTATTACTCATCTTTTAGTTCACCTACCGTGTTTTGAGCTACTTAATTGGACTGTGACATGTAAGTAATGCGTGGTTTGTCAACTGTTCCCTTCCCACCAAATTCCAATCTCATCACTCTTTCTTCTTTCTGCAATCACTGCAGCACTGTCCTTCCCTTAAATTTGAACTCCATTTGCCTCTCCTCTCTTCTACACCTGATGGCAGATGTTCGCTTTCATGGTTAGGTTGGGTACGTCGTTAATCATTAACCGCTTCTATATATGCTCATGCATGCATGCAGGAAGTGGACAATTGGATGCTTCGAAGGTTCCTTCGTGCTCGCGATCTCGACGTCGACAAGGCGTCGGCGCTGTTCTTGAAGTATCTCAGGTGGAGGCGTGGAGCTGCACCAAATGGTTTCATCTCAGACGACGACGTCAAGAACGAGCTCCCACAGAAGAAGATATGCGTGCAGGGGATAGACAAGAAGGGTCGCCCCGTAGTCGTCCTCTTCGGCGGCAGACACCACTATTCCAAGCGAGATATGGATGAATTCAAGCGTAAGTACTTTTAGCTTCTGCATACATAACAGCAAACAATTAATGGCAAAGAAAAATAGCATCGGAATTGATATCGATCCTTCACCAATCGCAGGCTTTGTGGCGTATTGTCTGGATAAGATATGTGCCAGGTACGTACGTACTGCTATATCTTAAGCTTTAACTTAATTATCTGACTGCATGAAGAAAATTAATTGCAGAACAAGTACCAGTCAGGAGAAGTTCGCTTGCATCGTAGATCTTAAAGGTTGGGGATACTCAAACTGTGACATTCGCGGATATCTTGCAGGTCTAGAAATCATGCAGGTGATAATATTATGCAATCGGAGAAATTAATATAACAAGAATCAAATAATGATTCTATTCCCGTGTCTTCTTGCAGAATTACTATCCGGAAAGGCTCGGCAAAGCGTTTCTAATTCACGTGCCTTACATTTTCATGAAGGCGTGGAAGATCGTATACCCGTTTATTGATAAGAGAACCAAGGAGAAGGTGAGATGGTTTCTTTCCCGGCCTCTTTAATTCAGTGCAAATTAGTTGGCATTGACTGCAAATGTTGCTATGCAGATCGTGTTTGTTGATGATAAGAGTCTGCAAGCCACACTGCTAGAAGACATTGATGAGAAGCAGCTCCCAGATATATACGGTGGGAAGTTGCCACTAGTTGCCATGGAGGACTTTAAAGAGTAGTTTTTAGAGTTTAGAACACCTCACTCTGTATACTTACTTCCAATTTGTCGAACGTATACAAAAATAGTATGCCAAGAAGGATCATTATTATGATATATTTGTGAAAAATCCAACAATTATATTACATTTTATTAATATAATAATTCAATTATTAATAGCCGTCTTAGCTCAGCTGGTAGAGCGCGTGGCTTTTAACCACGTGGTCGTGGGTTCGATTCCCACAGACGGCGCTTGTACTATTTTTCATTTAGCATATTTTTATTTATGATCTTTATACTTAGGGAAATTTTGTTTTCCTAATCACTTTAGAGATTTTGTTTTAACTATGAGAAAGTGACATAGGACATGCCCTAATCACTTTAGAGATTTTGTTTTCCTTGATCCGGAGTCTAAGACGGCCGATTTTTGTAAGTAGCTTATTGCTCTTCTAAAATTATCTTAGAAAAAGTTATATATGTAAATATAAAATTTTTAAGAATATATATGTAAATAAGAAATCTTAAGGACACATAAAAAGTGCCATAGTATTAGCTTAAGGCCTCATTTATTTTACTATGACAAATTTATAATATATATTCTTGTTTGTTATTCTTCAAAATAAAAATTTTATTCTAGGAGTTATTATTATTACGTTACTTATATTCTAAAATAAGGATGTAATAATTAAAAAATATTTTATTTTTTATAAACTTATTATAAAATAATAAAATAAATTGATAATATGTAATTTTAATTAATAGTATTTGTACTTAAAAAAATTATTATAATGTTTAGCTGTTATTTTAGGAGGAGTTAAATTAAAGAAAAAGTTATTTGTGAATTAAACCGAGGCTAAAAGTCAAAATAGAATTCCCATTTTAATATGAATATTCTTCTTCGCTTCTAGTTCTATGAGATCGGGAGGGAAGAGACGAGAAGTTAAAAGCAAATTTCAAACCTCCTCTTTCTCCTAAATCCCGCTTTTCTTTCCCTCTTTAAAATCCCTTACCCTCTCTCTCCTCACCCGCAAACTCTCGATTTGAGATCTATCACCAATGGCCTCTGCCGCCGGCGATCTCCCCTGCGACGGAGACGGCGTCTGCATGGTGTGCAAGAAGACCGCGCCGCCGCCGGAGCTGCTCCCTTGCCGTACCTGCGCCACACCGTGGCACGCCCCGTGCCTCTCCTCCCCTCCTGAAACCCTCGCCTCCGCCACAGATTGGCAATGCCCCGATTGCTCACCGCCGGTCTCCGGAGCTACACCCGTATCCGCTGGCGGGGCCGGTGGAGGTCTGATTGCGTCCATTAGGGCGATCGAGGCCGATGAATCGCTCACGGAGCAGGAGAAGGCGAGGCGCCGGCAGGAGTTGGTCGGCGGCGGGGTCACGTCGGCTTCGGATTGCGAGGAGGAGGGAGAGGAGAGGAGGAGAGAGAAGGAGAACGGAGATGTCCTTGATCTATTGGATGAGAAGTTTAATTGCTCATTTTGCATGCAGTTGCCCGATCGACCTGTTACTGTGAGTATTTATGTTCGTTAATTTTTCTTTATCTTGATATCTATTGTTTTAGGAACTCTTAAATTAAGGTTTCTCAATGAGTTGAAGACCTTACTTGCTACAAGTATGGAAAGGTTTTAACTCTATACATAAGAACATTGACTGGTGCTTAGTAAACTTAAGCAGGTTGGTATGAGCACGGCATCCTACTTATTATTTTTTGTTTTAAAAATGTAAACCTTGGTAGGTTCTTTCTTATGATTCCATAGATTAAAAAAAAAAATGGATCTGAAATGAAAGTGGTAATGCTCATCGTGCTCTCTCACGCTTCACTTCGCAAATTTCATTCCCCTACCCTAACGTAATAAGATGGACGCTTAAAGGTAACATTTTTGGATAATTGAATTTGTTTGAAAATGAATGCAGCAGCTATGATACTGCATACCTTAAAGATAACATTTCTAGATCTTATTTTGCCTTCTTAAAGTCTCTCTCAGCAGAACATACCGTTTTGCATCATTTTTTTCCCCTTTCGCTTGATAAATCATTTTACGGGCTTATTATGAAATCTAAATTTCTGGTCTTCTCTCTTCCTATTGCAGACACCGTGTGGCCACAATTTCTGTCTAAAATGTTTCCAGAGATGGGTGGGGCAGGGTAAACGAACATGTGCAAAGTGTCGTGCTCCGATTCCGTCTAAGATGGCATCCCAGCCAAGAATCAATGCAGCACTTGTTGTTGCCATTCGCATGGCGAAGACCGCAAAATCTATCTCACCCGGTGGCCTACCTCGTGTATATCATTTTGTGCGCAATGAGAACAGACCTGAGAAAGCATTTACCACAGAAAGAGCGAAAAGATCTGGCAAAGCTAATGCTTGCAGTGGTCAAATCTTTGTTACAGTCCCACCTGATCATTTTGGTCCAATTCTTGCAGAGCATGATCCGAAACGAAATAAGGGTGTGTTGGTTGGGGAGTTATGGGAGGACCGGATGGAATGCAGGCAATGGGGCACCCACTTACCTCATGTCGCAGGCATCGCAGGGCAGTCTGATCATGGTGCTCAGTCTGTTGCACTCTCAGGGGGGTATGAAGATGATGAAGATCATGGGGAGTGGTTTCTCTACACTGGAAGGTATCATTAATTGAGTTACCGATATCAATAATTAGTACTCAGTTAACTGGCTAAAGCATAAGAATAATTCTGACCTGTAAGATTTATAAGTTAATTGTAATGATGTAATCTTGTTTTCTGTGTCATTTTTTTTCCCAATGTTTTTGCCGT
Organism: Typha latifolia; assembly: GCF_019914945.1. Taxonomy (NCBI): domain Eukaryota; kingdom Viridiplantae; phylum Streptophyta; class Magnoliopsida; order Poales; family Typhaceae; genus Typha; species Typha latifolia. The sequence goes on from NC_133094.1 coordinate 401,992, forward strand.
TTTCTGATACATGATGGTGTGATCTACAATTCTGGGTATTTTTAAATAGGCAAGGGGGATAAACCCCCACCTTTTATGAAGTCATTCTTGGTTTCACCTTCTCTTGAACTAAATGGACGCAAGATTCCGAAGACCCTTCCATTTTTCTCCTTTTCCTGACGAGCACGAAACAACATGCTTTCATTATTTTGATTATCTAATGAATTTTTAAAAAAATTGCTTGTTTGCCATCTTATTGTTGATAGTGGTGGAAGAGATTTGAGTGGGAACAGACGGACAAATAAAGACCAGTCTTTTGATCAGAAATTTGAGAAGCTTAACAAAGCATTACGATTAAGCTGCCTAAAAGGCTACCCTGTGCGTGTGGTGAGGTAGGCTATTTGGTGTTCTTACAAAGACTAAAAAAACATGATGGCATTGCACTAATTTAACTATCATGTAGTTTTTCTTCTTTTTTCATGCATGAATATATTCTCCTCTTTTCCTTTTTATTGACATGTAAGAGTATCTTTATTCACTTGATGAAACTTGGGCATCATCTCTTTCAAGTAAGAGAAGCTTTTGGAATTTTCAGATCTCATAAAGAGAAACGTTCTTCCTATGCTCCTGAATCTGGGGTTAGGTATGATGGAGTCTATAGGATTGAGAAGTGCTGGCGTAAAGTGGGAATTCAAGTACGATTCTCTCTTTTATCACTGAAAAAGCAATGCTCCCTTTTATTCCTTTTTCAGTTTCCCTTGCTACATTTTAAATTATATTCACCTGATAACAGCAACTAATACAAGTTCTGGATCTTGTTTTCAGGGTTTTAAAGTTTGTAGGTATCTTTTTGTTCGCTGTGATAATGAACCAGCACCATGGACAAGGTTTTTCACTTCAGTTCCCTGTCTTCATCACTAACAGACTTATGTATTTCTTCTCTGCACTCATCTGAGACACATTTAATGCTTGTCGAGGCATCTACATTCTTAAGGATGTGTTGCCTTTTAAGAACGTCGGTGGACTAGATATTGGTACTTAATACTTGCATAGAGTTTTATAAAAGAGAATCAAACTATCAAGTGGAATTTGGGTGCACTGATGCCAAATTTCTTGAAATAGCTGGATTAAAGCTCTGATACATATAGTTTTTTTTTATCATTTATGAATCCGAAGACTAGATATGAGCTAGATAAAGGGTCAACCTTCTCTAAATATAGAAGCATTTTAGGCTCCACTGAGCTTTTAGCTATCTAGTCTAGGTTGAACAATTGTTTCGAATCAAATGTCGCTGAGACTTGCTCCAAGCTGTTGTGTTGTCAAACTGTTCTTTCAAGCTAACTGCACTGTCGAGCCATCAACCGAATCGAGCTAAGTTACCAAACCATCAACTACCAAATAATTTCTTCACAATATTGTTTGGGGTTGGAGTTGAACTCATGACCACTTTAGTCATGAGCAAGGTATCTACCAACTCTACTAGGGTTGGTTGGTCTCTGATACATATAGTTAAGGTTATGATTATGGAGCTGCTTAATCGGTAGGTAGATGGGAATGGGTGAATTAGGAGCATAAGTGCTTACAATGCTGCCAATATATAGAAAGTATATGTTGTTCAGCTTGTAAAACATACTAGGAACACTTGCTATAAATCAGAATTCTTTCCATAAGATGGCTTGCTCAAAATGCGTTCCTTTTGAAGAATCATGACTCATGCTACCTATGTCAAAGAGGGCTTGAGCATAATGTCTTGTAAGTGTACTTTTTAAAGAATGTTGTATGAGAGAGGACAATACCAAGTAGCACTGATCTTTGGATAGTGTTCATTAACAAGATGGTTTAAAGGATTAGTGACTGAAGAGAATCCATTAGACATGCCTTCTGCATGTCTCGTTTTTACAAAGAATGTTAAATGAAAGAGGGAAACTGAGGAAAACGTGGATATTGTACATTTTGCAAGATACCCCTTCTAAAAGGACTAGTATCTTCGTATGAGCTATTAGACATTAGTTTTTTGTGTCTTTTTAATCATTATAGTTGATTCTTATTGACCATGTTTTTCTAATTCCCACTTTGAAGACAGTGATGAACAGGGTGACCGTGCTAGACCTTTGCCTGTCATTAAGGAACTGAAGCAGGCAACTGATGTCACAGTAAGGAAGGAAAGCCCGGCATGGGATTACGTTGTATGGCTACTCCCTTTTCCTAATTCTACACATGTTGTCTGCCGCATATTCACTTAATGTCATTGAACAACTAGTTATTTTTTCAATAATGTTGTTTTCACATAAAGAAATAGTTTTTCCTCAAAACTGGTTCTTCTCATTTTCTACAACATTGGTCTTTTCCTTTGTTTTTCTAAGGAAAAAGATGGATGGAAATGGACCAAGCCTCCACCGGAAAGCAAAAAAGCATTGGCCACTGGAAATCCCGAAGAGAAAAGAAGTGGGAGGAAATCTAAGGGGCATGCTAATAACTCTGTCAGAGAGAAACTTTTAAAAGGTTTAACTTTAATTAGCATAAACATTTTCCTTAGGTTATTAATGTTGATTCATTCTCTTTTTTCCCCCTTAATCTGTATTTCTCCAGTTTAATATCATTGGTCGGTGCTATTAGATAGTTTATTTTACTTTTTGCAGAATTCAGCTGTTTAATTTGTCGTAAAGTGATGAGTTTTCCACTCACAACACCATGTGCACATAACTTCTGCAAGTCATGTGTGTTGGGGTCATATGCTGATCAGTCCTTTGTGCGTCAAAGAACACGTGAAGGAGGAAGGACTCTTCGAGCACAGAAAATTGTCAAGAAGTGTCCCTCTTGTCCTAATGACATCTCTGACTATCTACAGAATCCTCAGGTATACTACTGGATCATGACTGAAATGACTTAGTAAATAGATGAATGATTTCTTTTATGCTAAGCCTCGTCTATCTGATTGCTTATACCAGGTAAACAGAGAGCTCATGGATTTAATAGAATCACTTCGGGATAAGACCGAGGAAGATACTATCATTGAATCAAGTGAGGAAGGGAGTGATGTTGGGGTGAAGTATTGTTTGGATGAAAAGAAATCAATTGACAACGAAGAAGATAAACAAATTGAGGATGGCAAGAGAGCAGATGGGGAAGAGCCTGACGCCACAGAATTTATGCATCTTGAATCTGTAGATGGTGATTCTGAGGTCCATGCCGCAAATTCGGAGTTGGATGAAGCAGATGAAAAGGATTCACGAAAGACCGCAAGGAAAGCCACAAACAAGTACTCACTCAAGCGGAAGGAAACTTCTGCTCCAGAGAAAGCTACTAAGAAAGCTAGAAAGGCGTCAGGGTCTCAGAAGTGATGTAGGAGACTAAAGTTTCATGATAAAGAAATTGATGCAGATGAAGAGCAGCTCAACGGTACTGAGAAATATAATCCATCTGCCATGCAGATTGAAAAGCACACCTAGTCTGATCAAGATTAAGACGATTCCACTCATTATTATGCTTCTTACATCTTCCATTCCTAGATCTGGCATGTAATCGCTCTTGTTCCTCAAGAATTATGTTTTCGAATGCCTTCTATTTTGAGCCTTATTAGTGTCAATGCTTTGTTCAGGACTATCTTTTCATTTATACTTCTTCTATTTTGCTGCATTCCATGTTTGTTCAAACTTGACGATTGCTATGGGCATTCATTTGTTTTCTGCAAGAAAAGTAGAATTATATTACCTCAGAAAGTGGGTGCAAAAGCATTAGGTGCTCGGAGGGAGGCTTGGCATATCTCTCTCTATATAAGATCTACTAAAGAATTAGGGACTAAGTCAACCCGAATAGAAAACGTAACTTTGATCCTGTATTAAGTTGGCTAACCAGTTTGATACCTGATTTGCCTCCCTACAGTAAGAAAAAGAGACAGGATAGAAATACGATACAATCTTTTGAACATCCCATCATAACATGTCGCCGCTTCTGTGGGACATTTGCATTATTGCAAAGAATCTAGATAGATAGAGATTATGAGTTTTATATTTCAGATAAAGTAGCATAGTAATATTTAAACTCATGAATCTTTCCTCCTCATGCTATATTAGCTTACTAATTACTCTAAAATTTTAAACCGTTGAGAAATAATAATTTTTTATATTCTAACAGTATGCTCTCATATGTCTAATATATATATATATATATATATATATATATTATACACACACATATATTATTCAATTATGTAAAACTCATTTGAACATTCTTCACGCACGTGCAGTGCACCACGTGCCGGTAGAATCTATCGACGTGAAACAAAAAACCAACGGTCGGATGCGTCCCATTCCAACGCACTCGCCCTCCCGCATGCGTCGCTTTCAGTCCTGACACGTGTGAGATCATCACCGATGAGACCCCGTCCCATGGCCCAAAAGAGAGAAGGCGGGAAAAAGGCCTCAAAGTACGGCAATCGATAAAACCACTCTTTATCTTTCTCTTATCCACTCTCTCTCTCTCTCTCTCTCACTAATTAATTTCTTATTATTTTTCTTTCTTCTGTCTTCGCAGTGACACAAAGATACCTCACACAGTCCCATGAACTTGCACGCAAATCAAAGGGGCTTTCTTTATGAGTTTTTGACCAAACTAGCCCTGTTTTAAATATTTTTTACCAATATAAACGGCTCCTTAAATTTATTATAAAAAGAAACCGTAGCTTTACTCATAAACCTTTTACCTTTAAGATAAAATGCTACTAAGATAAGAGTTTTTAATATAAAAATAAAGTTTTAATTTAAGTAGTTAAAATACTAACATAAACGAATTCTTACCAGTAAAACAAACGCTAAATATTTTAATATTTTATTATAATAAAAAAAATACTGAACTAGTCAACGAATAAAAATGTAAAATACTTCGGTATTACTACAGTAAAAAAAAATATGTTTTTTGGTAATAAGTTCAAGGGCCAACCTACTTTGGTAAATAAAAATTAAATATAAAGCTAGTTTGGTCGATCACTCTTCTTTATCTCTTTATCAACTTTATTATTTGATATAATCAAACTTTAGTTTCGTTGATGGAGTTTTTGACTAAACTAACCCTGTTCTAAATATTATTAACCAATATAGACCGCTGCTCAAATTTATTATTATAAGAGGCCACCAAAAATGTTAAATTTATAATTATTTTATATTTAGGATAAAATGCTATTAAGATAAGAGTTTTAAATATAAAAGTAAAATTTTAACTTAACAAAACACTAACTTAGATAGATTCTTACCAAATAAAACACTAAAATATTTAGCGTTTTAACGTAAAGATGCTGAACTAGTCAAAGATCGAATGCTAAGTAAAAATCCAGTTTTGTAATAAGTTTGAGAGCAAGCAATTTACTTTGGTAAATAAAATTTAAAATAAGGCTAGTTTGGTCAGTCACTCCCATTGATGCACCTCTTTCATCTCTCTTTCTAAAGATGGTTTAGAAATGTAATACCTTTATTGGTTAAAGAGAACTAGGGGAGAATGTTTGAGAGGAGATCGAGCGGCATGGGTTTTGGGCTTCTCTGAAAATGGCGAGATAGGGATTTATTCTCCCAGTTTTTATTTTATTTTATTTTAACCTGGAATGGGTGCTTTCAAGCTAAGCTTTGAATTTATTTTGGAAGGAGGGAATATTGCAGTTCTTCTGCTTTATTAAGTTGGTAGTTTCTGAGGCGAGGAGAGAAAGAGAGAGAGAGAGAGAGAGAGAGAGAGAGAGAGAGAGAGAGAGAGAGAGAAGGAAAGGAAAGGGAGGGCAATGCCAACTTTCTCTTTGCAGTTCTTTAATCATTTGGGGTTCTGGTGGAAGGTCAGATAAGTGTGGGATTGCAAAGGCTCAGTTTTTATCTGTTAAAGGAGTTAACTTTTGCGTGGGTTTTGAAGGCTTCTTCTCCTCATCTAACAACCTCAGAGAAATTCCTTTTACTGAAGGTATCTTGAAGGTTTTTCTTTGCTCTCTTTGACCCATCAAATTTAATTTTTGTATTCCGTATTCTCTTTGAGTTCAGGAGGAAAAAAAAAAAAATCCTATCTTGGGCACCTCTCTTTCACTTGAGAAGTTCTCTCTGATAGTTTTTGGAAGCTTGTCGAACTGTTTTCCTTTTAAAAACCCTAAGAAATTTGTACTTTGCTTAATCGATGTTCTCTGGAGAAGTCTATGGAGGTCCATTTGAACAATTTGTTTGCTCCTTTGTCCATCTGAGAGTACTCCGTTTGATTCCATTCTGCATAAATTTTGGACCTTCTTGTTCTGCTCTAGAAGAAAAAAGCGAGTGTGCTTAAGGTATGGTGCTTTAGCTTGTTGAAGGGCTCTTTCAATTTGTTGCTCCTTCCATGGAAGGGAGGAGCAAAAACCCTAGAAAAACCCTAGCTTTCCAGACCCTCCTAGTTTTTTTCTTCTTAGTCTCCCATGCCCCAGAAACCACCTACTCCCAGCTTCTCCATTCAGAGCCTATCTTCTCCCAGAGCCCAACACCTTCTCCCCCTTCTAAGATTTCCAAAACGCCCAACACCGCCCATCTGTGTCGAATCCTCCTTGGCATCCTCTTCGGTTCCCTTACTGGCTTCGTTCTTGCCGTCGTGTTCCTCTTCTTGATTCATCTCATCGTCCAACATACCAACCGCCCCCCGATTCTCAAAGGCCCTGTGGTGTTCTCCCCGGTAATCTCTCCTAAAGCTCTCCAGTTAGCCCTCTCTGGCGAAATGCAGTCAACCCAATTGCTTGGGTTGAGCCCCAATGGAAGATACTACCGAGTAGTCCTTGACAATGAGATGGATTTTGCAGTCAAGAGGCTCTTACCCAATTGCACAAATGCTTCTCCATTGCGGAATTCCAAGTCTGAGTGGAGAAGAGTGCAGCAGCAGCTTGAGATGCTGGCGAGGGTGAAACACCGGAATATGATGAGCTTAAGAGCATATGTCCGCGACCATGATCAGTTCTCACTGGTATATGACTACATTCCTGGTGGAAGCCTGGAGGATCTGATGAAGAGGGTGAGATCTCGACAAATTAGCCTTTCATGGGGTGTAAGGTACCGGATTGCTGTTGGGATGGTGGAGGCACTGAGGTACCTGCATTTTGAATGTGAGCCAAGGGTACTGCATGGAAACTTGAAGCCCTCAAATGTTATGTTGGATGAAGGGTTGGAGCCGAGATTGGGGGATAGCGGATTGGCTAGACTGTTAGCAACTAACTGCGATAATCCAGGCTCCTCTGACTATGTTGCTCCCGAGTGCTACCAGAGTAGCAGGTGAAATTCTCTTCTTTGTTTGCCAGTTGACACAAACTCTTCTCTTGGATTTTTTTAGTTTGGACTTCAATATTGGTATTTCTTTGCTTGTTATGCTCTGGTAGAAAATCTAAGTGATAAGCTGACTTTGTGTCCTCATTTTCTCCTCATCTCCCTGGGAGAAATTCTAGCGACAGTTCAAGTTGGTCTAAAATTTATATACTAGATTCTTCACATTTTGTTCAAAAGATGTAGTTTAGAATTATCTCTGGATACTGAATAATGGTTGTCAAACCAGTTATCATCATTATTTTGCACTTTCCAGCTTCTACATTTAAGGGTTGAGAGATTTTTTAGCAAAAATTACTTTATTCAGGGAGAAATAGTATGCGGATGAGTAAAATTGATATTTAAACTTTTGGAGGAAAGATGGTTGTTACCAATTTCTTTTGACCATGCTGATTTTGTTCATGTTAACTGTAAGAATATTGACTTCAGATGGTAATAGCTGAATTATGTGCATGCTCTGCAACTTTCTATCCTAACCTTAGTTTTGTATATCTATTTGTAAAACTCCTTTGTGTTAACATCTACCTTAATATACGCAACAATATAATGCAGGTGTACAGATAAGAGCGATATCTATAGTTACGGAGCAATTCTCGCTGTGCTGCTCACAGGGAGAGATCCATCCGATCCATCCTTCGCCAGAGAGACAGAGAGGGGAGGCTTGGCCCAGTGGCTGAGACACCTACAACAAGCTGGGAAGGCTATAGAAGCCCTAGACAAAGGCATCTTAGGGAAGGAGGGGGAAGAAGAGGAGATGCTGATGGCAGTCAGAATCACCCTCGTGTGCCTATCAGATATGCCTGCTGATCGACCGTCCAGTGATGAGCTTGTCAACATGCTTACTCAACTACATAGCTTCTGATATCACCCTTAAACACCCAAGTACAATGACTGAGTGATTTGAGCATAGAGATTAAACTGTCGGTGTTGGTTATAAAGACCTCTAAGCAAAAATGATCTCGTCAAGTCCTCTTAATGTCGTCTGCGATTATTGATTCAGGTCTTTGTGGGTGTTAGTGTTCTTCAATTTGAGGCTTAAAATCTTTCTGGTACTATCTGCAATCCTTGTATTTAGACTGAGGTCTTTAGCTTTCTGGTCTTCTCCTTTTTAAGCCCTGAGCAATGTGAATACATGTTATGTTTTGAGATCATTCAATTTTTTCTTTTTCCTTTTGAACAAAGAGTCTATTCACTATTGATGCTTTTGAAGTTCTACTTAGAAGTGTGCTCTAACTATAAATAATTATCCCATCTCTTTGATCAATGCTGTCTTTATTTTTGTGGTTGGGTTTGACACTCGGATATTGCTTTTATCATCTGTTCTCAGCTTTTATGGAACCATTGATGGCATGGATACTTTGGGGAACATGAAAATGCTGTGAAAAGGGCTTGCAGTCATGCAAGTGGAAAGTGGAAAGTCAGTTTTATTTTTCTTCGATCTTTTTGAAGGCTTGGTTGCAAAAGGTCACAAAGAAAAATAAAGGGAAACAAAAGGAGAGGGAAAGTAAGTGTTGGTGTTGAAAAAGATTGCCATGGTAAATTCAAAGATCTTTAGTATCAAACCATGTATTCATTCAAGTGGTAGACTTCTTTAAGCCTTTCAATTAAATGGGAATCTTGGGAATGGTATTTGTAGAGTTTGCACTTCTAATTGAACAACTTTTAACTGTAAGTTCTTGACACCATTAGTTTGAAAAGATTACAGCTTTCATTCATAGAAGATTAATGTCTGGATAATGAATGATGGCTTCGAAATCCCTACTCAGTTTACTATCCGGAATATTTGCGGCAGTTAAGTCATTTGAATTCCTTTTGCAACAATAGCAGTCACAGAAGAAGGAATTTTAAATGTCCTTCCTTAATCCTTACAGTGAGTCAATTATTTTTAAATGTCATCAGGCATGGCATCTTTATCTATCATTTCTTCAAATAATGATTCACTTTATAACGATTAATCTTGAGGGAGATTTAAGTAATTGTAGTTACGTTCTCATTTTGCCAATATGACTCGTCTTATTCTATTTCGATTAATCTTATGTTCTTAGCATTGCATATATATTGGCTAATGTATCAGCAAAATAAGATAAATTAGGAACTCATGCACTTCAGAAGAAGCGAGTATCATCTGGGTAGAAGGTTAGTTCAATTGGCTTTTGATAGCCTTACAGAAGACCAGATTCAATCTACACACCTCTAGTAGATGATAAATATCAAGTACCAAATGTATTTAAATATAATACTTTAGACCAACTATATAACATAGGAAGTACCCCATAAATGAGTAGAGGAAATATCTGACCCAATTACTTGAGCAAAAAATGCATCTTACCAAGAGGAAGCACTGCACACCTTGCAGGCTTGAACAATAGGAGACTAAATCTAATAATAATCGCGTAGTGCAGCTTCAGACTAATGTTGACACGAGTGGTTGGAAAGCGATCAAGAGCCATTCTGCAAATGTTTCACCCCCTCAACCTCTGAAAGGAATCCGTTCTCGAAGAATGCTGAATGGAGGGCTTTAACACATTGTTTAGCCTCGTTATCATGAACTATCAAGGAAATGTTCACCTGTTTCGTGACATGCATTAGACTGGCAATCATAAAACTGTTGATGAACTTGATTAGGAGGGGTGGAAGGAACAAGTACCTTTGATGCCCCTTGTGATATCATCTGGACGTTGACTCCATTTTTCCGTAGAACATTAAATGCCTGACATGCATAATGCGCACAGAAAATGCAAGGAACTAAGCAGAGCAAAAGAGGAAATGGAGGGAGAGCATCAATCTCATTTAAGAAGGGTCTCATACCTTTTCAAGTATCAAAGAGGATCTCTGCACATTTCCAATAAGGGAGATTATTGATCTGTGCTGAAGTAGATGAACAACTGCAATCTTCTCAAGCTCTTCCACCACATGGTCAAGTTCCTGCCAAGTTAGATTGGATAAATAAATCAGATCACAATGAAGACAGTGTTTTCCTGTCATAAACCAGTTTCTCAAGAAAAAATAATGAATTATTTATTAATCAGGAGTTGCTTCCAGAATTTACAAACAATGATGTAAACAATGAACAGAATATCAATTTTGATTTCCAAACTTGCCTGTTGGATTAGCTCTCTACTCCATAGTTTTGACGGATCTAATGTCAAAGAAATACTGACTTCGCTAGTAGCAACAGAATCAACAGAGATACCCAAGTCTTCGAAAATAGAGAAAACCTAGTCAAAGGAACAAAAAGTTAGAAATTCAAAATAATGAAATAGTGGGGTAAGATAATGACGTGTTCTCTACCTTTGCTAGAAATCCAAACTGGCCAAGCATACGAGTGCTCACTATATCCAGCATTGTGATATTTGATTTCAAAACTATACTAGTTAGTATAGCCTGAGAAAGGAAAAAGAACCAGAGAATAGTAAAATGTGAGAAAACCAATAAAATAACATGAAGTTGAGAAGACCAGTGAAACATCACCAAGCTGCTACAAAGTACAAACCTTTGCCATATCTCTTTCCTTAGTGATGAGAGTACCTGGAGCTTGAGGGTTGTATGAGTTTTTAACTCTAACTGGAATATCACCTTCTCTAGCGGGTCGCATTGATTGTGGATGCAAAACCTGAAATTGATATGTATCTTCTATATAAGTGAAGAATACATTTGTATACTTCCTCCAACTCTCCAAAGATGAGTAAGCGTAGTACATATTGCTGCCTTTCTAGATAACTACATAGAAAGAGTGAGAATGCAACAATACCTGTGCACCAAAATAGGCAAGTTCAGCTGCCTCCTCAAATGTCAAATATGGTACAGGCTTCGCATTTGGGTAAATATTAGGATCACAAGTCAAAACACCATCAACATCCTTCCAAACCTGCACAATTAGGAGATGTCAATATCAATCAATACTCTATAACGACAAAAAGCACCATAAAAGGGCATCAAAGAATATAAATAAGAACAATAAAACACCACTTCAGCAAATAATTGAGTTCAGGACAAGAATAATGAGCTTTTTTGGAAAAAAAACTAGCAAAACAATTTTTATCCTTTCCAATCTGTCTTACAATGGACCTGAATTTCTCGTAGTCCCAGAGCTTTACCAATGGCTGTAGCTGTCAAGTCACTACCACCTCTGCCTAAAGTAGTGACAGCACAAGACTTCCAACCCTGCATGTTGAAGAGGATCTTGTGAAGAATTGAAGGCCAATGGATTGTGGAGATATCTTAAAGCTTCTCCGAAAGAAAATAGTTATTTTGGGAAAATAGACCTTTCCAAGAAAACCAGTAACAATCGGAATTGCAGGTTCATTGATCCAATCTCCATGCAACCTCTTTGCAATGGCAGGATAAGTTGCTTCCAAGATGTCCGCATTAGTAAAGTCGTCTGTTGTTATGAACCCAATATCAAATGCATCATACTGCAAAATAGTTTGCCAACAGGATAATTAGCTATTTACTAAGATATGAATGTACTAGCAACAGATATTGTAGAGAGTAGAGACTAGCTGACATGTACGATTTATTAAAGAAGAGCAGGGGTCCGGGGATATTCCTCTCAGCTTTGTTACCAGATGATACCAAATGATACCAGAACCATATTATTTAGAATGTGAAAAGGAAGCCACAAAATAATCATGAATTTTGGTGTCACTGTATGAAAAGGAGTTGAAGAATGATGAATCTAAGAAGTCAGAGAGCACTTTTCCTTGAACTGATGAATGACACAAGTAACCATATGCATCATGGTCTTTGTAAGAAGTTATCCAGTAGCTAAACAATCAAAAAAGAACAAAGAAAAAAGATTCCAATTCCTAAGCAATGTAAGGTTGAAGCAAAGTCACCATCAAATTGAACAGTCTCTAGTTATAGGTTGCCGTGATGTCTCAGAAGTCAGAACTGACTGAATAATAGATTGCTACACTTAAAGATAGGAGAAAGTTCAATGCATCAGCCCTCCCGATCATCTGCTCATTCTGTTGACTTCTTCAAATTTGGAGGTTTAGATCACACGAGAAACCTATACTATGCAACCAGTGAATCTGCTAGTCCCTAATATGAATGATATACTTTTCAATGGATATGATGTACCTGCCGTGCTTTTGTACCAATTTTGTTCAAATATGCAGCAAAAATCCTCGTAGACATGCACTCTCCAAATGAAACTAGATAGTCTCTTGTTCGAAGTGTCAGTTCTTTCATCATGGCAATACCTTTCAAAAGTTGCTCCAGTTCGTCCAATAGAGCTGCAAAGTTCAGCATAGAGCTAGATAAACATAAAATTGGAAAGCACATGCGTAGTAAAAACGTTGTCAAACAATAAGATTTGCATGTTGTTGGTGAAAAATGTTATCAATTCTGTTCTAAATAGATCATGGTAAACAGAAACCATGACACCAATAAATCCTCATTACGAATAGCACAATTCTAAGAAACCAAAAGACTAGCAGCAACTCACCAGATATAATAGACCTATCTAGCTCAAGTTCATCAACTGTCCTGAACAAAATGAAATAACAAGCAATTAAATAAAAACAGTCTAAACCAACCCTACCAAAAGAGATTAGCTATTCTAAGAAAATATAGAGAAAGTAAAAGGTTGATATACTTGAGATGCGACTCTTTTATGAAGCCTAACTCATCAATTTGAGAAACATTGGTAACCCCACAGCTTACTGCTTTCTCCCCAGCCTACAAATCGAAGAGCCATTAGCAAAAACACGAATACATCCTCCAAAAACACTGAATTATAACAAAAAGGGATGCATAATACCAATAAAAGTTTATTCGTCGTCTTCCCCATCGCAGATAGAACGATCACCGGCCTTTCGTCCGGAAAACTGAGGATGAGTTCGGCGACTTCACGCATCCTCTCAGCCGACGCGACCGACGATCCCCCAAACTTCATCACTACGCTCAGCTGGGCGGCGCTCCCGTCCGCCCCATGCCGCAGTGCCACATCATCCTTCTCTACCACAGCAGACACGAATGCACCTGCCTCGCAGCAAACCTTCAAACCTCTCCTCGTGCTCACCCCCTCCCTCCTCCTACAGATCGACTTCAACGATGACTCTACACCTAATCTACTCCTAGAGCTAGCTGAGATAGAGAGAAAACTAAGTGAATCCCTCGCGATTCCAGCACAATGAGCCCGGGCGCCAAATTGGAGAGCCACTGCCATAATTCAAGCCAAAGGAGTTGCTTTATCTCACGGATCCTGCATAAGAAACAGATCTTTATCTAATCGACAGATTCCAATGTCGACAAATGGTAACATACAAGCCAAAACAAATTAAGAATCTTTCAAATTTTCACACAAATCCAAAATCTTGACCGAAAGCATTACAGGTATGTCCGCGTAGAGCGTTGCACCTCGAAATCAGAGAACCCAGAGAGCGAGAGAGAAAAAGTAAGCGTTTAGTTCCTTTCTCCGATCCCGAGGTGGAGCTCCGAGGGGGGAGGGGGGAGGGGAGGGGGAGGGGGAAGGGGAGAGAGAGATTGAGCGCGGCGGCGTGGAGCGGGACAGGTAGGAGAATGTAGAAATAGCGGAGGAGGAAAAAGAGAAAAAAAACGAACACTGCCGCATACTTCGTCCACTGCTGTCGGAATGGACGGCCCAGATTCGACGCTGACGTGGATCCCGTACGCGGCGCAGTGGAGGAACGTCATGAAGCGGATTTACTTTATTTATTCATAGTGCTTTCCTATATGCTGACCACAAAATTTATGTTGATAACTTTATTAGTAAGTTTTAATCATACCGTACATTTTCGCTAATTTTCAAATAACACCCAATAATTTTGTAACTACTAACTATACTCCTTATTCTTCTTGTAATTTTTATATAATATTCTATTATTATTTTCAATAACAACTATTAATCCAAATTTATAGTTTACATAGCTCTACTAATTAAATAACTAAAATATATTTAAATTTATTTTAATAATCTTTTATTTGAAAATGATTGAATTTACTTATATGATAGTGTTATATAAAAATTATAGTAAAAAATGAGTAGCCTAGTCATAAAATTTCAACAAAAACATTAAATAAAAAAGAGATTAAAGCTTTGGGAAGAAGACCTTTTAGCATATTCCAAACACTGTCGGTGACTTTTAGTGCTTAGGCGACTATGATGCGTCTACAAAGTGGAAATATAGCAAGAAAATCAAATACGGCACCAAATGTCGATAAATAAAAGAGATGGAAAGTAGAATTGACTTGTTAAACGTCTCAATCCTACTTACAGCGTCGAGTATATATATGCATTAGAGACCAAATAAAATAACAACGTTTTGTTTTGCTTATGTTCACATTATTCGATGATTAGATCTGACCAAATCTTAACTAATCCACCTGTGACATACAAGGGCATCATTTCGGCAAGGAATTTCTAATCAAAATGCAAAAAGTGATACAAGATTTCATGGGTTATAGTATGTTTCAATTAGAAACTGTCAAGAGAGTAGTTAAAAATAAGACGATGGAAACTTTACGAAATATTCAGCTGCCTATGTGGAGAAAACAAAGGTGCAATTCTTATGCACCAAATAAATAAGCAAGCAATGAAGCAAAAAAAATCTAAATTCCACAAGTAAAAACAATCCACTCACATGAAATGATAAAAGATAGAGATCAATGAAAAGCTCAGGAACTCTACATCACAGTATGTGATATGCTATTAACCCCAGGACACCTCAAAGTCTATCCCAAATGGAAAAGAAAATCGCTATGCCACATGAAGCACGTTTTACAATAACATAGAAATCACTGAAGGAATCAAAGGCTTGATACAATTACATCCTTGGGCAAATCTACAAAATGTATGAGGGCAGATGGAGCAGCTGACACACCATTAGCAGTAGTATGTTTGAAGAAGCTTTTGCAGAACCTGTGGGGAAGCTGAGTTCCCAACCTTTTCAAACTCGTGGTTGGAAGAAACAAATTCATGTTAACAGAAAGAGGGAAACGAAAAACAGCTACTGCTAAGAGTTTTCTGTGCCTGAAGGATTTTGATCAATTTCTCTACGGGAGGCTTCCCACAACTGCTGCTCGATACCCAACTTCCTCAGCTCTGTTAGACCTCTCTCCACTGCAACAACAAATTATATCACACAACCTTTTATAATATTTGGGTTACAGGTTGAGTTGACAAGAAAATGCATCTTCTAGATATATGGAGTAAGCTGAGACCGTGCTCAGTAATACATCAGTAAGTATTGTGCTTTCTGATCACCAGACTATCCAGGACTCATAAAAAGAGCTATAACTAGTATCAAGACAAAATATTGCATGTAGCCATTAATAGTTCTTACTAGACATGCATGTTGGACAACAAAAGCTGTGTGACAGTACTGCATCTCCTCATAGGAAAAAAAGAAAAGAAAAGAAGGAAAACTAAAATTACTGCAGGATGGACTCTTTTTCTGTACGGAGAGAAACTAAAAGCAAATGAGCTACTAATGGGAATAGAGTAAGGAATATGACGTCATTACCATCAATGGCGTCATGAGAAGTAGGTCTCTGACCGCTGCGACCAATCCAAAATTGCAGCCGTTCTTCAGCAATATCTTCTTCTACTCCATGAGTTTTGGCTCTTCTCCAGAAGTACATAAGCCATGCCTGCTTGAACGTAACATCTTCGGCCTCCTCTAAGTTTAGTTCTGCAAGATTTACCAAGTCAATTATGCAATGCCTGTCAGCATCTAGTATCAAACAAAAGCAGTAGGGAATAAAGCTGGAAAATCATAACTCAATAAATACAGTAGTCATATATCAATTGTTCCTTTATATGCACTTTGATCATTTGAAAAGCATATGAATATCTTGTATCAGAAAGATAAAAATGGTATGAACAGTATTCGGTGAAAATAGGAGAAGCTTTACCAAAGGCCTCAAAGAACTTCGACTCCCCAGGTGCTTTAAAATCTGTACACATATGAATCAGATGTGTAACATATTTGGGGCCAGGATGATGGCATCACCATAGTAGAAACAACATGAAAAATAGTGATATTGTTTTGCAATTTTTATGAGTCAATGAACCTGAAGTAAATTGTCGAATTAAGTTTGGCCACCGATGTTGACCCAATGCAAGCACAATAGCATCCTCCACCTTGAAGTCAATGTTCACAAAGATATGGAAACACAAAAATCAACATTGATAGTAGATACTGAGGAACAATAAAATGACAGTAGAAAGAGATGTGATGCCAATTTACAAAAAGTTCCTACAAAATGCATCATTTTACACAAAATAGAGGGATATTACTGGAAGTACAACCAAGAACAGATGCACAAAATTAAGCATGAAAAAGTATATACTACGAGTGAAGGATTTCAGGAAACCTTCAAAGATGCAAGTTCTCTTAGGCCCATTTCAACTGATAGCATGCTCTCTATATTGTCTTCTCCAGTAAAGTCATTCAAATCATGCATAGGTTTATTTCTTCTGTCAGAATCATCTCGACCTGTTTGTATCAAACAGGAAACAGAAAGAGCACATCCATCATTGGAGTACTCTAAAAGAAATCTAAAAGATAACACTAAAGTCATGTTAGTCACAGATTAAGATTACTTGCCTGGGCTAGGTGATTCTTCCTTAGCCTTCTGACCAGACGAAGTGACAAATTCAACAGGAACAGGAGCTAATGATGACCAATATTCATACTTTGATGCAGCAATATCTGGGTAGATACCTACAAGTAAATGCAATTAAAGACAACAGCCTCTGTAGTAACTAATTAAGGACGATCTATAGAAAAAAACAAGGAGTTTTTCATTCATACCCTACATGATTGAGTCATTCTGGTTCAAACCACAACTTTTCACTATTTCTAGACTGAGCCATGTATTTCCTAAAAGTGTTCAAATATCACCCCCTATTAGTCTAGTAAAGGTTTAACCTTACCCTTGGTTAACTTAACACACCTACCAAATTACTAAAATGCCTATGATCTACCTTGGTCAGAACCAAACAAATAACAATCTAACCAAGTCAAACTCGACACTCTAATTGTTGGTTGGAGGAAAAAATTGTAATGGCCAAATCTTTTATCACAAGAAACAAGGGCATTTTGGGCTTACAAATATTAAGTTGGGACCTTCTCATCTTCAAGTTGTATTCAAGACAATATGATATTGTAACAAAAAGGCTTGAAGATAATAATGATTTTGATGATCCAAAATATTAACAACTGATTAAGACTGCTTAATCAAGAAAATCAGAAATCATCAGGCAATCTGCAGTAAGCAGTAGACATCTTATGTACACTTATAAAAACAATGAGTCAGTGTGCATCTTCATCATGGCTTAAAAGAGTAAATGAACAAAGTCAACGGACTGAATCTATGAAAGGAATCATCTCATAATGTAAGAACCCGTAATAGGACAGAAAATTACCATGTTGGACAGCTAAACCCCAGTACCGAGCAAGCCAACACCTTTTAAGAACAACTTCTTCCTACAAGAAATATGGATATAGAATAAATAGAGTTCAGTCTATAACAAAATGCCATAAAATTTTACTATATATATATATATCTACAAACCCTCTCTTCTTGGGTCAAGATCATTCTCTGTGTGATTGATTGGAGTGCCTTCACTTCTGATTCAGCTTCTTTAAGCTGCTCAATGGCTGTTGCAACCTCTCCTTTAGCAGACTATTCAAGATATTAAAGCCAAGTAGACAATCAAACAATAAAAAAGTCACATTCACATAATCACGAGATTAAAATTGTTTGAAGACATGTAAAGTTTTAGAAATAATCGCCAACTGTTCACTTTGTTTCAAGGAGTACCTCTACTTCTTGCTTTAATGATGTTATTTCCTCATCTCTCCCATCCTTTGTATCTTTAGCAGATTTAAGTGCAGCCTGGATTGAAAAATAGATCACCCTTAATTAGTTTAAAGACACCATCTGAAGAATGTTCGAGGAGCTAAAATTTTGTTTGTATATCTTATGAGCATCAACTTGTTTCTTTCTTAACTTGTTTCTTTCTTATTTATTCGGTTAAGTCATCTGATGAAATTGTTAAGCATGGTCATTGATGCTGGCAATAACATTAAAAAACACTGTAAATGAAATCACAATATCAAATTGTGCCAGCCAGCTTCATATTTAAGTATAACCTGATAATTAATTGTGATATAAACCCCATTTTTTCACTATTTCAAGATCGACAAAATGGTGGCAAACACCCTCAATAAATTTTAACCTTGAACTTTTGTCAAGAGAGATAATAAATATCTGAATGTTATTCTAGTTTTAAATGTTAGTGGATTCCACACCTAAATGCCCTTGTGTTCTTAAAATCCAAATGAACCTACATGAAGAGATCTAAAGAACCTTCAATACCCTCAAGGTTGAAGAAAAAACTCAAAAAAACATATATTGAGTCAATAATATGAGGAAGGAAAGTTACTAAGATCGTATTAAAATGAATGGTTTATTGGAATATGGTGAGCCAAATTTTAAGGGGCAACAAAGAGACTTGCACAAAACACAAGTTGATACTGCAGGGTTAGATAAGCCAACAATAAACTACATCCATCCATAATTACCTCTCTCTGGCGGAGTGCGGCTTCTTTCCTGCAAATTAGTCAAGTAAAACATCATGGTGCTAATAGAGTAAAGGATGCAGCCAAGTAAAATATCATGATGCGAATAGAGTAAAGCATTACAAAATGTAAAATGCAGAGCTAGAATAAAGTGAAGGTTGCCAACGAACTGTACATAAAGAATGATATGAAACCTGCTCAATAGCCGAGCTTCCAAAGATACCCCTTCTCCAAGAGCAGCAACCTGCATAACTAGAGATTAACTAATGATGATTTAAAATTGTAACTACACCATCAAATATTTATTCATCTTAGATATATTTCACATAAAATATTAAATATCAAAGCCTACTTCTTTCTTTATGCATTTGATGACCAAGATCCATCACTCAAGTATACAAGCCTTTATTATCTACTTTAACAGGAATAATGCACCCACACGGAGTAGGATAAGTATTTATAAGAAGATAAGATGATCACATGTTCCCTTAGATATCAAAATTCAACAATTAGTTACAGAAAAGCACAATTTGCCCAATGCTGTAAGATCAGGAAGGAAAACTCATCAATCATTCTCATGAGAATACATAGGTAGCAGCTGCACACAATGTTGCAAGCAGTTGATAGTCTGGTGAAAACAACATAAAAATGTAGGAGATTCTAACAAGTGAGTGTGAGAAAATCATCTGATGCTTCAGAATAAGCATATGTTACAGATATAAAGTCCAAGAAACTTCTAATGTTTCTGCCAGAGGGGAATATTGGACATCCTCAATGAAGAAGTTTGCTCCAGTTCTGAGATATAGGATTTACAGCTATCATAGCTAACAAGAAATAAAATTCAGAAATATTACGAAGTAACCTGTTTCTCAAGCTCCCTAGCCCTGGCCTCTGATTCCTCACATCTTACTTCAGCAAGTCGCAACTGGATAACAAATTTATAGAGTAACTTAATGCTGTTTACCACCAAAGAGGTCTCATGATATAGAGATTCAGAGTACCTTTCCCAGGATGTTCTCATTTTCTTCTTGTAGCATATCAAGCTGCAGGATGAGCAGAACTCAGTGTTTGTAGAGTCCCAAAAATAATGATTTCAATGATAACTTCTCAATCTTCATCTTTATAGATTCTAAGAAGAGGGTAAAAAGAATGATGCTTAGACTATACCTCATCTTGGAGTGCAGAAGCCTCACGCTTAACTCCTGTTTTTCTCAAATCTGCTGGAAACCTGAAGCAGAATGAATCAGCTTATACAACAGAATATCATCTAGCAATGTTTTGAAACCTGCTACTCATGGAAGAATCAACCTATTATAGCAGAAAAAAAAAGGTGGGCTTTGTTGTAGCTTAATTGGTTGAATCATATCAGCGTATAACAGAGGTTATAAGTTCAATTTTCCTAAGAAATATTAGGGTTGGATTTCCCATTGTGATTTGTTTCTTAAAAGAGTTGGCTCAATTGTCTAACTCATATATCAAGGAGGATCAATCTTTTTATCTAGCCTAAAATTAACCTTCAAGCTCATGGTCTATTAAAATAAAACTAAATATAAGTAGCAGAACTTATATATGAAATAAGTGCAACATTCGAAGTTTTTTTTTCAGTCAATATTAAAAAGTCAAAAACAACATATTCTAAAATGAAAAGAAACATTGAATATTGGAAACACATATTCTAAAATGAAAAGAAATGTTGAATATTGAAAACTGTTTTTTAGCTTGGAACATTCACTTGTTAATTATGTTTATCCTACCTAGAAATCTTCATAAATAGTGGATTCCTTGCAATGGTTAAGACAAGTAGACAACTGCCTCCTTACCTATCACTTTAGCTGATAAACGAACTTCAGTAGAGCTAGAATGCTTTAAAATACATCATACAAAAAGGAAGAATGAAAGGATTCAAGACAAAAAGGAAAACAAGGATGAAAGTTTATCAAAAATTAAAGGAATTCTAGGAAATAGTGGCTCTTTTATAACGTTTAAAGTGACATTGCCATCCAATTAGTGGAATTTGCCAAAGAAACAAGTAAGCATCACGATACCTCTTCTTCCTGCGAACATCAGCTTGAGGTTCTATTGTTGGAATAGGTGATGGTGTTCTCAAAGACGTTTTACTTGGGGGCACAAATGTTGCTGCATGAGCAGAAACTGATGACCTTCCAGCAGATGTAGAGCGGTTAGCTGAGGTGTGCTCTACAAAGTTCCGAACTAACTAATCAAAAGATGACAGAACAAAATGAGCAAGAAACCAGCAACGAGGATAGTGAAGTAAGTCTTAGCAACATTAAAGAATTAAAAGCGTACATACCATAAGAACATGAAATCTTACTATACTTCTGAAAAATCATAATCTATACCAACACTTAGTCACACTATCAGTCAGGTCTATTTTGTAGTTCCATAGAGTTCCAGATCCCAATCGAATCATTCAGTCATTTGATGATCTGTTTTACATCCAATACAGTGAAATTGAACCTTAATTTGTTCTACACTTCTACTTTGATTTTAGAAGAGATAGTATCTACACTTGAGAGATGTAGTGCAAGAAAACTCAAAACAATCAAATTTCCTCATTGTTTCAGAACCACTTCCACCAAAAGATAATAATTGCAAATTTGTTCATTTATTTCTTTCAACTGAAAAAATACGAAATTCCAAATCTGTGAATCTATGAAAAGTACGCTTATGACGAAGAAAAAGGTTAATAAGTATCTTGCACCTTGCACACTCCAAAATTCATATTTTTCGTTAGAGAGGATCAACAATAGAATATGCTTGACAAAACAAATTTTTATATACTCTCAGATCATATGTGGAGGGAATTACCGCAGGAGAGGGAGAACGAGTTGACCTCCCCAACAAAGAAGTTGCAATCCCTCCACCATTGTTGCTGACCATTGCTGCAGATCGTGGAGTAGTGTAATTCAGTGTTGATGTGCCACTACTGCTAGTTGCTAAAAGTTTGTCCTCATAGTCCTCGCTGTCATTGGCGCTGATAGAACTCTGTGATGCCATCACTTGCGTAAGTGCCTCCAGCAAAAACCATAAGCACATAGAATCTTTTTGACTTCAGAAACCATAAATTAATTATTAGACCACACAGGAATGACTTTAGCAATCCAGTTGGATCTGCATCACTCAGAGTCATGAACTTATTTCTTCCAAAGTAAGTTTTTTTTTTTACTTTTGCTGGAAAAGTTGACCTTAAAGATACTTCCCAAACTGACCCTAAGAAATGTTAAAACTTAACATTTTCAGCATTTCATGTTTGCGCAATAAACCACTGAAACAAAACTAATTTAACATTTTCAGGAAGCAGTTGCCCTTCTCCGGATTTACCCGGTGAGGGTGGCGCTTGTGAGTCTAGTTTATATGCATAAAAAACACTAAAATTTTACAAATTTGTCAAAACTTAGATATCAAAATTAAATTTTAGTAGATTTAATCTTGCATCTCGTGCACTTTGATATTCATCATTAACACCAGCAGGATTCCACAAAATTATATCTTATATCCACTCGTGTCAGATCTGGAGGAAATTACCGCGGGTGACTGAGATCGAGTTGACCTCCCCAACAATGAAGCTGCAGCAGTCACTCTGCCGTTGCTGCTTGGCATTACTGCAGGTTGTGAAGCATAATACCTCAATGATGACGTGCTGCCACCACTGACTGCTGAAAGCTTATCTTCATAGTCTTCATCATCATCAACATCAGCATGATTTCGCGATGCCGTCACCTAAGGAATGGCTCCAACAAAAGCCATAAGCACATAAAATCTTACATGACTACAGAAACCACACAGGAATGCATGTTGCAGTAAGGTGAGTAGCCACACCACCATTACTGCCTCAAGTTTCTCCCCCCCCCCCCCCCACATAATCTTTGTACTATCAAAAGCTTTTATCCTAATAGCTTCGCCATCGACCTCGTTGTCAAGCTCGTCGTCGCCGCTCGGGCTACAACGAGCGGCGACCGGGAGCGGCGACGGCGAAGGTGTTACATTTTTCTCTCCTTTTCTTATGGTATGGCCGGCAATAGCCGCGGCACGTGTGGGCCGGCGGTTGGCCGTGCCACAGGCACGGCCATCATTGATTCAAACACTCCTAAAAACTCCATGATTAGACAGACATTCTGTAATACATAAGTACAGTACAGCTACAAAATCGACACATTTAAATTTTTTTCCAACTCGATGTGGCTATCAGTAATTTCATCTGTTTTTTACTTTCCTTCATATGATACAAACTTCTTGTTTATAATCCACAATAGGAAAAAAATTGTCCAAATCCAATTCCTAATCGCCTAATGATCCGTATCACATCAAATGAAGGAAACTTAATATTGAAATGTTCTATTTCAAAAAAATCAACAAGAGATTATTATCTGTATAGTCAACAGATACATCAAAGAAAAACTGGAACCAATTAATGCACCTCAAAATATGGAAAACACTTCAATTGAAAACAAGCAACTTCTACGAAAACTCGAATGTAAATATTAATAACTAAAACTTCGCGAATCGCACCATAAAAGACAAAATAGATATTCCACGAAATTAGTTCTTAAGACCGCTGAAATCATATGTAGTGGAAATTACCGCAGGTGAGGAAGATCGAGCCGACCTCCCCAACAACGAAACCCCCGTCCCTCCGCCGTTAGTTCTCGTTGTCGCCGCCGCAGGCCGTGGAGCACCGTACCTCCGGGGTGGTGTCACGATCTCGTCATCCTCCTCGTCGTCTCCTGCGTCGGAGGCGCTCTGCGACGCCATCACCTGCGCAAGGCGCGCGGCGGCCGCCCTCGCCGCCACGTTCTGCGTCCGCCGGACTCCAGAGAGGCCTCCCCCAACCCCCATCGACGCCGATCTTCGGTGCGCAGGAGAGAGGTTTCCCGGCGACGACGAGCCGTCTCCGCTCCTCTGCCGGCCGTACACGGGGCTTCCCGACCTTAACCTATCCATGGCAGCCGCCCGCGGAGGAAGTGGAACTTCTAGAAAAAGAGGAATAAGGGGTAGACGCCGTTGTATCGGGATCGGACGGTAGAGATCTCGTCGGTTGGATGGTGGAAGAAGAAGAGAAGAGACCTCTCGAGTCGTGAGAAGTGGAGGACAACGAAGTGGGAGGCAAGTAATCGAATCAACTAAAGAAGAGCGATGTTCTCGGTGCGTGCCCAGTGTTTGATCCGCTACAATTTTACTCGAACGGATATTTCTTGCTACCCTTGATCATTTCACGGTACAGATGATAACCGGTAGCGGGTTGGGATGGAACAAAGAGAGAGAAGGATAAAATGGAGCAAATCCGAGAAGGTGCTCTGTTTTCAGGACGTCTGGAATTATTTTGGTAAGTTTTTCCTTGGTAGGTGGGTGGACCACTAATTAGTATTCAAAACTGAGTTATGGGGGAATTATTGGGTAGTACTTCTTGGGTAGTTATTTGTTGGTAAGTTACTCAGATCGTCTGTGTCCCCAACTGCAGGGAAATTCCTGCAGCTATGGTTATAGATAACATAGTTTAGTAAGACATTTCTAAATGTCTTCTAATAACTGCCATATATAGTAGTGAAATCAGATAACATAAAGATAAACGACAGGATAAGGGACATAATTTAGGTTTTTTACAGATAAACCCTGCAATTATAAACTATTACGGACAGTTTCTATTTTTTTGTGCAGATTGTATCGGTTCCTACAAGCTGCTCTGTCGAGGATCCGCCATCAAGTTCGGTGCGGAAGCACGCATCTTTCTTTTTGGCAAGCAGAGGAAGAGAAGCCACCTCAAAGTTGCTACGTGAAGTGGAAATGGAATGAGGAAGCTCCCACATCCACTTCATTCCACCATTACTCTTCTTCCCATTCTACCCTTCCTCTCCACGCCCTTCTCCTCCTCCTCCCAAACCCTAACCCCCGGGAAGACCAACCTCTCCGCCCTCTTCTCGCGCGTCATCAATCCCTCCTCCGTCTCCTCATGGAATTTCGCCATCGCCGACCTGTTCCGGTCCGGCGATCCCTCCGCTGCGCTCTCCGCCTTATCCTCCATGCTCCGCCTTCGCCTCCTCCCGGACCGCTCCTCCCTCCCGCCCGCCCTCCTTTCCGCCGCTTCCCTCTCCGACCTACTACCCGGCCGCCAGCTCCACCTCCTCGCCCTTCGCCTAGGCCTCCTCCCCGACCTCTTTGTTGCGTCCTCCCTTGTCCACATGTACTCCCGCTGCCGCCAACCACTCGACGCTCGTGCCGCATTCGACGAGATCCCCAGTCCCAACCCCGTAGTCTATACCGCCATGATCTCCGGGTACGTCTATAACGATTTACCACATAAAGCCCTCGGCTTGTTCTGTCAGTTCCTCACCGAAGAGAATGGAGATGCAGTGGATGCCGCAGCTGCCGTCTCCGCCCTTTCGGCTTGCTCTCGCATTTTAGACAAGAGAGCCACGAAAGGATTGCATGGTCTTGTGGTCAAGATAGGGTTGGACACCAATGTAGGAGTGGGAAATACTTTGATCGATGCTTATGCGAAGGGAGGAGGTGATCTGGAGGTGGCGCGGAACATGTTTGATGGAATGCATGAGAGGGATGTGGTGTCGTGGAACTCGATGATTGCATTGTATGCTCAGAATGGGTTGTCCGCAGAGGCGCTGGATATTTTTTGTAAATTGTTAAATAGTGGAGGGGTGAGGCAGAATGCCGTTACATTGTCGGCAGTTCTCTTAGCTTGTGCTCATGCGGGGGCGTCTCAGACGGGGAAATGCATTCATAATCAGGTAGATATTTACTTGGTATTCTTTTAGTTGTATGAATTGAATAAGTTATAGTACTAAAGGAAGCAGCTTTATCACTTGATCATGTTAATCAATGCTTGAACATTAAAGTTGTCTCCCACAAATTACATGGTCTCAGGTGGTCAGGATGGGTTTGGAGGAGAACGTTTATGTGGGAACTTCTGTGGTCGACATGTACTGCAAGAGTGGGAGAGTAGAGATGGCTAGGAAAGCGTTCAATAGAATGAAGGAAAAGAACATCTTGTCCTGGTCCTCCATGGTTGCAGGTTATGGCATGCATGGCCGCGGCCCTGAAGCTCTTGAGGTGTTTGACGAAATGAGGAGAGCCAGAGTGAGGCCGAATTACATTACATTTGTGTCGGTCCTTGCTGCTTGCAGCCACGCAGGCCTTCTGAATGAAGGTCGGCATTGGTTCAATGCCATGAAGAAAGAGTTTGATATCAACCCTGGTGTGGAGCACTATGGATGCATGGTGGATCTTCTAGGGCGCGCTGGTTGTCTTGATGAGGCTTATGATCTGATTAAGGAGATGAAGATCAAGCCTGATTCTATTGTCTGGGGGTCTCTTCTGAGTGCATGTAGAATTCACAAGAATGTTGTGCTAGGAGAGATTTCTGCAAAGAAATTATTTGAGCTTGATCCAAAGAACTGTGGGTACTATGTTTTGCTTTCAAATATATATGCAGATGCTGGAAGGTGGAATGATGTGGAGAGGATGAGAGTCCTGATTAAGAAAAGAGGAATGGTAAAGCCACCAGGGTACAGTTTGGTAGAGCTCAAGGGAAAAATTCATGTTTTCTTAGTTGGGGATAGGAAACATCCTCAGCATAAAGAAATCTATTCCTATTTGGAAAAGCTTTCCATTAGGATGCAGGAAGCCGGCTATGTCCCGGATACAGGGTCAGTTCTCCATGATGTAGATGAAGAAGAGAAAGAAACAGTTCTGCGTGTTCATAGTGAGAAGTTGGCTGTTTCTTTTGCTATCATTAACTCAATCCCAGGAACCCCAATCCATGTAATCAAGAACCTCAGGGTGTGTGGTGACTGCCACTCGGCATTCAAGTTGATTGCCAAGCTTGTGGATCGGGAGATTGTTGTCAGAGACTCGCATCGATTCCATCACTTCAAGGATGGTTTCTGCTCCTGTGGGGATTATTGGTAATTTGGTGTCAATGTATTTGTTCTCTTGTTGTTCTCCAACTTGTACTCATGCCTCTATATGGCCAAGATCGTCATGAAGAGTGCTGCACTTAAGAGATAGTGCATAGAAGTTCTTTATTCAACTAAGAAGGCAATTACAAAGAGACTCTTCACTCGTGGCTTTTTTTCTGTGGCAAATGGGTGCATCTAACAGAGTCCAATTTCTAATTTGTGAAAGCTGATGCCCATGTTGTTTTCTATTGCTGATGAGTTAGAAGCACATGATTGACAAGTAGCATCAGAATTATAATTGAGAAGGTTTCATTGCCTTACTGCTGCTTCGGATATGTTCCATAATAACCACTACTGTTTGCCATCAAGGGCCTCCAGAGTCCAGATATGCGGTGACTGCAACTTGGATATCAAGTTGACCTCCAAGCTTGTGGATTAGGGAGATTTCATCATAGGTTTATGCTGATTTCACTATTTCAAGAATCATTTTTGCTTCACTGACAATTGTTGGTGAAATTATTCAATGATGAGATGCTCCCTGTTTTCTCCGTGTGTGGTTGCAGATCTACTGACCAAAGATGAACAAAAGAGTGTTGCACTATAAATTTGAGCAGTGATAGTTCCTTTTGAGTAAGTCTATTAACAAAAAATGTCGTCTTTTCTGTAGAATCATTCTTTTGGAAGAAGAAGCGTCTAATTTAATTTCAACTGTGACTGCTGAAAGCAGATATCTACCTAACCCTTGCTTGGTGATCTAGAATATATGATATTCCGATATTCCTCATCAGAATATATTTGAATAACGAAGTCTGAGATTCTTGGTTTCTTGCATTTGTCCTTCCTTGTTTTTATATGTATGAATCTCTTATGCTCCTCTGAACACTAAAATGAAAAGTTTTATTATTCTGAAACTTTTGAGCAGCACCTATAAGTAGTATGGTCAGCATTGTCATTTCATATCTGAGATTGCAGTGAGGAATAATTCATTCACCTGAAGTGCTTACATTCTATAATCTATTAACTTTATTTTAAATAGAATTTCTTTCTCCTCTTGGAAACTCTTTACAGTTCTTGCTCTTGGATGTAAAGGATGAATCTTTATTTAGTCTCAGTTTAAAAATAATACTGTCAAAGAAAGCTTCATGCCTGTGAGGTATAATCAATATCGCTCATTAAAAGCTGCAGCTATATGAAAAGCATGAACTATTTAAAGTGCAGATATAACATTTGATATATAGTTGGAGATTCAAGAGTCCAACCAGATGTTTATAAAATTATTGAGGAGGAATTAGGTGGAACAATCATGCAAAAGGGCACAGGTTGTTGGGTTTACTTTTTTCTGGTTGTGACTTGGGTACATGTTACAACAGTAGTGGTTGTCATCATGCATAGTTGAGACACTAATTGTTCATATGACATGACTATAATTTCCCATCTCGAGTCTTGACCCATCCACCATACTAGTTTATCAGCTTATTAGTTGTTTTTATCTACTCGTAGCCAACCCTTGCTTTAGTAATTTGTATCCACTTATAAGCTAAATGCATCCATCCATTGTAACAGCAACTGCCCTCACAGTAGGTGGTAAAAGAAGTCAAGATAAGCAAACATCATGTCACTACCAAAGCTTATCTCATCTAAAAAGAAAGTCTTTTTTGCTGTCCTAATCATGGTTAAGATCCTAACCATAGGTACTATGAGACAAAAAAATTCTTAACCCCACTAATTTTTGTACTCAATAACATAAAAAATTAAAAAAGAAGAAGCATATATATAGTTATTTTTTGTGCATGGGAACATTGGGAAGGCATCCAGTTGAAACCATTTAAGTGTTGGTGGTATCTAAACTGGGAAGTGTTCATGCACCATTTGTCTCATTGGTGAAATACAAAGGGACTGGACTCTGTTGTTTAACTTCTATAACCATGGTATGTGTATACATAGAAATATATATAATTTCAATAAATTATCTCGAAGGTTTTAGACTAAAATTTCAAATTTGACTGCTTTGCCATTGACCACTAACTAGAGTATACTTTTCCATGTGGCCAACCAGACAGACAGGAAAATAATACTAGGGAAAGATGACATTTTTTTTATTAGGGCTACTCACAGCTTGAGCATCTTCTTTATAAAAAGTGACAGGAAACGAATCCATGAAGGTGGATTTAAAGTGGTGAAGAAGGCAAAGGAGGTTATTCCTCAGTTGCATACTATAATTGTGGTCACATCCTCTGTGAATTTGGAGCTACAGAATGAAGTTCTTATTTCAGTGCCCATGCTGCTCATGCTTCTGCTTCATGAAGGCCAAGAAGATCAACAAACCAAGGGAGAAGGATGCAAAGGGAAGCTGAAAGCAATTTTCATATTCACAAGATATTGCAAGGAAAAGCAGTATGTTCCTGCATGAAGCTTTCTTATATCATCATATCGATCACTTGTATCTTTCTCTTATATAGGACTATGTAAGTTGTTGTAATGGCTTTTCATCAATAAGAATGCAGACTACTTTGCAGTTTCTTTTTCTTTCTATATGCTTTACTGATGTACCTTTTTGTTACTATAAATGCCTTGAGTTGTGATGGAGAGGCCAGGGAATTCTAGTACTTATCAGACTGGCATGTTCAAGCACCACCCTTTGCTGGAAATGCTTCTTGTAGGATTACCAATCTATTATTACATATATCTGGTGGTTAACAATCTAGAATCATTAATATTGCAGAGAATTAATGAATGGTTTATTTACTATTGATGCTGAAAGAATTTCTAGCAGAACAGATGGAAGATGATGCATCCCATATAAAATCCCAACAGATTTAAAACTTTAACTGGAGTTTCATCCCTAATTCTTTCCAAGATGGACAAGGTTACAGAACACCAGCAGAGGAACATGTTGGCCATCAGAAGTGAGATTCAGATATTTTCTGCAGCAATTTTAATTTTAGAGATTCTGCAAATAATTACTTCCCCAAGGAGAAACCAAATAAGTTAAACTATTAAGATGCATATCAACAAGTAAAAGGAAACTTTAGGAGCATTTGGCTTCATGTATTTGGAAAAAAAAATGCAATTACATATATAAAATTGTCGTTTATTGAGATGTATCTGAAACTACATTAGTATATATTTGAGATGATTGTTTAGTTCATAGATATCATAAAACAGTGTCTCAAAGTGTTAATCAGTACTTAAATTCTGTATTCTGACATCCACTTAATGTTAGTGGAAGTCAAAACACAGTTTCTTGACCTTTCATGAGAAGGAAAGAGTATTAAATATGTAGTTGATATTATAATTTGGAGAGTAATACATCAAAATAATATATATATATATATATATATTTTTTTTTTTCTTATTTAATGTTATAGATAGATGTATTTTGAATTATGAGCAAATAAGCACTTCTATGAATCTTGAAATATATATATATATATATATATATTTTCTTATTTAATGTTATAGATAGATGTATTTTGAATTATGAGCAAATAAGCACTTCTATGAATCTTGAAGAGAAAAATAATTATCATATACTAAAAGAAGATTGCATAAACTCCTTGATCAGAGCAAACCTTGAGCTTATTCTTTTCTTCTAAATTTGATGCAAAACATCACTCTCCATCTAATCCCACTCATTGACTTCAAACTTAGCTTTACATTCCACAGTCAACGAGTCAACTCACATTCCGCAGAAGTATTAAGTATAGGAACCCCCCCGCCCCCCAAAACGATTCCATCCATGACCATACGACATATACACGCACAGTTGGACAAGTGTCGCCCATTCTTTCGCATTCGGAGATAATTTCAACTTACATATTACGGACAAAAACTCACCATCACTCCCACCCACTTAAAAAAGGAAACCCTTAATCCACTTCCAGCTCTGCCTCTCTAGACGAGCCATGGAAGACGTCCACCCGCCGGAATCCGCCGCGAACGGCGGAGACGCCGCCGAAACCCTAGGTCCGGCGCCATCCTCTAAGAGGCAACGCCGCCCCAGCGTCCGCCTCGGCGAGATCGGTGACCAGCCAGCCGCCATCACCTCCGACCTCTCCCTCCGCCGCCACCCCAAATCGCACCACTCCAAGCCCTCCTCCCGCATCCGTCACCTCACTACCTTCGTCTCCTCCGGGGACGACGCCGCCGCCGACGACGACCGCGTCCTCCTCCCCGTCGACGAGAACCTCGACCCCCTCTCCGGCGCGGCTACGAGCCGCCGCGGCGCGCGTGACCCGAAGCCGTGGCGGTGGCGGTCCAGATCGAGCTGGATCGCCCCTCGGGCAGAGGAGATCGCCGAGTTGAAGTCAAGCGGCGGAGAGGAGGCTGCGGACGAGGGGTACGACGAGGAGGATTCGGGGGCTAGGGTTAGGGTTTCGGAAAGTAGGGACACTGGACCTGCTGCCGTGGATGGGGATGAAACCGACGGTCGGGAATGGAGCAATCGGAATGGGCGGTGCAGATCGGTCGAGGACGGCGGGGTGAAATCCTGGCTAAACGAGTTGGGTCTTGGAAGATACGCGCCGGTGTTTGAGATTCATGAGGTGGATGATGAGGTGCTGCCATTGCTGACACTGGAGGATCTGAAAGATATGGGGATTAATGCGGTTGGTTCGAGGAGAAAGATGTATTGTTCAATCCAGAAGCGGAGGAAAAACCAAACTTGACTGGCGATGGAAGCAAGATTGGATTTTTGGATGATTGAAATGCTGTGGTGGTGAGCTCTTCTCCGTAAAAATCCAATTTTGCTTGTAGTATAATCGTCTTGTTTGTTTCTTTAGCTATAATGGCTTGGACCGGTGTATGTCTTGTCCTGCCATAAAATGCTATAACACTTGAGCTTTTGAAATCTTTTAACAAGAGAGTTAATGAATTGTTCCGGGTAGTAAGAATATTTGATCCAGTATATGTGGTTTTCATGCTTATATTAGCTGCTCATTTAGTATCCTTGTTCATACTTCTTAGTTTTTCTTCCTTTCTTTTTTATGGATGAGATGTGCAAAACCTCTGTCCTAATGTCAAATCGAACCTGCTGTTGACCAAACTGTCAAGAACCAGTAGCATTAGGGTGTTGAGCTTAGTTACACTTGTTAATGCCTCTCACCTAATGTAAGTCATGTTGCAATAAGATTTGTTTAAGGGATTATGTTGGATTATTTGGGCACACATTTGTATTCCAGCTTTCGAAGTAAATGGATCAAAATAGAAGGAAAACAACAGAATTGAGATAAAGGTTTTTCTTTGGACAACTTAA
This sequence comes from Typha latifolia, assembly GCF_019914945.1. Classification (NCBI taxonomy): domain Eukaryota; kingdom Viridiplantae; phylum Streptophyta; class Magnoliopsida; order Poales; family Typhaceae; genus Typha; species Typha latifolia. Next base: position 434,018 of record NC_133094.1, read on the forward strand.
TAACTGGTACTAATTCTTCCAAATCTCTGTAAGTGGCATCTCATTCTCATATTTTTATTCAACGGTACTGTTTTTATTTATTATAAAAGGGTGTTTGTTTCATTATTTTACATTGATTGCTATATGCTGTCAAAGCATATTGTTAAGTTATAAGTGAATATACACATTGGATAAACCGAAGTTAACTAAAATCTTCATAAGCGCCATGGCTAATTCATGAAAACAAGAAAATATTGTTTAGAAGAATGATTTGAGACGTGCAATGTCTATCCATGACTAGAAAGCTTAAAAGGGATGTAATTCGGAAAGACCTGATGTCCTCAGAAGATATGCAACTCAGAGATGGGAGAGATGAAGGTGCTTTTTGGTGGGAAGAAGCCTGACAATTTTCAGTAACAGTAGTGGTGATATTTATTTTCTCTTGGAAAGGAAGTAAGATTGAGCTTATTCTCTTTGTCTCTGCTTTGGAATGTAGGCTTTTTCCATGCACAGGTGTAATTATGGAGCTTTGCTCTTTTGCATGAGCTTAGATTGTGACAAAAAATGAGTCTTAATGCCTTCTGGCTTAATAGTATTCATGGCAAGCACCTTGTTGCTTGAATCGTTCTTTTGGCAGGATTAGACAATTTCTGGAGGGTTGATGTTAGGTTAAGCCTTTCGTAAATTGTGTGGTTCTTTTCTGGAAAGTTATCAATTTCAGTTATACTGCAGCTACCAAACATTAGAGGGAAAATGCCTGGAGTCTGGACACTGATAAGAATTATTAGAAGTTTTAAGTTGAAGTAAAGCACAGATGTACCATATTATCTTGATAGAATGTCGTAGTTAAGCCAATGAACATCAATGCTCTTTTTTTTGCCAATTGGGTCACTCAGGTAAGGCAAGCTTACTGATTTATTCTAGTGATAGCTTTTACTTCTGATCTTGTGAAGATCTTGGTAGTATGGGACACAATGCAATAAACCTGCATGACTTTGTTGGAAGGTATATAATGCAAATATTTTCTACACACTATATTTTAGAGACTTAAGTATCATATGCTTTGTGCCGCCCAGCATAGGGTGGTATGTTTATGGTCTACTCTGGTGAAGAGGAGGGAAGACGGCAAAATGGAGTCAGGGGAGAGAGGGGGAGGGAGGGAATGCTAAAACTAGAACACCTTGGTTTCAGAGAGCACCTTGGAGGCAAAAATATCAATAAGCAAGTTCTGGCTGCAATTTACTTATAGGAACTATGTTAATGTTTCAAATTTAACTACTTATATTTAAATTCGAAATATAGTATTAAAAATGGAAAGAGACACTCTCACTACCTTTACAGATGAGAAAATAGCCATACTCAACATAAAGGTACTTCAGAATATCACTCTAACACTCAGAATGTTGTCAATTTCACTTTAATGTACTTCATACAATAGTTGAACAATGTGTATAAATTCAAAGAGAGTTGGTTAGGGGCTGTTTGTTGATGTTACTTGATCATTTTTCTGGTTAATCTTGAACAAAAGGAAAAAAGGTCAATAGGACGACTATAAGATGAGTTATGGTTTATGGGCCTAGTTCTAACTAGGAGCAGAACACAGGTATCTTGATGGATCTTTCTTAGTTTTATAGGATTCTGACCTCATTGAGAACAGTTATTGATTATTATTATTATACTGCAAACTCAATACTATATTATAAAAAAGAGAGTGAGTTTTCATCTCTCCATCGAAGTTTATTGGCCTACCATATGTTCTCTTTTGCGTACTTATGGGCTCACTTATGCTTTTTGCTTTTATGCAGAAAATTTAGTGAACTGAAGATTGAAGAACACTCAAAGACAGCACATACACATACACACACACATGGAGTCAGATACACAAACACACACAAAGATAGACACTAGTATAAACGTGCACTCACCCAAATACCTGTCTATCGGTATATTTACTGGTTTTGTATACATGATGCAGTTAATTTCAGACCCAAAGAAGCAAATCAATGAAAAAGATGGCACGGAGAAAATGATTAGGAGAAGATGTGGACAGATGAAGCAGATCCTTATTATTGTTTGCTGAATCTTTTGTATAACATTTCTAATCTTTTTTGTAAGAGATAACTAGATCCAATAGATTCCGGGAAGAAAGTGTAACATGCTTGCTTAAGAATTTGGGATGAACAACACAGTGTCAAAAAGGTCCTTGAAGTGCTTGGACAGAGAGAGAGAGAGAAAAAAAGAAGATAACTACGTTTGGCTGTTTTAATATGTGGAATCACAATTTATGAAGTTCCACTCGCGGAAATAAAGCCTTTATCTCAGTTACAGGGTATGATGACTGTGTTTATATTTATGTGTGATGTCTTGGAATTGTTTGAACTGGGCAGTCCAATTTCAATATTTAGCCAGACGAATCTTTACTCAAAGAAACATTGTTTGTAACATGAGCAGTTGCAGAACAAGAAGTTCTTTAAGTAGAGTGGTTAATCTTTACACAATTCTGCTGTAATAGGTCATGATCGTACATTAACTTGGCATGCATCTATAATTAATCACCTGATGCTTTTACATCAGCTAAGCAGTACCAATCAAAGTGAATGATTTCCTGAGTGCTGATGCTTTTACATCAGTTAAGCAGTAGCAACCAAAGATACTTGACCACAAGATTAATGACAATTACTAAATCTGCTCAACTATTATTCACGACATATGCTTAAAGAAAATTCAACCAAGAACATTTCTCACATGTGTGCAATATTGGCAAACCAAGTAACTGAATTTATGTATAATTGATCTGGCTTACAAGTAATATAGTTTATTTTAACAGGGAATACACAAATAGCAACTATTACTTCCATCAAAGTACTCTCCAAGTCCTGTACTGCTCTGTGAACATATATCTGTGGGGCATGCAGAATAATATCAAGAAAATAAATAAGTGCAAGAAAAATCAGCAATAATGCCAACTAAAATTTTCAGACACCAGAAGGAAGCTCACAGTAGGATTTCTTAGAAGCAGCATTCCTCCAGTATGCAACAGCAGCAAAGAGCAGCTGCACTGCAACATCAAAAAGAAGATGATACATTTCATTAACCAATGAGAGATTATGAACCCAAAATATTGATGAGGAAGATAACCAGACACTAGATGAAAAGCAAAATAGTTATCTTCAGAAAACAAGACGATCTTGTGATGTGACCATATTTAAGTTGATGATTCTCTATCTAAACAGTAAAGAAAGAGAAAAGTTTGGCACTTATTATGTGGATAAGGAAGTGGAGTGGCTTTTATTTTTGGCGACTATAGTTTCTTGTTATATCCTCTTAATCACAACGACCGACTGATTTTAGCGCATCACTTAAGTCTAATTGGAATTAAATAAGAAAATGAAGAGCAGATACAGTTGGTCTCGTGGCTTGATCTGTGCTAATTGAGGATCAAAGTTCATCACCCAAGCCTTTCTGACCATGATGTTGAGAAGTTCAAATGGAAATTCAATGAGATTTTAGGGCCAGTGCCAATTTTCGAAGACAGCCTGAAATATTCTCATTCCTGAGCAAAGAAAATTAAGAATAAGAGCAGATTTGCCAGGAAACTCCGCAGGCAAGTCTCTAGCAAACCTATGAAAGATAATCTATATATCGAAAAGATCAAGAAGAAGGGGGGAAAAGGTTACTTCTTTCTTTAGAGACTAGGGAGAACTTAAATAAAGCCAAAATGCCAAACAAAATTTACTTTCTGTAGATCATAATCCAAATTAGCAGCAATCCAACAGATTATGAGAAGAGGTAAAGTGCTGTGAGATGTAAAGCCTAGAATTGCTTGAATAGATCATTATAAACAATATCTGCAGTAATTTGCATCGCATCACATATTTTGGGGCAGGTAAAAGAGGAAGAGAGAATCATTGTAAGTCAGTAACGTGAAATACTATAATTTAACACTCTCGGTTTCATCATCACAAATTCACAAAGAGTTCTTACGACGAATTTGCTGCTCTTTCTAATGGAATCAATCAATTATATTATCCACCACAAGATCTAACCTTGTCTAATCCAGGAAAACTGAAAACCCCATTTTTGCCACCACAAGTTCTTGTAAATTGAAAAGAGAGATGCTATAAAACCCACTAGAAAGCCTCAAAAGATACAACAAAAGTGAAGCAAATAAGAGATGCATACCATCCTCGTAAGAATGAGAAGCAGGAGTCACCGCCATGGCTGTGGTCGTGGCTGTGGCTGTGGTAGTAGACATGCGATTGAGGTGGAGGTGGAGGAGGAGGGAAACCCTGAGAGAAATAGCCCTGGTAACCATGAGGAGGGGGTGGGGAGTATCCTCCTCCCTGATGATGCGGCGGAGGAGGAGGGTAAAGAGGAGGAGCAGAAGCCCCATACGGCGGAGGTGGAGGTGGGTAAGGCGGTGAATACCCTGCAACAACTCAATATCGATCCCCAAAAAAATATGAAACAATTAGCAAGAATTCACCTTGGAAAAAGAGGGAATTTTGAGGAAAGGAGGAGTCTTTTACCTGGTGGCGGGTAGGGTTCTTGAGGAGGGAATTGCTGGTAACTCATTGCCTTCTTCTTCTTCTTCCTCCTCCTCCTCCTTGTGATCGTAGAAATGGCGAAATTATAAGCCTTTGGATCTGGAGATTTTTTTTTTTTTTACTCTCTCCTCTCTGTTGACCCTTCTGCAAATATCCAGCTGTCTTCTAATCTTTCTCTGGATAAATTGGGAATACGAGGGATCTAATGGAAGGTTGTGATCAATTATTAGGATTAGAATTTCTTATGAGATTTTAATATATCTTATTATGGATTTATAATGAAATTTTAGGGTTTTATTCAACCGAAATAATAAAAGCTCAAACGTCACACATAAATAATTAAAAATAATAATTTAAATCGCTACATCTGCATAAAAAAATTAGCTTCCGATTCTACTGAGCTCCCGCCTCCCGGTGATATCTCATTAACTTTTTTTTGATACAATTTATAAAAGTTAAAGTACATAAATATTATTAAAAAAAATTCTTTTCCTCGGATGCAAATATAGTACACGATAAGGACTAATAATTCGTGTGATAATAAAGCTTGATAAGCATTAGCCTAGTCGTCCTTGTTCCTAGTCAGATTTGGACTTGTGTCCGAGTCCAAACATATGGGCCTCTGGATTTATCTGATCCTTTGTATTGTATTTGGAGAGGAGGGTTAATTTTATTACAGGGTTTGTCAAAATTTCGTTGATTAATTAGACCACCTAATCAATTTTATGTATACTTGAACACTTACAGTAGAGCTTTCAAGCATGAGAGGGAATAGATTTTAGGATAAATTATAATTGTAATTATGCTTAAATTTACTTTATCTTTCTTAGTTCCATTTATATCACCCTACCTCTATATTTAATCCAAAACTATTATTTTTTTATCATATTTAATCAAATACGTATTGAATTTAAAAAAATATATATATATATTTATCATATTTTTATTATTTTAAATTTTATTAATATTTTTTTAGATGTATTAGAAAATTTATTCAATCTTCTACAACTTTATTTAAAAAAATAATTATTTTAATTGAATATAACTATAAGAAGATAAAGTGACACAAATAAAATGATAAGGAGACAAAATAATTTTAGACCTAACCATTGCGTATAAAATATAATTTTCCTTGGATTTTATTAGCTTCAAGAGGACATAGGCAAGCCATCCTTGGCTATCAAAGAGAAACTCTTTAATCTCTACGTAAGACCTCTTTTTTTGTAAAAAAAAAAGAACTCTTTTTGCTGTTGAGATGGAGTGGTGTTGCCTTGGCAGTTAATAGTGTGGCAAGGAATTAGACAGGATTCAATCTGCTCTGCATACTCTCTTCATCCACATCAATTTGCCTCGTCCATAGCTTTTTCCTGTCTCTATCTTTTTATTAGTGAAGTGCATATATTCTCTCATGAATTCTCCTGAGGTCAAAGAGTTTTGTTGTTCCATTGTGGAACCACTAATTTCTCTTTGGTTTAACACAACACGTCATCTGCTTCTAATAAGAGAAGACAGTGATCAAGTTGCAAGATGCCTTGCTTTTAGAAGATCACAGCAAAGGAGATTCCATGACCTTTTTTCTTTTCTTTTTTTTCTCACCTTTTCCTCTCATTCTTTGTGGTAGATTTTATTCCATAACAACGTCAACTGAAATCCTCAATTGTCATCATGATAAAGTCAATGGCATTCACCACTAACTAAAGGTTTTGGGTTCCCTCCAAATTGGATATTTGACTTGTGCCTAGCAAGCATTGAAATTTTGGCTTTCAGGTGATAGTAAAGCATTTCGAAAATAATGCGAAACTTCTTCGGCTAAAAAGGAGTGAGTTTTATCTCCAATGCATCTTTCCATTGCCGTCATGGTCCTTGTCAGAATTCAGAGGAGAAAAAATAGGAAATCAAGTGTCCCATGTACATTTGTGGAAGCATATTCAAAAGATTGGTAGTCATTTAATCTTTTGGTGGTGATTTAAGTGGACTCCATGGATGTTATTAGTACCTAGATTTTAGTTTGGATTTTAGATTTGAATATGAACTTAAAGTTAAGTTTCATTTTCTCTGCTTTTACAGTAAGATTCCATAAAATGTGTCATGAAAATGAGCTATACCGACGTAGTCTGGCCATTAGTTTTCCTCTTTTGGAATGAATTGAGGCCATTGACCTTATTCTATATAAGATGCTCAAATAACAGAGAATCAGAAAAAATTTCACTCTCTTTATGCTCCAAGAACGAACCATTCGATTTCGATGCCAGTCAGTGGCAAAGCTTTTGTTCTCTAACATGCATGCATTTGACTTTGTAAAGGATATAGGTGTTTCTCCATTCAGATTATTGTATTGAAACCATCATGTATAAATATCTTTATAAAGTTTACGGATAGGTAGATTCAGAAACTGAAATGTAGAAGGATGAACAACGATGAACCGTAATCTGGCTAGACCAACTACAACAAGAATATGAAGCCATTCAGATTAATCTGAAAGTGAACTTATTCACCTATGTCATTCTCTCTAGGTGATCAAGCTAATAGTTTATGATCCATCAACAACACAGACTGAGTTCTGCTTTCGCTCTGAATGCTAGGATAGTTGTTCAACCTTGATTTTCTTTTATTAAAATGAATCCTTGCATAATACTTCCATTACAATAGGAAATCTGTCAATAAAAAAGTTACAAGTAAGTACAGATAAATGCGTTTCTTGCTAGAATCTAGGATTGATGAGCTGCCAACTCAATAGAGACAGCAATCAGATTAACCACGTCATGCCATCATGGCCAACTAAGAGAGCTGCTTACAATCTTCATGAAGCTGCAAAGTAACAAATTCCTTCTGCCTATTGAAACACCAAAACATGAACACATGACAGAATGATCTCGAAATTTAGTATCGATTGCGAAGCCCATTTCCCGAGCTATTGTTGTTTGTTCTGCACCTAGAAGCATCACGAGAATCATTAAAAGCTTTAATTTGTCAAGCATTCATTTAATTTACCTTTTATATACCTGCATTCCTGTAGAAGTGTGAAAACCTTATGATCAAGCTCACTTGGTATTAAAGAAGAGATGCACGTCTAGCATGGAAGATAAGAAGCAGTCAGATTAGCCAAGGAGACTGCCAATAAAGCCACAAAGAGCTTTCGAGATACTCGAAACCTCCTTGAGGTTACCGGCAAGTCATCCTTGGCTACCTAAGATAGACTCTTATCACCATGTAAGACTTCTCTTCTGCTGTGGTTAGCTCCTTGATTTGCTTGCATTGAGTTCTTAGGCATGAATTTATAGATGTGGAAAGGAAAGATTTGAGATCTGGCTTTAATACAGAATATATTCTTGGCATGCTATTGTGCTGTTGCTCATATCAACCTCAAAACCTACTTGCCTAGTTGCATTCTTACCATCTTACTGATATTTTTTTTTTTGAGCTGGTGAACAAGCATAACCCCTAAAAGGTCTCTCAGGAACAGTGGGTCACATAATTTAGAAGAATAGAAGATTTCTTTTGCTTTTGCTATTATTAGAAATTTCCCATTTAGGCATGAATGGAGGTTATTGACCTTGTATACAAAGTAAGATGCTCACATAGCATATGATCAAAGAATCTTCATAGCAACATGGCTACATGACAAAGATTATAGTGCATTTCTCACCCTCTTTAATTCTTTATGCTCGAAGAATGCATAATTCCATACCAAGATCATAACAGTTTCTCCCCAGATGGTGGTCAGTGGGAAAAAGATTTGGTTCTCTGAAAGGGATTTAACTTTCGTAGATATCTACAGCATTTTGGCGTTTACAACAACAACACTGTGGCGCAATATGCCTAAATATTTCTTGAAAGTGAAAGGAGAAATCAGTACACAGACATGCAAAGCCAAAGTCTACACAGGACTTCATGCACAACCTTGAACAATTAAAGCAAACAAATATTTTGTTGAATGTGTTTCCCAATTACAGGAAAGTTCATGAAAGATGAACTGAACTGAGGGCAACAAATCGCCGTCTGTTGCAGACTTGGCATTGTAACAAACACCATACAACAAATATAGTTCTAATAATTAATAGGAGATAAGGTTTCCAAGTATTAATCATTTGGAGAGCAACAATTGAATCTAAGCAGCCTTTTCAGCTAACGGATGGGGATTTCTCATGATGAGGTGCTGCAGAATTGTTGCTATAGCAGTTCTTCACATTGAAGAACTGACGGACGGCGCTGGGTGCCTTTGATAGAGCTAGGATTCTCTTCCCTTTTTCCTTCTTGAGTGGCTTGAATCCTGACTCCTGTGTCTAAAGAAGAAGAAGAACAAAGACTATTTAGTTCTAATTTAGTTAGCCCATTAGATGACTCACTTGAGAAAATTATAATTCTTGTCCTTTAAGAAGAAAGCATACCTCACTTGAATCTGGTGATTCAGTGCTCTCCTCTGTTTCATGTGCCTTGTCTTTAATTTCATTAAGTTTCTCTGCATTCATTTGCATGTAATCAAGTGGATTATTTAAGAACTTGTGAGCATTAATGAGAAAACAAATCCTCATGCACAAGGCTTACATCACTCGTTAAATCATAAGACAGTATCAGAATGCAATTAACAGTGCATATTTGCCATGGTATAATGCTATGAAACAAGACACTTCTTGCAAATAACCACCTGTCTTTAACAATATTGCAAAAGCCTCCTCATTTTTACTTGTTAGCAAGCGGAGAAGGTGTTTTTAGTAAGAAAGTTCTTTAGTATTCTGTTGCAAATATACCTGGAGAAAGAGGGGACTCAACTTGCAAATATTAAAAAGAGAGAGACCTTTTTTGCATGAAGTTCAACATGCACGTGTTTATTTGCGAAAAAGAACACCGAATAACGGGATACGAACGTACCTTTTCCTTGGAAACCCATTGATTTCACCGAGTCATCGTCCGAGTCGTGAACCGCTTCCAAGTAGTAGAACCTAAGACTCGGCGATCCCGGATTCTCCAATGCCTCCTCCTCCTCTTTCTCCTCTTCCTCCTTCGTCTCCTCCTCCTCCTCCTCTTTCTCCTTTATCTCCTCCTCCTCCTCTTCTTTCTCCTTTATCTCTTCCTCCGATCCGATGGTCTCTTCCTTCTTCTTCTCCTCCTCCTCCTCCTCCTCCACCTCCTCCAGCACCGCCTCTTCGGGCTCCGGCGCCACCGCCGCTGCCTTCATCTTCATTGTCCTGGACGAGCTTCCACCGTCCACGTCAGCGTCTGTTTCCTCGGAGCGGAGGAGCTCGGTGGTCGAGACGATGCTGTACCTCCTCGACCTCCGCCTCCGCCGCCGCTTCACCTCCTCGATCCTCCTCCGGATCGGCCGCAGCCCGGGGGTGAGCTGCCCGTCCGCCTCCATCTTCGACGCCCCGCACCCCATCCGGAAGAGACGGGGTCCGGTGATCCTTCCCTTGGGGTTATCGCGAGGCCAGAGAAGCGATCAAGAGAGACGGGAAGAACGAGGAATGTATTTGGAAGGAACGGATTAAGGGTAGGGCTTAGAGGCCGAAGGGGCGGCGGAGAGGGTTTCCCGGGGGGAAACAGTTCCATTATTGGGAAGAAGGGATCTCAACCGTCGAACGTCCAACCGTTCGATTGGAGATAGGATGAAGATCGTATGCATAAACTAAATGCTGGAATTTCCTGCGCTGGATACCTTGCTACATTTTATTCGCCGTTGCCTTTCTAGCCACTGAATACGTGGGTTGCAGCGAATTCCTACGCCCTGGAATGGAGATGGCCTGCCGTCTTCTAGATGGTGCCGGAATTAGAGCCCTTGTGGTTGCGGCAGCCGCTATACTCCAGCTCTGACAGGTGGGGCCAACCGCCGAACTGGCTGATATGCTGACGTGTCCTCGAGCGAGTGGAGGACAGATGGGACCAGGTAATAACCCAGGCTGTATTTGTTTGCGTTTCCTTCTTTTCGATTCCGTTTCTTTTGGTAGCTTGTGTAATTAGGGGCTGAAAGTGGTTGGATAATATCCGATTTGGCTCCGGTTTCATACCAATCTTTCCACAGACGGTTAAATTAGTTGTCCTTCTTCAATCCCTTTGAAGTCTTATCCATATAGGAATAAAGGGGCTAAGAAAATTTATGACAAATATTGAAATTAAAATATAAAAATAGAACCCAATATTGGCGAAGACTTTTGACAACGTTCAAGTAATGGCAACCCCGACCTTATGTTCCAATCAAAATTCAATGCAATACTTTGACAAAGCCATCTCCCTCTCTTAGCCGCATTGGTTGAAATTTTGTATTAAAATTCTCATAATTGCCTTAGCTATTCATAGATTGTTCTAAGCATAAGAAAATTAGCCACACATGACTCTTGTGTAGTTTGAATAGTCCTAGTTATACAATTATTTTAGTGTAGCCAGTGACCTAAAGTTGCAATCTAGTTGTAGGTGTTTCAATGTAAGTCAATTATTGTATGCTAGACATTAGGTATGTAATTATTAATTATATCTCGATCCCTTAGCTAACTATTTCAATGTATCACTAAATCCTTCCCGTCAATAATTCATTAGCAATTTTAATATATAAATAATTTTAAAAAATTGACGAACTTATATCTTTTTGTTTCTAGTAGCATTTATGATAACTTTTCTAAATATTAAATTTTAAATTGATCTTCTCTATTCTCTTTAAAATCTAGTTCTAATAAGAAAAGGGAAGAGAAAACAAAAACATTTTTATCCATCTAATTAGTCAGTTAATATTTTAATATTTTTAACAGAATTTTAATAGAGGGAGTTTAGAAATATAATTATATTATGCAATAATTTAGAGGTACATGTCTCCATTTTTTGTGAAGGGGGGTGGTGAATGTCACACGTAGTGATAGTTGAGAGGTTAAAAAATATAATTAATCCTTTGGAAAATAGAAATTTTGATTATTCTTTCAATTGGAATGCAGATTAGTTCAGTAGAGGGATCGGTCTCACACTAGTAGTGGGGGCCACCACCTGTTTCGAGTTCTTTTTCCCGGTCCGGTCCTATTTGCCGTCATTTACTCTGTAATAGTCTGCCACGTGTCGCAGCTCAACCAAAACCCCCAAAAATTTTCCATAACTCTCTCTCTCTCTCTCGCTCTCTCTCTCTTTCTCTCCTTCCTCTCTGTACAATCTTTCTCTTGTCGGAGAACCAAAAGCGAAGGGGAGCTCGAGCGCCATTGGCGGCGGAGGAGATTGGCGGCGCTGAGGGCTAGATCTGATGCCGCTCCGTGGAGCTGCGGCGGGGATGTAGTGGTTTGAGGGGGTGCAAGCCGTCAGAGAGATCTCATCGCCTTCTATATTTTCTAGGGTTCCGGCGGAAGAAGAAGGTGGAGGAGGAGAGAGCTCGAAGGCAAATAATGTACGGGGTCCCAAATCCTCGGGGTTCGGGTGCAGCCGCCGATGGTGCGGCGGACGCCGAGGGACCTAGGTTTTACGAGGTCTGGAAGGGAAGCAACGTAAGTCTCTCTATCTCTCTCGCTATCTGGGTCTAGATCCGTATGTGTTTCTCTTTTTAGATGCGGGATTTTAGGGGTTTTGTAGTTCCTTTTCCTTCTGGAGGCTGGGTTTCGGTTTTGAGATCTGAGCTACAGTGGAGGGAAGGATAAGATTTAACTTTTTGATGTTCTTATTTGTCCAACTGGAGTTCGGTGCAGAGATAGTTATGCTTTAATTTGCTCACTTGCAATGGGTCTATTACTTTTAGCAATTGATTTAATTTTTGGCCATCGACAAAGAAGAGCATGTCATTGTCTATTATTTGTTGGAAGGATACAGAGATAAATTATCTGTTAAACTTTTTCCCCTTTTTTCACCTTACTTGTGGATCAACTATCTTCGTGCAACCATTATACAATATTTATCTGAGTAGTTCATGGCAGTTTTAATCATGAAAGAAAGTCCATCCTATACCAAGATCGAACTGAGGAGGAGAAAATGGTTTTGGTTACTAAATTATTTTAGCCGTTGAACTCATTTTGGGTGTAATTGAGTAATTCCCTTGACATGATTGTCGGGCTAGTTCGTTTACTTTATAATAAATTACATGAAGCTGAATGACTGATGGCCTTATTTTTATGAATTTGAACAAGGAATTTATCAGTAACATATTAATTATGCTCTTATAGGTATTTTTTCTGCAAGGGAGGTTTATATTTGGACCTGATGTGAGATCTTTGTTTCTCACCATTCTCCTGATTGTTGCACCAATATCAATTTTTTGCGTGTTCGTTGCCAGAAAACTTATGGATGATTTTTCTCATCGCTTGGGAATATCTATAATGGTAGTAGCAGTTGTGTTTACCTTATATGTGAGTATCACTTCTGCCCTAGACTTCTGTATTATTTCTTTACATTTACTTGCAACATGTCATGAAGCGTGATTTTGGGCAGCTTGATATGGCATTGATTAGTCTTGCATACCTGAGTTTGCATATGCTCTTATTTACAATGCAGTTATTTTTTTAATATAAGAAAACTTGACCTTTTATCTTTTTGTGTATTGATCAGGGATTATGACATAATTTAGTACTTATTGGGTTATAGGAATTCTAAAAGCTTGCAATTAGTCTACAATTTTTTTTCTTGTCTTAGTGTCCAACATTTTATTAAAGAACTATAAGATATGTGGTGCGTACTGTGATTACAGCTATTAATGAAATTACTATCACCTTATGTTGTGCAAAATGCAGCTAAATGAAATATACTCCCTTATCAAGTTTGAGTTTCTAGTGACTTCTTATATCTAGCACATGTTATGACATCCAATGTTTTAACCTTGTCTTTTATGTTAATTTAATGTTTGTTCCTTCTTTGCCCAGGATTTGACTCTTCTGCTTCTCACATCTGGGAGAGATCCCGGGATTATACCTCGTAATAAACATCCTCCAGAACCTGAAGTAGGTGATGGGAATACTGAAGCTGGAGGTAGTCATACTCCACAGTTACGCATACCTCGAATAAAGGATGTCACTGTCAATGGGATAACTGTGAAGATAAAATATTGTGATACTTGCATGCTCTACCGACCTCCTCGCTGCTCCCACTGCTCTATTTGCAATAATTGTGTTGAACGTTTTGATCACCACTGCCCATGGGTTGGACAATGCATAGGACTTGTAAGTTTGAGAATTGATGAACAAAGATACTTGTTACTGTTTTTTGTTTAAGCTATGGCTGTCATGATCTGAGCTAATAGGAATATTGAATTTTGGCAGCCTTGTGTTGGGATAAAGGATTAAAGAAACCGAGCAACTGCAGCTCTGCTTATATGCTGAGGCTCGGCTAGTTTAAGATTTGAATAGGAATTTAGGAAAAAATTTTAACTTGTGGAGTTAATAATGTTTATGAATCACCTATTTTAAGGTTGTCTCTTTAGTTTGCTTCAGCCCACACTGCTTATGGGTAACCTCATTCATTCTCTTCCTTAACTGACAAATTATACATTATGGAGCTGAATGAATTACTGGTTGTAAAAGGAGTTGCTCATATAGCAGCTAAGCTTCCATTTTCAGATGTGCTCACTCATTAACATATTCAGCAATATTCTCATTGTATTACTGTACTAGAAACATTCTTATGCTTGATTTTTTGATGCAGCGGAATTACCGTTTCTTTTATATGTTTGTCTTCTCAACAACACTTCTCTGCATCTATGTTTTTGGATTCTGCTGGGTGTATATAATAAGGATCAAGAATGCTGAGCAGACAACAATCTGGAAAGCAATGACCAAGACTCCTGCTTCCATAGTTCTAATAATCTACACTTTCATCTCAGTGTGGTTTGTTGGTGGTCTATCGGTCTTCCACCTATATCTTATGAGCACCAACCAGGTATTTACTGCATTTTCTGATCCTGCTCAAAGAACTTTTGAGGGAACATATTGATTTCTAATCGATTGCTCTCTTCCTCTGCCAGACAACTTATGAGAATTTCAGGTATCGGTATGATCGGCGTGCCAACCCCTACAATAAAGGAGTTGTGGAGAACTTCAAGGAGATCTTTTTCACACAAATCTCTCCTTCCAAAAACAAATTCCGGGCGAGGGTTCCACGGGAACAGGGATTACAACCACGCACAGTAGGTGGTGGTTTTATGAGTCCAAACATGGGGAGAGCTGTTGGAGATCTCGAAATGGGGAGGAAGCCTGTGGCGTGGGATGAAGCAAGGGCAGCGACAGACATAAATGATCTAGAAGCAGGCTTGGGCAGCATGTTGGATGAGAAGGATCACAGGACTGGCGAAGCATCCCCAGATTTAGGGAGGGGCCCGCTCCCACCAGAGGGCTTGGAAAATCGGGCACAACTGCACCCTAGGAGATCCAGTTGGGGTCGGAGAAGTGGGAGCTGGGAGATGTCACCTGAAGTTCTGGCCCTGGCAGCTGGAGCTGGGGAGTCAAATCAGCTGGGTATTGGCGGTGATTCTGTTAGTGGAGGGCATCGGTGAACTCTGTTTGATTTCAAGCATGCACAGCTAGAAAATGTGAGATGCTTCTAATTGTTATTTCTGTTTCTAGTCTGGGAGCAGGATTGGTAGTCATTTTACTTCAAATTTCACGATGATTTTGCTATTTTATTCTCTTCCTTAAATGGTTTTCGTTTCTGGAGTGTTTTGTTTTTCACTTTCAAGGACTTGGGTTATGTGGTCTCAACTTTAGTTTGATGTTGATGTTGTATATATTGTTGATGCTGTAACTCGGAAATATTAATTTGCTTGCTTTTTGGAACATGATGCTTAGATTTGGCCTTGAATATCCGAGGGGTGAGGGTGATAGAAGATAAGCTTTGTTGGCTGCATTTGATTTGAGAAAGATTTGTTTTGTTGCTGGATTAATTGCTCTGTATCAGAAGCAAATAACGAATGAGAATTGTGTATTGGGACATCAGATCTTCAGATTTATTTTGTCCCTAAGTTTTGATAATAAGGATTTTATGAGATTTATAGAAATTGTGAAGTACCAACTACTGAATCACTTTTGATATGGTTTTAGGAGGTACTGATTTTGATTCTCTAGATTAGCTGCTTGAAAAGACATTCAAATGGGAATATTTTTTCTTTTCTTTTTCTTTGGATGGCATCCAAGCGATCACCATAAAAGTGAAGTTTGCATCCTGTGGGTGTTTTAAGATGGATAAAATGATGCCCACATTACTAGTACATGCCATATATGGGTAGCACAATCTGAATAAGCAACCAATTTTGTTGCACCCCCTAATGCTACTCAGAATCATTCCCACAAGTGAGCTCCAGAAAAACTTTTGACAGCTGGTTTCATGGGATCATCAACTTGCTGCATGATCCTTGCCACGTGTGGCCACGTCATTGCCCCAGTTCATATTTGGAGTCCAGCTCAACATTGTACAGTTGTAGTAGGAATTTAGGCAATGTGGCTCTTGTATGCATTGTAAGACAGAAAGTATAGTTAATTTAGGAAAAGTAAATGTACGCTATCTTACTCTATTTTATAGCTTAATTCCA
Organism: Typha latifolia; assembly: GCF_019914945.1. NCBI lineage: Eukaryota > Viridiplantae > Streptophyta > Magnoliopsida > Poales > Typhaceae > Typha > Typha latifolia. The sequence continues at coordinate 450,014 of NC_133094.1, forward strand.
TAAAATTTTGTGAATTAGAACTATACAGAATATCCTCAAAGTGCAGGCCCTCCATAAGTGTCTCATTTAGTTTGTAATAAGAGATGAGAACTAAAACAATTGTTAAAGGTGTTCTAGATGATGCACTAAGCTTTTTCTTCTCCACTAAATAATCAAAACAAAAAAGTTCAAGTAAAAGAACAAAGATCCTGCAGCAAGTTGCATTTAGTTGATGAATGGAAGATCAGACAACATCCTTGAAGATTCCTAAAGTAACCCCCTAGAATGTCAAGTTTGAGCTGGACAATAAAAAAGGGCTTCATGTACGCATGAGCTAGGTTGGAACCCAATAGACTTAGAGCAACAATTCTTCTTCAAGAAATAAAGGGCTTTACATTCTAAGTGGACACAATATTATTCTTTATCCCTCACTCTCAAACTTCCACAACCAAAGATGGAGATGAAGGTGGAAATAAAGAACAGAGCACCATTGTGTTGTTTGAAAGGTAATGTAAGTGGTACAGTAAATAGTATTCCATAATATGTGCCTTGAGAATGATGAACAGACAAACAAAAAAGAGGAATAGTTAAAAAAAGAAGAAGAAATGAGATGATAACACATAATTTAACAAAGAACCTTATATTAAATATGGTACTTTGCTTATTATTTCCTCAATGAGGATAAATACAAGCTGGAATCTTTGTCCCTCTTTAACTAGAAAATTTATTTCTTCTAGGAGAATTATGAGAACAATGATAGAGATGGAAGGAATTAATGGCAAATTTGTGTGCTCCAGTTGTAGATAATTTTGGAATTAGTCGCCACATTTTTTGCTCATGATGCAAAAAATAAAACAAAATGAAAGAAAAAGAGAAAGAAATTAGCAATGTGAAAAAATTATGCACATAATGATCAGGATGTACCAAGAATCTTCCTATCCGTGAAAACAATACATGGACAAAGGTTAACTTCTATTAGTATCTTTCTATCTTGTGCCTACGTAGGAATAAGGAAAGTTTCTTCCTTGAGTGGAGCTCGTTAAATTCGCATTACATAGGGGGACTATACGCAAGAAATTAATTTCATGATCACCAGCACATTCTCAATACTATGAAGACTTAATGGATAACTAAGTGGTTGACAACTACATTAGCTTGATTGTTAACAACTCTTATCATCTATAATTTTGAGAAATAATCGAGTGGGATCACCCATAATACCAGCTATACCAAATCTCTTATCTCATCTTTTTCTGAACAAAATACCAAATTAAACTAATAAGTTGAAGGCTAGCTTTCAGGCTCAACAACCAAACAGTAGACCAAATAGGAAGATGTGAGAAGGAAGATAACAAGCATTTAATCTCGTTGCTTTTAAACCCCAAATTTCCTTTAGTAACTGCTTTGCATATCGCTTCAAGCACAAGAAAGTTATATATCCTCAAGGGTAACTGCCAAATTAAGACAACTCTTCCAAAATCCTTAGTTAAGCCTATAGCAATTAGTTGTAGAATTATATACACAGTTCGTTTCTGGAGCAATGCCCGAAATATCTTCTCTATATGATTAGTGCAAGATACTGCCATATTGTTTAGAGAAAGGCAATAACTTGGTGGACCTCTTACTTTCCTTTTTAACTCAATAATAGTAACAAGAGTAGTAAGAGAGAGAGAAGAAATCAGCAGTCTTGTCTATATAATGTTTTCAAAAAAATTTAGAAAAATCATTAATTGAAGGCAAGAAGTTTGAATTTGGTCAGGAGTAAAAAAAATCCTCCTCATCATAAATAAAAATATTATTTAAGATTTGAAGTATGTTCACACAAATCTTGCTCTAATCAATTCTTTAGGTTGATATAACAGTGGTCGAGACACCTAATTCTTAGTTAGGAGGCCACAAGATTGACTCCATTAGTAAAAATTTTATAGCTTCAAGAAATTACTATTAATAATTTTTTAGAGGATTTATTTTTATTTTTTATTAATTACGAGCCCGCAGGCGATAATTTAGTTAACTGAGCAAGCCTCACCCGATAAATAGACCGGACATCCAGGATACCATTTTCAAAATATTAATTATAACGAGTCTAAACCATACCTATATAATTTTTTTAATAAAAAGTTATTAAATACCAACTCTAATATGTCTGCGAAGGAAATGAATGCTTCCATCATAAGTCGGTAACACTCACGGTGGCTTAGTTTTTGGAGGAATATTTGGATAAAGGCAGTTAAAAAGTCAAGATAAAGTTGGTCATTAAGTATGAGGTGGTGTGCTTCGTTGCGAGTAGAAACGGCTAAGGAAAACATATGTGTGTTTGGCAAGGGTCTCACGTGAAATCAACCCCTCTTCTCTATTTACACCAAGGAGAAGGCTCTTCTCTTTCGTGTAACGCATGCGCATGCATGCCACATCTCACAACAAAGGAAAACTAAATCGAATAATATTATTAAATACTAACTATACAATTCCTCCATATATATATATATATAAATATATATATAATCTTGTTAACTTTTCGTTTATATATGATGTCCTGATTCTATTTTTAGTTGGGTGTCGATCGAAGTGATCAAATATTCCAAGCACTCAGTGAGACAAGATATATAAAAGAGGCAACGCCTGGCCTTCAACTCTCCTATATAATGGACCTTCTCCTAAGCTCAAGTGGCCACATATATGCTACCAACTTTGAGAGGGGAGAGAGAGAGAGGGAGTAGGGAGTAGGGTTCTCTTTCCTTCTTTAAAGAGGAAGAGGAGAAGAAAACCCTAGCTCTTGCTTCCCTCTTGGGCTAGCTTCTTACTTTGTGTTGGATTAGAAGTGATCATGGCAGGCTTATCTATGCACCACCCTTTGGCCTTCATCTTTGGTGTCCTAGGTACATAGAGTGATCACTGTGCATGAGAGAGCTTAATTTTAGAGTTTGGAAACTTCACCTTTTCATCCAAGGATGGTGTTGATTCACTTTGATATGCTTTTCTTTTAGATAGAAGTTTTTGGCAAAGAAGATGGTTCTCTCTTTTGAAGTATATAAATTTATAAGTTTGTATAATGCCTGCCAGTAGATAGTATGTAAATGACTTCAATCCTTTTCCTTTCACTATATTGAGAAACCAATCATTGCACATCGCTCTTGGATTAATTTCCTCTCTTTTTTTTTTCCCTTTGTTAAGTTTCTAGTAATTAATTCCATAACCTTCATTTTCTTGGCAAACTTTCATTTTCTTTTACTTTATATAGAGTTAGGAAAAACTAATCAAGTAGTGTAAGCAATCTATCAATTAGAAATAAAAATAAGGTAGAATTTTAATACAACCATTAGATGGATAACTATATATACATATTCTAAATTGAAACATTCTTTATTGGTGTATATTGATGATTGGTTTGATGACAACACACAGGTAACATCATCTCATTCATGGTGTACCTTGCTCCACTGTAAGACCTATCAAACTCTCTAGCTTCTTGTATGATTTCCTCTTGTTGTTAACTTGAACTACCTATTGATTGGGGCTTGTGTTGTTCATCACTGCAGTCCTACCTTCTACCGAGTGTACCGAAAGAAATCGACACAAGACTTCCAATCAGTGCCTTACATTGTTGCATTGTTCAGTGCAATGCTGTGGATCTACTACGCGCTCGTGAAAACTGATTCTGCCCTTCTGATCTCTATCAACTCGGTCGGTTGTTTCATCGAGACCATCTACATCATCATATATCTCATCTACTCCCCGCGAAAAGCTAGGGTATGTGAAGTTCTTGCAACTCATATTCAAAGAGTTAAGCTAAGGATTTTAGTCTAACTAGTCCATGGCTTTGGTTACAGATCACTACTTTGGCGTCTCTCTTCATTCTAAATGTGGTGGTATTCTCTCTTATCATCCTCTTCACGCTCCTCCTCGCAACTGGCTCAGATCGTGAGAAGATTCTTGGATGGATCTGCGTTGGCTTCTCTGTGTGCGTCTTCGCCGCTCCTTTGAGCATCATTGTAAGACTTTCTTTAATTTTCATGCAATCTCTCTCTAAGTAACAACGTAGTAATTAATTTTTAACTTCTACGTAAAATATTTTGATCCACAGAGGCTTGTGATTCGCACCAAGAGTGTGGAGTTCATGCCATTCTCGCTTTCCTTATTCCTCACAATAAGCGCCGTTGTCTGGTTCTTATACGGTCTATTCACAAAAGATTTATACGTCCAGGTACATATATATAGTTGGTGAATTAATCTAATATCTCGTTGCTAATTCTTCTAATTAGTCTAGTTAATATTTGTTCTTATGTCCATATCAGCTCCCAAATGTGCTAGGCTTCAGCTTTGGTGTCTTCCAGATGCTACTCTACTGGTGTTATAAGAACAAGAAGACCATTGTAGAGCCTATGCTGCCTGAGAACTTCATGGAGTTACCGACAAAAATCGCTGCGATCGTCGTTCTGAGCCCTGGACCGATCTTGGAGGTGTGTAAGATCGTCCACGGCGATGCGGAGATCCTTGGTGAAATAAGTGATGGAAAGGAAGAGAATAAGGCAGAGAAGGATAGCAAAGAGGATAAAGAGATGAATATAGTGTGAGACTACACTAATATATTCTGATGATTTATTCAGTTGGAGATCTAGTAATATCTTTTAAGAACAATGTCTAAGAAAGAAAGAGAGTGAGAGAGAGAGAGAGAGAGAGCTATCATCTACTTTCATTAATTAAGGTAGTAATGAGTGTGTTATTGAGCAAGCATGCATGTTATCTTCTATAACTAATGGAATAATAAATTTCCTTAATTATTGTTCCCTTATATTTGTCATCTCAAGTAGGATGTTTACTACGATTTAAGGAAACAAAAATTAAGGGTTAAATTGCAAAATAGTGAAGATATAGAATGTAAAGTGGAATAAGCATATAAAATAGGGTGTGAAGTGAAATTTTCTTTTTCCTTTTTCTCCTTAAAAAATAAAAATAACCAGGATAAAAGACGAGGATATTTTGGGAATAAAGAGTTATCGCTTTTTAATGTCCTCTCAGCCCTCAGGAACCGAATAGGAGTTGTTCCTTAAACCCCACGCGCGAACCCTGTGCTAATCCTTTTGCCTTCTCCAACTTCGAAGTTTTAATCTTCTCCGGTGAGAAGGGCAAGAAGGCCCGAATCCGAAGAGAAACCCTAAATTTTCGTTCCCCCTTTTGCTTTATATCACTAGAATCCGCGTGACAATTCATGGAACAATCCACCGAGACGTCGTCGTGCTCGGTTCGCGATTCGCACTAGCTAGTAAGATCAGTAGGAGACTTATTTATTTTCCCTTTTATGAGGAAATTTGATGATTTGCTTTTGTATTTCTATGAATCTTGTAGTATTCTGTAGTAATTAAGAGGTAAGAGGGATGAAATCTTTGTTGTACTTTGTCAAACTTGGTTATTTTTATTGTTCTTGAGATAACTTCAGATGCATTTGCCGTTAGATTCTTTAATTCCTGCAAGTGCTTCCTTCCTGGGTTTAGAAGGTTGTGAGTGAGGGATTTGATGCAGCAAGATCAAATATTTGTGCGCCTTTCATTGCTCTGTCATTAATCATTACCCATTATATATTGTTTAATATAGTTTCTTGAAGCACTTGTTCAGACACTCTTCCTTGTTTATGTAGAATTTTGTTACTCTTTGATATCCAGGACACTATTTGGTTACTTGAAAGGAAGCGTCAAGTTATTCTTAATCAGGATATTTCAACACTAAGCACAAGACATTGGTTTTTAAAAAGGAAAAGTTATTGGGGCCCCAAAAGGCATATCCCCGTAAAATTTACACAATATTCCAAGAAGGGTTCTTATAATTTGCTGATATTATTATCTAATTTGAGGTTTAACAAAGTAACGGCGGGTTTGTGAGTTTACCTATATGAAGTGAGGTTCAACATTTTTTTATTTTCAACAAATATACCATCTGGTTGTTTGTACTCTTATAATCCATTTGACAATGATAACTTACCTGACATGATTTATGGTCTTTCATTTAGGTCTATTCCCCTATTGACTTTGTGTATCGTGGTGCAAGAAACAATGAACGGGTCATTCAACGGGCAGATTTTAGTGGATAAGCTTGCTAAGCTCAATAATTCACAGCAGAGTATAGAGAGTATCCTTCCGTTGTAATATCAACTGTTATAGTGCATTTTTATAATGTTTATCAGGTACTTCATTTATCTGGATAATGTAATGCCAGCAATTGTCTAATTACATCTGTTCATAGTGGATGGGTTTTTCAGGTTTCTATCAAGATAACACATCTTCCTGGCTGATTGAACCCCATATACCTGACATGGTTACAAGGCTTGTAATTTACGACTATTTTCTTCTATCTCTTTAAGTAACTCCTATGATCAGGTTTCGATTTTTTGCAATACTCATAATAAGTTGTTTTGTGGGTTCTCATCTTTCTTGTAAACATAAATTATTAAAGCCTTAAAATGTTAAAAGACGACATACTTGAACTTTAATACTTTGTACATTTATCTCATCTATTTGATTGCTTATGTTTTTGTAGCATTATTTTACATTCCGTGTTCCTGATGTGACTTACTTAACAGTACTAAGCTTTATCACATTGGTGTATCTTCCATCGTAACAATGCTAAGCAAGTTGTGGAAACATGGGAGCGAGAATTTCATTGTGTTCCCAAGGATAAACGGGTATCTTTTCTATATCTCGCAAATGATATTTTGCAGAACAGTAGGCGAAAGGGTATGGAGTTTATCACAGAGTTTTGGCGGGTACTTCCTGATGCGCTTAGTGATGTACTCAAGAATGGGGATGAGTTTGGAAGGAATGCTGTAATGAGATTGGTACAATATCCTAGTTTTTACTTTTTACTTGCATCTTATATTGATACATTTATTTTATGGTAGTAAGACATGCCAATCTTTTTTATGACACATTTCATTGCTCAATCTGTTTGCTAGACAGCCACCATATATGATGATGAACCTTTGCATTGAGTCTTAGATGTGCTATTGGATTTTTTTAATTCAAACTTTCTGGAAGATAGTTTGACTTGTTCTCTACAAGAACAAAACATTCACTTTGCATGTTTATTGATATTCTTATTTGTCCATTTTGTCATTTTCTTACTCTTGGCTTATTCTAATAAGTGTTAATCCTTAAAACAGTGATAAGCAATATTTCTCATGGATTTAAGTCGTTCATATTTTCCTGATATACTAAACTATTATATCCTCAAGGTTTGCATATGGGAAGACCGTAAAGTTTTTGGTTCTCGTGGACAAATTCTTAAGGAGGAAATTTTAGGAAGGAATATGGAAAACACAAAGAGCGATGGGAAAAGCATATCTTACAAATTGGTAAGGAAACTTAATCGCAGTCGTGTCAGCATGAACACGAATCATGATGAAGTTCATTCTTATGAACATATGATCATATGCTCCAAAATCCTTACATGTTTAGTAGCTATAAAATCTAAATGTATTGATACTTTTTGCACTTTTCTGTTATATACAGAAGCAACCTGGTAGAGAACAGCTGGAGAAGCTTATTTCAAGTTTTGAGCATATTTATAGTGCTCCCCTGGACGAAGATACTTTATTTGAAAAATGTCAAGTTGCTATGAGCTATGTTGACAAGGTGGAAAATGAATATAGAAATAACCCTAATTTAGGTAAAAGCTGCATCTTTCCTTTGCTTCTAACTTGTAGTACGAAAATCTCGTTATGTTTATGTTAAGTATCTTATTTCTGATTTACTATATCATATCAATTTTATCTAATTAAAAACATAGATTGTTTATCTGAGTTTATACTTGTCGCCCCATGGTACCTAGCTATACATTTTGTTTTTGATTTTTTAGCATTGAAACTTATGCCACTGATTTCTGCTTGTTGACAATTGGTAGGAAATGACAGTGGATCGGTTATAGGAGAACTGCAAATGCAGCACAGCAGTCTAAGAGAAAGTATAGAACAGCTGAAATCCGCTGAATCATCTAGAACAAATCTGATATCCAATTTAAGGGTGGCACTTAATGAGCAGGTGAGTAACTTTGTTCACCTGAGGGCATGGAGTAGAAAATTATCTTTATATACTTATGATCTGGGAATGATTAATTTTCAGGAACTCAAATTCGAACAAATTCGGAATCAACTTCAGGTACTTTTTAAACACTCGAGCAAGCCTATCTTCTTTCAGTATATCTATGAAGGTAATAGTCAGACTTAAGAAAAATGAGATAAGTGAATAATAGGTGACTTCCAAAGTAATATTTTGGCATCATTGTTTTTTATAATAATATTAAACATATAGTTCAACTTTAATGTCTGCCTTTGAATTTTAACATATCTGCTAGTCTAAATGAAGATAAACTAGTAATAGTAGCTGTAGTAGTCAGCCTTAATAATCTTGATTTTGTCATTTGTTATTTCTATATATTTTTTGGTTTTAATTTTTAAATGTCCCAAATTATTGGGACTAAAGTTTGGCAACATCTTATCGGTAAGTTTTCCGTATTTTCTAGTTTTGGTGAAATAGGCATTCATATTAAATCTGCCTGGTTGTGGCTTCACAAGAAAATAATAAAAAGGAATAAGTCATGTACATGTTGTCTCTTTACCTTAGTACATTGTCAACTTCCTTTTCTGACTGATTTGTGTTCATGTTTCCTGAGTTCATGAAACACTGATTCCTCATGTTGGGATTATATTAACTTCGAGAAAGGAAAAAATCAACAGGAAACAAGGGCAGGGATCTTGGATGATTTTGTCTTAATTTTTTAAATTCAAGCTGGTCTCCAGGCTCAAAAGCTGATTTTCTCATTCTGATGTTTTCTTTTCTCATGGTCTCAAACTATTTCATAGGTGGCCCAATCGCGGTATAAACAAGCCGATATCATCTTCCAGAAGCTATTGAGCTACAATATGGAACAGTTGCCAGTTGATCAGATGCTTAAGGAGTCAGCTTCTGTAGTCTCCTCCAGTGCCTCTCCTGGCTTCGTCGTCGATCCCACTGTCTTTGCCAGAGAGAAAATTCCAGCAACTCAAGCCATGTACACAAGGGAGGGACCTGTTAATAACTATTCTTCTTCTTCCCGTGCAGAGGGAGACGACCGGAAGACAGCAGCTGCTGAGGTGGCAGCAAAGTTAGCAGCTTCTCCTTCATCGGCCCAGATGCTCAGCTATGTTCTTTCATCTCTGGCCTCCGAGGGTGCCATGAGCCAAACAGCGAAAGAAGAAAATCCTTCTGATAGTAAGAGGCCCAAGCTCGAAAATGTTGTGCCTTCTTATGTGCCACCACTCCCACCTCATTTTCCACATCCTGATATACTACAAAAGCCACCACCTCTGCAGCCACAATCATCATCCACGATGCAATCGAGCCCCTCTGTGCAGTCACCTTCCGAGCCCCCAACTTCATTGCCACAGACGTCTCCACCATCTAACACCATTCAGTTCATGCAGACCAGCGCAGGTTCTATGACAGGCGTGCCACATGGTTATGGATCAGCTCCTTTTACTCCTCAGCATAACTACCCGATGGTAGTCATGCCTCCATTTCCTGGTTCTCCCAATCAATTCCAGAATTTTCAGGTCAGAGAGGGTGGTTTTTTCAGCCAACCATCCTTTCCGGCGGCACCTCCTCCAATGACCAGGCAATGACAAACAGATTATTATCTGGAATGGCATCTAATTTCCTGCTGCTGAGACTACAATGCTGAGCTTTTGGAGAACTATCCGTGGACTTTGCATTACTGGAGGCATGGCACTGGTCTTACAAATTCTTGTATGCTTCTTATGGGTTATATATTCAGTCAGTCTCGTATAAATCTTTTGTATCCAAGAGTAATCTATTGATATTAGTTTAATCTCAGCACAATGAATGAAGTATACTCCGAATCTTCACAGGGGAAAAAAAAGGTATATTAGAACAAGCAGAATTATTGAGTTGCTGCAATTTTCTTATCATAATTAATGTGCTTCAGGCATGATTTTAATGAATTCCCCTGTGAATATTTGCTAGGTTTCCTTTAAAATATTTGATGGCTTTTGTTAAAGCTTTTTGGTTCTTCTTTAAATGTTTAGACTACTTTTATAGGTCAAGAAAACACAAATCTTATTTTTTTTTTCTACTCTGTCTCTATCCCATCTTTATCTCTTCAATGTCTATAGTCCTGTTCTAGTAATCATTCTTTAATATCCCCATCCATGGATGTGCGAGTGCTGTCCAATCCAATGATGTCCATTTAGAGGACTTCTTGGAGGTACATTATTGTGATAGAAGAACAAGATCTTAAATATTAGAATACACCAAGTGGACATTTTTTTCAGCTCAAAAGTTAACCAATGAGTACATTATTCGATCTTAGGTGAGTAGGGCTGATTGGTAGTTGTTTTGGAGCAGTACTATAATTGTGAATGGTACCAAAGAAAGGTCATCACTCATCAGCCTGTTGGATATAACAATGGCATGCCAAGTTTGGGTGGACATTAATAGTTGACTTGTTTCATCTACAACCCATATACTCCCCAAAAAAAAGAAGAGGGGGAAAAGTCTTTTAGATTCTTCTTGATGCAAATGAAGTGGTTTAATATTGCAGAAGCAGACGAGTGCAGTTTAGTTTGTCTCATCTCAAAGAAGACCCAACATTTAATCTGATGTGTCAAAATGTGATTGGTTCTCTATTGGATGAGTCATAGGAGACTGGAACTCGGATGGAAGTGACCAAAGCCGAGAGGCAAGACATCATCCTCTTCCCAAAATAAAAAATAGTTTGTTCTTTAATTTACTAATATTTTCATCAATCATGAAGCACTCGAGCTTATCACTGCGATCAAAATGGCCTTAATAGTAATAACACATGTAACGATGAGAAAAAGAAAAAAATTTGGACTGTAAGTATGCCAATAAAATTAATAACTCTAAAGAATAATCCCAATCAAGTTAAAAGCAAAGAGAATTTTAAATAAAATAAAAATTTTGTTTGTCCATCAATAGCTGTCATTCAAGTACTGTGACTGCATAAAATTCCTGCAGTCCTGGGCTTTACAAGATCCGGCATTGACAATGAGCAAGTGGTGCAACGTGTAATTAGCCTTCTCAACTCTTCTCCCACACCTCTCTTTCTCACTGACCCAATTTGCTAGTGGTTGATAGGCAACATCTGGTGTAGTTCTCTTTCTCCTCCTCCTCTTTATATTAACCCCTCTCTCCCTCTATCTCTTAGTCAACTCTCTCTCCCTCTCTTCCTTCTTCCTCTCCTTCCTCTTGATCTCATTTCCTTTGCTCTCCTCTCACTTTTGCCAACCACGAATGACTAACCCCTCCACGACTCTCCATAGCCATGAATAATCTAGCCGTTCCAAGAGCTAAGATCATGTTCCATCAAGTCTACGATAGAGGATAACCAAAGACAGCATGATAAGCTAAGCATCTTGATCAAGCGATCGAGGAGTGTGCATAGGATTCTCCTTTTCCTAGTCTTAAAAACTTGTTAGAAAGCTTAGTTTATGGGAAGAGTGGACATGAACATGAAGGAGAAGGGAAGGAAAGGCTTGCTAATAAAGACACTGGAGAGATGTCGATCCATCGGCGGCCATCGCAAGGGCGAGAAGCGGCACGAGCCGCCCGAAGGGTGCTTCTCGGTGTACGTCGGGCCCGGTCGGGACCGCTTCGTCGTTCGAACGGAGTGTCTGAACCACCCCCTCTTTCGCATGCTCCTCGACGAGGCTGAGACGGAGTACGGGTACACTACCGACGGCCCTCTCGAGCTCCCATGCGACGTCGAGTTCTTTCAAAGAGTGTTGTCAGATATGGAGCAGGAGGAGGATGCTAAGGGCTCGCCGATGTGTGGCTTCGGTAAACCAGGCTCCGGTTACCGTCTTTTAAGCCCCGCGAGGCCGGCAGTGGCCGGCAAATACTATGGATAGAAAAGGTCGACTATCGATATGTATGTGTTTAGCTTATTCGATCCATTGTATCTTCTTCTTCATTTCCTTGTGCCATGATGTCAAGAACTTAATTGTTACATGGAGATTATAACCTTTATACTAAGAAGTGCAACTAGTTGTTGTTATCAGATAGGATCTCTTTATATTTCAGCTGTTTCTTTCTTTCTTTCTTTTTCTGAGTTAATTTGTCTTGATGAAGAGGAAAGTGAACATGGGATTCATGATGAGTGGAATGGTTTGTGAGACATAAAATGACGGCCAGTAGCTATAGTAGTTTAATGATTGTAGAATATTATTTTGTGAGCAAAATATATAACTTTTGTTTAATTATTAATTTTTATGAGTAATACAGCAGGGACTAGGGAGGGGACAAGAGGACTGTACAACCGCATGCTAGGATGCGTGTATTATTACCCACCTTGGTCAACAACTTTGGTTGGTCGCACGGAGCTTTCATAACTTCATATTGGGTTGCTAGATTAATCTTAAAAAAGTTGATATTTAAATCCCTACATTTCTATATGAATTCTAATTTTCAAATATATCATAAATTCCTAATATTTAAAAAAAAAAAGAAAACTAAGGAATAAAATCTTGAATTATTCACGCTCCCTTAGTTTAATTTTTTTAAAAAAAAATATTTTGACACTATTCTGTGAAACTTTTTAAATGCCCCTTCTTCCGTCAATTGAAAAACTGTCACAGGATTAATTTTATATCCTTCTGTTAGTTTAATATTAGTTCCTCTTGTATCGTTTAAAGAATGCTCCTTGCTGCAGCTTGGTTCATTGGGCCACGATCCTTCGTTGGATGGGGTTGCAGCTCGCCAGCCTTAGGCGTCGGCGCTGCTCCTCCTCCACCACCTCCAACCATCTCTTCTTTTCTCTTCTTTCTTCCTCCTTTCTCTTCACAAACCTGACCACTGAGAAAAAGAGAAAAAGAAAAGCTAGAGAAAGCTCACAACTTTCACTTCCCACTCACTCCCAAGAACCTAAAATTTCATAACAAAGACTTCAAAAACAACATTATTAATTGGAAAGGGTAGTTTCAAAGTTGGAGATGGAGCTTTTCTAATGTGATAGACCTTGCATTTTCTTAAGATCAAGTGTTCTTAAAACTAAATTCTCGCTGCACTTCACAATGGGAGCGAGAGCAGGGTTCGCCTTTCGCTATTAAAAGGGAGATGGAAGGGCAGCATTACAGAATGCAAGGTGTTTAAGCAGATCTTTACCATCCCTTAGACCCATAGCATGACTAGAAAAAATTATTTTTACTCAGATCCAACCCAAGCTTAATATCTCCGAAGATAATGTTAAAACTTAGCCTAAGTAACTCATGGGCTGGTTGGCGAAATCCGACTGTAAAACCTAGTCCGAACCTAACTCGACCCTTCGCTTCCCAATGATAATCTAAAATGATATCTCAATCAATCGTTATTCAACTAAAAACACCAATGAAATTGATGGCATGTGCTATTATTTAGCGTACAAGCAACAAGGATGGCCATAAAATAGATTTCATATTTGAGTTTGTACAATATTAGCTCTTCAGACTAGACATGGGCTAAATAACATTAGCCAATCATCTCTTCATATATATAAAAAAACCGATTCAAACTATCTGAGTCAAAACACCGCATTAAATTTTTTTTAATAATAATTATTTAGGATTACAATTCAAACAGTGATAGTTCGTTGGTAAGTAGTTAGCTCCATTCGAGGTATATTTTGGTGTGCCTGCCACGTCAACGATGACTTCATCCATAACCATAAGATCCGTGGGACCCACATCGTCCATAAACGAAAGGCCGATGGTGCATCTCGCATACGAAATTGGTACGCGGGCGACCGCATTTGAATCGGTCTAACTCGTATCTCTTTCAGCGCCATGTATCTGGCTCAATCGTCCTCGACATTCCAGATAATTTCTGCATTCCAAATGATTCCCGCCAAGTCCATTTGCGTCGTTGTTCATCCAACCCTATGTTTCTATCGTACACGTCTCACATCCAACCGTCCATGATCTACGTGAATACATTCCTCGCATTTGATGCGCATTGTAAGGATCCCCTTACAATAACCTCGCCTTCGAGCTCCTCTCTCAAAGTTACATGTATGCCTCTATCTCTTCGTTCTCGAGCGCATGCAAGATGCTCGACGTTTGCCTTCTTAAGCTCTCCGCTCTCTGCTCTCTCTCGCTAATGGCCATCTCGCTCCGTTAGGGTTTCGGGGTCCGTTGCCGCTTGGATTCGATCGTGGATAGGAATTTTTTCTCTTGCTCGATCTCTCACCAGAGCAGTGGCTGCCGAAATTACTGGCGCCGTAATAGGCGATTGACTCCGGTATATCCCAACACCTCCACTCCTTTCTTTTCCTATCGGGATTCATCATTCCATCCGGTGGAATTGAATTCTTGGCAGTTGGATGAAGTGAGTTTTTCTTTAGATCTGCGCATTGCCTTAAATCCAGTTCGGTTGGTGATTTGTCTTCGATTGGGAGGGGGGAGTGATTAAGGAGCGCAAATTTGCTTGATTGGGCCCAGGATTGTGGAACTTTCCTTGTAGTCTATCGTCGTCGGAGACATCGGAGTGGTGACTCTGTTTCTGTGTTGCCTTTACTTTTTGGCTAATCTTTTTGGTGTTTCTCTTATGGATCTTGTTATCTATTTTCTGTTAATTATGCATAAATTTTTTTTGTCATGTCAGAACTAAATGTTGTGGATCGTACCTTGAATAAAATAAACTATTTGATGGTATGCCAAAGTTTTCTTTGTTAAACCGAAAATAGCTTGGTTTAGCTCATAGTGCGCTTTGGTGATAATTGATTTGGTAGTACATATGATTCTTAATAGTAGCATCATGATGGAGGATATTTGCCAGCGTTTGATATCATACAAGAAGATCCATAACGTCTAATTTCTCAATTTGTAACTTTGTCAGTCAAATGCTTGATAGCAATTTAGCTTCCACCTTTAGCTGCTTCCCAGATTCTGACTATCGCGTGTCAAATTTTTTAGCCTTTGGCCCTTAGCTACTGTGATGTCACTCTGCATATCATGCAGACAACGTCATTGACACTTACAGAATGATAAAGTATTATAAATAGCTCTTTTCAATATATATTAATGCTTGTTTTATGTGTACTTTCCATAGATCAACCGCTCTATATGGGTTCAAAATCAGTTGATGGTTTGCTGGTGGATTCTTCGGGAGCTCATTTTACTGGAATTCATGTGGATGAGCCGGAGCGGAGAGATTTTGAAGAGCAGCCGACAACTTCAGCAACAGAGAATGGCCACAGAGAACCTTTCATAATAGGTTAACACTCAATAAATCCTTAGGGAAACTTTATTGTAACCAAACCATCTTAGAAAATAAACCCTACAAGGTGTGTAAGAAACTGAATTTTCTGCTATATACAGGAGTTTCTGGTGGTGCAGCTTCAGGAAAGACTACCGTTTGCAATATGATCATCGAGCAACTTCGTGATCAACGTGTTGTCCTTCTGAACCAGGTAATTCTAATTGACCACATACACTCTGCCTTTTAGCTTATCTTTCAGACCTTGAGTAGATAATGTATATAGAGAAGCCTTTTGCAGGATTTCCTCTGCTTACGTTAGTTTAAGATGAATGACAAGGTAGGCTCCAACTGTTAGCTTTACAGGTCATAAGATAACACTCTTTCCCCCGAATGTTCCAAGGGATATTAGGTCAACAGCCTGGTATAAGATTTGGTCAAAATCTTCTAGAGCCTCCTCCATCCCTATATAGAAGTTCAAAATTCAAACATTAGATAAAAACTGGTTGTCATATAACATCTATCCTCTCATGAAGCCTTCCCAATTTCAAGTTGTTCTTTGACTCACTATATTGGAGGAAAGGCTTGGATACTAACCTTGGTGATAATGATGAAGAGGTGATTAGTATACCAAATAGAGTTGGCACATCTTCTTTCTAAAACATATTTGAATCAATCATTGATGTTGTCTCAACATAGATAAACATTCTGGGACTAATGGAATAACTGTTCATTTCTGGTAAATTGGTAATTTGACTAACTTCGGTACTCTCACATATCAATGTGTCTTATTTTGCAGGAGTCGTTTTATTTTGATTTGTCAGAAGAGGAATTGAGCCGAGTTCATGAGTATAATTTTGATCATCCGGGTACTACATTTTCTTCTAGTTTTCTTTTCCAAAATCATAACTCATAAAGAATTGTTGTTTTTATGCTTAGGTATTTGGTTAGTTGAATAAAAAAATGACTAGATCTATACCCTTAGGTCTTAGTTATTATGATTAATGCCCTTTATCATCTTGTGGTTCTTAGAAGGCCACTATGCATGATTAAACTTGCCTATGAAAACAAAAGAATGGGCACCTGGAGAGCTGATCAGTCAATGATTATCCTTTGTTTATAAATAGATACAACAATAGGCACTACATGTACATGTGAAAGTACAAGAAAACAACCCTACATGTGAATGAGGGGTATGCCATTCATTTCTCGGAAACTTCTCTTACAGCTTTTGTATGCGTAGATGAGCACATTAATTTGGTTCTTATATTTCAATGAAACGCTTTCCTGTTATGTATTTATAATACGTACCAACGATGGACACTCATTTAACATATTTTTAATAAATAAAAATAGGATATATAGAGATATTTTTGGGTTATTGGCATGTCAATCTTTAATTTTTAATTTAAATATATATCTTAAAACCTACATTATTGTGTTTTACCTTTAGATTGTCTTTGTAAATAATATATTTTATTAAATATAAATATTATTTAACACATAATATGATTGAATATATTCATTAAACTTAATATTAATAATTGAACATTTTATAATACAATTAAAACACATAATAACATTCAACACATAATATTAATTGATATAGTTTAATAAATAAAACTAAAATCTAATTGACCGTAAAATGACGAGGAATATCAAAATTTTCATTTGATGATGATTGATGAAATTAGAAAAAAAAATTAAAAATAGAAGGCTCCATATCGGCATGGAGACCGGCATGACCATCCTTGATACCTACTTGAGTATTTGACAGTGCCATCTATATATCTAAAACTCACATGTGCATCCGTGGACAAAGATACTTTGTTTTTATTTTATTTTATTCTAGTGCATCATTCCATTTGATTCATGCTGTAAGGATTTTTCTATTTCTTATGAGAAACCCTCTTCCTAATTACAGATGCCTTTGATATTGAGAGTCTACTATCTTGTATGGAGAACTTGACGCATGGGCAGGCTGTTGATGTCCCTAGTTATGACTTCAAAACTTATAAGAGCATACTGCCAGCCAGAAAGGTATTATTGCTGAAAGTGCTGGTGGGTATATTCTTTTACAACACAAACAACCCTGGAAACTGAACCTATAACTCAGACAAACATTATTGTAGTTATCCTGCTGAAACTATGTCTTATGGAAGATATTGAATCTGATTCTGCTATCTTAAATGAATTTCAGTTTACTACCTTAACTTTAAAAGGAAAACGTGATTGTTTAAAAAGTGAAATCTGAATCTACAAAAACTACTATAAAATGGTTGGAATCTGCTTGTGTGGATTTCTTCTTTCTCTCTAAGCAACTAACTAGTGCCAAAACTAGCAACTGATCCACTTCTTTTGGGTCAGTTGATTCAATATGGTGTAGGTGCCTTTTATTTCTTACTTTTTATTATTTCTATTTAACGGAAAACATTACCGATCCCCAAATTTTATTGTTCTTTGTCAGGTCAATCCTTCGGACGTCATTATTTTGCAGGGCATTTTAGTGTTCCATGATCCACGTGTTCGGGGACTAATGAATATGAAGATCTTTGTTGATACAGGTCTTTCATATTTCTCATTTCTTGTACTATGCATATATATAGTGTCACATATATTTTTCCACATGTAGTTATATTTGTACGTTTACCCATCTCAAGGCAGAAGTTTCTAATGCTACTAGAACTAGATCATTTATTTGACTACACGCATGAAAGAGGGCAACTGTTTTGCCCCGTTATGTCCTGTTGGAACTATTAGAACTATATCAAAGTAAGTTAAAAGACATGGAAAGAAGTTTTGATCTTACCTATCTCTATCCCCTCTATGACTACCCTTAATTATTTGAAGAAAATGAAAGAAAATTGATGACGAATATGATGTAAAACTGACAATAAGTTCTTCAGTACCACATCTTTGTCCTCTTCTCATTTTCCCTGTGTCATACCTCATCCTAAACTTGACCTCTCTGCCCTGGCTCCATGCTGTCCTGACTACCAAAACTCAGGAGCTCTTCATCCATTTAAAGTTATAAAGTTATCATTTTCATCTGTCCTCCATCATAATCAACCCCCATCAATTCACAAGTTCACATTCTTTCATCCCCTCCCTACATCTCCAGTCTGCCCCTCCGCACAGATGCAACTTTGTCCCTCATCCTTTCTCCAAGAATCCACACAATAATTAATCAAAGTCCTTGAAATCATCCATTCTTCGAGTCTAGACTTTGTTCAAGATTATCTCTTTTGCACCAATTGGATCCATAAAAAGAATAAGAGACAATATCCTGATCAGCTATTCTTTTGTGTAACCTTCTCTCATGTTAGGTTCATCTGATCTAAATCATTGGGTTCCATAATAAATATACAAAACAATGTAATGGTTGTTATGTGTACTGTTACTATTACTGCATTGATTTCTATTATGTTTGTACTCATGTCCATCTTAAGTTATGCAGATGCTGATGTACGACTAGCAAGGAGGATTCGCCGTGATACTGTTGAGAAGGGTAGAGATATCAGAACAGTATTAGATCAGGTTATACAACCTATATCCTTTCTGTGGTATCATTTACTATTTTTTGCCATTTAAATTTGACACTGTTGTATGTGTTTAGATTTTGGCAGGCCAACCTAGATGTAGTAGTAGCATGTTGCAAGTTGTCTACTCATTTGTGTTTGGGTCAGTTGATAATACAAAACATTTTATAATGTTACCAGTTGCAGTTTGTGCAGTATTCTTGTGGTTCATCTTGACTTTCAACACCTTTTCCTTTTCCTAATTTTGTTCAAAGAGCCAAATGCTGATCCCTAGTAACCATGTATATAAACTTATACAAACAACTAGGAAATTTTGATAAAATAATAAGGGGAAAGTATATGGCAAAGATATTCATGTCGGTATAGATAAGAGTTCGAATTGAAAATGAAGTAATAATTTTGAAGCTGTAATGAGTTCGATGGGTTTGATGGATATTAACTCAATAGAGCGAATTAGATTTGACCCGCTATAACTCTACTCTTAGAAATAGTAGTCATGGGTTATTTATCATGTGGAATGAATATTAGTTTAAATTAATTAATTTATTTTATCTTTATCTTTTAATTATAGACGTTAGATTGTTTTTACTTTCGCTTTCCTAGAAGTAGATCTTAATCTTAGAAACCCAACCAAGCTACCATACCCTAATCCACACCTCCCCTCACGAGCCACTCTACCCTATGGCCGGCCTCCACCATCCACAATTGTCTGCCACCCTCCGACGACCACCACAACGTCGATATTTCCGTTTCTATGCCATTTCAATCTTCTTCCACCGTTTTAGATATTTTCACACCTCAATTTCGGAATCACTTTCAAAGTCATTAGATCTGTAACTTTGGAGGCTATCACCCATCAAAATTTCATATTTTTCCTATGAACAAATCTTTCCAAATCTGGTTTGTCACAACATTTTAGAACAATGCACAAAATTCATTCTCGTCGGTCATTCACTTTTGGGAAAGAAACTTTATCTTACCTTGAAGATTTAATCATTTTAATATTAGTAAAATGAGGTTGAACAATATCTACATTTACCATACCCTCTCCAAAGTCCAAATCCTACATTGGGAGGAGTCATTGTGCAAGGGTATTACTAGCTTTATTATCTAAGGTACATTTATAAGGGAAGTGACCTAAGTTTCATCAAGGTATGGCCACTGATATTGAATGCAGAGATAGTGATTCTTAAATACTGGAGCCTGAGTTTTGCTTGGACTATCCAAGAGATGACTTGCATGGTTGTTATAGTAAGCAATATGTAGAAGCCTTTTTGTTGCTGATGGTTATGACGAGTCAAATAAACGAAAATAGCGATAACTGGTCATCGGTAATCCACCTTGTTACTTAAAGTTCTCTTTTTCTTTGCAGTACTCAAAATTTGTGAAACCTGCTTTTGAGGACTTCATACTGCCGACGAAAAAGTATGCTGATATTATTATTCCCCGTGGTGGAGACAATCATGTAGCCATTGACCTGATTGGGCAACATATCCATACTAAACTTGGCCAACATGATCTTTGTAAAATATATCCAAATTTATATGTCATTCAATCAACTTTTCAGGTACTTAATGCTCCTAATGATGCATCTATCTTTTAGTCATATTGTACTACTGTGATTGGAGAATGTGGGATTCATGATTAAGGTGTATTCAAATTTATATGTTCATCAATCAAATTTTCATATTACTATCTTCCTGACATTATATAGATCTGGAAAACATTTTTCAGATACGTGGTATGCATACTTTAATACGTGATGCCACAACGTCCAAGCATGATTTCATATTTTATTCTGATCGGTTGATTCGCTTGGTTAGTATGGAGTATTTTTCCCTAAATGAACTTCATTTGGAAAAAAATCTCTAATTTTAAATATTTTCTCTTTAAAGGTCGTCGAGCATGGTCTAGGTCATCTTCCATTTAAAGAAAAGCAGGTGTTAACTCCAACTGGTAAGTAGCTATTCTTGGTCATTGCATTATGATGATGGCTTTAGCTCTGTGTGCATTTTTTTGCTAATTCTAAATCTTAATTTAGTCCTTAATACTGAGTAGATTTGACATTCTCATCTAGTTGCTGAAAAGCTGAAACTATAACCCTTGCAGATCTTTTCTCTAATATTTATTTAGCTTGTAAAGATAGTGTGATTTTCAAGCCCCTCTATGATTTTCTGATTTTTAGAACTTATTCATTCTTTGTCCCCCACAAGTTCAGCTTGAGTCATATACACAGCATGTGCAGTGCTTCTGTACATCTGCAGGTTTATATTTGCATATAAATAGTCATGTTTTCTGAGCAAAGAAGATGATATATAGAGAGGCTATACAGAAGAATATGAATTTCTTAGTCCTCTAGAAGTGTCTTCATTTAAAATTTTCTGAAGGCATGTACCAATAGGACTTGTACTTGGCAGTCCTTTTCATTTGTTTCGGCAAATTTATTTAGCACTTTCTTAAAATTATTCTTTCCAATTGATGCGCCTCTACTGTATATTTTCTGCTGCCAAATTACACTTGATTAATTATGTGGTTGGCCTTTGATGATATAAATTGTTTTACCAAGTGCAGGATCTGTATATACCGGGGTGGATTTCTCTAAAAGATTATGTGGTATCTCAGTAATTAGAAGGTACTTCAACCTTTTGCAGCCTGATGTGTTTTCTGCTATTCAATGTACCTTTGTTTGAGCATGCAGTTTTTGCAACAAACCCTATTATGTTACTATTTATAGCCCTCTTTGGTTTGGGATCTGTCCTGAAGATGATTGCATGGGTCAATTAAATCTGGCTCCCCCAATGGAACTAAAGTAATACCCATGATTTTGAGGATTCATATCCAGACATTTTTTAAATTTTCCAGACCTCCCTGTTCTATCCTAGTGGACAACAGATATGCTCGGCGAAGGTAGACAAGATATACAAGATTCCCTGTACTATGAACCATACTTCGGTAGCCTGAAATGGAAACTTAGAAATCGATTCATACACCTATTCATGAAGTTTTTAATATTCGTGAAGTAGATGAGGCAGGAGGATAAGGGTGCTTTCTTGTGGAACTCCAGAAATGAAGCATATGAAAGTCACATACTGATTGATGAGATAGATGATACTTGAACAGATGACTCTGGTGCATTTTAATATTCTTTCATGTATCCACGAAGCACCTTGTATCCCTATTTTTACAAACATTGAAAGCATATAAGAGTTACAAAATGGATGATCTTCATTGGTTACTATGCCTTTCAACCTGTCATGACTTTGTTTGTCTTTCTAATATTTCCTAAAGTATTCCTTTCACTTGTATATTGATGGTTGAATACAATTCCATTTATACTGCTTACCAGTGGTGAGAGTATGGAGAATGCTCTGCGGGCATGTTGCAAAGGCATCAAGATTGGGAAGATACTTATTCATAGGGAAGGAGATAACGGTCAGCAGGTTCGCAATAATCTGTCAGATCATCAGCATGTCCTGCTTCGCGCCTGATTTTCTGACTGATCAATTATGTTGTAGCTAATATACCAAAACTTGCCAAAAGACATCTCAGATAGACAAGTTTTGCTGTTGGATCCTATACTAGGCACAGGTTGGTCTATGTGACTTCTAATATTCATGCTTTCTATTTGATTATGTAAACAAGATCCTCTTTTGCCCATCTGGTGCTGCCATTAGCTTCTCCTCCCCACAGCTTCGCTAGCAACCTAATAATAGAACAAAGAGCACAGTAAGTTAATTTAGTAATGCTAAGAGATTAGTACTCTTCTGTCTATCTGAAATTCTGAATGGCATTAATTGTTCAGCACTTCAGGCCAACTGCCAACAACTAGACCAATTATCTGATCAATATTTTTGACGCATTGCTAATGGAAACTGAAACTCTGTTTTTGCCAACTGATGCCTAGGCAATTGCACCAATAACATGTTGACTGCCAGTCTGCCACTTGCAGCTTGTTCAACTCCACAGAACTAGATATATCATTATATCCAATTAACATTATTGTTTGTTAATATGCCCCTACCTTTTCTTCTGATATTTAGGCACTTATTTGTTTATTCGATAGATGTTGTTTACATCCTTTGACCTTCCATTTTGTAACTTTTGTTGCCTTATTTGAAGCCAGACTTACCACTTAAAATCTTCCTGTGTATATAATTGTTCTACCTTTTAAAAAAGTTCATGTACACTATTGTGACTTGGATTTGTTAGGACCTTCTCCTGGTCTTTGAAGATGATACTGTTGTCTATGTAGTTTGATTGCTAATTCTCGGATGGTAAGCATATTAAGTAGCTTTTTTTTTCTTTTTAAACATTTATTAGATATGTTTAAGATTCTGTAACATAAGAACAGTATTGCTTCACTTTATGTGTGATCTTATAGGCTACGCAAAGGAAAAGTTTGATTAGTTGATGATTAGCTACTAGTGTAACTTTAGTATCCACTAGTCCTTAGTCTTGCTGCAGTGTTAATTGTTGCTTATCTTTTTCTCTCATTATTCCATGGTAGGCAATTCCGCTGTTCAGGCTATCTCTTTGCTATTGAAGAAGGGTGTACAAGAAGCCAACATCATATTCCTCAACCTAATATCTGTAAGTTTTGAGTGCCATAGTGGAATCTTCCTTGTGAACTGTTCTTTTGTTTATGTTAGACATAAGCCTGTGCTTTGCCTTTTGATATTGCTTTTTTTAACGTAGCTGTAATCCAGAAAACAGGAGAGTTGCATCATATACTGTTTTAAAAGTGTTCTAGGCGAATACGTGATACATTGTTATGTTATTGCAGTAATAGCTATAATAAGGAAAATTTTCTTCTTGAATTCACCTTTTTCCATGCTTCATTTGGAAAGTATCCTGATTTTAATTTCTCATGACTAGGCTCCTCAAGGGGTGCACGTAGTTTGCAAAAGATTCCCGAGAATTAAGATTGTGACATCTGAGATTGAGTTTGGTCTAAATGAAGATTATGGTGTCATTCCTGGCATGGGTGAATTTGGAGATCGGTACTTCGGGACAGATAATTATTAAGCAATGATGATGCTTTCAGCCAAATTCAAGAAAGAGGCGAACCAAATCCAGTAAGTTGTCATCATTACAAGAGTGCTCACCATTTCATGCTAAATGTGCTCACTCCTCTTAAGAGGAGAAAATGATCCGCATTATCCATATGCTCTTGGGTGATTAATGTTTGTAAATTCGATTTTGCTATTAATAAAACTGCACTGCTTGTGAATTATTGAGGAAGTACACCTACATATTAGCTCTGATGGAATTAGTGAGTGATAAATTGCTAAGCATATGCATCAACTAAAATGGGCAAGCTTAACTCAAGAGTTTCTTTCTTACCTGCAGGCCATCATTTTTCCAATAACAACGGCAAAAGTAGATATCAAGTTCTTCGGCGGCAATGATTCAGCAATTTTCGAGCAGCTCTTTTTTCTCTTTGAACTTGCCAATGGCTGGTTGTATTCAATGTCATCTCTCTAGAAAAATATGGCATCATGGTGTATTTGCGTATTATTCAAGTCAATTGATGATATGCTATTTACTTATGCTTCTTATATGCTTCTCTCTGGTCTTTTGTCCCTGAAGATGACTCAAGACCACTTGCTCTTCCTAATAATATTTTTAGATATTTAGATCGCAATTCACGGTTTAAAGCTCAGGCTTAATTCCCATTTGGCCTCTATTAATCGGGAAAATAGATGGGTACTTAGTCCACTAATGTTGTGGATAAAGTGCTAAAAGGGATCACAAAACTTGCAAAGGAGAAAACGTGGTAGAGTGAGCTAAATTATAATCATGGATACTACATCATATACTGTAATCTTTTCCAAACGAAGTGGAGCCTCTTTACA
Source organism: Typha latifolia (assembly GCF_019914945.1). Taxonomy (NCBI): domain Eukaryota; kingdom Viridiplantae; phylum Streptophyta; class Magnoliopsida; order Poales; family Typhaceae; genus Typha; species Typha latifolia. The sequence continues at coordinate 474,623 of NC_133094.1, forward strand.
AAACATATAGTTCAGTGATTAAATTTTATTAACCTAAGTTCGATTTCCACATTTGGAATACATTATGTAAATTTTCTGTTAAAATATTATATGTGTATAATTTGAACTTATTATAATTTATTTTTTTAAAAGGTTTAGCACAATTATTTTGCATCTATATGGAGGACGTATCGAGTACGGCGAGCTGTTATAGTATACGAATTCAATAAAAAAAGAAGTGATACTCTTTTCAGGTTTCGGATCCGACCCAAAACTACAAGAAACCAAATTCTAAAACCCGACCCAAACGGCTTTCTTTCGAGCCTTCTAGGGCTTCCATACTTCCAATGTGAGGAGGGTTGGATTGATCGGACGGCTAGAAATGTCCAATCATAACAAGTTTCACGTCTCAACGGATGAGATCAAATAAATCCTCCCCACCTTCTAGGCTTTATAAACCCCTTCTCCTCTTTTTGGAGCCTCCCACTCTCTTCTTCTAGGGTTTGCGCCACTCTGCCGCCAAAGCCCTTACCCTAATTGAAGCACCGAAATGGTATGGATTTCGCTCCTCGTGATCTTCTAAGCCCTCTTAGTTGCTCAAAATTTGATTTTTAAGTCGCATTTCACCTTAAAGTGGTTCCCAGATCTATGGTTTTCTACTTTTCTTCTCAAATACATCGTTTTTATCTTCAAAATCCTACCTTTTCCTGTTAATTCACAGATTAATATGCTACTTTTTGGATCTACATCTGCTAATATATGGTTTAATTCCATCAGGCTCCCAAAAGAGGTGGGAAGGCACCGGTTCCAGCCAAGAAGAAGACGGTAGTTTGCTTACATTTTCCTATTTTCATAAGGTTTTCATTTGGTTTCTACGTGTATTTTTACGGTTTTTATCCTTTTGATCTGTAGGAGAAGGTGGTCAATCCATTGTTCGAGAAGCGGCCGAAGCAGTTTGGGATCGGAGGGGCATTGCCGCCGAAGAAAGATCTCCACCGCTTCGTGAAGTGGCCGAAGGTGGTCAGGATCCAAAGGCAGAGGAGGATCCTCAAGCAGCGGTTGAAGGTTCCCCCGGCATTGAACCAGTTTACCAGGACCTTGGACAAGAATCTGGGTGAGTACTTAATTCTCTTTTTTCTTCACTTCCACTCTTATTATCTTTGTCTGCGTTCTATTTTCCGGTGCCGTATGGGGGATGGATCTCATGCTGAGATTGTTAAAAGAAGATGCTATTGTCAATGTTAAGGCCCAAGTTTAATTTTGGCTGTCGAACGCTTCTTAGATATTTCTAAGTTTCATGTGTTTAATATGTATCCTCACATCATGTTCAATAGTTTCAGTTATGCTTCCTTTTCTGGATCAACTTTTCATCTTTGTTATGTTTATGGCTGCCTCCTGTCATATTCTCTGATTATCTTTGGAATGACATCACCTGTGCCCCCAGAGAAGTGCAAAATTCTGCACTGGTTGCAGATCAATACTGAATCCAAGCTTCTACTTTATTTTGTTATGTTTGTTTTAGAGCATAGTGTTTTCTTTTTCTGAAAACAAAGATATGCCTATCAACATTCTACATGATTTTTTTTTCTGTAGCAACCAACCTATTCAAGATGTTACTTAAGTACCGGCCTGAAGACAAAGCTGCCAAGAAGGAGCGACTCTTGAAGATGGCTCAGGCGCAAGCTGAAGGGAAAACTGCTGAAGCTAAGAAGCCGATTGTTGTGAAGTATGGCCTTAATCATGTCACTTACCTTATTGAGCAGGTATTGTAGTTTTTCTTCCAAATGCATTCATGTACCAAGTCTACTGCATAATTAGATGGATGTTTTAGAACTCTTGAGCCTGCTATTGGGGTCCTGTTTAAATAGACTGTATCCTTAAAATTTTCTTATGTGCTTATCTTCAGAACAAGGCACAACTAGTTGTGATTGCTCATGATGTTGACCCTATCGAGTTGGTGGTCTGGCTTCCAGCCTTGTGTAGGAAGATGGAAATTCCTTACTGTATTGTGAAAGGAAAAGCACGTCTTGGAGCGGTATGGATATGTTGCTCTTTTTGCTTGAACTTCAATTAATTTGTCATGCTGACATACACATCCTCTGATTTGTGTTCCTCACAGATTGTTCACAAAAAGACTGCATCTGTTTTGTGTTTGACGACTGTGAAGAATGAGGATAAGCTTGAGTTTAGCAAAATATTGGAAGCCATTAAGGTGAGTAATGGAATGAGTTTCTCTTAAAACTTGTAACACACATACATGCTCTTTTTGCTGAACACTACCATTTCTTCAGGCAAACTTCAATGATAAATTTGATGAGGTCAGAAAGAAATGGGGTGGTGGGATAATGGGCTCCAAATCTCAAGCGAAAACCAAAGCAAAAGAAAGGATGCTTGCGAAGGAAGCTGCCCAGAGGATGAGCTAGATTTATCTATTTAAATTTTGTTTGATAGATTGGCGTTGCATTCCCTTAGTTTCAGAGATGGACAACTTAAATCTGAGGAACTCATTTACAGCTTGCTGCCTGCAGCCATATTCCTGTCTGAATCACAGTATATTTTGTTCTCTGGATTATGTAGAAACTTCAGAGATCCTTTTTCTTGCAGTTTTGCCGCACTTTTTATCTTCCTACAGGAATTTGGCTTTCCTTCTGAATTTTTTTTAGTATAGGTAATTTTCTCTAGGTGGGTGTTTGGAGATGAAAATTTTGAAGAACTATTTTCTTTAGAAAATATTCCTGCCCTGAGGAAAATAAATAAATTCACTCTAGCTATGTTTTTTTGTTTCCTACACACTCCCTCTCTTCTTTCACTCTGCCTTATTTCTCTCTTTCCCTTCCTCCATTATCACCTTTCTCCACCACCGTCGCTCCTCCACCCACCCCAGTTGCCACCACCTCCTACTCCATTACTCTCTTCCTCCATTCTCTCTTTCTAATTTTTATTTTCCTCTAAAATTTCCATAACTAATCGAAGAAAAATTTTCTCCTGGGATTCTTTAATGATACTTTTCAATTTATATATTAGGAATTTCCTACGAAAATGTTACTTATTTATCCAAACAGGGCTTTGTATGACGTTGCAACGGGTGAAGTGTAAAAAAAAACTTATGTTAAATTGCAGAGTGGGTTGTTAAGGTGCAGAGGAGCATGGACAAAAATAATTAATTTCTTGAGTAAGCCTCCAACATCAGCAATTAAAGTGGTCAACTATGCAATAGCTTTTAATAGAGGGGACATTTACACTAAAACTTTCTAAACGACGCTCATATTTATATGCACCTTCTTATTTTCCTTCATAAACTCACTAAAATATTCAAAACCTCTCCATACTAAATCTGTGTGATATCTCAATTTGACTCTATGGCGGCTACGTTCCGTAACAGCAAATCTACCTAATAATTATGAAAGGCGTTATTTGTGATCTTCGATTGGTTACATGTCTAATTATAGAGACAGAGTAACCTTCATGCCACCATCTCATGGTGAAACAAAGTAAACTGGCTCTATTCTATTCAACCAAATTGAATTAAATCAAACAGATGCCGTGTGCTTTTCTGCAACATAAGCAAATCTCCAGAGTATATGAATTAGCATCTGTTTAAAATTAATCAAAGATGTTGATAGTACTAATTATGGAAAGTTAAAAGAAGGAACATATGTTTGTTCCATTCTCACTAAAACTTGTTGCTGTATATTGATACTAGGAAGACATGGATGCTGGTAAAAAGAAAAGAAAATTTTCTTTAGAGATTACAAAACGATTACAGACTTTGATATCGCGAAATGGATATCAAAGAGTTTCAAATATACGAAAGGAGCCTAGCAATTTCAAGCTAATATTATTAACTGCTTGCGACAAATCTATACAGAATTACAAGCCTTTGCTGGAAAATTTACTTCTGACCGAGCACTGACAACACTGTGAATGCATGCCAATGTTATGTCAGGATCACATGTATTCTATCAATTCTACAGCAAGAATTTCAAGAGGAGAATGAGGATGGACAAAAAAAAGGACAAGTTTTGTTCCACAACAGTAACAAAGTAAAGCATCTAGTATTCTGACATAATATCCTGAAGAGGACAGAAACACTTGCACTGATTGAAAGATATTGGTGACACAGTTCAGATATCAGAATATCAAACGACAGAATGAATAGCCATAACAAAATGCTAGCATCAGTCAATCTAAATGCAAAATATCTTAGAAATGGCAATGATCTACATTGTTCCACTAGATATCCAACTAAGGATGAACCTCGCGAATACTCTACAATTAGACATCTAGGAAAAGGTGAATCAACAGTTGAAACTAGGAAGTAATTCATTGCAGGTACTAATTAACTGAAACTAGAAAGTATTGGACTATTAGTAATTCTCTAGAATGTTACTCAACCAGTATGATCTCCAAACTCAATGACAATATACTAAAGAAGCAAAATAAGAACCTTTACCATCATCAAGTTGTGCCTTTTTGTCTTTTTTCTTTTTTTGAAAAATCAAGTTGTGGCCGTTGTTACCCTATCTATCTTGTAAATAAACAGCTGTCTTTAATATTATATCTGAACTACAAGCTATCAAGATACTTTTGGATAAGATGAGTCTGAAATAGATTGAGTCATCTTGATAAATGATGAAAACAGAACAATAGTTTCCCAGTTTCCAATCATTTGGAAAGGAGACTCATACTAGGTTATAGAAGAATAGCCAACTTTCCAGCTATATGAATTACTGAAGGACTGAATATTGAAGTTGAAGCAAGTTTCATTGGTAGAAAATGTGACCATGAAACAGCATGCAACCAAACTTTATATGAATTGATTGTTGTCAAAGAGAACAAGGATCAAGACTTACTCTTTGCAGAATGTCAAATTTTTAAAGAACCTAAATATGACCTCTTCTGTTTGTGTTGATCTACTTTTTCACTTTTGTGTTTCTTTAAATAATCCTCCTTCCAGCCGTGCAGCATTACAACATACTAGTGTCTGAAATAGTGTAGAGGTTATAAAGAAAACACCCATTTCTTATGTGTTAGGTGCATGGAACTGGACATATGTGAGTCAATCTTTTAAATCAGGAAATAGAACCGTGAAACATCTGAAATTTCAAAGATCCAGATAAAAATCTGGGGGCCAAAGCATTGAGTCACACTTCATATATTAAGATATGTATGTATAAAAGATTGAAACTGAAGGCTACACTAACAATAGCTATATATAATTTGGATTTCTGACACTAATCTACCTTCTATTTGATCCTCAAGTGTAAATTCTCCAAGACATCTTGATCCATGATCTTCAATGGAGGATCATTTCATGTCTCTCAATGCTGTCATGTCTTGCCAACCTCCACTACCACTCCATAATCTGACGACAACTTCTTGTTTCAAGGAACATGGATCTTCATTGTTTATGCATCCAGTAATCTCATTGAAGTGTGCCGTACTTTTAAGCTTTCCACATCTTCAGAAATCATTCTACTAGTTATACGTATTCTTCATACTTCACCAACCTGTCATCCCTAGACTAACTTACAAACGAATCAAGCTTCTCCCCTCTACAAGTATTTCTTATCAATCACCCCATCAAGAGAACTAACGAGACCATGTTTAAGAAAGTTTATTCACATCACACTTACAGCGTATGTGAATAGATAATGGCACTTAATATCATGATTCCTTTTACTACTATTCAGAAATTATGATCAGCTTGCAAATTGCATTTAGCAAAACTCAGTTGAACAACCACCAAGAGAATAACTAAACTAAAAAAGGCTAAAGCTCTTACGTGTGAAGAAAAATTGACTTGTTTGCAATTACTGAAAAGCAAATAAAATTCAAAAGCTCGCAATATGTATTTCAGAATCAATCTCTCTTAGATGATTAAGAAGGGAGAAGGCATATTTTATTCATCATCAAACAAACCAATCACAATTCCATCAATAACTAAGCGCAAAATTATCGAATATCTTTGGAACTCATATCTACACACCTTGAGACAAACAAGATACTCAATTCCATCCAATCTATTCATCTCTGTTAATATACACCTGCAATTTATATTTCCACTAAAGCATTACAACAAAACAGTGACAAATATTACAACTATGGAAGGAAAAATGATCTATAAGTTACCTGAATTCGGAAACCAGTAAAAATAAATCTGCAGAGAGAGATCGCATGATCGCGTGATTGTGTGATAATCCTCCTCTCTCTTACCCTGCTCTGACCAAAATCAAACGAAGAAAACAAAACCAACCAAAACAACCGAGGGTGAAAAAGGAAAAGGTAAAAAAAAAATCAAGTTTTGCGACCCTCTTCAGCTCAAAGATTACATATTCTTCCTCCTAAATCGCAAATATTGCTTAAAACCTCTAAACCCTTTAAATCCATCTACTGTCCTGACTCCTCCGAATCATCCTCCCCTGCATGATCCTGCTGCTGTTGCTGCTGCAATTGCCCACCTCCGCCGCCGCCGCCTCCACCCCTGGCTTGTGCCATCTGCTGATAGAATTGACTCAAAGCTTGTGGATTCACCGCCCCGACACGCCCGTCCTGCGAAAGCCCGAGCTCAAGTCCTGGAAGTGGCGACTGCCCGTGCCCGCCGAGCATCGACATAAAGCTCATCGGACCGCCGGGCAATTCAAGCCCATGCAACCCTATCCTCTGCATGAAATTACCAACAGACCCCGCCCCTGACCCATCGCCGCCTCCTCCGCCGCCGCCACCCGCCGCCCCCATATCAGATGTCGACGCTGCCAAAAACCCGGGGCTGAACCCTGCCACGGTCGGCGGCCACAATCCCGGGTGCATCGCCCAATTAGCCCGGGCGCCGGCAGCGCCCGTTGCCTGAGGCAATTCGTCGAGCTTGTGGTGGCTGTGGAGCCCAACGGGCATGGAGGCAGATATGGGCCCCGCGCCGCCTCCGGCGGCAGCGGCAGCGGCGAGGGCGGAGGCCGGGATGGTTCCGGATCCGGTGGCGGCGATGATAGACGGCTCAGCTTGCTGTAGAAGCCACTGGATCGTCTCGCCGTCGGATTTGTGGCCGAGCTCTCGCGTTAGCTGGAAGATTCTAGCGGCGCAGAGCGCCGGCATCCGAATCCTTCTTCCGCGGCCGTCGACCTTGGTGTGGCGGTCCTTGTTCGAGCTCCTCTTTGGAGCAAGCTGCTTTCTTGACTCGTCCTTCTCGGCGGCGGCAGGATTGGAGTCTCTGTGGTCTGGATTGGGCAGGCCTAGAGCTTGGTGGAACTTGGGATGTTCTTGAGGGAGCTTGGAGGTGGACTTGGGATCCATGGAAAAGAGAGAGGAGCTCCTAAAGGTGAGATTTTTAGGGGTTGGGTTGATGGAGATGGAGGTGGGGAAGGAAGAAGAAGGGGAAGACTAGGCTTTCATGGGTCTTCACTATTTTGGCAAGAAAATGAGATTGGAGTTGAGAGAGAGAGAGAGAGAGAGAGAGAGAGAGAGAGAGAGGTGAGAGAAATATTAATCAGAGAGAAAGTTACCAACTTTTTTAAGATTTACTCTGCTTTTGGGAGGTTTTTACAGTCTACTGCATCTCTTGCCTTTTTCTCATACTGGGATCAATAGGAGAAGGAAAAAAAAGTCTTTGGTTTGTTGGAATATAATAAGTAAGAAGAAAAAAACAAAGAGCTCTTCTTTCACTCTACTGCTTCTCATAATAAAAGAGAGGTTTTTTTTTCGTTGTTGGCTCTCGGGGTACAGAGAGAGATAGAGTTGAAATTTAGAGACGAAAGAGTGAAAACTTTGATGCCCACTTGCAAAATTTGGCAAGAAAGAGAGATTTTTAATTTTTTTATTATTCTTTTACTGCCAAATTTTTAATAGTTTTGGAGGTGGCTCTCATGCACTATTTTGCTACCTCTTTTTCAGGGATAGCTTTCCTTTTCCTCCCTTGACTTGTCTGTGGGGCTGTCCTGACTTCCACTGACTGTTCATAAGACATGTAAACTCCCTTTCCCACATTCTAAGGATTGGATTCCCTTCCCCCCTCTCATTACTCTCTCTCTCTCTCTCTCTCTCTCTCTCTCTCTTCCTCTCCTTTCTCATCTCCTGTGTGCTATTATTACTCCCCCAACTGTGCAGTTGCACCACTTGCAAGGGACTCAAATGTCCAGGTGGCAACCTTCCATGGGCACATCTGGCTACTCATCAGGGACCAATCTGCTTGCTTACTCACTACTCCTATGAAGACGGAGAGAGAGAGAGAAGATGAATAAAGGAAAATATTAAGAGCACCAACCACATGGAAATAGAAGGACCTCAGTTGCAGTTATAGCACTCCAGTTTGAAGCTCTTTTTAGAAATAGCTCCAGTTTGATTTTCCCCATGTTAGAGGTGGTTTCTGACACTTTCTTGCATTGAAATTAGTGGAGAAACTGACTGCTCTAAGAGATGGATGGAGGTGGTACTTAAATTGATTGTTTTCTCTCTCTCTCTCTCTCTCTCTCTCTCTCTCTCTCTCTCTCTCTCTCACAGTAAGTGCAGCAACCTCCTCTTGGTTGATTCCAAGAACCAGGCTCAGGAAAATGACATGAAATCCGAACTCATCCTCTCTTTTGTTTACAAAGATTCCCCACCCCCTTGTGGACAAATACTACAATATCCTCCCTTCATTTGGATTTCTTGCCTCACTCTCTCCCTCTCTCTTCTCATTTTCTCTTAGAGGATTTTTGCACACCATTTCATCTTCCAATGAAATGCTAATCTTGTCGCAAGTTGAGGATGGTGATGGTCTCATGACTATCATGGCTACGCACTACAAGTCAAGGCACTTAAATGGACTCTCCTGTCACATGATAGGATGGATTTTACCGCATCATAACAGTCTTCATGATACTAATAGCATTTGGTAATTAGATGAGTTTTTTAGCTTCAGAAGAAATAATTCAATCACAACAATTATCAACAAGTTACGGGAAACGAAAGCGCAAAGATATTTCATTATCTTTTGATGTAGATTTAATGAAAAGACTCGATTTTTATGTTTGTCTAGGCACATGTATGAATATTTGCTTCCTATAAAGAATACTAGAAAAATATTTATAGGTGATGAGAGATTACTATTTCATTTGCTATTCTGTTGATCAATTTCTGTAGTTGTCAATTTCAATTGCCCATTAAGTTTATCGATTGACTTCTTACTAGGATGTTCAATCTATTTGTCCATCCTTAATTGGGCTTTCTTTTTCTTCGGTTGACTCTAAAGATTTGTACCGACGCTTCTCAACACTAAGATCTTTCTCTCTAAGTTCTCTGAACTCATTCTTATTTTACGATTCGTCGATGACTAATTGGGCTGTTAATCTATGGAAGACCGCCCTTCTTCTCGAGGAAGAGACTTTTTAACTCTGGACTAGGTTTACACTTGTTGCATCCTACTCCATAAAGGACTACTTAACCCTTTCTCAGCCTTCTCTGTAGGGAAGGCCGGAATCCTTTGATCATCTTCTTCTTCGATATAAATTGATCAAACCTTCCTAGAATTCTTGCCTCTTTGCCTTTGTCTTTTAATGCTTACTAGTTCTATGAGAAAAAATGGACTCTATTCGAAGATACTCTTATTTGATCATCAACCATCTTTTTTACATTCTCTGACAATTTCTTTAGAGAGAATACAATTAGAAAATTTTTAGAATACTAGGACCGTCATCGACCTTCACTTATTCGTCCGTCAAATATCTGCGCACAATAGATGTCACATTTCCCCACTCCTCAAAGGTGTCATTGATTCATTTTTCTCGCTTTTCGTTTTGTATAAGATTTAAAATGAAGAATGTAACTCATAATAGATGATTTCAAATTAACATATAACATATAAATTCTCAATTTAAATAATATTTATTTACAGAAATTATTTAAAAAACACCTAATACTTTGTTTTATTATCGTTAATATCCTATCATATAATAATTTATTATTTAATCTTGTTTTTTACTTAATTGATAGTTATCATATTATAAATTAAAGTAATTATATATGCACACTAAAAATAATATTTTCTTTTTAATTTAACTCTCGTTTGCTCTAATATCATTGTCATAGGTAACCAGTTAGATCTAAGGATATTTTAATTCTTTTTATCGTCAATTTAAATTTAAGTTCAGATGCTTTTGAAACAATAAAAACAAAACTCAAGACAGCGTTTTAAAATATTGAAGGATCTATAATCGAAAGCATGGTGCTTATTGGAATCATTGAAGGATTGTAACCATTAATGAAAGAGCTCCTTGTACATAGCTTGGCTTACATGATCTTTAGGGTAGCTTGGCCCTAACTAAATGTTCTTGAGGGGACTCTACTCTCTACCCCAACTCTTTTTCATTATCGTTGATGGAAGTTCTAACACACACACACACACACACACTCTCTCTCTCTCTCTCTCTCTCTCTCTCTCTCTCTCTCTCTCTCTCTATATATATATATATATATATATATCTATCTATCTAATCTATATATAAATAAATAAATCCTTTTCCTTTTGCTTTGATGGGAAGAAGTCTACTTGTATGCATGTTGATGTCATAATGGTGGAGAGGGTTATGTGTCTATTGGTGTTTGGATTGCTAGTCACAAGTGCCTCCCACTGTGGAGACAATGGAGGGTCCCTCCCTTTGAGTGGTTTAGTCTTGGCCTTTTGACATATCACTTGAGTTCACATGAATTCGGATACACAAAATTAAAGAATCTCCTCCCTCTTCACTTTATTGCTCTGGATGGCAATGCCATCCGAATGTTTGAATTTGAATCAATGCATATGAAGTTGAATCATTCCATCCTCTTTCTATAGAATTCTTGAGAATATAATTTCACCCCAAAAGGAACCCCTCTCTGCTGCTCTGTTAATCACTTAGTGTGAGCCATTCAGAGTCCTCTCCTTTCCCTACTACTTACTTGTAATCATTGCTGAAACCCCTAGATTAGGATCTTAAATTGGACTAGTTTATCTAGGGCTACAAGGAATTCTTTTTGTTTGTTTCATTTCATAGATTAGCAGTAATATATATATTTGGTATATCACAGAGGGGAAAAAAGAAGAAGAGAATTTTAACCTAACAATACCCGATAGAATAGTGGATATTCCGCTACTTCAGAAATAATAATAATAATAATAAAAAATTTAGTTCTCTTTTTTTTTAATTTTTTTTTAATCTTTTAAAACTCACAGTTAATATAACATGGGTCAAATAGTATATAAATCCGGCCCAAAACAGTCCAATTAGGACCGGGATAAGGCCGGCCCAAATCAACTCTGGCCTGTACCGGCTCAAGCCCGACTTTGAGGTGGGCTAAGTGGGCTAGGCCTATGCCCGTTAACCCATTCTAAAGATCCGATAACTCCGCCTGAGCCCGAAAACTCACGGGCTAGTTGGCGGTAACGGGCGATAATGTTTCAGCCCAGCCCGAACCCGACCTGGCCCGCCCAATGATCACTTCTAGAGTCCGTTCTAAACCCTTTTCCCAATTAAACCCTAAAAGATCGCTCCTATTCGATCTCCATCATTCTCTGCTTAGCTACGGTACGCGACGCCAATCCCTCGTTCGTCCGTCTCCCAAAGGTTCGCCGTTCTACATTTCTTTCGGAGCCTTAGCGGGGTTTCTTCTACGTCTTCTTCTGATTTAGGTTGTTAGGCCGTTGAGAAATCTGCTGAATTTTCTTCCTTTTGGGGGTTTTAAGTAGTTTCCCTATACTTTTTATTTGTTGATTTGATTGTACTAGTTAAAGAAAAGAAATGGATTACATGTCAGGATGTGTCAAATTTGTTTTTTTTTTTTTTTTTTGGTTCTTTCAGATTGTGCTAAAAAGTTGATTATTATAGTATTGCCTATTCTAGTTGTTTTATTATGTACTTTTCTATTGTTTTTCGTGATGAAGATGATTTCTGCCATATGCTGGGTTCCAAAGGGGGCTTCAAAGATTGTTCCACTGGTAGTGGAGCCTCCTTCTAAAGAGGAAATAGAGGAGATATTGAAGAATGACGCGCAAGAAACAAGGTTAGTATTAGTCGGGCCTTCTTGTCATAACTTAGCAAAACAGCATGTACTATAATTTGGTTCAAATAACTCTTTTGACAGTTACATATGATCATTTAATCCAATTCCTGTCTTAAATTTGCAGAGAAGACAGTGAAGAAGAAGAAGAAGGAATGGATGTAGACACTCACGTGGACGAAGATGAAGTAGCACGTGCGGTGTCTGCAGCACAAGCTCTTGGAAAGAACCAAGGGAATAAGAGCTCTAATGATCTCCAAAACATTGCTGATAGCCTTCGGGAACTTGACATGGATCATTATGATGACGAGGATGAAGGTATCCTTTCTTGCTAAATATATGTTCCGAGTAAAGCTTGAGGTTTTGTAATCTTCTCTCATCTGTTCTTCTTTTTTAGGTATTGAGCTATTTAGTACTGGAATGGGAGACCTTTATTATGCGAGTAATGATATGGACCCCTATCTACAAAATAAGGATGTAGGTTTTTCCTTCTCCAGGAAAGTTTTTCTTACTATACTATCTTTGTAGATCCTTGAATTAACTATTTGGGGATGCTTCATGCAGGATGATGATGATGAAGAGATTGATGACATGGCAATAAAACCTACGGATGCCGTTATAGTTTGTGCACGTAATGAGGATGAAGTCAGTCATCTTGAGGCATGTATCTATGACTTCAAGAACATCTTTTTTGGCAATTCTGTTCACATCCAGTTCCTTCTCAAATCAGCCATGAGGTGTCTAATTTACAGTACTGACAGTAACTGATAGTTGTGAATTTTCGATCATTAGTCCCCTTTTCTTTCGATCTGCTATATTTTGGTGTGGCCCTACTGCTAACAAAAAGTAGCAATCAACCTGATATATGGACAACCTGATCTTTGATAAAATGATAGTGATTGTTAATTGAGTAGACCATGTAGTTGTGCAGTCACTATAGATATTTTCTTCTAATGCAGGATCTTGAGGAGACAACTCTTCATTACTTAATAAACCTACACGACTCTTACTCTCTGGTTTTCTTTTTTACCTTCATAAATTGATAGGAAAGCCATTATTATGATATCTGTAGATGGGATGCTTACTGTTAACAATCACACAAACCTCTTATTTACTTCAAACCAATTATAATGCTGATATACAACCTGTGGAAAAGTATGATTGAAATGTCATATATCTTAGGTTTGGATTTATGAGGAATCAGAAGATGGAGAACCAAACATGTATGTTCATCATGATGTCATCCTTCCTGCTTTTCCCCTTTGCACAGCTTGGCTTGACTGCAATCTTAAAGGTGGTGATAAAGGTAAACCATTTCCTTAACCTGAAATTAGAAATGTTATTAATCTTTTATCTTCTTCTCCAGTTAACTGGCATGTTGTGGTTAATCTCTTACTTTTTTTTCTTTGTTCGATGTGTCTTTGGCAGGGAATTTTATAGCTGTGGGTTCAATGGAACCTGCTATTGAGATATGGGATCTGGATCTTGTATGTATCTGTTAATTGGATCTAATGAGAATCTCTCTTGTGATTTAATGTTAACTTGCATCATTTAGCCACACAGTGGTTACCGAAAATATTTTTTTATTTGACAGATTGAGGAGGTCCAACCTCTTGTGGTATTAGGGGGTCTGTCAAAGAAGAAAAAGGCTAAGGGGAAAAAGGTATAACACTAGCAGTCCTTTCGATTGCTCTTGTTTCTGCTACAGCACGCGTCAGCTGTGTCATTGTTGACAGTGAGATATTTTATGCTGATTTTTTAATCTCTTTATTTACAAAATAAGATTGCTGTTCTAGCAATTTTAAGTCTAATTGCTTGGCAAAGTTGGAATATTAGAATTAGGAAATATCATATCCACTAGGGAAAACCAGAAGAAGTCGAAGTTTAACTCAATTACTGTATACTGTTAGCAAAATTTCATGGTTCATGCTTTGCAACATTACATTCAAAAACTTTGGAATCTTTTGTTAGAAATAATCATATGCCATGATGAAACTACCAGAGTGTGTGTATGGTACTATAAATACTGTTTAAATGATTTTACACTGTCTACTTCTATTTACCTAATCCTTTCTGTTCATACTAGCCAACTGAAATTCCTGCGCATTACTGCTGCTAATTCTTACTAGTTTATTGGATCTGCATTTGTAGACAAAAAAGTACAAGAAGGGTAGCCATAGAGATTCTGTACTTGGTCTTGCATGGAACAAGGAGGTGAGGTGAGCACATAGCTGATTTATCACTTATTGATAATTCAAATTATCTTTGGTCGGTGAGTTTTAATATTTCTTCTCGTGCTGAATTTCAGGAATGTTTTAGCTAGTGCAAGTGCTGACAACACAGCCAAGATTTGGGATGTAGTTGCTGCGAAATGTGTTGTCACATTTGAGCATCACAATGACAAGGCAACTGCTTTCACTGTCATTCCTTTTCAGTTTTTTCTATTTTTCCATACTATCCATTTTTCTTTACTCTCACATGTATTCTACGAACTGTGTGAGTAGGTACATATGATGGTTATACTCTTCTATGGATTTAGTAAAAAAAATTATCAGCTCTCTAAGTATCCTTGTTTATTGAGTTATTGCTTGTTTATCAAGAGACCTTTTGCTATTTCTTGATTCCTTAATACTTGCTCATTTCTTCTGTGCTGTGTATTTGTAAAATCTTCCATGAAGTTGCTCATAAAAATGTTGATCATTGTAGAAGCATAGGTTGATGGTCTTTGTGATGTATGCGACAGGTTCAAGCAGTTGCATGGAACATGCACTCTCCTGAAATACTACTTAGTGGATCTTTTGATCAATCAGTTGTCATGGTAAGGCAGAGTCAATCATGTTCATATCAGTTCAGCTTGTTCTTTCTTATAGTTCTTCATATGCTTTTATAAGATTACTTAAATCTAAATTTCTTTGATGATTTGTGTAATATATCTATCTGTGATTAACCCACATGTCAGAAGGATTTTATGCATGTATACCCCTAGAAAGTAGATGTTTTCAGGTTTAGCTGTATAATGACAGATTGCATATATACTTATTGAGCACATACACACTCATGCTTACCATGATGAGTTGAGATCTCTCGCTTATTATTTTTACTTTTATTTTTTGACGAAATCTCTCGCTTATTATTGCCTTGGAGCTTGGATCAGATGCACTCAAAATTGTTTAATTTGTTTTTTCAGAGTCATTCATTGTCAAGAAAAATTGCAAAATCTTTGAAGTACTTTGGTCTTTGCGCTGTTATCAGAACTATTTATTACATTTTTCACTGTACTCATTCTATAGTTCACAAAAAAATGGCTAGAAGTTAGAACTCTTCTGCTGTTCTAGAATATCAAGCTGTTAACACATTTATCTTTAAATGATCAGTACATCAGAGCTTTCAGTATTGTGGTTGCTTGAAAACCATCATGATATTTTGATCTATCCAGTCCTTTACTCTATGTTTTGTATGAACAGCTTGGTGCAACTAATAAGTTTCAAGTCTTCCTCCAAGTCCATTAAGAAACTTTACTACAGTATCACTTCTGTATTTTATCTTGGTTTCTTTAAACTAAATTATACTTGACAACATCCAGATGGATATGAAATCTAGTCAACAGGCTTGTCACAAATGGTCTGTCACAGCAGAGGTTGAGAGCTTGGCATGGGACCCCTTCAGCGAACACTCATTTGTGGTGAGTTTTATACTCTACCGTGTGAAAATCATTGAGATTCACAAACTTTTAGTCTATTACTAAGATTTGTGGGTATGCTGGGCATTGACCTTTATAAATGAATTAAACAAATAATAGTTGACCTTTATCAGTCCATCGGTAGTCTTTTTGTGAACCCCCATTTCACTGTGATTTTTATTTTGCTTTCCATTTTGAGACTGAACATAAGTGCTTTCCAGGTCAGTCTTGAAAATGGTACAGTACAAGGTTTTGACAAGCGCACAGCTTCATCAAATTCAAGTTGTCTTTCGAAGCCAACTTTCATTCTTCATGCACACGAAAAAGCTATCTCTTCTGTCTCTTTCAACCCATCTGCTCCTAATGTATGTTCTTATCTTATGTTTACCATTTTGTTATACTTGCAAGCCATTAAAGCTGCATGTGTCAAGTTCTATTTCACTGTGCCATACTTATTAGCATGTTTTTTGTGCAGCTTCTTGCAACCGGTTCAACAGATAAAATGGTAATATTGTATGCGCAAAATATCATTTACTATATGTCCAACTGCTTATCTGATTATGAACTGGCTATTACTGCTAAAACAGGTGAAACTCTGGGACTTATCAAACAACCAACCATCATGCGTCGCATCACAGAATCCAAAAGCTGTAAGTCGATAATCTGATTCCTGTGTTCCAGTGATTTGGTTCAACTCTTATGCACTCTTTCTACTATTTAGTTCTCTTCAGTGTAATTTCTTACAAAATCAAAAGTGTCATCAGATATGTGAAACTGTTTCCATCCGTGTCTTTTTGGTGCTCCTCTGCCTGTGTGGTTCCTTCAACCTGAACTAAGATCACCTTATATATGCATCCAAGTAATTCATAGTTTGACTTACCTATGTGGTTATGTTATCAGGGAGCTATCTTCTCTATATCCTTTTCGGAGGACAGCCCTTTCTTGTTGGCCATTGGAGGGTCCAAGGGACGATCTAAAGTAAGCATTATATTCTCATGGCGTCTACCCTTTCTTTCAGATCTAATTTAACCGCGATTATTCAATCCTTCCAGGTATGGGACACCTTATGCGATCCAGGGGTTGTTCGTAGCTTTGGCAAGTATAGCAGTGGAAGAATTGATCCAAATTCCTCCTCTTGATCTTTTTTTTTCCTTTTTTTTTCTGGGGTCTTGATGTCCTGCAGTCAAAAGATTATACATATTCTGCACTGCGTGTAGTCAGCACTTGTGGGATGTCTTCAATTTTGACTGAAGTCGTTGAAATATGTGTGCAAAAGTATTTCCTCTACTTCTAGTGGGATTGTAGCAATATAATTTATTCCTACTTTCCGAAGATGATTCTCAATATTGCCTTTGTTCTTTGAAGGGTCTGTTTGTCTCGTGATATGTGCATCATCTTGTATAGATTTTGTAAGAAGAAATCAAAGACTAAATGCTTTTCGAACTCAAATCCTTTGTATGCTCAGTAGATTTTAATTTATTCTTCCTCGTCTAATATAAGCACGGATATTTTAAAACCAATAGGTTTAGTTAAACTGTCAAGGAGAACGAGGCAAAATCAATCTGATAACTCATTAACACAACTTGTGCAGACCATTTCTTACAGGAATTAATGAACAGAACAAGTATTTAAGAACAGACCCTAAACAAAGGTCTTCAGACATTAACCCTACGCCAAACAATAGAAAGAACATGGAGAACCATAGGTAAAAGCATATTGCAACTCTATCTCAAATCATTAATTAACAATAAAAACAGCAACCGATGCCTTTAGTTCCTACCATTTGGGGTCAGCTGATCAGTTTATAAACTATGCCAACAAAATTCTTGCATATCATACCATTACATTAAAGAGGTTATTAAAAAATTTTCTGCATCAGATTCCAGTAGGACAGATTACAGGCTAATGTCTGCTAAAAGAATTAAACCCTAGAGCCCCCTAGCTTTCGCTCAAAAAGGCGACGCAAGAGATACACTTGGAGAACACTAGCTCCGATTAGCGCAGCTGATTCAAAAAGTGCCTTGTGAATGGCCCTCCGACTCATGCCTTCATTCACTGCAGGCAAAGAAGCAACATCAAAATTTTCATACCAACAAGAAGTATCACCTACTTTTTTCTGAAAGGAAGAACTTAATATCACAAGACAGCTGCAGTAAGATATATCAATTGAAAGCATGGGCAGAGCCAAATTTTCTTCCTTGTTATGCATTTTTATTATAGAATAAGAGGACTGAAATTATCTGATACATACCTACTGCTTGGCGGTCTGTCTGAGCCTCCAACCAGTGCTGTTCAAACTGTATGTTATAAAGGGCTTCTTCAAGCTTTCCAATCTGTTCCAGTAAAGGAGTAAAATGCTCTGTACATATTGCAGATGAAATTAGAGTCATTTCATGTACTCTTTCAAGGAACGAAAATAAAAAGTGCAATTTACTTACCATCTTTAGCATGTTGATCGAAGTATGAGAAATGGCTGACATGTACATCAAAGTCTATGGTTTCATGATATGGAGATTTGTTGGTGAAACAGAAGCGATGAAGACCACTCCTCTGAACTACAAATTCAAACTTTTCACTAGTCTTGTCACGAGAATCATGAATTTGAGTACCAGAAGAATCTTTGACCTGGTAAATTAATACATATGATGTCAAAGCGGCAGTCTTAGAACACATGCTAGCACAAGTTTGACTGAATATAAGTGCAATAGATCTATTTACAATTTTTGGAAAGACTGGGGATTATAAGTTTTAACCAAAATGAAAGCAGACTTAGAATGCCATACAACCGGCAAAAGATTATTTATCAAAACCATATATATATATATATATATATATATATATATATATATAGTACAGTAACACCAAAGAAGCATACAAGATATACTTTTTTCCTGTTGCTCCATTGCAACTTAGTGGTTCCTCATAAGAAGTCAAATTTATCATACACAGATTGATTCAAAAAATATTTTTATGCACTTATCCAAGAAATATAATCCCTTCTTCTTCTTCTCAGTCAAGAATAACATATATATTCTACTACCAATACTAATGCAAAAAGAAAAAAGACATGTAGTACCCAATTATCTTTGATCTTATAACCGGTATTATAAAAGCAAGTGAGCTAGGCTACCACATTCTCCCATTAACCATCTTCAACATTCATCAAGGAAACATGGAGACAAAAACTTCCTAAAATATTCTTTTGGCTCATGGGATCATCAAACGAAGGGAAGTAGAAGGATTGTAATGCCGTAAAATGGAAATTTCAGAACTAATACAAGGACAACTACTTTTTAGAAAAAAAAATTCAAAAAAAGAACCAAGAAGATTGTACAAAATTTAGGGAATGGTAAATGGCATACCACAAGATCCACACCGTCATCGCTATAATGCCATGGAGTATCCGCCTTGATCACGACAAAAGACACATGAACTGTATCCCCTGCGTATTCAATTTGATGGGAGAAGCATTCTTCCCTATCTATCACAAATCTGATACCAAGAGAAAATCGCAGCTGCAGAAGCAAGGCTACCGCTAGAAAAATTCTTAATCTCAGACATAATCCTTCCATCTGTACATATAATCAAACCGCAAGTATGAACAATTTAAACCCAAAAAAAATCCCTTTTTTTTTTAAACAAGAAAGTAAGCATAAAATCATTACATTTCAAGCGAAAAAAATTGGATCTTTACCATGAGACTAAAAGAAAGAAGAGAGAGGAACGAAGGGAATCAGCAGTAAAATATAGGGCGATTTATAGACGAGTGATTTGGGTCTGAATTCAAGAAAGGGAAAGGAAGATTGTAATATCTAGAAAGCATCGATTCATCAATTGCCCAACTTAGAATATAACGAAGAAGGAGATCAAGGAATTAATCGAACCATACCATCGTTGGAAAAACCAGAGCGGTGATCAACGTTGTGGATGGTTCGAGGGTTTGGGCTTTCTAAGATTCGAGGAGGAGACGAAGCGAGACAGTACTTCTATATGGTAACGGCTGAAATACGGATCTTGTACAGTACATAATGTAGGAATTCTGTCAGCCTCTCGAAGAATAATTAATGATACTCCACCGCAGAGCTACATAAGAATTTGGCTCGTGTGGCAAATCCGCAAATGTACCGAAAATGGAAAGGAAATAGGAAATTTGTATTTCAACCCCTTGAGTTTTTGTTATTGCCGATTTGATCGCTTTGGTTTGCTTATCCAAATCAACCCTTAACTTTTCAATAATGATGTAAAAGACACCTTGTTAGATTTCATTCAAATTCTGCACTGTGGAATTTGGCTATCTGACCCAATAAATTTTCAAACAAATTTATTTAGACTTTCGTGCTCGTTTTTATGTTTATTTTCCATTGGTATAGGAAAATTTATAATTCAAGGATCTATATTTAAAAATGAGTTTTTAGTGGTCATTTTTGTTTAAACTCTAGTTTTGTTTGTTCAAATTCAAAATTGTTTGCATCACTACTCGCAATAAAATCACGGGAACCAAAGTTTAGATCCAACCTGAACATATTCAGGTAGCACATGCTAACACGTGGCTACCTCGCACCAATGTCATATGCCAACAAACTAGTTATCACCACCAGAAACTATTTGCATAAAAAGTTCACAAGATTGGCGTATTGAAACTGAATCAATTAATTTCTTTCTACTAATGCATACACAAATAGCTTATTTTTGCTCTTTTAAAACCTGAGGGCCATTTTTGCAAACGCCCAGATTTTGAGGCAGAGAGAGAGAGAGAGAGAGAGACAGCTTTAAACAGGCAAAATTATCAACACACATACACACAAATCGAAGACTTTTAGAAAAGAAAGGCACATATATAATATAGAAAAGAAACAAGAGCCAACTTTTTTTTTCTCTTCCTTTCTAAAAAGAAAGAGAAAATTGAAAGAAAGACAAAAACAAGAGATCTACAACACTTCTCAAAGTTGACATCATGGCTTCTGCTTCAATGCACCTCCTTTTCTGCCTGTAATTTTTCAGACAATATTGAAACATCACCATTTAATATTTCCCACATTTGCCGAGAGAGAGAGAGAGAAGCAAAGAGGTGTTGATTAATTACCTTGATATGGTGTTGTGGTTGGGCACTACCTTTGCCAGTCTTGCCTCCATATTTCCTAAGTTGCTCCCTCACAAACCTCTCATAGATGAAAGATGCACCCCTGAACTGTGGGAGCACCAGCCATGCCACAAAGGCCACCTTTATCTGATACCATACTGGTATCCTAAATCACAAGAAAATAATAATAGTTTCAAATTAGTCCTTAATAAATATTTCACAAAAGGAACTATTAATATAGAGAGAAGGAAAAAAGTAATGGACCAAGACATTACCAGTACAAGATGGGCTCTGCTACCATCTCCATGAGAGTTAGGAAGGAGTACAAGATCCAATATGCCAACCACTGCTCATCATCCAACTTATCTGGGCTCTCAATGGCTCGCACTGATGCATATCTGATAAGAATTCATATATCATGTGGATAAATTTTGATTTCATATCCAACGAATAGGGCCATTAAACCATTCCTTTTTTATCTCTATTATATCTATTATTGTTGTTAATACTGAAGACTACGCATACATCCAATGATACAAACGATCAAAGTAAGCCATTGATAAACAAAGAGTAAAGGGAAAGAAATTGTAGATGAACTTACAATGGATATATGAGTGTAATGGTTGGTCTGCACAAAGAACCAACACTATAGAGGTTATCATAGAAACTTACCAAACAATTAACAAACACTTCGCCTCTCAACAAGTAATGAAGGGTGGAAAAACAAAAGATAAAATTAACAAACCATACCCTGCCAGTGTATAGAGGTGGCTGAGAAAGGCTCCAAAATTTCCCATTTCCAGATATTTGCTTCGATATGTCTCAGGTGACAAGTAACTCTTATGTAGCAGAAAAATGATCTCAATACATATAGCGAGATAGAGAGAGCTCACAGATAAGAACTAGAGAAGGTTAAGTAGGTGATGCATATTATATGGAGGCAAAGGGTAGGAGGAAAGGTGGCAACATCTGAGAAAGCATAGGATTCTTCTCTTGGACGTGGCAAACAATAGTTAAGCACCGACAGACATCACCAGGTTTGAGACCACCGCCTTGTTCCAAATCTAATTACAAAAACTGAAGATCTAAGCTAAAGTACTCATAGACTAATCTTTGCAGCTTTGGTCTGTGTTAAGGATTAATGTGGGGTTACTATACCTAGGTGCCTGCTCTGTGGCAGAAAGACATGTGGCACGACCTTTAAGGAGGTGCCTTGATGAAAACGTGTCAAGAGTGGAGGGTCGTAGGAGGAACAGCCCTAATGGGATTCGAGCCCAGGTGGTGACTGGGGCTCTTTCTCCTACTTGACTTAATCCAGTGGTGGACCGCGACCAGTTGCTACTTACGAGGAAATATGATAATCTATTGAATGCTTGGTTTTCTACATTATTGCCATTGAAAACTTTCTAAGAATCATAATTGAAATACATTTTAAAATATTATTAGTGCCATTAAAATATTAGGTTCTTTCATAAGTACTATTATAGTTAGTTTCTAACAAAGAATTCCTACGATTTATTATTAAAGTTAACAACAACAATAAATAGCTAAGATACCCTTCTTCTTGAAGATTAGAGTGTAAAGTATTTATGAACAACTTTTGTATTGTATAAAAAATATTTTCCTTTGTAGTATAATATTCGGTATTTTGATCATTTTCAAATTATTTTAAACAATTTATGCAAAGGAAAAAAATATTTTCAAACCTAAGTTCAGTTTTAATCATAATTAATTAGAGCACAATGATATCAGTAACAATTATGATATTTTAAAAAATTTCAGTGGCAACAATTTAAAAATTCTAAATGTTTTAAGTATTAGGTTTTATATTTTATGTTTGGTTTAAATCACTACAGTCATCCTAAATCACTATCCAGCCATTAAATTGGCACCCAATAGGGCTTTGTGAGCCCTATTAAGTTCCCATTTCACCTAAAATCTTAAGCTTCCAAAAATATTCTTTGTTTAGCAAAAGTCACACAAGGATAAATATTTCAGTAACTTATATGGTTATAGATATGAAACTTCTATATACTAAAAAAAAAGCCTAGAAATAATCATGTAAAGTGTACTAGATAAGAGTCAATACTTTTCCTCAATGTTTGGTAGATCTAATACATAGAAGGTTTTTTACCTTCATAGTTAGTGTTCATGGTTTGGTTGGTGGGAGCAGTTGAGCTATTAATCATCAGCACAATCTATTTTCCTAACTCCCCTATATTGGCTTCCAGGTGCAGATCCTCTGCGGGAATTTCCTAAAGCCAAGGTACTGTGTAGCAGCGTCAGCAGTTAGAATAAACCAGTTAAACAATAAAATTAGCTGATTTGGCGGCCAATCACAGGCTGCCGAGCACCTCGACTGCACTTGAAATTCCTGCAGCTAGGCAATATTGGCTAGTTCTCGGCAATATTTACCTCATTACACGACTCAAAATCCTACAATTGCGAGTAGTCTACCAATGGAAAGCCCCCATTCCTCTCCTTAATTACTTAAAGTGGTTGAACTGCATTAGTCCTCTCCTTCCCTCTACATAACCTTCTTCCCTCTACTCCTCAAACATCATTTCTTAGCTAACTGTGCTAAGGATATGCTTTAATGCTTCCTTTTCTTGTGAAAAAATTGTTGCACCCACTAAGTCGGCATCAACTCACTATGAAATCAAGTGACTTCCTCTTCATAGGTTCTACTTCAAACTAATTATACAAGGTCGAAGATAATGTCGATAGCTATGCGGACTAGTGCTGGCTTGTGCCTTCACAAGGCAGGTTTCGTGAAGGCAGAAGGAACTTCCAAGAAGCATATTGTTGGTAGTTTGGGGAGGAGAGGAGAGGTAAGGGGATTATGTGTGAAAAGTTGTGATGGTGGTGGTGGCAACAAGGTGAGTGTGGATAGGATCAATGGAAGGAAGGCTAATGGGGTTGTTGTGAATGGGAGTGAGCCTCCTTTGTGTTGGAGGAAGGGAGGTGAAGATGAGGGTGGGGTAATGTCTGTGAATGATTTTAAAGTTGGCCAGTTTGTAGAGGAGAGGTTTGTTTACAGGCAAGTTTTTGTGATAAGGTCTTATGAGATTGGGCCTGACAAGACTGCAACTATGGAGACCTTGATGAATCTTCTTCAGGTAGTTCTCATCCAGCAACACCTTTGCTTATGGTATATATTAGCTAATTAAGGACTCTCTATTTTTATTATAGATAACCCCTTATAGAATTGCCCATTTAAAGACTATCTTGTAACTCTGCAAAGGCCATCACCCATTACTTTCTCTGTCTATCTATTTTATACAATGAGTAATACAAACTTTAGGACAGGGAGTTCAAATGCAAATAAATATGATGCCCTCACTAAACAGAATTTATTCTACACACAAGAGAGAAGAAATATAAAATAAATAACAAAAGCACCTGGAAATAGGGAATATACCATTATATCACATACCTCAACAATATCTCAAAACCACATTAAACAATTGGCAAAATACATAGAGAACTTGATTCAATAGCTTTAGTATTACTTAGTAGATCATGATTCATTAGTCACATATCAAAGAACTTGAGGTTGTTGATGTTGACGAATGGTCTTATGCAACAATCTAGTCACATATAAAAGAACTTGAGGTTGTTAATTTTGCTGCTGTTGCTGCTAATTTTTGTACTCACTTTTTCTTAAGAAGAGCCAAACTAAATATTATATATTGATTGATTACCAAGAACAGGAAACAGCTCTCAACCATGTGATGAGTTCTGGCCTCGCAAGTGATGGGTTCGGCGCGACTCATGAAATGAGCCTCAGGAAACTCATATGGGTTGTCACTAGAATTAACATCCAAGTTGACAAGTACAGCTGCTGGTAATAAGCTTATTCTGTTTTACTCTCCTATGATTTATCCATGCATCTCTACTTTGCTGAAATTTGACATCTTCTCAAAACAGAAACTTTATAACTTCCATGTTGGTATAAATGGCAAACCTTTTTATAAGGAAAAGCAAAACATCACTGATAACAACATTTTGTTTTTAGATGACTTGACTAAAGTTGGAACTGGAGCCAAATTACCTACATGTAACTTCAACAGATAATCTAGCATAACTTGTCAGACATAACTACAATGAGTCAATTCATTAGAGTTTCAGTACATATGATCTTTGATTAAATGCTTCTTTAACTGCTAGGCTAAGACAACTTCATCCGAACTACATTAATGGTTTTCTGCAAAACCTCTTTGCTAAATCTTGAAACAAGAATCAAAGATATTTTAAATGCAGTCAAAAAGTGAATGGCATTCACCAAAATGATAAAAATATTATCTAATGCTACGTGTAGAATGTAAAGTACACTATGAATGTGTAAAACTTATGTAGGATGACATATAATTACATATTACAGGGGAGATGTGATTGAGATTGACACCTGGGTAACAGCATCTGGAAAGAATGGCATGCGCAGAGACTGGATCATCCGAGAGTACAATGCCAAGAGAATAATTGCAAGAGCTACAAGGTACTTGAACCTTCACAACAAATTTGAAGCTAACCTTAGCTCAACAACTTTCTATATTACTTGTGCAGCAAGTGGGTTATGATGAATAGAGAAACAAGAAGACTATCTAAGATACCTGAACAAGTGAGGGAAGAGGTGAGGCCTTTCTACTTGGATCGCATGATAATCTCTGAAATCAGCAGCAACCACACCATTGACAAGCTCACTGATGATACAGCAGAGAACATCAGATCAGGATTAGCAGTAAGTGCGCAGGACTATTGCAGCATTACTTTCAAGCTCAGTCTACCTACTTATCAGAATTGTCTGACAAATTCTTTCATATAATTTAGCCAAGATGGAGTGACATGGATGTTAATCAACACGTAAACAATGTAAAATACATTGGTTGGATTTTGGAGGTAAGCTTGCAGTTGATATGATTCAGTAGGTCAGAACTCAGAAGTTGATATAGATTTTTTTTGCATAAGACCACCCATAGTTTAACCTTATTGTAAGAAAGACCTCACATTTTTGAATTACTTGCAAAATGACTCATCCTTTTTCATGTATATTTGGTCATACATTTTCTTCTGCCAGAGCTGTCATAGACTGGAATATTAGTTATGAATCAATTAAGGTCTTCGTCAAAAAAAAAATCAATTAAGGTAGTCTTTTGCAGATATGAATGATGCAGAGTTGATCTACAATGTTATGCAATAAGAAACAAAATGCAGGTGGCAATATGCAGAAATTAAAAAAAAAAAAACAATCTTAAATTGAGCACATGAAATAAGCATCATTAGATGATTATTTGGCATCAACTATCTAATATCACCTTCTGCAGAGTGTGCCATTAAATGTTTTAGAGGATTACCATCTTGCAAGCATAACACTAGAGTACCGTCGTGAATGTCGGCAATCTCAATTGCTTGAGTCGCTTACAAGCATGGTATCAAAGGAATCTGATCAGAAACATACTAGTTCATGCAAGACTGATTTGGGAAGCACGCACCTTATACGTTTGCAAGAGGATAAAGCAGAGATAGTGAGAGCACGAGCAGAATGGCGGTGCAAGGCGAATGCTTAACAATACTTCCATGTCCACTAATCCTTGTTCTTTGGAGATACAATTTAGTTGCAGATTCTGGCAGTGCATCTTTTGGATCATGCAGCCGTTATGTTTTGTTAGTACAAGATACATGTACTATGAATATGACAGACTTAAAACCTTGCAAACATCTTCAGAGTTGATTGGATTTGTATTCAGAATAAATGAAAATGGGTTCTTTAACAAAGTGAATGGATTTTGGTACGAACAACGGGTTAATTGAAAGGACAATCATAATATCTTTTTTATATTTTCAAATTGAGGGAAACTCTCTTCTCGAAACGGTATGTTATACCAACTTTATAGTTAGAACCCCACATTTCACTACTTCCAAATCAAGATTTTGCATTTTTCTAGGAAAATAGTCAAAAACACTTCCAGTTGGACACCTACATCATTATGTTCAATATGAATGCAATTCAGTAGACTAGCAAGATAAGTATTCAGAAAATTATGATGCAAAAGTACCATTATACTACAATTGAATATCAAATGATCTCAATCCTGTAAATTGTTGTGGAACAATTAATGCATCAGCATAAAAGACATAAAAAAAGGAAAGAGAACAGATAGTTCACTTATTTAAAAATACTGGAAGATTCCAGTATTCCACAGAATATATTGACGACGAATTAAAGAAGCACCCATATATCCTCGGTTGATCTCTATTTCCATAAACATTCATGCGTAACGACTATTTTCCAATGGACGCCTCCAAACAATTGATAACTACTCCATGTAGAAAGTCATACCATTGACTGTGAGATCATAAGCTTAGAAACCAGATCACGTGCTTCCTCTAAAAGATGGTTCACTTCTGAGATTTGCTATAGAGATGAGCATAAACGATCTTGGTTCTATAAACTAGAGTCATGCTGAAGGCAACTGCAACAATGCAAAAACCTGACATAATTAAGGAGGAAAGAAAGAAGCATACAGCGCCTTGACATTTTAGTTCCTTTTCTTCCTGAACTTGTGCCTCATAGAGCAATTTCCTAAACAAGGATGTCCAGTTATGGTGCTCGTGTGCTTGCTTCTCAGCTTCATAATCATAAATACCACTAGCAATAAGGCCTGAGAATACTAATGAGCCTGCAGGATTAGCCACTGTAAGAAAGTTGTACAAGGCACCAAAGTTTTTCAAGCCGAATAGCTCAGAGGCAGCAGCTGGAACAATAGACCAATGAGCCCCATATCCAAGCCCAATTAGCAAAGTTCCTACATACATTGTTCCAGGCCAAGCCATCGCAAAGAAGAAGTGCCCAATCGCCATTAAAATCTGAGCCATTGCCAAAGCAACTGGCCTTGGATATGCATGATCCCTGACCAATACAATTGAAGCATTTTAGAAAGGAAGAACCAAAATAATATAAAAAATCAAACGAAATCTTTTGTTAAGTTAATACACTGGGGAAATGTTTCCAGAAAAAGTTAATTCAAAAGGTTGATTAATAGATCAACCTCGACCAACAAATAACATTAACATATGAAAAAACATATAAAATATTAAATAAGTGTGATCTCCTTTGTGCTTAAACGGGTAAGTTGTGCTTGATGGCATGTTCGTGCATAATCTTGTGGCAATGAATTTTACAGAAAATCAAAATTGTCACACTGGAATAATGTCTTATTAGACAGTGACTATGCTTCCCCATCACCACACAGACTTGCATACGAAGACAGTTTATTAGTAACACGATATAGATTATTAAAATCAGAACAAATATTAGAAAGAAATATTACGTCATAAAAGCTAACAAACTTTATCATATATATTTATGATTAAAGGTAACAGAAAATATTTATAATATTGCATATTAAACATGCAGATGGAATCTACGCTCCTTGTCAGTATGTGCAAATATATATCTACTTCGAAGGACTGCAATAACTAGCCTGAGACTGTCAAATACTGAATTACCTTACTATAATCTCAGAAATATAGCCTCCACCAATACGGCCAAGAAAGTTCCAAATACTAATCATGGATACAAAAATATGAGTCTCTTCATAACCCAACGATTGGCTCATTTGACCCAAGTTATCAATGACTGTTAAACCAGAACCAGATCCAAACAAAAGAGAGAGAAACAAAAGCCAAAGATCAGCCTTGATTAATGCCTGCATCAGGGTAAAATCTTCTCCCCTGCGTGGACCTCTGTTCCTTTTGACCCTCACAGCTCCTACAGCTGCAGCTTGAAAAAGTCTCGCTTGCAACTGCATAATTCTCTTCTGCCTCTCTGATGCAGGAAGCAAATCAACTTCCTTGGGCTTTTCGTCTTCAACCTCACTCAAAATAACCTCATGGTTTTCAGTGGATTGTCCTGAATTGCTTGCCTCTTCCTTCTGAGGCACTGTCAAGAGAGGCTCTTGAGCAGAAGTATCATCAGAAGAATATGTCAAAAGCAAAGGTATTATGATAGGAACTAGAAGTAGAAGCAGCAGCACGACTGTGAACACGGTAGTCACCTTACGGCTCAAGTTAATTAGATCTTCAAGAAGCATAACACCCATTAAATAAGCAGCTAAAAGCAGGCACACACTATAGATGAATGTAAAGCTAGAACTATCAGATAATCGCACTTGTCTATGACCTCCAACAGGTCTAACAACAAACATTAAGGCAATGACCACCATGGTAGGTCCAACAGCAACCATAAATATAAGGGCTGCATGATGAGGTGTGTGTATCATTGCATATATTTGAGTCAAAATGGCACCACTCAAACCAGCAAAACCCTTCAAGATACCCACTACAGGCCCCCTGCTCTTGGGGAAGTTCTGCACACAGGAAACCAGTGCAGCTGTGTTGAAGTATGTTTCTCCATTGTTGCCAATAAATATGAGTATGCACATCTGTAAAAGAAATACCAGCTAACAATCAATCAGAGGAAACATAAGTAGATATCCACTCCACACATATGTAAGAAAAAAGAGTCCAACAAGAGCAGCAACTTCGTACAAAACTTCCTTAAGTTCGTACCATAGAAGAGATCTTGAGAACGGGATCCATATTAAGGGCATGATCATGTGCAGCAAGACATCAGGTCCATCAGTTCATGTGCTTACAAGTACAAGTAGAATCGAACCAGGTACAAATTTTTTTTGCAGCAGACAATGTGGAAGAATTCTACGCTACATGAAGCTCAGCAATAATTCTACAAGAAGCCAAACTAAAACTCTAACATGTCTACCAAAAAGGGGAAAAAGTTCCACACTTTTGGTCTTTCTTCCAAATTATCCAACAATATCAATGAAATCGGATATCTCAATCTACACGAAAAAAGATGAAAAAAAAGAAGGAAGAATTCATGGACAACCACACCACCCCAAAAACATGCAAGCCTAAAGAAGAAAAACCAATCCAAGAAAGAACCAGCTTTCAGGGAAAATAAAAATAAAAATAAAAGATATCAACAAACAACAAATTCTCGAGTTTACATACGATCAGTTATCTTGGTTGGCGCCAGAGTTAACAGACCCACAATAGCTGGCTCCTCATACTCGTTAATAAAAACACACCAACCAAGACACCATTTGAAGTGAGAACATGATCAAGATAGAAATCCACTGGGAAAAGAATAAATCCACAAGATTACCCATTTTCACTTACCGCCCACAGAGGCAAGACAGGCGAACGGCCAGTAACGATGAGCCAAACCCACCCGTACCCAACCAAATTCTGCAGCGCTCCAATGAGCAGAGCAGCCCACAGCGGCAATATCTCGCACAGGCTGCCTGCAAGAAACCCGACGCTATCGCCGAGGTCTTTCGCGACCCCAAGGCTCGCGATTTGGCGCTGGTTATACCCCAAAGAGCTCTTAATCACCGGCGAAATACTCCCAAACAAGTAGCCAATTCCAGCACAAGATTGCATCCACATTGCCGCCACGAAAACTAGCCATTTGTTGTTAAAGAAGGACCTCAGCTTCGCCTGAAACCTATCCATTCGCTCTCGGATGGAGAACTCCACGGAATTGAAGTAGAGATGCGACCTTTTTCACTTTTACGGGCGATGCCAGACCAAAAAGAGTGGAAGAAAGCGACTTGTGTTGGTCCTATCCTCCTATGTTGAGCTATGGATAATCGGAAGGCAAAAGGGAGAACTTTTAGGCTGATATCTAGACAAGTACTGGAGTAAAAAAGAGATTAAAAAAAAATAGTGGCGGTGGGATCACCATTCTCTAAGGAAGAGCGAGAGAGAGATGAGCAACGAAAGAGGAGCGATAAAATAAGAAATCTTTTGTTTAAGCACGTGGGCATGGCGGGCGATTAAAATTGGCCTCTATTTGTCGGGACGTATCCCTCGGCGTCGTTGGCGATCTGGCAGAGATCCGAAGTCAATTCCTCGCCAGTGTCGGGTTCGCATCTCCCCCGCTTTTTTCCTCGTAGCGGATAAGAATTAAAACTAGCGCGACTTGTTGGGATGCGCATCATGGCATGGCATGGTATGGCATGGCATGGCATGGTTGTATTCGGCCTCATGGATTAAATCTAATCCAAGACGTGATGACGTGGCTCTCTAAGACCCTTGTAATCCTTCCACGTAATTAATGGCTCACTCCTCGATTTAATTCGTCAAAAAAAGATCGGTATAATTCGGCCCACCATATTCGAGTCTAAGACTCTATGCACGAAATTAATGCGAGCGAGTTTGTTTCTTGAGCTCCTAAGTGTTGATTAGAATATGCTTTTGAAGTAGAGGGTGCTTGCAAATTATTAACATACTGATTAGTATTCCTGTGTAACTTATCACGTAATTCTACGTCACTCTTTAATCAAAGTTTCTCTTCCAAAGAACGGGTTGGTGGAATAATGTGCTTTGAACTCTTAATGACGATGATAATCTAGTTATATACGAAATCTAACTAGAGATTTTGTCTCACATGGAATAAGATGTTAAAAAATAGAACTGACATAAACATCAAAGTTATTTTTCTACTCTAACGGTGGGTATAATGGACCTTTCCTTGTAGTTTCTGGAAGAAGCCAATAGCCCAAGAACGCGAAGGATCTTTTAAGGAGTTGATGGATTAGCGAGCTTATTCTACAATCACATGTAATTAATAACTCGATTGTATTATTCTTTACCCACATTTGCATTAGACTATTAGGCGAAACAATAATTTACCAACTCCCTTTTTTTTTGGTTTGGGCATTCACAACTCACAAAAAACAAATATAAATTCATTATATATAATTAGTAAGACAAATCATGTATATGATTCCATCAACCACCAACAAACATTATTATCACCTTGAACAAATCAATATACTTTGATAAAAAGTGAAGGAAAAAAAAGAAGAAAAGAAAAAAAAAAAAGAAAAAAGAGAAGCCCTGAAACATGAACATCTCTACTAAACTAAAAACAAAGGTAAATTCTGCTACATCTTGGATCAAGCAGCATGTACATGGATGCCAATGGCAACAATTAGGATGGTTAGTATACAGAAGAAGAGGATGCTATGGACCAAGATGGAGATACCACTAGTGCCCATGTTGCCAAACTCAATTACCCGTGTTCTCGCCGGCAGCTGAAAGAGAAGCCCTGGGGAGAGAAGGATGAAGAGGACCACAGCAACAATGATAGGGCCCCAATCAGTAGAAGAAGACATTCTTTCTCTTAGTATGTTTGTATCGATCTCTTTCTTCTCTATCTTTCTCTCTGGCTTCACACGATCATGAGAAGAATGGTTTTCCCTTGATTTGCTGAGATAGAGCTTGTGGCAAGTTATAGCCTGCAGGACAAGGAGTTGATTGGTTTGGAGAGGGAAAGAATGCATGCCATGCTTCGAGACGAAGAAATAGAAGAGATGAAGGAAAGGAAGAGGTAATGTGAATGGCAGCTTTAGACTATGATGATGGGCTCTCTAATGAAGAGCTTTTTAACATTGTGAGGAAGGAAGCAAGAGATCTGAAAAGGTGCGGGAGAAGCTTTAGCTTGATGTTTGTAATATAAGCTAGGTGTTGAATTCCTTTTTCTCTCTCGATCAGTAAAATCGATGCCTTTCACCCGAGATTTTTTTCTTAAAAAGGGGAAGGACATCACTTTTTCTTCTGCTCCAGCAGCTATTCCTTGGCCGGAACGCGAAGAATCTCTCGGCAGACCTCGTCGTGTGGGGTCCCTCCCAATTCAATGTTTAGTTAATGTCTTTCTATAATGAGATTAGTAAACTTTTTAAAGTAATAGTTTAAATAGAGAGGAAGAAGAAAAAAAATTTACAAGAAAGCCTGTGTAATGGTCACTTTTCTTATAAAAAATAAATAAATAAAAGAAGAAAAAAGAAATGAAGAGAAAAACCACCTCCCACTTACTTTCCTTTCTCTCATACACTTGAGCAGGAAAGATTATAATCAATAAGCCAAAAAAATATATTTAAACTCGAGATTGTAAACTAGTTCCAAGCAGTAGGTTGGTCAAAATATTGGCAGCTCCCGAAAGTTGCTTCCAAGATACCTACTGTAGGAAGGAAATGAATTAAAAAGTAGCGAAGTTTGATAAAAAATCTGTCTCAATAGCTAGTAAAGTTTTTTTTATCATTTATGAGCTCGAAGGCTAGATATGGACTAGATAAAAATGTCACCATTCCTATATTTCTTTCTCGTCGACCATCGTCGGCATTTTCTCCCTCCCCCTCCCCTAGCCTTAAGGCAGAGGGGATGAGTTTTTCCTCCGCTGACTATGATCGGCATTTTCTTCCTCGAGCTTTTCTTCGCCGGTCGTCACCGGCATTTTCTTTCTCCCCCTCCTCTAGCATTTTGACTAGGCGGAGGGGAGGAGTTCTTTCCTCCATCGGCACTTAAAGAGTTGGGTGTTCATCTTCCCCTTCATGTGGGGTCTCCTTCGCCGACCTTCACTAGTCTCTGTCCTCTCCTCCCATGGCCATTTGGCTAGGAGGAGGGGAGTAGTTTTCTTCGTTCTCCTCTTCCTCCTCTCTCTAGATCCATCTCCTTTCTCCTCATTTTTTTTCTTTTTTCGCCCAATGTCCTCCGCCGGTAGCCGGAGCTTCCTTTCTCCCCCTTCTATCCTTGTTCTCCTCTTTCTCTCCCTCTTTTGCTCTCGATTGGCCTCCACCGTGGCATCGTCAATGCTATCCTCCTCCAGTGCCAAAGCTCGTCCGCGAGATCGCCTCCCTCCTTTAGCAGTTGGAGCCTACGGTGGTCGACCTTTCCTACCTCACTGACCTCGGCCTTTGTTGTAGTCATCGCTAACACCACTGCTACTCTCCTATCTTCACCAATAGATGCCACAACCTTTATTGCCACCACCTTCGCCCTCACCTCCCTCAGCTTGCTGAAGCCACTGCCTCTGTTGTGATTTTCCTATCGCCTGGTGGTTGGGGTGGTCTCCCTTTTGCCGAGTATTGCTTTGTCTATTGGGGTGTGGTTTTTTTTTTTTTTTTTTTGTAAAGTATTGCTTTTTTGTGGGTTCTCTATTAGTGAGAAATTGTTTTTGCACTGTTTGATGTTCTAACTTAGCCAGCTTCATCTCTTCCCTAGTTTTTGTTGTAGTTCTTGTTGCTAATGTTGCAAATTTGCATTTCATGTCTACTATGGTGCTAATTATGTCATAGGACGTTAATCACCTCCGTATATGCTACCCTTTCAAGCTTCTTGATGCTTCTCTTTTTGGTGCTACCGATCTGGTAGAGGACTTACTTTTAGGACTATTGTTCTATATCCTTCATTTCTTTGCAAGATAGTTTATATTATGCTTAATTTAATACCATGTTTGTTTATGGTCCAATCTGTTTCAGTCAAATGAAGGATTTGTAAAAGGATTGTCATCGTATTTTCATTTTCTTTCTTATATCAAATTGTATTTGCTAAATAAATGAATCACGGGTCTATGAACTTTCTTTCAAAAAAAAAATAGAAATTGATAAGATAAAAAACAATAAGAATAGAAATTGATAAGGTCTTTATACTACAAATTGATAAGGTGATACTCATGGCAGAATCATAAGGTCTTTGTACCACAATTTGATAAGAGCTTTATCGGAATGAAGATTACATTTACTATTGTCAAAGGCTAAAAAGACAGGCCTTCATCCTCAAGGATCATAGAAATTGGTCACTAAGTATAGAAATTAGTATATTATGATACAGAGGGAGAAAGGGTCAACAAGTTATTTCAGAGATAATTAAGAATAACAATAAATGATCTACAAATGTCTTATAAACATTGATTATTAGTGTTTGGTGATTCTTATTTTTTTTTATCCTAGTTTAATATAAAATTTCTATATAAAAAAAATATTATGTTTGTATGTGCTTCCGCGTCCTCATATTTTAGTTATTATTTAATATTCTAATTAAAATATATCCTTTAGATAGAAAGTAATTAAATATTTTCACCTATTTTCCTAATGGTTTCTTAGATTGACCGATAGCAGGAGGTCAACTTCTCTTGTTTGATAGGCGAAAAGGGGGGCTTGAGTTCCTAATGGCATTCCCCCAGAGGTAGGCTCGGCTATCTCCGATAAATTCCTCGTCACAGCTTGAGTCAGGGGGTTTCAGGCCCGAAGGGTTGCTTGCCTCGGTTAAACCACTACTCCTTACATTTTTCAGTAGTAGAAAACTAGTACGCTTCCATTTCCACATATCAGATGAAATGCTTGGACCAATCGAGAAAGTGTTTAAGTCTCTCTTTTCTTCTCCCAATGAAAGTAGCAGAGAAGGTTCACGCGGATCCTTCCGGACCAGCGGCCTCCGCGAAGTGCTTTCCGACGACGTGGTGCGAGTGGAAGCCGCTGCGAGCATCATCTCAAGGTCGGTGGTCCCCTCCACCGATGTATCGTGGGAGTGGGAATCCTTCCCCTTGGCCGCCGCCAGGTTCCTCTCCAACGCCGACCTGGCCGAGTACCTTTCCGCCGTCGACGACCTCCTCTTAATCGTGCTCCAGACCAACAACTCCTTTACTGTAGGGGACTCTGATCTCCATGACCGGGTCAGGAGTGTCCTCTCCACAGCCATGCCTCGCCTCAAGTACGAGTTCGGCCACCTCATGATGTCGAATTCAACTCCTTTCGGGGCGGACGGCAGCCGCCTTGATAGCTATATCCAGAGGTTCACGGAGATCTCTCTGACTTCGGGCAGAAGTAATAATGCCTCCATCGTCTCCTCCTCCTCCTCCTCCTCCTCCTACACCTCGTCTTCCGGTGGCGTCCCCATCGTTGGCTTACAAGCTTGCCTCCACATCAGTAGCGCCTGCATCTCCTTCCCCTCCAGCATAGCCTCTCTCTCTATCGGCTCCGTCGATAGCCTTGACGACATAACGGAAGCGCGGTGCGTGTTTAATCTCGAGGAAAGTGTTACCTCCTTCTTGCAGGATCACGACCCCAATCCCATCCTCCCTGAGGGCATCTCCAGCCTCAGAGAGATAGTAGACCGGATGGTTCGCGCCGGCTACCATTCAGAATTGTGCGAGCTATTTGTCGACCTCCGGCGTGGCATACTCAGGAGTCGCCTCGCCGTTCTTGGACTAGAAATGATAAACATCGAGGAAGCGCAGAGGGTGAAGTTCACTGCCGTGGACAAGAAGGTCATCCGGTGGATTCTTGCATTGAAGATCGTTGTCAGCGTGGTGCTATACGGGGAGAAGAGAGTTTGTCATCAGATATTCGAGGATTTCGACGAGCTCATAGATGAGCGCTTCGCAGAGGTGGCAATGGACTTTGTCATGGAGCTTCTCAGAATGGCGAAGAGTATCGCAACCTTGCAACGGTTTCCGGAGAAGTTGTTCCACATACTGGGCCTGTACGAAACGCTCCTGAATGTCAAACCCGACCTCCTTGCTCTCTTCTCCGGCACGGACAAGCAAACAATCAGCAGGGAGGCCGAATGGGTCTTCACCGTGCTGAGGAACTCAGTGAGGAGCATATTTGAAGAGCTTGGGAATCTGATCAAGAAATATCGTGCCTCCGCTAGGCAACTCCAGTGCGGCGAGATCCACAGGCTAACTCGATACCTAATAAACTACATGAGATTGTTGGTGCGTTATAGTACCTCTCTTAATTTCCTACTCCATGATGATCTTCTAGATGATCGAGAGAGGCTTCCCCGGAACAGGACCATTACCCCATTTGGCCGCTATGTGATCCTGTTGATCTCACATCTAAAAGTTAAGCTTGAGGAAGTATCTCGGGATGACGAACATCCAGAGCTGCAATGCTTGTTTATGATGAATAACATGTCGTACATTGTCCAGAAGGTCAAGAACTCCGGGTTGGAGGGACTAATGGGAGATGACTGGGTCCAGTGTCGACTGGGTGATATTGAGTGGTACATGGATAGATATCTCACCGATTCTTGGGAGAAGCTCTTGTCCTATTTCAACTTCGACGAAGGTCGACGACGAAAAGTTTCCAAGGTGGAGTTGAAGAAAAGATTCAAGAGCTTTAATTTGGATTTCGAAAATATATGCATGATCCAAGCAGGTTGGAAGGTCCCTGACCCTCAGCTGCGAGAGAAGCTGAGGATGGCAGTATGCGACAAGGTCGTCCCTTCTTATAGATTATTTCTCAGGAGGATGGCAGTACATTTGGTGGCTATCCAAAAAGATGCAGCAAAGTATTCAAAGTTTAGTCCGGAGGATTTACAAGACCGTTTATCAGATCTTTTTGAAGGGTGAAGTGGTTGTTATGTAAGGGTGTCAAAATAAACAAACAGCCACGGATCGGCTTAACTAAAGCTTGGACTCGACTCTAAAGCTTGGACTTTAGACTCAGCTCATTTCAAGTTAATTCAAGTCTAAACTTATTTTGAGATTCGATATTTAAATTAGAGTCAGCTCGCTCAGGGTTAGCTCGATAGCCTCGTTTATTTAAAAAAGAGGAGAAAAATGGAGATGGATTCAGAATACATTTTTTTTTGTCGTTTTGTAACTTAATAAAAAAAAATCTCTCTCTCTCTTTGGCTATAATTAATGAGTTGTTTTGTTTGTTTTGGCACTTTTCTCTCTCTAGACTTGATTGCAATTAATGTGTTGTTTTGTTTACTTTCTCTCTCCCCCTTTTTTTTCAACGAATTATCATCTATCTTTTTGTTGTTTTGCACCGTCGTGCATAAACATTTAATCACCATCTCTATAACCCTTAACATCAAATTTAGTGTTAGACTGCATAAGCTTATTAGATTTACATTTACAACTGGTTCAATAACCGATTCTAATTTGGTCTGATTTGAAACCGACTTTTTGGTCAATTGGGTAAGGCTGTAGGGTTATAATGGGCCTGGTCTGGTTCGGACCAAATAATTCGGGCTGAATCAGGCAGCAGCCTAGCCCCGCCAAAGTCAATGGAGGTTCGAATCGGTATTCAAACTCTTATTTCACCAAAAATGTTTTGATAATTTAATAAGTATAGCTATTTAATTCGTATATGGTAATATTATGGTGCTGTAATAGTAATAATAGGGTGTTAGTTTGATATATTTTAAAAATTTCTAAGCAGCACTCGTTAATACCTATAAGACTTCATATGTAATAGTTTTATCGTCACAATTATATAACTTTTATTTTAATTGTTCCTACTAATTTTTTTCTATTTTATTTTAATTCTAAAACATTCTTATGTCAAAGGGTATTCAAACTGTTTCTCAGCAAAAGTATTTTAATAATTTTAGAAGTATAATTACTTAACATATGATATAGTAATATTAGGATGTTATAATAATAATAATACAGTGTTAATTAGATATTGTTTGTAAAACGCGAGTTTTTTTTTAGGAAAAGCAATAAAATTGGTTTCGAACTATTAAAAATATATACTGTAGGAGTTTTTTCTTTACTTTGTGTCAAAAGGTAAGTGCTTTCATTACCCATTAGCAAACTAATCTTACGCAACATTTATGACAAGGCGAAGTATGAAGAAATCCAAAAGATTCGTACCTTTGTCGACTCACGGCAAGTCTTCATCCACCAAGAAGTTGACGCAATTACTATGCGCAGTTTCCGGGAAGCTCCCCAAGAAGTTGACGCAAAACATGCATTGACCTGCCAAATGAAGGGGAACAAAGAACAGAAAATAATCACCAAGAAAGAAAGCCTCAATCCACGTTTTTCATCTTCAATCCCTACCTCCGCGGAGCTTTCTTTTCACTTGTGATAGATCCCTGAATCTATTTCGTCATGGCGGAAGGAGTGATGGTGGTAGGGTGGTTCGTCTCTCCGATCATCAAAGAACTGATCGACAAGGCCAAATCTTACGTGGCTAGCCAATACAAATGGCTATCCGGCACCACCGTCCAGCTCGAGCTGCTGGCGAGAGCTCTGACTCAACTCCAAGCCACGGCTGGCGCAATTGAGAGGCGGGGGCCAAAAGACACTAACCAAGTCGAATGGCTAAACCAGCTCAAAGACGCAGTCCATAAGGCAGAGGACGTACTGGACGAGTTCGACTATCAGATTCTAGAATCCAGCTTAACCAGCGATCGAAAAGTCTACCGTATTCTCTCTTCCTCTCTCAAATTGAGCAAGCGACTAATTGGCACTGACGAGTCTATTCGGAAGTTGAAAGAAGTGCTCAAGGAACTGGACAGCATCAATAATAGCTCGGAGAGGCTGATTCAAGTGGTAGAATTAGAGACCGGAGGATCAAGTCGGCCGGCTGAGGACACATCCGACCGCATCACGAGCTCGGTACTGACCGAAGACAAGGTGTTTGGGCGTCAGAAGGAACGCGACGAGATATTACGGCGGCTGACCACTGAATCCGCCATCTGGCCTCAGTCCAGTGGTCAGTATGCTCCAGTTGTTGCGATTGTCGGTGATGGCGGAACAGGGAAGACTACACTTGCCCAGATAATTTACAACGACTCAAGGGTCGAACGGCATTTTGGAGAGAGGATGTGGGTCTGTGTATCAGATAGGTTTGACAAGATCAAGCTCACAAAGGAAATTTTGCAGTCTGCAAACGATAAAATGCATGAGGGCGTCACAAACTTCAACGTCCTGCAGATGGCCCTCAAAGCAAAAGTAATGTCAAGGAGATTCCTGCTTGTACTTGATGATGTTTGGATCGATAAGGAGAAAACGGACTGGGAGAACGGACAGAGATGGAGGGAGTTGCTAGCTCCTTTCCGACATGGAGAGCAGGGTAGCAAAATTCTCATGACAACTCGAATGAAAATTGTCGCAGAGATAATGAACGCCAGGGAACCGATCTTCATGAAGGGGTTACAAAGTGATGACTGCTGGTGGTTGTTCAAGAAGTGCGCATTGGGTGATGAAAACACAGACGCATTTCCACAGCTGCAAGAAATTGGAAAGAAAATCGCAGCGAAGCTGAACGGCTCACCTTTGGCTGCCAAGGCTGTGGGAGGGCTGTTGAGATATAAGCGGAGCACAAGAGAGTGGAATGAAATTCTGGATCGGGAAAACTACAGCGACATCAACTCGACTCTGATTTTGAGTTATCAGTATCTTCCAGAACACCTGCAGCCTTGCTTTGCATATTGCAGCATATTTCCCAGGAACTGGAAGTTCAATCCAAAGAAGTTGGTTAAGATGTGGATGTCACAGGGTTTTATTATGCATGCAAATGGAATTGATAAGAGGGCAGAGGACATCGGTATGGAGTATTTTTATCATCTGTTGTCATGGTCATTTTTTCAAGTACTCAAGCAGGGAAATAGACCATTATATTTCATGCATGATCTAATGCATGATTTGGCACGAACAGTTTCCACCAATGAATGCATCAGAATTGAAAGCCCAATAACTAGAAGCATCCCACCAACAATTCGCCATTTATCTGTTACTAGCGATAGTCTGGCGCAGCTTACGAACCAGTGCAGATTGGAAAGATTGCGCACCTTGTTAATTATTAGAAGTTCATCATTCACCTTGGATCATCTTCAAGAGGATCTCTTTGCAGAGCTGAAGAGTATCCGGGCTCTGGATTTAACTGGCTGCAGCATAACAGCTCTGCCGGAAAATATAGGTCACTTGATGCATTTGCGCTACCTAGCTCTTTGTGACACTCTAAAAGAGCTGCCAAAATCATTGAGCAAGCTACTCCATCTGCAAGTATTAAATTTGCCCAAGAGATGCCAACTCAATAAGATCCCTGAAGGCATGGGCCAACTTATCAGCCTGCGGCATCTTGACATAGATAGCAAGTACACTTCAATGATAGTAGATATTGGGAGACTGATCAACCTTCAGGGTTCTGTTGAATTTCATGTTAAAAGGGATGGGAGACAGAATTTAGAGCAATTGAAGAGTATGAATGATCTCCGTGAACAACTTAGCATTAAGAACCTAGACAATGTATTAAGCATGGAAGAAGCCTCTAAAGCTGAGTTGACTAAGAAACAATACGTTAAGGTGTTGAAATTGGAATGGAGTTCCGCCCGTAGAAGTCTCCTACCTGTTGTGGATGATGAAGTACTAGGAGGCCTCGAACCTCATCAAAACCTTAAAGAGCTTCACATCACCAGGTATCGAGGTGCCTCCTCACCAACTTGGCTGGATTCAAGACCGTTGTGTCAGCTGAAATCCATTTATCTCACAAACTGCAGGAAGTGGGAGGTACTTCCTCCTTTGGGACAGCTTGGCTTCCTCGAGGTTCTACACATCAAGGAGATGTATTTAGTAAGACAGATTGGGCATGAATTTTATGGTAGTAACACAGTGGCTTTTCCATCTCTAAAGGATTTACAACTTGATGACATGCCAAGATGCGTTGAGTGGTCTGGGGAAGCAAATGGAGACATCTTCCCTCGTCTCCAAAAGCTGAAGCTTTCAAACTGCCCGAATTTGACAAAAGTGCCTTTGATTCCTCCTACAGTCATGAGCATGACTTTACACCAGATAGGAGTGATTTCTCAGTTGAAATTATTCCATGTGACATCGTCACAGTTGATCACTTTTACCTTGGATACTAGTGCTACTAATATCCTGCATGGATTGCTTCATCCAGAACACCTAAAGGCTATTGATGCGTTGAATATTAGGTGCTGTAAAGAACCTGTGATGGCTGAAGATATCCAAGTCCTCAATTCCCTCAAAAAGCTAAAAATATCACAATGTGCTATTACAGATGAACATCTCAGCAGGTGTCTGCTACACCTAGATTCTCTTTCCACACTGGAGATGGCAGATTGCCACAACATAACATCTCTTCTGTTGCCAAAGGAGGAGAGCAGCTCAAGAGCACTCCAGGAAGTGCACATTCAGGGTTGTCAAAAGCTTACCTCACTTGCTGCCATAAAGACCTTTATCTCTCTAAAGAGTTTGATCATTGAAAGATGCCCCAGACTCACATCTGCATCTCTCCCTGCTGATTTAAATAACCTCCCATCCCTCAAAACATTGAGCATATCGTACTGCCCTGAGTTACAGCTATTACCGGAGTATGGCCTGCCATCCTCGCTTGAATTACTTCTCTTGATTGGGTGCCATCCTGTACTAACTCAGCAGTTAAGCAAGAAGAAAGGCCCTGAGTGGGAAAAGATTGCTCGTGTCCCCAAAGTAGTAATTCGTTAACTGGAAGTTTCGCAAGGCATCTTCGTACTTCTGTATCTCCGCCAGTTTAGGGACACATGCTGGTGCAGAGATAGCATGTCATTCAACTTCGAAGAAAATGGAACACGAACACCGCCATTTATGTGCTTAATGTGAGTTTGCCTTTTGTAGATCTCAGAGTTGTATGCTCATTGTTGCCTGATAGTTGATCTCATCTTTCCAGCAAATACTTGTCATCTGTTTCACCCACTTAAACTGTTTTTCTGATAGTGAACCTTTACATGGCTTCTCTGCCGGAATTAACAGCTTATGACAATTTTGGATAGAGATCCCATCTCCTGTCCCAGCAAGTAACAGAAGAATAGTTGCGCATCTTTGAACCATCTCAAGATAAATGAAATCTGCATAATGAAAAAAGATCAACAGTCATTTCTGATTCCACTGGGCATAATGAAAGGAATTGCTAGAAAGTATGTTCTCAATGCACACCTTGTTTTCTTGAAGACTGTTTGCTATTTTGCTCGCACAAGACATTGTAAGACATGCTGGTGTATATCACATCTTAGATCTTATTGAAAATCTTCTTGTTCTTCTCCTTTATCTAAATGACAAGGATTCGAGCACAGAGTAGCATATGTAAATTGATTTCACATCATTTCAATTTTTAATAGAGATGTAACTAGGCTTAGTGTCTTGCATCTGTACAAGAAGGGTAGTGGAAAAAAGATAACACAAAAAAGAGATATGATATCCACAGAGAAAATCAAGAAAAGATAGTTTAAATATGATAAGTGATTGATGTCACTAAAAATATGTAATTCTCGAAAGTTGAAAGCTACAAAACTACTACAATAAAGCCAGAAATATCAAAATTTGTTTACTCAGGATCCAGTCGGTGAGATACATCTAGAACATTCTTGAACTGTGTAAATCGTTGAAAGTTGAAACAATGATAGAAATTCAAGTTGCTAGGTTCCCTAACACTGCCGAAAACAATAAAGATGGCTATGAATGAGATTGGCAATTTGGCATTGGATATGCATACTGCGTAGTTAAATTGAGTGCAAATTCATAACAAGCACATTCAAGAGGACGATATCCGGAGATGGCAACCCGAAGATATTGCAGATACAGTCAGAAATAACATTTATTTGACATTACCCAAGGAGGCCACAGATGCATGATCATCAAAATTCTTCTACAGCTCCTGAAACTTGATTGAAATCTGTATCATTTCTGGTTGGTGCTTTCTGACCTGCAAATTATACAGGATAAAGTAAATCAAGCTTTTAAACTTGAATCACAAATTTTAATAATCATCAGAATCATTTAGTACCTTAACACCAGCCATTAATAACAACTTGTGAGAGGCAACATAAGCAATGTCCGAATTGGCTAACCTTTTCTCTACAAAGTAGATGACTTCAGAAACACCTGACTGCAATAATAGATAGTCATGCTTGCTATAATACATTTTACAGCATATCTGGGGACATGAATTATGTTATATAGAAAAAGTGGAGATGCAATGTCATACCAGCTAAATGCAAAATCACGGTGAGTAAGCATACCACATGTCAACTCTGTTTCTTCTTAACCAAGATTTCAGTTACTACAGATGAAGTGGAAAATTGAATTTGTGTGCACTTCTAGGTAGCCCAAACACAGAAAAGCAAAACAAGCACACCATGTTCACAGATGTTTGAGAAGTGGAAAAACTCAACATCACGTTAGACAAGCATCATCACAATTAGAGTAAGAACAGAAGAATTAAGAAAATGAAATTAACAATTCAACAAGTCATCAGTTTAACGCATTGTTCTGTCCTTGCACAGATTATAAAATAATTTGCAGATTGCTCCTCCCAAGTGCATGAGGTTCTTTTCAGACAAAAGGACCTGCAACTGTCTAGCACGACGCATTTCGAACTCCCAGTTCTGACACAGATTTTGGTTCTAACAGCTAAAGAATTATTCAAGACTTCCTTTCGAAAATAGTAAAGCAAATATTATATTGCAGGTTCTGTATGATTAGGTTAAGATGGTTTACACTTGAAGCAGAAAAAGGTCAGTTTACTCAATGAACTTTGTAATTTGGAT
The DNA here is from genome assembly GCF_019914945.1 of Typha latifolia. Classification (NCBI taxonomy): domain Eukaryota; kingdom Viridiplantae; phylum Streptophyta; class Magnoliopsida; order Poales; family Typhaceae; genus Typha; species Typha latifolia. Next base: position 518,524 of record NC_133094.1, read on the forward strand.
CTTCCTGTTGATCTGTATATTCAAATGCTTGGCACATCCATCTCTTTTGTTGTTTCATTCTTTTCTATAACAGGTTGCAGCCACCCATGCGCAGAATAGTCAGATAATCAAACTTGCTAGAAATGGATATTGGCAGAAACTCATGGAGAGCAAGGGTTTTCCTAAAAGTAATGTATCATAGCTTTAATCATGTGCACTGCATAAGATTAAACTTATTATGCAAGAACAAACCTGAATGATTATCTTGGCGCACTCGTTGCATGGGAACATTGTAACGTACAATTTCTGCAACACCACCAAATGATGAGCAATATTTTAAAGGCCTTCTAAAGGAATATCTTACATCTTTGTACTGAAAGAGTCATTAAACAGATCCATATAATGAGAATTTACTAAATATGAATGCTCAGTGAAGCTCTGTAAGTGATACTGCTATACAGGTTGATGCAAGAATTCCAGTTACAGGTATCATACAGATAAATATGTTCTCTTAAATTATCCTTAATGACATCACATTTGCTTTCCTTCACAAATTTGTAAACCTCCATGCAGTAAAAAGATGCCCAAAGTCTAACAAGAAAGAATCAATACTATCTCCAAGCATGTGAAAGATTGCTATTGGAGAAGCACAATAAGTCCACATCCTGCCCCCATAATGGAATACTTACCTGGAACTGGCATACAGCACATTTTAAGCCCTACCCCTTGCCATCACAGAAACAATATACTTCATGTCACCAGCAAGACTAAGCACTCAGGAGTGCTTTGAGGATGATAGATAGAAGAATGAGGCAAAGATAAGATCAAGGTTCCTAGTATCGGGATCGGTATCAACCGTCCAAAAAAACGATACGTATCGGCCATATCGGCCGTTCGTATCGGATCAGACTATTTTTTAATTATATAAAATTCTAAATATTATTTAAAAATGCAGAAAAATTTAGAAAAAATGACAAAAAATAAGAAAACAAAAATTACTCACATATGAAATCTAAAAACTTAAAAAAATATATTAACTTACTCAAAATTTAAAACTTTGTTAAATACCGAGCTGGTTCTCGAAAATTTTTATAGTCTTCATCATCATAATCACCATAAGTTTGTAAATATTGATGTCTTGGACCTGATGCTCCAAAAAGTGATTCCATCATATTAGTCATATTGTATGGATCTTGTTGTGTGACTTGCGTTTGAGGAGGATAATAACCAACATTTGGATCTTATGCCTGAGAATACTGAGGATAATAACTAGCATATGGATCTTGTGATGGATCCAAACAATAAATACTCAATGCACCATAATCATAGGAACCAAAATGCATCTCATGACGACGTCGCTGATATGTATATATATCCTCAGTTTTTCTGTCTTCACTCCTTATGCCTCCTTGACTTTCCTCAACAAATGTAGATGGAACGATTTCACCACCATATGTATCATCAGGACTATGACTAGTACTAGTAGGTATACTATCTCTTGCTGCTGAATGACTCGTACCAGCCTCTGCCCTCGTCATGGTCTCTCCCAATATTTTATCTAACCATGGGTTATCTCTGTCATCTAATAACCTGTCCTCTATTTCTTTAATCCATGGAGTCAAGGGTCTTCTTCATCAAAAACATGATTTAAATCAATCAGTTGTTCATTTTCTGCCTTTCTTCTTAAATTTCTCTCCCTCAATCTCATATTATAATGACAAAAAACTAACTTCTCAAATCTTTCACACTTCTTAAAAAAAAAGTAGTCTAATTTCTTTCACACTGTGATGAAGATACAATTTGACTTAAAATCTTCTTTGCTATTGGCGTCAAATTTGGTGCCTCCTCCCATCCATAAATAGACCACCATTCAGCTGGAGTGTTATGAGATATAGTCTGCAAAGAACTTTAGCAATACTGAATTGCCCAGCTCTCAATCTATATCTCTCCATCCGAAATCGAAATATATTATTAGCTTATTGATTATATTGAAAGTTAAAACTTGAAACAAATAATAATAAAATTATTTAATTGAATCATAACTCACTTCTTTATCGCACAGGATTTGTTTATGAATATCGGGCTCAAGCTTGCTGATTACCTTTCTAACCCCCAACGAGACTTCACTATCATTATTGACATTTTTAGAGAATTGAAATCTTGGATTAAGAAAATACCCTGTAGAAATTTAAAATTTGTAAACATTAAAATTTTAAATATTCATAAATAAAAGTAAATTAAAACTTAAAACTTAAAATCATGCTTACCAGCAGCGTGTATATCTCTATGTAGTTGTTTGTTCCATCTAAAATCAATCATCTTCCACCACTTCCTATAATTTTGGCCCACATTTTTTTTATTGATTCTTTAGCTTTGTCCATTGCCTCATATAAGAAACCCATCTCAGACTTGTCATCACTGTCTACAAGTCTTAATACTTTGACAAGAGGCTCAAATACTGCAGTGGCAATTGTAATATTATCCCAAAATGTATTTTCAAGAGCCATATTTTTCAAAGTTTCACCTAAAGATTTATCTTTAGGTTTCATATTTTTAATTTTCATAGACCACTCCTGTGATGTAAACATCCGCATAATATCATCCTTGTAGCGCATGATGCTCTCCAAGGCTAAAAAGTGAGTGGCAAATCTAGTGACGCCGGATCTGATGATCTCCCTACCACCAGTCATCTGCTTGAGTAAATTAAAAACTCAACCATGGTTATATATAAAATTTGTTAATCTCTGACCTTCACATATGACCATGTCAATTTCAGGCTCTTTTGCAATATCCTCTAACATCATATCAATACAATGTGCAGCACATGGCGTCCAATATAAATGAGGTCTTTTAATCATCAGTAAATTTCCAGCAGCTTTATAATTTGCCTCATTATCAATAACTACTTGGACTACTCTTTTTTCACCGATTTTTTGTACCACCTCATCCATCAACTGACAAATATAATCTGCATTTTTGAAATGAGCAGTAGCATCCACAGACTTCAAAAATATTGTCCCCATGCCAGAGTACACTAAGAAATTAATTATATTTCTTCTATTTTGTGTACTCCACCTATCATACATCAGTGGACAACCAAATTCATCCCAATACCGTTTAAATGTCTCAATATAAGTATGAAGTTCATCTACCTCTAAGTCAAGATATTTAGTAGCAATATCATTTGAACTAGGAGGGGGAACACCAAGCCCTACTGATTGTATAGCATCCACCATAGTATGATAGTAAGGACTATCAGCTACATTGAAAGGAATATGGTTGTAGAAGAAAAATTTAGAGATAGCTTTACCAATGTGTTTCTTTGCATTTTTAATTCCTTTGAGAGCTGTCTTGATTGAAGTCTGTGTACAACCCTTTTTTTTTTGAAGATATGTATCCATTGGTCCAATATTTTCACTCTGCTGTAACATCAGGAGTCCTATGGGTAGAACTGCTGCCCCCATATTCTCTCTCTCCTCGTATATTAACTGATCTAGATCTCTGAAAGTTACCACTAGTGCTTCTTCTCATCTCTTCCTCTTCTCTATGCATATTTCTGCTCTCTTTTATTGCCCTCCTCATCCTCCTCACTTTGCTCACTGCTATTATCATCAATGTGTACAGGATTATGCATCAATTCTTCACGAATCATTGACTCTCTTTGTTGTGCAGATTGTTTATCCTTCTTTTTGCCAATTAAATGAGCCAACATTTGCTTTCTAACTTCCAAAGACACTTGAGTGCAAGCTGCTACATTTCCTTGTCTTCCAGCTAAATGTTCTTTCAAACGGCTGACACCACCACTCATTTCCTTTCCACACCAGTTGCATTTAACGCGCCTTTTATCTTGCCCAATAGTGCTGCAATGTTGCCACCCAATGTCGGTATCATATGACTTCTCTTTTGGAGCCATTGATATTTTAGCTCTGCAATTAAAAAACATAAATAAAAATTAAAATATAATATAATCTCTGCTGCAGCAGCAGAGAAGTCTCTGCTGCAGCATTGCTGCTGAGCTAGTGCTGCTGCAGCTCACAGCAGCAGCATGCTTGCTGCTGCAGGTGCGCAGCAGCACCTGCTGCACAATGGAAAAAAAAAAAAACTTACCGAAGGTCGCCGGAGATTGAGGTCGTCGGAGAACGTCACCGGAGGTCGAGATCACCGGAGAGATGGAGATCTACTCACTATTCAGTCACCGGTGAGAAAGAGAGTAAGAGATCCGTGAGAAAGAAAGAAAGAAAGAAAAGAGAGACAGAAAGAAAAGAGAGAAAGAGAGGAAAAGAGAGGAAAAGAGAGAAAGAGAGAGAGAAAAGGGAGAGAGGTAGGTGGGGGGACCCGGATCCGACCCGTTCCCACCCGTTTCGGTCGGGATCGGCCGAGCGGGTTTTGGCCGAAACCGCAGCCGAAACTGGGAACCTTGGATAAGATGCCATGATCACAAAAATTGAGAATGTCATTTTCATCCCAACTTATGACCACTAGGCTATTCAAATATACATGTGCTTATATATCTATATATATATAGACAAGCTTAGACAATTGTTTTCATTAGTGTGGGTTAGTAAAATTCACATAAAGAACCCAAAAGTTCCTGTTCAATAGGAAATTACCTCATCTCATGAACCTCTTGTACTCTTGCAACTAACCTTCCGTACCTCTTCATCTCTGATGATTTATAACTAGTTTAACCCACAATTTTTAGTTATATCACGATCAAGGGATGAAGAGAACTTCCTTAATAACTTAACAAAAATAATAATTGCGATCTTCAACTGTCTATGTGCTACATAGATTATTCATTACATTGAACAATACAAGGGATCTTTCTAAATTTTTTGGAATTATTGATCTGAATTTTGTAAAATGGATCATTTCCATGAAAAATTCTTTTATTACCATAAAGCATGAATTATGTAGCATCTCAACTCAGAGGCTTCTTCGTTCATTTGAATTTCAATACAAGATGTGACAGCTCTAATATCTGCTGTTACAGTCAATCATCAAAATAATTTGTAATACTAGACACATTCGGACAACAGTAATTTTAATATCTAAATTCAAATCTGAAACATTGGCCTGATTAATAATTGTGTTAAATGAATCAACCAAACCAAATTGTTTTAATCGAGTCCAAAGAGCCTCAATGTGATTCAACTGAGCATTGAATCACATATCACGAAAATAGAGAAAGGTCGGCAAGGGCCTTCTGGTCAAGCCTTCCTAGAACTTGTTGAGTTCCAGTTAGGAGTTGCCAGCTTTGTCCAGAAAATTTCTGATCATTTTACTATGCAAAGATATGAACAATGCATAAGCTAAAATTAAATCCCAACTAGAAGAGAGATTAGTAGATTACTGACCTGTCCAGCAGCAGATGCATGGTTAGTGTTGAGAATAGCATTAACTTCAGCATGAACGACGTAGCTGCCAGAGATGCGAAACAATGGTTCAATAATCAGAACCAAATCACAGAATTTCAAATGTAAATCACAGATTTATTGTTTTATCATGTAGAATAGGCATGATTATTGTTTGTTTTCCTCTATTCAAAATCACAAATCACAGATTGGCGCATTGACAAACTTTGCATAGTTTCAAACAAAAGGATATGGAGCAGTGACTGACGAGAGCTTGAGCTTGAACTCAAATTTACATAATTCCCAGAAAAATTCTATGACTCAATCAAGTTTAAGTCAGTTGCAAATGGCCAAGTACAATCTTGATTACCAGGCACCAGATCTACTTTACCCTAAAGCTTGATAATATAAGGCTTAATAAAGCTCCTGCTTCAATTACACCTCTGCAAGGACTGCATGCCATACTAACAAAGGAAAAAAAACAACAACTGTAATTAACTTGTAAACTTTATACAAAATTCAGAAACTTACGGATATTTTGTCTCCAGCAGATCTCCTGCCGCAGATTTCTACAATAAGTAGAACAGAATTATAAAAAAAAGGAAAAAAAATTAATTTGATCCTTAAAAATAGAATTGTGGACATAAAGAGCTCCAGATAAAATGGCATATAAGATTTCGATAGAACAAATGATTAAATGAACAAAATACCAACTACTAGAGGTCCGAGAATAGCACTAACTACACTATCATAGTATCTAGAAAGTTTACAATGTAAAAGCTATGATGAATAGGTAAAGAACCAACTATGATGAATAGCACTACCATATTAGCTACGAAGAATAGCACTAACTACACGATCATATTAGCTAGAAAGTTTACAGTGTAAAAGCTATGATGAATAGGTACAGAAAAAGTTGGATTATCTTGAAAGAGAAAATAGCCAACCTTTGCCCAAGGAAGCTTGTCATCAGAACAACCTCTTGGAAATCCATTGTAACCAATTCCTGACCATTGAAACGATAGAATTAGATATCAGTGAATATTAAGTATTAAAAGGTATTTGGAAGATCATCCTAAATTCTGACGAAGTTAGGAGTTGTTGTGATAGTGGAGTTAAGAAACAATAAGATTTTCTATAGGACAGAAAAACATGTTAAGCCAATGTGGAGAAGCTTCGATGCAGACTAGAAGAATAGAGACTTCCAAGAAATTGACCTTTAGATTATGTATAAATGAGTAACTTTTCTGTTTGGGCCTAACTAAAATTAATTCTGTAAATAAACTACTAAGAAGGCAACTAACAGAGATTTTTATGCAAATCATACATAATATGCAGCAATATACTATGAATTCTGTAATAAGTATACCAAGTAACGCAAAAATTTGTCATGGTTGTCTAACAAAAATCTTTTGGACATCTCAACTTATTATGAATCTAACTAAATGAGTATAAATGTGAACCTGAAAATTTAAGTATAAAAAAAGATAATCTTAGCATAATATTTCTCAAAAAAGCAATAGATCCGTATCCTCACCAAGGATTATTCCATTTTGACTGACCAGGCATGCACCTACCTGCAATGAATAAATCATCATATGAATTTAGTAGCAATAGTTGATAAGGTGTCTAACCAAATGCAATAAGTATCAAGAGTAGCAGGCATTATTCTCAAACTAGTTAGTGCCAATATGAATGTCATGAGATCAATAAGAAATTAATGAAACTGAACAAGAAGATGCCATGAGAAATAAGTCACCACAACTTTCTTTAAACATATGAACCACGAACAGAAATCACTTAAAAGTAATTATATTTTAGAAGCATTGTCATCTGTTAGCAATTTCACAAGCTTAATAATGATAATTTCTTCATCATGTAGCTGTTGATTATAACGATACAGAAAGTTGAGATAATGATCCACATTTCGTATGTCATCGTATAAAGTATATTATGTTCCAGTAGAATAATAATAATGCTGGAGGGTCTCATACTAACAAGTAAAATTGACTATTTAGGTGGCATGCTCTAGTGTTGTTCCGTAGGATTTCGAACTGTGTAAGTAATCAAAACTGTGGCTTCCACATTAAAAGGGATTTGACTAGGATTACTAGTTGGATTAAGGCCTTATTCTTGTCAACTATAATTTCCATCAGATCTCCCAAATAAAAGAACCAGATAGTGGACCAAGAGCAAAAATTACTGAAATAATAAATGACAAATCATATGCTGGATAAGTTATATTCAATTCTAGTCACAAGATGACTAGTTCGGTAGTAAGAGATGGCATTTATCTCGTACCTGCCTGTTAGGATCCTTAGACCGCTTAGCCGAGAGGAAAGCGATCGCCATGAAGTAATCATCCCACGAAAGGTACCTGAAAACCGATAGAAGATTACGAGTCAAGCAGAAAAAGAACCGAAATGGGAGGTAAAAGAAGTAGGTTAAGTGTTATATAAACCCTTCGCGTTTGGATGGATCGAAGGGACTCTGAGAAGGCGAGGTATCGAGGGAACCATCGGAAGAAGGAGAAGAAGAAGAAGAAGAAGGCGAGGGTTTGTTGCGTCTCGACGAACAGACGAATCGGATGGCGATCGCGGAGGCGACGGCTCCAATGGCGGCCGAGATGGAGACGAGGGCGAGATCTCTCGAGCTCATGGCGGGGTTCGCAGTGGTCGGGAATCGAGGGCTTCTATTAAGCCGCGGGAAATATAATTAATTCGATTAGGCCCCGCTTCCAGGGACTTCTTCTATTTCATTCGGAAATAAATTCAAACCAGTACCTGAGCTTTTTAAGTTTCTAGAATTAGTCCTTACGGCTTTATAAAAAGATCCATGTTGTTTGAAATTTTAGATTCCTCTATGGTTTAAAATATTTGTAAGGTGTGACCTTCGTAGGTTTCTACCTTTTATAATACTCTATCGAGAGCAATCATCGAAAAGAATAAATAGTATAAAAAGACTGTGATCATAAAAAATCTGACCTTGAATCATCATATTTCATTACACGTACTCTCTAAAATCCATTCAAAATCATTGAAATGAAATGAAACCTCTAGTTCTTATTAGGCTTGAAAGGAGTGCTAAATCAAAACTTGTCTCAGCAACCACTTCACTGTTCACTCTACGAAAAGAGCTGACAAATTCCTCTCTACGTTCCTCCGGGTAAGCCTCAAATAACGTCAAATAGCCGCCAAATCTACTGAGAAATAATTTATAAGCAGGAACAACCTTGCTTGATACTGCCATCCTCAGCTTCTCTTGTAGCCGGGGTCTGGAACTTCTGGTCTACGCTGTTGTTGCTTAGTTTATATCAAAGAGTATCAAGCTTAATGTGTTTGGGCGTTCGAATGTTAATGCCTGAAAAAATTTGTACTCTCCCCCACAGGCGTGAACTCCTACGTTCCAGAATTGCATTTCGTGAGAGTTTCCTATTTAGTATTAATATTAATTTTGGTAATATTTAATTTATCTTAATTTATTACTATTTTATTTAAATTTGTTTGCGAGTTATTGAAGATTGCTTTCAATATCTTTTACTCATTTGGCATTTAGCACATCAGAAATGTCTCTTCACAGTACAAATTAAAGCTATTGAATCTTTTCCTTAAACTCCACCTCGGAAACTTTATTTATGAGTCCTCGACCTTCGTCTTGATTGGACGAGCTAATCCTAGGAAACGGTGCGATAGATATCAATGTACTGTTCGATTTTATCCAGTCGAATTTGGACCCAGTCATCTCCCATTAGTCCTCTCAACTCCGAGTTCTTGACCTTCTGGAACTATGTACGATACGTTATCCGTCATAAATAAGCACTGCAGACCTGGATGCTCGTCAGCTTCTAGATGGGAGATCAAGACGATGACGTGACGGCCAAATGGGGTCACGGTGAGCCTCTCTCGAGTCTCGATCATCTAGATGACGTCATGGAGGAGGAAATTAAGAGGTACCGGATTGGCTTGGCTTGTGGATCTCGCCGAACTCGAGTAGCTCACTGGAGAGTGGAGGCATCCTTGATAAGATTCTCTCCCGAGCTGTTCGAGTATGCCCCTCACTGAGCTCCTTAGCACGGCGAAGATCCAGTCGTCGGCCTCGCGGCGCCGGAGAAGAGCGCAAGGAGGCCGGGCCTGACGTTCACGAGTGTCTCGTACATGCCCAGAATATGGAAGAGCTTCTCCGGCAGCTGTTGCAAGCTAGGTGGCGATCCGCTTCGCCGATCGAAGCAACTCCATAACGAAGTCCATGGTCACCTCCGCGATGAGCTCGTCGAAATCCGCGAATATCTGACGGCAGACCTTCTTCTCCCAGAAGAGCACGAGCACCAAGCTGACGGCGACCTTGAGTGCAATAATCCAACGTATGTGATCGTGCATGAAGGAGGTGACGCCTTCTTCGAGATTTAACACGTAGGGGCCCTCGTCGTGCCATTTTTCCAATTCGCGACACAATCATAATTCATAAACACCCACCAACTAATTAATCTAGGGGCGGGAAAACTGTTAGGCGGGATAGCTTTGCCAAACTTTAATCCTTGGATCAACCATCATATCAGATTGGCATTGGTAGCACCCAATCTTGCTGCTTTGATATTGTTGCTTGAAATCTAGCTTGACGACGGTCTTTAGGGGTGGCAGTACTCCAGTGTCCTAATTTTCTTCAGCCGGTCGTGATCACATGTTGAACGATATGAGTTGAATAATTTGCATGTATCTGTAACTCGTGATTTCCGCTACTAGGCCTTCAGTGATTTCCACCTAATCCGGGCAAATGATAGTTACCCGACACAAAATGAAATGGGAGAGACGCGGCTTTGTATTTTATTTCACGATAAAATCCTGAGAAAGTGAAAGAGCCGAGTTGATCACAACAAGACCGTAACAAAAGTTTACTACTGTATCTGCAACTCAAAATTTTGGCATTTCTATTGAATAAATTCGGATTAGTGCTTACAAGAGATTCCCACTACTCGCACTAAGATAAAATAAACATACCAAATGGTACAGGAGTTCAAACAAGCAGCAGAAAAATAGTAGAAGCGAGGGAAGCCAAACATGGGGAAGAAAATTTCTATATAGCAGTGGCCATCTAGAACTACCTGAAGAATGGCACTTCAAGTTCCAAAGTCAATTGAAAGACAAGCTGCAGATGCTACCTTCTCGCGGAGATTGAATTTTCTTGCTATCAGTGGCCGAACATCTTCCACACCAACCAAGCTTTCCAAGAACGGTAGCAATGAAAGCAATTCCCGATCATTACGGTCATCAAACCAGCTTTCAATTGGAACACCATTGTCTAGCTGGAATCCAAATGCCTGAAACAGAGACGAATATCAATAAATCAATTTCTTTCATGTCAATCCAACACCAAGCATCATGGGTAAGATCCAAATGAAAGTGATGAAATTCAACATACAAGTATAACTCAGTTAAAACAAATCTGGCATACAAAACTTAGAAGCCACAAATACATATACATGAACTTATGGCCCTTAAAAACACAAACTTATGGCTTTTTTGTTTTCATTATAGAACTTTGACAAATTTAGAGTGATCATAAAGATCTGAAACTGCTGACTAATATAGACTTTCTTTTAGTAAATCCTCAAAGAAAATGAAATTTTAGTAGGCAGATAGGAAAGAGAATATAGAAGACAACATTCTTGCAGAAGTCCACTAGATAAGATAATATTACCTGAGGGGAATTGTCGACGATGATAACTCGAGCCAAATCACGGCCAAGAACCGATAAATCCTTTAAGTAATTACCCTCCACATAGACGCAAGACTCACGGTAAACACGGTGACGCAATAACTTTCTTTTTGGATCAAGAATGTTAAGAAGCTGCTCTGCATAAATACTTTGACTAGCTGTGAAAATAATCGTCTCAAATAGACTGGCAACCCTATCCAAGAAGTCCTTGAGATAAGGACGACACTTTACATAGATTCTATGCTCTTTAAGATTAAAATTAACTGGAAATGTAAAATCGGCATCTTCACATGGCTCCAGGGTGGAATGCACTAATGTCTCTGCCATTATAACATAGTTAAAAGATAAGCTTAAATATTAAGAGAATTCAAAGGCAAGAAATTGAAGTCTAGATTAAGTTACACGGCTATACAAAACAAAATTGAGTACAAACTGAAAGCATAAAATATTAAAATGTGTCAAATAATGGTTCCAAATGTCTAAAATCCTATCATACTGCTCAATTATAGAAAAGCTAAAAAAAAGAAGAAGCACAGATGCTAAAGTCAGATTTAAATTGTATCCCCAATCATTATTGGATAATCCTCAACATTTCAATAAATCAACATGGAGGAAATAAACTGCATCAACATGTCATGCGCCCTAGAATTTTGGTATGCAGTGATGCAGCCATTTCTAGTCTACTTGCAAAGGAGATTGCCAGCACATGCTAATTCTGTCGGTTAGCATATAGCATGCCAAAAAAGTAAGGATATGTCAATCTATTATCAGGACAATTCCAAGCTAATGAAAGAAACTATCTCATAATTTTCTTACAATAAAGAGAGGAAAAATCCTATTGGAACACTAGAAAATTAGACAATAGTACTTATAGAACTTACCCAGTTTTAAGCTAGAAAAAAAAATAAAAGGATGCTACACATACATTCAAAATATATTGATCAAACTTGTCAAAAAAACACAACATAATTTGATATTGAAACATGTAAGTAATTGGATATTATTCAATCACCATATTGCAAATTCAATATAATTTATAAGATTGCAGCATTATCCACTAAAAGTATAAATGTATTATACCATCCAAGTCCAGGACAAGGGTAGTTGAAGGGCAACTCCGTGTTTGCTTTGGAAGAAGCATGGGCCGGAATTTTGGAACCACAACTGACAAGTCTGGTAAATCCTTTATGAACATGTATGGGTCAAAATCATCTAAGTCATCAGTTTCATCAGGCTCTACACAACCATCTGTTGACATTGAGTCTTGACTTTGCTCATCAATGCACTCCAACTTAGAATGCTGCATCGCAAGATATATAGCTGATACCTCAGAAGAGAGGTTTCCCAAGGCACTAAAGTCATCCTCAAATGATGAGTTTACATGATTTGCTTCTTCAGCTATGAAATCATGATGATCTATTTGGTCTCTATCCTTGAACTGGTCCATGAAGTCAACTGCAAAAAGATGAAAGTAGAGATAAGATATCAAACAATTAAGCAAAAGAAGCATTGATTAAATTTAAAAACTTGAAAACCGGATGGATTAGTGAATTATAGAGGAGGAAAAGCTTTTGCAAGTTTCTCGCATTCGCCTTGTAAATTACTTCCATCAAGAGCCAACACCATACTAAAAACGAATACAGCACCACTGATGAGTAAGCATACCATTGTCATTTGGTAAGCAAATCACCGCTAGCTGCAGATTTCAGGTATAACAATGAATTCAACACTTCAGGATAATGGAAAAAAAAATTACATACTTCTAGTCTCAAGGCTCAGAAATCATTTCCCTAAACACTTTGATCAATCATCTGGTACTTTTTTAATGACAAACCAGCATCCACAATGCATCAGAATTAAAGTGAGATTATGATGCCAGGGATAGGAAAAGTGTGCTGCTACTTCAATTTGCTAATTTTATCTTACTGTGTGGTTCTTGTAACTTTTGACATTGCCGATTTTTTTTTTTTAAATTTGACTCAGCAGTAAAAATGTCTGCAGAATACTCGCTCCATACTTCACAACTTAACGCCAAGTCCCAGAATTGTAAGGTGATGGTTAAAATAACAAGTACAGCTGGAGATTCATGAAATTGTAAAAATGGAAAGGACTAATGGGCCACTAAATAAAGAAAGAATTAAAATTTTGTTAGAAACGAAGTTTCAAAGTTTTCCGTGTATCAAATACAACAAACAACATTCACCATACCAAGACTTCTAAATTCACATCTTTTGATGTTTCACCCAAAGTTCATGGTTAGTCTTATTATTTACGCTTTCCATATCTAAACTAATAGCTTTAAGGCTCACATACATCCTTTTCAGTTTTGTACACTATAAAAGAACCACAAGGCGACTATGACCATATTTAGCAGGACAAAAGACATTATCATAACAGAAATAGGCCTAAAAGTCTCGAAAATTTTCACACCGAGTGTAATGGTCATGTATGGCTATGCAAAGTGTATAAAAACATAATCCACTTACATTGGTAAACATTACTGACTATAAAGATGTTATCATCATAAAGCAATAAATTTTCAACTTTTTAATCCATTATTCAACATTCATTACCATTGCCAGAAATGTCACCATCATCTTCCTTAGTATAATGAAAGGCAGGTGAAAATATGGATCCACGTGCACATTCCATTGCATTGTCATCAGATTTCTGCCACAGATTCAATTAGGAGTAAGAAAATTAAACTCTGCACATACTCAGAAAATATATACATTCAAGCATGAAATTCTGTGACAAAAACAAGTGTCCTAAAATTATTGGCCCACTAGTTCTATTACAAACAGCAAAACAGATAATTGAAGATAGTATCCTGCCAAAGGCAACTAACCAATTAGCAGCTCTCAAAATTTCTCTATTATTTGGGTAGACTTGATTCCACCTGGGCTCTTAGAATATCTATATAGAAAACGTCCTTGTTACCTGTTGGAATACCTGAGGTTTTTGTGTTTCCCCTTTTCTGAGGTAATAAATTTTACTGATTTTTTACCAAAAAAAAACAGACAGTATCCTAAAACATCTCAATTTTTGAAAAGTCAAAACTTGAGTTAAATTGTATCACAAAATGTAAAAGACTGGAACATTTAATCAGTAGAATATCCATATAAGGAGCTGAGCATCAGCAATTGCTATCGCAAAATAGTGGTGTCAATTTACCTGGGATAAAAGGAACAAAATAATGGTTTTACAGCAACAGGGAAGTGGATTATAAGGGAATCCCCAACAGACCCAAACGAATAAAAAAAATAAAGTTACCAATCTGTGGCATTATTTAGGTTCTAAGAGAATCCCCAACAAAACCTTGATAATGAGATATGATAAGCAAAATAAAAGTGCACCAACATCAGGAAAATTTTGTTCTTTTAAATAAAAAGAAAGCGGTATTCAACCTTAGGTTCAAGGGAAGCCTCGTTTGTCACAAGAATACCTTCACTCTCACATTCTGCTACAACACTTCCAGACATCAGGTTCCTTCCTGCATCTTGCGATCCATTTTTCTTTTTAAGGCCTATTGCTGCACGTCACATGGAGATTTATATTTACCACCAAATGTCACGAAATTACAAACCAATGTCAAGAGTAGAAACTCTAGAAGTGTCATCAACCCCATGCAATGATGCCAGACTGAACAGATATAACTAAACAAATCAGGGAAAGAAACAAAACCTGCAACACTGTAGCATAAGGCTTAAAATTTGGTTTTGGATGTGGACACAGTTGCATTCTAATGTATGTGGGCCTCTTTCAAATGGAGCTAAGTAATCTCTTTTAGATCATTACGATATAAAATGAGATAGAGAGAAGCACTGACCAGATTTCTGCTTCTTGGCAGAAGATGTAATCAGATCTGTAACTTTCTTTTCAGCTGCTGCAGTCACCTTTTTAGGTTGTCTACAAGTTCTAGGATTAGCATGCTCTCTAGATGCATTTCTTGCTTGGGTCTTTTTCCTTGTTTGCATTGTTGAATTAAGGAGAATATCTCAGCATTCACGACTTATGATCTACCGCTAAAGTAGAGGGATGCTATAAATAGAAGAAACCATGTGTTCTATCAAACCACTCCCAGTTGCTACAGTCTTAAAAATGTCAGCTGAAATCAAGCCTGTCAGCAGACTTCACAAAACAGCTCAATGGAGAGACCTCATCTTGCTTGCTGGGAGAGAACTGACAACAATACAAAGAAAACATCAGCATTCTGAAAATCATGGCCCATATGTTGATGAGTTGTTCTTCAATATATTACTTGCTCAGCCCGACAAATCTATAGGAAAACTTAAAAAGAAAAAAAATTAAAGATTATCAAGTAAACTTGCCAAAATGAGATGAACTTATACTGAGTGGTGTCAATGCAATCTATATTATCCCATGCCAGTCAATAGAGGTTAAGCGCACCTGCCACCCATTCTAGGCAAAGGGTCTCTAAGTCTCAAACTTAAGCAAGAGCTGGGGAAGGAAAGAGAAGGAGATGAGGAGGTTTTGTTGTTGATTGGCCCCCAAATTGTCAAATCCGAAGAAAGATTTTGAACTTAAAAGTTAAAATTGGAGGAAAATTTCCCATAAATCAGCTTAATAGATTCAAAATATATTTAAAGAAAAAATCTGTCCAATTTCTGATCATCTGATGAAAGACAATGTATATCTAGACTAGGGTGGTTGGTAGCAAAGCATTTCCATAAATTTCTGCTCAAACTTTAGGAATAATTGGGGGAAATAAATTTCCCCCATTTTCTCCATTTTTGCTAGTTTTCTGCAGGTGGTGTTAAGTTAAGGTCAACATAGATTTTAGTTTCCTACACCATAAATGTAAAATACTGCTCCAATGTAGAGTCTGAAATTGCCCCTCTTAATAATGGTACCTGTTATCAGGCACGCATGCATGATGACTAGCCTTACTAAATCGAACAAACTCATATATCTTCTCAACGTTTCTGTTCCTCAATCTTCTAAACCATGTAAATAGCAACAACAAGAACATTCGCTCAGAATGCTATTGCCTTATAGAACAACTTAAATCTCTCAGAAGCTATCTAGCTCTCTTCTCAACCCAAATTAATCCATTTCTTGACTTGCAATCTCACTCTACACATCTAAAATCTATATCAGAGTCCCCTACAGTTGTTATCACCACTTGCATAAATTCCAGAAACTTAGTTCTCAAGATACACCGAACCTCCAGAAACGGATCAAACCATGCAGAACAATTAAAATCAACTCAAATAAGTTAAAACCTATCATCTAGCTATAAGACCATCAAACTTTTCGAAAAACCCTAACACTCGATAAACGTACGATAAATGAGCAAAAAAAAACGAACCTGGAAGTCATCCGAAAGCAACGTAAGCAGTACTCGAGGTGGAATCGGAGACGAGAAACCCAAAACCCCAAGCCTTCAAGAGAGACAATGAGGCATTTAGGGTTTCCTTCCTCCCGCAGCGGAGGAGACCGAGGAGAGAGACGAGAGAGATAAAACCAATAGGCGGACACCGTTGGGTTGGTAGTCTTAAATAGAGATCGGTCGCACCACAACGCGCTCGTGACGAACCGGAGTCAGCCGCGTGGACTTTGCTAGTCTCGGAAATCGATATACACGATTCCGTCCGAATTGCGCGGATTACAAAGTCCTGGTGTAACGCTCTGGAACCCGTCGGACTGTGATGCTGTACCTGAGGGCTGGAGCTAATCGATGTAAACTAAAAATGGGTGGCAACTCGTGGAAATTTTGAAATGACAGGGGTTAATTTGGCAAAACGTCTGAAATTGGATTTGAATTTGAGGTGTGGCAGGCCGCAGTGTTGGTGGAAATGGGGCGCAGGGAGATATCGGGTCGGGTTTGGGCCGAATTATTCAGATCCCAATCCGAAAATATTCTTCTAATATAAATTCACATGTTCTCAATATAAGTGGGGCTGACGTGGCAAAGGAATCGCCTTGTGCTGCCGTTGAGCAGCAGTTATTATTATTTTTTTATAAAAATAAATAAATATCAAATATTCATTAAGAACCCAAGTTACTGACTAATACATAAGGTGGATAAATTCATATCTTAGAAATGCATTTTCAAACGGCAAGATCGGCCATATTATGTGGTCATATTAGTTTAGACTATAGGAATGTGATTTTAATACGTATGAAAGTTCAGGAGGTGAGCATAACCGTACTAGAGTAATTTATAATTTATTCATAAAAAAATAAGAGAAAGAATGAAAAGAAGGGGGAGAAATCTAAGAATATATGAAATAATATATATATTTTTAATAAACTTTGGGCTGGGTTGAGCTATTTTGGGTGGGCGGCCTAGATGTGCATCTCTAAGTGCCAGGTTTCTAAGCGGGTCGGGTTAGAAATTCTCTTCATGGGCTAAGTCTTTAGCGTAACACGTCCCTTGATCCGGATTCGGGTAAAGGGTCTAAAATATTGAAACCCGCTTCGTCCAGTGTCGAAAGCTTTTAAACGTTACCCAAACTCTCCCAGGAGGTCTCTCTCTCTCTCTCCGAAATGTCGGAGGCGCTTCCCCTCCGAGTTCTTCCACCGGACGCTCCTCTCCTACCTCGCGTCCAAAACCCTAGCTCTATCCCTAACTCTAATAGTAACCCTTCTCCTTCTCGCCCTCCTCATCAATGGCAGGAGATATTTGGAGCTTGGCTCTCCACTCTCCCGAAGAGCCACGTCCCGACTTCGACTGAGATGGATTCCTGGATCGACTCGAACCAAGCCGCTATCCCCGACGAACTCCGATCCATCCCTCGTCACCAGCTCCACCAGATACTCCTCTCCATCGACGACCGCGCTTCGAGTTCAATTAAGGTGCTTGCCTCCTCCTCCCCCTCTCCTCCGTGAATTGATCCCCTTCTCCCGATTCAGTGGAGTACGGTGATTTTGCAGGTGGAAGAGAGCTACGAGGTGGAATTTCCGTACCGATTCCAGCGCACGGATCTGTGGAAGCCCGTGTACAGCTGGTTGGAGTCGTTGGATAGAGATGTGCTGATCAGCGGTAAGGATATCTCAGAGTGGCTGTCGGCGAATCCCGATGTCATGGAAAGATTGTTTCAGAAGCATTCTCGGTACCATTTGATACACTACATTCAGAGGTTGCATTTAAAGTTGCTCAAGAAGAAGGGCAAGTTGCCAAAGGTGACAACTCTCTTCACTCCCTTCACAATAATTTTGTTGGAAATACTGCACATGCTTTACCGTACTTGACTTGAATTTTGGTTGAACAGGGCTTGCAACTCTCGGCAGCTAGGGCTTCTGTGAGGGCTGCTAATGGTGGCATGACAACAAAAGAAGCTCCTATTGCATGTATGAGATTTTGTGTGGTCTTTAGTTAGACATATTCAGATGTATATTTTATTCGTGGTTGTTTATGTTCCTCACTGGAATTAGATATTTCAGCCAGATATCCAGGTGGAGTACTTAGAGACAATAAGCAATTAAAGAAAGAAGCTTTTCTTAGATACAACCTGTAAGTGGACAATATTTTCGTTTCCTCATTGATTATATATAGTGACGCTCTTGCTTCCATACTCTTTGATATGATTAGTTTGACAGATTTGCAGAACCAACTAATCAGTGCCCTCTCAAAGCAAAAACTTACAATTGACATCAAAGATCCTCACCGAACATGTATAGTTGAACAAAGGCCTGAAACTAGTACCAGCTGTCAGTTGTCTGCTGTGGGCAGAAATGATATATGCCCTGGAGTTATGCCTAAAGCTGTATCACATTCTCATGATGTGGTGAGCGTACCTGTTACTGAACAATCTAAGCCTAGACTGCTGTTAGAGAAAAAATTTAGGCAGAAAATAAAGAGAAATCCTATCATTGTTACTCCTGCATGGTCTTATTGTGAAGCTTCATCTGGTATGTCGTTTTTCCTTATTTGAGGAAATTATATGCCATATGAATTACATTTGTTAGATTTGTGTTAATGAAACATGATTCTCTTATCATAATGTGCTTGCTAAGTTGTAGCTAGAAAGTTCATATAGAAGATGGATTTGATATTGAACAGAGTTTTACATTTGTGAACCAAATGTTTTGACAGAGAAAATACAAATTGATCAGCCTTCGACATCACATTGCGAAGAAGCAAGGAAACCCAACATTTGGAGTAGAGATTCTGATTCACCATCTTCACAAAGATCTTTCAAGAGAAATATTCTTTTATGTCTGCAGGGGCGAGAAAAAGGTACTAGCTGGCCTCTGATTTGCTCGCATGGTGGTTATGCTGGAAAGAATCGGGAAAGATGGGCTCCATTTCTTGAAGGCATGTTTATCATTTATTCTTCCTATTTTTTGTTTTCTTTGTTTTATGAGAATAGGAATTATTTAAACTCTTAAGCTAAAGGAAAATTCTGGATGGTAGTAAATATTTTAGTTGTTGATTTGCAATCTCAATAATAGGTTGGCGATCAATTGGAAATCAGTTCGAAGGGCCTGCTGTAACTCTCAAAAGAAAAAGTTATTCATCATGGTTTCCTACTTGGTGTGCATATACATCTAGTGCAGCTGTTGCACAGCCTAATGTCAGGGTATGCACAATTGCACATCTTAAGTTATCACTGTTCACATGCATTGATTGGAGAGAGATTGCTTTGAATAGTCTGATTTTTAATTTATTTTTTTCTTTTTGATGGCTTCCTGTTTCCATTGGTTTTTCTGATCATGTAAACTTTTTATGTTATGAGTTTACACTGTTGGAGTTGATGATTCCAGTTACAGAACTTTCTGGAGAAATCCTGGCTAGTATTAGAGGGAGCGGCTTCATTTAACTTCGAATCTGATATATCTTGTGAAACTCATAAGCTTGTTATAGTGTCACTCTTGTCCAATGGAAGTAATAAAAACTATGAAGCTTGGCTAACTATCTAATTAACATTATTGTAAGCAAATTTTTTTGGCAAACATTCGATCCGGGTGATTACTGAAGGAGAAATGCGAATGTGAAAGTTAAATAGGCCACTGCATAATTCCATTGGTGAGCCAGTAATCATAATATTTGTTAGTTCGTTGATAATTGCAACTATTCTTTCAAATGCCAGCTGGCTAATGTCCTCGCAATTGAATAGTATTTGGAGCTTTTGAATGTCTCAGATGTTGGTCTATGTCCTACGAGCTATAAAAAAAATAGAGTTTTTGGCATCTTACTTGTCATTTCCTTTATTATGTGAACTTCTTTTCTCTTTAAAAGTGTCCATCTTCCTGTAGCAAGTAGCAACCTTCACAATGCCTTGCTATCTGAGAGAGATATTCACCTGTAGTTCCTCCTGTGTAAAGCAGACCCAGATATCTGCCCATCCCATAGAAAATACTACAATGGTACCAAAATAATCTGTTGCCTGCTGTTTCATGTTTGTCTTGCCTTCCAGGTTATTATTAAATACAGATTTATAACTTCATTTTTTTGTCCTAGTGACATCCTGAATATCCCCAACCATGTCAAAATACAAAAATGAAGCTAAAGGCTTTTGAAGATAGTGTAGAATTAAAATTCCCTTGTATGTAATTTGGACACCACTTTTTGCCTCAATAATAAGATCAAAGATTAAGCCTTTCAGCACCTGTACTTCCATCTACTGACAAATGTAACTCGACTTCTGTAAAGCAACTAGAAAAAGAATGGGTATTTCAAAAGTGCTTCTATCGAATGCTTTAATTGCCCTTTGTCTCATGTCAATGAAGTTTGGTTCCCTATCAAAATATTTTAGTAGTTGAGTGACTTCAGTCAGATTTCATTTTGTTTTCTGTGCTCGTTGGTTCTTTAACCTTAAGTTGCCGTTATGTAAGTCCAACTGATCATCCACATTTTTAAGCTAGATGTTAGCTATCTTTCTTCTAGTATATTGACAAACAAGATGCCAAAGAGAAACTTATCAAGTTAATTTGTTCTGCTTTGTTGTTCTTTTTATTTGTCCAACTTGTATTATCACACAAACACTCAGAAGATTCTATCTCTCTTTCAGGAAAACTCTCTTGCCTCACATTTGTTTTATTTATGGTAGATGACCAGTTCATCCCTTTTTCGTTATTAATGTGAGTTTGATAATGAAATAAAGAACATGCTTGTCCAGTGGACATGAGATGTTCTTTTGTTTTTGGAAGCGACAGAAAGTTAATTCTATTAATGTTTTCCAGCAAGGTGTCCAAAAGGTTCTTGATGTAAAGTTTCACCCAGAAGGGCTGCCTCAGCTTGTTTGCAGCGCTAATGAGGTCAGTAATTGGTGATGATTCAAAACATGCCTACTCATGGTCCAGTTGCACACTACATGCTAATTGCAAGGTTTTAATTGACAAATTGTTCTTAGCTTTGATTGATACATGAACCTTTGTTCTTGTGAAAGTAGAGATAGAAGTGGTACCCAGTTCTGCCCTTTATTCTGGCAAATTCATGGACAAGATGTAACATTAAAGATTTTGTCTTGTTTGGCAGGCCCCAAATGAATTATTACTCTACAACCTTCTCTCTGGGAGGGCTATTCAACTTAATGGTCATCATTCTCAGGTATCCGCAAATATAACTCATAAATATTCTTTTTAGTAGATAAAGCTGATTTCTTTTTTCTTTTTCTTTTTTTTGCCACTTCATTATCTCCATATAATTTCTGGGTTATTTGACACTTGTGCATGCAATTGGCTCAATTTTGTGTTCCCCATATAATTTCTGGGTTATTTGACACTTATGCATGTAATTAGCTCAATTTTGTGTTCTCCATATAATTTCTGGGTTATTTGACACTTATGCATGTAATTAGCTCAATTTTGTGTTTTGACTGATTCCATATCGTTATGAAAATATTTTGATATACTGTAGTTTGTGATTCTGTTAATCAGTTATGTTATCATTACAATCTCATGAGGTGGGAACTTTCAGTGGTATGATATTTTGTTCTCACTTCGTGGAGTCGCTGATTTTTGAAAATAGATGGTGTTGGACAGAATGTAACTTTTTGGATAATACTGGATGTTTGGTAGATCCAGGCTGTTGATTTTGCAGTGAGAGGTGCAAGTGTGGTTTCTTGTGGTTCAAATTTATTAAAGGTAAGACACATATTTTATGTTGAATCACAGCATTATTGCGGTAGGCAATATATAAAGGCATCTTGAGTAAACGCTTGGTTGTTGTTGATATAT
Source organism: Typha latifolia (assembly GCF_019914945.1). Classification (NCBI taxonomy): domain Eukaryota; kingdom Viridiplantae; phylum Streptophyta; class Magnoliopsida; order Poales; family Typhaceae; genus Typha; species Typha latifolia. The sequence continues at coordinate 540,717 of NC_133094.1, forward strand.
AACAAAACAGGTCTGGGACTGCATAACAGGTTCTTGCCTTTTTACACTAGGAGGTGATGATCGATCCTCCATTGGACACACACACAAAATCAGTGCTATGACAGTCAACAAATGGCAGTCATGTATGGCTTTATCTTTGACATTATTTTCCTAGATGCTATTTCCTTTTATTCATCTATATTTTGGTCTTCTTTCTGATACTATGAGAGAATAATTTTATTACAGGTTTTGCTATATTTTTGTCTAGATTTCCCAAAATTATTCCCCAATCAGATGCATTGTATAATTTGGTTTATTGCTTGTTAAGTAATTGGCTAAACAAGCTGAGACTGTCAGTCATTTCATTATATTTGTGCCTCGAAATGACTCCCTGCATTGAAGTATTTTTGTCCTTTATCACCTTTTCCTTAGGAGGTGCTTATTGAAGTTCTTCTAGATTTTGAATGAACCTAAGATGCAATCTGGCAGATAATTTACCATCTGATTGACCTTGCATAAATCATGGTGTTAGAACAGAAAATGAGAAAACACCCTAAAGCATGGCAAACACCTGTTTGCTTTATATTTTGCTCAGGGTTCAGCATGGAATTTGTATAGGATTGATGCTAAGTTGGGAACTGGTCACAACTGGTCCCTTTTTAAAAAAAATGGAGGCTTTGCATCTTTAGATTGTGCTCAGGCGAATTTTTCCCTTCCTGGCTTAGATCTGGCTCTTGCAGTAGTCAGTATTGTTTATTATATACTTATATGCATACTGACCTGAAAGATCTGGTGAGACTTTGAATTCTTCTTTAAAGTATGGTTTTTGTTTTCTGTGTTCATCAGTGAGAAGACATACAGTATCAATTTAGGTGTTCTATCTTTTAATATAGTCGGCAAAAATCCCTTGAGCTTTCAGTTGCCAGACCATTTTACATATGTTGATCACAAGTTTCTGCACTATGGTTCTAATATATTCTTTGGTTCATGTTTATATATAATCGTTCTTGGTTGATGTGTATGTTGAAGGATGGCAGTTCATGTATTTGAAAAAGATAATCCATTTGCTTTATAAGTTTAATCAGCTCGAAGGACATTGTCATCAGGTTGATGGTGGTTAAAACTTGATGGATTTTTTTTTCCTAAATTAACAAACTTGAGTGACATTAGTAAATTACATAATGATACTAACCTATTTGTTCTCTCGTCCTTTTTGTTCCTTTTTTCTTTCCAAGTAATTTCACCTTGGTAGGAGAAGTTTATATTCCTCTGCATGATTGTCTATTTCATTATTGAATACCTTTTGATGTTAACTGATGTCCTAGTAATTTTCCAGGTCTTGTGGTTACTAGTGGTGCAAAAAGGGACGGGAAGCTTCTTTTATGGAATGCTCTCAGAGGTGAACTTGCATCTGACTTAAATTCAATTTTAAGGTAAAGGAGCATTTTTTATGCTAACAATACACATGACATAGTTCCTGCACATGCCTTTTCTTTTCCATATGATTCGTCTCAGTTTTTGGAACATATAATGATGCTTTTTTTCTTTAATTCTGAAACTTCTTCATGATGATAATGTTTGTATTTAATTTTTTTAAGCTTATTTTTTCCACAATGTTTTCATACTTCAAAGTAATCAGTTTTTTAAGCAGTTGACCGAATATGAGTTGTACCTTGACCAGCTGCATAGCTTAAATCAGAAATTCTATTATGTTTCAGCTCACTTGGCAATGCATGATTATTTTGACATTTATTCAAGTGGCTTAAATTTCCGTATTTCATGTGCTGTTTGACTTATATTATCCGTGATGTTATAATATCTGGTCACACTTAAGGTTCTCATCTTTATTTTTTTTTTTTTTTTCTCATCATGTCTTTTTCATGTCTAGCAAACTTTGTAGATCGGATGACCCATGACCCAAAGCATATTAGTAGTAATGAGACAGTTTTTTGGTTTTTCAACTACTAGTAGGGTCAATTATGCATTACTCATTCGGGTGAATATACACATAAAGCTGGTTCTTTCGAAAGGTGGAGTCTATTGCCCTCTGTCCTGCTTTCTCCTCCTGAAAGATCAAGTTTTGTGTGCATATTTCTCCAATTGAGTAATCCATAACATACTCTTGCAAGAGTTTGTATACTAATGTATCTTCCTACCTTTTCTTTTGTGGTTTGCGTGCTAATTTGACGGACATTCCTTTTCTTCTGATGTAAGGTCTAGATGCCAATGCTTTGCTCCTTCATATGCATGTTATTAATACATGCTAATAATCTTTGAATTTTGAATTTTAGTCCTAACAGATGCAATTCGATTGAGCTTCTCTCATGGAGTTAAACTACTTGTGATAAGGTTTCTAAACAAAAAGAGTTTTCATTGGATTCTTTCATTTGTAAATGTAGGACCCAGGACCTGGTTTATCCATCAATTGATGTGATGGAGTTTTCTAGTGAGAACCTTCTGGCCTGTGGAAGTGATTGTGAGCATGGCGGTCCAGCTGTCGTACAATTATGGGACATTGAATCTCCAGAATCATTTCTAACTTTCCCTGCAAATGATTCTGTATGTTGTTTCACTTATATCTGTAAACTCCTGTGTTGACAAGTTACTGACACATTTTGTTCACAGTATATTACTTCATTGAAAATAGATCCAGCTGGCAATACTATAATAACAGGTGCATTGCTTTTCTTTTCTGCTGCTTGAAAGTCATCTGTACTAATATGTTCCCTTAAGATGACTAAAATTTACTATGTAATTCGGTTTATAGGTTCTGGGGATGGAACTATTGGCTTATTTGACATTCGGACCCGTGTCGCAATAAATTATCTATCAGTGGGATCCAGTTATGAGGTAGTTTTTTTCTGGTACAAACTTTATTTTGGAATATGCGTGCATTCTAACTTGTTCTTATCAGTAATTTATAATTGATTTCTATTTTGATGTTCTCTCTTTATCTACCTTTTTAGCTTTCCATCTTTGGATAAATTTGTTCTGTCACAGGTGACGTCTGTTTCATTCAGTAATTGTGGTACCTATTTTACTGCCTCGAGTACATCAAATAATACCTTGGTTTGGGACGCCCGACTCCTTCCCATGAATCGCAGTGGGATGACTCCGGACACATTTCATCAAAGCAATGTCATGCGTTTCTTTAAGCCTTTGCATTGTTTGAGCCATGGGAAGCAAATGCCAACTGCTGAACATGCAGGCCAGCTCCCTGGGTAAGTTCCTGAAATAAACAAGTAATTAAGATTGATTCCTAAATCATCTTTGTTAAGCTCAGCACATGGGCATAGTCCTTTGTGTTATGTATTCTTGCATGTCGATATAGAGGTATGAAATCTTGTATGCATTTTCATGTTATGGCATCATGATAACCAATCTATTTTAGCAAATGTTTATAGTATATTGCAGTCCGCATTTTGAACTTCTGAATTGTGTTCAGCCATGTTGATGAGGGTGATCAAGGTGTGAATGATGCAAAGTGGTTTCATACAGAGCCTATATTGGTTACTGTTAGTGGTGATGGGAGGTAAATGGTCCTGAATTTTATTTTATTTTTTTGTACCTTTTGTCTTTATCTCAAACATGTTAATAACTTGACCGGCTTGGTTGTTTATGTCTAGCATTGCACTGTGGGATGTTACCCTTGGTCAACCTTGTGTGAGACATGTTATTGGCCATAGAAGATGCGCTAATGCAGTATGTATAGTTTTACTATTTTCTCACTGATTAACTATAAAGATGCCTAATTGGTTTCTTAGTTGTCTATTACTTTTCTTCTTGAAGATTACAGCTGTCATGATGCTTCGCCGTCAATACAGAACTTTCTATTTTCTTAGTCATTTTATCCCACGCTAAAGTTATACAACTAAATTGAAACTGCAGGTCGCTGTGGCTCCAAATGATGAGTATTTGTGCACAGGGGGAGATGATCAAAAAGTGGTGAGTTTGTTGTTCTTACCTGCCTATAATGTTCTTCCCATAGAATATAAATCTAGACACATACATGAATATATTCATGAAGTGATGAAATTGTGAAAATGATTTACTTAGTCTGTAGTAACTTAATAAGTTACTATTGAAGATGCTATTAGGTTTAAAATAGGTAGATGCAAGGTAGCTATGAGATATACAGGATCATGATTGTCAAATACTAGAGATTTCTGTCCACAGGACGTTTTCAACTATTGATATTAAGATTAGTTTGTTGTAGTGTCATACTCGAGATGCTTCGGATCAATAATGACCTTCCATAAAGCAGAAGATATTTTATGAAGTTGTCACTAGTTGAAGATGTTTTCTATTTTCCAGCAATATGCTTAATTAGACAAAGTTGTATGTGTGTAAATATTCATATTTCACAAATTAAAGTACCTAAATATAGTATGCTTCCCTTACCAGGATATAAGGTGAACTCTGTCAAATCTAATCAGTCAATAGTTTGAGTCTCAATAGTCATTAGTTCCCTCCTAACTTTTGATCGTTTGTGCTAATGTTTTATTGTTTGACAGGTTTTGTATCACAGTAGAAATGGAATGAGACAACTAAATTGGCGTCTCTCGCACCCTCTGACTGCAGATGATTAATTTTCTTGTACAACATTAGCACTCAATTCTGTCGTTAAAATGAGGTGTTTATAGATGCTAGCAATATTTATAACATCAAAAGGTTGTAAATTATCAGTAGAAAGGATTTGACTGTAGTGAAAACATCAATACCATTTTATTGCTCTTGTAGAATTATAAAGATCCTTGCTTGCGGCATACAATGAATGGCCTTTATTGAGATGATGAGAAGGTAACGACAAACAAAAGCGTAAAAATTACTCTCTCTCTTAAAATAATAGATCACATATAGAGGAAAACTATAGGAGTCGTCAACGCCGACAGATTTATCCACCGAGAGGATGAGGGTTGCCTCTCACAATTATTCCTCCTCATCCTCAGAAATATCCTTGGGAACCACACCGTTCCCTTTTATCTCTTCCGAATGGAGTAGACGCTCGAATCGGAGAAGCTTTTTATCAGGATATGAAAACCACACCTCATCATCAACAGTATTGTAAAAGGACTGGAGGGAATTTTGGACACTGCTGTTCTCCCACTCTAAATTGTTCCACCATTCTTGGGAACCCGCAACAGTCTCTAATTTGCTCGTGATGTTTTCCGGTCGGAATGGGAGTTTCTTCAACTTTGGACAGCTCTTGACAAAGATATAGTTCAAGTTCGGGAAGTCGACTGTGGACTCGCAAATGGAAACCAATTCTGGTAGATTATACAAAGTCATGCTAAAGAGGCAAGGGAAGGTAGAGATATGGTTGCCCGTCTCACAGTCAATCAGTTGCCTCATATCATCACAATATAATACCACCAGGTCCCTAAGGCATGGGAGATGCAAAATCCATGAAATGTTCTTCAACTTCTGACAAGAAACTATATACAAGGCCCGAAGAGCCTCAAACAACTCCTTGGGAACTACTCCCTTCCATATTATTTCTTCCAAATAGTGCATATAATGCAATCTGAGGTCTTCAAGTGCCCGAAGATGTGACGTCAGTTGCTGATTGTTACCTTCAATCACTATTTGTGTTACATTGATATTCATCTCGAAGAACAACCCATTTGTTCTTGTTCTTTCCGTTGTCACGCGCTATCCACAATGCCATATCACGCAACAAATCATGCATCTTGACAAAAGCATCTTGGTTAATATCGTTTTCGCGAACCAGTTCTAACAAGCATGCTCCTATCAGATCGCCCATCAGAGTGTATCCGGTGTTGTAAGCTTCCGACATGTTGTCAAACTCTTTTATTAAGCCTAATCCCATCCAGCATTCCATGAGTGTTTCCTTCTTGATCCACCAATCCTCGGGCCACATGGAGCAAGACAAGAAACACTCTCTCAAGGTGTCAGACTTCAAGCTGTCATAACTGAACTTTAATCTACAATACGTACTGTTTTCAAGATCTTCAGGTGACTGCTTTTCGACGTCGTCGAGTCGTGACTTCTTGAGCAGATCGATAGCATGCTCCCATTGTTTTGGATCCTTCTTCGGGTACATGGTCCGGCCGGTTGTGATAAGAGCCAGGGGCAAGCCCTCCAATTCCTTGACTACTTCTTTTGCAAGGCTAAGGATGCGGGGATGAGAGTAGATGGTTTCTTTGCCGACCTTCTCCAGGAAGAGCTTCCATGCATCGTCGTAGTTCAAACACTCCACTTTGATCGTCTGCCTCACCTCCATTTGCCCACAAACAGTTTCTGATCGTGTGGTCAAGACCACCTTGCGTCTGCATCCGTCGACCATGCCGAGCGGAAACGGAATTCCAGCTTCATGCAGTTCAAGTCGCCCCCAAAGATCATCCAACAATAGGAGGAAACTTTTATTTTTGAGGAAATTGAAGATGATGTCACGTTGTCCCGTAACATCCTCATGTTGCTGCAATTTCAGCTTCTGGGCTATCTCCTTTTGAAGTTTTCCGGTTGTACATGATTGCGAAGCTGTGGCCAAGATCACAGCATCGAAAGCAGAGTCACCAATAAAGGAGTTGTTGATTTGTTTCAAAAGGTGAGTCTTCCCTACGCCGCCCATGCCCCAAATTCCGATCATCCCCACCAATACTTGATCCTCTCTGATGTAGTAGAGTGCTTCTTCAAGATTTGGATTTGCATTCGGAGATGATGTCGATGTGCTAGGTACAGGCACCTCCTGGACGGGTGCCGGCGCCGGTGTTATCGCTATCTGCCGGGGTGCTATCTCCGTTCCTTCACCTAACAATCTTTGCACGTCCAGAAGCTTCTTGGCGGCGGTTTTGCTGAGGCTATAGTTGGAACAACCATTGGGCGAGAAGCATTTGAAGCATAAGCATCTCTGCTTATATTTCTCGACCATCGTATCCACTTGGGTTTTCGTAGCCTCCACCTCATCCAACCACACTTGCAATTGATGAGTTGGTGTCTTCCCCTCCCTCTCAGCAGCCTCGATCCCCACTTGGACGTCGTTCTTCACGGTGATCAAATGCCGGGTGGCACTTTCAAGGGCTCTCACGTTGTCACCGGCTTTAAACGGATACGTTATCTGCCGCATCACGAAATTGAACGATGGAGACAGGACGACGTCTGCAACTTTACTGAGAATCTCCATGGATATATATATATATATCAATGACGGAAATTTTTCTTTTTTTTTTACTCTTCTCCTCTATATATGACGACTATATTAATCAATGACTCGCTGCAAGAGATCGAGAAAAAAGAAACAAGAGAAAATAAAGATGGCGTTTTTGTTAAGTAGCTCGAAGATGGAAGAAGAAAATCGAAGAAGAGAAAGAAAAGCTCACCAGCTTCCCTCGGGAGAGATCCGGAAGCCAGGAAGACGAGGAAGCACATCACATTGATCTTGCCAAAGAGACGATAAGATTATTCTCACATTAGAAAAGTAGAAGATAAAGTAATTAATTGATGACAGTCAGCAAGTCGCCAAGTTGCCAAGTTGCCGTATTACAACTGTTCTTGCCAATTATTGCTGATCTCCTCTTCAACGGTGGAAGATGCTGAATGTCTGCCTATATATTTAGTTATTCAGAGATGACACATTTGAGATAGCTATGCAACTAACTAAATCTAACCAAAACCATACGGTTAAGCTAGTAATTACGAGTGCGTCACATTTAATTTCCTACTAGACATCTAATTCTTCGATCCGAAATTTGCGGAATCTCACAACATGGGAAAGGAGACGTATAGTTTAGTGATGAATTAGTTAACAGTTAACACAAACTTTGAAACTCAACTTCTTCTCATTTTCTAATAATCTCATCACTTGGTACGTGCAAACCTCTTGCCCACCTTCCAGTTCAATCTACAGACCAAATCTTATGGCTATAAACGGAAACGAATAGAAGAAGAGAAAAGCAAAAAAACGAAAATGGTGGAAAGTCAAAGCACTATCTTCCTGGTTTGAGAAAAATGGGATCGAGATGCAGCAACAAAACCAACTACTAGAACTCCTAAACATGCACTTCATTATTGTCGACGTTCCGTCTTTTCTTTTATTTATTTCTTTTGTTATGAGACGTGCTCCGAATTCCCCTCCCCTCTGTTATTTGCAAGCTAGGGGGGCTCAATTCGACAGCTGAGTTTTGGTGCAAATGGAATTAAAAGTTATGCATGCGTTAGGTGAGCCATCTCTTTCTAATTAGTTAGTTGGCAATGAGATCAGTTATAGATACCGGCAATATTTATAACATTTCTTGCGAATGACAAGACACGATCTGTTTCCTCTGTTTATAGAAATTTATTAAGATAACGAAGAAAGAGAGTTACATAATGGAGGTTAATGAGTTGTGCAACAACAGGGAAATTAAAAGAACTACCTCTTACATACTAAGCTTCCTCGCTCTCAATAGAAATCTCCTCCTCGCTCTCAGTAGAAGTATCCTCCTCATCTTTTTCTTCGTAGAAACGTTGGAGGTAAGTTTTGACACTGTTGTCCTCCCACTCTAACCCGTCCAACCATTCTTTCTCACCACGAATAGACTGCAATTTACTTGGGATGTTACCCGATCGGAATGGGAGCTTCTTCAACTTCGGACAGCTCCAGATCTTGATAAAGCTCAACGCCGGCAAAGCAAATGCAGGATGGCAAACGGAGACCATCTCCGGTAGGGAGTTCAACTCTATATACGTGAGGCAAGGGAAAGTAGGGATTGAGTTGTCGTCACCCTCAGAAGCAATCAGCTGACTCATCCTAGAACATTTATACACACGCAGATCCCGAAGGCAAGGGAGATGCAAAATCCATGAGATGTTCTTCAACATGTCGCAAGAATCGATATCCAAGAAGCGAAGGACCTGAAACAACTCCTTGGGAACTACTCCCTTCCATATTATCTCTTCTAAACAGCGCATCTTATCGTATCGGAGGTTCTCAAGCGCTCGGAGTTGCCATGCTGGATGTCGATGGTCACCTTCAATCACCATGTACTGGGTCACATCGCAATTCATAATATGGAGATCAGCTAAGTTCATCTGGATTTGCTCGTCCTCGAGGAAGCTAGCCGGCAAGGAGAAGGAAGTGGATTCCTCCAGCCTGCTGATTGCGAGGCACCAAATTGACATATTGGCCAACTCAATAAGTCTATGGAGTTGTGATATACCTTGTACGCAAATTCCAAGTCCTTTGAGATCATTTAAGGACTCCAACTCCTCCAAGAGTGGAGATGGCAGATAGGTCAAAATTTCATCGTCAGTTTGGGTAGCTTTGTATATGTCAAGAACCTGCAAGAGTTTGAGTTTTGCAATAACACCCTGAGGTATTATACGGATGTTAGTGTCCCTTAGAATCAAGAACTTGAGATTGACAAGAGATCCAAGCTCACTGGGGAGCGACGATATACCAAAATTACATGTGAGATTGAGGTATCGGAGTTGGACCAACCCGCACACCTCTACGGGGAAGTCAACAAATCCACAGTAGGAGAGATCAAGATACGTGAGTGCAACAAAAGCTCGCATATCTCCAAGCTCTCTCAGGTATTTGTTAAACCGAAGCATCAAAGTGGTGAGTTTGGAAGGATGATGTCCAGCAGCAGGTAGCTTTTCGATGTCACTGTACATCAGCGACATCCTTTCTGCCTCACGCCAAATTTCTCTTCCACGTGGCACCTCATCTGCATCGACGACCCATTTGTTCTTCTTCTTCCCGTTGTCGCGCGCTATCCACAGCGCCATATCGCGTAACAAATCATGCACTCTCACTGGAGGATCATCTTCATATTCTTCTAGTAAGCATGCTCTTATCAGCTCACCGATCAGAGTGTGCCCGGTGTTAGAAGCTTCTGACATACTGTCAAACTCTTCTAGTAAGCCTAGTCCCATCCAGCATTCGATGAGTTCCTCCTTGTAGATATACACATCATCGGGCCACATAGAGCAGGACAAGAAACACTCTCTCAGAGTGTCAGATTTCAAGCTATCGTAACTAAACTTTAATCTATAAAACGTACTCTCACCGTGATCCCCGTGTGAGTATTCGACTGTGTGGAGTCGCGACTTCTTGAGTTGATCGATGGCATTTTCCCATTCTCTTGGATCCTTCTTCTGGTACATGGCCCGGCCGATAGTGATAAGAGCCAATGGCAAACCAGCCAACTCGTTCACGATATCTTCAGCAAGGCTCCGTATGCGAGGATTCGAGTTGATAGTTTCCTCGCCAACCTTCTCCAAGAAGAGGCTAAGTGCGTCATCATCGTTCAAGCACTCCAGTTTGATGTCCTTCCTCACCTCCATCTGACCACAAACAGTAATCGTTCGTGTGGTCAAGACCACCTTGCGCTTGCATCCGCCCTCCACGCCGAGCGGAAATGGGATTCCAACTTCTTGCAGATCAAGTCTCTCCCAGAGGTCGTCCAACAGCAAGAGGAAACTTCTTTTCTTTAAGAAATCGTGGATGATGTTACGTTGAGACGACACATCTTCGTCTTTCTGTAGCTTTTGATGCTTGACTATCTCCTTCTGAGCTTTTGCCGTTGTACATGATTGGGAAGCTGTGACCATGATCACCGTATTAAAAGAAGAGTCGCCGACAAAGTAGTTGTTGATTTGTTGCAAAAGGTGGCTCTTCCCAACTCCACCCATGCCCCAAATTCCGATCATGCCCACTTGGTCCTCTTTAATGTAGCGGAGCGCTACTTCAAGATTTGGATTCGCATTTGGAGATGATGTCGTTGTGGTAGACACAGGCACCTCTTGGACAGGAGGCGGCACCGGCGTTATCGCTATCTCCACCACTCTTTCATCATTTAGCAACCTTTGCACGTCCAGAAGCTTCTCGGCGGCAGTTTTGCCGATGGTGTAGTTTGAACAGCAATTGGGTGAGAAACATTTGAAGCACATGCACCTCTGCTCATATTTCTCTACCATCGCATCCACTTTGGTTTTGGCAGCTTCCACCTCATCCAACCACTCTTGTACTTGATGAGTTTGTCTCTGGCCATTCCTTTCAGCTATCTCGATCTTTTCTTTGATGTCGTCCTTCTTGTTGAGCAAACGTCGGTGGGCGTTTTGCAGGTCTCTGACGTTGTCGCCAGCTTTAAACGGATACGTCAGCCGCCGCATCACGGAATTGAACAACGGAGGCAGGGTAAGATCTGCTGCTTTACTGAGAATCTCCATAGAAATCAACGGGAGAGGGAGAGAGGCCAAGAAGCAAGATGAGGAAGCTATACGAGAAGATGCTTTGGAGTTAGGTACTCAATTTAGAGCTCTCATTCGATGTGATAGGTTAGCCAGTCACTTCTAATCAACTAAGTAATGATTTTCTTATTTCACAAGAGAACAAATAAGTAATCATTCATCAGCAAGTTGTTGATTTGTAAAGTTGTACTTCTGCAGAAAAAATAAAAAATGCCAAGTTGCAGCAATACAACTGTTTCTGGGTCACCCATTCCTGCTACTTTAATGAGAAATCTCCATAGAAATCAACGGGAGAGGGAGAGAGGCCAAGAAGCAAGATGAGGAAGCTATACGAGAAGATGCTTTGGAGATAGGTACTCAATTTAGAGCTCTCATTCGATGTGATAGGTTAGCCAACCACTTCTAATCAACTAAGTAATGATTTTCTTATTTCACAAGAGAACAAATAAGTAATCATTCATCAGCAAGTTGTTGATTTGTGAAGTTGTAGGTCTGCAGAAAAAATAAAAAATGCCAAGTTGCAGCAATACGACTGTTTCTGGCTCACCCATTCCTGCATTGGAAATTCCACCCTCGACCAAGTGTTATGATTGGTTGATATTTCTTTAGGAAAGGATAAGATAGGAATCCATCTCATCAACTGGGATCACTAATTCTAAGGATGAGGGGCCCTCGGGATCCGTAATCTGAAGTTGGCCAAAACTGAGTTTTTGATCAAAATAGAATTTTTTTATATTTTTTTTATCGAAATAGATTATTTTTAAATTTATTTAACAAATAGAGTATAATTTATTATAGCCCTAATAAAAAAAATTAATTAATTTGTATTTTTAAAATACTAAATTTATCAGTATTTTTACTTAGAGATAAAATGTTAATTAGTTCAACATTTTTATCAGGACTATAGTAAATTAGATCATATTTGATAATAAATTTAAAGAATAGTCTATTTCAGTAAAAATAAATCGCAATGTTTTTAAAATGCTAAATAATTCAGCTTGCTTTTGGGTCGCTTTGATGAAACCATAAGTACGGGGCTCTTGACTCATGGGCTACTAAAATTAAGCCAGGGGCCTCGTGGGCTTGGAGGGCCTTGTGGACTGCTGCCTGTAATCCCTTCACAAAACTAAAACAACGGAGCCAGGACGACGACGTCTGCGACACTCTTGAGAAACCCCATGGATGGAACTTCTCTTTTATATATGTTGACTATATTAACGACCTGTTGTTAGAGATCACGAAAAAAAAATATAAAGCATGAAGAGGTTATTTTTAAATTAAGTAGCTTGAAGATGGAAGATAAAAATTAAAGGAGAGAAAGAAAAGCTCACCAGATAGGCAGCCTTCTGACTGAACTACCGAGGGAGAGAGATCGAGATGCCAGGAAGATGATCTTGCCAATTGCCAAACAATACAAAAGGAAACTCTAAAATAGCGATGCTGTGAGCATCTGAGAGCCAGCTAATATTAATATATGCTTTTGCAAAGAGACAAAAGATGAATAAAGAGCTAATAAGTGCTGTTGTACGAACGCTACGATCGTCTGCAGCCAGAGTTGCTTAAATTAGCTGGCTTTCGGGTAGCTGACAAATATGGAGACTAGGTTTGCTATTTATTCAGCCAATATCTAATTTTTGAATTCATAAATAATTAAAAAAAAACTATATATTTATTAAAATTAATAGATTTAGTATTATTATTTTTTAATAAAAAATATATGGTTAAAAAACCGTCATTGAGATATTTAAAATAAGACTAATATTTAATAGTTTTAAAAATAATTTTAAATTATTATTTTTAATTAATTTCATTAAAATTATATTATGTAAAATAAATATCGAAATAAGAATTACACATTATTACTAAAAATATCAAAATTACATTACACAAAATAAACAGAAATTAATATTTAATAATAAAAATAATAAATATTTAATAGTCTTGTAAATCTCCATAGCCGGCCACCTCCTTTTTTTAATATAATATTTATTTAATATATTTAATGTTAGATGTATTTCATGTTTGATGTATTTTATATCTAATATATTTTATGTCTGATGTATTTCATATCAGATATATTTCATATATGATGTATCTTAATATTTAGTATTTACATTAGAAAATAATTTTGAGTCATTATATTTTAGAACACATATATTTTAAATAATAATAATAATATTTATTTTATAAATAAAAAAATTAAAATAAATTAATATTATACTTATTTTAAAGATCTCGATGAGACCTTTCCAATTGTACTATTTTAATGAAGAATACATATGGAATTAAAAGTGTTGAATTAAATACTTATTAGACAAAGCTAAAAAAAATTTAAAACCTAAAAAAAAATGGAACCGAGCTCTATTTTTTTGTTGGGCCCTACCGTCGCTAGCTTCAAATTTGCAACTAACAATGGAGTTTGGCTAGAGATGCTCTTAATTAGTGCAAACATTGTAGACGATGCACGACATCAATTCGGTAACAACCAATTCTAGTGGTTCTTTTAAGTACCTTTCCTTACAACTAAGGAGCTCATTGAATCAACTCTAACTCTAAACAATTGTTGTGGAGAAAATTATTTGGTAGTGCGACGGCTTAGAGCAAGTCTCAACGACGTTTAGTTTGAAACAATTGTTTGGTGACACATATAGCTTGAAGTTTAGACTATACAGTTTCTTATATTGGCTAAAACTTTGTAATGCTTAAATGTTTCTATATTTAGGAAGGGTTGGCACTTTGTTTAGCCCATATTTAGCCTTCGGGCTCATGAATGATTAAAAAAAGTGATCAATTCAGTACAAATAATTCTAGTAAAGTTGGTAGGTACTATTGTCTATGATCACCTTGGTTATGCTGTCAACTCCAACACTAAATAATTATTATGAATAAAATTATTTAATAATTTGTTAAGTGATAATTCGACTTAGTGATCATGACATGCTTCCACCTCATTCAACCACCCTTGCAATTGACGATCGAGTTGGCGTCTCCCCTCTCCCTCTCCTTCTCAGTAGCCTCGATCCCCACTAAGACGTTATCAATGTCGGGTGGCACTTTCAAGGGCTTTCATGTTGTCGTCGGCTTTAAACAGATAAGTTATCTACCACATCTCGAAATAGAACAATGGAGACACAATGACGTCTACAACTTTACTAAGAAGCTCCATGGATATCAATGATTGAACTCGTTTTCTTTTCCCTCCTCTTCTCTAAATGACGACTATATTAACTAATGACTTGCTACAAGAGATCGAGGCAAAAAAAAAAGAGAGGAGGAAATAAAGATGGCGTATTACAACTATTCTCGCCAATTATTGATGCTCTCCTCTTCAACGGTGTAAGATGCTAAATGCAACTGGCTATTTAGAGATTAATTTCAGTTAATTATAAAAGATATTAATATTTTTATTTTGATATATATATATATATATAAATTACTCTCAGTTAATTATATATATATTTTTTACTTGATAAAATATTAATATAATATAATTATTAAAAAATAATATGCAAGATAATATATTTAAATAATAATTATTATTATATACTGAATAGATAATATCTTCTATTCATATTATACCCTTGAGAATTTTAACCTTTTATCAAATGCATTGATAAATAATTCTAAGGTAGGAAAGAAGTGCTAATAAAAAATAGAAGAGAAAAGCAAAAAAACGAAAAATAGTGGAAGGTCAAAGCACTATCTTCCTGGTTTGAGAAAAATGGGATCGAGATGCAGCAACAAAACCAACTACTAGATCTCCTAAACATGCACTTCATTATTGTCGACGTTCCGTCTTTTCTTTTATTTATTTCTTTTGTTATGAGACGTGCTCCGAATTCCCCTCCCCTCTGTTATTTGCAAGCTAGGGGGGCTCAATTCGACAGCTGAGTTTTGGTGCAAATGGAATTAAAAATTATGCATGCGTTAGGTGAGCCATCTCTTTCTAATTAGTTAGTTGGCAATGAGATCAGTTATAGATACCGGCAATATTTATAACATTTCTTGCGAATGACAAGACACGATCTGTTTCCTCTGTTTATAGAAATTTATTAAGATAACGAAGAAAGAGAGTTACATAATGGAGGTTAATGAGTTGTGCAACAACAGGGAAATTAAAAGAACTACCTCTCACATACTAAGCTTCCTCGCTCTCAGTAGAAGTCTCCTCCTCGCTCTCAGTAGAAGTATCCTCCTCATCTTTTTCTTCGTAGAAACGTTGGAGGTAAGTTTTGACACTGTTGTCCTCCCACTCTAAACCGTCCAACCATTCTTTCTCACCACGAATAGACTGCAATTTACTTGGGATGTTACTCGATCGGAATGGGAGCTTCTTCAACTTCGGACAGCTCCAGATCTCGATAGAGCTCAACGCCGGGAAAGCAAATGCAGGATGGCAAACGGAAACCAACTCCGGTAGGGAGTTTAATTCTATATCCGTGAGGCAAGGGAAGGTAGGGATTGAGTTGTCGTCAGCCTCAGAAGCAATCAGCTGACTCATCCTAGAACATTTATACACACGCAGATCCCGAAGGCATGGGAGATGCAAAATCCATGAGATGTTCTTCAACATGTCGCAAGAATCGATATCCAAGAAGCGAAGGACCTGAAACAACTCCTTGGGAACTACTCCCTTCCATATTATCTCTTCTAAACAGCGCATCTTATCGAATCGGAGGTTCTCAAGCGCTCGGAGTTGCCATGCTGGTTGTCGATGGTCACATTCAATCACCATGTACTGGGTCACATCGCAATTCATAATATGGAGATCAGCTAAGTTCATCTGGATTTGCTCGTCCCCGAGGAAGCTTTCCGGCAAGGAGAAGGAAGTGGATTCCTCCAGCCTGCTGATTGCGAGGCACCAAATTGACATATTGGCCAACTCAATAACTCTATGGAGTTGTGATATACCTTGTACGCAAATTCCAAGTCCTTTGAGATCATTTAAGGACTCCAACTCTTCCAAGAGTGGAGATGGCAGATAGGTCAAAATTTCATCGTCAGTTTGGGTAGCTTTGTATATGTCAAGAACCTGCAAGAGTTTGAGTTTTGCAATAACACCCTGAGGTATTATACGGATGTTAGTGTCCCTTAGAATCAAGAACTTGAGATTGACAAGAGATCCAAGCTCACTGGGGAGCGACGATATACCATCATTATCTGTGAGATTGAGGTATCGGAGTTGGACCAACCCGCACACCTCTACGGGGAAGTCAACAAATCCACAGTCGGAGAGATTAAGATACGTGAGTGCAACAAAAGCTCGCATATCTCCAAGCTCTCTCAGGTCATTGTTAGACCGAAGCATCAAAGTGGTGAGTTTGGAAGGATGATGTCCAGCAGCAGGTAGCTTTTCGATGTCACTGTACATCAGCGACATCCTTTCTGCCTCACGCCAAATTTCTCTTCCACGTGGCACCTCACCTTCAAGGACGACCCATTTGTTCTTCTTCTCCCCGTTGTCGCACGCTATCCACAGCGCCATATCGTGTAACAAATCATGCACACTCACTAGACTATCATCTTCTTCATCTTCTTCTAGTAAGCATGCTCCTATCAGCTCACCGATCAGAGTGTGGCCGGTGTTATAAGCTTTTGACATATTGTCAAACTCTTCTAGTAAGCCTAGTCCCATCCAGCATTCGATGAGTTCGTCCTTGTAGATATCCTCATCATCGGGCCACATAGAGCAAGACAAGAAACACTCTCTCAAAGTGTTAGAGTTCAAGCTATCGTAACTAAACTTCAATCTATAAAACGTACTCTCACCGTGATCCCCATGTGAGTACTCGACCGCGTGGAATCGCGACTTCTTGAGTTGATCGATGGCATTTTCCCATTCTCTTGGATCCTTCTTCTGGTACATGGCCCGGCCGATAGTGATAAGAGCCAATGGCAAACCGGCCAACTCTTTCACGATATCTTCAGCAAGTCTCTGCAGGCGAGGATTCGAGTTGATAGTTTCCTCGCCAACCTTCTCCAAGAAGAGGTTAAGTGCGTCATCGTATTTCAAGCACTCCAGTTTGATGTCCTTCCTCACCTCCATCTGACCACAAACAGTAATCGATCGTGTTGTCAAGACCGCCTTGCGCTTGTATCCGCCCACCACGCCGAGCGGAGATGGGATTCCTACTTCTTGCAGGTCAAGTCTCTCCCAGAGGTCGTCCAACAACAAGAGGAAATTTCTTTTCTTTAAGAAATCGAAGATGATATTACGTTGTGACGACACATCTTCTTCTTGCTGTAGCTTTAGACTCTTGATTATCTGCTTCTGAATTTTTGCCGGTGTACATGATTGGGAAGCTGTGACGAAGATGACATGATCGAAAGAAGAGTCGCCGACAAAAGAGTTGTTGATTTGTTTGAGGAGGCGGGTCTTCCCTACACCACCCATGCCCCAAACTCCGATCATCCCCACCTTCCGGTCCTCTCTAATATAGCGGAGGACCTTTTCAAGATTTGGGTCTGGATCCCGAATTGATGACATTAATGTGGCAAGTACAGGCACCTCTTGGACAGGAGGCGGCACCGGCGTTATCGCTATCTCCACCGCTCTTTCATCATTTAGCAACCTTTGCAC
Organism: Typha latifolia; assembly: GCF_019914945.1. Taxonomy (NCBI): domain Eukaryota; kingdom Viridiplantae; phylum Streptophyta; class Magnoliopsida; order Poales; family Typhaceae; genus Typha; species Typha latifolia. The sequence goes on from NC_133094.1 coordinate 558,472, forward strand.
GTCCCGAAGCTTCTCGGCGGCGGTTTTGCTGAGGAAGTAGTTTGAACAGCAATCGGGTGAGAAACATTTGAAGCACATGCACCTCTGCTCATATTTCTCGACCACAGCATCCACTTGGAGTTTTGTAGCATCCACCTCATCCAACCACCCTTGTAGTTGATGAGTTGTTCTCTGCCCATTCCTCTCCGCTATCTTGATCTTCTCCTTGACGTCGTCCTTCTTGGTGAGCAAACGCCGGGTCGCGCTCTCGAGGGTTCTCACGTTGTCGCCAACTTTAAACGGATACGTCGTCTGCTGGGCCGCGAAATTCAACACTGGGGACAGGACGGCATCCGCAACTTTACCGGAGAGCTCCATGGGTTTCTCTCTCTTCTCTGTATGACGACTACATTAATGACTTATCAATCAATAGGGTGATTTCTTAAGTAGAAGATGAAAGCCAAAAAACAAACATCTTGAGAGAGAGAGAGAGAGAGAGAGAGAGAGAGAGAGAGAGAGAGAGAGAGAGAGAGGGAGGAAAACTCACCAGCTGCGTCCTGACCGAACTACTATGGGAAAGAGAGTGAGGTCAAGAAGATGAAGAAGCACGTCGTATATAATCATGCAAAAAAGAAAAAGAAAAAAAGGAAAAGAAAAAAAGGAAAAGAAAAAAGAAAAAGGGAAAATAAAGAAATAATAGAAAGGAGATACGTTAAATGTAATAAATAGTAGGAGCCAGGCTGGACAATACCCAACTATTCGGTCGGGTGATCCAATCGTCTGTAATGTTGGCCGCATGAACTTTCTACAATCCTTGGGATAGGTCTCCAAATTATTCCTACCGTACCGTATTAGGTATTGCAAGGGTTGTAGAGGATCCGCTCTAGAGGAGCGCGCGCAGTACATTAAATAGGTGTCAATAATAAAGGAGATTCGGGAAAAGGATTAGTGAGTGGTGACGGAGTGGCGATATCGGCGACGGAGTGGCTACATCGGCGCGGACACTCGGGGAATGGAGGGACCTTCCCCACCGGCAGATGCTGGTGGGGGAAGTAGCGAGCCAAGAGAAGATTGTAACGGGAAGGGGAAGGAACGAGGAGGCATGAATAGATCGTGGGCATCGGTTGCAAAGGAAGGGAAGAGGGTCAATGGCACCAATGGCCGCATACCGGAGGAGATTCTGGAGAAGTTAAGAGAACAAACTGAAGACTGTATTATTATAGACCCAGAAGTACTGGTGAAGTGTAGGAATCGGTGGAAGCTCACGCTGTTCGGAAGGTTCTTAGGGAGGAGTATCCCTTTAGAACTGCTCAAGCGCACACTGATCAGACTCTGGAACGGAATAGACAAGTTCGCTGCCTCGGACATGTCTGGGGGGTATTATTCGTTCCGGTTCGAGAAGGAGGAGGATATGGTGCAAGTTCTCACAAAAGGGCCGTGGACTATACAAGGAAGAGTACTTAGCCTCATTCCGTGGAGGAACAACTTCAGGCCTACAGCAGAAGCGTTCACATCTGCCCCGGTATGGATTCAACTACATAATCTACCTCAGGAGTACTGGGAACTAGAAGCGTTGGTTCCAGTGGCTGGGTACTTCGGGAAGCCACTGAGGGTGGACGAAACAACACTGGACCACACGAGGAGCAGGTTCGCAAGGGTGTGTGTGGAGATTGATCTCCAGAAACCACTAAAGAAGGCAGTGTGGCTTGGACCGAAGGAAGATCAGGTGGACCTCCGAGTAGTCTATGAGAATATACCGGTATTCTGCTACCTCTGTGGCAGGATAGGGCACCGGGCAGCAGGATGTGAACACAGGAAGGAAGAAGCAAGGAAGCAAGGAACAGAGCAAGAGAAGTGTGAAAAGACCGGAACTGCAACGGTGACCATGCAATATCCGATGACGGAACAGGATACAACCTATGGTCCGTGGTGCACGATGAGGAGGCGGAGACGGAAGGTGGTGCAACCGCAGATGGCGCAGAACACGGCAGCGCGGACACCGATGGAGCAGAGGAGAGAGGTGAAGGCGGAAGGAGTGAAGACATGGACTAGGAAAGAGAGGCCGGAAGCGAGTAAGGTGAACTTGCATCAAAATGGAAGGAGTACGGAAATACCAGGCAAAAGGTGCAATGGGAAGGAGAACCTGGCAGACCAGACCAAGACGCTTCCTAGGACTAATAGACAAGTCAAGGAAACTGACCAACAGAAGGAGAGCTCGAGTTCCCATAAGGATAAGGGAACGCCAGCCAAAGGGAAAGGAAAGATGTCTGAAGCCACGCACAGCGGGGAGAATCAGGAGAGTAACACGAAGACGGATGAGGTGGTGGAAAGGAAAAGCGAGGACTTACCTTTAACCGGCGGGTTGAAACAAAGGAAGGAGGACAAAGGGAAGTCAATACAAGATGGAAGGGAGACGTGTCAAGAGAAGGCTAACGTGACCCCGTTTGAGCGGGACGGATTACTGGAGATGGAGTGCAGAAGGACGGAAGTGACGCAGGACCGGGAGTCTGTCAACATCAATGGGATAGTAATCAAGCTCGGGACGGGTGACGATCGCGGCCGTAGATCACCCTTCACGATAACAAAGATAGACCAACGTGGAACCAAAGCACCTAAATACCCAGCAGATATCTACACCGATGGCATCGCGACTATCGGATCTAGGCCACCTGAGGAGAAGAGGGGACCGTCCGAAGGACACTGCTCGGCGGTCAGGAAGCTCAAGGAGGCGCTGACGAAACCACCGGACAACGGGCATGAGCCTATGGATCTGGAAGGGCAAAGCGAAAACCAGTGGGCCTTGGTCTGCATTCCAAGCAGCTCAGATGGCAATGCACAGCCTAATGAAACGCGAGAGAAGGCCAGAAGGGGCCAGGAAGGATCCGCCACAAAGCGTGGCAGACTGGAGTAACCCTATATTGTGTCTTATGTTTAGAGCAATATTATGGAACTGTCGAGGAGCCTTGAAAAAGGATGTACTGGAACAGTGTCGCGATCTAAACAGAGAACATAAGGTGGATTTTATCTGTTTACTGGAAACCCATACAGACTGGGCAAAGGCAAAAATGGTGGCGAGGATAATGGGAAGGAACTGGTCTTCCTTCTCGGTGCCAGCTGAAGGATCATCAGGAGGGTTGATAATGATGTGGAAGACTGCAATTGGTTACGTGGACGTAGTGGCGGTGTCGAGGTATGCGGCACACATGGTGGTCTCCTCGGTGGATGGCGAAACATGGTTGGTGACTGCAGTCTATGCAAGCAACCGGCTGGAACAGCAGATCCAGCTATGGGAGGAACTATTGGGTTTAGGTTCTATCGGTTTACCGTGGGTGGTTGCCGGCGACTTCAATGCGATACTCTCAACGGAGGAGAAAAAAAGTTATGCTCGGGTGACGCTTGGGCCAAAGTCGTCTGCTTTCGCTAAGTTCGTAGATGAGGCGGGAGTATGTGACTTGGGCTTCGAAGGAGTACCGTTCACCTGGTGTAACAACCAGAAAGGGAACAGGAGAATCTGGGTAAGATTAGACCGAGCGCTGGCGAACACCGAGTGGATGCGAAGGTACCCACGGAGCCGCGTGGTACACCTGGATAGATCAGCGTCGGATCATGCACCATTGCTTGTTATGGTTCCGAAGGTGGTGGAAAGTAGAAGGAGGCCTTTTAGATTTGAAATGTACTGGACGGAATACGACAGCTGTGGGCGCATCATGAAGGAAGTCTGGCGAGAAGACGTGCATGGGAATCCCATGCATGGGTTCACGCATAAATTGGCGACCTTGCAACGACAACTGAAAGGGTGGAGCAGATCGCAGATAGGTCACCTGGAGACTCAGCTGCAATCTGTGAAGGCTGAGTTGAAGGAGCTAGAAGAGCTGGATGCTGCTGGCACCCTGGAGGATGACGGATGCACCAAACTGAGAAGCTGCTACAATAGGAAAGCAGCCTTAAGCAGACAACTAAATCTAAAGTGGCTTCAACGGTCACGTCTGCGATGGGTGCAAGAGGGCGATAGAAACACTCATTTCTTCCACCTTACGGCGACGATGAGGGGAAGGAGGAACAGAATACAAAGACTAAAGTCGGAGGCAGGTTTATGGGTCCAAGGGCAGGAGGAGATAGAGAAGAGTTTTCTCGAACACTACGAGGAACTATGGGGACCAACCCATGATGATGCCCGGACATTACCGGTGGGACTGGACCTACCGGGAGTCTCAGCGGAAGACGGTATCAACTTGATGAAGCCGGTGGACAACGACGAGATATTGGAAGCCATTCGAAGTATGCCTACCGGCAAGGCGCCGGGCCCTGATGGGATACCGGTGGAAGTATATACATTATACTGGCAGGAGGTTGGGACCAAGCTGTGCAACGCAGTTAAACACTTCTTCCAGCATGGAGGACTCCCTCGCCAGTGGGGGAATACTTACATCACTCTGATCCCGAAGGTGGAAAAACCGGCTACAGTGCGAGAGTTCCGGCCGATTTCCTTATGCAACGTGGCGTATAAAATCATTGCCAAAGTGCTGGTCGGAAGGCTACGGGGGCTCCTCCCGCAGTTGGTGGACACAGAGCAGGCGGCATTCATCAAAGGCCGGAATATCTACGATAATATCCTGGCGGCACAGGAGGTGGCTCATACTATGGTCAGTGGAAGGCACATGAAACCGTTGATGATGCTTAAATTGGACATGGAAAAGGCATACGATCGAGTTAGTTGGAAGGCAGTGTTGGGGGTGATGGAAGCAATGGGTTTTCCGGCCAAGTGGTGCAGTTGGATCAGTGCATGTATCAAGTCCCCGAGATATGCTATCCTTGTGAATGGATCACCGTCAAGGTGGATAACGCCCCACCGTGGGTTGAGACAGGGGGACCCGCTCTCCCCTTATCTATTCCTACTCGTGTCTCAGGTTCTATCTAGCTTGCTGAAGGATCGCATGGCGCGAGGGCTGCTGCAGGGCTATCGAGTTGGAGATGTTCACCTGTCGCACCTACTGTACGCGGACGATTTATTAGTCACGGTGGAAGCTTCAGCTCAGAATGTTAGTGTCATTCAGGAGTGCCTTCAGGTCTACTCTAGTCTAACTAACCAAAAGGTGAATGTTGCGAAGTCGGAGCTGTTCCTGCCGGAGTGGATGAAGACCAGGGAAGCGGACAACATCCGCAGTTTGTTGGGTCTACCGCGGGCCAAAATGCCATTTAGGTACCTTGGTGTTCCTATAGCAGGGAGGAGAGTCAGCGTTCAGGAGCATAACTGGCTGGTGGAGCGTCTGACGAAGAAATTGGCAGGATGGAAACGTAACAGCCTATCCTTTGCGGGTCGGCTAACCCTACTGAGAAGTGCCTTGATGTCTATCCCTAACTATTGGATGAGTTGCACCTGGATACCAGATACGGTACTGGAGAAGATCAATAAGGTAGCGAGAGCCTTTCTGTGGGGTAAAGGAGAACGTAAAGGTCTTCACTTGGTAAGCTGGGAAATGGTGACTCAACCGAAGAAGAAGGGGTGGCCTAGGTGTGAGGAGACTTAAGGAAACAAGGAGCAGTCCGGCTGGCAAGCAGGTTTTCCGCATCCTAAATGGCGACGATGCGCTATGGATAAGAATCATGGATGGGAAATACGGTGGTTTGCATCCGTGGGAGCGTAGGAAGTGGAAGGATGCGTCGTGGATTTGGAGAGGCATAACCGCAACAGCAGATGCCATCAAAATGGGGTGCCGTAAGCTAATAGGAGACGGGACAGGCTCGAGTGTAGCTGATGACCCGTGGACCTCAGCGGTGCCGTGGAGGTGGCAACCGCGAACAATCAAACCGGAGTTCCTAAAACCTGAACTGACAGTGGCGGAGCTTCTGAAGAGGAGAGAGGGCAACGGCCAAAACATGGTTGACGAAGTAGGGGTGGAGCTGGCAGTCGAGATGGCATCCATTTCACTAGGGAAGGAAGGATCAAAGGACACATGGATTTGGTGGCCTCATCCCATGGGGACCCCCACGGCGGCTGCAATATATCGAGTCCTACGACCTATTGAAGACGATAACTGGAGCGGTTGGGGGGAGTTGTGGAAGATAAAGGTGGCGCCACGAGTGAGGCTGTTCTGCTGGAAGTTACTGAGGGGTAGATTACCGACCAAAGAGAGACTGCATGCACTACGGACCGGAGGAGACGATAAGTGTAGCCTATGCGGGCTGTTCTCAGAAACGATTGAGCATCTGTTCTATGGGTGTAGGTACAGCAGAGAGGTATGGACCATATTGGGGCAGGTGCAGCCGGAACTTAAGAAGATGGGGAGCTTCAGCGGACCAGAATGGATCACAGCGGAGTGGGGGAGAAGCAGGAACGGAAGCTTCGCCGGAACACGGGAACTGATAGCAACAGCGTGCTGGGGCATTTGGAAACAACGGAATCGCATAGTATATGGAGAGACGAGGGAGGCAGCGTGCTTGGTGGCTAAAAGAGCTCAACACTTGACCGAGGAATATAATCCATCCAGGAGCGGTGATCAACCAACGAGGACACTGCAGGTAGGTGGCTGGTGCCGGCCTCCGAGCGGTTGGGTGAAGGTGAACACGAACGGAGCATTCCAACCGGGAGCGAGCCAAGCGGGAGCCGGAGCCATCATGCGAGACCACAACGGAGGAGTGGTGCAGGCCCGGTGGGAACCTATACCAGCGGTGTCTCCACTCCACGCGGAGGCTTGGGCGATGCTAATGGGGCTTAACCTACTAAGCAGAGAGCAGAGTGCACAGGTGGAGTCGGACTCGGAACAGTTAGTGAAGGTTTTGAGGGGAGAGAGGCCCTGCCCGTGGCAAATCCAGGGTATTGTGTGGGAGTGTAAGGCTGTATTAGCCGAAGTGAGAGCGTATTCCATTACCCATGTAAGCAGATTAAAAAACAAGGCGGCGGATTGGACAGCCCGTAAAGGCGTGGGTGCGACCCAGATCGGAACTTTCCGCGAAGGGGACCCAATGCCACATGAGTTGTACATCCTGGTTCAGATGGACAACTGTTCATCCAGGAATTTTTAAATAGCTGAATAGAGCTCCTTTATCAAAAAAAAAAAATAATAATAATAAAGGAGATTCATATTTCAAAAACAAAATAATAATAATAATAATAATAAAGGAGATTCATTGCGTGGGAATATGATAAAGATAGTGGTTCCGAGGGCATCACTTATCCTTACAATAAAGCCGAAAGCAATCTTTGATGCGATTTGCCAGACTCATCTCACAATCACAATGTTGAGTAGATATCCGAAGGAGTAAACAGACAGTTCGGTTTCGTTTCACATTGCCAAAAGGAATAATTTTATTTTCTTACACCAATATTAGATAGCTATTGGACAATTTTAAGCAATTTGTCGAATGAAAAATGAACCTGTTTTGATAGCAGAGATGTGTAAAACGAGAAGGAATTAATACCAACAGAGATATTCGCTGATAAGCTGAGCAGACGCCCATTACATCATTAATTTGATGTAATTCTATGGTAAAAGGGTTGGAGGGAAGTTCTGACAGCATTAATTAACTCTCACCCTCTGACTTCAGATGATTAATATTATATCTATATATAATCTTCTACAACATTAACTAACTCTCAGTTATGTCGTGTTCTTCTCCACAAAAAAAAAAAAGAAACTCTTATTAATTATAGGAACATCTATAACATGACAAAGTTTTTGTAAATATGACTTGTTGTAAAATATGAGTAGAAATGATTTGACTATTATCTTATGCTGTAGACTAGACTGTAGTGGAGACATCAATACCATTTTATTATTCTTGTAGAATTACAAAGATACTTGCCTGTGGCATGAAAATGACCTTTTTTTTTAGATCAGAAAATCACAGCAAATCAAAGCATAAATTAAACCATTATCTGTTTTAAAAATAAATCATGACAAGGGATGACAGAGATCGATATAAAAGAGAATAAATCAACGGCAACAGAAATATCTATCAGGCCCAAGAGAAGAGAAGAGTAGCCCCTCTGACAATTATTCCCGGTCTTTGTAAAATGGTTGGAGGGAAGATTTGACACTGCTGTCTTCCCACTCTAAACGTTCCCACCATCCTTCGAAACCATAAATGGATTTTAATTTGCTCGGGATGTTATCTGCTCGGAATGGGAGCTTCTTCAACTTCGGACACTTGAAGACAATGATCTTATTTAATGCAGGGAGGGCGAATGCGGAGTGGCAAATGGAAACCATCTCTGGCAGATCTTCTAACTCTATCTCCCTGAGGCAAGCGAAAGTACGGGTCGACGTGATTTCTTTCTCTTCTTCCTTTTCTACTGTATCTGCAATTAGTTCCCTCATACTAGAACAATTATGTACCACTACTGTCATAAGGCACGGGAGATGCAAAACCCATGAGATGTTCTTCAACCTATGACAAGAAAATATAGTTAAATCGCGAAGAGCCTGAAACAGCTCCTTGGGAACTACTCCCTTCCATATTATCTCTTCTAAACAGCGCAAACCTTCAATTCTGAGTATCTCAAGTGCCCGAAGATGCCATGTGGGGTGTTGATGGTTACCTTCAATCACCACTTGGGTCACATTGCTATCAATTAAACAAAGTTCAGCTAAGTTTATCTGGATTTGCTCATCCCCCAAGAAAGTAGTCGACAATGAGAAGGAAGTGGAATTCTCTAGATTGCTTATACCAAGCCACCTGACTGGTTCATTGGGCAACTCAACAAGTCTATCGAGTTGCGATGATGAATCTATGCAAATTCCAAGACCTTTTAGATTGTTTAAGCACTTTAACTCTTCCAACAGTTGTGATGCCAAATCGGATAACTTTTCATCAGTAGGCCTCCGGTATCGACCTAAGTCCAGAACCTGCAAAGACTTGAGTTTTGCAATAACACCCTGGGGTATGGTACGGATTCTATTATACCTTAAAATCAGGAACTTGAGATTGACAAGAGATCCCACCTCCTCAGGGAGAGAAGACATTTCATTATATGCAAGGTTGAGGTATCGGAGCTGGGCCAACCCACATATCTCTTTGGGAAAATGAGCAAATCCACACGAGGAGAGGTCAAGATATGTGAGTGCAAGTAGAGCTCCGAAATTATCTCCAAGCTCTCTCAATTTACGGTTACCTGAAAGCATCAAAGTGGTGAGTTTGGATGAAGAGGGTACAGTTGCAATGGGAGGAAGTTCTTGGATTTCACTCCTCATCAACGATATCCTTTCTGCCTCGTGCCAATTTTGTTGGTCTCGTGGTGCATCACCTCGAGGAACAATCCATTTGTTCTTCTTCCCGTTGTCGCATGCTATCCACAATGCCATATCGCGTAACACATCATGCATCCTCACACTAGGATATGTTGCTTCATGATCCTCTAATAAGCATGCCCCTATCAAGTTGCCGATCAGATCGTGTCCGGTGTTATAAGCATCCGGTATGTGGTCAAACTCTTTTATTAAGCCTAATCCCAGCCAGCATTCGATGAGGTCTTCCCTTTTGATACCAAAATCCTCGGGCCACATGGAGCAAGACAAGAAACACTCTCTCAAGGTGTCAGACTTCAAGTTATCATAACTGAACTTTAATCTATAAAAAGTACTATCTTGAAGATCCTCAGGTGAGTGTTTTTCGACCTCGTCGAGTCGTGACTTATTGAGTAGATTGATGACATATTCCCATTGTTTTGGATCCTTCTTCGGGTACATGGACCGACCGGTTGTGATAAGAGCCAAGGGCAAGCCCTCCAATTCCTTGACGACATCTTCTGCAAGGCTTAGGATGCGAGGATGAGAGTTGATAGTTTCCGTGCCGACCTTGTCCAGGAAGAGCTTCAATGCATCGTCGTAGTTCAAACACTCCATTTTGATCGTCCGCCTCACCTCCATGTCACCACAAACAGTCTCTAATCGTGTGGTCAAGACCACCTTGCGCGTGCATTTGCCGACCACGCCGAGTGGAAATGGGATTCCAATATCCTGCAGATCAAGTCGGCCCCAGAGGTCATCCAACAACAGGAGGAAACTTTTATTTTTGAAGAACTTGAAGATGATGTCTTGCTGTTCTGTAACATCCTTTGGTTCCTGTAGTTTCTGGTGCTTGACGATCTGCTTTTGAATTGTTTCTGTCGTACATGATTGAGAAGCTGTGACGAAGATCACAACATCGAAAGCAGAGTCGTTAATAAAGGAGTTGTTGATTTGTTTCAAAAGGTGGGTCTTTCCTACGCCACCCATGCCCCAAATTCCGATAATCCCCACTGGATCATCTTTAATATAGCGGAGAACATTTTTAAGGTTTGGATATGCATTTGGAGATGATGTCAGCATAGGCTCCTCCTGTACATGAGACGGCGCCGGTGCAAGCTTTTCGCCTTCATCTAACAACCTTTGCACATCCACAAGCTTCTCGGCAGCAGTTTTGCTAAGGCTATAGTTTGAACAACAGTTAAGTGAGGAGCATTTGAAGCACAAGAACCTCTGCTTATATTTCTCTACCATCGCATCAACTTGGGCTTTGGTATCTTCCACCTCAGCTAACCAGTCTGATGATTGATTAGTTGGTCGCTGGCCATTCCTCTCCGCTATCTCGATCATTTTTTTGATATCTTTCTCCTTGGCAACCAATTTCTTCTCGGCACTTTCGAGGGCCCTCATGTTGTCAGCAGCGTTAATACAATACTTTAGATGTTGCTTCTCCAAGTTTGAACAACGGAGACAGGATGACTTCTGCAACTTTATAGAGATGCTCCATGGATATCAAGAATGGGACTCTCTCTCTCTCTCTCTCTCTCTCTCTCTCTCTCTCTCTCTCTCTCTCTCTCTCTCTCTCTCTCTCTCTCTCTTCTCTCTCCCCTCTTCTCTTGACGACTATATTAGAAAAGAAAAAAATGGGGGAAAAAATGAAGAGTGTGTTTTTATCAAGTAATAGCAGAAGATGGAAGATGATAACTGAAGAAGAGAAGAAAAGCTCACCAGCCGCCCCACCGGACTGAACTCTGAAGTACCAAGAGATCGCAACAGCAAGTCAGGCTTTTGGTGTGCCTTCAGCAATCAAGGGCTGCCAATGCCATGCAGGTATAGTTGTAATGGAATTAATACTTTCATATGGGAAGCAAGTTAGGGATTCTCTTGCAATTTACAAACATAAGAGAGAATAAAAAATTTGAAGAACTTTAGTGTTGATTATTTCTTACCTTTGTTTGATAGGGATTATTACTTATCGTTCTAATTAAAATTCCTCTTCTAGAACTTAGTAATATATTCAATCTATATATGTAGGTTAATTTTAATAATAATCTGTTAAAAAATATTTTATTAAAAACTGAGGATAATACTAATTTTGGGAGAGTCAAAATAATTTACCAACAATTAATAGCATTTATGATATTTTCTTCTGCCGACTATATTAATGACTTAGCAAATGATTTAATAAAAATTATTAATTTCTCTCCTTTAATTGAAAGTTAAGATTAAATAATACTAAATAAAATTAATCGAAAGTATCAGAAAAAACTTATCACTTTTCTAAATTATAAAAATAAATTAGTCATATTTTATTTCTCTATTTTAGCTGTCTACTTTTTTTAGAAAAATAAAAATAAAAATAAATTATTAAAAGTTGACGCTCCTATTATTATTAAGAAAATAATTATAAGGATAAGCGATGAGAAAAAACTTAAGTTCCATTTTTTATCGATTAATCTATTCATATATGTAAAATATCTTATATATCTTTTAATTTATCAATAGATAAAAATTATTTTTAATAAGTGATTAGTTAGTATCGAATCATTACTCTAATGATAAAAAAAAATAGGAAAAAATAAATGAGATGTTTCTTTTTATTTAAGACTCTAGAAAAGGATGACGAAAAGTTTAACAAGAAAAGAAAAACTCACCTGCTACCATACCATACCAAGAGTCCATGGCAAATAGTGCGAGCCAGAGTTTTGATATGCCTTTCACTACCACACCAATGGCAATGCCATGTAATATATAGTTTAGATAGGTAGCAAAGAGAATAAGCAAATTGAGGAAAGTAAGTTAGGGATAAGATAAGAGTACTCTTTCTTTTTAGCTTTTTCTAAAGAGAATTAGGTGCAAAGTTGTGCCCTTGCGTGTGGTGAAATACTCAATATATGATAACATGAAGCAAACAAGGGATTCTTTTACTAGCATTAAAAAAGATAAAAAGTTGATGAATGAAGTAAGGTATAAAGTGGAAAGTTGCATCTTTAAATGGAGGCATAATGGAATACCTCATTATAAAAAAAAAGTGAAGGAGAAAATTGGCCAGCATATGCGAGGAATAAAATGATTGATTTCAAAGGGATTATCTTTAGAGGGTCTGAAATATATTAATTATATTAATATAAAATTATCTATCGGTAGAGGTAGGTTAATGTTAATATTTTTAAGCTCTTAATTATTTTATCTGTATTTATTTTGAATTTTTAAAATGTTTAAAATATAAAAATATGAAAGATTGAAGTGAAACAAGCATAGAACAAAGGAGATTTTTAAGAAAAGAAAAATCTTTTCTAATTCGTTGATGTAAAATAATAAAATATTTTTGTCATTCTATTGTTAAAATAATCATCTGCTAGCCAATTGGAATTTTGACTGGAGATGTAATTTGTATTTTTTTTTCCCCTTTAATTATTCCTAATCGAGCTTGAGCTTAACCGGAATGGGGATTTTGCTCAATTCAGGCTTGCTTATAGAACGAGTGAGCTCGATCTGAGTTAGAAGCGAGTCGAGTTTGAGCCGAGTTTATAAATCGTTTCACCCAAATTTAGAGTTTTAAAGGCAGAAAGTTGTGGTTATAGGGTCTCCCAGAGCCGTTGCATTTTGAACTCTGCCTTCTTCGCAGTAGAACTCGAGAGAAGCGGCCATGGTAGAATCCCTTCTCTCTCAATGTTGGTTACGATTTTTTGTTTGTGATATTTTTTGACGCCTTAGTAAGGTCGCAGAAAGCAGAAAGCAGCTCATCTCACAATCGCAATGTTGAGTATATCTCAATTCTCAAAGAGTAATGAACAATTAGTTTAATTTCACATTGCCAAAAATAATAATTTAATAGTTTAAGTTTTTGAATTAAGTTGGGTTTCGCAATTTATATTAAATCTTTTTTTTAATTTAGACTATTGAGTACATCGTGCGACACACTTAACACAGCCCAAATCTAATACCTATTACGATTTAAACACTCAACGCAGCTCGGCACAAAATGTTATGAATTCCCGACTGTGAATAGTCTAATTGCAAATAGAAAAGGAGAAGGTTTTTCTTTATAATATAGTAAAATTCTAGGTTGTTATTTATGAATTTTTTAAAGAATATATACATCACTAAGTTCTTTGATAGCTATCGAACAATTTTTAAGCAATTTACAGAATGAAAAAAAAAATAGTATTTTATAAATCTAGGTTTAGCTTTAAACGTTACTAGTCAGCTATATTTAACAACTGAATGACATTTTTAAAAAAAATACTGATAATTTTGGTGATAATTATGTAAAAAATTCCAAATAATTATTACAAAAATTGAAGATGAACCACTTTTACAGATCTTGAGTTGATGTCTCTCATCTCGATTGCATTATTTGGTTTTAATGGCACAATTTATATGCATGAGTGACGCAGAACGCAGTCATCTATGTAGAAAGGGAAAAGGTAAGAGAATTTTTAATCTTCTCTTTTAGAGAAATTTGATGCATCAGGAGTTTTCTTTTCTTTTCCCACAAAAAAAAAATGAAGTTTTATCATTGGTGGGATCCTAACGACGGACTATATAATAAATATCTCATAACTAAAACTTACCGCGTAGGAACTCGGTAGAAGAATTCTTTTTCGCCTCCTTTTCTGTCCATACTACACTGCTAACTCCACTCAATCAATCATTCGTCATGCATGTAACGCAGATGGAATTAAAAGCTCCAACGTTTTATAATACAATTAGCTGTTTTAATAACAGAGATGTTAAAAAAGAAAAACTAAGATATTTATTAACTCATAAACTACTTAAAATCTTAAATTATTTTAAAAAACAATAAATTTTATATTTCTATATTGTTACACACTATATATGATTTGCTATAAACTCGAGAGCTGCGGATTGTACCAACTTCGCCACCCGTAACCTTTCTTTGATTTCAATGTCTTTGTAAAACGGTCGGAGGGAAGTTTTGACACTGCTGTCTTCCCACTCTAAATCTTCCCACCATACTCTGGAACATTCAATAGACCTTAATTTGCTCGAGATGTTACCTGGTCGGAATGGGAGCTTCTTCAATTTCAGACAATGTAGAATATAAATATTTTGTAATGCGGGGAGAGCGAATGCGGAGTGGCAAATGGAAACCATCTCTGGCAGATCTTCCAACTCTATCTCCCTGAGGCAAGGGAAAGTAGCAGTCGACGTGATTTCTTTCTCTTCTTCCTTTTCTACTGTATCTGCAATTAGTTCCCTCATGCTAGAACATCGAATTACCCGTAGTTCCATAAGGCACGGGAGATGCAAAATCCATGAAATGCTCTTCAACTTGTCACAATCAACTACATTTAGGAAGCGTAGAGCCCGAAACAGCTCCTTGGGAACTACTCCCTTCCATATTATCTCTTCTAAGCCGTGCATCTTATGAAAATAGAGGTTCTCAAGCGCTCGAAGTTGCCATGTGGGTTGTTGATGGTTACCTTCAATCACGATGTACTGGGTCACATAGCTCTTCGTAAAACAAAGTTTAGCTAAGTTCATCTGAATTTGTTTGTCCCCAAGGAAGCTAGTCGACAAGGAGAAGGAAGTGGAATTCTCTAGATTGCTTATACCAAGCCACCGAATTGATATGTTAAACAACTCAATTAGTTTATCGAATTGTGATTTACCTTGTACGCAAATTCCAAGACCTTTTAGATCGTATAAGCACTCTAGCTCTTCCAACAGTGGTGAAGCGAAATAGGTCATTTTTTCAGCACTAACACTCCCGAATGTTTGATGTAAGTCGAGAACATGTAAAGACTTGAGTTTTGCAATAACACCCTGTGGTATAGTATGGATTCCAGTATCCCGTAAAATCAGGAACTTGAGATTGACAAGAGATCCCAGCTCCTCAGGGAGAGACGGCATTTTATTATCTGCAAGGTTGAGGTATCGGAGCTGGACCAACCCACATATCTCTTTGGGAAAGTGAACAAATCCACACGAGGAGAGGTCAAGATATGTGAGTGCAACTAGAGCTCCGAAATTATCTCCAAGCTCTCTCAATTTATGGTTACTTGAAAGCATCAAAGTGGTGAGTTTGGATGAGCAGGGTGTAGTTGCAATAGGAGGAAGTGCTTTAATATTACTCTGCATCAACGTTATCCTTTCTGCTTTACTCCAAATTTCCCTGTCACGTGGAGCCTCATGTTTAAAGACCATCCATTTGTTCTTGTTCTTCCCCTCGTCGTGTGTTATCCACAATGCCATATCGCGTAACACATCATGCATCCTCACCGTAGGAACAATTCTTTCACTCTCCTCTGATAAGCCTGCCGTAACTATTCTTTCACTCTCCTCTAATAAGCATGCCCCTGTGAGGTACCTGATCAGAGTGTGCCCGGTGTTATATGCTTCTGATGTGGAATCAAACTCTTTTATTAAGCCTAATCCCATCCAGCATTCGATGAGGTCTCCCTTGTCGATCCACCAATCCTCGGGCCACATGGAGCAGGACAAGAAACTTTCTCTCAAGATGTCAGACGTCAAGCTATCATAACTGAACTTTAATCTATAAAAAGTACTCCCTTCTTGATCCTCGACTTCATCGAGTAGCGACTTCTTAAGTAGGTCAATTGCATATTCCCATTCTCGTGGATCCTTCTTCTCGTACATAGCTCGACCGGTAGTGATTAGAGCCAGTGGCAAGCCCTCCAACTCCTCGCTGACCTCTTTTGCAAGGCGTGGTATGAGAGGATGAGAGCTGATGGTTTCCTCGCCAACCTTTTCCAGGAAGAGGCTCCATGCCTCGTCATCGTTCAGACACTTCACTCTGATCTTCTTTCTCACTTCCATCTTGCCACAAACATTTATTGATCGCGTCGTCAACACCACCTTGCGCTTGCATCCCTCGACCATCCCAAGCGGAAATGGGATTCCAACAACCTGCAGATCAAGTCGCCCCCAAAGGTCGTCCAAAAGCATGAGGAAACTTTTATTCCTCAGGAAATTGAAGATGATGTCACCTTGTCTCGACACATCCTCGTGTTGCTGCAGGTTCAGAATCTCGACGATCTGCTTCTGAATTGTTTCTGTTGTACATGATTGAGAAGCTGTGACGAAGATCACGTGATTAAAAGCAGAGTCGCCAATAAAGGAGTTGTTGATTTGTTTCAAAAGGTGGGTCTTCCCTACACCACCCATGCCCCAAATCCCGATCATTCCCACCTCTTGATCCTCTTTAATGCAGCGGAGTGCTTCTTCAAGATTTGGATTTGCAAACGAAGATGATGTTGATGTGGTAGGCACAGACACCTCCTGGACAGGAGGCGGCACCGGTGTTATGGCTACCTCCTCCTTTGTTTCATAATCTAACAACTTTTGCACATCCAGAAGCTTCTTGGCGGCAGTTTTGCCGATGGTGTAGTTTGAACAACAATTAGGTGAGAAACGATTGAAGCATAAGCACCTTTGGGTATATTTCTCTAGTATCGCATCCACTTGGGTTTTGGTAGTTTCCACCTCATCCAGCCACCATTGTACTTGATGAGTTTGTCTCTGGCCATTCCTTTCAGCTATCTCGATCTTTTCTTTGATGTCGTCCTTCTTGTTGAGCAAACGTCGGTGGGCGTTTTGCAGGTCTCTGACGTTGTCGCTAGCTTTAAACGGATACGTTAGCTGCCGCATCACGAAATTGAACAAGGGAGCCAGGGCAAGGTCTGCGACTTTACTGAGAAGCTCCATAGAAATCAACGGAAGAGGGAGAGAGGCCAAGAAGCAAGATGAGGAAGCTATACGAGAAGATGCTTTGGAGTTAGGTACTCAATTTAGACCTCGCACTCGATGCGATAGGTTGGCCGGCCATTTCTAATCAATTAAGTAATGATTTTCTTATTTCACAAGAGAACAAATAAGTAATCATTCAAATTTGTAAAGTTGTAGGTCTGCACAAAAAATAAAAAATACCAAGTTGCAGCAATACAACTGTTTCTGGCTCACCCCATTCTTGCATTGGAAAAAATAAAAAATACCAAGTTGCAGCAATACAACTGTTTCTGGCTCACCCCATTCCTGCATTGGAAAAAATAAAAAATGCCAAGTTGCAGTAATACAACTGTTTCTGGCTCACATGCCAAGTTGCAGCAATAAATTTCTGGCTCACCCCATTCCTGCATTGGAAAAAATAAAAAATGTTAAGTTGCAGCAATACAACTGTTTCTGGCTCACCCCATTCCTGCATTGGAAAAAATAAAAAATGCCAAGTTGTAGGTTATTTTTTTAATTAAGTAGCTTGAAGATGGAAGATGAAGATTAAAGGAGAGAAAGAAAATAATATATTACATTAGAAAATAATTTTGAGTCATTATATTTTAGAACATATATATTTTAAATAATAATAATAATATTTATTTTATAAATAAAAAAATTAAAATAATTTAATATTAGACTTATTTTAAAGGTCTCGATGAGACCTTTCGAATGATACTATTTTAATTAAGAATACATATAGAATAAAAAGTGTTGAATTAAATACTTATTAGGCAAAGCTAAAAAATATTAAAAATCTAAAAAAAAATAGAACCGAGCTCTATTTTTTTGGTTGGGCCCTAGTGTAGTGTCGCTAGCTTCAAATTTGCAACTAATAATGGAGTTTGGCTGGAGATGCTCTTAATTAGTGCGAGCGTTGTAGACGATGCACAACATCGATTGGATGGGATGAGAATATGTGATAAAATGTGCAATTCGGTAACAACCAATTCTAGTGGTTCTTTTATGTACCTTTTCTTACGACTAAGGAGCTCATGGAATCAACTCTAACCCTAAACAATCGTTGTGGAGAAAATTGTTTGGTAGTGCAACGGTTTAGAGCAAGTTTTAACGGCGTTTAATTTGAAACAATTGTTTAGTAATGCATATAGCTTGAAGTCTAGACTATATAGTTTCTTATATTGGCTAAAACTTAGTAAGACTTAAGTGTTTCTATATTTAGGAAGGGTTAGCCCTTCGTTTAGTCCATATTTAACCTTCTAGCTTGTGAGTGATTGAAAAAAGTGATTAATTCGGTACAAATAATTTTAATAAAGTTAGTAGGTACCATTGTCTATGATCACCTTGGTTATGCTGTCAACTCCAACACTAAATAATCATTATGAATAAAATTATTTAATAATTTCTTAAATGATAGTTCAACTTAGTGATCAAGACATGCTTCCACCTCATTCAACCACGCTTGCAAATGACGATCGAGTTGGCGTCTCCCCTCTCTCCCTTCTTCTCAGTAGCATAGATCCCTACTAAGACGACATTATCAATGTTGGATGGCACTTTCAAGGGCTTTCATGTTGCCGTCGGCTTTAAACGGACAAGTTATCTACCACATCTCGAAATTGAACAATGGAGACACAATGACGTCTACAACTTTACTAAGAAGCTCCATGGATATCAATGATCGAACTCGTTTTCTTTTCCCTCTTCTCTTCTCTAGATGACGACTATATTAACTAATGACTCGCTATAAGAGATCGAGGCAAAAAAAAAGAGAGAAGGAAATAAAGATGGCGTATTACAACTATTCTCACCAATTATTGATGCTCTCCTCTTCAACGGTGTAAGATGCTAAATGCTACTGGCTATTTAGAGATTACTTTCAGTTAATTATAAAAGATATCAATATTTTTATTTTGATATATATATATATATATATATATATATATAAATTACTCTCAGTTAATGATATATATATTTTTTACTTGATAAAATATTAAGATAATATAATTATAAAAAAATAATATACAAGATAATAATATTTAAATAATAATAATTATATACTGAATAGATAATATCTTCTATTCCTATTATACTCTTAAGAATTTTAACCGTGAGATCTTTTATCAAATGCATTGATAAATAATTCTAAGGTAGGAAAGAAGTGCTAATAAAAAATAGAAGAGGAAAGCAAAAAAACGAAAAATAGTGGAAGGTCAAAGCACTATCTTCCTGGTTTGAGAAAAATGGGATCGAGATGCAGTAAATCTCCTAAAACTTGCACATCATTATTGCCGATATTCTGTCTTTTCTTTTTATTTATTACTTTTGTTATGAGACGTGCTCTGAATTCCCCTCTGTTTTTCGCAAGCTAGGGGCGCTCAGTTCGTCTGCTTCAAGCTCTGGTGCAAATGAAATTAAAAATTATGCATGCGTTAGGTGAGCCATCTCTTTCTAATCAGTAGGCAATGAGATCAGTGTTAAATACCCGCAATATTTATAACATTTCTTACTAATGACAAGACACGATCTGTTTCCCCAGTTTATCTATGACAAAAGGATTGAGCATATAATACCCCCAATTAGAAATTTATTAAGATAACGAGGAAAGAGAGTTATATAATGGAAATTAATGAGTTGTGCAACTATAGGGAAATTAAAAAAGGAAACTAAAATCAGATAATTAAAACACTGCTACCTCCTACAAACTAAGCTTCATACATTGCTCTCAGTAGAGGTCTCCTCCTCTTCGTTCTCAGTAGAAGTATCCTCATCTTTTTCTTCGTAGAAACGTTGGACCAAAGTTCTGACACTGTTGTCCTCCCACTCTAACACCACGAATAGACTGCAATTTACTCTTGTGCTCTAATACCAATTTAATGTATATCTATATATAATCTTCTACAACATTAAGTAACTCTCAGTTATGTCGTGTTCTTTTCCCCCCAAAATAATTCATATTAATTATAGGAACATATATAACATGACAAAGTTGTTGTAAAATATGAGTAGAAATGATTTGACTATTATCTTATGCTGTGGACTAGACTGTAGTGGAGACGTCAATACCATTTTATTACTCTTCTAGAATTACAGAGATACTTGCCTGTGGCATGAAAATGACCTTTTTTGAGATCAGAAAACCACTGCAAATCAAAGCATAAATTAAACCATTCTCTGTTTTAAAAATAAATCATGACAATGGATGCCAGAGATCGATATAAAAGAGAATAAATCAACCCCAACAGTAATATCTAGGGGAGAACGCAGAATATTAGCCTCTTTGACTCACTTACCTCGCGTTCCTCTTTGTCAAACAATTGGATGGAAGTTTTGACACTGCTGTCTTCCCACTCTAAACCTTCCCACCATCCTTTGGAATAAGAAGCGACCAGTAATTTACTCGGGATATTACCTGGTCGGAATGGGAGCTTCTTCAATTTCGGACAGTAGTGGACATAGATACAACATAACGCCGGGAAAGCGAATGCGGAGTGACAAATGGAAACCATCTCTGGTAGATATTCTAAATATATCTCTCTGAGGCAACGGAAAGTAGGAGTCGATGTGATTTCTTTCTCTTCTTCCTTTTCTACTGTATCTGCAATTAGTTCCCTCATACTAGAACAATCTTGTGCCATTAGTGACGTAAGGCACGGGAGATGCAAAACCCATGAAATGCTCTTCAGATTGTCACAACCACTTACATATAACTCACGAAGAGCCTGAAACAGCTCCTCGGGAACTACTCCCTTCCATATTATCTCTTCTAAACAGTGCAAACCTTCAATTTTGAATGTCTCAAGTGCCCGAAGATGACATGTGGGGTGTTGATGGTTACCTTCAAGCACCACTTGGGTCACATTGCAATTAATAAACCTAATTTCAGCTAAGTTTATCTGGATTTGCTTGTCCCCCAAGAAGCTAGTCGACAACGAGAAGGAAGTGGAATTCTCTAGAGTGCTTATAAAAAGCCACCGGACAGATACATTGGGCAACTCAACAAGTCTATTGAGTTGCGATGTATCTTCTATGCAAATTCCAAGACCTTTTAGATTGTTTAAGCACTCTAACTCTTCCAACAGTTGTGATGCCAAATCGGTCAAATATTTATCAATAGTCCCCCATGAGTGATATAAGTCGAGAACCTGCAAAGACTTGAGTTTTGCAATAACACCTTGAGGTATAGCATGAATTCCAGTATCCCGTAAAATCAGGAATTTGAGATTGACAAGAGATCCCAGCTCCTCAGGGAGAGATGGCATTCTATTATGTGCAAGGTTGAGGTATTGGAGCTGGACCAACCCACATATCTCTTTGGGAAAATGAACAAATCCACACAAGGAGAGGTCAAGATATGTGAGTGCAACTAGAGCTCCGAAATTATCTCCAAGCTCTCTCAATTTACGGTTACCTGAAAGCATCAAAGTGGTGAGTTTGGATGAAGAGGGTGCAGTTGCAATAGGAGGAAGTGCTTCAATTTTACTCTCTATCAACGTTATCCTTTCTGCTTTATGCCAAATTTCCTGGTCACGTGGAGCCTCATGTTCAAAGACCATCCATTTGTTCTTGTTCTTCCCCTGGTCGTGTACTATCCACAACGCCATATCGCGTAACACATCATGCATCCTCACACTAGGAAATACTCCTTCATGATCCTCTAATAAGCATGCCCCAATCAAGTCGCCGATCAGCTCGTGTCCGGTGTTATAAGCATCCGCAATGTGGTCAAACACTTCTATTAAGCCTAATCCCATCCAGCATTTGATGAGGTCTTCTTCCTTTTTGATAAGAAAATCCTCGGGCCACATGGAGCAAGACAAGAAACACTCTCTCAAGGTGTCAGACTTCAAGTTATCATAGCTGAACTTTAATCTATAAAAAGTACTATTTTGAAGATCCTCAGGTGAGTGTTTTTCGACCTCGTGGAGTCGTGACTTCTTGAGTAGATTGATGGCATATTCCCATTGTTTTGGATCCTTCTTCGGGTACATGGACCGGCCGATTGTGATAAGAGCCAGGGGCAAGCCCTCCAATTCCTTGACGACATCTTCTGCAAGGCTAGGGATGCGAGGATGAGAGTTGATGGTTTCCGTGCCGACCTTGTCCAGGAAGAGCTTCAATGCATCGTCGTAGTTCAAACACTCCATTTTGATCGTCCGCCTCACCTCCATGTCACCGCAAACAGTCTCTAATCGTGTGGTCAAGACCACCTTGCGCGTGCATTCGCCGACCACTCCGAGTGGAAATGGGATTCCAACATCCTGCAGATCAAGTCGCGCCCAAAGGTCGTCCAACAGCAGGACGAAACTTTTATTTTTGAGGAATTTAAAGATGATGTTACGTTGTTCCGTAGCATCATTTGATTGCTGTAGATTCAGATTCGTGACGATCTGCATCTGAATTGTTTCTGTTGTACATGATTGAGAAGCTGTGACCAAGATCACCGGTTCAAAAGCAGAGTCGCCTTTTAAGAAGTTGTTGATTTGTTTCAAAAGGTGGGTCTTCCCTGCACCACCCATGCCCCAAATTCCGATCATCCCCACCTCTTGATCCTCTTTAATGCAGCGGAGAGCTTCTTCAAGATTTGGATTTGGAGATGATGGCAGCATAGGCTCCTCCCGGGCAAGAGACTGCGCCGGTGTCAGCGCTGCTTGTGTCGGTGATAGCTTTTCGCCTTCCTCTAACAACCTTCGCACTTCCACAAGCTTCTCGGCGGCAGTTTTGCTGAGGCTGTAGTTTGACCAACAGTTAGGTGAGAAGCAATTGAGGCATAAGAACCTCTCCTTATATTTCTCTACCATCGCATCCACGTCGGCTTTGGTAGCTTCCACCTCATCCAACCACCCTAGCAATTGATGACTTGGCGTCTTCCCCTTCCTCTCAGTAGCCTCGATCACCACTTGGGCATCTTTCTCCTTGGCGATCAAACGCCGAGTGTTACTTTCGAGGTCCCTCATGTTGTCAGCAGCGTTAATAAAATACTTTAGCTGTTGCTTCACAAAGTTGAACAACGGAGACATGATAACATCTGCAACTTTACAGAGAGGCTCCATGGATATCAAGAATGGGACTCTCTCTCTTCTTCTTCTTTTCCCCTCTCCTCTTGACCACTATATTAGAAAAGAAAAAAAAGTGAAAGAAGAGGGTGTTTTTATTAAGTAATAGTAGAAGATGGAAGATGATAACCGAAGAAGAGAAGAAAATCTCACCAGCTGCCCCTTCGGACTGATCACTGAAGTACCAATAGATCGCAACAGCGCAAGTCAGGCTTTTGATGTGCCTTCAACAATCAAGGGCTGCGAGTGCCATGCAGCCATGCAGAGTTGTAATGGAATTAATACTTTTTATTAGGGATTCTCTTGCAATCTATAAACATAAGAGAGAATAAAAGAATTAGAGAACTTTAGTGTAGGTTATTTCTTACCTTTGGCTGATAGGGATTATTACATCGTTCTAGGTGAAATTCATCTTCTAGAACTTAATAATATGTAGAATAATTTTAATAATAATCTATTAAAAACATCTTATTAAAAACTGACGATAATACTAATTTTAGGGAGTCAAAATAATTTACCGACAATTATAATATTTTAAAGAAGGTAATAGCATTTATGATATTTTCTCTATGTTAATGACTTGACAAATAATTTAATAAAAATTATTAATTTTTCTCTCATAATCAAACGATTAAATTAAATGATACTAAATAAAATTAACCGAAAATATCGGTCATAACTCATATGAACGGAAGTACCGATCACTATTCTAAATTATAAAAATAAATTAGTTATATTTTATTTCTTTTTTTTAGCTATCTATTTTTTTATTATAAAAAATTATAATAATAATCAATCGGTAAAAGTTCACTTAAAAAAAGTAATAAGAAAATAGTTAAATTCTAATTTTTTATCAATTAATCTAGTCACGTATGTAAAATATCTTATATACCTTTTAATTTATCAAATCATTGCTCTAACGACTTGCTTTAACGGATCCATAAAAAAAAATAGGGAAAAATAAAGGAGGAAATTCTTTTTATTTAAGTAGCTAGACAGTGGATAACGAAGAATCTAAGAAGAGAAGAAAAACTCACCTGCTACCGAGAGTCGATGGCAATTAGTGCGAGCCAAAGCTTTGATCTGCCTTTGACTACCACGCCAATGTCAATGCCAACGACAATGCCAATGCCAATGCCAATGCCATGCAATATATACTTTAGGTAGGAAGCATAGAGAATAAACACATTGAGGAAAGTAAGTTAGGGATAAGATAATGGGTACTCTCTTTTTTTAAGCTTTTTAATAGAATTAGGTGCAAAGTTGTGCCCTTGCGTGTGGTGGAATACTCTATATATGATAGCATGAAAGATAATAAGCAGATTGAGGAAAGTAAGCTAGGGATGAGATAATGGGTACTCTTTCTTTTTAGCTTTTTCTAAACAGAATTAGGTGCAAAGGTTGTGCCCTCTCGGGCTGCATAATAACGAGAAATTTTAAAATATAAATAAATAAATATTAAGATAATAAAATATTTTATTTAATCTTTTTTATTTTATAATTCAGATTAAATTAAATTAAAATTTTAAGTATATTTTAAGATATTAGCATCTCTATTCTAATATGACTTTTATTATAATTTTTTAACTATAAAAAATAGGCCTAGAAAAAAAAACCGTACATATAATTTTAAAAGAGTAGGTAGGAGGGCAGTGCTATAGTACCAAAATTATGAGAAAAAAAGAAAGAGATTATTTTTTAGAGAAATTAGAGAGAAAAGAGCAGAAAGAGAGAAGAGAATATAGAAGAGATAAAAAAAAAAGAAAAGGTTGCCCTATCAAAAAGAAGAAAATGAAATATAATGCAATAATAGAACGTATCGAAATCTCTGCAGATTATGATTAGAATATGAAAATTAAATTATTTTTAATTAAGCAATCAAAAAAAAAATTCCTATTCATATTTTGTTTAATTTTTATTATTTAAAAATAGAATTATTGAATTGAAAATTATTTCTTTTTATTTATTATTATTTTGTTTAATTTTATAAGATAAAAAATTATGATATGACGATGTCTTTATAGAAAAATTAAGAGATTCACTGTTTACAGATTTTCAATAAAAAAATTAGAGATGTTGAGATTATTTATATTTTATAAAAATTTTAAATTTATTATTTTCAAAATATAAAAAGAATTTTATTATTTATATTTTTAGATTTATGAAAATATTTAATATTTTTTATTGCAGAATATATTATATAAATTGGTAGTACTTCAATTTAAAACAATTTTGGATTTATGAAAATATTTAATATTTTATTTTTATTATCAAGGATGCTGCTCTTTAATTTTTTCTTTTTTTCCTCTTCTCTTCTCCGTATGAGTACAATATATATTGGTGACCTGCAGTTAAGAGACGGAGAAAAAAGTGATGAAAATAAAATAAAAATGAAGAGGCTTTTTCTATCAAGTAATAGTAGAAGATAGAAAGATCATGATCACTGAAGAAGAGAATAAAAGCTCACCAGCAGCTGTCCCTTCTGAGTGAACTCTATTCAAGTACGCCTTTTGATGTGCCTTCAACGACCAAGGGCTGCCAATGCCATGCAGGTATAGACATAGTATTCTTAGTTGTAATGGAATAATTTATATAGAAAGCAAGTTAAGGGAACATAAAAAAAAGAGAATAAGAAAATTGAGGAAGTCTAGTTAGGAATGAAACGATTCGATGGGCACTCTTTCTTTTTCATCTTTTTCTAAGTAGAATTAGGTGCAGACTTATGCCCTTAGACTTAGTTAGGTGTATATGAGGCAATTAACGCAGGTATTCTTGTACTAACATCAAAGAGAAAAGAAAGCAAGTAAGGTATAAAAGTTAAACTCACGAGCTTGTACTTCAGATGTAGGTATAATGGAATACCTCATCAATGAAGCAAATAGAGCTTCGCGTACTTGCATTAAAGAGAACGAGAAGATTGTTAAGAATAAAATGACCGTCTTCAAGGGATTATTTTTGGAGGATCTCAAGTATATTAAATCCGTAATATATAATATTTGAAACTTGTACCTTTATTGTATTTGATAACCGATGTATTTAATAGTGCTTAGTTTAATCTTTAAATAAGAAATCTTTGGTCTTTCACCTTTGATTGATAAGGGTTATATCTTATCATTCTAAATGAAATTCATCTTCTAAAGCTTAATAAATATATTCAATTTACATATCGGGTTAACTTTAACAATAATCGGTTAGAAATATCCTATTAGAAATTAACGATAATACTAATTTTGGGAGAGTAAAAAACAAATTGACTAATAATAATAAAATTTTAAAGAAGGTAACAGTAATTATGATGTTTATCTATAAGAGATCGAGAAAAGACAAATGGGGAAAGAAAGATAAAGAGGTGTTTCTTTTTACTAAGTAGGTAGAAATTAGAGGATGAAAATTTAAGAAGAGAAGAAAGCTGACCGGCTACCAAAGTGACGATAAATAGTGCGAGTCCAATGCCAATGCCGATGTCGATACCAATGCCGATGCCGATGCTATAGATACTTTATATATAAGAAGCAAAGAGAATAAGAAAATTGAGGAACGTAGGTTAGGAATGTAATGATGGATACTCTTTTTTTTGAATTTTTTTTTCTATAGAGTATTAGGTGCAAACTTGTGCCCTGGAATACTCTCTCTCTCTCTCTCTCTATATATATATATATATGATATTATGAAGCAAGCTAGGGATTCTTGGACTAACATCAAGATATTAGAAAATAGAATGAAGTAAGGTATTAAGATTCAAACTTGTACCTTTATTGTAGGCATAATAAAATATCTCATTAATTAAAAAAAATATCAATGAAGCAACTAGAGCTTCTCACATTAACACAAAAGAGAAGGAGAAAATTGACCAACATATGTTAGGAATAAAATGATGAATTTCAAAGTGGTTATATTTAGAGGATTTGAAGTATATTAATTCCATTATATAAGAAATCATCAGTTTTTTCTTGGGGATTCAAAACTAATGGTAGAGATAGTTTTATATTAAAATTGTTGTACTTATAATTGCTTTATCTTTCTTTATTTTGAAAATTTAAAGTGTTTAAAATATGAAAGTAAGAAAGATTGAAGTGAAACAAGGACACAACACAAAGGTCATTTTTAAAAAAGAAAAGAAAATTAATTTTGGACATTTATTATTAAAAAATTAATGTCTATTAATCAGTTATTAGAATTTTGACCGGGGATGTGAATTGTATTTTCCCTTTAATTATTCCTAGTCGAGCTTGAGCTTAACCGGAATTAGGATTTAGCTTAATTCCGGCTTGCTTATAGAACGAGTGAGCTGAGTCAGAAGCGAGTCGAGTTTATAAATCGTCTCACCCGGGCCGTGAAGCGAACCCAAATCTAGGGTTTTAAAGGGAGAAAGTTGTGGAGGCGCCGCATTTTGGACTCTGCCTTCTTCGCAGCAGAGCTCGAGAGAAGCGGTCATGGTAGAATCCCTTCTCTCTCGATCTTGGTTTCGGTTTTTTGTTTGTGTTTCCTTCTGACGCCGTAGTTTGTGATCGCAGGTGAAGTACTCGAGAGAGCCGGCGAATCCCACCAAGTGTAAGATCTTCTGCTTTGTTTTGCTTCAAATTCTCGTCTTTCTTCTCTACCTCTCCGAATTCACGGGTAGAGTGCGGAAATTAGACACCTTTTTGAGCTATTTGCTGGAATTTGGTGGTGGACTTTTTACTGTTTGGATTTAATCTTTTGCTTTCATATTTTATTTTTCTTGCAGCCTCCAAGGCCATGGGCCGGGACTTGAGGGTTCACTTCAAGGTGTGTGACTTCTCATCTTGACAGTGTCGATACCTCTATTCTGTAGAGATTTTGATCTTTAGATGTGTATTTTAAGTGCAAAGTTTGAGTGTTTAATTTTATTGTAATGGATAGATTTAGTTAGCTAATAGTTTCCATCGCCCTACGAGAATAAGTTATTTTTTATATATAAATCTGTATATGATTTTGCTTTTACTTAAGAGATAAGTTTTGCTTTAATGGCGTACTAGTTTTAGCTGCAAGTGTAACTAGGGCTTTATTACATATGATTTCGAATTGTTGGCTTGTGATGATATATAAAATTATATTCATATATTTGAATGATGACGCCCTGTTCTTTCTAGGATGGGCAAGTCATCTTCAATAAAGATTGTTATTTATTTTTGTTGGAAAAAACCTGAATTTTGATTAATTGAGGCTCCTACTACCTAAAGAAGAAAGCAGGGTTCTGTTTCTTCATAAGCAGTTCTCTCGTAATCTCTAGGCAAAACAAAATGCAAGGTTATTGGGTGAACCTATGGAAACTATATGACAAAAGGTTCAGTAAACAATGCTACATAAAATAGTAGTTTTTTTTTTTTTGTATTTATGTTCTTTCCTTTCCCCTGTTTTCATTTAATTGTTGTGACAATGATGCTTTTAGCTTTATGAGTCCGTTCAGGACAGGTCTTTTATATGTGGTTTTTCTCGTCTCTCTTTCTCTCTCTTACTCTAGTGAACAGATTCTGAGCAATTAAAATGTCATTATATGCTGCACAACCTGTGCTCCTGTAATGCCATTTCTTATGTTATTACATACTATAATCAATCTATGTCTTTCTTATCGAAGTTATCTATAAATATGACTATTCATTAATATTAGTGACTAATGTTTTCTGCAGAATACCCGCGAGACAGCCTTTGCAATTAGGAAACTGCCTCTGGCGAAGGCTAAAAGATACCTTGAAGATGTAATTGCTCACAAGCAGGCCATTCCATTCCGTAGGTTCTGCAGGGGTGTAGGACGTACAGGTCAAGCTAAGGTTCGCCAGTCAAATGGACAGGGACGGTGGCCTGCCAAATCTGCCAGATTTATTTTGGATCTGCTCAAGAATGCTGAAAGCAATGCTGATGTACGTTATCTTCCATAGTGCCATTTAGTTTATAACTAAGCACCTTCTTTGTGCCAAAAAAATGAGTTCATCCACTTATTGCCAGGTTAAAGGTTTGGATGTAGATACTCTCTACATATCACATATCCAGGTGAACCAGGCCCAGAAGCAGAGGCGTCGCACATATCGTGCTCATGGGCGAATAAATCGTGAGTTCGACCTTTTTAACAGGTTAATCTTTTTTTTAAATTTCTTTTGGCTTAAGATTTAATCATTCTGTATTATTGCAGCTTATATGTCCTCTCCATGTCACATTGAATTGGTTTTGTCTGAGAAGGAAGAGGCAGTAAAGAAAGAGGTATTTATTTCCCTTCTGTTTTGTTTCTTCTGTAGTTATGCATCTTGTGCTCATCTAGAATATAACGATCACAAATTCTTCAAAGGTTTTATTTGACTGCTGTGTCCTTTACAGAAGCAAGTCCATGTATGTGATTTTATTATATTTTGTATGTGCAGCCCGAGACACAGATTGCGCCTAGGAAGACCAAGAACACCTAAGTCCTGTTCAGTGGAACTTCTTCCTGAAACTGTTATGGACTAGTTTTGCGTTGAAATTTCTGTCACTGTTTGTCTGTCAAGAGATGGAGTTTACGCCGACTTGGAACCAAAGATTTTTGTTGGGGGTTTAGTTTGCATTAATTAGATCATATATTTCCAGTTAAACTTACACTATATTCTGTGACGGTTGAAGTATCATTAAGATAGAGGGCTTCTTGTTATGTTAAGAGTTGTACTCATGGATCTTTGTTTTTGATTTAAGCGGGATGTTTTTTTGTGTTTATTTGTTTTACTTTCTTGCAGCAACATATGATTTAGCCTGTCTAATTTGATTGATTCACATCTAATTTGATTGTATGAGATTATACGTATATATATTTCATACAATGTTTTTGGAGCTTCAGAATTAGTAGTCTCATCATCTAGCTGACCACTGACATAGCAATCTGTCATTGAAAAAAAGAATGAATACTGTAGGATTTATTACATGTACAAAGTTCTCAATGAATACATCTACCTGGAACTCTCCAAGAAAAATCACTCATTCTCCTCTCTGCTAACTGAGCTTTATATCTCTTCCAGTCCTCAAGAACATTTCTTAGGTCAAACAGCTTATTCTCTAGCCCAACGCAGCAATTTGCGTGCATGGTACAGATCTTATTCAGATCCTTGCCATGCTGACAAAATCCACCAAAATAAGTTGTGTCCAAGAATTGTATCTTAACATGAAGCTTTGCAGAAATTTCACCCTTGGTCTTGTCGAAAACATATTGCTCATGTTGACCAGGAAATCTTTCCCTGGACAGTCGCCAGTTCTTGTAGAACTCTACTGTCTTCTTGCTGGACTTCACATAGAGGAATCCTCCATTAGGGTAGTTTCCTAAAGAATTTGGATCTCCGATGTAAAAATCAGTAGACATGACGATGTGCGCATCAGGTTGAATGTGTCGAAAGGGCTCTCGGAACCACACAATATCCACATCCTGCAAAGCAATGTTATCATGTCAAAGCAAGAAACTGAATATAGTGATGATAAGAAGTGAATTCCTCAATTGCTCTAAAAGCTAATATTCTATATTTTGATCTATTACAAATTATTCAAAGGACAATGCGTACCGTGAATAAGAAGTTGTATCCGAACTCTAGAATACTTTGCTGAAACTTATTCCTTCCCCACATCATCTCAAGGTAGTCTTTTTTCATGTATGACTGCTCAGAAGTGAAGTCAAAGCCCGGTATCTTGAGGAAGTAGCAAAGATGATGCACAGATTTGCATCTGTCAAATGCCTTTGGATCCATGGCTACAATGATCAGATGCTTTAGAAGATGCTCTATCTGTTCTCCTTGATGGAAGCTCTCGAGGAAGAGATCGAGAAAGGAATTCGGCGCTGCCCATGCTTCATTGATCGCAGTCATCAAGATTGTTTTGTCAACCATAGCTGCTCTTTTCAGTAGCTGCAATAGATCTTGAGATGGCTCTGTCTGTTGATAAAATTCAAAACTTTTCCTGGTGAGGTAAAGATCTGAGTATCTAGTAAATGAGGAATTCTTTCTTGACACCCAAACATAATCTATCTAAAGGTAATTAAGATATACTTCTACAATTATAGGCATGGGATGTTTGCATTCATTTAATGAGTTACTGAATATGAAATGATTTTAGATTTGACAGGCTTTAGGAAATTAATTGTAGTACTTCAAGAATATATTTATAACATTTTTTTTTAATCTTTTATGAATCATACTGTTTCATTTAAATTGGACAGAGACATATCAACCAACTGAATCAGAATTGCATGAGATAAATGATCATGATTACTACAGAAGAATCCTAAGATCAATATTTTTTTTTCTCCAAATTCTGGAAAGGAAACAAAAGATTTCCTAGTTCACCAAAAGAACAACTAGAAGATGAATCTAGATGAACATAATAATATAAAAGAAGAGTGGCATAACATAACCTTTTTAGTTGAAGCAGAGGGAGCCCTCTTTGTTTTGTTCACAAACTTGGTGTGATCAATCTTTGGTTTGCTAACAACCTCTTTGATATAAGACATCTTATCATCACTAGCTTTGCCATTAGAATCCATCTGAGTTCCTCTGCTCCAAGTTGATGATAGCTTTGATGACCTTTCACCCAAGTCTGCTGATAGGTAAAGGAACAAGCAAACAGTGGCCATGGCTGCCCCAAGAAGGAAATATTTGCGAAACTGAACAGGTTTCATGTTGTTGATCACCTTTGGATGCCAAAACTTTCTTTTGGCTAAGAAAGAAAGAGATAAAGGAAGAGGAGAAGAATAGGAAGAAGAAACAAAGAAGCCTAGTCAAGTTTGCTGTCTGAAACTATGGTTGGAGGTCAATTCCAAAAGCTGATGCAAGTAGCCTTTAGTTTGGACTCTTATACTGAGAAATTATTAGTTGATTGGTTCATAGAGAGACACAGTGATCAAGAAAAGGAAAGGATTGGGAATGGGATGTGGATTAAGATTAGTTTAAATGGTAAAATTAATCTTGTGGTCCATGTCTTGATTGTGACCTAATAATATAAAAGTTCCCACTTCCAATCAAACCGAGCTCCATAATCATTCTCCCTTCTTTTTTTCCTTATGCCAATAATTCCACAATTCTTGGTATAAAAAATTAAAAAAACCAATGTAATAATCTTCGGTTAGTTAAAGACTGACCGTTAAATTTTTATATTTTTAAAAACAAATAAGAGAGAAGTAAAGATTGTTGACTATGTACGCCAACTTTAAGCTTGTTAAGATATCATAAAGTATAAGAAGGAACCCCAACGTGATAAGATAATTATTATTTTTTAATTCCATTCACCCAGTACCATTTATTCCTATGTCAACTCTTCATCCTCGTTAAGAGTTGTTTACAATTCCAGTCCAATTTTTTTATTTCTCAAGTAACGTAAAGAATTGTTCAGGGTCATGTTCTTGGATCTGGAGTTGACCTACCTGCTTGGACTTTCAAAATAAATATATGCAAAGATTCAATAACGAGAACAACAATTATGCTTTAGTTAATGAGCAATCACACGATAATTCTATAGAATATCTCATGCAAGGAAGCATATTAAAACCTAATTAATTTGTGGTCCTACTATCTTGGGTCTTGCTATATATAATTCCACCCAAAATACTGTATAATTTTTAATTCAACCTGGATGTGAATCCTACAGTATGGTTGTAGGCAGCCATAAGCTCCTCCTCTACTGCATCTGCATGCTGCATCATATAATGCATCTAGTTGGAACTCTCCACGTAGCCACCCGTCTCTCCTCCGCCGTCGACAAAGCCATGTAGGTCTTCCAATCCTCCATAACATTCCTCAGATCATGAAGTTTGTTCTGAAGCCCAACACAACAATTTGCATGCATTGTGCAAATCTTGCTCAGATCTTTGCCATGGCTACAGAATCCGCCGCAAATATCTGTGGGAATGAATCGAAACCTCACTCGGAAGCGATGGATGAGCTCACGCTTGATCTTGTTGAAGACGCTCTGCTCGTGTTTGTTAGGGAATCGTGCCTTGGATTCGTACCAGCACTTGAGCATCTCCGCGTTCTTCCTAGTGGACTTGACGTAGAAGAGTCCGGTGTTTGGGAAGTTTGCAAGATCTTTGGGATCACCGAAGAAGAAATCGCATGAGGTCGTCAGATCCGCGAGAACTGTTGTGTGTTTGAAGGGATTCCTGAACCAAAGGACGTCAATATCCTGTGCAAATTAAGGAAAGTTCACTGTCTTCTTTTCTTTTTCTTCTCTTCTCAAGGGAGTTTCAGTATATTTGGTTCTTGTAGATTTAGCTTAGAAAGTGTTTGTATTTTAGTAATATCATAGTCTAAGTCAACTATAATCAGTCAAAAAGGATAAAATGGATTATAAATAGTTTAAAGATGAAGTGTTAGTCTCAAAATTATTAAAAAATGGGGTGGTGTTAGAAAAATTTCCTGATGAGTTACGTGCACGAACCGTAAAGAGGAAGTTGTATCCGAGCTCTAGAATACGGCGCTGAAACTTGAGCTTGCTCCAAACCAATTCGATGTAGCCTTTGCTCATTAACACCTTCTCGGAAGTGAAGTCGGTGCCGTTTACCTTAAGGAGGTAGCAGTGAGGGTGCAGACTTTTGCATCTCTTGAACGCCTTGGGATCCATTGCCACGATAATTAGATGCTGCAAGAGATGCTCAATTTGTTCACCAATGTGGAAGCTCTCGAGGAAGACATCGAGTAGGGAATTCGGCGCCGCCCATGCTCCGTTCACCGAGGTCATTATGATCGTCTTATCATCTGTTGCTGCTCTTCTCAATAAGGGTACCAAATCTTGAAATGGTGCCTGTTTTCAAAACAAGAAAGAATTATATATTTAATGCTGAAGCTTAACATAATTAATTAAGAGAATATAAATGATACTAACCTCTTCAGTAGGAACAACCTTTGTGTTATTAACCTCTTCAATGCAAGGACCCATCTGGGTTCCATTAATATTCCAAGCCATCATCTCTAATGATCTCCCACTTGGGTTTGCAGAGAGGTAATAAGATATCATCAGAACAGTGGTCCCAAGTAGGAATGAGATCATCTTCTTCTATGAACAAGTGTGAAAAAAAAAATAGATGAAGAAGAAACAACCCAGAGAAATTTCTTATGTGTATATTGTTCTTCGTTTGTTCTGTAATACAAGAGTTTAATACAGGTAAGGAAAAATTAATTGCTTGCTAATTATTCCAAATCCCCATTGTGCCAGATTGCAGAGTAATCGTTTTCCTTTAATAACTCCAAAACTCCATTTTGTAGTATTGCAGAGTGATTAACTTTCCTTTTAATACTCCCCCTCAACTTAGGAGTGTGAATGTCAAGACGATCCACGACATCAAGATGTGATCTTCTTGGTTGCTGCATAAACTGACTAAGAGTAGAGATAATATATGAGATCGCTGGTCTTGTGATGGTAATATAAATTAACTTTCCACCTAATCCTGTGATAACTATAATTAACCCTAAAAATATATTTTAATGACTCCTTTTATTTATTTATTTTGGCTAAACTTAATGACCAATCAGCTGCGTTATTTGGAGGTATCACTTTAGATGGTCTAAATCGTGGGTCCTCATGTAGCAATCGCCACTTCCCTGGCGGCCCAACCGAAGAAGGCCCAACTCTCTCTGAGCACAGCCCATGAATTCCTTTATCGGAGACGCTCGCATACGAATTTTACACATAATGAACGATCTACGGTTCATCCCACTAAGAATATTTAATTTAAACGGTTAAGATATTCCCGCATAAATGTTGTATGAAAATAGGAACATTTAGTCATCATCTACGCCCGCCACCGTATAGTTTCCCGACGAGATCACGAGACTATAGTCAAAGCGGAATTTACAACTCTACCCTCAATCTTTGGGCACTTTATTGATAAAGTAGTTACGAGTAAATAAAAATGCTATAAAGGTTAAATAAGTCATTCTGTTCACTAAAAATTTCCATACATCCACCCCCTTTTCGCCACTACTGTCTTTTGAAGCTATTTCTTGAATCCAATCTCTCTCTCCTGCGAATTCTTAGCTTAGGGTTTCGAAGAAACCCTAACACCGTCCGATCCAAACCCTAGATCTCGATCGCATCGGATGGCGGAGGAGTCTCCGGCTTCGGCGGCGGCGGCGGCAGGACCGGTGGGGAGCTCGGTGATCCCGATCGTGAACAAGCTACAAGACATCTTCGCACAGCTCGGGAGCTCGTCCACGATCGATTTGCCTCAGGTGGCGGTGGTCGGGAGCCAGAGCAGTGGGAAATCGAGCGTTCTTGAAGCTCTCGTAGGGCGCGATTTCTTGCCCCGTGGATCCGATATATGTACGAGGAGGCCGCTCGTGCTGCAGCTTGTGCACTTTCCTCGGAGGCCGGAGGCGTCGCCGGGGGAGGGGGATGAGTGGGGCGAGTTCCTCCACTTGCCCGGGAGGAGGTTTTACGACTTTAGAGATATTCGCAGAGAAATCCAGGTGAGTCGGGATTCCTGGGTTTCCTTGGTTTCGGATTACTCTTTTTTAGATTAAAGGAGATTGATTTAATTAGATATTTTCATGAGTCTCACAGTATCTCATTA
The DNA here is from genome assembly GCF_019914945.1 of Typha latifolia. Lineage (NCBI taxonomy): Eukaryota > Viridiplantae > Streptophyta > Magnoliopsida > Poales > Typhaceae > Typha > Typha latifolia. Next base: position 593,976 of record NC_133094.1, read on the forward strand.
GAAAAATGAAATCTTGGATGTGATTATGGTGAAAAGCCATTCCAATTCGTGGTGACCAATTGATTATAACATGTTCCAAGTATCTGATCCATAACGGCAAAGCCACTGTATACGGTTTTACAAATCAAAACAAATGCTTTGCATTTTATTTATTTTCTGAGTCATTGAAAGTTTGGAATCAGATGCTTTCTATTTTTAGGTAAGGAGTGACACAATTTTGTAGTCCTATTGATCGTGAATTACATTTCTTGGTGCCCTTGGATGTTTATAACTTTTGTCTCTTCACAGAATTACAATTTTATAGTCCTATTGATCGGGAAAATCATTTTTATTTACATTATAATGGGTTATACTCTTGATTATTCTCAATTTAGCTATGAATTTCCTGTTTTATTAGTGCAGGCTGAAACGGACAGAGAAGCAGGAGAGAACAAGGGCGTCTCAGATAAGCAAATTCGTCTAAAAATATTTTCTCCGAATGTTCTGAATATCACTCTAGTTGATTTGCCTGGAATCACTAAAGTTCCAGTTGGCGACCAACCTACTGACATTGAGGCAAGAATTAGGACGATGATCTTATCGTACATCAAACATAAGACTTGCATAATATTAGCAGTTTCACCAGCAAATGCAGATTTAGCGAATTCTGATGCCCTTCAAATGGCGAGAATAGCTGATCCAGACGGTAAGATAATATTGCAATCTTTAAAATATTTATACGTTAATGGTTCACTTGTGATCTGTGGAATTTTACCAAAGGTATGCCATGTTGATTGGCTGCTAGATTTTTATACCAACTGAATAATTACTTGTATTCTTCTTGCAGGATCTCGAACTATTGGTGTTATCACAAAGGTTGATCTGTGGCTCTGAATTCTACATTCTAGTTCTGTGACTTCTGCCATAGTTAGTAGCTAATAAGACACTGTGCTTTCTATTTGTGACTGCAGTTGGATATAATGGACAGAGGCACTGATGCCCGCAACTTTTTATTGGGAAATGTGATTCCCCTGCGACTTGGTTATATCGGTGTAGTGAACCGCAGTCAACAGGTATGTCCTTTATGTTGCTTAAACTCTATTACTTTTATGCCTGCCACTTATCAGCAATGTACTGTGATTGTGCTTATTTTATGAAAAAAAAGTCTATTAAATTCAGGAAAAGAAAAAACATGGAAGTACTCACAGTTTCATAAGAGTTCCATTCATCCATATATGTGAATGCTGTTTGTGAATGAATTGGTAATATCTAGGAGACTAGGATTGAACATTGCATTATCTTTCACATAGTAATGCAACTCCAGCAAAGAAAATGATATGCATCATGCATGCAAGAGATTGAGAATATCGATGTTACAATAGCTGAAATTTATAAAATCTTCATTTACCTTGTAAGGCCAGAAAATTTTCTGTTGGATACATTAGGTGATGGATTTTTATCCACTAACTGTTTTTTTAAATAATGCAGGATATTAACTTCAATCGTAGCATCAAAGATGCTTTGGCATTTGAAGATAATTTCTTCCGAAATCAACCTGTATAGTCTGTTTTTTTAATCTCAAGTTCTTGCCCCTTTTCCATTTAAAAATATATTAAGTACTTGTGCTTTTTGTAGGTATATCACGGTCTCTCTCATTGCTGTGGTGTCCCCCAGTTAGCCAAGAAACTCAATCAAGTAAGTTCCTTGGAAAGTACCAACTTATTCCCCGAATAAACCTCTCCCAACTCAAACATCTACAGATAAATTTTATTTTTAAGACTTCATAGAAATAAATATAGTCACCAGTCTCTGCTGTTAAGTTAGTGTATTTTCTTAGATCAATTAATACTTGCTGATGACTCTGACCTTAATCTGCAGATTTTGGTGCAGCACATCAGGACTGTTCTCCCAGGTTTGAAGTCTCGCATAAGTGGTCAATTGACTGCTGTGGCAAAGGAGCTTGCTGTCTATGGTGATGTGGTTGAATCAAAGGTTTGTTTTCTTTATCGTGGTGCATTAATCATAGTATGGGACACTATATTGTGCATAGCATTGAAGTAGCTTCACTAGTAGTTTTCTAAGGCATTCTTGTGCTCAAATAAGTATCTTAACTTTGGATAATCATGCTTTATTTTTTTTTTAATTTTTTTTTCTCCTTTTATATTCTAACTATTGTAGACCATAGTATGTGACAAAGGAATATAGGTGTGTGTTCCTAGGCATTAGAATGGAGGTCATTATTTTTTTGGCTTATTTTGTAGTTTACCTTGTTCTATTGTTCAATGCTTCTGGAAGCACTTCTGATGCCTTGGAATTGTTTATATTCCTCTGTATAGCTCTTTTTTTTCCCACTGTGCCCTGTTTCTTAAAGCTGCATTAGTCATTTAGTGAAAAATTGTTTGCTTATATCAGGAAAAGTGGCTCACTTTTTGATGTTCCATTTCTTTATTATACCATTTCAGGCTGGTCAGGGTGCCAAGCTGTTGAACATTCTTGCAAAATATTGTGAAGGTAAATTTTGAGTTACCTGAAATATTCAGGTTAAAGGGACATTGAAAGATTGAGAATAAAATAAGAAAAACTTACATATGGAACGCAAGATTATCTACTATTTCCCTTTTCTTGTTTCTATCAGTTTTCATTTCTGTGCTATCATTTTCTTATTATAGTTGTGGTAAGTCACCTTGATGTGTTATTACTGCAGCCTTTTCATCAATGGTGGAAGGGAAAAATGAAGAATTATCAACAGCTGAGCTTTCTGGTGGAGCACGGATTCACTATATTTTCCAGTCTATTTTTGTGAAATGTTTAGAGGCACGGATCTGCTGAGTTTCAGCTATTCTCTTAGATATGTTAAGCTCCATCCAGAACTATATATACGTAGAGTACTAGCTCTAATATTTTGTGTTCTTCATCTAGGAAGTTGATCCCTGTGATGATATAACTGAGGAAGATATCCGCATGGCAATTCAGAATTCAACTGGTCCTCGGAGTGCTTTATTTGTACCAGAGGTGATGTTTGTTAATTAGTATATTGCGTTATGAACTTATAAGTTTTATGATGCAATCTATCTCCTGTTTCTGGACAACAATTCTTGCCTCATGGAAAAAATATTTAGGTGCCATTTGAGGTTCTTGTACGCAGACAGATAGCTCGTTTGCTAGACCCAAGTCTTCAATGTGCAAAATTCATCTACGATGAGCTAATTAAGGTACTCCTCAAATTCAAAATTTGAATTCTGGGAGAAGGAACACACTATGTGAATCGTTAATTGAAATACTTTTCAATATATTATTTTCTACTTGTGTAGATGAGCCACCGTTGCTTGGCCAATGAGTTGCAACAGTTTCCTGTCCTCCGAAGGTGCATGGATGAAGTAATTGGGAAATTCTTACGAGAGGGTCTCCAACCTGCTGAAGCAATGATAAACCACATGATTGAAATGGAGGTACAGAAATTGGTCTTATCTATCAGTTATTGTTTAGTTACCTAGTTTATTTCATGATAGTGATTAACACACTTTCTCTAAAATAGTAGCTCTAGTTACTGGAATTTGGTAATTCTAATTACAATGGAAATGATAATTTGTGGATGCATAATACTAAATGAATCAGCTGATGCAGTGAAATCTGGTTTACATATCAGGTAATATACGAATATCCTTTCAGGCACATAAAAGAGACCAGAGAAAGATATTTTGACTTCCACAAGAAGAGAAGTGCCTCCTTTCAGGCATATATCTTACTTTCTACTGTCTCTGAAGTCAAGTCTTTGGTGCTACATTTTAAGCCATTGACTCATTTTCTCCAAATGTGTTTGGTTTTTTCTTCCTTCTTTGGCCTTTTCCTCTATGGAAATTTTTAGCCACCTCCATCTTAATTCCTGCGCTTTCTTTCATTGACCACTGAATGGATGGTCCATAATATTACTTGCAGCTATTAGCTTTAAAACTTGGTATTCAGAAGCTGCTCAGGTCGAAGTTGTACCGAGTCTTCTTGAATAGATCCACATGCTAGATGTTTCTATGTGTCTAACCTCGTGAATTTTGTAAGGACTAAAAGTGAGTAGGAATGTCAAGTCGGAACATTATAATGTGTAAAGACTAACTTGTGTTTAGTGCAAGTACATGCTATTGTTGGAAAGTTCTCTGCAAGTCAACATGCATTTTACTCTTTGCTCATAGAAGATATCTTTCTAAGATGTATGACAAATTTGACTTTGCTTGTGTGCTGACAATGAAAATATCTGTAAAGGATTCTCTTTATTGATTTTGTGGATTAAGCTTTCGTTTGGTGATATTGGTTCCTCAGATCACGTATTAATTTGAGCAACTGATTTGGCAGATGGATTATATTAACACTTCTCATCCAAGCTTCATTGGTGGCAGTAAAGCTGTTGAGCAAGCTCAACAGCAAGTTAAATCTGCTAGGTTATTGGCAGCAGTGCCCAAATCAAAGGTATATCCATCTCTTTGTTATCCGTTCATGTATTATCTAATTGTTTGGTTGTTGGATTTCCATTTTTTGCTTTTCTCTCCCTGTTGCTTACAGATACACCTGCCGGATAGGAAAAAAAAAGGAAAGATTTGTAGTCTGTGTAGTAGCGGGGCCTCATTCACTATAATGGCCCTTTAACTCATGTTCTCACACTCACGTTTGTCCTATGTTCATCCCTAGGCCCTGTATCTATGGGAGCCTCATTCACCATGATGCTCTTTTTCGCCTTCTTAAGCCCTTTAAGCTATGTTCTTTATCTCTGCTTTCATTTATATTTATATCTTAATTTTGATACAGGATGGATTGGATTCTGATAAGCTACAATCATCTGAAAAGAGTCAAAAATCTCGAGCTATCTTGGCCAGAACTGCTGGAAACGGAATTGTTTCTGATTCCCTTCAGGTTGTTTTTCTATTGCATCATGATTCATGTTCTGAATTATATGATACATATATCATATTCTCACTTGTTTTTCCCTCTTTCTTTACTTTCTCTTCAATGATGATCAGGGAGTTCGAACTGGTGTTGACGCTGAGAGACCAGGCTCATCCGGTAAGGAAACATATGTTACATCTAGAACAAAGGATAGATGTCCAAATTTCTGATGCATTTTGCCATTGTTTAAATGGTCTCACACATTCTATACTAGCCTATTTCTTTATTATGCACGCAAAAATAACTATTATCTTATATTGCACTATTCAGTTGAATTTTTTTTAGACCATCTAACTTTAGGGTCTATCAGGAGGTGCAAGTGGATCAAGTTGGGGATTTTCATCAATTTTCGGTAATAGTGAGGATCGTGCACCCGTAAAAGAGACTTCAATGAATAAATCTTACACCATCCCTGCTCAGAATGTGGAACATTCGCTTTCTATGATCCAGTTAAGAGAGGTAGATGATTTGTTTCCAACACTTGCATTTTGCTACTCCTTCTATGCTCAATGTCTAACTGATAGTCATCGGGGCTCAGCCACCAATCATTTTAAAGCCTTCAGAAAATCAGACTGAACAGGAGGCTCTCGAGATAGCAATTACCAAATTGTTGTTGAAATCGTATTATGATATTGTTAGGAAAAATATCGAGGACTCTGTACCCAAAGCAATTATGCATTTCCTGGTAAGTGGCTTACTTCAAGTTTGAACTTTGAATAATCTGATTGTTTTTATGTTGTTTTTAGCTCATATTATCATCGTCAAACATTGGAGATCTCCCATTAGGGTTAATTGCCTGATGATCTGTTGAAATGTCTGAGTTTGTCCATTAGGTTAGTACTTGCCTTATAGCTTCATATGATTGGTGCATCAATCACAGCTGCGGTCTCTCCATTTTCAATATGAGAACCTGTAACTGTATGGCTTTGTAGATTCTTATCTTAGATTGTGAAATTAAGTCAATCAATTCACTGATGATGCTAATGTTTTTTTCTTCTTATATATATACTTTTTCTGCATAGCTATTCTTCTAGCTAGTGTTATCCCCCATTGCTGGTACTTTTAGTAGAGTGCATTCCCTAAATACTATTTGCATAAAATGTTGTGATTGTTGTCATGTTTGCAACCTTTTATATGGTAATCTTAGTTAGAAAAATTAAAATATGGTAATAGTGTATTGAAAAGAAGTACAGACAACTTATGGATGAACTACATCACTACCACTTTTACTACTTCCCCACTGCTCTTTTGGTCTCATACTCCGACACGAGTTTTGATATACACTGATGACACTGGAAATGTGATTGACAAAGCTGTTCCCACACTTGAAGACTTCTTTTTATTTTTCCTTGTTCTCTTACTATGTGCGCAAATGATTGATTCCTTTTCTCTTACAGGTCAATCACACAAAACGAGAACTCCATAATGTTTTCATTAGAACGCTTTACAGGTATTGTGACATTCTCATTCAATCTTTCAAACTACTAATGCCAACAGTCAATTAAAATAAGTCTGAACTTGTTTTAACTTAGCAGGTGCTTCTTTTCAATGATGATTGGAATAATCTCCATCCCCCTCCCCATTCTTTCTTTCTCCATGAAATTAAAGATAGGCAAGTAAGTGTGCTTTAATGGTTGTCCAATACTTGCAGAGAAAACCTCTTTGAAGAAATGTTGAAGGAACCTGATGAAATAAGTGCCAAGAGAAAACGTATCAGAGAAACACTCCGTGTTTTGCAGCAGGCATACAGGGTTGGTGTTTTCCACTTCTTAAAAGCTCATCATGGATATTTACAGCATAATGCATTACCAAGCTTACTGCTGATTATTTGTTTTCTTGACCAGACATTGGATGAAATACCACTTGAAGCGGAATCTGTTGAGAAGGGCTATACACTGGAGAATGATACAACAGGTCTTCCAAAGGTCCATGGGCTTCCATCGTCTTTCTATGGAGGCAATGATTTTAGCTCGCCATATGCAGCTTCCCCAAAAAACCCACGATCCAGGAAATCATCTCACTCAGGGGAGCAGCCATCGTTTTTTCCAAATTCTGATGCCAATGGATTGGGTTCGTACCCAGTAGTTGGAGCATGAGCACTTCTCATCTGCACTAGAGTTTTAGCATATAGGTAGCATGCCAAGGTGCACGTTCTGTTAGTTTGGCCCCTGCATCTATTACCCGTACATCTATTTTCTAATTATATTCTTTTTATCGTTGGCCCAATGTCAACGATAGCAGCATCTTAGAAGTTCTGCATCATGTGTATATATCCCATTCATTTTTGTCATCAGTATAGTTCTCTATACGGTATCCAAGAGAGAACCTACCTATCTGCTTGCCTGAGTCATGATATGAAGCCATGTAGTTGGGTGGGGTCGTCGCCTGGAGTGCACCCCATATTTGGTAAGCTGGACGATTGTCAAGTTTTCCTACTTACCTAGTTCATCAGATACTGGGAATTATGGCAGCTGCACTCATCACTTCTTTCAATGTTTTGTTGCAACTGAAAAAATTTGTTCATTCTGCCAACTGGATATTTATTTGCTCGCAAGTCCAGTTGACATTTATTTTTGTAATCTGGAGTTAATGTTTTTACAGAGAAAATCTTTCACAGATATTAATGCAACTTTTTGGTCAGTGAACTGCTTGCGGTCTAGAGCTTGTTGATCCATATTCAGTATGCATTCTTGATAATCGTTGATTTGAGATTACTGATAGTCCGACTGGTAGGTTTGTACTAATCCAACAACGATTGTGCTTTGTAATTCAAGCTTACAAATTTTTGAGCATTTAGCTATCGCAAAAGATTTTAACATGACTTGGATCTCTATGGACTACAATGGAAAATCCACCATGACTTTAAATTATGTGTTTATAGTGTTTCAACAAATATCAATCCTAATGTTAATGGAGAAAATTGAATTTGGGTAGGATCCCAACCACTATGGTCTTTGGCCCGGTTGGCGGTAGTAGCTCTACCCAAAGCAGGATAAACCTACATATCCTCACCCTTATCCTGCTTCCAGCTGTTTTTTTTTCTTTCAACTCTTCCTGCTATTCCCATGGTACTTTCTGAACTGAGTAGATTTTTTTTTATCGTTCCTCAACGAGTTCGTTTTTTTTTTTAATATAAATCTTTTAATTTTAATTATTTATGAGCATAAAGATATGAGCTAGATAAAATACTAACCCTCCTTAGATACTCCTTAGATACAGAGACATTTAGGTCATACCGAGTTTTTAACTATCTAGTTTAAGCTTCAAGTTATATGCGTTGTCAAATAATTATTACGAACTAAACGCCATCAAGATTTGCTTTAAGTCGTTGCGTTGTCAAGCTGTTCCTTCAAATTAATCGCATTGTCAAGCCATCAACTAAATTGAGGAAAATCATCAAAATAATAAATAATTTTCTCACAGTATTATTAAATATTATTTAAGGTTGGAGTTAAACTCATAACCTCTCTAATCATATAGAAGATAACCTACCAATTATATTAGAGTTGGTTGGTCCTGACTTTGGTGCAGCAGATCCCTGTTTTTACTTCCACGAGGGATTCTATGCATCCTAAGTTGTATGTATTTATTAGATCCGTTATTGTGATAGGCTACTACATACCGGAGTTTCTACATCCGGAGTAGTAGTAGATCTGCCGCCTTGCACCTCCACTCCCGGATCTGAAAACAAACGACTTCGCCTTCCTCCTCCTCCTCCTCCTCCCCTCAGATCCTTATCCCGTTACAGAGAAGAAGAAGAAGAAGAAGAAGAAGAAGAAGAAGAAGAAGAAGAAGAGAGAGGCCGAAACCCTCTAACCGGAATTATACCATGGCAGAGCTTGCCGCCACTCCCCCGCGTCCTCCGGCCACGGACCTCTTCGGCGAACCGATCGAATCCCACCCTCCCTGGTTCAAGCCCGACTCATTCCTCCGCCCCGACTTCGATCCGGAGTCCTACATCGCCGAGCTCCGCTCCTTCGTCCCCCTCGAGAGCCTCGCCACTGAGCTCCGGTCTCACGTTGCCGCCCTCCAAGCCGAGCTCGTCGACCTCATCAACCGCGACTACGCCGACTTCGTGAGCCTCAGCACACGCCTCGTCGACGTCGACGCCGCCGCCGCACGCATGCGGGCCCCGCTCGCCGAGTTCCGCGAAAAGGTCGCCGCCTTCCGCGCGGCAGTTGACACCGCACTCGCCGCCCTCCGCGTTGGGCTTCGGCAGCGAGCCGAGGCATCTGCGGCACGGGAGATCCTCGAGTTGCTGCTCGATACATTTCACGTCGTTTCTAAGGTTCCCGATCTCTTCTATCTAATTGGTTACAATTGAATAAATTTCTGGATCTGGGCGTGATTTCATCTAAAGTTTGGATCTGGATATATTTGAAGATAGGAGAGACAAGTGAAAGTTTGATAATGTTGTCTGCTAATTCTATATTTAGTTTCTCTCTCTCTTTTTTTTGAATGTCAGATCCGTAGGAAATGCTAATTGTCCGAAGGGTTTTATTCTCTTTACCCAGATTGAGAAACTCATCAAGGAATTATCTACTACACCTTGCGATTTTGCCAACACAGATGTTGGTTCGACAGAGAAAGGCTTAAGCAATGAAGTATCCGTTCAGCATGTGGAAAATGGGACAAATCTGAGGGAAACTCAGAGCATTCTGCTGGAAAGAATTGCGAGCGAGATGAATCGGCTAAAGTTCTACATCAGTCATGCACAGGTCCATCTCATTCTCTAGATTGCTTTTGTACTTCTAGACGCATTCATCTATTTTTATCCTTACAATTTTATTGGAGATGTGCTCTTCCATAGGAATAAAGATGGTGGTTTGTGTTGCTTATGATATGGAACATACTTAGAAGAATTTATTTATAAGAGGAAGGAAGCAGACCAAAATGAGCAATATAGACTTTGGAGGTCCACTTTATTTGCCTATGCTCAATCTTCTGATACTTTAGTATAAAATAATGCATTTCCAGTTTTTAGATTTATAGGAAAATTTATTTAGTAGTCATAGAAAATCATCCCACTCTTACCTTATACATTTGCAAATTCATGCATCTGCCATTTAATAGATGAAATATATAGAGATATAGCTGCTTTGACAATGAAAGAACAACTGTTGAGTTTCTTTCCCAACTAGTGTTTGCTAGCAGAATCTTTCTGGTCAATGTATAAACTATCTATTTAGCAGTTAGCACAGATATCTATGTTACTCTTTCAAAAATAGCTCAAATATAGAGACTGATTAGTTAAGATTTCAGCATTATACATCTTCCATGCAAACATACATAGGACTATAACGAATAATTGTGTATGTTGTTAATGCACGGCTGTAAGTTAGATATTACCTCTGCATAATTTATGCAATGTTTTTAATCTTGTTTCTTCTCTTAATCTGGATGATTAAATGGATAAGGCTTTGGGCACATTAATTGGAATTAGTTAGTCCTTTGAGGTTAATGAATATTTCTCTAGTCTTTTCTCTACAAAACCCCAACTCTGTGCTTCTCGACCAAGTTAATAGAACTATATTGCTACTAGGTCTCTTTCAGTGTTTCATGTCCTCAACTTAAGGAATCATCCTTAGCATTTTGCGCATCTATGTTATTCTCTAACAATCCTTGCATTATATTTTTGTGAAGTTTTCTACTCTTCTATATGCTGATACACTTCAGCATTTTATGAAAACTTATGCTTCTAAGTCTGCCCTCCATTATGGCAGTACAGAACCTACCTTTCATTGAGAACATGGAGAAGAGGATACAAGGTGCTGCATTATTACTGGATACTAGCTTAGGGCATTGTTTTGTCGATGGCCTAGAGCATCATGATGCAAATGCAATATTCAATTGTTTACGTGCATATGCTGCTATCTATAACACCTCAGCAGCTGAGGAACTTTTTCGTACAACTGTCGTGGCTCCCTTGATTCAGAAAATTATTCCTCATAGCCGGTCACACGAGGTTGTTGGGGTTTCTTCTGATGAACTTGAGGATGATTATCGAAAAATAATGCAATGCATAGAGATGGATTGCAAATTTTTGTTGGAAATATCTTCATCAGGTATAACACTACCTTCATCACCTTTTGCTACACTGTTTTCTTAGGGTCTGGCTTTCTATCCTCTTCATACATTGTCAGCTTTTAAGGTTATACATTCACTTTCTAGTGTGCTGTTTCATGTGTCAGCTAATCCAGTGTTCACTCTTTTCAGCAAATTCAGGATTACATGTTTTTGATTTCCTGGCTAATTCAATTCTTAAGGAGGTCCTGCTTGCGATTCAAAAGGGAAAACCAGGAGCATTTTCTCCTGGAAAACCTACTGAGTTCCTAAAGAATTACAAATCAAGCCTTGCCTTTCTTGCCTTTCTGGAAGGTACTGCCTGCATGTAGATTTCATTCCTACAGCATGTTCTCATCTTCTTGATGTCGATAGTCTTCTTTTTTCTGAATGCGAGTTCGAACAGATTCATTAGGCTATACTTTCATGAGAAATCCCTTTGGCTGATGTGCTCTTGTCTGCTTAGTAGCTCATTATTCAGATAGTAATATACTGTTCCATCTTCCTTTTTTGACTTGCAGAACTAAATTTGAATGCTACACTTGCAACTAGTTCTCCCTCTCTAAGTAGAACATTTTTAATTTAGGTATATGCAGGTGTAGATATATAACTTCTGATGCTGGCTTTAGAATCAGATTTATCAAAGAAAGAGTGTAATCATAGGCTATCTACTCAATACAGATCTTTATTTTTACTTCAAAATATTGAGTTTCAGCCTCAGTTTTGTGATTGAAATCTTATCTGATTATAACATCTGTTTAATTGCCAAGGTTTCTGTCCATCTAAATCTGCTGTAACTAGATTTCGATCTGAGGCTATCTACACAGAATTTATGCGACAATGGAATGTTGGAGTCTACTTCTCCCTGAGGTAATTTACATAATTGTTAGTGACCTGTCATAGCCGGTTTAGCTTTGGAAGTCTTATGAAAATGCAATTGTGGTTCAATTGCAATCAGATTTCAGGAAATTGCTGGTGGTCTAGATTCTGCTCTTGCAAATACCATTACCCCTAAAGAAGTGCATGACAATCAAGGGAAACCCCAGACTGCCATACTGAAACAAAGTATTAAGCTCCTGGATAGCTTGCGAACCTGCTGGAGTGATGACGTTCTTGTTTTTTCTCACTGTGATAAGTTCCTTCGGTTGTCTCTGCAGCTTATTTCAAGGTCAATCTAGTTAGAAGCCTAGAATGTCCTCTTTTTTTTGCATTTCTTGATTTCTGTATTCATTGGCATATCATTTTCTGATGCACTTGGGATGTGAAAACAGGTACTCAACTTGGCTTTCTTCTGGTCTGGCTGCTCGCAAAGCTCGTGGTGGGAGCTCGAACCTTAGTCCAGATGCTGAATGGGCTATATCTGTACCTGTAGAAGATTTTATCTATGTATTCTGCGCTACTTACCAATTCAATTATATACTACATCTTATTTATGTCGTTTTCAGTCATTATATTTATTAAGATCCAGCACAAAGAATGTTTTCACTTTTCACAGTTATGGTATCAGTGGTGGATCTTATACTTAATTGTACTTATGCTGTTCATATATTCACAGGTGATGCATGATGTTGGTATTGTGGTTAATGAGCTTTCTGGTGACTACCTTGGACATGTATGTAAACTACTTGACTCATGCTCAGTTGAAGTACTTGATCTTGTGAAAAAAAGCATTCTGCAAACTGGAAAATCTTTAGAGGAGTTGTTGCCTGCTATACTGGACGTGATGATTGAGGCCATAGTTGAAAAGTCTGTTGAGGTAAGTCATATGGGAAGAAAGGGTATCTTACTATTATTACATATTAGCATGCTTGTTGTTTTTGTTATTATTATTTGGTTTTCTATGGACTGGAAATGGGAGGTGGTAATGGCAGCAGTGTTCTTTTTCTCTTTGACGACATGGTGGTTTTGGGTAGGTTTGAGGTGGCTGAGTTGGGTTGAGTATGATTAGGGGAGGGGTTGGGAGGGCCAGGAGGTTGTAGATTGTTCGCTCTTGATAGTAATTCTTTTTCCTGTTCTCTTTAATTGAATCTTCAGCATATCTCTCATCGCTGGTTATGATTTATGAGCATGCCATTTGTCGTAAGTCGTAATGCATAACTAACTAGTGAAAGTTGGTAGAGCTTGAGGAAATCTATGAATAAGTTAATGCTTTGATAGATTATAGATGTAAAGGAAAGAAACTTCGTTCCTTTTGTTTGTAATTAAATGACAGTTTATGATTTTCTCCACAACTTGCTTTCAGCGTTTCATAATTGCATTGCCTAATGTTATTCACAGTTATACATCTTTTCTTTGTGGATGTGTAATATACTGAAAATGTCAAATAGATGTTCTTGCGGATTAACAGTTTTCTAGCAATGCCTGTGAACACCCACTGAGATAATTGTCTAATCACTTCTATTTAATTACAGGACTTAAGGCAGCTGAAAGGAATAACAGCAACATATAGGATGACTAACAAGCTTCCTGTAAGGCATTCACCCTACGTGTCGGGGATTCTGCGACCACTGAAGGTGAATTGTCATCCTTTCTGTACATTTATGTTACAATTTCTTGCCCTTTGACTGTCTTTGACATATAATTCCTTGAACTAAAATTTTCTGATTGAAGGTTACCTTAAGATTTTGATAGTATTCTATTTTTTGTACTGTTTGCAAATGAATTCATCTATATATGCAAGGACTTCGTATTCTCTCTGTCGGTCTGGAACAAGTAATTTTCTTTTTCTTTGAGAAGGAAAAGTTAATGCAAATTCTGATATCAGGATGTTAATGAATACTTTGTCGAAAGGTCAAATGGGTATTCTGTCAATTGTCATTTTAGTAAGTTCATTTTTTTAAAGATGATCATATCACTGCTTTCACAGTTTTGGTTCCAATTGTTGAATAATGATGGGAATTTAGTGATAGTGCAACTTTGATCATTAAGCTTTGCTCTCTTGAATCCAGACAGGAACCTGCTCTGAAACTCGTTATGTTAGTTGACAGGTTGCTGTACCTTATGCCGGCAGTTTAACAGTTTGCAGCCTAGTAGCAGATGTTCGGAATTCCATTAGTTTGGGATAGAGTCTAGAGTGTGGACGATTCTAACTTGTGATATAGGAATTAGGGTCTGTTCATTCTTGAAGCTGAAAGAACAGAATGGAATTCAGAATGAAAGAAAATTAAATGCTGCATAATATAGTGACTTTTGAAGGATGCATATACTTTTTTGCAAGGAGAAACTTATGTTGCTCAAATAATACTTTTCAAAATATGCCTTCTCATTTCTTTGTGATTTACAGCCATTGTTCTTTTGCTTCAAACCTGTGTAGTGGAATGTAATGCAAACAATGTAACAGCTACTTAATATCAAATTGACTCCGTATACTTGTCATGATTATATAGTTATTTCTTGATGGAGAACGTGTTTCATATCTATCAAAAGATGCTACAAACGAGCTCCTCCGAGGTTCTACAGAAAGAATTACCAGCCGTTACTATGAATTGGCAGCAGATCTTGTCAATGTGGTAAGTTAGAAGTCCCTTCTGGCTATTGGATTTTTTTTGCAATAGTAACTCCTTACATGAACTGATCTATCTTTGAGTGCTTTCATTATAGGCAAGGAAAACAGAGTCTTCATTGCTAAGGTTAAGGCAAGGTGCACAACGGCGAGTAGGAGCAAGCTCTGATGCCTCAGACAACAATATCTCTGACACTGAGAAGATCTGTATGCAGTTATTTCTTGACATTCAGGTACTCTTAATCTATAAATCATAGAGCTTTTGGTTGAGAGTCACACTGAAAAACGATGGCAGATCAAAGTTGTGTTCATGTAAATTAAAGAATCACTGAAAGATGCTGTTTTCCCCTTAATCTTAATCAAAGAATGTATAGTTTATACTTAATACAGGTAAGTAGTAACTGGACTGGGATCAGCTTGATCAACCGAATCATTAACATATCAAGCCATATCTTTCACCATTTTTCTGTTCTTTTTTGTTTCTTTTGGAGTTTTCATGTTCTTTACTAGAAAATGCACATTTTAAAGTGGTGCTCTGGCTGTGCAAAAGTTCCTTTTGTTTGACAGTGAGAAGGAATGACTTCCAAATTGTGCTCTGTGAAATCTTGAACCATCATGTTGTTA
The DNA here is from genome assembly GCF_019914945.1 of Typha latifolia. NCBI lineage: Eukaryota > Viridiplantae > Streptophyta > Magnoliopsida > Poales > Typhaceae > Typha > Typha latifolia. The sequence continues at coordinate 609,076 of NC_133094.1, forward strand.
GATAGGTATTTCTATGTTTGTTTGGATAGGCTGAAATCTTCTTTTGGAACTTATCAATAGGTATTTCGTTTGTAATGTGGAACAAACTTAGTGGTTTAACCTTGGTATTATATAATACTTTCTATCTTATGACAGGAATATGGGCGCCATCTTGCTGCATTTGGTATCAAAGCTGCTGATATTCCATCCTATCGTTCCTTGTGGCAGTGTGTTGCTCCGGAAGACAAGCAAGCAAACATTGTTTTCTAAAGTAACTACATCAGATCATATGCTAACCGGTACTGCTGCTTCCCTTTTTTCTGTTCTCACTTTTTGATAGTCTGTTGCACTGCTCATGCAGGCCCCCATTGTACAAGTACCACACAGGTGGAAAAAAAAATACCAAGTACCTTATGAATTGCTATAGATTTTTTTTTTCTTTTGTTGAGAGGGATAGCTGGATAGGGCATTTTCCACTGAAGAAGAGGATCTACAGAGCCCACATATCTTAGTTATTAGGAGATCACCTATGAGTGAAAGTTCACCTCAACTGTCCAGTTGATTCTCTTTCTGATGAAAATTACTCTCCTGGACAGACCAGTAAGCCGGCTGAGAGTAGATATAGTGGTTCTGTTCAGCTAAGCCAGATTGGATGGTTGGATTGTGATTGTGTAAATTTCATCCTTTATCGGGGAGACTTCAAATTAACATTATAAATCATGAGAATACAGCATCAGATTCTTCACTTCGCTTATGAAACTTCTTTACCATGCTCATTGAACGAGGAGTGATTATTACAGCGCATTTATACTTTTTGCTGTATCCTATACTATAAGTTGTCATATATTGTTTGTTTAAGCCTAAACTTTTGCTTCTTGGATTGAGGAACAAAAATAAAATTGTATGGCGGCATAATTGCAGGTCTATACATGATAATTGATACCCATCTCTAGTCGCAGTTTACCTTTCTTTTTGGATTTGAGAACCGACAAATCTTTGGTAGCAGCAAATCTCTGGTAATAATCAGGAAGAATTGGAGAGTTGGCTTCTATCTTATTCTTCTAGATTGATGAGCAATCACGTCAAAGAGAAGTAATCCACCGACTCTCATCACCAAACTTTCTTTGTCTAACATACTTAACACCTGATAGTAATTAACCCTGAGGTTTGTAACATCCTTCGATCTGACATTCTCCATAATGTAATCTCAGCAGTAATGCTCCTCCTCCTTTGAATAATAATAAAAACGAGACATGATAAGTCGTGTCCGTGAAGTAAATAGCAACATTCCACGTGAGAGTTGACACCTTGATTGAAGTGATGATGTGTATCATTTGAACATGCAATTCTCAAGGAAACTGGGGGGAAGAAAAAAAAATCAAACAAGCCAACTCACAATTTGTTTCTATTTTCAATTTTCCACAAGAGACTTTTTGTCTGAGCGAATAATATGAGGGTGGCCTCATGAAAATTAAATATAGGAATAGTGAGAGCGATGTGCATATTTATGTGAACAGTAGTACCGTCGTCAATTACAATATGACTTGCATTTATGCTGTGTCAAAATTCGCCGTCAACCCCAGGAGCAGTGGAAACATAAGAATTTGACAGCAACAGTGGCTACAGCCGCCATTAGTCTTCAATATTTTGTTCAAAGTTAGAGCCTTTTACAACTTAATTATATATAAATCGTGTCTACTCTAATAACAAAACATGCATCGAAAAATGTAGTCACTTAGTTTCCACAAGCTCGATAATTAAATCATAAAAGCCCTTTCAAAGTTGCTTCGATTTAATTATTTTGTTTAAAATTTTGAAACTACAACATAGACTGCTTACCCCATTTTTGTGGTCATTGTTACATGAAAAATGAGATAATAAAAAGATAATTCTACATATGATTTTTGGTACTATGAAAGTTAATAATAATTGCATTCCTCAACCTACATGGGTTTCATACTCAACTAGTGGTGGAGAAAAATTAAAAAGGAAAGTGGAAATGGTCGAAATTCTAAAAGACCAAATGTCACAACCATCTCTTTCTTATCCCACCCCCCCTATCCTTTTATAGGCACCAAATCTTGAAAAAGATGCAGTGGATCTTCAACATTTCACATAAATTAAAATTGGCCTGCCAAAGAAAGACAATAAATTTTTGTTACCTTGCAGTTATATTATTAAGCATAAGTTACACTATAAATTATTCTTCATATTATAGTATAAAATAATAAATTAATGCTTTAGGTTAGGGGATAGCTAAAAAGGAAAAATTAAGAAGTAAATTGCAAGGGTAAATCGGTAATCGTGTCCAAGAAGTTGGCAGTCTTTCGTCTCATATGGCCATTTGTGGCTCTTATTAAATTTCGCTTCCTCTCTCTCTCTCTCTCTCCTCTCTCTCTCTCTCTCAGAGAAGTGAGAAGCAAAGGAGGAGGAAGAAAGATTTCTTCTCTCTCGTAGAAGCAAAAGAAGAAAGGGAAGTAGATAAGAGAGGAAGAAGGTGACGAGGGAGACGAATGGCTTCGAGATTGGCGTTGCGGCCGGAGTCGTTCCTCTTCTTTTCTACTCCGCGGATCAATAAGAGGAGTGCTGGATCTCCCAGGGTGTTCATGGCCTCCACCATTGGCTCTTCGTCGACAAAGTTAGACGCTTTATCTCTTGTTATCTCTTTCTTGAACTTATTTGGTTCCATTTGGTGCTTTTGGATGGATAAATGATGTCAGTCGGTGCCTTTTTCGTGAACCTGGTAGTAGCCTCTTATCCTTAAATTGGTAAATTTTGGCGTCTTTGATTTCTCAGGCCCTTCTTCTCTTGAATTCGTAATTTGGGATTTGGGTTTCTTTTATTGCGTTCTTTTCTGTTTGGAATCGGTAAAAAATTGGCCTCCTCCATTGGTGTTGTCAAGAAGATTTTTTTTTTGTGAAGGATTGTGTACAGGGCTTAAGAGTGTCTTCTTTTTCCCTCAGCTACAATTTCAAAGATTTCGGATCGTTTTGTTAGTGCCATTGGTTGAATTGTTCTCTTATTGCTGATGCAGTTTTTGGTTTCTATTTTTGTGTTAAACTGCAATTTTTCTTTTGGATATTTACGTTTTTTTTTGTTAATATTGGATTACCGTATATATAAAAGAGGCTTAGTTTATGTTGATATACTGCCAATTGGGATTCTTTATGTGCTTATTATGTTGGTTTAAGATTATTCGAGGTATTGTGAACTCAACAGTTTCAATAATATTTTTATATCGGTTCATCTTGGTCTTGCCCCTGGTCTAGAACAATCCTGAGCGGTTCCTTAAGCAATTAATCTTATTTAATGATCAGTTGACATATTGTTCAAACTAGTTGCTCCTTTTGTCATGGTTGGCTTAATGCATGTGTGTCCTTTTCACTCAAGGGAGGCTGTCTGCTCTGATGTCTGACTGCTTATATTTTACTATGTATCAAGTGGTTCGATTGTTTAAATTATTCATTGACAATTATGCAAATTAAGAAAAGATATGTACAATTTATCTACAACTAGATACAACTTGCACTAATCAGCATCATCACAAAGTTCTGTATCCATATCATTTGTGGTATTTTATGCAATTGAGTAATTTGTTCAATTGTTTCTCTTGATGATTGTGACTATATAGACTTGATCTATTCATTTACAGCACAAGCATTATTAATTATAGTTAAAGTTGGTACAAAGGCAATTTGCTAGTTGCATCATTGCATGCATGTCTATTGATGGTCATGGCTTCAAGGATTAAGTTTTTCTGGACTTGTAACATCGATGTTCTTGAACATTTAGTAACTATAAATGTTCTAAATGTATTCAATATTTTGCCCAGGCTTGAGACTCTTAAAAAGCCCTTCAGTCCCCGTGAGGTCCATGTTCAAGTCACTCATACCATGCCACCTCAGAAGATCGAAATTTTTAAGTCAATGGAGGACTGGGCAGAGGATAATATCTTGGTGCATCTGAAGCCTGTTGAAAAGTGTTGGCAGCCGCAGGATTTCCTTCCAGATCCTTCATCAGAAGGATTTCATGAAGAAGTGAAGGAACTGAGAGAACGTGCAAAGGAGATTCCTGATGATTATCTTGTTTGCTTAGTTGGAGATATGATCACTGAAGAAGCTCTTCCTACATATCAAACAATGCTGAACACCCTTGATGGCGTCCGAGATGAAACAGGTGCAAGCCCCACTTCTTGGGCTATCTGGACGAGGGCATGGACTGCTGAAGAGAATAGACATGGAGACCTTCTCAACAAGTATTTGTACCTTACTGGAAGAGTAGACATGAGGCAGATTGAGAAAACAATCCAATATTTGATTGGTTCTGGAATGGTAATGTTTCTTTTTGCACACACTGATACTTGTTAATTTTCTTTGTTTTAGCTTTTGTTTGCTGTTGACAATTACATTTTTTTCCAAGTAATGGTGCAATTTTTACCTGAGGTCAGGCCTTAAGTAAGATAAAAGAAAGAAATGCAGGCAACAAAACAGTACCTCTTTTGATCCAAAAGATACCCTAATTGATGAAGTTAATAAGTTAGTTCTGAAACTGAAATCTGGCCTCATAGGTAATGCTTAGATATTTAGGAAGCCTACAGGTGATAATGCCTAGTTGTATTGTTTGAACCTTTAATTTATTAGTTATTTTCTTATATCTTCTCCAGGACCCTAGAACAGAGAACAATCCCTACCTTGGGTTTATATACACCTCATTTCAAGAGCGGGCGACCTTTATTTCGCATGGGAACACTGCCAGGCTTGCAAAGGATCATGGAGACCTGAAACTGGCCCAAATATGTGGCATAATTGCCTCGGACGAGAAGCGACATGAAACTGCATATACTAAGATAGTAGAGAAGCTATTTGAGATAGACCCGGAAGGGACTGTGCTTGCCTTTGCTGACATGATGAGGAAGAAGATCTCGATGCCTGCTCATTTAATGTATGATGGACAAGATGATAATCTATTTGAGCACTTCTCTACAGTTGCCCAACGGATAGGTGTCTACACTGCCAAGGACTACGCCGATATCCTTGAATTCCTTGTTGGGAGGTGGAAAATTGCAGAGCTAACTGGTCTTTCTGGTGAAGGGAAGAAGGCCCAAGATTATGTATGCACTCTGGCTCCCAGGATCAGGAGGTTGGATGAGAGAGCTCAAGGGCGGGCTAAGCAAGCTGCCACCATACCATTCAGTTGGATATATGGAAGGGAAGTTCAACTTTGAGCATACCAAGGTGTAATTTTGGAGTGTAATAGCATAGTAATGGGTAGGCGAAAATTTTCCGGTGTCAATTTGCAGCTTCAGGTTGTAAGAAACTACCATGCTTTCCTCTCTTCTTTACCTCCTGTTTGTTTTGTTATGAATGGGTGATCTTCAGGGAGGTACAAACTCAGGCTCTATATGTTTAATATCTTGTGAACGATGGTGATTGAAAGCTTCATGTTTTGTCGTTTCTTGTTAGTGTTCGAGTACTATTCTCACAAAACATGATGCAGATATACTCTTCAGATAATTCATTTTATTTTTTATTTTCTTAGCTTGCTGCTCACTCTCTTCAAGTCCCATAATTTAGAAGATTGAGAAAGTAGAGGGTTGATTTGACCAGCCATTACCTCAGGCTAGTTTATGAGGGCATTAGTTCTTGATGTAGACCGAGGAGAGGGTGTCACTTATTTCTGCAATTAGGCTTTGTCACTGTAATCTTGTTCAGGGGGTGAATCTGAGTAAGCAGAGTTAACATTACACTTCCTTGACATTGTATTGGTTAAGCCTGGTCTACCAGGTTATGTGATTTTCATTTGATATTTCTGGAATGCAATTGTGTTGGCTAAAGTAGCTTTCTTATTCTATCTTTACTCTTCTTATATGCCATTGAAATCATTATTAGTTAGTCTTAGTTCTTACCTATTTGATTTCATATACTTAGTCTCAGACCTACTTCTAACAATTTACTCAATTTACTCGAACTACTCAATTAGATAAAATGGCCTAGCCATACCACTTGCCAATAGAGGAGCAGATTTGATATTTATATCCCAACACTCTAAGGTTGTGAATTTGCGTAAGCTGGCGAGCTGCTTCTTCTTCTTCATCTTCTTTTTTTCCTTTTTAAACAGATAGGCCTAATGGTATGTGAACTCATAACCTCACATTAATCACCATGCTCCGTAGAAGATTAAGCTGATAAACGATTATGGATTGGTCTGTTACATTCCAAAACTAACTGCATACTTAAAAACTTTGGAAGATGACATTCAGTACATTGACGTTTCTGTATCCACAGATAGACATAGGGTTCTGACCTTTCTAATTTTCTTTTGTATAAGTGAAACTTTATCAATGTATATATGCTGCTGACCTAGTGGCTGATAGTAATTGAAAATGTCTCCCTGCTGAGTTGCTCAATACCAAAAGCAACTTCTATTGTGATCCTTCTTTTTTTCCTTTGTTTACTTGCCTTTTGTCTAGTATACTGAATACTGAGTTCAGATGCACCATCCCTGTTGCTTTCAACAAAGACAAAGATGTAGATGTGGCCAAACAGGGACCATCATTAGTGCTCAAAGCTTGTTGATAACCATATTTCCACTTATGTTACAAGTTTTGTTATGTTAAACAAGCAGCTCAGACCACTAAGCATACCAATGTATAGGATTACTTCTCCTAATCAGCTTGCCTTTAAGTTGATGGTAAGACGTCGCAGTTGGTGATTGTTGACATAGATGATGATGATGATGCTGAGTTGGGGCTGCCTCATGAGGAGTCTTATACACACTTGTTTACTAATATCCTATGTATGTGCTGAAGTTGTATGAGAATTTTCTAGAGTTTCGAGGGGTTTTTATTTTCCTGCTCTTTTTCTGGTTGACATTAGATCTGTTATCCTACAGTGCCCTGTTTGAGTAGTTTTCATATAAAATTGAAGTTATTTTAATTTGTTGAAACTGGTATGTGTCTCTTCTGCCTGATTTCACTCTTTTTTAATGTTTCTCAGCAAATGGTATCAGCTACCAAGAATAGATGCATACCGTTGGCTTTAGATTTGATAGTTACTGTCCTAAACACTTCAGCACCGTGTTTCATTCAGCATTCTCTGTGGAAGATGCTAGAAGCATTAATCCCTGTTTAATGGAATAATGACATGAAAGCAGATGCAAAAAGTTTCAAAGCAATAGGATTTAGTGAGGAGGAGGTGATTGGCCACAACCTACCTGACATAAAGATTTTGTTGGAAAGGAAGAGCAAGTTGAGAAGCAAGAGACAAGATCTGAAGAGAAAAGAACATTGTTTTCAGGCCAAACAAAGAAAGGGCAGCCACAAGTCTCAAGCTCAGAACTTATGTTAGCATGCTACAATGGAATGGAACTCTATTCCTTGATCCATTAAAAGGAATTGCAAGGAATATTTGGGTAGGGCCTTTCTATTATCGCATATAATTATTTTTATGTAACTCGGTCCGAGAAAATCGCATCAAAGAATATTTTCAAGCGTGAAAGGATTCATTTTAGATTAATGTTCTAGAACATTTTTTTTGTTTTTGTAATTGATTAGCACGACTTTACTCATTCGATTACCACTTATGAATTTGTACCGAATTAGAAGGAGTAAAATCTCTCTTAAGAAAAGAAGAAGAAGAAGAAGAAGAATAAGAGCTAAATTCAGCTAAGTAAATTACTTTCAAGCTATATTGGCATTGGATAGAAGTGCTTAAAGTTAAGAAAATACTACAGCGATTCTTGAGGATCAGAAAGAAAGAAAGAAAAAAAAAATCAAATGGTAAACTTATCAAGTATGGCATAATCTGTTGTCAAAACTGTTGCTTGGAGAAGAAATTAATGCCAAGTAACTGATCGAATTGAAGCAAAACTGAGAGAGATAAAGTTGAACGACCTCAGATTTATAAGGCTAATCATGATTGTTTCAATGAACTACCTTTTAGTTCTTACAATTATGGAAGATGTAAAGAAAAAGGATTTGAGGCAAAGCAAGAAATATTTTTCCTGTTTTATTAAATTTTACTAATTAAAAGCAATAGCAGACCAACAGAATTTCTACTGACATAAGCATATCCAAGGAGAGTAGAAACACAATAGCCAAGATTACCTTCAAATGAAATTATCTATTGAATTTAATTTGGAGTACAAATAAGAAAGTCAAAGCATTGTAGACTTTAATGCATGTAGAGATGGTTAACATTAGCCTTTTCTTTAGTGAAAAAGGAAGTTAGTTGGTCATGAACAACATGTTGAGTTATATAACTAAAAGTTAAAACAAAAGATTAAAAGGAGATAGAAATGAGCTATGAATCAAATTTGAAACAATTCAATTACAGCAAGGTTCCCATCAAAAGGTAAAGCATAAGTTCCATATTCTCTCACCCCAAGTGCTCTTCCCTACATCATTAATCACTCTCAGAATAACATAACCCTAACAATAATTTAACACACCCCATTATGCAACATGCATGGATGCATGGAATAACCACTGCACCTCATTCCATATTCTTAGCCTTCACCACAAGTCTCCCTCTCCTCCTCCCTCTTTCTCCTTCATCACCATGCACTTCCATCCTCCCTCCCTCCCTCCTCCAAGAAGCCCTAACCCTCTCCTCTCTCTCTCTCTCTCTCTCTCTCTCTCTCTCTCTCTCTCTCTCTCTCTCTCTCTATCCACTGTTGCACAAGTACATCCACAGCATTAGAATCCAATCCAACCCCACATATTATTCTACTTCCTTTTCACTCTCTCTCTCTCTCTCTCTCTCTCTCTCTCTCCTCCTATATATATACATAATGACACTCATTGTTTCACAACCATAACAACAAACACTTCTTAGTAGTGTACATTGCAAAAGAGAATAAGAATGATAGGGTGGGTGGATATATACAAGGTGGTGGTGGCCATGGCGCCGCTTTACGTCGCTCTCGGGCTCGGGTACGGCTCGGTGCGGTGGTGGAAGATCTTCACGCCGGAGCAATGCGACGCGATCAACCGTTTCGTCGCCTACTTCGCTCTCCCATTTTTCACGTTCGAGTTCACCCTCCACACCGACCCGTTCACGATGAACTACCAGGTGATCGCCGCCGACGCCGTCTCGAAGATGATCATAGTTTTAGTTTTAGCGGCGTGGGCGAAGTGCAGCAGTAAAGGGAGCTACGGCTGGTCCATCACTAGCTTTTCACTCGTCACGCTGACGAACTCGCTGGTGGTCGGGGTGCCGCTGGTGAGTGCGATGTACGGGCGGTGGGCGCAGGATTTGGTGGTGCAGCTCTCGGTGGTGCAAGCCATCGTGTGGCTGACGCTGCTGTTGTTCGTGCTCGAGCTGAGAAAGGCGAGGTGTGATGGAGTTGAGTTAGAGTCCGAGTCGACGGCGGCGGGGAAAGACGTCGAGGGCGACGTGGAGGTGGTCGTGAGCCGGCGGCCTTCGTTCTGGGAGTTGATGAAGGTCGTCTGGCTGAAGCTCGCGCTTAATCCGAATTCGTATGCCAGCATTGTGGGGATTACGTGGGCCTTAGTTGCAAATAGGTATCCTAAAAAATTCTAGTGAAATTTATAAACAAGTACTCTACTTTTATATTTATTATATTTTAGAAAAAAAAAACTGTAAAAATATCCATTCTATTTGCATATATACGTATAACCTTTGTCAAACTATCTTACTGATAATTAATCTAATCCATAGGTGGCATTTTGAAATGCCAAGCATCATGGAGGGCTCAGTGTTGATCATGTCCAAGGCTGGGACAGGGATGGCTATGTTTAGCATGGGTAGGTACATACATACATGCATACATACAAATTCTTCTCGACTTCCATCATCAAATTATATTAATTAAAATTTTGAGCCCTACTTATAGTTACTACTTTCTATGTTGTTCATGGTGTATAGGCCTATTCATGGCACAGCAAAAGAAGATCATCGCCTGCGGCCCAAGCTTGACAGTGTTAGGCATGGCATTAAGATTCATAGCCGGCCCAGTGGCCACCGCGATCGGCGCCATCGCCGTCGGTCTTCGCGGCGATGCTCTTCATCTCATGATCATACAGGTGCATAGCATAGTTAAAAATTTACTTCATATGTTTGAGATTTGTTACTTTGTTTATTAAATTTTTAACTATGTTGAATATATTGCAGGCTGGAGTACCTCAATCTATCACCTCGTTCATCTTTGCTAGGGAGTATGGATTGCATGCTGATGTGCTTAGCACTGCGTAAGTTTGCTTTAATGGATCAGAGGATTTTTTTTTTCAATCTTTATCTTTAAGGGTCTAATTATCTTAATCTGGGACTCAAGTTTTGCTGGTTAATTTTTGCAGGGTCATCTTTGGAATGCTTGTTTCCTTGCCAGTGTTAGTTGCATATTATGTAATTTTAGGCTTCTTCTGAACATCAACATATGTACTAATTTTTTTTTTTCAATCTGGAACTTGTCCAATAGTTATATTGGCCTCTTCCAAGATATGATGTGACTGTAATGCTTGTTGCGGAAGTGCAATACTTTATTGCCTACTAGTGCAAGGTAAACTATAATCACAGCCCTTATTATGAAATGGAATAGGAAAAGGAATCTAAACTGAAGGACGTTCCACTTGGTTTCAAAAGATTGACCACTTAATTTCCCCAACTAATCTCCTAACTAGATATTGTAAAATTACCTCCTCATCTCTTGAAAACATAGAGTAGTTGAGAAATTAAATTTCTAAAGTGCCTTTACTTCTTCTCATCTCCATGTCCATGTCCATGTCCATCTCCACCTCCACCTCCATGTCCATGTCCATCTCCACCTCCATGTCCATGTCGTGTGGTTGCAAAATGCCAATGACTTAAATTTTTTGTCACGTACACATTGACTCAACGATACGTCGTCGATTGTTTGAAACCTCAGTAGCTATTGGAACGGAAACTTAGTCTACAATGCCGTTAATTTTCTTTGACGTGTAAGTTCTTGAAAAACATTCTGGTGGGGACAAAAAATAAAAAAATCCATAATGTAAGGGGTTTTCCGAAATTTTAAACAATCCTGGTAGAGTTAGAACCACAAAAGTCCATAACATAGGGGCTGTTTTGCAAATTTTTATTAATTCAACGATTCCAATTCCTGATAGGAGTCGTACAACGCTTGGACCGCTTGGTAACTATAGGAGATTTTTGCAAATTTCCTTCTTTTTTCTTTTTCCCCCTTACCGGGAGCAGAACGGACCGTAGACCGTAGTAGGAAGGAACAACTAACCACAAAAAATTCATAATGTAGAGGGCGTTTTTACAAATTTCCTTTTTCTTGTTTGACCGATAGTTAATCGGACAATGACCTGCCAAAAATTAACTCTACATGTCCGAACGAAGTTGGAGTTGCCTATCGATCGGTATATTTAGGTCCCGGCCAAACTATCATAATAGCATATATTACATTGTATGAAGAGATTGGTGAGGATGGCAGTGTGGGGGGTTATTTACAAGGGGTTGGTGTCCATGGCGCCGCTCTACGGCCCCCTCGCGCTCGGCTACGGCTCGGTGCGGTGGTGGAAGAAGTTCACACCCGAGCAGTGCGACGGGATCAGCCTCTTCGTCGTCTTCTTCTTGCTCCCCTTCTTCGCCTTCGACTTCACCATCCACACCAACCCCTTCGATATGAACTACCGCGTGATCGCCGCCGACGCCCTCTCGAAGTTGATCACAGTGCTAGCCTTGGCTGTTTGGGCCAAGTGCACCAGCAAAGGGAGCTCTCGCTGGTTCATCACTAGCTTCTCGCTCGCCACGCTCACCAGTCCGTTGGTCGTCGGCGTGCCGCTGGCGAACGCCATGTACGGGGGCTGGGCGCAGGATCTGGTGGTGCAGCTCTCGGTGGTGCAATCCGTTCTGTGGCTGCCGCTGTTGTTAATTATGTACGAGCTGATGCAGGCGTGGAGCAAGGGAGTTGATTCGGGCTCGGATTCGGAGTCGGCCGAGTCGACGGCGTCGTCGGAGATATCAACGGTGTCGACGGGGTCGTGGGAGTCGTGGCCGTCGTTGGGCCGGACTAGGTCGACGTCGTCCTCCTCGTCCTCGGACTCGACGGCAAAGGGGGAGGACGTCGTCATCGACATGGGAGGGATAGTCGTTAGCCGGTGCTCGTCGTCCTTGGAGTCGATGAAGGTCGTCTGTCTAAAGCTCGCGCTTAATCCGAATTTCTATGCCAGCATTGTAGGGATTACATGGGCGTTGGTTGCAAATAGGTAATCTTCAAACTTCTTAATCTGAACAATGCCAGACAAACTATGTATATGTCTATATATATACCCTCGTGAACTAACTCACTACTGATAATTAATCTAATCTATAGGTGGCATTTTGAAATGCCAACCATCATAGAGGGCTCAGTGTCGATCATGTCCAAGGCTGGGACAGCGGCTGCTATGTTTAGCATGGGTCAGTACGTGTGATTGATATTCTTCTTTGATCACTTCCATACATCATCAAATTATCTTTAAGTTTAGGCGTAGCTACTTATAAACTTGTGTGCTGTTCTTGGTGTAGGTCAATTCATGGCACTGCAAGATAAGATCATCACCTGCGGCCCGAGGTCCACCGTGATTGCCATGGTACTCAAATTCATCGTCGGCCCTGCGTTCACGGCGGTCGGTGCCGCCGCCGTCGGTCTTCGTGGCGACGTTCTCCGTGTGGTGATCCTACAGGTGATCATAAGTTCCATCTGCAATATTTAATTATCACAGTCCGTAGTTTAAAGTACATGGAGTTGAATTGAATGGTTCACAAATGAGGAAAGGGATTTATTAATTACCTTTACATTGTTAAATATTTTGCAGGCTGCACTACCTCAATCTATTACCTCATTTGTCTTAGCGAGGGACTATGGATTGCACGCTGATGTGCTTAGCACTGCGTAAGTTGATTTAATGGATCGCATAAAAAATATTATTATTATTATTATTATTTTGAATTCTTAATTTTTGAGACTCAAAAATTTGTTGGTTAATTATGCAGGGTCATTTTCGGGATGCTCGTTTCCTTGCCGGTGCTAGTGGCATATTTTGTAATTTTAGGCTTCTTATGAACACTGGCATATGTATTATTATCCCTATATTCTAGAACACCTCCAATATTCATATTGGCCTCTTCCAAGAGATGATGCGACTGTGTATTCCTTGATGCAGAAGTGCAATGAGTTTTACCTCATAAACAGATTGGATTTCTTGCTATTTAAATTTTAATCGGAGGCCACACTGTATTAATTCCAGGGTTGTATTGGATTCTATGTCCATTCAGATTGGATCAAGTTCAGGCTAACACCAACATGACTTACCTATTTAATAAATTCGTATATTAAATGCGAGAAGTTTATTTAATGGGTTATATTAAGAGCGGTGAAAAGTTAATCCGACACCATAATTTGACTTTTAAGTAGGTTTGAGTTTAGTCTAACTCGATTGTTAAATGGGATGTGTTTGTTTTATTACCTTAACTCGATCAATCCATTTATGATCGGCTAGTTCATTTATGACTTGTTTAACTCATTTATGACCCCCGCAATGTAAACTATAATAGAGGCCACGCCAAGGAGAAAAACCAGCTTGAACTTGAAGAGTGTTGAAAAGAGGACAATATATACCAAAAGTAAAAAATAATAATTCCAAAATATGCTTCATATTAATATGATTTATAGCTTCAAGTGGCAGAACTTGATATTATATCACTGATCCAAAAGAACCACCACTCCAACGAATGGAAGGAAGAGTGAGAAGTTTTACCAAGAGAGAAGATAACATGTACACTGACCGACCGACTGACTGACTGACTGACTGACTGACTGACTGACTGACTGACTGACTGACTGACTGACTGAGAACCATTTATAGAGAGAAACTAATAAATTTTCAAAATTGCATGACCTTTGTTACAAAACGTAATATACTTTTCTTTGATTTGAGAAAGGATGGGGGGGGGGCTATACAATTGCAGTTACTGCAAAACTTTTGTGGAACTTTTATGCTCACAAATGACTGTTCTGTTTGTTGATCCTGTAAAGCCAGTATCCTCGTTTTCCACTGAATTTATACGTGCCGCAGAGCTATCCCTCAAGTTGAATGTTCAGGTGCCTTTGTCTGAGAGTTTGTTTGAGATTGTGATACAGAAGCTGAAAAAGATATCAGATGGAAAAAATTGAATCTACCGTGCCACGACGGCTTCTCTGGTGCCGGATATCGGTCAGTCCAGCACTTGTCATCTGCCGCCGCATTTTGCCATCTCTTATCAAACATCTTCCATTCAGCAAACGATCGCTGTCTCACCTGCAAAACATCTCAAATCAGTTTTTTAGATTTTAGAGCCACTGTATGCGGAGATAGTTCACAAGAATTCTTTTGAAATGATGCCAATTGATCTTTTTCACTATGTTTATACCGACTTTAATTGGCAGCTCAAAGTTCTTATGACTTAATCATGCGATATGAACAAGCAATCAGAACAAAGATTATAGAATATAGAGCACTATACTTTTGTCATTCTTACAGCAAATCTATCTCCGTCTTTACTGACTGGTGATCCATGTTGAGCCTGCAGGTCAAACATAAAATTCAAATGACGAAATTAACAAACTACAACATTTGCAATATTGGAGGTTTCAGATGAGCTCTTCTTATAGACAAGGCTTACTTTGCTCTCATTTAAGCCACCAAGAGAAGGGATTCCCTTGTGAACTATATATTCACTATCCACCACCCCAACATTTAAGCTCCGATCACCCTGCACAAAGGAATATTAGATTTCTCACTTGTCGAAGAATGTAGAGATACCATAAAAATTTGATTGATGAGATCCTACCTGAGCACAATAACCGAATTTATAGTCCATACCCCATCCATAAATCAAGTCATTCTGCATTGAAAGGGTAAGATATATTCAAGAACTTCTTTTTCTACGTTGGCAGAAAAAGTATGCATGCATCTATATACGATCGAGGAAAAACAAAAGCTTAACAATTGAGATCGGACCTGAATCATATGCCACACACAACGCCAAGAAGATTTTGAGAAGACAGGGGCCATCATTTCCACCCACCTGCAAAGACATGCATACGCTGAGTTCTAAAACAGTTCAGAGAAGCTAGAGTTACAGCTGTAGTAAAAGCAGCATAATAAGCCTTTCTCTTCTTATATTTAAAGACGACACTTTCCGGTAATTCTTATTACCGGAACCACTTGTGGATTCAGGATAAATACATGTTACTCCATAGCTTTGAAGACAAGATTAAAAATGAGCAATAGATAATGTGGTAGCGAGTAGTGCTCGATGGAACAACCCTGTTCGTGTAAAAGGGGTGCCACCTTACCCTGTGCATGGAGGGGCAGTGCTATTCTCATTACATATCCCGCCACCATTTGACTTGTAAAATCTTCTGTTTATGCAATAATTTATTGCAGTTATTAGCATTAGGAAACAGAGGTCTCAATCCTTGTCCAAATGAATTCAAAGATGAAAACTATGCATTCTTGAAAAGGAAATAACCTGTGTACTGCTCCTTTCTTCCAACGAGCAGTGATTCCATGATGAATCTGAGATTTTTCAGTGTCCAATGCAGGCTGTGATATCTCCAGCCCCTCCCTTTTAACGATCGATAAGTATCTGCAAGAATCTTGCTAGTTAAAGATATGACTAGCATGAAAATAACAATAAGAAATTTGAGATTTCAGAGAAATGACTAATTCCATGGAAAAGCTTCTAACTTCCACTGAAGAAAGAAATGGAACTTATTGTGACTTCAAACGACCACTGTCACAAGTGACGACGTCAAGTAGAAGTTCAAACCAAAGAGTAGGTGTAGAAGGGAGATCACATATTCAATGGAAAACAGCACAACTTCATGTTAACAGAAACAAAGAAAACAAGACGAGCACTTCAACAAGAACTACATTAACTCAAATGAAAAGTTTTGATCCATTAAATGAAGAAAAAAACAAGAGGGCATGCAAAATATTGTACTGTTAGGAAATTATGGATTTACTTTGCAGGATGAAAATTCTCGACTCCAAGATCCTCATCCCAGAGGAATATATAATCATACTCAGCAACTATGTCCGGGTGCAGAAAACGCTTAGCAAACCACCTGCAAAGCATATACCTTTTAACATGAGATTTCATCCAAGGACTTATATTACAAAAATTTATGCACAAATTATATTACCATTTTGTCTGGTTGATCGCGGAAATGTGTAGGGCACTGTTAGCCCATTCCAAATCTCTCCACTCATCCACAGCACCATCATAGTGAAATAGCATAATAGTGAATTCAGTGAGAGGGAACTGAAATAAACAGATAAAAGAATCAAACAATATATTTATCTTACATTGAACACCAGAGAAGAAATTTAACTAGAAAAGACAATGAAAGGTATTCGTAAATATTGCATACCTTTGAAACAATTTTATCCACGACTTCCTTTTGCTTTATTCCAACAGGAATTGCCAGTAAGCTCTTTGATGGATTGGCATTATGCTGCAATCAATGAATCCGCATAACATCACATAAGATAATAAACGTTTCTAGAGGTCTACAGATAGAAAACTAATAGCCACATAACATTACATTTGTAGAAATACAAATAGAGAATGATAAGTGTAGAGACATCTCACAAGTAGATTTCTCCAATAGACATAATTCACATACCGTTCTTTCTGGAGATCCCCACAGGGGCTGCATTTCCAAATTCGACGTTTGGCTGACAATGCCTTTTGGTAATAGTTCACTTCCTAAAGGCTTACATTGATTCTGAAAGCCCATAAAACCCATAAAGTAGTAAATACAACGATAGTTGCTTATAATCAGAAACAGACTTCACAAACATATCATATTATCATGGAAGTCACAATGATAGTTGCTTATAAGAAACAACCTTGCAGTTATCAATTTCATTGCTCTGTAAATCAGCTGTCGGAATTTGTACAGGGTGGGTTAGTTGCCGCATTGGTATTTTCTGCAAAATTAAAGACAACGAATACTCTCATAAGTAATTATTGATAGAAAGAAAAAAAGAAGACACCCACCATTACTAAAGAAACAGAATGCATGGAAATTAAGAGGAATACAAAAAGGTGAAGCAATACGAGTGTGCATTGTTATATGTCATGAGCATCATCTACACTATTTAGTTAATCTAAACCTGCCCACTGTGCATAAAGCATGACATGGGGAAAACTATAATTAGTAAATTACTATCACATTCCTTTGAAATCAAATTATAATTTAGTAAATCACTAAGCACATATGTTATGGTGTACCTTGCTAACATGGGTTTTATGGATATAATTGCCAGACAATTCCACATATAACAAATTTATAGCTGAAACTGATAGACTTGCAAAACAACAGAATACTTCTACAATACCATTATAAACGGCTGAGCATTCTATATAGTAGAATTTGGACAATTTACTCTCTTTACAGATGAAATAAATTTATAGTTGACCTACCTCATTGGAAACATTTTTGATAATGTCAATCCCCAGAAAGAAAATAACAACAAGGGCAGCAAAGAAGAGGTTGCAAGCATTTAATCTCTTATTTAAAAGATCCGTTAGCAGAGTACCCTGCAAGAAACATTAGGATATATGGAAAATTTAGCACGTAAAACTCAAAATAAAGTAAACTAATCAACTTTGGAAATATTTTTTATTATGTTTTCAAATTTAGATTACAATGTGCAAGAAAGGAACATTAGAGCCAGTTTCCATCTCCTATTATTGCCAACACCATTTGAATTGTGTTAAATAATTACAACAGATCATTCTCCAAGTATATGCTTTCCAAGTTGTCAAGTTATCTCAAATTCTTGATCGAATAAGCATATGTTTCTTGAAAACTGGGATTAAATCATAAAACAAAATTACCAAACATTGATACAAGAGACCTACACCTACCAAAGTCAGAACTCAGTGTAGATTCGAAAGAGTAACCGCAAAGCAATCACAGAAAGAAGACCCATATCTTTCCACATGAAGGAAAAAATAAAAAAAAAAGCTCATACAAATCGATTTCTTCATCTTCCATGAATTTCCCATCAAAAAATACGAAACAGAGGAAACCCAGAAACCGAAAATTAATTCCCCACTAGAAAATATCAAATTTTGCACAAAACCCAAGTCAAATCCACGAACAAGCCCCACCAATGCAAAACTCAGAAGAAGAAAAGCTAGATGTAATCAAAACGCTCACCATGGCCGAGAAAGCTTCAGGAACCGGAAGGCCAGTACTCGAATATGGAGGAGGAGAGGAGAAGAAGAAGAAGAAGAAGAAGAAGAAGAGCAGGGCTTAAATAGAGTTGTCCTCCTACGAAGAGGAGGTAAATTACAATGTTTGCTAAAACTTCGGTTACAAAAGGGAGTCGTACGCTTGGAGGAGTTCAAAGAAGAAGAGAGGAAGGACTATAAATAATGTTTTCCGTTTCCAAAACAGAGACAGAGAGGGAACGAGAGAAGAGGCTCGTGTTCTTTTTATCAGTATAGAAGTGGGACCCAGAAGCTGACGTATGGAGTTTATGGTGGTGTTGTTTTCTGCATGAACTCGGATTGAGGGATATTTATCCTTAAATTATCAGCGCCGGCTTCGGAGAGTGGAGGCATGATAAAAGAGTGGCGTCTCTTATTCCTATTCTTATTCGGGATCAGAATAGTACTCGAATAAGGACTGGTCTAATCTATTATCTATAAGAGCCTAATCGCTATCGGAAGACTTTTAATTCAACTTATTTAACTTCCAAACTTACCGGATTTTAGAATTTGAATTCGTTTTAATTACTCGAGCAATATGCAACCGTCGTGCTATTAATACTATCATTGTTGGAACATTTAATTAATTTAGGGAATTAATTTCACATCGATCCATCAACCGACTACCCCAAGCTGCAGTAATATGCAAGTAATGGGAAGAGTTAACAAGAAAATAGCAAACTCCTTTTGATGTTAAGCAACTTGAGCATTGTAGAGTAGAAAGGAGGAAAGGGCTTTTGAGCACTTGGACGCCATTCTTTCTTGCACGATACTATTGGCTTTTGGATAAATAAATTCTACTGTAAACCAATCATTTTGAAGAAAAAAAAGGGTCCTAACTGAAAAATAGCCCTACACTTTTAAGGACCTCTTAAGTGACTTTCGATTAGTTTAGGCTGTAGCGTGTTGACTAAATCCAACTCGTTGAGTCACAAACTCACAGGCTACGCTAGATTTGGTGATTTTGATCTGTGAGTAGAATCAATTTTATTATAAATCAGTAAATATGGGTGTCGACATTTGATGATTTTTATCATACCGCTCAAATTTTAGGCCTATAAATATATATAGTTAAAATTATTATTATGTGTGTGTGATTGAAATGTTAGTATGTCATTAATGATCTATAAGGATTAAGGTAGCCCTGCATCAAAAACCGGCCTCTATTGAGAAATATATATTATATATATATATATAGAGAGAGAGAGAGAGAGAGGAAAATAGATAGAACTTAATGTCAAATCGTGGGGGGCAGCACGTCTTCAGCCGTGGATTTCAAGTTCTTGCCGTAGAATTTTAATTTTAGTTATTTTTTTTTATTTTTGAAAGAATAATATGGGGAAGAAGTTTATTTAGGATGATATAAAATGATCTAAAATATGGGATCAATAGATAGTAGTTTTATACAGATTGTCAAGAGGAAAAAAATGTATAAGACTATAAAACTAAATACAAAATTGTCACATCTAGAGTTTCCACTGTATTTTCTCATCTCTCTTCGTGATATTAAAAAAAAAATATGAAATCAAATGAAGGTCAAAGAATATGGCCGAGCCCAAGATGCTTGATAAAGATGGGTCTCATTTGTTATTGTTGTGGGCCCATTTGATCTCTTTATTTTATTCTTTGGATTATCTTATATTTGTCAATGCTTATTAGATCTTAATAAGGAATTTGTTGATCTCCTCATCAAAGAAATAAAATAAATCACAAACGACCGAGTTCTTTCAAGTAAAACCTTTTAATATATAAGATAATTCTAACTTTTATAACTCTCTCTCTCTCTCTTTTTTTTTTTTTACCTCATGAGATCAACATTGGGAAATTTATCAAATACTGCATAGATTTTTCTTTATTATCGTCCTCAAATCCATTATGAATTAATTGTATCGTAATGACAGCTTTGAAAATAAAAATATAATTAATCCTAATTTAATCTTAAAATCTGGTTTCTATCTTATTTTTATCTTAATTCAAAAAACTTACCCAACATTATTAAGATCATTTTGCATCCATATGATAGTTGTCTATTAAAAAAACCTAACATCAGGGTATTTTTGAGACAGTACAATAAACTTACAGGTTTAAATGATGATAATATTGATAGGGTTAAGGTGTAAATAATAATAAAATTAAAACATAGGTGTTTTTGTAAATTTCTTATTCAGAGGAAATAATGGGCTTGGGGAAACAATTAGGGCCCAAATCGAAATAGACTATTTGGTCTTGTTGGGCCGAAGCCCAATAACCTAAACATAGTTAGGATGGTGGCGCCCACCACTAACAAAGTGGTGCTTTCAGAGAGCCAGCTTTTTCTCACCTCCTTGGGAATTTCTCCACTTGCTATCTAACATTTGGTAGGGAACTTTGATTAGATTTAGATTTAGATTTTAGACTACTATACTTGACTATTTTGAGTTTAGCCATGTTATTGTTTTAGTAATTTCCACCAAATAGTTGGCTTGACTTGCAAATTGCGTGAGAGAAGAAAATTCCACTCCCAATCTCCCATGTTTTTTTTGTTTAATTTTTTATTTTTATTTGCAACCTAATTCATATCAAAAATCCAAGTCATTAATGATAGAATCAGTATTGTTTCCAAGTCATTAATTAATTCTCAAATAGAGGAGGCATATTTAGGTGTGTTAACATACTGATTAGGCTTTGAGATCTTGCCACATAAGTGATGGATTCTGATGACACGTCACTAATCCAACGTGTCCGTAGTGAGGTCCATTGGATTGCCACAGGAGCCCTGAGAGCGGCTTCGCATGACACGTGCGTGCCTCTTCCGAGTCCGTCCATCAGATTGTTCGAGAGATTAGATCCATTGGACGGAAGCCTCTTTAAAAAGCAGTGGCGGTGTCGATATTTGTAGGACATCAGAGGGCTTTTCATACGACGACCCCATCGATCCTATCGACATGGGGTTATAAAGTCTCGCTGGCTTAGCCGCACCGACGACGGGGGCTGAGCCTGAGCACCCGCACCCGAGCGCGAATCTTAAAGCGGCCGGAGATGCTGAGGGTTCACACGCCGGCGGGGCCGATGCCTTGCCGGGAGGCGGCGGCAGCGCAATGGAGGATGCTGCCGTCGACCGTCGCCGTCGGGCGGAAGAGATGGGCGGCGGCAGTCCGCTGCGTCGGAGCCAACTCCGCCGTATCTGGGGTGGAGGAAGCGGCGGCGGCGGCGGCCGCCGTATCCGGAGGGGGGAAGGGGTTGGCCGAGAGGCTCCGGCTTGGGAGCCTGGTAGAGGACGGACTGTCGTACAAGGAGAGCTTCATCGTGCGGTGCTACGAGGTGGGCATCAATAAGACCGCCACCGTCGAGACCATCGCGAATCTCTTGCAGGTTTGGAGACAGAAATCCCACAGTTCCTTCGGTTTCGTACTTGATCTGATCTGAATCGAAATGGGTTCTCTCAGATTTGGAATTTTTCGTGCAAAGTTGAGGCATTTTATTATTTGGATTTAGCTTTTTAGGGATTATTTTATTCTTCGTCAAGCCTGGGTTTTTCATTCAGAGCCGCGTAATATTTGGCTATTGGATCTCCTTATGAGATGGGTAGCGAATGATCTCCTTTTAAATGTTTTTTTTTATCTTTTCCTTTCCGGATCTAAGATTTGAGGTGTGGATAATGTGGTTTTAGTTTATAATCTTTTCCATTCTCCTCCAAATCTGTGGTGGTGATTTGAATGGACTTTTGTGTAATATTGCCATGCTGTTTGTTTTTTTTTTTCCTACTATTTTTTATAAACTTAATTGGTAATTTTGTTTACTGGGTTCTCCTCTGCTATTATTTTGCACACAATTGTTGATTCTTAAGTACATTACTACTTATAGATGGGCTACGTTGCTAAAAGAGTAAACTAAGCTTACTAGATTGTTTAAGGAGAGGAAAGAAACAAATGAATGCCTCTTTGTTATGGATGCAGGAAGTTGGATGTAACCATGCACAGAGTGTTGGATTCTCCACAGATGGATTCGCTACGACCCCTACCATGAGAAAACTTCGCTTAATTTGGGTTACTTCTCGTATGCATATTGAGATATACAAATATCCAGCTTGGTGGGTCTCTGTGCTCATATGTGTGTGCTTTTCATCTAATTTTCGGCAATTTGCCTGAACTCTACTTCATGCTTTTGTCAGGGGAGATGTTGTCGAGATTGAAACATGGTGCCAGGGAGAAGGAAGAATCGGCACTAGGCGTGACTGGATCATCAAGGATTTGGCTACTTCTGAGGTTATTGGTAGAGCTACTAGGTAATTTCTTTCTCTAATTTTAGTATCTTCACACAGAATATGGAATGCAGATAAACTTAGTTGGAAGATCTGTTTCAGGCAGATTGGCCATCTAAGCTCAATTCACTGCTGAATCATTAACCAGTCAGCGGCAGTCTACTGATTGATATTAAACAAGAATACAATATGGAGTAAAAGTAGCATGTTAAGGACAATTTTAGGACAAAGTTGTATTTATTTCAATGATTAAGCATTGAGAAAGTGGGCATTTAAAAATTTTTATTTATGATGAAGATCAAGTTTGTTCTGGAAGAAGGTACTTATCAGTGGGCACTAGGTTTGCTGGTCGTAGTTGAGTTTGTCTTGGCAGTTTTTAATTTAGAGTAGGCGAGGATATAAAAAGCCTTTTACATGGACATAACCAAATAGTCAGATCATCAACTATAACAGTTTGGTGATCCTTCTATGTATGAATAAGCTCGAATAACAGTTGAGGGCTTAATAAGGTTGATACATGCGGAGTACCTCTTGAAAGTTCTTGATTGTCGAGATATCATAGAGAAAATTGGAGCTAGTTTTTCTCTTTGGTTTCTTCTTTCTTGCTCCTACGGTCATTGATTGTGTTGTGTTTATATTAATTATGTAACAGCAAGTGGGTGATGATGAACCAAGATACTCGCAAACTTCAACGAGTAACTGATGAAGTGAGGGAAGAATATCTTGTCTTCTGCCCACGAACTCTTAGGTAAGTCATAGCTCTCTGATTGTTGCACTTGTTGTTTTCCTTCTTAAATAGGCGCACTTTTTCTAGGAGGCAATACAGTAGAATACATTTTGATAATTTTCCCCTTTAAAAGGGTAGAAGAAGAGAATATAGTTATGTTACAAGAGTTATGGAATTGCTACATCAGATCATGTTGTATTAAGCTTTTGTTAATTCGGACTGCTTCAGAGTTGTAGTCAAAGTTTGTCATTGTAACTCTTGATTAGCTTAGGATCAACCTAAACCTTGTAATTCTCGATATGCATTATTGTTTATCTTAGCCAACCTCCTCTTCTTTTATGAATACGTTGATTTGGATGTATTCCAACAATTCTGCTGGGGAAAAGTTCATTTCATCATTAGAATACTAGTATTGTCAAAGATTAACCTTAACAAGATATTGCTGCAATGCAGATTAGCATTTCCAGAAGAGAATAATGGGAGCTTGAAGAAAATTCCCAAGCTTGAAAATCCTGCCCAATATTCACGACTGGGACTTGGGGTATGCTTTCCCTCCTTGTACTGTAGCAATTACGACTTCATGTTCGATTTCTGCCAACTTTTAATGCAATCTTGGAAATTTGCAGCCTAGAAGAGCCGACTTTGACATGAATCAACATGTTAATAACGTCACTTACATTGGATGGGTCCTTGAAGTATGTAAAAGCACCATTTTTTTTTTTTCATTTTGACTTCTTATCTAATCCCTTCTCTTTCAATCTAACATCGTGTTCACTCGTTACTTATAATTTGACACTCTTGATGATAGAGTATGCCTCAAGATATTATCGACACCCATGAGCTCCAAACGATCACCCTGGACTACAGGCGAGAATGCCAGCATGATGACATGGTCGACTCCCTCACAAGCCAAGAGTTAACTGATGATGACGGCACAAATGGTTCTGCAATCGCAAAGCATCAAGAACAAGAGCACCGCCAGTTTCTACATTTCTTGGGATTGTCAGGCACTGGACTAGAACTAAATCGAGGACGCACCGAGTGGAGGAAGTTGGTTAGATGAGATAATTTATTGTCGAAAGTCGAAGATGATTAATTATGTTTTCTTTCTCCATTGTTCTGTTCTTTAGTATTGGGCCTATTGGCATTCCTTAGATTGTTTTTTGTTTCCAGGAATGCTAGAATCTGGAACGTTAGGATGCATTGAACTATTTACTTAATCGGTCTTGATTCCTTTGCAATAACTGCCGTGTCACTCTGATATCTTTATTAAGAACCAGACGCTCAAGGTCGACTTCACAGGGATTATTTGGAAATATGATTAAGATATGAAGTTTGAGTGCAATGAATAGTAAACACTCATGTCTTTGAGGTAGTCTTTGTTTGCAATGAAGAAAGAAGATCGTGGATTTGATAGGAGTTCTCTCCAAGAAAAGATTTAAATATCTTATAGCTTAAAATCATCTCCTGGTTTTAATCTAGGCTTGCAAAATTTCCCAGGTTATATACAACAGCATCAAGATTTTTGAGTTGGTGTGGCGTTCAAAATCTCAAATCAGTTTATAAAATGAAGCTAAAAGAAGACATGCAAGAACCACGCCATGTAGCATAAAATTGCTTCACAACATCAGCCATTGTACAGCAAGAAGTCTTCAATTATTACCACATGAAGAGAAATGAAGACAGAGGAGAGAGGACATCCCTTTCAAACAGACAGATTGCGTAAATATCATATCTTTCATATTATATGTACAGAACCGGAGCTTCGTATATACCTCAGAAATAGGCATCATTTTTTCCACCAACCGAGGCAGGAACAGCGCTGTAAGAAAAGAGAAACAAAGAATAAGAAATTAAAAAACTTTCATGCCAATGGTGGCAATTACGTTGCCATACTTTGCAAGTAGAGGATATTTCTTTCAGCTCAATAACCAAGTTTGCACTAATCTGAACCTAAGAAGGCAAGTCTATCAATAACAAACATGTGACACTCAAGTTCTAAGAAATAGTGGGTTTATCATCTAAAACTTATAATAGAATGACAATGTTCACTGCTAGTAAATTCAATATATGAAAGTCCAGAAGTTGAGAATTTGATCAAGATTAGTAGATCTCTTGCTGATATCCATAAAAGCAACTACTCACCGAGGAATCACGGTTGCCCTGTTGCTTGGAACCATACATATATTTATTGTCATCAGTGATCATGGGACTTTTTGTTGTTCCGGCACGCTTCTCGTCCCTCACTTTGTTAAATATGCCAGTGTAGTTATCAGCAGCAGAAGGATCCTTTTCATCCCATTCACCAAACTTGGGCACAGCTGATCCTGAGTCAGGCTGTGGATTTACAAAGAAACATTACATATCGATGTTCATACTAATGCAAAACTACTATCGGTTAGGGAAATGACTTACTGATTCGTCGCCTTTACCACCAGTCCTTATCTTGGATCTTCCTGCAGCTTTTGAAGCAACCCCATGTCTATGATCAGTTGAACCTTTTCCTTCCCTGAAAGGAGAGGATGCTCCACTTTTTCTTGCAGTTCTCACCTGGTGGTGAGGGTGAAGCGGAGATTGTTCGACGCTGTGATCAGATCCGCCACTTACCTTGCCTGCTTTCCTTGGTGGATCAGCTGAATTACGTCGATCTCCACGACCATGATCAGATGAATCTGTGGGAGGGTTTTGAGCCATTACATCAGTTTCTCCACTTGTCCGCCTCACATTCTTGATCTTCGGTGCCTCTGGATCAGGGGCGTGAGCTGATGGTATGTCTTTAGAAAATGCTTTTGGATCAGTGGGATTTATTGTTTTTCCTTCAGTTCCACCCTTGTGTGCATTGACAGAAGACTGTGCAATGAGGAATATTGCCATCACTCTCTCAATTGGCAAACTTATGAACATTAGCATTGAATGAAATAACATATTCTTACTACTACTTCAAAACAAAACTTCGAAATATAATAACAGAGAAGATGACCAGAGAAGACATTCGAAACATGCTTATTTATGACATTCCTCTAGTCCTAGAATAGATGCCATCACCAATTGCAAGGTTGTAGTTAACCCAGAATCATCCAAACAATATCAAGAGAAAAGCTATCAAAACAATTTCGTAAAACATGCACCCAAGAAATAGTCAGGAAAACGTTACAATATTATTACCATTTGGAAAATAATAAAGCAGCAAAGATCATTAATACCTCCACAAATTTTACACTATATTCGTTCCTTTGTATTACTGCATATCTTCTTCTTCTTCTCTATTATTTATTGGAAACCATAACCATAAGCATTAAACATGCCTACCTATTTCGCATCAGCTTTATGAAGTAATTCACTAAAAAGTAGAGAAGCTCACACATAATAAATACTTTTGAACCATCCAAAGTTCCAACCTCTTTGCCAAACTGAACTGAAGGCTCATTCATCAAAGAAGGTACCACAACAATCCAATTGAATTAACCGGACTTTCACTCCATGCAAATAAGAGCTAAATTCTTAACAAAATCTCTCATAAGAGACAATCATGATATAAATATACAGAAAAAAGAAAAAGAAAAGATAAGAACAAGCTCAATCTTACAAACCTCATAAATTCTACTCCAGAAGCCCACATAGGAACCTCTATTTCATGAAAACAACAGCTAAATTCAAGGTTAATAATTCCACAGAATGATCACAAAAGAGACCAGATCATGCAAAACCAAGACCTAGTTGTCCGAACCTTAAAATTCCCACCCATCTTCTCCAAGAAACAAGGTAACAGGAACGCCTCTCTAATAAAACATCAATGAATAATCATATCCAACCTAAAAACGACAAAGAACACAATAATCTCCTAACACCAAGACGCCCAAACAAATGAGTACCGCAACACCAAGAACTGACCAAAGATGCAAATTTTCTCATTTCCTACTAATAATAGTGGTAAATCAAAGCAAACCCAAATCAAAAGGAAACAAGAAAACTTACTGCCATTTCAATAAGAGCAATTAGCCTCCTTTGCAGTGCTAAAGGCGGCTTCTTTCCGCTTCAAAACATCTCCTTTCCTTTCTTCCCCTAAAGAACGTATACCACAGAGAGAGAGAGAGAGAGAGAGAGAGAGAGAGAGACTAATCATCTTTGACCTTCCAGATGTCGGCGCAGCTATACTGTTGCTTGCTTTTTTGCATTAAGGTCCATAGTTTAAGGCAAAAGCCCTTTTTTCTTGTGATAAAACCCCTTACAAAGGTTTAAATTGTGAATCAAAGAAAAAGGCCTTTCCGAAAAGCAAAACTACAATTTACGAAAGAAGACAGAGACTAGGAACATCTAATCCTTTAGCCGAAAAAGATTAAGAATAGAAAAAGGAAACAATAATCATATGATGTCGAGTTAGAGGTTTAATAATTGCAAATTAGATCTCATCACGTCACTATTCTTAGCCGTGTGGTTAAAACAACGGCATCATTAATCTAAATATTTTTTACCCGAAGTAGTTTGGTGGTTTAATTCGACCAAATAGATCGAAGAATAAGTCCACTGGTAATAAAAATAGCGAGGGGATGAAATTTTCTTAATGGTTGAGTTCTTGTGTTACAAACTAGAATTATTAGAAAAGAAAGAATTTCTCTGTATTTTGTAAGCGTCATACGATATCTCTATACTGTGTTCCCACTCGATCCGGTAGTCCATCTAATTGACTACTAGGAAATATTTCTAGATCAAATATGTCCAAAAGAGAAAGGGTTTACATAATAAAAGGGTAAAAGACAGGTGGTAATATGCAAAAAGAATTAATATGTCTACGTTCACCGGGGGTAAAATTTAGCTCGTAGAATCACGAGCATTTATTTCTTTTATTTGCTGCATTATACTTGGGACTACGAAGGAGAATGTGAGGTAAGTCCACCGGGCTCTTATTTTCAGTGGACGAATAAGTAATTGGATAAAAAGGGGAGGGTAGTTTCCGCTAATTCATTTTTTTTTCTCTCTCTCTCTCTCTCTCTCTGCTCTCTAATTCCTCATCAAAGATTCGGAAGTAGGTCGGTGACATTGTTGTAGGAATCACGTTAGGGCAATCCATAGAAGAAATCTCCGAGGATCCTGGGAGAATGAAAGAATTTTTTTGTGCAATTTGACCTAACTTGATCTCTGCTTCTGATCTTTTCATTTCTTTTATTTCGGGTGGAAGGTGGGAGATCGGTGACCTTTTCGAGGAAAAAAAAAAATCCGATTTTGTTCGTGAATTGCGTTGAATAATCGCCTTCAATGGTTCTCAAGGTTGACGCATACTTCTCGTCAAAGAAGTATTCTTTAGTGAAGACCCAGTGATACCTTGGCAAGGAAAGGGTTTCTTCCAAGACAGAAGGGATTTGAGGTTATATTTCTAGGGTAGGAAGATGATCCAGCTTCTATTCTTGGTTCTCTTCGTCGAGGGAACAGTGGCATTGCTGCTGATGGTGAAGATTGGGCCACTGCGGGATCTGGCAATGAAAGGGTTGGACCAGCTGAAGACGGGGAAGGGGCCGGCGACGTTAAAGACATTGGCGTGCACAATGTCAGTGATCCTGACGTCGAGCATTGCGAGCATTCTCAAGATCCAGAACAGAGGGGTGAAGCTTGGAACAGTCACTCCAATGGACCAGGTCCTCTGGAGGACCCACCTTCTTGAGGCCTCTCTCATTGGTATGTAGCTTATCCTTGGTTCTTGATGATGTGATTGGCATTAGTGTGTAGTTATAAAGATTAAATCGTGAGATAACTTCTTGACTTTTTAAGCTTATGGTATTGTTTTTTTAAAACTTATATTCGTACAATTATTAGGTTCTTCATCCATCTTTGAGTCATGCAGATATATTTGCAATGATGGGATAGGATAGCCTATTGTGTTGTCAGCTATATTGAATTGTCGGAGGACAGGATCTTGAAGATCTAATTTGTCTAGATGAAGGGTTTTCTTTTATTTCTTTCATCTTTGGAACTCAATGATCTTGATTGTAATGTTCAATAAATCTCATCTACAGAAGTCATAAACCATTTATGCAACTAAGGGAAGGACATTGGATTCATCTCAATGTAAAGAAGATGATAATGTAATGGTTGTTCGATAGGGCTGCACTGACAGCTGTGCATGTATTGTATACCATAATAATTTATTTATTGTCAAGTTCTTTCTTAACTGAATATAGGAAATGGATTCATGCAGTTAATCTGATTTAATTGGAACTTCCTTGTTGTTGAAAAATATAATGATGTGATGACTAAAGTCAGATATTTGGCTGTACCTAATCCACTAGTTTGTTTTTTAAGATATATAGCATGTAGTCTTTCTTGCATGCATTGAGATGAAGTGATAGTTTGGAAAATGACCTGCACCACTGATGCACTAGGATGTATGAAGGGATTCATGGGGCAACTGCAGATGGCTGGGAATTGATTCTATTTTGTATTTCCTGCAATGATATTTTTCCTACAAAATTGTCTAATGTATATAAAAGGAGGCTAATCTAGCTGCAACTGTAATACACGTGCTTCTTATATTAGTGGATCAAATAGAATGTTATAGAATCTTTGGATGCTATTTGCATTTCTGCAATTTTACTTCAGCAGACTAATACTACTTCTAAACTCTACTGATTGTCAAGCCTGAATCTTCTTTTCTCTTTCTTTCCATCTTCACTGAATCTACAATAATTTGGTAGATAAAAATGCCTTTTTAACAAGTTGGATCTTTTTCTCTGTGTTTTGTGCTAATCTTGCTGTCTTCACTCTTCAGGTCTGCTTACTCTTTAAATCTATCTTAAGATTTATATGCAAACTCCAAACAGCGACTTTGAATAATACCTGAGTTTATGAATCTACTATTATAAGACAAAGTTGTCTAAATGATCAACTTGACAAACTATGCAATGCAGAAATATTTCATTTCTTTGCAGTTTATAGTTTAGGTTTGCCCATGCGCCATTCAAATTCAATTTTGACATGTAAGTTTCAGCAATTGATGCTTTATTGAGGCATCACTGCTGGATATTTTCCAGTCTTTGATTTGGTGGTTCCAGTCTAGTAGGCTGGAGCCCCATCTCTGGCAACGCAGACAATTATCTAGGACATCTTGTCTCTCATTTTAAAGTAGTATGAAGCTTATCTATCTGATGATCTTCTAAAACTACTCCAGTTATAGGCTGTGGGTAATCTAGTTTAGCAGCTCATCTACTTCATAAATCCTACACTCTTTTTCTGTTTCAAACCAATTGTGTGTTGAAATAGACACATCCTGAAGTATGTACTAAATGAAACTTGGTATCACAGGCTACACGCTTTTCCTTGCATTCGTCATTGATCGGTTGCATCACTATCTTCGAAAAATGATCAACTTGAGGAAAGTTGCTAGTTCTTCCAGAGAGGAAGTCGAGAAACTCCAAAAGGAGAACCAGCGAAAGGAAGATAAATCTGCAAATGAGATAAAAAAGCTCCAACTAGAAGTGGCCAGCTTAAATGAAAAATTGCAGAAGCTGAAATTGGAATCAGAAGAGCAGGAGAAAAGAGCGATATCCGCGGAGGCCCATGTCACTGCCCTCCAGAAGCAGTCGGAAGAGCTTCTCCTTGAATACGATCGACTACTGGAGGACAACCAAATCCTTCAGTCGCAGGCTCTGGCCTTCAGAGGCTGATCCTCAGATGATTCTACTCGCAGTAGGCTCGACCAATCCGAAATTTGTTACTGCACTGTGATTTTTGAGTTTTTTTCTTCTTACTTTGCAATTCATTAGGAGAGTGCTACAGATGGGATGCCTAACACAGATTTATGTCGTCTTACATGATTCAAGGGTGGTTGGTCCTGTTATTCTGGCAACAATGTTTTGGAGCAAGCTCCTGCTAATGTACTAGTTTTGTGTTGTCTAAAGAATTCTACCTGATTGGGTTGAAACTGCTCCTATTGAGGATGTGCATTGTTACTGTATCTTGAATTGACTTGGGTATATGCGTCGTTGAAGTTGCATTGTACTAGGTTAATTGTTACAGTACTGTAGCTCCATCACACTTATGGGAGATATCAACTTCATGGAAATTCCGTGGTGTAGAAAGAAGTACATCTTTTCTATTGGATTTCTTCTTCCTTTATTCTTTACATTTTTGGTATATCTGGGAATATTCCCTGTGAACTTAACGATAGGAGGTGTGTGATAGTGATTTTTGCTCTGGCAATATCAGCACTCATATCTAACCTTGCTAACAAACTAATTATTCAAGACTAACTAGACCTGATATACTCCATAACCATGATTTATATTCAAGATATTTCTCATGCCAATCAACGACAGGCATTTTGCAAGTCCAGCTGTCTATTAGAAACACAGTGATGCCACCTTTAGAGCCAAATGCAAAAAATTGACGGACTATATGAATGTGAAATTGAGTTGGCAATGTGCAGAAGAAACACACAATCATGCACCTAGACAGCTTTATTTAGGAATCTTTGCATCTTCTAATGCGAGATCAGTTTATCTTCTTATATATATTTTTTCTTCTATTCTCCTTTCGAACGTGTGCAAGTATCCGCCATGCGTGTCAAATCACAAACTAAAAAGCATTACTCTTCAATGGTATCAAAGATGAGCAAATTCAATTTGCTATGTGCCATCCAATCTCAATTATGTATTATGTACAGTGCCGAGAAGCAATGCAGTTTCCCATCTCTACTCAAACTTTCAAATGTGGGGTTAACATCATAGTTTGAATGCTAGAGAAGAGTCAAGATAGTAGTAATGTGAAAGTTTGTCCAAGCCTTAGGATGGGGCCAATAGATGAGATCATGCAGCTCCTCTGCAGAACAATCCTAAGGTGACATGTTGGATGGAGCATCTCATCCCCTCTCTATTTAAGTAGTAGTGGACAAAGAGAGGCTAACAAGATATAGATTGGTTGATGGTGGTTACAAGGAGTGTGATGATGCAT
The DNA here is from genome assembly GCF_019914945.1 of Typha latifolia. NCBI lineage: Eukaryota > Viridiplantae > Streptophyta > Magnoliopsida > Poales > Typhaceae > Typha > Typha latifolia. The sequence goes on from NC_133094.1 coordinate 641,219, forward strand.
TGCTACCACATACATAAGCATCAAATGGGTCAGGAAAGAGGGGGAGAAGAAGGGAATAACTTCAGTTTTATTTTATTTTATTTTTATTTCTTTCTTTCTTATTTTCCTTTTCTCCTATGATTCAACAAGATGAGGAAAATAAGATGAAGTGATAGCCTCTTCTATCATTGATGTGAGGCTAGCAAGATAAGCTTGTTATAGGCAATTTGCATGGTGGTGTAATGTTATGTGGCCTGTATTATTGTAGAGTTGCTATATTATCTTGCCAATGGATAAAATTAATTGGTTAAATAATCTTATTGTCTTGTTGTACCTTGTAAGAGATAAAATTTCATAATTGAATAAAAGCTGGTCATATGCATGCTTATGTTCATAATAATGATAGACCTTATAGTTTATACAATAAAATTTAAGTTTGAAAAGAGTATCTAAAAATATGATTCCTTTTCTCTTAGTTGCTGATAAATTACAGAGAATTGAGTCTATCTCACTCTGGAGAGGCTAATTGGAACCAGTAACACCAACTTGGCATAAAAGAAAAGAAGGAATTAACTTCAAAGGTTTTTTTTTTTAAGGGACAAAAGTCAATACTGCCCAGTTTCATCGCCTTTAAAGGTTACCATTTGAGAAAATATTTCACTAAATATGCACCATCATTTAGGAACAAATTAACTTTAAAACTTGTTGGAAGATGAGCTTAAATTTGGTCAAAATCTAACATGATAGGAAGTACATTGACATATTGCATTTTAGCCCTAAATACATGGGCATGAGAATACTTAGGATTAGTGAGAAAGACGATAACTTTGCATTTTATCTATAATTAAGCCAAAAGATAAATGAAGGTAATTCCTTTTATTTGGTGCTTCCAAAATTCTATAGCTCTCCAAGTTAAAATATCACATGAACTTTGTGAGGTTAGTAAATAATTATCGGATTTTGGATCCTCCAAACAGACCCGAATTGCTTTGGCACGTGGAGCATCTCAACTAATCCGACGCAACAAGTTCGACGAATCCTGTCCGTCCGATTGGATCTCGCGAAACGGGCGGCGCAGATCTAAAGGTCCGGTCACCACTCCCCCACGGAGTGCGCGAGTCGAGAGATCTCCGACCTGCGCGCATGGGAAAGCGGGCATTTGCTTGGAGTTCTCAACCCACCTCCACATGTGTGGCGCCGCTACGACACGTGCGAATGAGGCCCCTCCTAGTGCCACGTGTACGTCCCTTCTTGCTTCTCTACTCTCCTCTCGCTTTAGCGCATGATACCCACCTCTATCTCTTAAAACACTTCATTCAATGAGAGACGCAAAGCAGAAAAGATCTCATCTTTGATGATTCGTAGCTTTATCAGTGTGTAAAAATCGACACCCAGATGTAAGAATCCATTCCCCTTTTGCATTCTTGCTTTGAAACTTGGAAGGCCCATCTGCTCTCTTTTGTTATTGTAGAAGTTTTTTTGTTGGTAAGAAGGCATCATCTTTCCTTTTTTTTCCCTGTTCCATTCAGGATCGTATGGTTTCACGAATCTTTCGATGGAAGAAAGATCGTATTTAGATGATCTTTTGTAGATAGGGAACTGCCTTTGCATCTTTTCTTTGTAGTAAAGGAGAAAAGGACATGTAGTGCTCTGGATTCTGTCGAAGAACACTAGACCCATGTCATCATTTGTTCACTAAGAGTCTCGTTTAGATGCGAAAAGGCGTGTCCTTTTTTCCATTCTTCGGGTGAAAATTTTTTCCATGAGAGAATACCCAGATAGGGAATCCTCGTATTTTTCGCTTTATATATCTGCAGCAAAATCTCTGGTTCTTCTGATTTATGTGAAATAATCTGATCGAGCATTCGGTTGTTTGATTAGTGCTTATTGTTACTGTAATCAATGGCGGGGAACGAATGGATCAATGGGTATTTGGAGGCGATACTCGACAGCGGTGGGGCGGCCAGTGATCAGAAGGCGTCGGCAATGAGCTTGACAGAGTGGGGCCATTTCAATCCCACCAAGTACTTTGTGGAGGAGGTCGTGACCGGAGTCGATGAGACCGACCTCCACCGGACTTGGATCAAGGTGGTGGCTACTCGCAACACGCGAGAGCGAAGCTCACGGCTCGAAAACATGTGCTGGCGCATCTGGCACCTCGCTCGCAAGAAGAAACAGGTGCCAAGAACTGCCTATCTCATCTTGTGATTCGTATCTGTATCTCTTCTGATGTGGTGTGGCTTTCTCGATTACGATATATTAGTTTCTTGTGAATTGTTATGGATTAAATTGGATGGATTAAAACTCGTGATAGAAAGTAAACTGATTGATTAATTTGGATTGGTCTCGTAGTTCGTCTTAATCTACTATGTAGACTCTTTTGCTTTATCGTTGGTTTTACTTAGCAGTGCTTTAATTTTTGTAAATTGTAAGTACTTCTGGATATACTTTTTTTTTGTCTGGATTATTTAACTATAATTCAGAATTTAATGATCGGTTCTCTTTCCATACTACATATTTTTCTCCTTCTCTGCATGTACATGTATGTTTAATTGTTCTTCTTCTCATAATGTATCACCTATAGGATGAATCATCGTAAATTCTGATTAATGTTTGTTAGCAAATGAGCAGTTGGAATGGGAAGACTTCCAAAGGATAACAAAGCGGAGGTGGGAACGGGAGCAGGGGAGGAGGGATGCAACCGAGGACATGTCGGAAGATTTATCAGAAGGAGAAAAGGGAGACACGGTAGGGGAGCTTCTACAGAGCGAGACTCCAAGAAAAAAGTACCAGAGGAACTTCTCTGATCTTCAGGTCTGGTCTGATGATAACAAGGGGAAGAAACTCTACATCGTGCTCGTCAGGTATACTTTAGTTTGCCGTAGTACTGCTTCCTGTTCTGGTGCAATTACATTAACAAGAGTTCACAATTCATTGCTCAGAATTGAATTTAGTACCGCAAGTATATATATATATATATATATATTTTTAGAAAATGATAGTTTTTGAGAATCACATAATATGTTTTTGAGAACTCCTCCTACTTTCTGAACATTGGTCTAATATAAGAGAAAGTGTTTTACAGAGGTAGTGATCAATTCACACAAGATATAGATCAGCATCAGTTACTTCATCTTCTCTTTGTTATTATTTTTGCAATAGGGGCGATATACTTTCTTGACAACTTATACGACTCTCTTTGCCTATCTTTCCGTGTCTAGTTTGCATGGCCTGGTCCGTGGAGAAAACATGGAGTTGGGCCGAGACTCAGATACAGGTGGTCAGGTACATAGCATCTACCGGTTTACAGAAAGCTCTTTCTGAGGTGATAATGCAATCACCAACTTTCATGGCCATCTATAGGTAAAATATGTCGTCGAGCTGGCACGGGCACTTTCAATGATGCCAGGGGTATATAGAGTAGATCTGTTCACTCGTCAGGTATCATCCCGAGATGTGGACTGGAGCTACGGGGAGCCGGCGGAAATGTTGTCCTCCGGTTCATATGAAGCAGACGGCAGCGATCTTGGAGAGAGTGCCGGAGCCTACATCATACGTATACCCTGTGGCCCAAGTAATCAGTACTTGCGGAAAGAGTTGTTATGGCCTTATCTTCAGGAGTTCGTTGATGGGGCTCTAGCTCACATACTTAACATGTCAAGAGTTTTAGGAGAACAGATTGGTGGAGGGCAGCCTGTTTGGCCTTACGTGGTTCATGGGCATTATGCCGATGCTGGAGATGTAGCTGCTCTTCTGTCAGGTGCCTTGAACGTCCCAATGGTTCTCACAGGACATTCGCTTGGGAGAAACAAATTGGAGCAGCTTCTTAAGCAGGGACGCATGTCTAAGGAGGATATCAATGCAACATACAAGATAATGAGGCGCATTGAAGCCGAGGAACTGTCATTAGATGCTGCTGAGCTAGTCATAACAAGCACAAGGCAGGAGATTGACGAGCAATGGGGCTTGTATGATGGTTTCGATGTCAAACTCGAGAGAGTGTTGAGGGCACGAGCCAGAAGAGGTGTCAACTGCCATGGCCGTTATATGCCAAGGATGGTGGTAAGAATTGCTTTATTGTATGAGAGCTCATCTAATGTCTTTTAAGTTAATTTGGAACGGATAAGATTGGCTCTATGTCTTGGTTTGCAGGTTATTCCACCTGGTATGGATTTCAGTAATGTTGTAGTTCCTGAAGAGAGTATTGATACTGATGGAGACCTGAAAGAACTCATAGGCACAGATGGTGCTTCTCCAAGGTCAATTCCACCAATTTGGGCTGAGGTAAGTTGCTCATGAATGCAACACTGTTTTAACCTTCAGATGTGATTGGCGATTGGTGATCCATCCAACCTGAAAGGTCATTGCTGCAGGTGATGCGTTTCCTCACAAATCCTCACAAGCCAATGATCTTGGCCCTATCACGGCCTGACCCTAAAAAGAACATCACTACCCTTGTGAAAGCCTTTGGCGAATGCCGTCCATTGAGAGAGCTTGCGAATCTAGTGAGCATCTATTACTTCTGAATATTCTGTTTTGGTATTAGAGTTTCTTCAGCTCCATTTGAATAAATGTAGCTGGAACTATGTATCTTTAAATCATTAGTAGCACACATTGCCAAAAATTTCTTCAAGACATAAAGCGCATTGTCTTCTATGGTAACATTATATTAAATAACATAGAACGTGAGTGCATTGGTGGTCAAAAATATTTTTCTTTTTATTTGGTTATAGTTTCTACATATGCTTCTTATGAACATTGATCAATAGACCTGGATGCTACCATTTCATTTCGTTGATATAATTATTCAATCTACCTGGATATTTTACTCAAAACGTTCATTACTTGAAATAAAAGTTGATTGACCAAATGATCAATTGTTCGCTACTGAATGTTTGTACCGTGCAGACATTGATAATGGGAAACAGAGACGACATTGAAGAGATGTCTGGCGGGAATGCAAGTGTCCTGGTAACAGTTCTGAAGCTGATTGATAAGTATGATCTGTATGGACTTGTAGCCTTCCCAAAACATCACAAGCAGGCTGATGTTCCAGAAATCTACAGGCTTGCGGCAAAAACAAAGGTTTCTATCTATTACTTATTTCTTAGCTTTGCCATTGCACGGCTAAGTTGTTCATTTATACACTTACAGGGAGTCTTCATAAATCCAGCTCTTGTCGAACCTTTTGGCCTTACTTTAATTGAGGTCAGTGTGATTACTCACCAAATGAATCATATCTGTGTGTTGCCATATGTAGAAGTTCAATTAACCAATTGTCGAATACTGTAGGCAGCAGCACACGGCCTTCCAATGGTAGCTACCAAAAATGGAGGTCCTGTTGACATCCATCGGGTAAGTGTTTATTCCTTTCTAAATTGACGAACAAGAGTACTGCAGTACCAATGTATAGCAAGTCTAGAGGAATTCATTTCTTTTAATATTCATGGTATAGGCATTGAACAATGGATTGCTTGTCGACCCACATGATCAGAAAGCCATAGCTGACGCGCTGCTGAAGCTTGTATCAGAGAAGAATCTATGGCAGGAATGTAGGAAGAACGGGCTGCGGAACATCCACCTGTTCTCATGGCCCGAGCACTGTCGGACGTATCTAACCAGAGTGGCAGCCTGCAGGATGAGGCACCCGCAGTGGCAGACAGATACACCAACGGATGACATGGCCATGGAAGAGTCACTTGGAGACTCCCTCAAGGATGTTCAAGAGTCATCTCTCAGGTTATCAGTTGACGGTGAGAAGAATTCCCTTAATGGGTCTGCGTATGATGCGGCTGAGATAGAGATAGGGACTGCAGGACAGGATGACCCTGAGTTACAAGACCAAGTGAAGAGAATTCTGAGCAAGATAAAAAAGTCAGTTCCTGAAGCAAATGCCACAGACAGTAGTAAGAAGCAATCAGAGAACTCGGGGAACACTCTTACCAAATATCCTCTTCTTAGAAGGCGTCGGAGACTATTTGTGATCGCTCTTGACTGGTACGATGACAAGGGAGGCCCTGATAAGAAGATGCTGCAGATGATACAGGAGGTGTTTAGAGCTATTCGATCAGACTCTCAGATGTCGAGGATCTCTGGTTTCTCTCTCTCAACTGCTATGCCTATCTCTGAGACATTAGAACTAATAAAATCTGCAAAAATTCCAGCCACAAACTTTGATGCTCTGATCTGCAGTAGTGGTAGTGAAGTATATTACCCTGGAACAGTTCAGTGCATGGATGCTGATGGAAAACTATGTGCCGACCCAGATTATGCGACCCATATCGATTACCGCTGGGGCTATGATGGTGTGAAGAGGACAATAGCAAAATTAATGACCACTCAGGATGTTCAAAGTGATAACAAATCGGATAAGACGTCGAGCAACATCGAAGAAGATGTGAGCTCTAGTAATGCTCACTGTGTATCATTCTTCATTAAAGATTCCACGAAGGTATGTGTATTGTTAGTTATAGATTAACCAGTTAACGGCATTGAGAGGTATTCTATCTATATTTTGCTGATTTGCTCATTGACACCGATGATTGCATGGTTTAGGCAAAGCCAGTTGATGATCTGCGTCAGAAGCTTCGGATGCGTGGGCTGCGGTGCCATCTCATGTACTGCAGAAACTCTACGAGGTTGCAGGTTATTCCACTCCTAGCGTCTCGATCTCAAGCACTCAGGTATGGCTAAATTTGAAAAGAGATTCTACTTTTCATTCAACAGTATTCTTAGTAGGATATAAGCATCTGAAAAGGCTTTCTATCATATAGCTTGGGTCAAATTACTACTCTTTGTATTGATTGTCTTCTTATTAACCATTCTTTATGGAAAATCAAGGTACCTCTTTGTCCGCTGGGGTCTGAGCGTCAGTAACATGTACGTGATTCTTGGAGAGAAAGGCGACACGGATCACGAAGAGCTCATCTCGGGATCGCACAAGACAGTGATCATGAAAGGAGCCGTTGAAAAAGGTTCAGATGAACTGCTAAGAACAGCAGGGAGCTATCAGAGGGAAGACATCGTCCCAGGGGAGAGCCCCCTCGTCGTCTACACCAAAGGCGGAATGAAGGCGGACGAGATCATGGGAGCACTGAAAGAAGCGTCTAAGGCGGCTCCAGCGATATAATTTTGCCTCATGATTGTGAGCAGATTCACACCTACTACTGCTTCTTATTATCATATGTTTATAAACATGATCGATCTCATAGGAGATACAATATTATGCGGTACAAATATTTTACTCTGTATCTATTTGAGTTCTTACGTTGGTAAACCACCATATCGATGGATAAAAAGCTCAATAAGTAGCTGAGCGTTGTACAAGCTACTGAGTGAGGTACAAAGAAATGAGAACGCAGTTCATACTATTTGAATACAAGGTGGGTGTACTTTTGCATCATCAAATAGCTAGCAAAGAGGCATGTCCTACGAAATAGTAACCAATACCGGTGAGATAATTATCTACCAAGGAATGCATTTTCTTTCGTTGTCTTGTTTATAATGTTCTACAGAATACATTAATTAAACCCAATTTGGTCTCTCTTTGAAAATTCAATGATAGAGGATGGTCCAGACTCCAGAGTGTGTCTGGTATTTTCTTAAACATATAAAACGCAATAAATACATAACGTAGGGTCTAAAATTTTAAAAATAATAATAATAATAATTGCCCTGGTCACTTGAACATCCCGTACCACTTTTGATAGATTAAACCGAAGATTTCCAAGTAATAAGACAAATTAGTACTACGATGGACGCATCACCCATGTAATAGTTTCATCAGTTCCTTCTTGCATGAATTGAGACATTCTTAATAGCAATTGGAGAAAAAAAAAAAACGAAACTAGCATGGACATCCACAGATGGGAAGAGAAGAGATTGATTCGTTTCCATATAACTACTGATAGTAGTCAGATGAGTGCAAAACATATAATGAAGGTTTCAGCAGAGATTGATCGAAAGGATGAATCAAGATTCATACAACAAAAACACATGAGCTGATAAGCATTTCAAGCCATGACTCAATTGTCCACTGAACAATTATCTTCCAACTGAAAAATATAAACGCCATTCTGAATGAATATTAGGAAGTGGATCTGTGATTGCACTGTAAGAGTCACAGTTTCTTTGAATAAATAGCCAATCGAATGACTGAAGATGATTTACAGAGTTTTGTTATCGTCAAAAACATGCAGAAAAAGAAAAATGAAAAATGACCAATGATGATTTACAGATCTTTGGGGAAAACCATTCTGTACCAGGACAAGTATATCTCGCAAATCTTTCAAGAGAGAACAGAGGTATCTAGCTTATGCTTTGTATTTCCATGCGAACAAAATGTATCATCATTGAGGTACTTGTCATGTAACAGCACATGCTTTAACCCCAGCAACACTTCAAATGAACTGCTTTAAAAACTCGGTTGCTACTAGACGGCCTCGCGTATTTACCGACAGTTTCAACTCACTGATCTCCTTGTCAATGTCCTGCATCATGCAGAATTAGATGTCAAAACACTGTGAAAACCAGAAAAATGTAGTCTTAAAGGTAAGAACTACAGCAGCCATAAAATAGAGGTAATTTTGAACCTCAACTTTAGCATATAAGATAGATGGCACCTGAAGCACCATACAAAAAGTTTGAGAAAAAAAAAGAAGTTAAACTGTAGGCATGAGAAAGTTTACCTCCATGAACTGCACAATAAAATCTATCAGCTTATGCTTGTGCATGTCCTCACAATGATAGTTTGTTATTAGAAAACTAATATCATAACCCTGTAAGAGAGAGAGGATTTGTTATACCTTTTTCCATTAGTAAAAGATGCAGCTGGAGAGTACATAAGACTAAGAGATACATTAACTTTAATGTTATGGTCAAAAAATGTTTACCAAAGAAATAGATTAGAGGATCAGTGATGTACACATTAAATTCTGAAAGAAAGTGCCAAGTGACAAATAAAAGCACAAATCCAGCTAAAATGCATTTATCTATCATTACTGCAGCAAAATATTAACATGTCACAGTTTAACTGATGGATGATATAATATGCCCGGTAACACAGTAATACGTAGACAGATGTAACATCCTTTTCCCAGAACCAGAAGACATCAGATAACTTATCAATGTTACTAAGAACTTGCAATCTTAAGGTGAACCAACATAACAACACCTGCACTGGCTTTCTCCTCAGAACTTGGAATGCCTCTGCCCTCATCGATAGAAATCTAAGAAACTTCTTGGTAAGGATGTTCTCAAGTTCATCCGCCTGCTTGACCTGTAAACAGAAGCACATGAACATAAATTGTGAGAAAGCTTGTGTGCATCAGTCAGCAGATAAGTGTTTGAAAGTATTGATGATGTCTTGACACTGGACAAAGCTCTTGGATAATATTCTCACATAGAAATTCAGGGAAAAATTGATACAGCTTGAGGTTGGAATTAAAGAGGACAGTTAAACAATATTCATAGTGCATGTATAGTTGCTTTCGAACAAAGAATTAAAGTTATGATCAGATGCATAGGAATCACTGAGTCAACATGTTAAACATCCTTCTACACTACCAATTGGAGAAAGTCAATACTGTTGTTTGGCAGTAATATCTGAAGAAAATTCAATGCAGGCAATCTTTTCAAATTCACCTTCATGCTTATACGAATAGAATTGATTGAAGTCTCTATCAAGCATTTCTCTGCCTCATTACGACATACCAAAACCTGAAAAAGAGATCACAAAAGAGATGCATGAATTTTAAAAGGTTACAATTTTCCTAATCTATACTTTTTTGAGTGCTCAACAAATTGTTATGATGCCATAAACCTTTCCTTATTCGATCTTCCACAGTGTTAATTGGAGTGACATTTGGGTGATTTATAGGCAATCTTACAACTATTGAGGCAATTCTACTCTAAAAGAGAAAGGAACAGCAAAGTCTTGGAGTAGCAATTCTAGGTATAAAACCTCAAGACTTCAGCAGTGAGTTGAATAAACTACATCCAGAGAAATTTGATTATGCAGCATAAGGCAACGCAGCAATACTCCTTAAATATTAGAAAATATTAAGGCTTTTGAGTTTTGACACTCAATCTTACAACTATTTTAAAAAAGTTAGCACTTAATTTTGGCAAATTAAGTAAAGGACATAGGTAAGGAAGTTTATCCAAGTAGAATTTGTCAAGTTCAAGAGGCAAGAGTACATCGAGTAAGAAATAAAAGCGAGAGAAAGCTGACAAAAAGAAAAAGAAAAAGAACTTTCACTAAATTGTCTTTTGATAGCCCTGGACAGAAAGTCTTACTGGATTTAGTAAAAGTTCTGGGCTGGTCCTGTAAGAAAGAAGTAACAGAAACATCAGATCTTATAAATAAAGTTAACAGATAACATAAACCTGGAACCCACTCAATATCAAGTACTAAATTACTCGTACTCTAGGAGAAGGTACTGCAAACCTACTGAAAAACAGAATGACCTCATCTGGAAATGACAACAAGATTGATCTTAAAATAAAGTATAATAGCAACAAGGTGGCGTAAATTAAGCCAATGGAACACATAATAGTAAACAATTAGTGTTGAATATGTTCATGCTCAAGCACTTGAAAATGCAAATAGTAAATCCAGGTACTATATCAAAGGTAGTAATTCTTCTTATCATATAACATTACAACTAAAATCTGAGGAATCATTTCTTACTTCAGTTCAACCTCTGGCTTGTTATGTCTTTCAACTTCTTGACAAGGAAAATTCTGCAAAGTATCACCAAGCAGAAAAAACTCAACAAGTAGTAGAGATCAAATGCATCGCATATAGCACAAAGCTGTTTCTATTATTTCAGTTGATGATCTTCCAAAGGGAACACAACAAGTGGTAGGAAATAACTAAAGATAATCTTCCGAGCAACACAGTGTTATTTCATGCTTCATTAGTAGAGACTAAACAGACAGGATGAGCAATGCAAAATAATTCTTGAGAGTACAAATGGCAAAGATAAAAGAAAATAGGCAGCGGATATGTTCTGCCCACATAATTCAACATTTCACAAAGTCAATCAAAATATCAGATCACAAGATAAAAGCCTGAGAAGTAATAAGCCATTCATATCAGAACTCAATAAAAGTATTTCTTGAAAAATATTGGCCAAAATGACATTGGATAACAACCTAACAAGATTAAAGTAAAATGAAGCTGAGTTATTCCCACAAAATTTTCTATGAATTTCAATCCCCCCCGATTCCCTAAGATGTCAGATCTGCCTCTATCTCTCTATCTCGAGAGCTGGAAGATGGAGAAAGACATCCAACTCCTGATAGCTAGTTGATCCCTTCACCTAATTGTTCTGATCAACTACTCATCATGTTCCTCCTCGAGATAACCCTAGAGCACCTTTTCCATGACCGTCTTCCTTGAAGTAGTTTCCATATACAACTCCTCCACCAAGCAGAATGAACCAATTATTTCCACAACACGTTCGGTCTATCGACCTTGTCGAATCAAATAAAATCGAAATCTACTCTACCATGATTAGAAAACATTGGGAAACTTCAAGAGAAGGGATACCTGCAAGCACATTGCAGCCTCCAAAGTGTTCCGAATGCATGTTAGGTACAGCCGAAGTGTATTGGCCTGCAAATCACATCAAAAATAGAAGAAATCCACAATTAGCCAACAGAACAAAAGAACAATTCAAGAACTGGCAACACATAGATGTGGCATCGGACCATCAGAAACCAAGTAACGAGACGAGGAAGTCGGGATCTTGGATTACCATGGTGGTGCAAACAGATAGAAGTACGAAGAGAACTGATCCGAGGCGACAAACTACACGAGCAAATCAGTAATTTCGAGACATGGGTATGCTCTTGGTGGATCCAAGGTTAAGATCAAAGAAAAGAAAATTGTAATGTTTGGATTGTAAATATTTTCATCACGGGGATGTAGCTCAGATGGTAGAGCGCTCGCTTAGCATGCGAGAGGTACGGGGATCGATACCCCGCATCTCCAAACCTGTTCTAATTTTCTTTTCAGAAAGTAAGGAGATAATTTAGACATTTTTATTTTTAAATTAATAAATTAATCGACTACTGTTGAGTATTAAACTTAAAATGCTGGCGTCGAATAACAAAAAAATATAAGATGTAAATAATAAGAAAGCAAAACGTGGAATGTTTTTTAATCAATTTCCTCCTTTTATTAAAGAAAAAAATAAATCTCTGCCTTAATTGTTATGTACTCCTAACGTTCTTTTTCTTGCTTTTGGATTACGTCAGTAACATTTACTCATTAGGAAGGGTAATTTCACAGAATCATGATCATAATATTATTTAAACAGAAGAGGAAATGCAAACTAAGCATCTTGGCCAGCCAATTTCGAGCGTCTCAAAATCATATAGCTACTTAGCTTTAGTAACAAGAACAGTGACAAAAGGGTGAATTAGACATAACAACTCTGCAAGCAGCAACCTTTAGATTGCAGGTCAGCATCGAACATTCTATGCCGGTAGACTGCAGCTTTTAAAATTACACCTTCTGGACTAAGCATCTTCTTCAGTCCTAGGCCACTGACTTTATACTGCTGTTAGAACTCATATATATGGGATCAGATAGCAGCGAGCTTGTTTGCCTGTTAATCTGTGATGGCAGTCGCTAAAGTTTCATTAGCGAATTCCTCAACCTTTTGCTGAAATGAACCAACAGTACTCGAGTAGCAATTGAACTGCAGTTTCAGAAAAAAAAAAAGGAGATCAACATCTGCTGTGATGTATAGGAAGAGAAATCAGAGTAACAAAGGGCCTCTGATGAAAAGCCGAAGCATTTAAGCTGCAGGATTGGACTTACATTATGGACTATTTCTTCTAGTTTGGCAAGGAGTTCTTGCTGTTTGGCCTTTCCAGATTCTCTGACTGCATCAGCTTCTCGACAATAGCTATCACCCTTTTAAGAAAGATAAGAATCTAGTTAACTTGGTACAGTTCATAAAACCATGATAATTGCTCACCATGCAGATTTTCAGTAAACTAGAAATCACAACTTTGAAGAAAAACAAAGATTTGATTGATGATTATGGGTACAAACTTTAAGTAGGTGGAGCTATGAAAAGCATCTGGCTCTCCGCATATGTGTCGTTGGGATAATAGGTAGAAGAAATGCTCAAAACTACTATGTAGTGTGTGCAACAAAAGTCAAATTGATATTGTTATTTCTATTCTCACGAGTGACAAGGTCTAGGGACTACCTTAGCAACGATATCTTCTACTTTTCTTTCCCTAGCTTCAAGACATTGTAGCTTCCATTCCATTTCTGCCCTTACAGTGTTAAGCCTCTGAGTTTCCTCTGCTAGTCTCATGTCTTTCTGTTTTTCAGCTTCCTTGAGCAGCTTCTCAGCTTGCTTCGCTGGTGGAAAGATTTTATGCCAAATAAAAAGTTAAAAGGATAACACTCCATCTCATGACCAACAATGAGGATTTAAATAACCACCTTTCTCTTGCTGTTCATTAACTTTGGCTTCGAGGGACATAATCAAAACACTCTCATCACTCAACTTGGCTTTCAGTGCCTTAACTGCCTTCTCTATTGATTTGGCTGAAGTCACCTGAGAAATAACAGTTGTATAAGAAGAATTATTCAAGTGTTTGTAGTTAAAAAAAACTTAAAAAGCACGACTTGGAATGCCATATTATAGTGCACTTTAATTTTTAGTTTTTTACTCAAATAGAACTTTGCTTAGCTCAAAATTAAATCGTCAAATGTGTTAACATCAATATGCATGTCATTTTCTAAATTATCAACTGACAGTCAGCAAGAAGACTGAATTCACTATTTACCATGGATAGTCGTATATCTAGATTAATTTCTGGTGAAAGTTCATGAATCAGAAAAGAAATCTAGTGACACGATGCGAGTTTAATGCGATACTCGAGTTCTGAAAGCTAACCGTACTTGTTCCTGTATAGCCTGCATCTTAGAGAAGTGCTTAGACAACTTCTCATAGGCCTGCAAAAGTAGAATTACTATGTTAACAAAGCAAATTCAAGTGGTATGAAGACATAATTACTAATTAGTGACTTCCTAACAATATGCATCAGGAATATGCAAAACATGGAAAAGAAAAGTCAACTTGTAACAGCATACAGTACATCATATCCATATTTCTAGTCGAGTTCATATTCTCTGTATTATCTAACTAATTATCGATCTCTAACCTTGTTAATGGTAGAACATCATGATACTCAAGAATGGGAATAATACATCTCTGTTTACTATTTCATTATCTTTCTTTATGTGTTAATTTCAGCCTATACACAAGATATGCGCTCCTTGATATCCAGAAAAGAACATGATACTAAGGTAAAGAGCAGCATTGTCATCAATTCAGATAGAAATGTATTGCAGATGGTAAAAATAAAAAACTGTTGCCTTCTTGCAGCTAATATTACCAAAAAGCATGTCTCCTACTTCGAGTTTCAACAATAAAAGCTAACCAAATATTATTACCTTTGAGTACATCTCCAAAGTTAAAGTTTTCTCTTGAACACTCTGCATTGCCAGCTTTTCAGAGTTTCTCACCTCAACTCGAGTTGATTTCTTCTCTTCGAGGGCTCTCTTTGGATAAGGAGAAAAAAAAAATGAAAACAGGCTATTTAGATTCTAGTACCACTTCGAATGACGATTAAGTACAGAAACATGTCGAAAAAAAAATACTTGCTCATAACAAATCCTAAGGTAACTGAATGTAGATAAGTACGAGGTTCTCAGATAACAAAAAGTTATGTCATCCATAACTAAAAATGTGTTCGACTAAATTAAGAAAATATTACAAGGATAATATGATCTTAAATAATCATCACCTTAATCCTCATTCTCCAGTAAATGAAAAATAATACTCCAAGGTTATTATGACTTCAAACTTGCAGTAAATGAAAAAGAATTTTAGTATTTTACTGTGCCCATTCTTAAGACAGGAAATAGCAGCTAACATAACCATAGATCCCACCTGTAACTTATCTGGTGATTGAACAATTTTAGACAATAACTTCGAATTTTCTTGGGCATTTTTCACTAACTCAAAATCAGCTTGAGAGATCTGCAAGAATTGTTATCACAGATCAAGCATCAATAAGTCCAGATATCAAAATTTGCTAGTTCCTAATAAATAAAATTATAAAACCTTGTCATTGAGAGATTCCGTCTTCTCTTTGAGCCCCTTGGCCTGTGTCTTCAATGACATCTGCTGCTTGTTGTAGTTCTGGATGGTCTGCCGCAACTCTTTGACCTCCGCATCCAACTG
This sequence comes from Typha latifolia, assembly GCF_019914945.1. Taxonomy (NCBI): domain Eukaryota; kingdom Viridiplantae; phylum Streptophyta; class Magnoliopsida; order Poales; family Typhaceae; genus Typha; species Typha latifolia. The sequence goes on from NC_133094.1 coordinate 656,479, forward strand.
TTGAACTACAGGCTCCTCCATCTGGGTTGCAACCTCATGGTCCAGAAGTTCCCTGTTCAACTGCAATAAACACACATTTCCCAATCAACTTTTCGTCTTATCTAAACTCCTTATACAAATCACAAATATCAAGTAGATAGAAATTAAACCTCATCAATCTTTGCTCTGAGCTCTGCCTGCCGTTCCTCTGGGTTCGGGAACTCATTCACAACAGGTTTCAGCAACGCCAACTTCTCTTCCCTAACCGATAAATATACAAAGATCAAACTTTTAACCAAAATACAGAATACTCAACAAAAATTGAAGCCCTAGTTCTCAAAGAAGCCTCCTTTTCCAATAATTCCGAAGATCCCACCTGTAATAGAGGTAATTGACGAGCGCGCTAAGAATCTGAGACGTTCGCTTGGCATTGGGTTTCAAAAGATCCTGCAGAGCGAACCCGGTGAACTGAATTGAAGCGAGGAATTGCTTGACCTTGCAGTTGAGCTTGAGTACTCGGATGGCGTCGGCATGGTGGTCGGGATTGTCAAGGAGCTCCAAGGCGCCGAATCCGATCTGAGCATCTGGGTCGTCTCTGCAAAGAAGAGAAAGATGGAAGTTAGGATCGTCGTTAGGATTACGTTTTTGAGAGGGGAGAGGAATGGAAATACCCGAGAGGGTCGATGCAGGCGAAGAAGTTGGAGAAGATGGATTCGATGAGTTCAGGGGAGGGGTTGGCGAGTTCGTCGGGGGTCATCGAGGGGTCGGCGATTCCCTCGCCGACGAGGACCGACACGATTTCCGAGGCCGCCATCTCCGGGAACGAGAAGCTCGACATCTCTCTCTCTCTCTCTCTCTCTCTCTCTCTCTCTCTCTCTCTCTCTCTCTCTCTCTCTCTCTTCTTTTCTTTTTCCCGCCGAATGAGTTGGATGTTTTTATTTTCGATAGAACTAAATTGCGGTGTGTTTCCCAAAAGGACTCTTGAAAAGAATTCCCAGGAAAATAATATTCCTAAAAGTGTTGCAATTATTAGGTTATTAGGCATTCTTTATCAGAATTAAATGCTGTTCCACTTGGCTTGGTTTGAGTTAAACGACTGTTTACTCCATCGCTAGGCTCGCCCTGATGATATCCATTGTAAGACCTTTTATCAAACATTTGGCATGCAAACCGCGACATTTACCATCAGACCAACAAAGATAATTCTTGCCAACTTAAAACAGAAATCAAAACGAAGCTACCCCACAACTGAGAAAGTTGGCAATCAAAGGCTAAAAGAATGTAGAGACAAATGTTATAGAAGGTTTAGTCAGGTTCTTACCCTCCTTCCATCAAAAGTTTGGGAAGTAAATCATAGTAACAAGAACAACAAACAAAAAATCTTTTATTCCCAATTACTTGGGCACAAAGTATGGCTACATAAATAAACTGGTAATCCTTTGTCCAGTGATCAAAAGAATTACAAAGTTGAGCAAAACAAATAGATACACTTGTATCTTCTGTATGTGCATTGATGATGGAAACAATGAAGGCAGTTAACAGTCAGTAAGCTATAACCAAATCTATGAGCTTGCTATCAAAATGTAATCACCAATAATCTCCACAGGAGCATTCCCCATCTTTGAAACGATGAAACCGCTTGATATCTCTTAGTATAATTTCTCTCTGAAATAGTTTGCTTGCGAACTTCATCAAAGAATGGCAATCCCCACACACTCTGAGGTTCTTCACTATCCTAATGTCTTCTTCCTCAGCAGCGCTTAGAAGCCCGAAAGCAAGGGCCAATTTCTCGCTATGACATGCCAAAGAATCCTCCTTATCTTCTTCCTCAATGTTATGAAGCACCCACTCTGTGTTCGGCTCATAGCCTAATTCCCTTGCCCGCATTGCTAGTTCTTCTAGCTTCCCATATATCTCTTTTGTACGCAGGTGAGACCGATCTCCCGCGACAAAATGATATACATTTCCTTCCACCTCAATGTAGCTCCATCCAGGCGCCTTTTCTACTCCATTGTCCTTCATATTAATCCTCACCTTCTCAACATCCTCCCATCTACCTGCACCAGCATACATGTTCGAAAGGAAAACATAGCCACCACGATGACTTGGTTTGAGTTTGAGAAGCTTCTCTGCTGCAAACTCAGCCAATTGGACATTCTTATGAGCTCGACAAGCACTAAACATTGCACCCCAGATCACAAAGTCCGGTTCTATGGGCATAGCTTTGATAAATGCCAAGGCTTCATCCAGCCGCCCTGCTCTTCCAAACAAGTCCACCATGCAAGAATAGTGCTTCACGGTTGGCTCAATCTTGTACTCATATCTCATGCTATCATATATCTGGAGCCCTCTCTCTACCTTACCCGAATGTGAGCATGCCATAAGCACAGCCAAGAAGACGCCGTCGTCCGCTTTGACTCGTGCACGCTTCATGTCCTCGAAGCAGCAGAGGGCCTGTTGCCAGTGCCCATGGACTGCCCACCCCATCATCATGGCAGACCAAGCGAGGATATCCCTCTCCTTCATTCCAGCAAACATCTGGCTCGCACATTTGATTCTCCCACACTTGGCATACATATCAACCAATGCAGTCCCAATTGCCCCGTCTGCTGGGAAACCATTCTGCTTAACATAATTGTGAATCCGAACCCCACAATCCAGAGCCCCCATTCTCGTACAAGCCGAAAGGACAGCAGCAATCGTGAACACGTTCGGCCTTACACCAGCACCAAGCATTCTCTCAAAAGTATCCACCGCCCGCTTGTTATCACCATTCCGTGAAAAACCCACCACCATTGTTGTCCAAGAAACAACAGTCCTCTCCGGCATTTGGTCGAAAAGTTCGGCAGCAGCCTCGACGTCCCCGTTTTTCAACAACCCATGAATCATACTATTCCAGGAGGCAGTCGTCCGCTCCGGCATCGAGTCAAAGAGCCTTCTTGCGGAAACCGAGTCATCCAACTGACAGTACCCATTGATGGAAACGTTCCAAAGGAGGAAATTTGCGGCCTTGTGCCAGTGAGGAGTTTCGTCAAACAACTGGAGGGCGAGTACGGGGAGGCGGAGCTTGACGTAGGCATCGGCTAGGGAGGTGCGGACGAACGGGTCAAGGTCGAGGGCAGGCTTGGCGGCGGCGGCGTGGAGGGCCGCGGTGGCGGAAACGGAATGGAGGGAGGCGGCTGAGCGAAGGGCCAAGGGGAGGGAAAGGCGGGAGATGCGGAGGAAGGGGAAGAGGGAGAGGGAGAGGTGGGAGAGATGGAGGTCGGTGAATGAGCGTAGGAGGGCGAGGGAGAGGCGAGGGGAGAGGAAGAAGAGGTGGCGGCGGAGGAGGTGTGAGTGGATCTGTTTGAGGCGGAGAGGGGAGTGGGAGGAGGAGTGGATGAGGGAGAGTAAGAAGGATTCAGAAGGAGAAAGGATGGTATTATTCATGGGATATTATTATTTTTATAGTTCTATGATGTTCCTTCCTTGCTTTGCATAATATGACATAAATAGAAGGACCGGTCAAACTATTTGAGGCTTGAGCACAGTATCGGATCATACGTTGAACTCATCGTGCCAATAACTATCGATACGAAGATGAAGCCTTAATTTGGTTGATACCACCAGCGAACCCAAATGCCAAATAACCTTCGAAGGACGACTTTGTTCGCACCTTCTGCAAAAAGCTTCTTTGGAACATGATGCCCACTCGTTCCTTTTTTTTACATGGGATGATTTGATTATGGGGGCAAGACTCGAGTAGTATTCTGGGGCTATTAATCATCTCTTTTTTGGGTGTAGATACGCAGGAAATCTTTGGGCTAACGTTGGGGAGGAGCATGCATGGCGAGGTAGTGATTCAATTGATTCACCACCACTTGGTATGTCAGAGTCCTAGATAGAAGGAACAATTGATTCAAGGGTCTGCTCATTTCCAAACCTTTGGATCCTCTAGAATCAGAGGAATGCTCCCCTAATGGTGGGATGTTGCTGAACTTGTTCTCCCTTGATATTGTAAGGGTATATGCCAATTTTGTGTTGTTTTAGGGCTATTCATATGCTCTAAAATTTTGTATGGATGAAGGTGTTTAATTGTTTTAATGAAACAGGGCGTTTGTCTTTTATCAACAAAAAAAGAAAAAGAAAAAAAGAATTAAAGGAATGATTCTTTCTTTGGCATGGATATGGTTCAGCTGCCAAGCTCAACCCATAAGGTGGTTCACCTAGCTTGCCAACTATGATTGTTCCTTGTAGGTAGACTCACCTTCTTGAATGTAGCTCAAATATGGGGCTCCCAATCATGTTGAACATGAGTGGTCCGTTTTTTTATCTTAATTGAGTGGTCAAGGCAGGGTGAGAACCAAACTCGAGGGGGTTTCAGCTTTACTAGCGAAGGTGTTGGCGATTCATTCTAGATTTTCAGCTTGCAAGATGTGTCCTTGAGACTAATTCTACAGAGCTAGTTCACATCTTGCGTAAGAAGATTTTAGTTTCTTGGCGTAGTCGAAACATTATTTTTAACTCCCTGTTTAATTCATAAATTTTTTTTTCTTATTTTAAAATACAACTCTTTATTCTATAATAATAGCTACTGAGCTATATCATAATAACATCATTCTATAATATAAATACTAGTCATCAAAATTATATCTTATATCACACGTTAACCATTTGCTAATTTACTCTTAGCATCTATCTCATCAACCACCTTTTATATCATCAAATGGTATTCACGGTGATTTCATAAAAAATAAAATAAGTTTTTTTTCCTTCACTTTATATTGCATCAAAAGTAATTAGTATACTCTTATTATAGAATATAAATGAACATAAGAATAATTATTCATAAAAGAAGGACCTCATTTTGAGAATAATAAAGAAGATTAGGTGTTCTAGAATTGATCTTATTCTTAAAGTAAACGAGACAAAGTGTTTTACTATTCTATTTCCTTTTTGAATGTCTCTATCTAGGGTGTAATCGGTCTACCGATGTTTTACTTTAGGACAAGACAATCTAATTCCCTCTAAGTTATGCAATCTCCACTTTTGACTGTTCTTCTGAAAGTTTAGGCAAAAATAATATTAATTGATTACAGCTTCTTTTCTTTAATAAGAGGACCCTTCCTACTAAGTGACACCATTCGAGCAACAATTCACAATACATTAGTGTGCATTCAATAACATTCAAATTGATCTAAATATAGCATGTTTAGATTGAAACTCAGTATTTGTCATGCCACTGTGCTCAAAAGTCTCTTTTTTGTTGATTAATTAAGCTTAGCAATTTGTCACAATTTAATACACTTAGAAGAAGAAAAGAGATAAGGTTGTAGCTCTTTAACAAGCTCTACACTTGACTAATATACAGACTGATAAACAGAGAAGCTCAGTGTCAAGTACAATACCAATCACAAGTATTCAAGCAAGGAAACAAAGGAAGTATGACAACATCTTTAAAAATAAGTCTCTCGCTTGGTCAACATTAGCAATACCATAAGTTGAAGTAAAAAAGCTTGAAGTGGTAACACAAGCAAATGCAATATGACATCTTATAGCACAATCAACACCACATTAGACCTGAAAGTGCAAATCTACAATTCAAAAAATACAAACCCTAAACAAGCAAAAGAAAAGAGAGGGAGATGCTGACTAGGTTAAAGTAACTTTGGAATAGATACATCCTCTCTTATAAGTATAAATCCCCACCAAATAACACACAACTTTGAGAAAAATAGAGACATCGCAACATTAATTGGACAACACCGAAGCTACAATACGTTGAGAGATGATGGACAATGGAAGTGGCAAAATCTGATGTCAAGGCAATAGGAGGAGGCTAAATCGATCAAAGCAAGGGTCTAATTACTGCCACAGATGATGAGAGTCCTCACAGGGTGGGATTAGTGAAGTCGGCATTAGATACGACGACGAGCGACAAAATGAAGAAGGCTAAAATGGATGGCCTTGGAGAGGGAGTAGTGAACGATAGAGATCTATAGAGAATATTGAAGGGAAGAGGTCAAAGGGGCAAGAGAGAACATCGGAAAGCAAAGCAAAGGGAGGTAGGTATAGATGAAGAAAGAGATAAATGCTAATAAAAGAAGCGACAAAGAAAAAGAGAGAAAAATTTATAAAAAGAAAGAGAGGAGAAAATAAAAAGAGGGGAAAGAATTCCTCCTCTCCACCTAGCCAAATGACTTGTGAGAAGACTACCGACTAAAATTTGACCGAAAAAACCCTCATAAGAGAAGAAGACGTTGAACTCCAGTAAAGATGCTATGGCTAGTGAAAGGAAAATTAGAAATGACTAAATATTCAACAACAATATATTATTATTGTACATGGGGCTGTAGTCTACCTAAAGATAAACTGATATTTTGATAATTTCATAATGAAGCCAAGTCTCTGAAATTAGTTCGGATTCGTACCGACTAAATATCTAGTCGAGATTGCTTTTGTGATGCATATCTTATCAATTATCAATTAGGAAAGTCAAATTATTTTTAAATGGATTCGGATGGATTTAAGTAGAATATCGTACCAACTTTCGACTTGAATACTAAATTAGAGACAATTTCAAATCTAAGTTTACTTTGTTGGATTAAATCGTGGTTCACATTAATTATTTCTTATACAAATCTTGGAAAATATATTCTGGAAAGTCAAAGGGCAAGGGGACGGTCCATATGGAATTGGAACCCGTCCACCCACCCATTCCATAGTACGCTGGGGAGGGATAAGGACGAATCCGGAGCCGCTAAAGTAAGCCGTCAATTACAAACCCTCTCAAAGTCCACGTGGACGGAACCTGCGTGCGGAGGACGCACCGCCCCACGGCCCACACACCATAATATCGAAGTCCCAATCTCCGTACGAACCATCCCGCTTAGTCCATCCAGTTCGTCCGTATCAGAACCCGATCAAATCTGACGGTTAGTTTTATTCCCGCATGTGGTTTAATATGCGGCACTAGGGCGGACTTGAGGAAAAGGATTAAATTGGACTCTGAAAACTCCCGCTCCCAAACGGTATAAAAATGGGGGCGAAATGCCTTCTGTTCGAATCGAGATTATTAATTTTCTCTCTTATTTTTTCCTTTTCCTAGTGGAATATAGTTGGCTCGTCTTCTCGAAGTAATCGAGGGTTAGGGTTTTGCGATCGGGATGTCAGGAGCTGGACAAGACGAGGACAAGAAGCCGGCGGATCAAACCGCGCACATCAATCTCAAAGTCAAAGGGCAGGTCAGGTTTCCTTTGATTTCTTTCTTTGAGAAGATCTTTTACCTTCTTTTTTTTGAATTTGCGATGCAATAGTTAGTGTAGTGTACGATTTATGATATTCTCCCCCCTGTTTGAGGCTTCGTAGGCTGCTTAATTGTGTGATTAACCTCAACATCTTGAAGTAGATGCAAGATTGGTATACTGCTAATCCCATCTTTGCTGTTGTTTTCCTAGGAAAAATCGTCTCTTTGTATAGATTTTGGGAGAGCTTATATGGAGATTTTAGATGGTTTTTATTAATAATAATTTGCGACATCCTGCGATTATATCATAGATTTCAGTTAATTAAAGGTTCTTTCCCTGTAGATAGTGGTTAAGTTAGTTGCTTCTCTCATGGCAGAAAAGCTTGCTTGTTATTAGCGTTAGTAATTTAAGAACATTAATTTTAAATTTTCGGATCAAAATTGTGTCTCTCTCCTTTTGGTTTCATCATGATCTTTCTCTGGATAGTTTTATTTTATAGTAGTTAGTCTGCCCTTCTTTAGTTCTTTTGCCATTCTTGACGATGAATTGTAATTGGAGTTTAGTGAATAAAATTCTGCCCATGCCACTGGTTTGTGTCCGAGATTCTGAGATCATATGCAGACTTTGTTATGGTGATAAGTTTGAACTGAAACTTTTAGTCGTTACTGTAATGACCACAACTAAATCCACTAATTTGTCCTTATATTCATATTATATTGCTTTGATCTTGTGCATCTAAATGCTTCTTAAGTAACTACTTGAGGCTGATGAGATGTTGAGCGTATAGGATTGGAGACCAATTCATTTAAAGTTCAACAGTATGTTGTTATCTTCTGTGCTGGTTAAGTTGTGACACAAGTCATAATTTGACTACTCACTTTAACCGTTAGCATTTAAACAAGTTCTTTTGCCTTTCATAGGATGGAAACGAGGTGTTCTTCAGGATCAAGCGCAGCACTCAGCTGCGCAAGCTCATGAATGCCTACTGTGATCGCCAGTCCGTGGATTTCAACTCCATTGCTTTCCTGTTTGATGGCCGCAGGCTGCGAGGGGAGCAGACTCCGGATGAAGTACCTACCTGCAATTTCTATCTTGCTAGCTAGTTAATTTATATGATCCTTATCACACCTTCGCCAATTTTCTTTTATTTGGATTCAGCTGGAGATGGAAGATGGAGATGAGATTGATGCAATGCTGCACCAAACTGGAGGAGGCGAACGAAGTGCATAAAAAGAGTACTTGACTTTTGTTTGCGTAAAAAAAATCTAGGAGTCCTGTAAAGAGGCTAGCGGCTAGAGGACTCCAGGCTTCTGCATTATCTGATTACTTATCTTATATAATGGAAGCTTAATTTTCAAAGTTTGAAGTATCGGAATGCCCTTGATATAGTCTGATCGTACTTTGAGGTTCTTTTTTCCTGGAAACTATGCATCTTGGCTCTCTCTGAGCATCTGAAATTCTTGAGGTGATTTCTCCGTGAGCATCAGTCATTGATTTTGATGGGTACTTGGCAAGATTCATACCTGCTTTACCTATTCAAAACGGCGGACACGAATTACACCGTCATCAGGAAGCATTCCATCATACAGTCAATGCCTATTGAGTTCTCTTTCATCATTCAGCAAAGCAAATATGTCACATTGATTGGAATACAAAGTGATATCTAGTAACAAAGCCAGTCCACAAAAATAAGAAAATAGAAAAACTTCAATAACCCACATTCAACTTGAACTGCTTTGACAGAAAACTTGAACAGGGACGAATTACTCGAGTGCTGACCTTGCTTTAACCTTGCTTTAGCAATTCGTGATAAAAGTCACTGCATTTCTCTCAAAATAAAAGTTACATCTCTGAATCATTACTGTTCCCATTCAACACGCAAGCAAAAATCGTCAGAAAAGCTTATTAGCGTGCACCTACGCCTTGCAAGAAACAGTTCTATCTCATGTCCCTTTTGAAAGACGGGATACAGCCAGAGCAACCTCAGATATCGGTGACAATAAAAATCAAGTACCAAGTATCGACCGGATATTTGGTTCGGACATGAGTTATCGGAAGTAAAACTAGCACTCCTAGGGCCGCTGTCTGGAAGTATCGATAAGGCTTGCTGGCACTGAGCATTCTATTTCCTCTTTTATGTTCACAACGTTCACCTGCAAAAGAAGGGTGATAAATCACATGTTCCAGAAGTTCTTCACTATCCACACATTTGGAGTCACAATTTACATTAACTACTATTAGAAAATTTATAAATAGAACGTACAACTTGAATGCCTTGACATCAATCAAAACTTAATCATAATGGCAAATAGTTAGCATGTGGGACCTAGTCCAAGATATGCATAGAAAGCTATCCATAATTAAAGTAAGACTTTGGCTTCCTTTCTTTTCTACTCACCGTATTATTCCCTAAAGGTCAATCCTTAGACATGTTACTTAAGAAAATTAAAAAAACATTACTACAACATGAAATAAGTTGTCAAATTAGACTATAGGATAACCTGCAAGTGCGGAACAACCTCGAAGCAACTCCTCCAAGATTAATCTTTACATCTATATGTTAATATGTATGTGCATCTGCAATACATGGTGGCATTATGCATATGTTATAATGTCCAATCACTTCTGTCTCGTAGGCCCGGCCCGACTAGAGAGGACAAACATATATATATATATATATATATATATATATATATATATATATATATATATATATATATATATACATTTATCCTATATATGACTGCTCATGAAACATGACAAAGATACAAAGTACGAATACAACATGACATGGCTACAGCTGACATGCGAATTGTTGGAAGGCAATGAAATAATGTGCTTAAAATATGCAATACACGAGTACAGATACAATATTGTGTATGATTGTATTCCATTTAATTGGAAAACGTTGTAACAATCTGTAAACAAAAGCTAACATCTATATCAAAATTTCCAAGATATCATATAAAATATTAGTTACTAAGATGCAAAAGAAAATAAGAGTTCTCACCTGCAAAATGTGGGACTCCCCTCTGTGACATTCGTACCTAACTTGCTCTTCTTCCAGATATTGATTACTGTCATATTATAACATCATAAGTCAATATTTATTGAACAAAGAGCCTCTCCAATACATAAAAGAAATAAGAAGCGGTAGCCTCTTTTAACATTACTCATCTTGAAGGTTCCTCTTGTAACTGATCAATATTATAAACCTTCTCTCAAAGGTATCATACTGGTATCCTACAGTATCCTTGGAGTATCTGCACTTCACTTTTCATTTTGAAAAATTGGATACTCATAGGAATTATTAGACATGTAACCCACAAGTATCCCTCAAAGATCATATTTCTTATTGTATCTGACAGGTCAGAGTATGGCATTGTCTATGCCTCCTAGTGAGCGTATGGATCACATTTGAATACAATTGTATTTGAGACTTGCACCATATGGTCCATATAAATGGTTAACCTGCCAATAACTGGCCTAAAATATGTCTAATAGTTTATACAGTGGCCGAGTTTTATGAAGGTGAATAGTGAAAGAATTCTTTATCAAAAGGAAGCATTAAAGAAAATCTACTTTCATCACAAAATAGATTAAAGTGCTCTTTGAGACTGCAAGCCTGGCCAAACTTTGTCAGTATTAGATTGTCTGAAACTGCACAATGAGACAAAGACGACGACATATTGGGTTATGCCATTGATGACCATGAATATCACTTCTAAAGCACCATTGATTTTTCTGTTACCACACTAAACAATTCCAAGACCTTCCCTTAGCTGTATGGTCAGGTTTGAGCTGAAAGTGATGTGACCAAAATGATTATCTGTAATAATTCTTAATAAATGCAAAAGGCCATATGTTTGGCAAGGTTTTGTAATGTTTCTTTGGAAAGGAAAAGACACTAAATATACTTCTATGCACTAATAGGTGATTGAGAGTAAGAATCGATATTCCCTGAAAGAAATAAGAAATTATGAACGGATCATCCAAGAAACAAGTCTCTACATTATATATGCTTTAATCCATATATCCCCGAAACAAATATAATCAAGTTTGCCGTGAAAGAAATTCTGAATGGATCATCGAAGAAACAAGTATTTAAAGACCCTACCCACGTTTCAATGATTAACAAAAAAATGCTATGTATCACAAGCCATTATAACTATCAACAAGAACAACAAGGTCGGGAAACTAAACTAATTAATGCTTCAACTTGTGCTAATGTTAGCAAAATTCTTCTCGTCTTGGTACAAGCATCATAGCAAGCATGAAACACACCTATATAAAGATTAACGAATCAACTATATTAGCAAGACTTAAACATGTAAGACCAACATTCTACAACAGAAGTATGTAATCAAATCCATTTCATTAAACAGGACCAATGTTGACAACTAAATGATTCATGAATTTACCAATGAATATAACGGACGGAAATAAATTAGAAATGGAATCACCAAACTAATGGATGTTGTAAGAAATAAATACAAGGAGAATTTTTCCGCAATCAACACCCAAAACTTTATTATTCATCAGCAACTCTCAAGCCATAGATGAGTTTGTTATCAAATAACATTTCTATCTGGCAGCTAAAATAAAAAATCAATCACAAACAATTTTGCATGCATTTTAATTCCTCTAAGGAACACTAGAACTAGGCAAAAGTCGAATGGAAATCACCACTTAATTCATCTCACTGATACGAACCATAAGACAAATGGATCAAGAAAAATTCCCCTATCGTTCAAGCATGACTATATGAATGGATGATGATCCCATGGCCCGAGTGACAACGAGAGAGAGCACGCCAGTAAACAGTCATGGCCTCGAGCATGATTGCCGACCGGCGTGCTCTCTCTCATCGTCAACCGTGGCAGCGATAGAGCTTAGATCCACCATTTCCTGCCCATCCACAAGAACAATCCATGAAACTAAACAAATAAGCATGTTATCAAACACGATTCCTCTATCAAATGAACCAGAAGTGAAGCACACTTAGTGTTTATTCAGATCTCTCAGATCTCTCCAACAAACCAAGCCCTAAACCGCGAAGATTCGATCCATCGTAGCTAACTGCAACGTCTAAAACACTAACCACTTCAAGTAAAAAGTTCTAAAGAAAATAACAAACAATCCTGCAAAAGTCATGAGATCTTTTGAACAAGAACGAGATCATCCAAAAAAGTAACGAGTCACAGATCTTGATCTAGGAAAAACAAGCTTTCAAGATCTCATCTCTCCATCAACGTCGAAATCAAAACAAACAAAAAAAAAAAATCTAGAACAAGAAGGAGAAGCATAAGCAGAAACAAGGCGAAGAGATCGCCGATAAAAAGGATCGAGGAAAATTTATTTAATAAATTAGCAGTAGCTCGAAGGAACAAGACGATGCTTAGTAAACTAGTAGTACATTCTCATGATTGGGGATTATATACTGATTTAAATCGGGGATTAAATCGATTTAATTAAAAGAGTTAAAACTTGGAGGGGGATAAATTAAGGGAGACGTGTCGGTGGGAGCGGATGGCCGGGTTCCTCCCCTGGCGTAGAAAGTCGACACGCGTCCCTCTGGAAGGAGGAGGGAATGGGCAGTCAATAGTACGGAAATGCCCCTGGTGTTAACGAGAGTCCAGACGCGTTCCCTTTAACTTGTTGTGACGGGACGCTGTCCTCTTTGGTCATATCGCTTTAATGGTCGGGAGAAGAAAAGAATTAGAAATGATTTTTACGAAATTCTCATTGGCCAATTTTAGTCATCCTATGAGTAAATAATAATTAATGGGTGACAATTAAAAATTACTAGTTATTCTTAATTCTGTCGGGTGCGGATCTTGACGGCTTTTCAAACCCGACATGAACAGAAACCATTTATTATTAGTCTCCTAGCTAAATTCTCATCTTTTATCCACTCCCAAAATTCTCGTACCGTTGCAATGGCCAAGAGCGAGGCTAATCTTTTATCTACTCTTGATCTCGAATGGTTTGTCGCATGTGTGTTCTTTTGAATCGTTTCTTGGCCATCAACACAAAATCGAAGTTCAAGTAGGATAATGGCGTCCGCCGCCAAGGACTGGAGCAACGTGGTCAAGAGGAACCCGCTCCGTGTAAGCGACTTCTCCTATTTTACGTTAGCCAGATCGATTCGTTACTCGTACATAACTTGCAATGAGTTCTATGTTTGGTGGATGTTGGAAGATTGTGTTTTTGATGCTTACTAATTTGTTCAAAATCCCAACTTGAGAAAAGTTTTGATTCTGAGAAGGGAAAAAGACTTTGTTTGATTCCCAAATCCACCTTAGGGTTCAAGTTTTGACGATATTTAGTCGGGAGGTTGGGGAAATTATGGTATACTCTTCTCACGAAAATGTATAACTTTTACTTCATTGTAAGGGTCTGAGACAAGTGAACATGATTCGTTTATGTTTAATTACCATAGTATCGATTCTGCTTCTTTTTGTATTTTTATTAGTCTAATCCATCTCTAATCTCTCTTGCTTTACACTTGTCTTGATTTCCAGGGGCTGCAAAGCCCATGCTTTAATGAGTATTGGAGTAAAAGTCACATGGTGCAATATAGAAGGAAGCACCGTATCATTCTCGTATGTCTTTTCTCCGACGAACTCAATTATGTAGATGCATTGCTTATATGATCAGTTAATAGAACAAGTTTAGATTTGGGATGAAGGTTTTGATTCTTATGTTTGAACTTATGACTACAAATTTGTTATGTCTTTTTTACTTGTTATCAATGGTCATCCAACATACATCCTATTTTTCCTGTGTTCTCATGATTAGGATTGTCTTTGTGAATTTTGCCAATTAAATCATAACTCAACTTCATTCACTATATCTCCGATCCCAATTCAGTGTTCTTTCTTGATAAATCATGGAACAAACCAAGTGTCATGTGCCTTAATTCAAATTCTTTATGCCGCAACAGCGAGAAACAAATATCATGCAGCTTGGTATTTCTCCCAGGAAAACAACATAATGCAGAGAAAGGCACAATGTGGGACTTCATCGAGCATGCAGAGAAGCCTGAATTCTGATACTCTGCTTGCTGATTCTCGAACTTCTGTTCAAGGGAGTACTGCTCCTCTTGTTCAAGCACTGAAATCTACTGCCAAGCAAGATGTTTCCTGTTTTCACTTCCCTGGACATAACAGAGGGAAAGCTGCTCCTTCCTCACTTTCTGATCTCACTGGTTTGGGAACATTTTTACATGACTTACCTGAGCTTCCTGAGCTGGATGATCTGTTCTCCCCAAAAGGGGTGATTTTAGATGCTCAGAGACGGGCATCTGAATTGTTTGGTTCATCAAAGACATGGTTTCTTGTCGGTGGTACCACATGCGGAATCCAGGCTTCAATAATGGCTACTTGTTCCCCAGGTGAAACGCTTGTTCTACCTCGGAATTCTCATATTTCTGCGACTTCTGGTCTTGTTTTATCTGGTGCTGTGCCAAAATATATCATGCCCGAGTACAGTTCTCACTGGGACCTTGCTGGTGGAATAACACCATTACAGGTAGAGAAAGCATTACAAGAATTGGAGAAAGATGGAAAAGGAGCAGCTGCTGTTTTAGTCACTTCACCTACTTACCATGGCATATGCAGCGATGTAGAAGAGATTGCTAAGATCTGCCACTCTAGAAGCATCCCTGTGATAGTTGATGAAGCACATGGTGCTCATTTTGGGTTTCACCATGGGTTTCCTAGTACTGCACTCGAACAAGGTGCTGACCTAGCTGCCCAATCTACCCATAAAGTTCTATGCTCACTTACGCAGTCATCAATGCTGCACATGTCAGGAGATCTTGTGGATATGGATATGGTAAGCAGATGCCTTCAAACACTACAGAGCTCAAGTCCTAGTTATCTTCTTCTTGCATCTTTAGATGCTGCAAGAGCTCAACTAAGTGAAGATGCAAACATTTTTGACAAGTCTGTGGATATTTCCTTGGAAGCTAAGCACCAGCTCAGGATGATTCCAGGTATATCAGTTTTGGGATTGTCAAGCTTTGTTTCTGGTTTTCCTGCTATTGATCCCCTGCGAATCACTCTTGGTACTTCACAACTCTACAAGTCAGGATATGCAGCTGATGATTTGTTATGCGAAGAACATCGCATAATATCTGAGCTGGTAGGGACCAGATCTGTAACATTTGCTGTCAACCTGGGTACTCGCTGGGAGGATGTCCAAAGACTTGTTTTAGGGGTTAAGCATTTGTCAAAGAAAATCTTTCAGCCAAATGAACTACAAATATATACACAGAATAGTATTTGTTCTCCTTTTACCACCCTCTCGATGCAGTTAACTCCAAGGGAAACCTTCTTTGCAAAGAAGAGGAAAGTGCATATTGAGAAGAGCCTCGGTGAGATATGTGGCGAGCTAATCTGTCCATATCCACCTGGTATTCCAGTTCTTGTTCCTGGTGAAATTATAACTGAGGGTGCTTTATCTTATCTGTTGGATATTAGAAATATGGGTGCAACAATTAGTGGAGCAGCTGATAATAAATTATCTTCCCTACTGGTATGCAACTTGTAACACAAATTTTTCTGTGTAAAATTTACCAAAATACGAGAGCTACTGAGCAATGTAACCAAAATAATTTTAATCTGATTGCTTCAGAGTTCAGACAATTTCAGTAGTAATAGGATCTGTAATTTATCTGATAGTCATTACTTTACTCTGAATGGAAATGGTGAGAGGAATGAAATTAATCTTAAAGCATGAGATACAAAACAAATTTCTCACAGATAGCAATGTAGATAGCTCCCTTTGGGACTTTGCTTCTATGATCAGCTGATACTACCTTTTGATTTTCACCCACTGTTGCAGAAACAAGCATCAGTCTTATCCCTCGGAATACCTTGGAAAATGCTGATTACCTACTCTATCAGTTGTATGAAATCTGATTATTTTCAGATTGTTCTTGCCATAGCTTCCCGTTGCTTGCTTTGCAATTAGACAATCCAGTATTGGTTCTCAATCTGTTGCTAGTCCAATAATTCAATACCTCAGCTCTTTTGGATAAAAAAAATAGCAGATTTATACACAGAATTGTCTCAAGCTGGATTTCAAATGACAGGTACAGTTTTTTTCTTTCTTTCTACAAATGGTAGATAGGTCTGATGAGATTTGCAGTTCATGACCTCTCAGAGCCCCTGTTTGAACGCCAGCAGTGTACAGACACCTTCAATTCTTTTCAGGCTTGGGCTTTCGAAAGCCACCAGATCCCATTCGAGCACCCCGGAATATGAAACCTGAAATGCTGATCTGCAGCAAAGCATTTGAATGGAATTGTTGCTGTTTGAACGCATCCTCTAATTTGAGCCAAACTTTAGCACTATACTTTGATCATAACCTGCAATGAATTAATAACAATGCTCTACTTTTGACTGAATACAACATAAAGCAACTTGGCTGGTGGAGGTAGTAATACAGGAAAGAACAACTCAGAGTTCAGAGAATGTGCAGGGATATTAGATGGAGCCAGCTATATCTTCACTGCACATAGCAACTCAATAAGGGTCAGATTCACTGAGAGGTGACCCGGGAGGGCCCCTGAGGGTTCTTGTTACCAGACAGTGAATCGAATTGGAATAGGAGGTCCACTGTTATCTATGTCAGCAAGTGCAGAATCAATCACCTTATCAGGTACAATGTCTTCATCTCAAGATAGAATTGCACTTGTCTTATGTCTTTTCCATGCATGAGCTTGCTCTCCTGTCAAGAGGAAGCATCCTTACCGAATTAAGAACTGGGTAAGGAATCAAACAATTAAGCACCAATCACCAATCCTGGCAAAGGATAAGTCTCCTTGTGATCTGACACTAATAATCTCTCCCTTCACATGAGACAATCAACAAACTAACGGACAAACGCAGTTTTGGTGGTCTCAGGACCGTGAATTTTTTAGCAAAACAGAAGTGGCTGCATAAAACTAACGAAGTAAACTGGTGATTACTTGTATGCTTGGAATTACCAATAATAATGTAAAATTGCTAATCTTCTTTTGTTTTGTCTCTTTTGTCACAGGTTGCTTACAACAAGAAAAGAACACTTGGAAAACCAACTTCTTGTTTGCTTTCTAACAGAAAAGATTGTATCCGATCATCCTCCTGAGACAAAAGACAAAGATCTAAGCTAGGCCTAGGCTTCGGATGATAGGAATATAGAAAGTTTTAGATAAGCTGTCAAATCACGTGAACCACAAAAGGATACTCTTCTCGTGGGTGGCATGAAAAACTCGAGAGTTGTTTTATGAGGTCACAAGATAAAGAGATAACATAGCACGTCATGTAACTTTGGCAGAGGTGGATTTCTGAGGAGTATTAGTTATATGCCAACATTTCTTTTCATTTTTATTTTTTCAGTATGGATAAATAAGCCTATTTGGCATTATATATACACAATTTTATGAAGATACTCTTCCATGAAGCAGAACCTGTGACTTATATGCTTGATGAATTGAGGGGTTCACAAGTCTCAATAATTTTCTCTTATTCATAAAATCCAAGTTCACATGTATACAGTAGACTAATATGAAAGTGCTAAAAGGTACCATATCGAAACAAAAGCTCTATACAAGTTCACATGCATGCAGCACTCAGTCCTCATCACCATAGCCAAGAGAGAGAGATAGCAAGTAGCAAACAAGAACTCAATAGAAAGAACAAAGGATCTACACCCCACCATGGCCAAGCCCAAGGGGACCATGGAAGAGGTGTTGCGGGCCACCACCATGACCTTGAGCTGCTATGGCCAGCTCAAGCTGCCTCATGGAGAGGGAGGGGAAAGAGAGCAGCTCTGGAGTACCTCTATCCCATCTCTTCGTGCTGCTCACATTGTTGAATCCATCCCATCCAATATGACCCACATGTTGCACATCAGTTGGGAGACCAATCTCCATTTCCCTCTCCTCTTCATCCTCTTCATAGATTACAAACAACTGGGAGAAGCTGCTCTTGAAGCTCCTGATCAACTTCTGCAGCCCTGCAGAGATGTTAGGCTTCGGAAATGCGAGAAGCCGCGGCTTCGCGCCGCCTTGCCTCTCTCCTTCTCCACCTTCACCATAAACATAACAACATAAGAAGGAATTCTAACGACATACGAAGGAGAGGATATGAATGTATATACTTGATAGTAGTGAGATTGGTTGTGCATGAGATTTCTTTGCTTGTGTGTCGACAACGGCGACGCTTGACTGAGACACGCAACCTACTGAGAAGGGGAGGACCACAAACCTATCCATGCGCCTTTCTCTCATGGCTTCATGAAGGGAAGAGGGAAGAGGAGTATAAGGGGTGTGAGAAAAGGAGAGTAGAGAGAGGTGAGAAAAGGGGTAAGGGTGGTTATGAGCATGAAAGAAATGAATTGGCAAGTGGGTTTGTTATATTGGGGGGTGTTGGCTTTGTCATCAAGTGTGAATTATTCCAGGGTATATTACACAGGACTTAGCCAAGTTTGGTGAGAGAGAGAGAGAGAGAGAGAGAGAGAGAGAGAGAGAGAGAGAGAGAGAGAGAGAGAGAGGGTTGAGTTGGGTTGGGTTGGTTGGGTTGGTACCTACCTGTATACTGATTACAAGTTCAAATTTGTAGGCCAGACTGAGCTCACCAACTGCTAATTTTTGGCTATTTCAGAGTCTCTCCTACAGATGCCTTCTTATCTTGCAGGCTCATCTAAAGTGTTTATATCACTTGAGAACCAAGCATCAAGGCTTTAGAACCCTTCCATGTTTGCCTTTTTTCTTCTTCTCTCTATCTTCCAACTACTTCCATTCGAGAGTGAATTGGAAGCAATCTACAGCACTAATACTAGATAAAGTACTACAAGATGGGGACTCTGCAATTATATTGTCTTCATACTGGGTTAAACAATTGTCTATTATCTGAGTGGATGCAGAGAATCAAAGAGAGGAGTTAAGAACAAAAATTAAGAGAAATTGAGTGAAATTGGAGCTTTCAGGAGTCTCTTCTTTTTCCTTAAAAAGGTAGAGAGGCGCGGAGAGAAACAGAGAAGACACTGTTCTATTTCTATAAATCCACAATTTAGTCCTCAAATAATTATTCTTCTTTTCTCCTCTTTACAATTATTAATGATTTGCAAAAGATATCCGATTAAATTTTTGATCTTATGAGTTCTACGGGTTCATATACTATATTCCACTCCTCACATATTAGCTATATGACCTTGACTTAAATTCTCTGTTTGCAGTGACCTGAAGAAGTATTGACAGCATGCAGAATCCAAGCTCAATCTTCTAGTGATGGTACACATGACTCCATTAAAGTAGCGAGATGAAATCCCAATACACAAGCTTGCCTTCACTACTGTGATTCACCTTTCCTTCTACTTCATCACAGCTGATGAATTACTACAACAGCAAAGGCTGATGGAAACTTCTTGTATGAGCTTGAAGAACTGCCATTAAAAAAAAAACCTTGGAGGCCAGGAGAACTAGCCGTGAGAGTCAACAAAAGCTTATTCAATGATAGAAGCTAATATGATCAAATATATTTTCCTTAAAAGATACACTTCAAAGTTATCTCAGTAACTTTGGAGTCTGCAATGTAATGTTTCTAGCCACTGACTTTCCTATACTGGACGTAAACTTAGAATTCTTCCTCAATAGTAGTGCACCTGATATGTATCCGGATCCAGAGCCGGAGAACTATCTATCCGTCCGTTTGGATCCGCATACATTTTTCATCTGATTGCAACTGATATCTATATAACTACAAGTACAATTAAGAGCTGAGGACTGCTGCTTGGTGCATAACACACTATTACATAGTCTCTGACAAATGATTAATAGATGCTCACTTGCAAATCAAGGAAGCAGAAAAGCTAAAAAAGTTATCTTTTTTCACCAACATATAGGATAACTGCATTTAAAGCTAATCATGTCATTTATTATTCATTTCTGTGGTGTGACTGCTACAAATGAGGGCACCAAAAGCTTGTGTTAAGCATAATACAGAAACCAAGAGGACCCATGAAAATGGATTAATTCACATCAAAACTCATTTTAACAGACATGTTCTTGCTGAGGTGATGACATCCAAAAGAGAACTTCGAACCTAATCTTACAACCGTTGTAGGTAATCCCTCCAGTTTTCTGATTTTCAGCTGCAAATCAAGGCATTAATAGCTAACGGTCAGAAAAGAACCTAAGAGTGAGCTGGCTATTCAATTGTCAGTTTTCCTGTTTCTCCTGATTGGCTAAAGCATGAGCATCAAGAGGTAGTTGTAAGAATAAGGACCTCACTGTATAGCTTGTCATTATTTGCTACCCTTCTTTTTCTGCTGCTTAGCTGCAAAATAGAAGCATAAAAAATTTGCTATTAGAGAAAGGGAGATGATTCTCTTTATTTGTATGTCCACAGACAAATACATGCTCGTGTGTGTGTGTGTGTGTGTGTGTGTGTGTGTGTGTGAGAGAGAGAGAGAGAGAGAGAGAGACCTAATCTCCTTTTAGCCTCAGAATTTGCAAAAAACTCCATCCACTCATCTGTCAAAACAAACACTTCTTCTTCTTCTTCTTCTTCTTCTTCTTCTTCTTTTAGTCCTAGTTCCTCAACCTCTTTCAACTCTTGCTGTTGTAACCTGCTGAAAGAAAAGTCAGTTATATCTTTATGTGATAGGAAAATCAGTTGCTTTACGACCCAATGTACTTCTGCATCGATGCCCTTCTGGAGAAAGGGAAATGAAAATTTCAAAAAGTATATAAGACCCAATATACTTCTAGTGACCAAATTTCTCCTAGACCTAACCTAGGCAAGACCCTCATCTACAAATCAAAATCAGGATCCAGGGAGGATCCAGCTTGCTCTTGAAGATAAGAAGATATTGCACTCAAAGAGTTATATGTTAAAGACAATTGTGGAACTTGCCTAACAAATGGCAGCACTTAGCATCATCGGAAATAGCAGAGATCTAATATGCATCATCTTGATAAGGAAAGTGAAGGTGTTGAAAACAAGCATTATATATGTGGTGATTGAAAGATGGGAAGATGACAACCTATCCAGCTGAATTTCTCGAGCTAAGAGTTCTCACGGTTCCACTGACCAAACAAAAGCATACATTGAAGTTACTTCCTTTAAGTCTTCTATATCTTGGCCCTTTGGAGTACAAGAGCATTGATGTGAGCTTGCAACAATTCAGAAAAGTAACACTACGTTGGAGTATCAAAGTTGATAGCGACGGCTTTATTATCAAGCTTGTGAGTAGTACTTGGCAACTTCTGATGTCGAAGTTGCAAATAGAATAATTCCTTAAAATATTTTATACGTCTTAGCTCATATTCGTAATGCAATTGCCTAAGACTATGGGATTAAAGATCTCACACAACAGAATATAAAAGAAAACTCAATAAACAATTCTTCAAACACAGATCATATGGAGGTTAAGGCATCAAGTTCACATAAAGTTTCAAGAGACCCAACAAACATTGAAAAGGAACTACTCAATCCAACAGAACGATTACATACCCGGTCGCAGAAGAATCGTTTCCTCTGGCCTCTGAGACCTCAAAGGTCTCGAATTTTCCAAGTCCAGTAGGAACCGGACATGGATTCTTGGGAGATTGTGAAGAGAACCCACATGGTGGAAGTTGGGGAAAGTGAAGTAATCCTGTGTGCTGCTGTTGGTGGTGATCGTGATGGTGATGATGATGGTGATGGTGGTGGAGAGGAGAAAGTAAGAGAGGTTGGTAGCAACAACGGCATAGGTGTAGGAGCGGGGTGTGAGTGAACGGAATTGGGTGGTGGTGGTGGTGGCCGTGGTGGTGGAAGTGGGGTTGCATTGCTCGGAAAGTCCCAAACTTCGATGTTTGCGAGGTTTAGAAGAGCTCTGCTAGGGTTTATATACTTCCTGAGCCCAAACCTGGCTCGGCCCGGCCCGGCCCGGCCCAAAACTCTTGTTTAGAGAAGACACTACTATTTTACTTTTAACAAATAAATTTATTTTTCAAGGTTCTTTTTACATAATTATCAATTGAGAATTTTTCAACTATAAGAATTGTGTTAATATTATAAGTACTACAACAGGATATAAATTAAGTGCTAATATCGAAGAATAGGGGTAGTTTAGTCATTTACATGCATCAATCAAGTTGATCTATAGTTTGGGAGAATTATTTGGTTGTTTTTTGAGTAGTAAAAGTAAAAGCCTTCGCATCAGAAAATCACAGAGTTGATCCACACTTCCCGAGGAGCAACTCCATCCCTCCATTTCCGTGGCTCTCCTTCCAAATCCAAACCCATCCTTCTCTCCCTAATCTCTAATCTCTAATCTCTACCCCTGGCCTTCTCTTCGGTGTCTATGGGAGCAGCTCTCGAGGAGGAGATGGAGGAGGAGGGTGAGCTCGAGGCCGAGGCCGAGTCGACTCGGGCAATCGAGGAGGCCGTGAAGGTGTTACTGCAGGGATTGGGGGAGGATCATGAAAGAGAAGGGCTTCGTCGAACGCCGCAAAGAGTCGCCAAGGCATTTAGGGAGGGAACTAGTGGTCGGTTCTATCTTTATACTTCATTTTTTTTTGTTCATTTGATCAGATATTCAGATGTATTGATCTTATACCAAAAAGGAGTTTTTATGTGATATTGTGATACAATTTGATATGCGTCGGGAGAGAAAAAAGATCGGATTTTTAGCTATACTTTTATATTTCACTACCAATCTTGACTTCAAATACCTCCCCTGCTTTAACCTATCACTAAAAATTCAATCCATTGACGATCGATTTAAAGCTCTTTTCTTTATTTGCCTGTTGTTAGATAATTCAGCTTGGTCACATGCTTGTTGCCGGTACTCAGATGATGCAAAAAAGAGCAGGTAGAAGAGGAATATAAATAGACGATGAGTATAATTAGGAAGTTGCTTTTGAATGCTGAACTTAAAATCAAGATAGACATGACGAGCAATATGAATCAGCTTGGTTAAAATCCATTTAGCAGAAAATTTCTATAGAGTTTTATGGATGATAATAAGAGAAAATTTTGACAGTATGATTACACCAGTGTAATATTTTTTTTAGGTTACAGACAGAAGGCGAAGGATATCGTGCAAGGTGCTCTGTTTACAGAAGCTGGTCTTAAAGATGGGCAGGGTTATGCAGGAGGAGCTGGAGGACTTGTCATTGTTCGCGACATCAATCTGTTTTCATTTTGCGAGTCTTGCTTGCTTCCATTTCGTGTCCAGTGCCACATCGGTTATGTTCCATCAGGGCAACGGGTTGTCGGCTTAAGCAAGCTTTCGAGAGTTACTGATGTCTTCGCCAAGAGGTTGCAAGACCCAAAAAGACTGGCTGACGAAGTCTGTTCTGCACTTCACAGTAGCATTAAACCAGCGGGTGTGGCTGTTGCTCTTCAGTGTTGGCACATCCAGCTTCCAGATGCTCTTAGGTGCAATCCTGATGCAATGAGTCAATCCAAATGGGACATGCAAGGTTGGGCTCGAGCTTCATTCTCGTCATGTGCTGGAGTGTTTGAAGATGGAAATATTAGCTCTTTCTGGGATGATTTCTTGACACTTCTCAATCTGAGGGATACATACTTTGAAAAAGGCAATGCACACCTTTCGGTTGCTCATTCCTGGTGCCCAGCAAGATCTCCTGCGTTGTCCTTATGCAATGGCCATAGCAGGAGGAACTTCACCAATGGTAGGATCTCTTCAAAGTCAGGGTCTACTTACCCTGCTATGGTTTCTGCAGCAGCTTCTGTTCTTCAGTCTCTTGGTGAGGACCCCTTGAGAGCGGAACTAGTGGGCACACCATACCGTTATGTGCAGTGGCTGATGAACTTCAAGACCTCTAATCTGCAAATGAAGCTGAGTGATCTCAATGTTGGTAAAGTTAAATTGCAGGCTAATGATAGTGGAGAGGTTGCAATTGGTAGAAGTGGGATATATTCAGAGCTAAGTCTGCCTTTCTGTTCTCTATGTGAGCATCATCTTCTGCCATTCCATGGAGTAGTCCATATAGGCTACTTTTATGAGGAAGAAGGTGAAGGAATTGAGCGCGCAGTACTGCAGTCATTGGTTCATTTCTATAGCTGCAAGCTCCAAGTGCAGGAGAGGTTTACAAGACAGATAGCAGAAGCAGTCTATTCTATTTTTAGTAGAGGAGTAATGGTTGTCATCGAAGCCGCTCACATGTGCATGATATCAAGAGGGATCAAGAAGGTGGGAAGCAGTACTGTCACTATCGCAGTTATGGGTCAGTTCTCAACTGATCCTGCAGCTAAGTCACTGTTTTTAGAGGCAATCTCAACTGGTACTGCCTCAGGAAGATGACATTGTTCCACTAATGGGGTATTCTTGGATTTCTTTTTTAAAACAATCAAGAAGCTGTCTCAGCGTACAGAATGTGGCATCAGAATAGTGGCAGAAATGGTTATACTCCATGGTTATAAATAACTCACAACGAGATTTCAGATTCCTTTTTCAATTTATTGTTAGAAAAATTATGCTTTGAATATGAATTTTTTTACAAATTTTATGCCAAAGAATAATTAGAATCCATACACTATTAAAGATCATGGAGTAAAAAGAGTTCAAATTGTATTTTATTATCGTATATTCACTTATTTATATTTATTTAAAAAAAATTAGCTTCAGAGAATAATTTAGTATCAACTATTTAAGATAACCGAATCTCCATTATATTCATTTATTACTGAATTCATTCGATTTCTATGCATTTTGAGAGAGCAAATTAGTATTAAGGACATATTGTTCAATACTATACTCGACGCAGATTTTGTGACTGTTTGAATCAAATTGTTACTAACATGTTGTACTTTGTCTATACACATTATTTCATTGTATGAGAGAGAAATAGATGGGTAGACCTTGTTATGTGTCTAACAATTTATTACATGTTCTTTGGTATATTACCTCATATAAGTAATTTCTGTTCTTTGCGTAGTTTGTATTATTAGTGAGCAAGCTCTTGCAAATGGATGCTGTTGCTAATTATGAAGAGATTGAACTCTTCAAGATTGCATGCTTCCCCTGGATTTTCAAGCAGTTGGCTGATGCCTAGAACATAAAGTATAATTCGTTTCTCTTTCTCTCTTTTTCGCTCTTGAGGTGGATCAAACTTAATCATAGAATCAAGTATAAGCAGATACAACCTAGCATCATGTGGCACATGCTTTAAGTGAAAACCATTGATTGAAGTCCTGATCCGGATTAGTTGATTTCTAATCCAAAACTTTCGAAAAGAATTTCTCAAACAATCGATCTTATTTCCGAAACCAATATATAGAACATCATAAAGTTCACTGATAAAAGATTTACCAGTGTTACATTGGAAAAGATTTCAGAAGTATGTGATAAGGTGCTAACGCCAACAACAGTAATTTCATTTCTTTTTCAGTTTTTTATTACACAACACCAAAAGTTAAAATGAAAAAAAGAAGAGAAATAGTAGATAATAGTGTGAGTGATGATATTTCTGCAGGCTTTTATTGTTGTTGATACCATTATGGAGTAATTGTTGGCTGTTTGTTTCTTATCTTGGTGGTAAATGGAAGATGAGTTCACGACAAATGTATCTGAGGAAATGCAGAGCCCATGCATCTGATGTACCATTAGAAGGATTGAAAAAGAAAAACTTAGAATTTCTAAAGCATGAGCTCAAACCAAACCTAAACTATTCTCAACTCACCTCAATTAAACTCGACTCATTAACTCTAGAAAATTAACAATAAAAAAATCCCAAGTTCAGATCTTGGGGAGTCGAGGCAAGTGGATGAAATTTGTGGAGGCTTTTTGTTGGTGCTGATAGAATTATTCCCACTCTTTTTTTTTATTCAATTCTTCTTCATTCTTCCTTTTTTTTTTTTTGGTAATAGATTTTTGCTAATATCTTCCTCTCTTTTTTTCCATTCTGTTAAATATCACACCCAGCCTCTTAACTCTCCATTACAAGGCTAAATTAATAGCATACCAAATAATTAAACAGTAATAAGCTTTCCTTTTTGACCACAGCTTTCTATATATACCCCACCCTGAGCTCCTCCTCGCCCTTCTCTCTCTCTCTTGCCCCTTTGGGTTTTCTTTTGGTAGAGGGAGACGAAAAGGGGGCCGCAGCTTTCTCACCTCTTCCTCCTTCCTCTCTCTCTCCTCTCCTCCTGCGTACAACTTCCGTAGAAGAACAGACCTTCCCCCTCAAAAGCAAGCAGAATAAGTTCTCATCCCGTAGAGATTTTCTATAGGGATATGTAATCCAGAAGAGGAATAGAGCTATTCCGAAGATTGGAAGAGGTAGATTGAGGGAAATCTTTCGTACCCAAATCAAAATTTGATCTTTTGAGCCCCATTCTCCTCAAATCTCGTCGGCCCGTCTCGCCTTTGGTTCGGAATTTGAGTTTCTTGCCATCTTTTTTGAGTTGGGTTTCTCTCCTTTCTACGTGGGCAGGGTTGGTTTGGGCTCCTTAGGGTTCGGTCTAATAGATCAAGAGAGTTCCTTTATTGCGATCGAGGAATTTTGAGCTCGGTGGGAGTCTCTAAGGAGCTTTTGAGATCAGTTGAGAATGGAAGAGGACTGCAGTTTAAGAGCCAACTGCGTTTCATTCCAATTTCCGCACAGCCTCTTCAAGTGATGTGTTTCTGTTGGATTCTTAGAGTTTGAGGAGGGGGTGATGTTATTGTTAAAAATAGAGATCTTGGTATCTGGTGGTGTTGCAAGGTGGGGCAACTTTATTGATGATTCCAATTTATTGAAGTCAGATAACATTGGGATTGGATTATTCTTTGAAATATTTTAGCCTTGTCATAGCAAAAGTTTCTCTAAGGTGCGAGAGTTTTGGATTGTTGCTTGGCTTTTCTCGGTGGCAAAATTAGATAATGGGAAGGTTCTGAAGCTGGCAATGAGTGTGAGGACATGGTGCATGGGCAAGTGTATGGCTGGCAGTCTGTTCCCTTCCTGGAACTGCTGTACTGGAAAGTAAGAGCTTTAGCTGGTCCAGGGCTACCGAGCTATGTCTCGCTGCTTCCCATTTCCGCCACCAGGATATGAAAAGAGGACAACAAGTGAACGAGTAGATTTATTAGAAAAGGTTCAACTTCCATAAGTTTTATATACATTATCAATCATGTTTAGCGTCATAGATTCATTCTCTTGGCTGTTTAAGAGAGTTCCTGATGTGCATGACATTTTTTTTTGGTTTTTCGGGTGCATTGCAAATTTACGAAGATAAGACATATTTTCTGATCTGACACTTGATGGCCAAGATATTCCTTTGTTGTTTGAAAGCTATCGTGATTCTCAGTTTGATTACCTAAATTATCACAATAATGATAACTTGCTTTGCCATATAGATGCATTTTCATTTTAACTCAGAAATACTTTCATTTTTATACTGCTCCATGAGTTATGCGGTTTTAGCTATGACCTTTTAAACATTTGTCACAAAGGAATACTTCCCTCTCGCCTATGGATTTGATGGTTTGATATGATTGATGCTTTAAATGGTGGGAATATCTTGAGTTGAGAGAATCATGTTAATTGCAGGTTTAGGGTACGTAAGGTGGCTAGAGTGTTTACAAGCACCCTTTTCTGAGATAAACTCACTGGTTTCAATTGTAAGCCTTCAGGATCGTTGAAAACTATTCTGCTCTTCTGTGCGTCCTATATTAATTGGATGAACTTCTAAAAAGAGAGTTCACTTGGACATTATATCTTTTTGAGTATACTCCATTTATAAGAATTGATTTTTACTGAAGCTGGATAAAATTTATGAAGAACACGTTTTGAGTCATGGATGCATATGAAGAGAGTTCATTCTTGTATTATAGAGGTATTTATTGATTTGAGATTTGCAGATCCATTTACACTATGGTTCATCAGATTTTGCTAGACATGCTAGACCAGTACAATCTTTAAGGTTAGAATATTTTGGCTTTCTATTTGCATATTTCCTGGATTGTTTCATCTTACTCTTTGGTTAAAGATCCAGGGTTTTGCCTTTTCTAGAGCTTTACTATTTTATATCATGTCACTATGGAAGTTTACTTATTGATTACTGAGTGGGAGAAGTTCTTGTTAATACATCTTCTGTTTGTCTAATTGAGACGCTTCATTAGCCTGAATGGTGAGACCCAGTGGTTCTTTTGATAGTGCTAGTTTTGGTGGCAGCTTCTTGTACTTATGAACTTCTGAGGACCCTAGTTTGCATCTAGTTGTTCCAAGTGCCCTCTTGCACTCAATCTCTTTCCATCTCCATGTTTTTGTCTCTGCTTCGTTGTCTTTCCATCTCTTATGCCTTCTTGGTAGTAGATTATGGATCTGCTATATGTAGATGTCCAAGGATTGAGGCTTTGTTTGTGGGATTATTGGGTGGTGAGAATTCAACTTCCATGGGTTGTCTTCTGGTTTTGATCTTTCCATGTTCTCTTTTGTCTTTGTCCTGTTTGTAGAATATGTTATTTATGTCTTACTTTTCCTATCATGGTTATTCTATGAGCTTTGTGATCAAATTGTTTATAACTCTCAAATGTAATAACTTTTTTAGGAGAAGCACAAAGAGAAGAAACATAAAAAGGAGAAGAGAGATAAAGAAAGAAAAGAAGGCAAACAAAAGAGGGACAAAGACCGGAGTAAAGACAAGCACAAAGAGAAGAAAGATCGAAAAGAAAAGCGCAGAGACAAGAAAAAGGACAAGGACAAGGATAAGGATAAAAGCAGGACATCAGAAGAAAGAAACAGAAAACAGACCGAAAATCATCATGAAGAAAGGTTTGGGGAGAGCAACTGGATTGCTAAGGAAAGTAAAGATTTTAAATTTATGGAGGAGTTGGGTAGAAGGATTAGAGAGGAAAAGGGGGCAGCAAACCAACTGGTCGAGAACTTCGGCGTGGTTGAAAGAAGCCTTGAGGGCTTCAGTGCTGCACCTGCGATGGAGAAGAAAAGTGTCACAATCAATAAGATGGTCCCTAACTCCATCAGTACACATCTTGAAAGAAGCCTTGATGAATTGTGGGCTGGACCTGCCGCAGAGAGGGAAAAGATTACAGCCAACAAAATGGTTCCGAGCTCCGTTAGTACTGCACAAAGAAGGAATGATGAGGTGCGACAACAGATTAGCAATGCCAGTATATCAGCTCAAAAGAAAAGTGAGGGGCTGGGTTCTGAAACAGCAGTCACAATCACAACAGGGCAAAGACGAAATGGAGGAGCAGGTCAATCAGCACATATACCTACTGGTTCTACACAAAGAAAACCATGGTCTCCAACTGCGGCAGGGACAGAGAGAGGCATGCATAACAAAATTATCACAAATCCAGGTGGTGCTGTGCAAAGAACAAATGATGGAATCGGTCAACCAGCAGAAAGGTTTTCCAGTTCTATTCAGAGGAAAATTGAGGACATACGCCCTACAAATGCAATGGAGAAGGAAAAGGAAAATGGTAACAGGATGCTTCTGCCCATGGAGCATGGACGAAATGATGCTATGGCACAGTATGTGGAGAAGAATGCTGGTAGAGCAATTCAAGGAAAGGAAACAGGCAAAGAAAGAGAAACAGATGAAGGAAGGAGGGAAAATGACAGTAATAGGCATCAGGATGAGAAGAAAAAGAGAAAAGATAAACACAAACTTAAGAAGAAAAAAAAAGAGGAGAAAATAAAGGAGAAAAGTGAGGACAAGCACAAAGAACACAATGAATTGAGAGACAACCCTAGAAGTAATCAGACAAATGGTCTAAATATAAAAACCGTAGCCCATCATAATGATGATGGAAAAAATTCTGGTAGTGATGCAAATGTCAAGAAGAGGAAGGACTTTGAGACAAATGGATTACTCCATGGTGAGTTACACAAGGTTACCGTATTTACTGAGTTTTGTAGAATCCCATTCATAGGTATACCTTTTCATTTCAATTTTATATTTTTAGATTTGCAATGTAATACAGAACATGATATGCGGCCTACCAAGTTCCCAAGAATGACCCCCTCCAACCTTCCTGTGGAGAATGGTAGAACATTGCTGCCATATCATGTCGCTGCACCATGTTCTTCTGTCAAACCGGATGCCATATTTAATGTTAAGGCAGAAAAGC
This sequence comes from Typha latifolia, assembly GCF_019914945.1. NCBI lineage: Eukaryota > Viridiplantae > Streptophyta > Magnoliopsida > Poales > Typhaceae > Typha > Typha latifolia. The sequence goes on from NC_133094.1 coordinate 686,763, forward strand.
TCCTAGATAATAAGGAAAAGAAGACAAATGGCATTCCAGAAGCTCAGCGACCTCCGGCTGAATTGAGGCTTCCGGTTTCTGCAGTCGCTAGTGGGAATGGTGAAGTTTCTATGAGACCACCTCACCCGGATTCCAAGTATCTCACCCAAGTGTACTCTGTTCCTAAAATGGAAGAATGGCCGGAACCTGATGACCAGGAGTGGCTGTTTATCAGAGGTCAACTTCGGCCAAAGCCCGAGTCAAAGCTTGAGCCCGACGGAATACCCCAGGTGTGGGATGAGGCACTACACGTCGAGTCAGCAGATGTTATTGCTTTGCCTTATGTGATTCCTTTTTGATACCCTGACATTCTCGTTGTGCTATTGAAATGCTGATCCTGAATTCGCCAAAGGAAGCAGCATTGCGAGTTAGATGGCCTGTTTTGTATTGCTGCCTTTACTTGCTACAGCTGCTCTTTCAGGTACGAGCTTGGACTCTGTAGGTCCTAGAATATACTAGGGTTATTTCTTAGATCCTTCTTTGACTCCTAGATAACTCCTATTTCTCAGTGTATCCTCCCAGTGAAGTAGCTAGCTATCCTCAAGAACTTTTGTTAGTCGATAAGGCGGCCTTCTTTCCTTTGTTTATTCCCAACTTGATGAGTCATTTTAGGAAGAATCGGATTCATCTCTTCCAAAAATGGCTACAACTTGGAATAGGAAATTAGTAGATCCTATTAGGTGTTATGCATTAAGAAATTGAGTAGTAGGATTTTCTGCACTGCCACATGATTTTGCTTTGTGTATATTATACCAAACTGTAAAATTAGAGGGGAAGAAGAAACTGGAAGGGAAGAAAAGGATGGTGGTACTATAATTTATTCATATCTTTTATTTTCTTCATCTCTCAGATCAAAATTTTTGATTGTTTTCCTTTATAATTCATTCATAAACCCCTTCCCTTTTTGTCATTGGTGTGGTTCATCTAAAAATTGCATCCTAAGGTTCCAAGTGGAGACGGCAAGTGATGCCCTCTGTAGTTAATAGTTTATATCATCAAACACCAGCTTGTACTTTGAGGTTGTATATTTTTCTGCTACAAAATACCCTCTCTCTTTGTATACTAGAGATGTTCGCACTTAGATGGAGAGACAGAGACACACAGAGACAGAGAGAGACTTTAAATAGGCGGAGAGGAGAGGCCGTTGTGAAATTACGAAAATGCCCCTATTTTCTAAATTTTAGCCCATGGCCGTCCGCCGTACGTTACTGTTACATTTACGGCAGCTGCCGAAGTGGCTTCTTTGAGACCGCTCGTTAAAGAGTCGACGTTTACTTTGACTGCCATGGTTGAGGGGCCGCGTGGCCAAATTTGGGAGGACAGCACATGAACAGCTAAATCCATATTCTATGTAGATTTCCACGTGTCACTGCCCTGTGGTGACGCGTGGTGGGAAGATTTATGCAGATTGGGACACGTGGTTGGCAGTGACACGTTTGACAGTTTGCTTGCGGAATAAGAAACGATTATAAATGGGATACAATAAGTATTTTATTCTGGAGTAAGACATATTCTAATTTCTTATTGGAATAATTGTTGGGATACAATTTATAGATAAGATGGTGGTTGATTCTGATAATTGAAATAAAAGATAAAAAATAATTAAATTGATCTTATTTTAATTTTTAGTTCAATGTAAATAGATAATAGTGTAAGTGGTGATGTCATTATAGAGACTATCAATCTTGATCTTAAGTTTTTCTACCTGGATTGGATTTTAGTTATAGATTAAAGCTGGGGAAGCATATGGAGTCAAGATTGGGAGTGGAGGCCCAATTTAGCACTGGAGTATCTCTTTGGTTAGAACATTTAATACAACAAACAGTAATGCAGAATAAATATGCACTCATACGGTTCAAGATAGACTTCTTCATCTATCATTGATTCATAAGTCATCTAACAAGTATGTACAAGATGTTAACCATCCGTGGAATGGTTCTCCAATTAAAAAGTAGAAAAAAAAAGGAAGGTAATGTACAGTTATCACAACTAATGAGCCGCTTATTTGACCATCTCAAATATGGTCATAAAATTAAATTGTAAAGAAAAAGGAAAAACAAAAACAACTAAAGGGTGTGGATTAATAATTGTATTTACTCAAAAAAATTAACCTGCCGAATGGGTGAGGATAAGGGCATCAGTGATCCAAATGAATGGTTCTCTAATAAATTCGGCTGCAGGGAGGACATATTGAAAGGCGAGGTAGCTGATAACCCGACAGTCGGTAGGAAGGCTTGCCTTAAAAGAAAAAAAATATAACATGTAAGCTGAGAGGAGATTGATCAATAATTTAGTATCAAATAAGGTGAACTGTTGATACTAGTGGTTACCTGTTGGCCATGTATGCTGGTGACCAAGATGAGATTGATGCTGGTACATCATTCATGTTATTATCTGAAGATATGAAAGGCCAAAACACTGCAATTGTAAGGGGACAACACATGAGAGATCTTGTATAAACTCTAATCAGAACAAATAGATATATCTTCGTAAAGACTGTAAAACATAATGAAGTAAAACACCATGCCAATCAGCTTGAACAGTATGCCTGAGAGGGTACACCAAATGAGTTAATAACTGATAAACTTTCACTAACAATTGCATTCAGCAGTAGTTTGGAAAGAATAATGTCTGAAAAAAGTCTTTACCACCTGAGCCATAACAGGAAGCTCTAATGCATGATAATAGCCCTATGAACCTATGTGTGACTGACATCAATAGCTCCGAAGGTTATTAAAACTGTTGCCGAGGGAAAAATTCAAGTGGTGGCTATTTGACAATGCTTTTAGTGAACATACATGCTCAACCATAACAACTATAACATGTATTTTCCATAATTCAAACAAGAGGGCATACATTTGATAGATTAGTAAGGACAAGCAAATCATCTTAGAAAAATGGACTATGTAAAGAAGAGATAAAAGTGAAGTGCCAACTGTTTATAAGAGTTACACTCAGGGTTCATAAAGAAGAGATAAAAATAACCTGATTGCGTGGCGTGGTCCTGATAGCCCGAGCAGAATAGAGATTCCTGCAGGTCAAAAGATTGTGGCCTTCATGATATATTAGAGGAAACATGCAGAAGTTTGCATGTGTTCAAATATACACAAAAAAGATATTTTCCGCAATCATAAATGTGAGCATGCATGCATATGTATCCACCACCAACTCACCTCTCTCGAATTGTGTGATACATGGTTAACAGCATCTGCAAATAAAAGAGCACGTTGGAAAGCTACATACATAATTCTGGGACATCAAGAGACTAACTAGATAAAGTAAAACATCTATCAGAAAAGAACATGAATAAAACATCTACCAATGCTATGTTATTCCTAAGAACAAAGCTCTAACCTCAACAAGCAATTTTAAGGTATTATTATTTTTAAAAATAGAGAGGCATTTGCGTAAGGTCAAATCAATCTTGATCCATCATGCAATGATAGAAATCTTAGGAGCATCCAAAAAGAGATTAATTGACATAGCTCACTTAACCAATTAGCATTTTGCCCTACATCTGTCTATCATAATTCATCTCATCAGCTAAGTTATCAATGGGTCCATGTAAAAGGAAGAAAAAAGGGAAAAGAAATTAAGAAATGTTGGATAGTACCTATATCTGAAACACTAGGCTTGATGCCCAGAGTTAATCCAAGAAAGCAGTCATTATCTGATTCAGTACCAAAATCCCATAAATTCAGTTCGAGTCTTGGCTGTGCTCCTGAGATGGTGGCTTTAACTTATTACTCCAGCAAGATAAATATATACCTCAGGTAACACATGTTCTATGTAAACTAATGCGGACCAAAGCTCACCTGTTTGGTTTATCTTTGGATAAAAAGGATCCTGGAGAGGACCTGGAACCCATGACCCCACCTAATCCAAACGTGTACAAGTAGGTAAGAGGTATCTCCGCTAAAAACAATAAAATAAAAGAAAAACAAATATGCAAATTAGTACATGGAAAAAGGGATGCTGGAGTGACTGCTCAGCAGTTGGCCTCCTGTGTGGGTCCCAGGAACAGAGTTGCTGTGGAATTATCCATGAAATGACAAAATAACCACAAATCAGTAGAAAATTCTGTTACTGACAGAAAATTGGTTAAGAAAGAGAAAAAAAAAAGTGTACTCAGGAACATACCAGGATCAAATCAATTGCTTCCAAGCTAGCATTGGGAATAATCTCTGATAGATTGGCTGGTGGAATCTTTTATAAAACAAAAGAGTTAGAATAACTGAAAATAACAAATAAACTCTCAAATTGCTAGTGTGATGCCTCCCACTTCTTAGAGGAACTAAAAATTATTGAGATTTTGAAGTTCCATTCTTTATTGAAAATAATGAATAATAGGAAAGATGCTAGTGATGCAATCCACCTGGAGGAACTTAAAATTTCTTGATTGTGGAAGTTCCATCCCCTCTGGCCAAATTGTGGCATCGGGAGTTCCAAGCACACAGCATATTTTGTATAGTTGATCTGTTTCACTGAAATGAAACTAGAAGATTAGGAAATTATTAAAAGTACAAATTGATGTATAGAAAGCATATCAACGTTTAATAGCAGAAAGTAATTGATGATTCAGATTTGGGCAACACATAAACATATCATGATAGGTTTCTGGTAGGTCCTAAAATATGAAAAAGACCTAAAAGTTATGTCACCAAGAAGACAGGCTGTTTTACAAAATACTTGTTTACTTGCATGAAGAATAGATTATTCCATTAAAGAAATATTGATAGTTATGTTACAGTTAATGCAATGGGATACCATGTTCGAGAAAAAATGTATATAGGCTTCATCATATAGTAGAGTTGTAGACAGCCATCACACTAAAAGAAAAGGAGAACCATTGTTTCCATGACAGAAATCATCGAAGAACCAAGCAATTGTCACATTAATAATATAGTGTATATCCAACAAGAATAAGGGTAAAACATCCATAGCAAGGTATTAATAGATTCATTACGTAAATTAAATGAACATGTATTTAGCATTTATAACTTAAGTTATAATGCTGGGATATGCATATTATAAACTATAGTGGTCTAATTGTTTACCTTTCACCAGGGAAAAGTGGAGACAATGTAAACAGTTCAGCAAGAATAGCACCAATTGCCCACATGTCTGCAAAAAAAATCTGGCTGTTAATGATTGCATCACAAAAAATAAAATTAAAAAACTTTAAAAAAGCACCCAAAGTACAATGACGAATAATAATACAAGAAAAGAAGATTAATACAAACAAGAGCCCAAGCAAGAGAGTAGCTACCAATTGCAGGGGTGTACAATGACGAATGCAACAAGACCTCCGGTGCTCGATACCTTCTCGGAGGACATTCATCCATTAGATATTCAGTATCTACTATCACTACAAGAATATAATTTGGTATATTATCTCAATTTAACTCACCATCTTGTAGAAACATATTCTGTATAAGGAGGTCTTGAATCTAATTCCCTTGCCAGTCCAAAGTCAGCAATCTTAATGATGTCATTTGTCACCAACAAATTCTCTAGAAAAGCATAAAATACTTCAATAAGAGTTTGATTAAGAGAACTATCAACTTCAAATAAGCTATTCCAAATCAATTACCAGGTTTCAGATCACGATGAAAATATCCATTTTTGTGCATATAAGCAAGTCCTTGCAGTACTTGTGACATAAAGTTCCGTATCTCCCTTTCAGAAAAAGAAGATCGTCGGTCTCTCATTATTTGATACAGATTATATTCCTGTGCACATATATCCAGAAAGTCAAAAAAAGTTTAGGTCTCACAATGGAGGATATCATTAAAAAAAAGGATAAACTTGGTATCACATATCAAGAACACCTGAACAACATCCAAAAAGTGTTAATTACTTCAATTTCATGAAAACAAAGTATTAAAAACACCCCATACTTACCATGTGCTCAAAAATAAAGAACAACTCATGGTTTTCCCTTACTATCTCCTTCAACTTGATAATATTTTGGTGATTCAGTTTTCGGAGGGACTGCAAAAGGATTGTATTTTCTTTAGTGTACTTGCAGAAAAAGAAATAGGCGATGAGTTCAGGGCAAAGAGCTTTTCATGGCAAAGAACTTCCATGAAAAGCTTAAGATAGATCACGAACCTTGACTTCACGTAGATTCATGCATTCCTCCCAAAAATAGAACTTTCTCTTCATTTTCTTGATGGCAACCTACAATAAATACATGTATGATCTAATAACCATTTAACAAACAGGTTATCTGTCCAATAGAGTTTATAAAAAGATCTCTTTCTTAACAGTTTAAGATTCCTACAACAGTGATAACTCAAAGGCCTAGCTTCTCTACAACTTAATGAATTTCATACTTACAATCTCGTTTGTTTCAAGATTAAGTGCTTTGTAAACACTTCCACATGTTCCATCTCCAATCTCCTTTAGAATAGCATACCTACAAAACAGTTAAGAAACAACTGAAGGTAGGCCCTACCCAACAACATTTTAGAATATGACAAAACAATAGCTTGCCCACCTTTCCATGGTTTGAACTTTTACCATGACAATTTTGTAACAGTCTCACTGAACTACTGAAGAACGCCAAAGGAGAGCCTCTAGATGACCTTTTTGATGTGTCTTACAAACTTCCAAGTCACATGCGCTGATATTTGATAGAACGAAAGGTATAGAACTCAATAAATTTCTAATCTCATGATATGAGTGATTAAGCATCATCCAGTATATGATCGACATGCTTAATATAGCTCCTGTAAGCCTCAATTAATTATTTTCATCTGCATCCAGCAAGATGAAGAATTAAACTAATTTGAGTTTTGGCCAGAAGTAATAATCTGGGTAACTAAACTGCAAAGTGCAAACAAGAAGATAATATAAGAATCTACAAAAAATTTACCATTCAATAATCAAAACTCATAAATCATGTTGATATTTTCCGCTAACTGAATTTAACATGGATATGTCTAATATGGGCAAATGATCGTACTGCTATATGCCAAGCAATCTAGAATGCTTCTAGTCACCTTCTTCAATAAATTCCAAAAGAGAACTCCAAATTAATTACATGTTATGATGCTAAAGTAATAATCATTCCTTTTAAATTTTCTACGGAATTAGCACTATCTGGCCAACTTATAGCCGACCTAATAGTTATCCTGATTTGCTAACTGACCAAGTTATCTATTTCCAGATTAATCCACATAAAGGAATCAGTTCACTTAAAAGATCGCTTGTTTTGTAAGAACACCCAAAATGTCACACCTACCACAAGCAAAATTAAAAAGCACAAGCCTCCAATCCAGATCAATCATCCTCAAACCATATGCATATACTCTTTACTTGGAAGAAAGACAACAAAGGATGCCAAGAAGCCAACAGCATTCAACTAATCAATTACGCAAGCAAGAAAAGGAAAAAAAGCCAACTCATTGTTTTACAAAAAAAAAATAATAAAAAGGACCTTCCTTTTTTTCCATGATTCCTCGAAAACAATCTTGCACAAGAAATTTATCTCAATCGAAACAATATCTTCTTGCAATTAAGAAACTGATATGAAATCACCATAGAGAATAACAATATGATCATTTTAACCCAACAAGAAAGAATCAAAAGGAAAACTTCACATACAATATTGATCGAGTGTGAACCCGTCAAAAAACGAACGATCCAATATATTCAAAGAGATCAAAGAAGAATAAGAGACAACGAGAGAATCCATTCACCATTGAGGCAATTCTAGCGATCGGAGGGCGATCCTTCTAAGAAGGGGATGAGAAATTTCTTCGATCTAAAAGACGAAGGAGAGCGTTAAAGAGAGAGAGAAGCGAGGAGTCCCAAACAGAAAAATATATATATAAAAACCAATGAAATACTTCGATTTACTTCCTATAACGCTCCTCTAGGAAACTAAAATGACGAAGGTGTCCCATTGGTAAGACTGGTGAATGGCGTTGTGGATAAGGTAAAGGGAGGGCATTATCGTCATTCTGGGAGAGTAACGGCGTCGTTTCCCTAGGCAGTGGACGGCAGTTGGGCGCAGCGATGGACGAGCCAATGGCTGTTAACGACGGATGAATTAGAAACGGGGACCATCTAATTTTCATAGATTTACATATTTGCCATTGAGAATATCAAAATTCAAAACATCATATTTTTGTTTTCAAATTATTTGAATCTTTGTTCTCGTTGAATAACCAATTAATCCAAAATTTTAAAATATTAGGGTGTAGTAGGTAACCCCTCAAATTTATCATAGTAATACTTGGTTCGAAGACAAGTATACAAGATAGCCGTTTATCCCTAAAAATTGATTTAGATCCACCACTAAAAAGAATCTGTCAAAAACTTGTAGCTTTGTCATAGTAGTTTCTCTAATAATGAAATGATTTATTGAGAAATTATTAGGATTAAATCATTCAAATGCTTTAAATTAAAAATAAATAAAGCAGTGTGGATCCCAGGGATATGCTTTGTCATATTGAATGGATATGCTTGTGCTTTTCTGGTAGGCCCCACTTCCACACAAGTGTTCAACCTTCCCTCTTTTCCTCTTTCCTTTGTGTGTATTTGGACCACATATCAACAAGCGATCATGTAAAAAAAACCAATGTATAAGAGAAATCTATTTGCAAATAGGATGGTGTCCCACTTTTGTGCAGCCAGTAAGGTATTGCCACGTCATCTTTGGTGGATGGATGAGCAAAGTAAAATCTTATTTGAGAGAGACGAGAAGATTTGGTCATTGGATACCAAGGAATAAAGATTGCTTTGGAAGGGGGCCATCCACTGTTTCTATTTTTTTTTCCCTCTCAAAGTATGTGGTAGTGGAGAGGAGATGGCTTATTTGCTAAGTAAGCTACAAACAAGTCATAAAGCAGAAGAATGCATAGCTGCAAGTTTTATCATCTCTTCTTTGTTTATTACAAGAGACTTCTAGGCTAACCTTGGTGCACTGGGACATCATTCACGAAAAATTGTACTCTTCGATTACGGATCAGAGTTAATTTTGAATTTAAAAGGTTCTAAGTTAAACGATTATATATGTCTTCTAATCAGAATTAAGGTAAGTCTGTGCCACTTCTTAGATCCCTTTCATCATACCATATTCTTTTCACTATTTTTCCCCTTAGAACATTCATCAGAATCCTGCAGTTACGAAACTATTTAGGTGATTCAATTACTTGATTTCTGCTTTTTGATTAATTAAGCATAGATAAGTTGATTGAATAATGCAAATCATTACTTTAGTATGATTGTAAGGGCCCCTGCTTTGTTTTAGATGAAAGGTAGCAATCATCTAGTCTAATAATTTCCAAGAGAGAGGTACTAATATATTCGAAGCATCAGTTCTCATGGAAAAAGAAAATGTTTACAACATAAGAGATCTTCTCAATAAAATGTACTCCCAAAATCATGATACAAGCATACAAACAATGATGCGCATTAATGTATTTATACAAAAATCACGCTTGTGCCTCGATATATCCACAGCCTCCTTGTAGTTGATAATGATATCTGAGACCACCATTTCACGAATCTCCTCCACGGCCTCAAAGAGTATCAGGAGAACTACTGGAGATGCCATTGAGCATCATCTTCATCCTCTCCATAAGCTCCTTAGCTGCAGGGTTGATAATCTCTAAGGAGCACGAGCCCATGCCACCAAAAAGATCTGAACAGCTACTGGACATTGAAACGCCCCGATCTTTTACGAGAAGGGAGCAAGATAGTTAGTCCCCTGCACAGCCATACCCTTAGTGTCATCAGCAGGCTATTCATGTCTAAGCCAAGGATTTTTAAAAACTGGAGTGAAATTGCGATAATAAGAGCAGCTCCTTTGAAGAACACAAGGAATGCTAGGCATGCTAATGAGCTCACACCCTTAAACAACAGCTTCATCATCTTAGATGTTGTGTGGGAGGACATGAGGAGATTTTCTCTGTGAATGGTTATGTTTTCCCTTGGATGAGAGAGACCTAGAGGATTCTGTTAGGCATTAAGTTAATGAGGTTCCTTGGTTGACTCAACAAAGGTTGCAATCAGTAAACTGACCTTTCTAATCTGAATGCTTCTATTCTTTGACTATCCACACGTAAATTGTAATAAATTAGATTTATATCATTATATCATTCTATTGTAAATAGTTCTAATCTGTATTAAGCAAGACTCAATCTTACTTGCTTGCAACAGAGTAGTCATTCTCTTTCGTTGCTATGGCTGTAAAAGGATCTTGATTATCTGACGTCATCTCCGAGTACAAGTGAATATGAAATGGAGCTCTGTTATATATATTGGACATTTGCATATATATATATATATATATATTCACATAGTTACACATTGGATTCCGATCCCACTCAATTTGACTCTGGCATGATTATACTCTCATGGTTTGGATAGGGATGGTGAAATTAGATCATGAAAACGATCTCAACAGTCAACATATATGAAGTTTTAAGATCAATAACAACATTTGAATAGTTCTTTTGATGTCATTTGCATTGGCATCTGAAGCTTATACTTTGGGAGTTCTGATGGTTTAACATTTTAAGTGTATGTGCCAATAAAAACCCATAAGCTACATAATTCAGGTCATACCTTGGAGTTGAAATTTGTTGGTATAAGGTGAAGAGGAGCACTGGCTTTGATGGACCAATACGATCTTCTGATCAAACTGATAATAATTCATCATTAGGAACTTGTATCACCATGTGCCCTGTGCTCTTACCAAAAATCACCACATGAGCATTTCCCACTCTCAAAATGGTGAAACCTATTGGCATCTCTTACTATTATCTGCCTTGCCGCAATGTCACTAATGAACTTCAGTACCGTGTGACAGTCCCCACAAACCCGGAGATTTTTCACAACTCGGATAACAGTGCCTGAAACTGACCTGAGTATCCCAAAGGCAACAGCTAGCCTCTCACTGTGCAAAAACAGATGCTGCTCTTTCTCATGCTCTTCCAGGTCATGCATGACAACACTAGTATCAGAAACATAACCCCTCTTCTTCATCTCCATGATCAATTCCTCAAGCAAACTTATGATCTCCTCTCTCATATCATGAGGAACTTCCCCAGCTCTGAAAAAGCGGCTCTCTCTCCCCAGTTCAACCCAGCTGTATCCTGGCTCTTTCCTTATATTCATATCAGTCATCAACTTCCGCACCTTAGCCACACAATCCCATTTGCCAGTAATAGCATATACATTGGACAACAAGATATAGGTTGAAGGATCTCTAGGTTTCAAGTTCAACAGTTGATTGGCAATTCTGACACTCATATGGGTATCACCATGTTTCTTACAAGCACTCAATAAAGCTCCCCAAGTAGCTTCATCTGGTGCATATGGCATTGTCATGATGATATCTTCAGCCTCAGATAGACACCCTGATCGGCTAAGAAGATCCAAAAAGCAAGTATAGTGTTGCAGCAAAGGCATTATGCCATGATCTTGTATCATAGAATCAAAGATCTTACGGCCTTCTTGAATCAGACCAGCATGGCTGCAAGCATAGATCAACCCGACAAATGTCACCTCATTGGGCTTCACTCTTGCAAGAAGCATCTTTTCATAAAGTGCCAATGCCTCCTCTGCTCGACCGTGCTGTGCCTCCCCGACCACCATGGTTGTCCATGAAACGACATCCCGAACTGGTATCCCCTTGAACACAGCTCTCGCTGAACAAATATCACTACATTTAGCATACATATCCATCAGTGCATTCCCAACGATCATGCTGGACTCATACCCGAGACCCACTACAATGCCATGTAGCTGCTTACCCAACGCAAGCGCAGCCAAATGCGAAGCACCACCAAGAACACTCGAAAGTACAAAAGCATCATCAATATCAACTCCCTCCCTCCTCATCTCCAGAAACAGCCTCACACCGTCAAAGCTCTCACCTTTCTGAACAAACCCAGAAATCAGTGCGGTCCAGGTGAACAGATCGCGCTTTGGCATTCGCTGGAAAAGCTTCAAAGCTTCATCATTTCGGCCATTCGATGCGTACCCAGAAACCATGGCGGTCCAAACAACATGATTCTTGCCAACAATTGTATCGAACACACTCCTGGCATCTTCTGGTGCACCACATTTTGAGTACATATCAACAAGAGAAGATTTCACGACTTCGTCCTCGGAGAAAGGAGATGAAATGAAGTGGGCATGAACTTGCTTTCCAAGGCGAAGGGAGCATAACTGGCCGCAGGTTTTGACGAGGGTGGCGATGACGAAGTGGTCGGGAGGGATGGCATCGACGGAGAGCATGCGGCGGAATAGGGAAATAGCAAAGGAGGGCTGATAAGAGTGGGAGAAGGAGGAAAGGAGGGAGGAGTAGAGGACGGGGTCCCTCTGGGGCATTTCGTCGAACAGTAATTGGGCATCTTGAAGAAGAAGGCACTTGCCGTAGGCTGCGAGGAGGGAAGAGGGGAAGGGAGGTAAGTGGTGAAGCCCGGACTTGACGAGGTGAGCATGGACGCGACATACTGTGTCGGAGGAGCGGCGGACGGCAGCGGAGCGGAGGACGGCGGCCAGGTGGAGAGGCGAAGTGGGGATGGTGGCGGTGAGATGTGTCATGCATTACTCATCACCGCACAAGCCCATAAAGTATTTATTATGTCTAATATTAAGACTTAAACTGTGATCTTACTAAATCATTTCATCTATTTGTTCTTTGATTTCATTTCTGGAAAGCGAAAACATTTCTTTGTTCTTTAACGTTGCTCTATATGAAATTTTAACTTCGTTAACAATGGATTAGGCATAGGATTAGAGATAAAAATTGCTCATCTAGCCAATTAAATCAAATATCAAAATGGTGTAAACATAGCTGCAAATTATAAATGCCGATTGTATACAAAACAGTACGTTTTGTTTATAATTTTATATTTTAATCACTAACCTTGGAAATTAAGCAAAAATATAGAAGATAAAATGATAGAAGGGTAGGATTAAAAGGGAAAATTTGCACCATTGCAATTCCCATTGCAGTCCTTGAGCATAGGCAATCCCCACGCGTCCACGTTTTACTTACACTTTATTACTTCCAAAACAAAATAAAAACCATTTCCCGTTCCACTCCTCCCCCTCACAGCTCTATCTTAAACTCTACCCATAAATAAACCCAAATTCTTCCCCGTCTAATCTCTCCTTTGCTCCTCTCTCTCTCTCTTCCTGTCGACCTTGATCTCGATCTAGATCTCGTCTTCTTCTTGGGTTCGTACCTTCGATCTCCTCTTCTAGGGTTTGCTCCATTGATTCGATCAAGCTGGAGCAGCTCAAGACGATCGGGCGGGAGCTCGCCATGGGCGCCCAGGGCGGGTGGTCCCAATCGAAGGAGTTCCTTGACCTCGTCAAGTCCATCGGCGAGGCCCGCTCCAAGGCCGAGGAGGACCGCATCGTCCTCCGTGAGATCGAAACACTGAAGCGCCGCATAGCCGAACCCGACGTTCCCCGGCGCAAGATGAAAGAGTTTTTGATCCGCCTCGTCTACGTCGAGATGCTCGGCCACGACGCCTCCTTCGGGTACATCCATGCCGTCAAGATGACCCATGATGACTCCCTCCTCCTCAAGCGCACGGGGTACCTCGCTGTCACGCTCTTCCTCCACGAGGACCACGACCTCATTATACTCATCGTGAACACGATCCAGAAGGATTTGAGATCGGATAATTACTTGGTGGTCTGCGCCGCTCTGACTGCGGTGTGCAAGTTGATCAACGAGGAGACCATACCGGCGGTTCTGCCGCAGGTTATTGAGCTGCTTAATCACCCCAAGGAGTCTGTGCGCAAGAAGGCGGTGATGGCGCTCCATCGGTTCTATCAGCGCGCTCCCTCGTCAGTCGCGCACCTCGTCTCCAATTTCAAGAAGGTAACTTTTCCTTGAATTCGGTTAATAATTGTGCTCGCTTCGTGAGTCTTATGTCTGGTGCAAATCAAGAATTTTGAAGATTTCAATCCGATGTAAAGTGCTGGAACCTGGGATAGCGAAGAAACGATGGGAAAGAGGCTTCAAAGAGATGATTTTAGGTTTAGATCTCACCCGTAGGTTTGTACGAAGTGTAAAAATGGCAACTCTTTTAATTTCTGCAGGAATTCTTCCACGCTTGCAAGCAGGGTAGCAGCGTCCGGATTGAGCTCTAGAATGATCTGAGAAAATAGAAGAAAGAGGAGTGGAAGAAATAGAGAGGTAAAGTAGGAGAGCACTAGCAGTGGAAGAGTGCAGCAGTAGTAGCATCTGAAAAGAACGGAACTAGGGGTAGAGGAAAGGCAGCAGGGAAGATAGGAGACAAGGAGAAGAAATAATTAGAGCCTATGTATTAAGGAAAGGGGTTCGAGACGAAGGGGCTGAGTGGGGATATATTAAGAGTCCCAATTGGGTTACTGAAAGTTACAATGAACTGTCCTGTTCCTATGTGAGATTGTAATATGGGAGTCAAAAAAATGTCTGGCGTGACTAAACTACTCTTAAAGTGTTAGAAAAGAGATTGTAGCTTGTTTACTATCCTATCTTCATGGATCCATGACTTCATCAGTAGCATGCTGTAGTAGGGTGCATAACCTTAGCTATATCGTTACGCCTCAAAAGTATTGATATATAATGGCTTCTTGTCTGCTTACCTTGAATACCGTGGTGCATTATAATGAGATGATGACATTTACTTCTTGTATTGTGTTTGCTGCAGAGATTATGTGACAGTGATCCTGGAGTGATGGGCGCATCACTTTGTCCTCTTTTTGATCTTATTTCAGCAGATACAAACTCGTACAAGGATTTGGTCATTAGTTTTGTCAGTATTCTTAAACAAGTTGCTGAAAGAAGGCTCCCGAAGCCATATGACTACCATCAAATGCCAGCACCATTCATTCAGGTACAGAAATGCATATATATATTTGTCCTTCTCATCCAACTAATAATTATCTGATGCAGGCTAATTTAGTTGCCAAACAATAGGTGGAGTTCCTGAGAGGAAAAAGGAACAGAAAAGTGTTGGTTTGAAAGAAAGGAAAAAAAAAAATTCTTACCTCTGGAACAAATTATACATAGAAGTGAAGAACTTTGTAACAAAGAGAAGTTAGGAAGCTGTATAGACCTTTTAGAGAGTTTAGATTGCCATACTAATGCTTAAGACACAGATCTAAGATTTCAGCTGCATGCAGATTATTGCTAAATCGAGTGATCGGATCTTGTACATTAGCGAGTGGCCAATAATATTGTCTGTTTTGATTTTACCAATTGTCATCTTCTTTAATGGTAGAAAACAACTTGCCAAATGGATTGGTAAATTGGGATTACTATGAGCTCAATCTGAAGATATAACTCACTGTCATCCTTAGCTTTTTTACTACTTCTCTTTGTAACTTTTTTTATTTATTCATTTTTGCACAGTTATGGAAAAAAATTGTCTCACTATTTTGAAATAATTCTTCACTAGGTTTTTACTTGATATTATTCTTTAATGCTTTAACTTCTATTTGCAGATAAAACTACTAAAGGTTCTTGCATTGCTCGGTAGTGGTGATAAGCAAGCAAGTGGACACATGTACACTGTCTTGGGTGACATTTTTCGGAAATGTGAATCATCAAGCAACATTGGTAATGCTGTACTGTATGAATGCATATGCTGTGTTTCATCCATCTATCCCAATCCCAAGATACTTGATGCTGCTGTTGATGCTACGTCAAAATTTCTAAAGGTTTACCCTAGTTTAGATATTGGGGACTATTGTATTGTGCTACAGTTTTTGTGTATTACTTCTTTAGGACTTAAAATAAATTTACATTTCTTTATCTGGACAGAGCGGAACTCATAACCTTAAATATATGGGTATTGATGCTCTTAGTCGACTCATAAAAATAAATCCAGATATTGCTGAAGAACATCAGCTTGCTGTTATTGATTGCCTAGAGGTATGAACAACTTTGATTTATTTTCAGAAAATATGTGTTTTAGTGTTGTTCATGGTTATGTTTAAAGATCATATGAAAGGATTAATGAACCAGTTCTGAGTTGCAATATATTTTCTGATCAGGATCCTGATGATACTTTAAAGCGCAAGACCTTTGAATTACTTTATAAAATGACAAAGTCTACAAATGTTGAAGTAATAGTTGATCGTATGATTGATTACATGATAAGCATCACTGACAATCATTACAAGACGGAAATAGCATCACGCTGTGTTGAGCTTGCTGAACAGTTTGCACCGAGCAACCAGTGGTTCATCCAAGTAGGTCAAAGACTTTTGTCTATCTTTGTTCTTGGTGCTTTAAATGCATTGTGCATTTTCCATTTGTGAAACTCCATCTTTATTAGCTCTAACAAATTTACTTTGCAGACCATGAATAAGGTCTTTAAGCATGCAGGTGATCTTGTAAATATTAGAGTGGCGCATAATTTAATGCGACTAATTGCCGAAGGATTTGGAGAAGATGATGAAGATGCTGATAGTCAGTTGAGATCATCAGCTGTATGTGCTGCATCTATTCTCATCATCATTCTTTGAGTAAATTTTTTTTTTAATGCTTTAACATGCTTGTCAATATACACATGAGAAAGAAGAGCTAGTTGCATATATATCTTAGTGTAGCTTTACCCTAATTTTATATCTCTATTTATTTGAGACCTGATATTGAATTGTGTAGGTAACAAGTCTTCAGTTACCTTATGCACCATAATTCTTGGAACTAGCAATTTGCCGTCATACTTGGAATTTAATTTTCAGTATGATGTCAGCATTTTTCGCTGTGTTCATGTTTTATTTTCCTTGGAAACTAATTAGTGCAGTGCAAATTGTCAAGAACTAGCTTTAGTTGCACGTTTGAAACTGTACAAAGCTGGCTGAAGCTTCCTGATACTGAGATGGAACTAAGTCACTGAAGATGACAAACTAGTTGAAAGTTAACCATGTATGGAACTGACTGAAGTTGGTTGAAGTTGCACAGTTTTTTTTGGTCAGTTTCGGACAAAGAAGTGTTTTACTTAGTACATAGCCAACTTGAATGTTTTTTTAATTTTAATTGTTCTCACACATATATTTCTGCTAAAGTCCCTATTCTAATTTACTCAAAATTCACAAACCTGAGAAAATCTAAACTCCACCCTGATATATTCAAAAGAAATGAAGAGCATGTTCTTCTACTTATAAACAATATACTTGATAATTTCCCAAACCTATGCACCCATCTTCTTTTTCGTGAAAAATCATCTACATTTATACATAGAGACACACAAATAATATAACATCAGTTTTAGTAGCAAGTACATTGTTATATTCAATTTCTTTTGCATTCCTAAAGCTTAAAACAGAAACTTGCATAGGGTCTTTTCATATTAACTCTTGTTTAAACCTAAAGTGGAATTCTTAGGATAATAAATCTGAATTGCAAGGTTATTACATGTGTCATAGAAAGAACCATCTCAAGAGGGGGAAAAGAAGTGGAGAATGTGATGATTTTAATGGTAAGAAGTGTACAGGAGCAATGTACTAGTAAGTATTACATCGTCCTGTGAGTGGCATCTAACAATAAAGAACTAGGTAGTACAATATTGATAATGAGCTATGGCAAACTCTATGGAACCTGACACTGGGCTAGCTCTTTTCTTGATTATAAGGAACAAGGTGTCTTTTATTAGTCAACAAATAGATAAAATAAAGTTTTCGTCATGGGGAGAACTATTGATTGTTATTTTGCAATATTTACTTTCAGGATCCGCTAAGTTTAGTGGGCATCTCACTTCCTACAATATGGATAAATCTCATTCCAGTTTGGAAAATAACAAGTATACTGTTTTTTTTTTCTCTTAGATTCCAACGTACAAATTCATATTATATGAATTTTATACTAATCTTGTCTGTTGCCTCTTTTATAGCTTAACTGGAAGACTTTGCCCCTTTGTCTAAGGCATGTAGTAACATATAGTTGATGTAGGTTCAAACAATGATTGAATTAGGAAGTGTGCAGCTTACCCGGTTGAGATACCCTTGATAGATTTGTTTGAATTTTTCTTCTGGCAATCCTCTTTTGTTGATTTGTTTATTTTCTGTTGTTATTTTGTTCACTCCAGCTGTTTCTTTTCCAAAAGCAACTAAGCTTCAACTCTTGTTTTCCTAATACAGGTTGATTCATATCTTCGCATTCTTGGGGAACCAAAGATTCCATCTGTATTTCTGCAGGTATATTTCTGTTGTTTTAAGGTTTTCCTTCTTATCTCCTGCCTTGACCCATACAAATCTGCTATCAATCTATTCCTCTTTCTTCATATTTTTTGATAATGTATCTCTGTAAAAAACAGGTCATTTGCTGGATTTTGGGGGAGTATGGAACAGCTGATAGGAAGTATTCTGCTTCTTATCTAATTGGAAAGTTATGTGACGTGGCTGAGGCCCATCCAGGCGATGACACTGTCAAGGTGTGTATTAACAACTTCCTCCATGAGCTGTAACTCATCTAGATGCTTCAGAAATGCTTCTATCTTTTCAATAGAACTGTCTCAGTTAAGGTGTGGAGCTTATAATTTAATTCTTTTTGTTCTTCTGTCTTTAAATCTCCTTTTATCTTTTATATAAGAGGTATGTCAGTGAAGAAACAAGGGAAAAATAAGATAAATATACCATAACGTCAATTCATTGGCAGCATGCGGAAGAACCCTTGATTTGATATGTTACGATAAACTTTACAGACATCTACATTTTTTATATTCCTTTTAACTATATTTGGGGATTCTTTCAAAGCTGTAGATAGTAGTCTGCATTGTTCATGCTGTTAAAGTGTTATAGTACTTCTTGTTTCTTCTTTGCTAATCTGTGAGCTTTTGTTGTGGAACTTCGGTATCGTTTAATTAATAATAAATTCATTTTCCCCCTTGGAAGGCTTATGCAGTATCAGCAATTATGAAGATATGTGCATTCGAAATTTCTGATGGAAAGAACGTGGAAATGTTGCCCGAGGTAATGCAGAAGTCCATTTTTCATGTTCACTTTTCTGATAATACTTCCCCTCCATTTATGGCTAATCATTCTATCTTCGAAATTTATGGCAAGTCATTTTCTCTACCCTACTTGTGATTAGTCATTTCATTAACGGCATCCCGTTTAGCCCGTTGATATTATTGGTTATCTTATTATCCTTATTTGCATGGGATATGCCTCCGCAGGCTTTGTAAGGTTGCAGTTAAGTATGTTTTTGCTTAGTTAAAGATATTATCTATCGGTACTTGTTTATGCTCAGTGTACAGTGGAGCAAATCTCAGAAGGATTTTTAGGCTATCTAGTACAATACTTTCCCTTGAATTTGCGTAATTAACCTTTTATACCTTCTCTAAAATAACCTGAATATCTTCCCTATTTGATTATTCTCCTTCTCTCTTTCTGTGTAAAGATTGGTTGATGGATAAGATCTGTTTAGAAGCATCTTGTTATCTTAGCCTGGAAATTTGAAACACAGGAGTCACATTTTAATTGTTCTTTTAGGAGCACAAACAGAACAAAAAGTGCTCCTTTCTGTCTTTCAGAATTTTCTTCTTGTATGGATTAGTTGCACAACAAAGATGATATTAACAGAGTTTTCTTTTTCCTATTGATTAAGTTGTACTGATGTTATACCTTGTTTAGATATTTTTTAACCCACTCGCACTTGTTGCCAGTGCCAATCCTTAATTGATGAATTGTCAGCATCTCATTCGACGGACTTGCAGCAGCGTGCTTATGAGCTTCAAGCATTGTTGGGTTTAGATCGTCGAGCAATTGAAAGTAGCATGCCATCAGACGCAAGCTGTGAAGATATTGAGGTAATTGTTAGAATTTAGAAGTCCGTTTCTATATGTCCTTTATTTGGTACTTAACTTCATTCGTGGCTTGTTTTTTACTCCTTTTTTTTATTTTGCTTTTAATTCAGTATGTAAAGGGGTGAGGAAAGAAACTACCTCCCCTAATATTACTCTAATAGATCCAATCATGAGAGAAAATTGTCTGTAGAAGTAGGAACTCCACTAAAATCATAGCATGATAACCATGTATTAATGTATAAATAGATGTTTTATAGGTTGAATTTCAATAGTGTTTTATGGCTTCCTCCCCTTTTCTCTTTGTTCCACTTATAAACTTCCCATGACTTCCTTAGCTAAGTTGTTTAGTTAGTCAGATAGCTGAAGTTTTGAATCTCATTTTACCTTGAAGTCTCATGTGTAAGAGAATGCACAGGTATGTTTAAGTGGTCTCTATTCTGTGCATCTTGTTCTGGATCTAAGCTATTAGGTTTCCTGAATTTGTATCTGCATTAATTCATGGAACCCCATCCAATTTCTTGGTATTTGCATGCTAAGGTCTTCTCTTCTGCATCTTCTTCAGTACTTGTGTGTGTTTGTAATTGTCTACTGATTTTTATCTTAATCTGCCTCAGGTGGATAGAAGCCTCTCATTTTTGAGCAGTTTTGTGCAACAATCCATAGAAAAAGGTGCAAGACCTTATATTCCTGAGAGTGAACGATCAGGAATAGTCAACACTGGCAATTTCAAAAGCCAATACCAACATGAGGCTTCCACTCATGCTCTTAGATTTGAGGCATACGAGCTTCCTAAGCCCTCACTTCCTTCAACCTCTCAAGCCTCAGTTCCACTTCCAACCACTGACTTGGTTCTGGTGCCTGAGCAGACCTACCTCAAAGAAGTCCACCAACCGCCTAAGATGCCTTCTGCAGCTGATTCATTATCTGCCGATCTTGGGGCCAAACTTCGACTTGAAGGTGTTCAGAAGAAGTGGGGCAGACCAACATATTCATCGCCTGCACCTTCTAGTTCAACTTCTACCACCCATAAGGCATCAAATGGTCTCACACATCTTGATGGGGGATCAGTGAGTTCACAAACAAGAGAAACCTTATATGATTCCCGGAGACAGCAGGATGAAGTTTCAGCTGAAAAGCAGAGGTTAGCTGCTTCACTGTTTGGTGCTTCAACTGCTAAAACCGAGAAGAAGGCACAAGTTGCACCCAAAGCACCAAAGGGAAGCCCAGCTAATGCTGACAAAGCAGCTGTTACAAGAGTCGTTGCTTCTTCTGAACATCCTAAAGAGAAGACAACTCCTCCCCCGCCACCTGATCTGCTTGATTTGGGTGAACCAACTGCATCGAGCACTTCTGTCGATCCTTTTAAGCAGTTGGAAGGGCTTCTCGGGTCCACATCAGCCTCTTCTCCCCTTGTTAACCTTACAGCAACCACCCCCTCCAAAGCACCTGATCTCCTCACAATGTTCACCGATGCACCAACTGTGGTCAGCAGTTCTGGTGATCCAGTTAATAGGAACTCTCACGAAACAACAAACATGGCTGCAACGCGAAAAGGCCCAAATCCCCAAGACTCCTTACAGAAAGATGCAACTGCAAGGCAGGTGGGTGTGACACCAACAGGGAATAATCCCAATCTATTTAGGGACTTGCTCGGCTAGAGGGTAGGGATTGATTCTTGCATGAAATACATGAAATTTGCTGCATGAAATTCGGGTAGGATCGAATGGCATACCTCATGATTATACTGGATACCTCATGATTATACTGGATTTCAACATGGTGAGCTCTGATTGATTCGGCTGGAACCTCTCAACGCCAAGTAGAAGGCTGCAATGTAGAGATTTGTAGGAAATGTTATCAGTGTGAGAATGGAGTCCTGTAATTTTTTCTCGGACTGAACAATAATGTGTTATTTTAAGTGAAGATGTACATGAGGTTGTTGACGAAAGTAATTACAGACTTTTCTTCTGTCGTCATAATTATAGGTGTACGTGATGTTCTTTTTCCTCTCATCATTCATAAGTCACTAATTAAAATGACCAATACCCAGCGATGAACAAAGACCAGAAACAGAGGAACCGATACATATACATATATATATATATTCTCAATTAAATCATGAATTCGTTTCAGTGTATAACTTACAAAAATCTTTAGACAAAATCTTATTCCAATAAATTAATCACAGCATAATTGAAAAGGATAAAAAAAAGAGAAAAATTATGTTTTTCAAACAGCTTAAAGTAGTTGCTAGATGTTCAAATTCCACCGAACCCAGAGTGATAGAATATAAAAACTTACAACAAGAGTTTGAGTCATTGTTTGCTTGCTCGAACGATTAAGACCATTCACATGGGGCTGCTTAGAATAATTAGAAAAAGGGGATGAAGGGTCATGTGAAAGCTGATCATAGATTCTATTTACGGCATTCATGGAAACAATGTAACCCACCCCCACAAAGAGTTAAGAGACAGACGAGATTAATAAAGCTAGTAGAGTCATATTTATTATTAAATCAGCGGTAGAGACAGCAATGGTTGGACGGTGAGCCTTTTTATTGAGCTTAACCCCGCACGCACTGCTAAATGTCTTCTCGCAGTCTTGTACTTTTTGCCTACTCTTTTCTTTCTGCACTCTTTTGTTTACAACCCCGTTAGGTTCCAAATCTCAATAAGCTCTATTAATTATATCTTCTTTCAGACTTGTTTGTGCGAGTGAAGTTTTAAAGGTATTTGTATGTTTTAAAAAATAAAAAACACCGTAACTTTTGTTTTTTTTTTATTATCATTCATATCTTATCTTAAAAAACATTTAATATTCAACTCGTACATTTGGCTTTTTAATGTCTAAACCTACCTTGAGTTAATTTTACTAGTAGCTCACAAAATAAACACCATTTTATTACTTTTAAAATAATTTTAAATTACAGTTTTCCATTTATTTTTAATTTAACCTAAAAACTTTTTAAAAAGTATTAGAAATTATTTTATATCTATAATTACTTTAACTTGTCTATTCAATAACTCTCCATTAAAAAAATCACAAATAATTCCACTTGAACCCCTCGAAGTAACTTTTTTTTTTCTACCGTATACAATTTCAAACCAAAATCTTTTGGTCTTTGATTTAAAGAGTATTTTGAATATTTTTCAAAGTTCAGGGATATATATATTATGGGTAATAAAAAAAGCTAAGAAATATATAAATAATTTTTTTGATAATTTGGAAGATCTAAACAAAATTATTCTAAAAAAAATTAATGAAGAAGTGTTTTATGATATTTTAAGTAATATGTATGGGTTGAATAATAATAATAAAGAAAAAAAAATATAGATTGTTCCTCATAAATGTTTAAGAAAATCCACCTGCAATAGCGTTCTGCTACGTGTCGCGTCGCGCAGCTGACTACTAAGTGGGCCCCAGAATGGCACTGAGCAGACATGACAGTGCGTGTTTGGGGATGCACAGCGGATCGGCGTGCGGAAACCCAGGGGGGCGGGGGGGGAGAGGTGACCGGACCTTCGATGCCCTGCACGTGAGGGGATCAGTACCCGTCACGTGACCATCACCCAGTGCCCTCGTGCAGCTGCTTTGGGGATCTCGCCACGTATGCATGCCTCGGCTTTATTTTACACGAGGGAGATGCGTGCACACGTGCGACTCCGCACATGGGATGGCGATTGAGAAAGTTGCGGCCGTTAAATTTTTTTTTTTTAAAAGAAAAGGAAAAAAAGAAAAAGAAAAGGAAAAGGAGTCGGATTCTGTGGGCGATCTTTCGTGCAAACCCGGATCGTCTACAGAAGAAGACGTAAGAAAATTACTAACAACTGGACAAATGGCAATATTTTAGTTAAAAAATATGTGTTCCTTCCTGTGTCTTGGTACGTAGGAAATCCTTGACCCCGAAGACACTAAATGGAGAATGGCTAATCGTTAGGGAGGGAAAGAAGGGAAGAGTTTGACCGAGGTGGGAGAGTGGTCAAGACCGACAGAATGGTTCTTAGAATCAAAACCCATTATTCTAGATCATCTTCTCCAAGTTGCAGGATAAAAATTATCAACTTGCATCTTGCAAGGACAATAATAGTCTCCCACTTGGAGATCACTTCTTCTCCTTTACTTCCAGCTCAACTGGAATTAAGCCTCTCATATCTAATGTTAAACAGTGTCATAAGCTCAATTATATATTCTTCCCACTTTTGAATAAATTTTATAACCGTGAGTTTTTCGTCTAAAGTTAAAACGATATTTGTGTCATAACTCATTACCAAGCGATTTGAATAAAAATTACCTTAATTTGCTTAACTCCCACTATCAGAAGCAAAGACCAGAACATAAGGCAAGAAAGAAGGAATCAAAGCTCCTCGGGCAAAGCCCCATCTATGGCATTTGTTTATGAGGGTGGAGCTCTCAAGCCAAGGTAAGTTTAGACTAAGTTAAGAGGAGTTAGGAAGATATGGGAAACACTAAAAACAGCACCCACGTTCTCCTCACCTCTTCCTCATCTTCTTCTTTTTTTTCTTTATTCCCCCTCTTCAATCTAATCTTTGTAGACAAAGTGTATGTATACCTCTCTATATATGAAGTTAATATATACCCCCATCCTCTCCTGTGTTCCTCCATATATACTCTCTAACCTCAGCTCCTCTCTCACTGATCACTTAATCTTATGTTGGTATGATCATGGTGAGCAATGCATGCACCCCTCTTTCTCTTCTTCTGACCTTCTCACACTTGAAAAGGTTATTAACTTTTTTGGATCTCTTCTATGTCATCAGGCCATTCAGAAGCCAGCTTGGTTGGAGGCACTTAACTCCCAGAAGTTCTTCATAGCTTGTTCTACTCATGAGAATGCAAAGAAGAATGAGAAGAACATCTGTTGTTTAGATTGCTGCACTAGTATTTGTCCACACTGCGCCCCGTCGCACCGGTTTCATCGGCTTCTGCAGGTCCGCCGCTATGTCTACCATGACGTTGTGAGATTAGAGGACCTTGAGAAGCTCATTGACTGCTCAAATGTTCAGGTTGGTGTGCATTGGATGAATAATTCAGTAGATAAGTATGTATATATTCTCACTTGTAGTGAAGTTGTTATGAACTGTTCACTTAATCTCTCCTTTATTTCATGTATATGTTGCAGTCATACATAATCAATAGCTCTAAGGTGGTGTTTCTAAAGAAAAGGCCACAGAATAGGCAGTTCAAGGGGTCAGGAAACATCTGCACCTCCTGTGACAGGAGCCTTCAGGAGCCCTACATCCATTGCTCACTTGGTTGCAAGGTAATAGCCTAGCAATAATTTTGAGTGTTACATAACTAGTCTTGTAGTATTAAAGAGATTCTTAGGAATGAAGTAGTAAAGTTGAATCAGAACTTATTCATAGAATTCAATGTATTAATGGTGTACTTATGTGCAACTTTATACATCTAATTAAGTTTATCTTCTGAATCTTTCTGAATTCTTTGTTTGTTTGTGTTTCTTTTTTTCATCTGTAGGTGGATTATCTTTTAAGGCAGAGAAGAGATTTGAACAAATACTTGAGGCCATGCAAGAGACTGCAACTTAGTCCAGACTTCTTCATCCCCCATGATGTTGATGATGAAGCCATGGAGACCACTCACTCCACAATTATTCAAGGTGATGAGCCCATGGGCTCATCTGATTCCGAGAATTTGAGCATGCCACGCACCGAGTTCGTCAGGAAGAAGCGTAGCGAGCTGTATCTTTGCGCAAGGTCTGCAAGTAGAGTCTCAGATGAGGATATGTCTGCAAACATGAGCAGAAGGAAAGGCATCCCACATAGATCACCCCTGTGCTAAGATCTGATATTTTTTCGACTAATTTTTCGCCGCCTAGTAGACTAATTACTTGGTACTTCCACTACTACTTTTTTTCTTCTTCTTCTTCTTCTTCTTCTTCTTCTTCTTCTTTCTAACGGAGTCATGTGATTCCAAATTCCGAGCTTTTAATGTACATTTCACAACTAGTCTATTCTACTACTCAGCCACTGAGGTGATCATGATATTATTAGTTAGACTATCTAGATCTTTCTTGTGCTTTTTGCTGCATCAAGAGAGCTGTTAAGCAAGTTGGTATATGAAATTCAAAGAACTTTGTCTCCTTTGAGCATTCAAATGGCATTTAAAATTTATTATCAAGTCCAGGCTCTCAGATATTCCTGAATTCACTCACTGTGTATATGCTGCAGTAGAGTTGTTTATCATACTGTAAATTAGAGTAGTTTAGAGAAGAGACCTTATTTTAAGTCAGTCTGATCTCATTCATCAAAATCTTCTTGTTGTGTTCTCTTCAATTTTCTCATAAGTTAATTGCTCTAACTCCTAAGCAAGGAGAAAGCATTGGAGAATTTTACTAAATAAATTAAATCATAAGTAAGATAGATAATTCAATTCTTGCTTAAATTTCAAAATATTTTCAGGTAACAAAAAGATTCATCAACAGCATGTCAAAAATGGACTAGACAACAGTATGGAATTAACATCTCCTCATCTTGCTAAGATCATCTTTGATGAATAAAATTTTGCATTCTATAAAGAAAGTTATCAGAGCTCCATATAAGCAATGCACACTACTAACTAGGATATTTGTTACATTTTGTCTTACTTACAAGTTTAATTAATCAAAATTAAGTAAGCAGGGCATGTTCATTTTACCTCGAGATCAGACTGCGAGAAAAATAAATAAATAAATAAATAAATAATTTGCATTGGAAACTCTTTTAGAGTGAGAAATGAGTAGATCTGTCCTTATGACATGATACCACACATAGCTGTAAAGCTCGGGAAGTGCACTTGTACGTGTCTCCGCCTCGATGTTTTAAATATATATTAATCTCGATTTCCATTATTAAAACCTTAAAATCTTTGTCATCCTCGCATGATTAAGATCGGAATGGAAAATTAGTTTAATTAATTAAATGAGGGCCTCTTTGACTTTTGACCAGAAGCAGCTACCTCATCAGGTTGCTTTGAATGCTAAGCAACATTAGTTCATGCAATTGCAATGGCATTGGATGATCAAGTTGCTGCCTTCCCGTATTTTAGAAATGATAGGAAGTTGGAAGAAAGTGGAGTAGAGATTTGAACTTTTCCTACACCATTTTTATTCTGGCAATGTGATACGAAGAGTAACACTAATAAATAAGAAAAAAAATAATATGTGAAAATTAAAATATTCTAAGCAAGTAATTCATCCATAGGTTCATTAGATTTGATAATAAAAATAAAGCAAAATAAATAGAAAAAAAGAGAAAAAGAATTTACTATTGGGCTGAGGCATCTCATAAACCCATTGGGCTTTCTAATTAGAGATGACTGGGCCCTCTTGTCCAGCTCACATGGCCCATGGGCTCTTTCATTGCACAAACTTATCCGGGGTCGATACTCTTATTCCATACGAAGGGAATGCAATTTGCTTATAATCGAGAATAAGGGAACCTCCGAAACTTATCCAGCTCGTTATTCTCGAAGCAAATGGACATTAGGTTTAACATTGTACCTGCTAAACCAATATCTGGAGCCAGAACGACAATCTTATTCACCAATTTACGGATAAGAGCTTCCTTTATTCGCTTGAATAAAAAACGGTATGTATTGGATTGGAACTTTGGAAGGCATCATTTTTTTTATCTGGTAAAGAGAAGATTATCCTTGGAGCTCAAGAAAGCAAACTGCTGGAATAGTTAATCCGTGGTCAGATAGTCTTATTCCGTTGACGGCTAAGAATAAGTGGGACCTTATCCGGCAGGTTATTCTTAAAAACCGATTAAACCCTTCTCAATCTTCGAAGGGAAAGAAAGCATCACAGCCGCCATTTCCTTCGCCTCCTCCATCTTATGCTCGATTGCCTTCGCCTGGGGTTCTCGATTCTGCGGCCATTATCTACTTATCGTCCCCTCTTCGCTCGTCTCGTCTCCTCCTCCTCCCTCATCCGGTCGCCAGCGGCCGCCATGGGAGACAACAACCCCTCCGCCGCGGCCGCAGCCGAGGCCAAGGCGAAGGAGAAGGCCTGCAAGGATGAGGCTTACCTGGACGCCGTGATCCAGAAGCGCATCCGTCTCTTCGAGGCTATCCAAGCTAAGCAGCAAGCCGAAAGGGAGAGCATAGGGGGAGAGCCCATCAAGTAAGGGTTTTGCGGTGTTTTTTTATTTGTCTCATGCTAGAGTTTGATTGGATCTGTGTTACTTCGGAATGGATGTGGTTTTATTGGATCCTTGGCTGTAATGCTGGGGAATTTTTATTATGCTTTAAATGATGCTTATTTGGTCCTGAGTTAAGAAGTTAGATGAGTGGGTTTATTTGGTTCTCACAAGTAGGTTTTGCGGGGGGAGAACGGGAAACACGAATATTTTTTCCCCCAATTATACATGAATAATTTCCAAGTTTTATTTTCTCTAGTTTAATTATTTTTAGTTTCGGAGTGTACTCGTTGCACTTTTGGTTTCTTTAATTGCTTTATATGCCATCATGTTGTAGAGTTACAGAGGACGAGTCTTACTCAAATGAGCAATATTGTTTTATTCTGACAGGGGAAAGAACGAATCTTATTCCTTTTAGAATATTTGTTCATGGTGTTTTGAGATATAAAATAGAGGCTTTTGTTTGCTGGCATCAGTCAGTGTTTGCTGTCCTTCTTTAGATGGAATTTGGAAACCTATTTGTGAAATTGAACTTGCAGTCTTGATCTACTTGTACTCGATGAGCGTCTGAAGTATACTACATTCAATGCCCGTGAAAGAAAACCAGAAACATAGCTAGGGTGGAAACAAGAGGGAACATCTATTCTCTTTATGGGATTATGCTTTTTATTTCAAAGAAATGGGATACTGTTCAATTTGGATTTAACTGTATTTCGTGACATTCTGCACTAACCTATTAATGGCTAAAAAAGCTTCTCCAATTGAAGTGTTCATGATATTTGGGACTAGTTCAACTCTTGTTATGATGCATGGATTTTGCCGGAATGAAAACACTCATTTTAGGAAAATAAAGAGTTAGGCTATTTTTTTTCTCGAAACAACTTGATTGGATATTGAGTGGTGATAATGGATGAAGCTTTAGACAACTTGTATATTTTGACAAGTGAATACAAGGAAGAAGGAACAAAATGGAGTTCGTAAACACTCATTCAGCCTCTATGACATAACTTGAAATCTTGTTTATATAGTAATACTTGTCTTTTTTCTTTTATTTCCAAAATTTCTCTTTCACTGGAAATGGTGGTTTTACTATACCAATTCATAGGATAACATTGCCTGATGGGACAATCAAGGAGGGGAAAAAATGGATATCATCACCCATGGACATTGCTAAGGGGATTTCAAGTGGTTTAGCTGCGAGTTCTCTAATAGCTCAAGTAAGATGTCACCATTCTTGAAATATGTGGGAACTGGCCCAAGTTATTGGACGTAAGTTCTTATATTTCAAGTTTTATTTGGTTTAAGGTAAATGGAGCTCTTTGGGACATGTCAAGGCCACTGGAAGGGGATTGTGAACTGAAGTTGTTCAAGTTTGACAGTAATGAAGGACGTGATACTTTCTGGCATTCCAGTGCTCACATTCTTGGGCAGGTAAATCCAAGCTAGATGTGTCATTTGCTTCAGAAAAACCTGGTTTCCAACAGATGAGCACTCAAAACTTTGATGTTGTAGAAGTGTTATTTGATATGATTTTCTCCAGTAAATTTACCTTTTCTAGCCCTTGAGCTTATCAAATAGCCCAATTTTTTTGTATTAACTTCTAATTGAGTTTGACATTGCCTTAAACTGACGCTCTGACAGTCTCTCGAAATGGAATATGGATGCAAGCTGTGTATTGGACCATGCACTACTAGAGGGGAGGTAAGTACTTGAGTGTTCTTATCATTTGTTTATGTCTCGTTTATTTTTTTTGCTTTTTCCCCCTTTCAGAGTGATTATGCATACTGGTCACTTGGTCATTGTCGGCCTTTTTGGCTTGTTGTACACATATGTGCCACCAAAATCTTATTATTGAAATTTCCATTTAACTGTCATGGTTATCTTGACTATAATAGCTTATGTTAATTTAGATTTCTACATCTGTAGAGGATATTCTAATATTCGTTACAATTAAGAACTATCTAAGTCTAATTTTCTTATTGTTTCTAGGGTTTCTACTATGATGCATTTTATGACGACCTGACATTGAATGAGGAACATTTTCGTCGCATTCAGTCTCAGGCAAATAAAGCTGTTGGGGTATGTTTTGTTCTTTTGTTTATGTTGCATTACTTCTGATTACCATGTGATGCTGAGTCAATTAGTCTTTTCTATCATATATATAACATAAAATTCAAATCCTTAATGAGCTTAAGTGGTTGTATAAGCCCCTAAATGTACTACACATTTTTTTATCGATTATCTACTGTAATTCTTGTCATTTCTTATAATTCTTTTAGTGTTTTGATGTCCTTATCAGACACAGTTATATATAATCATGGAAACAGTAGTATATGTTGTATGCTGTTATTCTTTGTTGTGGTGCATAAATCTTATGAGCTAGTTCTATCTTATATTTTCAGCTTACTGCCTTGACCTTGTGACATGTATTTTGCACTTGATAAATATCGATATAACTTTTCACTTGTTAGTCATCTGTCAGAAATTTTATTATGAAAAACAGATTTGACATTTGTCAAATATTATGTTCGCTGAGGTTTTATAAGAGAGATATACATCTTCATTTCTAAAGTTGGATTACAGAAAAGGAGATATACCACTTCATAGTTCCTTCCGTTCCCTTTCAATTTTCTCTAGCTTTTCTATCTCTCTTGTTCTATTAAGAGCCTTCTCAATATTTTCATGTCTATAATGAAATCTGTTGGCATTATTATGATTAATTATGAAATCTGGAAGCAAAATTTTACTTCATTCTCAAAAGCAGTTGTAAGTGACTAAGTTCACTCTTGTTGCTATCCTAGAAGCACCTATGTTAAAAGACTTTATCAAATATCAAGCTAACATGATGATGGTCTGAGTAACTAAGTAAGAATATATATACATATATTACAGCAGAAACCATGTCTTATATATGCTATTGTTAATTTTCTAATATTTGCTTTCTTTCCAAAAATAGTATGCAGCAGCAAACTATGATGATAAATGTCTCCATTACAATATGTGTGACTTAGTAATATTTTACATCAATTTTGATGCAGGAAAAACAGCCATTTGAGCGAATTGAGGTCTCCAGAGAGCAAGCTCTTGAAATATTTGCAGAAAATAAGTTCAAGGCAATAAAATTTTATCATTTTATACAGTGAAATTCTAGCCTTCACAGATTGATGCCATATTAACGACATACTTGGTTTATTTGGCTCCCTAACTGGAGTAAAAGGAATTGCATAAGCTCAATACGTACCAATATATGATGTTATAATTTCCAATTTATGCAGGTCGAAATCATCAATGAGTTGCCTGAGGACAAGACAATCACTGTCTATAGGTGTGGTCCTTTAGTTGATCTTTGTCGTGGGCCACATATCCCAAGCACATCATTTGTTAAAGCATTTGCTTGTTTGAAGGTGACAGTTGTGTCCTGAAACATTATTTCTCGAATGAATGCAGCTTCCATTAGCTTGCAATATAACACAAAATTTCAGGCTTCTTCATCTTACTGGAGGGGAAAATCAGATCGGGAGAGCTTGCAAAGAGTTTATGGGATTTCTTTTCCTGATTCAAAGCGTCTCAAGGTACAACTTCTGTTATTCAAGATCATTTTCAAACTAGGCTTCATGTTATCTTCTTTTATGTTTTTTCTTGTATCAGTTACGATGTTTGGAAATTTGCTTTAGATATTTCTCATGTTTATATATAATGATAATTTCTGATCCATGTTTATTTGAGTTCTGCATTCACCTATTATGATTAACCATTATTTTAAAATTTAAGCAAGACAGAAGTCGGGCATCTTTCCTTCCCCTTTGTTGGTATTTAAGTTCTGCAGCCAGTTTTAAATCTTAAAACATGCAATAATGCATTTTGAACCATCCAAAATTCTTATGTTTTCAAATTTTCATATACCAAAAAGGGGGCAGTTAAGAAAATAATTAATTCTCTACTATTTTAAGCCATGTAAGTTTTGGCCTTCTCCTCCCTCTTTAAGGAACCTTTATGTGGATAAAATCACTCCTACATATTGGCGCACTGCATGATCTTCATTGGACATGAAAACCATCTTAATCTATCCTTTTGTTGATGCTTGAGGATCCACAGAAGTTCCAATGCATGAATTTTAGCATTAGTGTGAGGAGTTTTTCCTGGTTAAATGCATTGAGCCTGTGGAACTCAAATTTACAAAAGCGTTCATGTGAAATAATCATGATTGCAGAAACACCATAGATCTTAGGGATCAAGATCTTGACCAAGATCTAATATCATTTTATTTCAGGGTCATAATCAAACTCTAGTATCATGTTAATAACCATGTTCTCCACAAGATAAATCTAAAGGGGTTGATTAATAATATAATACACATTCTAATTTATGCTATCTTAAGCAGTACACTATTCTATAATTTGAATTAGCTTGCAAAATTGTGTTATTAATCTTATGATACATCTACACTTTATAGCCACATATTTTTGTTTGTTGATCTGTTATTAAAAGAAGAGTTCTGTAGTCTCTTTTGGCTCATTTAATTGGATTGGCTCTATCTTTTTTCCTTGTGAGAAGGAGATTAGAGTTTCTTTGAAAATTTTATCATGATTTATTGTAATGTCATATTGCATGCAACTTCAAACTATATGTAGTTGATTATGAGGCTACAGAAGTATGCATTGGAACCATGAGCAGATGTCTGATTTCAACTGGTTTGAAAATGTTAATCAGATCCTGATAAAATAAAAGCTGGCTAGAGACTTGAAGTGAAATCTTCAAGCTAGTTGGTTGTTACAATTTATCTTAGATTTATTTGTCTCACGACATGGAGTGGGCTCTTGTAAGATACAAAGAGGATCTAGACAGATAAGATATGATTTCTTTTGAACTGGGAGGTTTATTTGCTTTGTACCAAATGGAAGACATTCCTACAAAGTTGGAAACTTATACATATTTTGTTTATTTTCTGGCGGCTCATTTTGTTTATATATGTGCGTATCTGCAGGAATACCTTACATTGCTAGAGGAAGCGAAGAAACGAGACCATAGATTACTAGGACAGTCTCAAGAGCTTTTCTTTTTCCATCCTCTTAGGTGACCTACACATTTTACTTTCTTTATTTTGGCATTCATGTTATCTTCTGCTGGGTATGAGATACTTCTTTAATCATGCAGTCCAGGGAGCTGTTTCTTCCTTCCAAATGGTACTAGAATATATAACAAGTTAATAGAGTTCTTGAGAAAACAATATCGAGACAGAGGCTATCAAGAGGTCAGTTGTTATCTCTAATATTTGATTTATTTAATTGTGTTAAAATATCTTTATTCTCTGGATTTTCTTCTCATTCATCACCACTTGTCAGGTACTGTCACCAAATATTTACAACATGCAACTCTGGGAAACCTCAGGGCATGCTGCCAACTACAAAGAAAACATGTTTGTCTTTGAGGTACTAATTTCTTCTATTAATTAGATTGTTGATGCTAAAAAAAAAATCTATCTGCAAATACAGTATTGTCACTGTAGATTCTGATTTACATGCTGGATCTGAGAATGACATCTTTCCTGCTACTTGGATTGAGTTACATGGTACTCATTGGAGTTAATATTTTTTATGCAGATAGAGAAACAGGAATTTGGTCTTAAGCCAATGAACTGTCCTGGACACTGTTTAATGTTTGAGCACAGGGTTCGCTCATACAGAGGTGAGCTGCTCTACTATATGCAAACCTCTTAGACTCTTTTTCATGTTTGCCTAACAGTGGAGGCCACTTAGAAGTTAGTAGACTTTGGTTTGCTTTCTCATGCTATAAGCCAATCTGAAGATTTATTTCGTGGTGTATTTGTTTGTTAAAAACTTAAAATTTGATCGATATGATGATACTAAGTAAAGTAGGTTGAGCTTTATATTCCATACATGGACTTGAGTACAGTATCAGGGCATGCTGTGGTGTATTGTTTGTTACAAACTTCAAATTTGACTGATATGATGATACTAAGTGGGTCGAGCTTACTATAATCCATACATAGACTTGAGTACAGTATTAGATCATGTTATGGTATATGTGTACAAGCCACACATCCTTCTGATACCCAAAAATTTCTACTAGCAACGGCATACTATTAAGTGTCTAATCTGTACAAACATCACATCATATTGATGCTAGTACTTCAGGATGACTGAATAGGTCCAGTTAACATAGATCTGAACTCTATGTGGATAAGGGTGCTGGTGGTTACCAAATTATATTAATGCAGTGATTGCAAATGACACCAGAATGGCTTTAGTTGCCATAAAGGATATAATGTGCTGCTGAAAATTGGGAGTCATCATGTTCATGCTGAGTACTCAAACATGGTGTCGTGTAATGTTATATTTATTTCGTCTTCGCAGATATACATGAAAGTAATACTTTAGTTCATGAAAATATTCAGGTCCCTAGTATCATTAACAGGCTACTTTTCTCTATTTGTTTTCTTTGAAAACAG
The DNA here is from genome assembly GCF_019914945.1 of Typha latifolia. Classification (NCBI taxonomy): domain Eukaryota; kingdom Viridiplantae; phylum Streptophyta; class Magnoliopsida; order Poales; family Typhaceae; genus Typha; species Typha latifolia. The sequence goes on from NC_133094.1 coordinate 721,208, forward strand.
TACTTCTAAGAATCATTGACTGTTTCGAGATACTTTGCAGAATTGCCTCTCCGCATGGCAGATTTTGGAGTTCTGCACAGAAATGAGCTTAGTGGTGCACTTACTGGTTTGACACGTGTTAGAAGGTTTCAGCAGGTAGTTGCTTATCTATGTACAACTTTTTATGAACTATTGATTTTCTCCAACCATTTAATGATAAAAAAGATTTACTTTTTTGCAGGATGATGCTCATATATTTTGTAGGGAGAGTCAGGTTTGTTACATTCCTTTATATTGTGGCAATCTTTTTATGTATTTATGTTGTGCGCTTAGAATTTTAATTTGCCCTACAAATGTATGAGCTTAGAGAGTTAATTCGCTCTAGTAATGTGGCACTGTATGGTAAAATCCCCAGCCCGACTATTGTCAACTAACCTTGTTTGGTCACAAAAAAAAAGGCTGAACCTGTCTGAAACAGTTATGCTACAATGATAAATTTGCTGATTCATATTGTTGATATCGTGGTGATACCTTTTGCATTTTCATGCACTTTTTCTAAATATACAGATTAAAGACGAGGTCAAGGGTGTTTTGGAGTTTATCAGTTACACCTATGGAGTATTCGGATTTACCTTTGAGTTGGAGTTATCAACGGTAAATTCCTTTTCTTTCTGTTACATTACCTGCATATATTAGACTTAAACTTGGGGTTTGTTGCACAGCATGGCCATTTTGATTTTGGATGTTGTCATATCACTATATTATTTCAATTTTGAACATGTGGATTTTTGGCTTATTTATGCTAGAGAGGAGGCAACTGTCTGCATAAGTAGTATGTTAACATTCATATATTCTTGGTCCACCTCTAGAGGAAAAGCACAAATGTTTCTCATACATTGGATGAGCCTATTGCTGATAAAGTAAAGTGACAAACCAACTGTGATTATGAGATACATGTCAAATCTTTCTCTTGCTTGATTTTTCTTTTGTTCATTAACAGCCACTAATTGTAAGAGATTTGATTCCTTTTTTATTGCCTATCATAGAAATATATGAACTCTTTTACGAGAAATAATGGAATTTTTTCTTTGATACAAATTCATTTTTCTATTTCATACTAATAAATAATGAAAAGTAGTATCTCTATGGACATTTTGCTCTATAGATTTATTATTTTGTTTGAACAATACAGAGGCCAGAGAAATATTTGGGGGACATTGAAACATGGAATAAGGCTGAGGCTGCTCTATCAGATGCTCTTAATGAGTTTGGAAGGCCATGGCAGGTACTTGCACTGAAACGCTTTCTGAGGTATTCATATCTTAGCTAAATTTGGGGATGTACTGACTGCATTATGGTGCACTTATGGAAATGGAAACACTGACAGTTGAGAGCTCACTCTCTGTATACTGTTTCTCCACAATAGCTTTTAGCTGTTGTATAAATAAGGTCCCTTCTTCTATATCTGTAATTATTTATTGTCTAGACTGCAAAATGCAGATCACATGCTAACAAGCTGCTACAGATATACTGTAGTTATACAACCTCTGTCTATGCAAATTTTAATTAGAGTGGAGATCGTTCTGAGCATCTCAGAACTGTACTATTTGCATTCAGACATGTCAATGTCAACTCTCCTTTTCTCTTTTGTTTTCAATCTATATACATGGATGATGCCCCTGTAGTAGCCTCACTTCCAATAAGCTCCAAGTGGATTAAAGGAACTGCAGAGGTATAGCGTTCTAATATGTTTTGTTTACAATAAATTTGGTGTGAAACAGTAAACTTAATTGGATGGTTGGATATGTCTTGTATTTCATGAAAATTCTAGTCCACAGATGGTGCGGATGCAATGTGGAGTTTGCATCATCAGAAGTTGATAATTTGATAAAGAGCCATTGTATGTATTTATTGGCACATCTGTTCTGTGGGCTACCTCCTCTCTCAAATCATACTTGATATTTCAAAAAAATTGGTGATACTGACATTGGACAGTAAGTGAAGGAAAGAGAAAAGTCAGATCAAGACAATTTACATACATTAAGCTTGAAACTGTGCTTTTGGAACTAAAAGCAAGAAGTTTGTAGTTACAGGTGATGCATTAGTGTTGTCTCACAATAGGGTTCATATTTTTGGTAACTTTTTTTTTCCCACATTTTGCTTTGCTTATTAGTAGTATGAAGTTTGCCACACTTGCCATTTTTGTAGCCCATTAAGTTTATGCTTATTTTGGCACTTTCAACATGATATCTATGATTTAAAGAACTTGTGGGATATAATGTTCGCCAGGGAAATCTGAGCAATGTCAGGCAATTATATTCGTGCTCTTTATATCATCCAATAAGTTATGTATCGGGGCCATATTATTCTCATTTTTGCCTGATTGATTAATACTATCATATCAAACATCATCAGATATAAAGATCATCCTTTCAGGTACCTTATTTTGTGTTTATAATATGCAGATTAATGAAGGAGATGGTGCATTTTATGGGCCAAAAATCGACATTGGCGTGTTTGATGCACTGAAGAGAAAGTTCCAATGTGCAACTTTGCAGGTTTCATGTTGCAACATCTGTACTTTGCCATATATAGAAAGCATCTTCACTGTCTAACTTTTTCTCGTCTGATACAGCTGGACTTCCAACTTCCTCTTCGCTTTAAACTATCCTACTCAGCAGAAGATGAAGCTAAACTTGAAAGACCTGTCATGATACACAGGGCAATCCTAGGATCTGTTGAAAGGATGTTTGCAATTCTTTTGGAACATTATAAAGGAAAATGGCCATTATGGCTTAGCCCTCGCCAAGCCATTGTTTGTTCTATATCATCAAATACTCAAGAATATGCAAAGCAGGTATAGAAATTCAGTAGTGCTAGAAATATGAGAGTTTCTTCTAGTTACCTTTTTTATGGAATTTTTTTTTCTGTTATGATTTAGGTGCATGACCAAATATTTCAAGCTGGGTATTATGTTGATGTTGACTCGACAGATCGGACAATTCAAAAGAAGGTCTTTTTCTTCTTTTCCTTAACTAAGTGTTGCATTATTTCCTTTCACTTTAAGCTTCGCATAGGATGAATTACTAGATGCTTTTGGAACTTGTGAGATGTACAATTTCATAAACTGCATACGAAGTATAATATATGAATTGGATTATGCACATCATTGCAGGTGCGGGAAGCTCAATTAGCACAATACAACTATATTTTGGTTGTCGGTGTCCAGGAAGCAAACACTAAACAGGTTATACTTGCTACATGTGCTGCATATCTTTTTGCTGGACCATCATTATGTCTTTCCCAGATAATATTTATTTAAATTCTTGGCCTAACATTAGTCGTTCCTGGATTCTTGGAAAGGACCCACAACTAATCTAGTATCCTTGTCATTAAAAATGAATTATTTTCCTTAAGCTATGTGCATCTTAGGTGCATTTGTTCAATTTGTTTCAGTGACTACGTATCTTTTGGTTTCTTGTCACAGTTTTGTCTTTAGTTTTTCAGAATGAACAGCTAGAAAATTTTCTTCATCCAGATACAATGCAAATCTCAATAACTAGTGGTCATGACTAATTTCTTCTTTTGCAGGTAAGTGTTAGAATAAGGGATAAGGCCGATCACTGCATAATGAGTGTCGACGCTCTCATCACACGCTTTAAGGAAGAAGTAGCAGCTTACCAATAATTATTGCAAATCTTTTTCGGCAAAAATCTGAGAAAGATATATTGTTTCCTATTTAATTTATAATCTTCTGTATACTCGTGATGATGTTGTGGATTGATATCACACTTATACTGTGTGACTTGATCATCAATTTTTGTCTGAAATGTTAGTCAAACAATTCAGTGGTAGCTTTGGTTTTGCACTGATGAATTGTATGAACTTTTTCCTCCTCAGGAGGGTTGAATAACATTTTGAATTTCTAAACTCTGTTCGGCACTTATAATCGATACTTATTATATTGATATTCAAATTTGATATCATATGGCACTCATGATCAGGAAACTAACACTTGGCAAATAGCCATATAATATTCAAATTTTCTGAAATCTAGGAGAAGACTTCAAACTTGTATCCAACTTATTTTAGCATGGTTTAAGGTCAATAATAATGATGATAAAGATAATAAAAATAATAACTTTAATAAAGATGGTGATGACTATTATTATCATTATTAGCAGGAGTTGCTTCCCTTCGGTTCCGATAAGGTAGGTCCCGAACCAGGTCCGATATCATACGACCACATCGAATTCGGCTCTGTTAAAGGTTCACCATGGGATCGAAACGGATCCGACCTGTTACCACTCGTAGTCATTTATTACTCGTGTGCCCTTTGCCCCTTGAGCCCTTGTGCTAGGCATTAGGGTTTCACTTTGAGAAGAAGGCAGCCTCCAATCTCTGCATCCTCTCGCTGCCGCAGCTCTAATTTCTCCTCCATTTCGTGCTCATCAACTGATCGATCATGGCGGAACAGGTCAGTCTTCATCGACTCGCATCGATTTGTTTCTGTTTCATTTCCTGCGTCGGTAGTACCCTTCAAAGATTTTTAACTTACCAAGTGGCGAAAGATTCGATTTTGCGTCATATACTTTCTTCTTTTTATTAATTTGAGTGGTTTTTGGTTGTGGTGTTAAGCATCCGTGCATCTTAAGATATTTTAGTGTTTTAGGTTTATCATACTGTATTGAAGAATGTATTTATTAGTTTCTTTACTTGATTTGCTGTTCTGAAATTGATACAGACTGAGAAGGCCTTTCTGAAGCAGCCAAAGGTGTTTCTATGGTAGGTTTATTGACGAATTCTTTTGAATTCTTCTGCACTGAGTAGAAGTAGAGAGAAATGAGATGGTCTTACGTCAACTTCGCACACTTTCTTTTCGTATCAAAAGAAAGCTTCAGTTCGCACTTGGTTCAGTGACGATTTACTAATGCTATGGGATGTTTTACAGCTCGAAAAAATCTGGAAAGGGAAAGAGGCCTGGTAAGGGCGGGAATCGGTTTTGGAAGAGCATTGGACTTGGATTTAAGACTCCAAGAGAGGCCGTTGAAGGTCCGATTCTGAAGCATCTAATTGAGGAATTTGTAGTTGACTATATTGCATTCTTTTAATTTTCTATGTTGAGGGTATTGTCTTGGGAGTTATACTGGTCTATCTTATTTCTTATGCAATTGTTTTTCTTTGTGATCATTAATCAGAAGTCCAATTGTTAAATTTCGACAAAGTTCCACCTCCAGATTTGTATTTATGCTGCATCATACTTTTAAAGTTCAGCTGTTTGAGTTTTAGGTTGGTGGCTAATAGGAGTTGTTGAGTTCCTGTTTGAGGCAATTTTAAGCAAGACAGGATTTGGTGTGAAACCTTTAGGATTAATTGCTATCATGTAAGGCACAATATAACTAAATTATTCTGGATTTTTTTTAAATTTTGCGTACTTACTTTTCTGGAGCTTCCTAGTTCACCTTTTTTGGAGAGCCTAATCTAGGAAAACCAACTAGCTAACTTATTCATTCGATCTCTTGGTTCTTATTATTTGCATTTCCTCTGGCTCTTGTACTTTTTTATTTTCTTTAGTTTCAGAACTGATTGCTCATCCAAAGAAAAGCCACCTTAGAGCAAGTATTCTAGATTTTAGTTACCTTTTAGAACTTTGTCTCTTCAGTTCCTTAACTAGTCTTTATTCCAAAGAAGCTAACCAATTAAGGATCAACAAGAAACAATCTGCAACTATCTTTTTTTTGTAAATTATAAATCATTCTATACTCTTTTAGTTTGAGCACAATCCAGTAGATGGAATTCTGTGAAATTTACATTCCATGATTGTTCTCAATTTTGTAAATCATCTACAGGAACCTACATTGACAAGAAGTGCCCATTTACTGGCAATGTTTCAATTAGGGGTCGCATCTTAGCTGGCACATGCCATAGTGCCAAGATGAACAGGACTATCATTGTTCGCCGAAACTACCTTCACTTTGTGAAGAAATATCAAAGGCAAGAAAAGGAAGAAATATCTTGTCATTCCAATTTTATTGTTTTTTTCCTCATTGTTTGTGATTCCATTTTGTTGATAGGTATGAGAAAAGACACTCAAACATCCCAGCACATATATCCCCTTGCTTCCGTGTGAAAGAAGGTGACCACGTCATTATCGGCCAATGCAGGTATGCATCTGAGTGTAAAGATGATGAGCTTTTCTTATTTATGATGAAAATTAGTCCTTCGCTTTTGTATTGGTAATTGTAGTTAGCAAAAACAAAAAGGTAGCGAAGGTTTTGGTACATTTTATATTTCACAGTTTTGAGACATCTTCTCTATTTTCTCATCCAGACCATTGTCAAAGACTGTTCGCTTCAATGTACTGAAAGTTATACCAGCTGGATCAACCGGCGGAGGCGGGAAGAAAGCATTCACTGCTGTTTGAGTCATTAAATCAATTGTCACAACTTTGCATCTTGTAGAAGACTTATTATGTTGTTGGTAGTAGCAACCTGAGGTTTGGTTGTTTCCTGTCAGTCTGTTTCATTAATGCATCAAGCTTCTTTAATTTTTTATGATTCAGCATTTGTTCCTTTTTCTTTGTCCTGAGCTTGCTCAAGTGATTTAGTTGTTGTTCTCCATTTATCTTTTCCCGTTGGGGCTTATCTCCTCTCAGATAGACAGTGCCCATAATGTGCCAGATTAGGAATGCATTATCCAGTTGTGCTACCATAACTTAAGAACTTTGAGCAAGTAAAGTGCATTAGTGAATACTAGAAATTACAATCTGGAGGACCTCCTTTCCTCTGTGGTTCCTTGGACTTGATTTTGGAAATCGATAACATTCTTATCCATATTAGTAGTTTCTGACAGGCCACATCCTCTCTTTTGCTGCATGATATCATCATGTGTTGGAGGTGCAACCTTTTCAACTGGGCCTACCAAATTGCTGCATAGATTCCCCTCTTCAGTAGATAATCAGATATGAGGTCTCACTCAGAAAAAGAAAGTGGGTCATACTCTCATTAAAGAGAGGTTATTTTTTTTGTTTGTTTTCTGAGTGAAGTAGAAATCTTTTATAGTGCAACCTTAAATTGTTACCCCTGAGACTGCTGGTGTCGTAGAATGCTCATATTGGGAGCCACTGGAATTCAAGCCGAGAAATTCTCGTACCGAATTCTTATGAGTTTTAGACAATAAATACTGCTATGCTTACAATTACTTTACAACCATTCTATAAAAATAAATAATGTAGTATCTTATTAAACTATGATTTTTTTTTCTTTACATATATTAACACATCATCAACATTTGTAGAACTTTTATAAAGTATTTGTGGGTGAGGCTTTATTCTTAAAACAATTATGCATGCAAATATTATTCTTTTTTCTATTTTGTTGGAATAATGGATTTGACAACCAATATAAGTTGTAGTCGCTTGCAAGTTGCAATCAACAGCATATTGCTTCCTGTAGTTGATCAGAACATAACGTTATCTTATTCCACGTCGGATAGCCTGGAGCAGTGCCCCACACTCACGGGCGATTCCGGAACTTTTTATTTTTTAATGACTAAACTACCCTTTACATCTCCTCCTACGCGCGATTCCCCCCGCCCCCGCCCACTGCTTTCTCGTCACTCCTTCAACGACCGCGTTATATCCTTCCCCGTCTTTTTCCCCCCAACCTATAAATGACGATACTGCCGTCTCCAAACTCCATTCCCATCTCTTCGTCTTCCTTCCACTATTCCCCCAAAAACATAACCCTAACCCCTAGACTTTCGAATTCGATATGGAGAAGGAGAAGCTCCGCAACTGGATCTGTTTCTCGTGCTGCTTCAACGCCTGCGGCGGCGCCGATGACGGCGACGGCGAGCGGCCGGCGTCTCTCATCCGGTCGTCTTCCACGTGGCTGCGGGCGAGGGTGCCGGCAATCGGCGAGAGGTGGAGAGGCCTGATTGGAAGGCGGCGCCGGATCGCCGGCGGCGACTTTAGCTACGATCCACTCAGCTACGCTCGCAACTTCGACGAGGGAATCGAGGACGGCGGCGAACTCGCCGGCGAGGGGTTCCGGTATCGGAGCTTCTCGTCTCGCCTCCCGGCGTCCCCGTCGCCGTCGGGATAGCGTCATTAGGGTTTGGAAATCGATGCTATCGGAAGAACCGACGATCCGTTAGTTTGTATGCATGTATATATCTTTGTAACGATCATGTAGTAAGGAGATTCTTTTGTATCTATTTTAAATTGGCAGTGGCAAAAATGAGATTTAAAAGAATATATGGCTAGATTTATCTTTTTACATTGGAATGTTAATGTCTTCACATCTAATATGATAGAATTTTCAGGTTAAATAAACTTTGGACCAAAATCACGTTATCTACTTGAATTTTACTTGAATCATTACGTTTTCCTATACCTTTTGATTAAACTGTAAATATAAATATCACTAATAAATATTACAGAATAATTTAAATGACCTTAAATATATATATACATATATTCAGATAAAAAGTTTTAAGAGTGGTAGGGTTAAAGAAATTTTATTTAAACTGGTAATAAGTCTTAAATTAAAAGGACACAACAATGACTTTAGAATAAAAATCTAATTATTGTAATTAGCTAAAAGTGCAAAGAGACAAACTAAAGTTTACAGGGGAAAAGTGATTTTGGTCCTTTAGGTAATTATATTATCGATCCAACCAAAAAAAAAACCTTTGGTTCCAATTATCTGTATGCCTTCTTGGATACCAACAAATCGAAATGTGATATAGAAAGAGGGAAAAATAAATGGAGGGGAATAGTATCAGAGAGAAGGAACTTTTCTAAAAGAAAATATCAGAAAAATGACGTATGGACATTAGCCGAGTCCAGCGGACGGGCTAATGAACACAAAGCTCTGGGCCGAGCCAGGCCCAAAGCGTGTTCTCGGCTCGGGTTTTAGACAAGAAAATCCCACGTAAATAAATACCGGCAGGCTTATCTGTGGCTTAATAAATAAAAGAATTAATCTAGTTGTGTAAGTCATCTTACATGTTTTAAGATCTATGTGCATTTGTATTGAGAAATTTCTTAATTAGACTTTTGTCTAGTTTATGAAAATAAAAAAAGCATAATGGGAGGAGTAACAGGTATTGCTCGATGGGAGAGTTCAAATTGTGAAAGCAAAGAATCTATGCAAGAGGACAACCGGGCACTATAGTTTCTTTTTATTTATTTTTTTATTTGGCCTTGTCGTAAAGCGTGTTGGAGGACGAGGAAGTCCTACTCTTAATTTAAAAAATGACTCAGCATGGACTTTGTAATATTGACCATTATCTTACACAGTAAAAGGGTTCAGCAACAATTGCCGAGAAACAGTTCTGTGCTGCAACTTAGGATTGTCTCAGCGGTTGGTGGATGAGGAAGTCCTATTATTCTTAGGTTAAAAAATGACTTGGCATAGACTTTGTAATATATGACCATCCTCTTACACAGTAAAAGTGTTCAGTAATAATTGCCGAGAAACTGGTGTGCTGTGTTGATAGAGAGTATAAGCATCGAGTGGAGCTCTAATTGAGAACCAACTCCAAAGCATCTCCTCGTAGCTTCTTTCATCTTTCTTCTTGGCCTCTCTCCCTCTCCCATTGATTTCTATGGAGCTTCTCAGTAAAGTTGCAGATCTTGCCCTGGCTCCGTTGTTCGATTTCGTGATGCGGCAGATAACGTATCCGTTTAAAGCCGGCGACAACGTGAATGCCCTTGAAAGTGCCACCCGGCATTTGATCACCAAGAAGAAGGATGTCCAAGTGGGGATCGAGGTTGCTGAGAGGGAGGGGAAGACAGCAACTCATCAATTGCAAGGGTGGTTGGATGAGGTGGAAGCTACGAAAACCCAAGTGGATACGATGGTAGAGAAATATAAGCAGAGGTGGTTGTGCTTCAAATGCTTCTCACCCAACTGTTGTTCCAACTACAGTCTCAGCAAAACTGCCGCCGAGTTGCTTCTGGATGTGCAAAGGTTGTTAAATGACGAAAGAACGAAGGAGCTGGCGATAACACCGGTGCCGCCTCCTGTACAGGAGGTGCCTATTCCTTCCACATCGACATCATCTCCAAATGCAAATCCAAATCTTGAAGAAGCACTCTACTACATCAGAGAGGATCAAGTGGTGGGGATGATCGGAATTTGGGGCATGGGTGGCGTAGGGAAGACCCGCCTTTTGCACCAAATCAACAACTCCTTCATTGGCGACTCTGCTTTTAATCACGTGTTCTTCGTCACAGCTTCTCAATCATGTACAACAGAAACAATTCAGAAGCAGATCGTCCAGATTCTGAACCCGCAGCAACACAAGGATGTGCCGAGAGATGGGGATGTGTCGGCGCAAGCTAAGTTCATCTTCAACTTCCTCCAAAAGAAAAGTTTCCTCCTGTTGTTGGACGACCTTTGGGGGCGACTTGATCTGCAGGATGTTGGAATCCCAATTCCGCTCGGGATGGTCGGCGGATGCAAGCGCAAGGTGGTGTTGACCACGCGATCAATAAATGTTTGTGGCAAGATGGAAGTGAGAAAGAAAATCAAAGTGAAGTGCCTGAACGATGACGACGCATGGCGCCTCTTCCTGGAGAAGGTTGGCGAGGAAACCATCAGCTCTCATTTTCTCCTACCACGCCTTGCGAAAGATGTCATCAAGGAGTTGGAGGGCTTGCCACTGGCTCTTATCACAACCGGTCGGGCCATGTACGACAAGAAGGATCCAAGAGAATGGGAGTATGCCATTCATCTACTTAAGAAGTCGCGACTCGATGAAATCGAAGATCAAGAAGGGAGTACTTTTTATAGATTAAAGTTCAGTTATGATAGCTTGAATTCTAATACCTTGAGAGAGTGTTTCTTGTCTTGCTCCATGTGGCCCGAGGATTATCGGATGAGGAAGAATGACCTTGTTGAATATTGGATGGGATTAGGCTTAATAAAAGAGTTTGACAACATGTCGGAAGTTTATAACGCTGGACACACTCTGAGCGGCAATCTGATAGGCGCATGCTTATTAGAGGAGGATGAAGAAGGAGATAAAGTGAGGATGCATGATGTGTTACGCGATATGGCGTTGTGGATAACACACGACCAGGGGAAGAACAAGAACAAATGGATGGTCTTTAAACATGAGGCTCAACTTGACAAGGAAAATTGGCACAAAGCAGAAAGGATAACGTTGATGGGCAGTGACATCGAAGCACTTCCTCATATTGCAACTACATCCTTTTCATCCAAACTCACCACTTTGATGCTTTCAAGTAACCATAAATTGCAAAAGCTTGGAGATAATTTCGGAGCTCTAGTTGCCCTCCAATATCTTGACCTCTCCCGCTGTGGATTTAAACATTTTCCCAATCAGATATGTGGGATGGTCCAGCTCCGATACCTCAACCTTACAGACAATAGAATGCCGTCTCTCCCTGTGGAGCTGGGATCTCTTGTCAATCTCAAGTTCCTGATTTTACGGAATACTGGAATCCATACAATACCTCAAGGTGCTATTGCAAAACTCAAGTCTTTGCAGGTTCTCGACTTATATCAAACATGGAGGATTATTGGTGAAAATTTGACCTATTTGGCATCACAACTTTTGGAAGAATTAGAGTGCTCAAACAATCTAAAAGGTCTTGGAATTTGCATAGGAGATACGTCGCAACTCTATAGACTTGTTGAGTTGCCCAATGTATCAATCCGGTGGCTCGGCATAAGCAAACTAGAGAATTCCACTTCCTTGTCCTTGTCGGCTAGCTTTCTTGGGGACAGGCAAATCCTGATGAACTTAGCTGAACTCTGTTTTAGCAATAGCCATGTGACCCAATTGGTGATTGAAGGTGACCATCGACACCCCACATGGCATCTTCGGGGACTTAAGGTACTCATAATTATCAGTATGGACTGTTTAGAAGAGATAATATGGAAGGGAGTAGTTCCCAAGGAGCTGTTTCAGGCTCTTGGCACCTTAAATATAAGTTCTTGTCAGAAGTTGAAAAACATCTCATGGGTTTTGCATCTCCCTTGCCTTAGGGAACTGAACATAACTATGTGTTCTAGCATGAGGGAAATAATTGCAGTTGTACCGTCTTTAAGAAGAGCAATCACGTGGACCGCTACTTTCCCTTGCCTCAGGAAGATAGCTTTGTACCGTCTGCCAGAGATGGTTTCCATTTGCCACCCCGCATTCACTTTCCCGGCGTTAAATGTGATCATGGTCCGCCACTGTCCGAAATTGAAGAAGCTCCCATTCCGAGCAGGTAACATCCCGAGCAAATTAAGATCTATTAGTGGTTCCAAACAATGGTGGGAAGATTTAGAGTGGGAAGACAGCAGTGTCAAAACTTCCCTCCAATCGTTTAAACATTGATCACAGTCGTGAATAATTGTCAGAGGTCCTACTCTTCTCTTCTCTTGGGCTGATAGATATTTCTGTTGGTGTTGATTTTTTTTTTCTCTTTTACATCCATCTCTGTCATCCCTTGTCATGATTTATTTTCAAAACAGCGAATGGTTTAATTTATGCTTTGGTTTGTTGTGGTTTTCTGATCTCAATAAAGGTCATTTGTATGCCACAGGCAAGTATCTTTGTAATTCTACAAGAACAATAAAATGATATTGATGTCCCCACTACAGCAGAGGAGAATATATAGTCAAATCATTTCCACTCATTTTACAACAAGTCATACTTACAGCAACTTTGGCATGCTATAGATGTTCCTATAACTAATTCTTTTTGAGAAGAGCACAACATAACCGAGAGTTAATTAATGTTGTCAGAACTTCCCTCCAACCCTTTTTCCATAGAATGGTTCATTACATCAAATTAATGATGTAATGGACGTTTGTTCAGCCTCTCGATGGCGGATATCTCTGTTAGTATTAATTCCTTTCGTTTTACACATCTCTGTTATCAAAACAGTTCATTGTGTTTACAAAACTTAGGAGCTTTCAATTCTACCATATTCCTACATGGTAGGCATCATTTATGGTATCTCGTGTGAATGAGATTTTTTTTTTTTTTATATAAGCCCATCGGTAGGATTCCAACAATGATAAACTTCATATATATATATATATATATATATATATATATATATATATATATATATATATATATATATATATATATATATATATATATATGATATCTCTGATGCATCAAATTTCTCAAAAAGAGAAGATTAAAAAACCATTCTCAGGTGCAACAAAATGAAAAAGAAGAGGAAAAAAATAAAGACTTGTCATAAATCTGAGAAGCAGCAATAATTCGGGCAATGCGATGATGCATTCACTAGCTTCAGAACTTTCCTCTCAGGGTTAATACTCCTGCCATACAAAGAATAATCTTGAGAAAACCACTACAAATGAGTTGAACCGTAGAAAAAAAAATCTTACTAATAGATAATACTTGAATATATTGGCTATCCATTCCAGAGTGGCAACTCACTTGGAGTTAATGGAGCACCTTACCTGAATAATTTTATGATACAGTACATCCACACATATAATCCAATTCAAATGCATATATATGGCAAATTTACTTATACTAGACCAACCAGTGGTAAGAGAAAAGAGCTTACATTCTTTTGACACTGTTATTGTTATGATCAATCAATACCCACTAATATTTCCCTTTCTTTACATGTCTGTAGAAGAACTGTTGTAATTAGTCCAAATCAAGCACTCGGACTATATCTCTTCACTTTTGTGCGACGATTAGCTTAGTTTCCTTATAAATAACAATATACTACTCATATGACTGATCAGAGCAATTTGTTGCGAACCTCTGGTCAGTTTCATTGTTCATCCATGTTTGACCGAACTTCACACTGTAACACCCAGTTGATGAGACGGATTCCTTTCTTATCCTTTTCCCAAAGAAATCTCGTAGCAATCTTAACACTTGGTCGAGGGTGGAATTTCCAATGCAGGAATGGGTGAGCCAGAAACAGTTGTATTGCTGCAACTTGGCATTTTTTATTTTTTCGGCAGACCTACAACTTTACAAATTTGAATGATTACTTATTTGTTCTCTTGTGAAATAAGAAAATCATTACTTAATTGATTAGAAGTGGCCGGCTAACCTATCGCATCGAGTGCGAGGTCTAAATTGAGTACCTAACTCCAAAGCATCTTCTCGTATAGCTTCCTCATCTTGTTTCTTGGCCTCTCTCCCTCTCCCGTTGATTTCTATGGAGATTCTCAGTAAAGTAGCAGATCTTGCCCTGGCTCCGTTGTTCAATTTCGTGATGCGGCAGCTGACGTATCCGTTTAAAGCCGGCGACAACGTCAGGGCCCTCCGAAGTGCCAGTGGGCATTTGCTCACCAGGAAGGAGGATGTCGTCGAGATGATCGAGATTGCGGAGAGGAATGGCCAGAAACCAACTCATCAATTGCAGGAGTGGTTGGATGAGGTGAAAGCTACGAAAGCCCAAGCGGATGAAATGGTAGAGAAATATAAGCAGAGGTGCATGTGCTTCAACTGCTTCTCACCCAACTGTTGTTCCAACTACAGTCTCAGCAAAACTGCCGCCGAGTTGCTTCTGGATGTGCAAAGGTTGTTAAATGATGAAAGAACGAAGGAACTGGCGATAACACCGGCGCCGCCTCCCGTCCAGGAGGTGCCTGTGCCTACAACATCGACATCATCACCAAATGCAAATCAAAATCTTGAAGAAGCACTCCGCTACATTAAAGAGGACCAAGTGGGGATGATCGGAATCTGGGGCATGGGTGGAATTGGGAAGACCGCCCTCCTCCAACGAATCAACAATTCTTTTATTGGGGACTCTTCTTTCGATGTTGTGATCGTCGCCACAGCTTCTCAATCATGTACAACGGAAAAAATTCAAAATGAGATAGCCGAGAATCTAAAACTGCAGCGCGATGGGGATGTGTCGAGAAAAGCTAAGATCATCTTCAATTTCCTGAGCAAAAGAAGTTTCCTCCTGTTGTTGGACGACCTTTGGGGGCGACTTGATCTGCAGGATGTTGGAATCCCATTTCCGCTCGGGATGGTCGGCGAACACAAGCGCAAGGTGGTCTTGACCACACGATCAATAGCTGTTTGTGGGCAGATGGAGGTGAGAAAGAGGATCAAAGTGGAGTGTCTAAACGAGAACGATGCATGGAGCCTCTTCCTGGAGAAGGTTGGCGAGGAAACCATCAACTCTCATCCGCGCGTACCTAGCCTTGCAAAAGATGTCATCAAGGAGTTGGAGGGTTTGCCGCTGGCTCTTATCACTATCGGACGAGCCATGTACGAGAAGAAGGATCCGAGACAATGGGAGTATTCCATCAATTTACTGCGGAATTCACGACTCCACGAGGTCGAGCAAACGGGTATGGAGGAAGAGACTACTTTTTATAGGTTAAAGTTCAGTTATGATAGCTTGAAGTCCGACACCTTGAGAGAGTGTTTCTTGTCTTGCTCCATGTGGCCCGAGGATTGTTCTATCAGTAAGAGCAGACTCATCGAGTGCTGGATGGGATTAGGCTTAATAAAAGAGTTTGCCAGCATGTCTGAAGCTTATAACACTGGACACACTCTGATCGGCGACTTGATAGGGGCATGCTTATTAGAACAGAGTCAGCAATATGATTTTTTGTTGAGGATGCATGATGTGTTACGCGATATGGCATTGTGGATAGCACGCGACAACGGGAAGAACAAGAACAAATGGATTGTTTCTGGAGATGACAGACCATTGGACAAAGAAATTTGGCATGAGGCGGAAAGGATATCGCGAAGTTTCGGTATGATCCCAGAACTGCCTCCTATTCCATTTGCAACAGCCTCTTCTTCAAACCTTACCACTTTAATTCTTAACGGTATAGATGACTTGAAAGTTCTTGGAAACATCGGAGCTTTTGTTGCACTCACGTATCTCGATCTCTCCTACTCTGGATTGGTTTGTTTTCCCATAGAGATATGTGGGTTGGTCCAGCTCCAATACCTCAGTCTTGAAGAAAATGGTATACAGTCACTCCCCGAGGAGTTGGGATCTCTTGTCAATCTCAAGTTCCTGATTCTGAGGCATACTGCCGTCCAAACAATACCTCAGGGTGTTATCACAAAACTCAAATCTTTGCAGGTTCTTGACTTATACGAATCTGATGGTACTGATGAAAGAAATTTGACTTATTTACCATCACTCGTTTTCAAAGAGTTGGAGTGCTTAAACAATCTAAGAGGTCTCGGAATTTGTGTAGAGGGTATATCACAACTCAATAAGATTATTGAGTTGCCCAGTCTGTCAGTAAGGTCCCTTGCTGTTAGTAGGTTGGAGTCCACTTCCTTCTCCTTCACGTCCAGCTTCCTTTCGAACGAGAAAATTCAGTCGAACTTAGCTGAACTTTGTTTGAAGAAAAGCAATGTGACCCAAGTGGTGATGGAAGGTAGCCATTTACACCCCACATGGCATCTTCGGTCACTTGGGAAGCTACAAATTCGTAATCTGCGTTGTTTAGAAGAGATAATATGGAAGGGAGTGGTTCCCAGGGAGTTGTTTCAGGCTCTAAGTATTTTATCTATAAAAGGTTGTGACATGCTGAAGAATATTTCGTGGGTTTTGCATCTCCCATGCCTTAATGATCTGCGGGTAATTGAATGTTCAACTATGAGGCAACTAATTGCTGATGGGACAGAAAATCATGGTGAGAATATTGCAGATATAGCAGAGAAAGAAGAGAAAGGAATCATGTTGACCTCTACTTTCCCTTGCCTCAAGGAAATATTTTTGGATGACCTACCAGAAATAGTTTCCATTTGCCACTCCATGTTCGCTTTCCCAGCTTTAGATAATATCACTGTCTATGAGTGTCGGAAATTAAAGAAGCTCCCATTCCGACCAGGTAATATACCGAGCAAAATACGGAGCATTTATGGTACCAAAAAATGGTGGGAAGGTTTAGAGTGGGAAGACAGCGGTGTCAGAACTTTCCTCCAACCTTTTTACGAAGAAGATTCTGATTCTGATGATTCAGTATCAGCAGATAGTGGTTAATATTTGTAAGAGACGATTGTTCTGCTTTCCGATCGGTGGATATCTCTGTTGCTGTTAGTATGTTCCTTTTTCTCTGTTACATCTCTGTTACTTTTCGAAACGTCTACTTGTATTAGAACATTAGGAGTTTAATTTTAATTCCGTCTGTGTTTCTTGATGAAGGATTGATTGATTGATTGAGTGGAGTTTTTTTAATTTTATTTTATTTGAGAGAATGATCGAGTGGGGTTAGCATCATAGTATAGCTTTCCCATTCTATTGCCAATCCTCTGCCAAGCTCCTATATGATAAGTACAAATAATATATGATGATCAAAACCTGTTAAAATTGTTTCCTCCATTTTAATTCTAACGATCTCGTGTGAATAAGATATTTTTCTATATAAGCCCATCACTAGGATCCCACAATGATGAACTTCAATTTTTGTTGCGAAAGGAAAAGATTTCTCTGCTGCATTCAAAAGAAGATAAAAATTAAACTCTTCATAAATCTGAGAGAATTAGCCGCAATAATTCAACAAAACATGTGATTGCCGCAGTCATACAAAGAAATGACTCCAATGATGTTTTCCACCAAGTTTGAGTGAGGCTAATATTTGTAAGAGGGCAAGTATTCTGCTATCAGTTGGATATCAATCAAAGGAAAAGAAAATCTATCCATTCCAGATTGGCAACTCCCTTGCAGGTAATGCAGCACCTTACCAGCATAATTTTATGACACCGTACATGCACACATATAATCCAATTCAAATGCATATATATATATATATATATATGGCAAATTTACTTATACTAGACCAATCGGTGGTAAGAGAATAGAGCTTACATTCTTTTGACACTGTTACTGTTATGATCAATCAGTATCCACTAATATTTCCATTTCTTTACATGCCTGTAGAAGAACTGTTGCAATTGGACCAAATCAAGCACTCGTACTATATATCTTCACTTTTGTGGACGATTAGCTTAGTTTCCTTATAAATAACAATATACTACTCATATGACTGATCAGAACAATTTGTTGCGAACCTCTGATGAGTTTCATCGTTCATCAATGTTTGACCGAACTTCACACTGTAACAGCCAACAGTTGATTTCCGTATGGTATCTTCTAGCCCTAACCAATCATCAAGACCAAGTGTTTGGAGTTCTTGTCACCTGCGCTAATTTATTTTCAAGTTAAATGGGTGGAAAGCATGGACAGAAATGGCGGACATTCAAGAAGTACTTAAGTTTGCTAGAGAAACCTTTTACGTTTACTTTTCAGCGTGGAGGATGAGGATGGATTGCTGTGCCAGTTTTTTTTTTTTTAATCTTTTTTCCTTTGATTGATAATCCAATTGTTAATTTGCTTTAGTTGCAATCCTGTTTCCCTTTCCAGATTAGGCATTCTTATGGTGGCAATGGCAAGAAGGGGGAGAAATTGCGATGGGAAGGGAAAGAAAACATAGAGGGAGAAAAAAAAAGAGGAGGAAGAAAAAGAGAAGGAGAGGGAAAATAGGGACGAGGGGGGGTTGATCCTCACAGGGAGGAAAGTCGTCCCCTCCTTTATCCATTCAGGCTAGGAGAGAGGAGAGAGGAGAGAGGAGAGGGAGAGATCGCCAGCAGCGGTAAGAAGAGACGTGCTAAAAGGAGAGAAAGAAAGGAGGAGGTACATAACTCAACTCTGACATAGCTAGTTCCAATTCTATGTTTCTTGATTAAGGGTTGATTTTGTTCCATTTTATCGTAATCCTCTACCAAGTTCCTACTACATGATTAGTAGTAATGATGCTAAAAGGATTGATTTTGTTCCATTTTATTTATTTTATTTTTTACTATCTTTTTTTATTGAATGAGATATTATAATACAAAACCTATCAAACAAGCAAAAAGGGGAAATCGTTTACAACAAGATTTATTTAAAAGGCTTTAGAGATATTAAACCATGGGCTTTTAATATTTGACGAGAAGATTCAAAGGTCTTTTGCCTGCGCTGGTTTCTATTTTAGCACTACAATCCGCGTTTTCTTCTTTTATTGTGAGACTAAACTTATTTTTTCTTTAATTAGGCATTGTGAGGCTCTCAATTGGAGGAAAGAAAATTTAATGCCTACTAGGGGCACGTGATGCCCTCATAACCGAGCTTATTCTTATCGTTTTAGTCACCTCTCTCTCTCTCTCTCTCTCTCTCTCTCTCTCTCTCTCTCTATATATATATATATATATATATATATAAAAGTTAGATAGTTTGTTGTCACTGCATGAACACTTTACTTTTATTTTTAAATTTATATATTGAGATTTGTTGTGGTTTTTTGTACTATGAGCTTCTGTATTTTGTATTATTTATAAAAATATAAAATTTTCTTTTAATTATTATGTTAAAATAAATATTGACGATATGCCACATCTAAATTTTTATGTGAATTTTATCTACACGAGGAGCACATATATTTGACCGTAAAATATTACATAAAATATGCTATAAAACAGTCTATCACTTGATATTCAAATAGGGCCTGGCCTGCGCATGCTCACCGCACGATTAGGATCGGTTGTGGTAGAGCATCTATTAGTTGGCGTTGTTGCTGTATCAAATATTAATCGTTCACAAAATTGCCAAAGTATTGAAATCTGAAGACCGTGATGAGTACTCCTGAGTCTTTGACCAATAAAAACTATGTTTTTTTAATTCAAACAGGTAGGCCCGGTTGACATAGGAGGTTCGTATCGAGTGATCGAGAGATCGAAGGACAACCCCAGAGCATCTCCTTGTAGCTTTCTCATTTGAAATCCATGGAGCTTCTCAATGGATTTGCAAGCGTTGTCCTCTCTCCGTTGTTCAATTTCGTGGCACGGCAACTGACGTATCCGTTTAAAGCCGGTGATAACGTGAGAGAGCTCGAAAGGGCCACCGGGCGTCTGCTCAACAAGAAGGACGACGTCAAAGAGAAGATGGATATATCTGAAAGGAATGGCCAGAGACAAACTCATCAACTACAAGGATGGCTGAATGAGGTGGAAACTACCAAAACCCAAGTGGATGCGATACTAGAGAAATATACCCAAAGGGGCCATTGCTTCAATCGTTTCTCACCTAATTGTTGTTCAAACTATACTATCAGCAAAGCTGCCGCCAAGAAGCTTCTGGATGTGCAGAGGTTGTTAGATTATGAAACAAAGGAGGAGGTAGCGATAACACCGGTTCCGCCTCCTGTCCAGGAGGTGTTTATTCCAACCACATCAACATCATCTCCGTTTGCGAATTCAAATATTGAAGAAGCACTTTACTACATCAGAACGGATCAAGTTGTTGGGATGATCGGAATTTGGGGCATGGGTGGTGTAGGGAAGACGCACCTTTTGCGACAAATCAACAACTCCTTTATTGGCGACTCTGCTTTTAATCACGTGATCTTGGTCTCAGGTTCTCAATCATGTACAACCAAAAAACTTCAAAAGGAGATAGCCAAGAAGCTGAAATTGCCGCTAGATGAGGACGCATCGGCACAAGCTAGCATCGTCTTCAATTTCCTGAGCAAAAGAAGTTTCCTCCTGTTGTTGGATGACCTTTGGGGGCGAATTGATTTGCAGGAAGTTGGAATCCCATTTCCTCTCGGCGTGGTGGGCGGATTCAAGCGCAAGGTGGTCCTGACCACACGATCAACAAATGTTTGTGGTCAGATGGAGGTGAGGAAGAAAATTAAAGTGGAGTGTCTGAACGACCGCGATGCATGGAGCCTCTTCCTGGAGAAGGTCGGCGAAGAAACCATCAACTCTCATCCTTCCATACAGAGCCTTGCCAAAGATGTCGTCAATGAATTGGAGGGCTTGCCACTAGCTATAATCACTATCGGTCGAGCCATGTACGAGAAGAAAGATCCAAGAGAATGGAAATATGCCATCGATCTACTCAAGAAGTCGCGACTCGACCAGATCGAAAAACAGTCATCTGAGGATCTTGAGAAAGGTATATTTTATACATTAAAGTTCAGTTACAATAGCTTGAAGTCTAACACCTTGAGAGAGTGTTTCTTATCTTGCTCCATGTGGCCCGAGGATTATTCGATCAGAAAGGATGCACTAATAAAATGTTGGATGGGATTAGGCTTAATAGAAGAGTTTGATAGCATGTCGGAAGCTTACAACATCGGGCACACTCTGATCGGCAACCTGATAGGAGCATGCTTGCTAGAACCGGCTAATCATTTGGATCGTTCAGTGAGGATGCATGATGTGTTGCGTGATATGGCGTTGTGGATAACACGCGACAACGGGAAGAACAAGAATAAGTGGATTGTCCTTCGAGGCGAGATACCACGTGCTAAACACATGTGGCACGAGGCAGAAAGGATAACGTTGATGGACAGTGAAATCCAACAACTTCCTCCTATTGCAACTGCACCCTGCTCATCCAGACTCACCACTTTGATGCTTTCGTGCAACTTAGAATTGAGAGCGCTTGGAGATATCGGAGCTCTAGTTGCACTCACATATCTTGACCTCTCCTGCTGTGGATTTGTTCATTTTCCCAAAGAAATATGTGTGTTGGTCCAGCTCCAATACCTCAACCTTGCAAATAACAAAATCTCGTCACTCCCTGAGGAGCTAGGATCTCTCGTCAATCTCAACTTGCTGATTCTAAGAAATACTAGAATCCGTACAATACATCAGGGTGTTATAGCGAAACTAAAATATTTGCAGGTTCTCGACTTATGTGAAGTATGGGGCACTGAAGGTGGAAATTTGACCTATTTGCCATTACTGCTGTTCGAAGAGTTAGAGTGCTTAAACGATCTAAAAGGTCTTGGAATCCGCATAGAAGATACGTCACAACTCAATAGACTTATTATGTTGCCTAATGTGTCAGTTCGGTGGCTTGGTATAAGTAAGCTAGAGAAATCCACTTCCTTCTCCTTATCGACTACCTTCCTTGGGGATGATCAAATCCAGATGAACTTAGCTTACCTCCGGCTTTTTGATAGCCATGTGACCCAAGTGGTGATTGAAGGCGACCATCAGAGCCACACATGGCATCTTCAAGCACTTGAGACCCTTCAGTTTGATAATATGGACAGTTTGAAAGAGATAATATGGGAGGGAGTGGTTCCCGGGGTGCTGTTTCAAGCTCTTCGCATTTTAAGTGTACATGGCTGTGGCATGTTAAACGATATTTCATGGATTTTGCATCTCCCAAACCTTAGAGAGCTGTGGATATCGTCATGTACCAGTATGAGGCAACTTATTACTCATGGGGCAGACAATCATGGTGAGAATTTTGCAGATATAGTAGACACTTTCTCTTGCTTCCATATCATATTTTTGGAAGACCTACCGGAGTTGGTTTCAATT
Organism: Typha latifolia; assembly: GCF_019914945.1. NCBI lineage: Eukaryota > Viridiplantae > Streptophyta > Magnoliopsida > Poales > Typhaceae > Typha > Typha latifolia. The sequence continues at coordinate 743,519 of NC_133094.1, forward strand.
TGGCACTCCACATTGGCACTCCCGGCATTAAATACTATTTGTATTCAAGATTGTCCGAAATTGAAGAAGCTCCCATTCCTACCAGGTAACATCCCGAGCAAATTACAGTCCATTCAAGCTTCCAAATTATGGTGGGAAAGTTTAGAGTGGGAAGACAGCACTGTCAAAACTTCCCTCCAACCTTTATACATGGAAAATCTTAGTGGTGGCGTGATTATCGAAATATAGATAAAGATTTATCTTTCTAAATAAACTTTACTGTAAATAACAATATAGATGATAACTCCCCTTGATCATCTCTTGCAACTCCAAACACCACTCAATAACCTTCAAAGATGGCAGACTAACTACATCCTTATCTATTTGCTCCAAAAGTGAGATGCTATCCCGGATTTCAATGATAGATCTTGAAATCACTACATGACTTCACAAGCCTCATGGATTTAATGGGCAATTGTTCTGCTATTCGGTGGATATCTCTATTGCTGTTAATTCCTTTTCCCTCACATCTCTGTTTTTAAAACAGCGAATTGTATTTCAAATCTTCGGATCTTTTAATTCCATCTATGTTATATGCATGATGAAGTTATGACTGAGTGGATTTAGCAGCTTAGTATGGACAGAAAAGAACAAAAGAAAACCTCTACCAAGTTCCTACGTGATAAGTGTCAGCTATGATCAAAATTTCTTCAAATTGTTCTCTTAATTTTAGTGTAACTATCTCGCGTGAACGAGAAATTTTATATGTAAGTACATAGGTAGCTAGGTTCCCATGATGACAGACTTCAATTTTTGGTGGGAAAAGAAATGATTTCTCAAATGCATCAAATTTCTCGAAAAGAAGATTAACAAAAACATTCTCTTAGGCATAAATCTGAGAAGCAGCAATAATTCATACGGGTGATTGCTTCACTCAAATATGTGCATGAAATATTTTTTGCATCGGGCGATGTGATATGCATTCACTAGCTTCAGAACTTTCCTCTCAGGATTAGCACTATTGTCATACAAAGAATAATCCAGAGAAAACCATTACAAAAGAGTTTAACGGTACAGAAAAATCCTTATTAAAAGATATACTTGCATATGTTGGCTATCCATTCCAGAGTGGCAACACACAACTATCACTTGTAGCTAGTGTAGCTGGCATCTTACCTGAATAATTTATGACAACATCCACAAACATAATCCAACGTAAATGCATGTATATGGCAAATTACTTATACTAGACCAACCTGTAGTAAGACAAGAGAGCCTCCATTCTTTTGACTTGTTACTGTTATGATCAATCAATACCTACTAATATTTCCATTTCTTTACATTCCTGTAGAAGAACTGTTGTAATTGGTCCAAATCAAACACTTACTATATCTCTTCACTTTTGTGGGAAGATTAGCTTAATTTCCTTGTAAATAACAATATAATACTCATATGACTGATAAGCAATTTTGTTGTGAGCCTCTGATGAGTTCCGTTGTTCATCAATGCTGACCAAACTTCATGCTGTAACAGTAAACAATGCTTCCCATATGGTACCTTTCAGGCTTAACCAATCATCTTGACCAAGTGTTTGGACTTCTTGTCACCTGCACTAATTTATTTTCAGGTTAAATAGGTAGAAAGCGTGGACGAAAATGGTGATGATTCAGTATCAGCAGATAGTGGTTAATATTTGTAAGAGACGATTGTTCTGCCTTCCGATCGGTGGATATCTCTGTTGCTGTTAGTATGTTCCTTTTTCTCTGTTACATCTCTGTTACTTTTCGAAACGTCTACTTGTATTAGAACATTAGGAGTTTAATTTTAATTCCGTCTGTGTTTCTTGATGAAGGATTGATTGATCGAGTGGAGTTCTTTTAATTTTATTTTATTTGAGTGAATGATCGAGTGGGGTTAGCATCATAGTATGGCTTTCTCATTCTATTGCCAATCCTCTGCCAAGCTCGTATATGATAAAGTACAAATAATATATGATGATCAAAACCTGTTAAAATTGTTTCCTCCATTTTAATTCTAACGATCTCGTGTGAATAAGATATTTTTCTATATAAGCCCATCACTAGGATCCCACAATGATGAACTTCAATTTTTGTTGCGAAAGGAAAAGATTTCTCTGCTGCATTCAAAAGAAGATAAAAATTAAACTCTTCATAAATCTGAGAGAATTAGCTACAATAATTCACAAAACATGTGACTGCCGCAGTCATACAAAGAAATGACTCCAATGATGTTTTCCACCAAGTTTGAGTGAGGCTAATATTTGTAAGAGGGCTATTATTCTGCTATCCGTTGGATATCTTTGATTCTGTTAATTTGTTTTCTTTTTAACCTCTCTGTTTTCAAAACATCTACTTGTATTATAATAAGTGGGAGATTTTTAATTCCACGTGTGTTTCTTGATGGCCATAAATTTCATAAATTATATTCTCTAGATAAGATTCAGCTATTAATTTTCCATCAACTCTGTTAATCGTATTCTCAAAAGCATGGCCCAATTCTACTCTTGTTATATACATTCTCAAAAAGAAAATGGACTCTCGCGATCATGAAGGTGAATTGGGTTCCGACGATCAAGAAAAGGGTTTGGGCTTAGATTTGGGCTATGATCCAGGAAACTCCAGTGATTCAGCCCAGAGATCGGCCCATTCTCTCGCAGATTCGGCATCATCGGAACGAACCCGATTGCAACCCGCAAGCGAGGTGAGTGGGATTTCCTCGAAAGGGGAGTCTGCTATTCCCACACCGAAATTTGATGGGTTATATCAGGAGAAATCTCTCCATGGTTCTTCCAGTAATTGGGAGAAGGGGGAGAGTAGCAAACTTCTCTATAAGGATGTTCTTCTAGGGTTGGGTCAGAATTCTGAGAAAGAGGAGAGGGATCAATTTAGAATGTGCCTTAGGAGAGCAACATCTTTCTAATTAATTAGTTATTAATGATTTTCTTATTTCACAAGAAAGAAAAACGATATAAATGTGTTATTCTTTAAGCTTTTCTAAACCTTGTAATATTTAATGTTTGATTAACTTAAATCTAATGGGATGGATACACATCTGCGATGCGATTGCGATCTGAGACGTTCGAGCAACCCGCTCGTTATTCCCGCAAAGGGTGAAAACGTGGCGAGATCAAGGCCGCTTCTTAAAAGAGCACAACGGTTAGGATTTAGTATTGTAAGCCGACATGGCATTTTTCAAAATGGAAGTCATAATCACAATTGATTTTCCAAAGCATCTCCTCGAAGCTTCTCATCTTCTCTACCTCTCTTTCTCTCTTCCTCTCTAGTTGAAATCCATGGAGCTTCTCAATGGATTCGCAAGCGTTGCCCTGTCTCCGTTGTTCAATTTCGTCACGCGCCAACTGACGTATCCGTTTAAAGCTGATGATAACGTGATAGAGCTCGAAAGGGCCACCAGGCGTTTGCTCAACAAGAAGAAGGATGCGATGGAGCGTGTCGAGATAGCTAAGCAGAATGGCCAGAGACAAACTCATCAACTTCAAGGATGGTTAGATGAGGTGGAAGCTACCAAATCCGAAGTGGATGCGATAGTAGAGAAATATACCCAAAGGTGTGTGTGCTTCAAATGTTTCTCACCTAATTGCTGTTCAAACTATACTATCAGCAAAGCTGCAGCCATGAAGCTTCTGGATGTGCGAAGGTTGTTGGATGATGACAGAACGACGGAGGTGGCGATAACACCGGTGCCGCCTCCTGTCCCGGAGGTGTCTATTCCTACCACATCAACATCATCACCGATCGCAAATTCAAATCTTGAAGTAGCACTCTACTACATCAGAGAGGATCAAATGGCGGGGATGATCGGAATTTGGGGCATGGGTGGTGTAGGGAAGACCCACCTTCTGAAACAAATCAACAACTCCTTTATTGGTGGCTCTGCTTTTAATCACGTACAATAGGAAAACTTCAAAAGGAGATAGCACAGAAGCTGGACCTGCAGCAACACGAGGATGTGTCGGTACAAGGTAACATCATCTTCAATTTCCTAAGGAATAGAAGTTTCCTCCTGCTGTTGGACGACCTTTGGGGGCGACTTGATCTGCAGGATGTTGGAATCCCATTTCCGCTCGGAATGGTCGGCGGATGCAAGCGCAAGGTGGTGTTGACCACGCAATTAATAAATGTTTGTGGCAAGATGGAGGTGAGAAAGAAGATCAAAGTGAAGTGCCTGAACGATGACGAGGCATGGAGCCTCTTCCTGGAGAAGGTTGGCGAGGAAACCATCAGCTCTCATCCTCTCATACCACGCCTTGCAAAAGATGTCATCAAGGAATTGGAGGGCTTGCCACTGGCTCTTATCACAACCGGTCGGGCCATGTACGATAAAGAGGATCCAAGAGAATGGCAACATGCCATTGATTTACTTAAGAAGTCGCGACTCGATGAGGTCGAGCATTCACGCGAGGATCAAGAAGGGAGTACTTTTTATAGATTAAAGTTCAGTTATGATAATTTGAGGTCTGACACCTTGAGAGAGTGTTTCTTGTCTTGCTCCATGTGGCCCGAGGATTGGTTGATCAAGAAGGAAAAATTCATCGAATGCTGGATGGGATTAGGCTTCATAAAAGAGTTTGACTACATATCAGAAGCATATAACACCGGGCACACCCTGATCAGGTATCTGATAAGAGCATCCTTATTAGAGGAGAATGAAGTATATGATGAAGTGAGGATGCATGATGTGTTACGCGATATGGCATTGTGGATAGCACACGACAACGGGAAGAACAAGAACAAATGGATTGTCTTTCGAGATGAGGCTCCACGTGATGAAGAAATTTGGCATAAAGCAGAAAGGATAATGTTGATTAACAGTAAAATCAAAGAATTTCCTCGTATTGCAGCTACACCCTCTTCATCTAAACTCACCACTTTGATGCTTTCACGTAACTATAACTTGACAGCGCTTGGAGATAATATTGGAGCTCTAGTTGCACTCACATATCTTGACCTCTCCAATTGTAGAATTATACATTTTCCCAAAGAGGTATGTGGGTTGGTCCAGCTCCGATACCTAAACCTTACAAACAATGAAATGCCGTCTCTCCCTGTGGAGCTGGGATCATTTGTCAATCTCAAGTTCCTGATTTTACGGGATACTGGAATCCATACAATACCTCAAGGTGTTATTGCAAAACTCAAGTCTTTGCAGCTTCTCGACTTATATCATAATTGGAGGTCTATTGATGAAAATTTGACCTACTTGGCATCACAACTGTTGGAAGAGTTAGAGTGCTTAAACAATCTAAAAGGTCTTGGAATTTGCATAGGAGATACATCGCAACACCATCTGGATTATCAGTCTGGTGGCTCGGCATAAGCAATTTAGAAAAATCCACTTCCTTTTCTCCTTGTCGACTAGCTTTCTTGGGGACAAGAAAATCCAGATGAACTTAGCTGAACTTTGTTTTTTGAAAAGCAATGTGGCCCAACTGGTGATTGAAGGTAGCCATCAACACCCCACATGGCATCTTCGGGCACTTGAGACAGTCGAAATTGTTGGAATGCGCAGTTTGGAAGAGATAATATGGAAGGGAGTAGTTCCCAAGGAGCTCTTTCTAGCTCTTTGCTCTTTACATGTACTTGATTGTGACATGCTGAAGAACATTTCATGGATTTTGCATCTCCCATGCCTTACGCATCTGGTGGTAGTTTGGTGTTTTAGTATGAGGGAATTAATTGTTTGTGGGGCGGAAAATCATGGCGAGAATGTTGTTTCGTCTTTCCCTCGCCTCAAGCAGATAATTTTGTTTGGTCTTCCAGAGATGGTTTCCATTTGTCACTCCGCATTCGCTCTCCCGGCATTAAATTATATCAATGTCCACAACTGTCCGAAATTAAAGAAGCTCCCATTCCGACCAGGTAACATCCCGAGCAAATTAAAATCTATTAAAGGTTCCAATGGATGGTGGAAATGTTTAGAGTGGGAAGACAGCAGTGTCAAAACTTCCCTCCAACCATTTTACATCAACGTGGAATAATTGTCAGAGGTAGCCTCTTCTCTTGGCTGATAGATATTTATGTTGGCGTTAATTTATTCTCTTTTACATTGATCTCTGTCATCCTTTGTCACGATTTATGTTCAAAACAGCAAAGGTTTAATTTATGCTTTGGTTTGTTGCGGTTTTATATCTCAATAATGGTTATTCATTGTATGCCGCAGGCAAGTATCTTTGTAATTCTACAAAGAGTAAAATAGAATGGTATTGATGTCTCCACTACAGCAGAGGAGAATAACCAAATCATTTATAGTTATATTTATACTTTGTCATGTTATAGGTAGATGTTCCTATAGCATCTTCAATAGTAACTAAGTTGATAATATTATTCTAAATAAATCATATTTCACTATGTCCCCCTTATGATCATATTCATGCATTGAGAAGTTTCTTTTCCTTTGATTGATAAACCAATTTATAATCTGATTTAGTTGCAATCCTGTTTGCTGCACTAATCGTGCCTTGTCTTCTTCCTGCATGAAATTGGAAGAAAATACGAGTTATTGAAGTGTTAATATCCTGCATTAATTTTCAAGTGCTTGTGGTTCAAATGCTTCTCCCGGTTGTTGTTCAAACCACAGTATCAGCAAAACTGCCGCAAAAAGCTTCTGGATGTGCAAATTAAAGGTTGTTAAAATTATGAAACAAAGGAGGAGGTGCCCATTCCTACCGCATCAACAGCGCTTCTGGTTGCAAATCCGAATCTTGAAGAAGCACTCCGCTGCATTAATTAAAGAAGAGCAAGTGGTGGGGATGATCGGAATATTAAAGGGGCATGGTTGGCGTTGGGAAGACCCGCCTCCCCAGACAAATCAACAACTCCTTTAAGAAAGAAGCAACATTGGTTTATACAGCTGGATGCTATGAAGAGCTAGGACAAGCGTGCACATTAGTTTATTTAATTTAGTCTTATTATATAATTTGTTCGAGATGAAGAAGTCCTACCAAAGGAAAAAAAATTTGACTTAACATATACAGACTTTGAAATCTAACTTAATCCAAAACAATATATGAGCATCATCTTACACCATAGAAGACGAGAGGAGCAGTAATAATACCCGTGAATGTACAGTTGTAATGCAATTTTGCAATTTTTTCTTTCTTTCCTCGACGGACAATGTTTTCAATCCTAATCTATGCATGACTCACCCTAGGCGGGACGTCGAGTAGATCGTCTATAACCGCAGCTATAGTTAATATGGTACAATCAGAAAAAAAAAAAAAAAAAAGAGGTTCGGTAGAGCATTTATTAGTTGGCGCTGTTGCTGCATCAATGGTTTACATAATTGCCAAATTATTCAAACTGGTGGGGTCCAGAGTTGATGGAGGAGGTTAGTGTTGACTAAATGACTATTGAGTGAGAGCTCTACGGACATCCTCATGGTCCTGGTCTCTCTCTCCCTCTCGTTTCCCTTTCTAGTTGATTTCCATGGAGCTTCTCAATAGTGTTGCAGATCTTGCCCTGGCTCCCTTGTTCAATTTCCTGATGCGGCAGCTGACCTATCCCTTTAAAGCCGGCGACAACGTCAGAGCCCTCCGAAGTGCCAGCGGGCATTTGCTCACCAAGAAGGACGATGTCGTCGAGAAGATCGAGATAGCGGAGAGGAATGGCCAGAGACCAACTCATCAACTGCAAAGGTGGTTAGATGAGGTGGAAGCTACCAAAACCCAAGTGGATGCGATAGTAGAGAAATATAAGCAGAGTTGCTTGTGCTTCAAATGCTTCTCTCCCGATTGTTGTTCAAACTATACTATCAGCAAAACTGCCGCCAAGAAGCTTCTGGATGTGCAAAGATTATTAAACAGTGAAACAACCGAGGAGGTCTCAATAACACCGGTGCCGCCTCCTGTCCAGGAGGTGCCTATTCCTACCACATCAACAGCACTTCCGAATGCAAATCCAAATCTTGAAGAAGCACTCCATTATATTAAAGAGGAACAAGTGGTGGGGATGATCGGAATTTGGGGCATGGGTGGCGTAGGGAAGACTTGCCTCCTCGGACAAATCAACAACTCTTTTATTGGCGACTCTTCTTTTGATGTTGTTATCTTCTATACGGCTTCTCAATCATATACAACGAGAAATTTCCAAAAGGAGATCGCCAAGAGTCTGAAACTGCAGCGAGATGGGGATGTCTCGACACAAGCTCACATTATCTTTAGTTTCCTGAGCAAAAGAAACTTTCTCCTGCTGTTGGACGACATTTGGGAGAGAATTGATCTGCAGGAAGTGGGAATCCCGTTTCCCCTCGGCCTGGTCGGTGGATGCAAACGCAAGGTGGTCTTGACGACACGATCAACAACTGTTTGTGGTCAAATGGAGGTGAGGAAGAAGATCAAAGTAGAGTCTCTGAACTATCAAGACGCATGGAGCCTCTTCCTGGAGAAGGTTGGCGAGGAAACCATCAGCTCTCATCCTCGAATATCAAGTCTTGCAAAAGATGTGGTCAAGGAGTTGCGCGGCTTGCCACTGGCTCTTATCACTACCGGTCGAGCTATGTACGAGAAGAAGGATCCAAGAGAATGGGAACATGCCATTGATCTACTCAAGAAATCGCAACTCGACAAGGTCGAAAAGCACTCGCCTGAGGATATTGAGAAAGGTACCTTTTATAGATTAAAGTTCAGTTACGATAGCTTGAACTCTGACACCTTGAGAGAATGTTTCTTGTCTTGCTCCATGTGGCCCGAGGATTATTGGATCAAGAAGGAAGAACTCATCGAATGCTGGATGGGATTAGGCTTAATAAAAGAGTTTGACAACATGTCGGAAGCTTTTAACACCGGATACACTCTGATCGGTGACTTGGTAGCAGCCTGCTTATTGGAACCAGATCGGAGATATGGTTTGCGAGTGAGGATGCATGATGTATTACGTGATATGGCATTGTGGATAGCGCGTGACAAGGGAAAGAACAAGAACAAATGGATGGTCTTTCAAGATGAGGCTCCACGCGACAAAAGAATTTGGCATCAAGCAGAAAGGATAACGTTGATGCTTAGTAAGATACGAGAACTTCCTCCTATCGCATCTACACCCTCTTCATCCAAACTCACTACATTGATGCTTTTGCGCAACCGGGAATTGGAATCGCTTGGAGATGTTCGAGCTTTCGTGGACCTCACATATCTCAATCTCTCCGACTGTGGATTTGCTCCTTTATCTCAACCTTACAGATAACAGTGGCATACGATCACTCCCTAAGGAGCTAGGATCTCTTGTCAATCTCAAATACTTGATTCTAAGAAGTACCGGTATCCGTACAATACATCAAGGGGTTATCGCGAAACTCAAATCTTTGCAGGTTCTCGACTTACACAAAACTTGGGGCACTAATAGTGAAAATTTGACCTATTTGCCATCGCTACTGTTTCAAGACTTAGAGTGCTTAGATAATCTAAGAGGTCTTGGAATTTGCGTAGAAGATAAATCACAACTCTATAGACTTACTGAGTTGTCCAATGTCTCAGTTCGATGGCTCGTTATCAGCAAGCTCGAGAAATCAACTTCCTTGTCCTTGTCGGCTGGCTTTCTCGGGGAAGAGCGAATCCAGATGAACTTAGCTTACCTCCGTTTTGTGAATAGTGATGTGACCCAAGTAGTGATTGAAGGTAACCATCAACACCCTGCCTGGCATCTTCGGGCACTTGAGGGCCTCCGATTTGAGCATATGCATGGTTTAGAAGAGATAATATGGAAGGGAGTGGTTCCGGAAGAGCTGTTTCAATCTCTTCTCTTCTTATATATAGAGTCTTGTGTTATGTTGAAGAACATTTCATGGATTTTGCATCTACCATGCCTTAGGATTTTGTACGTATCTCTCTGTTCTAATGTGAGGCAGCTAATTGCTTATGGGGCAGAGAATTATGGTGAAAATGTTTCAGATACAGCAGGAAGGGAGGAAGAGAAAGAAATCACGTCGACATCTACCTTCCCTTGTCTCAATGAGATATACTTTTACGATCTACCAGAGATGGTTTCCATTTGCCACTCTACAGTCAATTTCCCGGCATTAAGTCGTATGCGTGTCAAGAATTGTCCGAAATTTAAGAAGCTCCCATTTAGATCAGATAGCATTCCAAACAAATTACAGTTCATTGAAAGCCCCAAACAATGGTGGGAAAGTTTAGAATGGGAAGGCAGCAGGATCAGATCTTCCTTCCAACCTTTCTACAAAGAAATATCTGAGGAGTGATCGAATGATGTTTAATTTATGAGACTGTAGACTCTGTAGTTGTAGAGCGCTGCAAATGTTTGTAAGATCGATGTAATTCTTCTTATTTTCGCTGGATATTTCTGTTGCCTTTAATTCATTTTTCTCTCTTTTACATCTCTCTAGGCTTTGGTTCGTGGTGGTTCTCTAATCTCAATAAAGGCCATCCAATAACATTGTTATCTTTGGAGTCTTACAAATAAGATTGTTATCTACAAAGTATTGTGACCATTTACTCTTTACTTACTCTTTCGCTAGAACCATATAGCCCGAATTTAACAAAATCTGGCTAATTGGAAATCCGGACCACTCCTGGTTTGACGGGGGCTGGACCATAGCGTTTGACCACACCCCCAATCATGACATATCTTTAATATGGACTATACGGAACAACAGGAATAATATCTATTTTAACAAGGTTGGAAAACTTGTGAGTATTCATTGGGAGAGGACAGTTGCCTTAGCCTATAATAGTACCAAGTTTTCTTCCTGAGACCGAAGAATCATTCCTCCTCCCACTGGGTATCTGAAGCTCAACACGGACGGCTTGTTCTCAAGTCCCAACTAGCTCGGTGGGGCGGGCTTCATCCTATCCTCCTCGTCGGGCTCCTTGATAACAGTCGAAAGTCGCTACAACAGATTCTAGTCACCAATTCTAGCCGAAGCTACGGCCTTGAAAAAAGGGCTACTCATGCTCCACACAGCTCCACACACAAGGATGAACCAATGTGGGGGTCGAAACTGACTCTGAACTACTAGTCAATATTTTGACAGAAACATCCTCCGCCGTGGACTATATCCTTCATTGTTGTGGACTTCAAGTGAGTTAACACAGTAGCGGATTGGTTAGCTACCTCTAGTAAAAATTATGGCTATGGTCCAGCCATAATCTTCTTCTCTTGGTAGATTTTTCTGTTGGCGTTGATTTATTCTCTTTTACATTCATCTCTGTCATCCCTTGTCATGATTTATTTTCAAAACAGTGAATGGTTTAATTTATGCTTTGGTTTGTTGTGGTTTTCTTGATCTCAATACACGTCACTTGTAAGCCACAGGCAAGTACCTTTGTAATTCTACTAGAGCAATAAAATGGTTTAATTTATGCTTCTCGGCGGTGGATATCTCTGTTGTTGTTAATTCCTTCTCTTTTTTCTCATCTCTGTTTTCAAAATAGCTAATTGTATTAAAAAAAAAAAAAAACTTTAGAGTGTGTTACATACAGAGGAAGGACTGGTTGAGTGAATTTTAGGGCTGTTAAAATATTTGAACTGGCTCTAACTCAACTCAAGTTCGGCTTAATAGACTCGATCAAGCTTGGCTAAAAAATGAGCCCAGCCGAACTTAATCTTTAAACTAAGCTCAAATATAATTTTGAGTTAAGCTTGATTATGAGCCAACTCGATCAAGTAGGCTCAATAAGACATATATATATATATAATACTTTTTATACCATATTAAATTTCTGTTATATTTTAAAATTTGCTTAAATGAATTGTTATATACTCTAATTTTATAGAGTTTAGTTCAAAATTCTAATCAAATCATATTTTTTTTTATCAATCAGGCTGCAGCTCCTGCATATCTTTTTTTAATACATGAAGATTTCTATTCGTTTTAATTTTTGTAAAGTCTATATAATTATTTCGAATAGCCTTATTTTAAGCTTAATTTAAATCTAAATCAAATTTGATCGGACCCAAAATTAGGCTTAAATTAATTAAAACATGAAAATTCTTAGCTCAAAATTAAAATTGCCTTATTTTAATTCAAGCTTGATTAAAAAATCTAGGCTCGATTACATCCCCAGTGAAGTTAGCAGCATAATTATGTACAAATCATACAAATAAAAATTCTCTACTAAGTTCCTACGCGATTAAAAGTATAGTGACAGTCAAAACCTGTTAAAATTGTTTCCTTAATTTTAGTGGTAACTATCTCGTGAGAGTGACAGACCTCACAATTTTTTATGGGAAAAAAAAAAGGATTTCTCTAATGCATCAAATTTCTTAAAAAGAAGATTAAGAAACCATTCTCGGGTGCAACAAAATGAAAAGGAGGAGAAAAAAAAATAAAGACTTGTCATAAATCTGAGAAGCAGCAATTATTCGGGCAATGCGATGATGCATTCACTAGTTTCAGAACTTTCCTCTCAGGGTTAATACTCTTGCCATACAAAGAATAATCTTGAGAAAACCATTACAAATGAGTTTAACGGTAGAAAAGAGAAGACAAGAAATCCTTATTAATAGATATACTTGCATACATTGGCTATCTATCCATTCCAGATTGGCAACTCAATTGCAGCTAATGCAGCACCTTACCTACATAATTTTATGACACCGTACATGCACACATATAATCCAATTCAAATGCATATATATATATATGGCAAATTTACTTATACTAGACCAATCGGTGGTAAGAGAAAAGAGCTTACATTCTTTTGACACTGTTACTGTTATGATCAATCAGTATCCACTAATATTTCCATTTCTTTACATGCCTATAGAAGAACTGTTGCAATTGGACCAAATCAAGCACTCGTACTATATCTCTTCACTTTTGTGGACGATTAGCTTAGTTTCCTTATAAATAACAATATACTACTCATATGACTGATCAGAGCAATTTGTTGCGAACCTCTGATGAGTTTCATCGTTCATCAATGTTTGACCGAACTTCACACTGTAACAGCCAACAGTTGATTTCCGTATGGTATCTTCTAGCCCTAACCAATCATCAAGACCAAGTGTTTGGAGTTCTTGTCACCTGCGCTAATTTATTTTCAAGTTAAATGGGTGGAAAGCATGGACGAAAATGGCGGACACTCAAGAAGTACATAAGTTTGCTGGAGAAACCTTTTACGTTTACTTTTCAGCGTGGAGGATGAGGATGGATTGCTGTGCCAGTTTCTTTTCCTTTGATTGATAAACCAATTGTTAATCTGCTTTAGTTGCAATCCTGTTTCCTGCACTAATCGTGCCTTGTCTTCTTCCTGCATGAATTTGGAAGAAAATATGAGTTATTGAAACACTGATATCCTGCATAAGCTACATTTCTCCAAAACTAAAAATGTTTCAGGAATGGCTAAAGTACTTGTGAATATGCCAAAGGAAAGAAGTAAACCAGTAGAGTGGAATATACTAATGCTTAAATGAAACTATCAACACTTACTGTTGGATATGGCCACTTAGAATGAGCTTGCCACCATGCTTTTAATGTAGAAGTTGTATCTCCTGGGAGTTTTCCAGCTCTCCGCTTACGGAGAATCTCTTCTCTTATGTCCACAATCTTCTCCTTGTATCCCTGAAAGTTGAGGCAACCCAGTTAACATACTATACACATAGAAGTCCTATAAAATGTTTCCTCCATAATCCATACCTGCTTAAGCTCATGTTTCAGCTCTTGCCGCACACGTTCCATTAAAGATCGCTCACTTTCTGTTGGAATGAGAGGGCCAAATCCCATAGTATCTGGTCCATCCATGCTACCGTCAAACATATTTGTTTCGCTATCTGCCTGGTCATCATCATCATCAGACATAGTTGCACCTGTGCCCTCACCAGGAGAAACACCTGTCACAATGAGACATTTACATTAGGGCGATGTTCAGTAGTCACTTACCAATGCTTTCTACAATACAAAAAGCCCATATAACAAATAAACCAGATGGAATTAATAGAAGAAAGCAAAGCCAAATGCATTTCATAGTTTACAAGCATGAGCAATTCTAAGTTTCTAACAAATTATCTAACACAAAAATTAAGTTCTTTAGCTGGCAAACATATTACATTCTGAAGCAGATGCATCAATCCACAATCACTGATCATGAGTTTTGCAACGTATCAGATTCGGATCATCATTTTCAAAATAGGAACCTGATCTGTGGACATTGTCCATCCACAAAGTAATCTCACCCTCGTGTAGGTGCATTCCCAACTCTTAGTTCTCCAAGGTAGTCAAAAGCACCTAGAATTTGGACGTATTGTGAAATACTCGGAGTCCAATAGTAAGGTAGCAAGAAAAGATGATTGGCAGTCTGTAAGTGTACAAAGTAGAACTGTGTAGAATACAAATTATTAATAGAACATTACGGGTATGACATCCATTATTTCACAATTTGAGTGGGTAAGTAGAAGACAATCAATTTTGAATGATAAGCTAAGGCAAGTTAAAGGGAAATGGAGAAGTGGTATTGGACAAGAAGAAATGCATCTCCTGCAAAAACTTAAATTGGGAGGAGTATGTCAAGGTAGATAGGAATGCAAAGGGAGCACATTAAGATGCACTTAGATTGAGGTAATGTGATTCCACAAGGATTTCACAGATGCAGAGGCATATTTTTATTCACTGGTAGGTAGATATTCAGATGATTCATGAATTGAGGTATTACGTTGTTTACTCTCTTTACCTTAAATGAAGCTATGCATATGTGATCATCATACTACGAAGATTCCATATGGATGATCATCCAAACTACTGCAGTCCCGTTTATTGTGTCACACGATAGAAAATGAGAAAATTGAAGCAACATCATCTCCATAGATTTTAACTTTGCTCAGTGATCAGTTACTAATTTCACACCTCAGCCAAGATGCAGTACTAGTGCACTTAAAGAAGCGTGATAGATTAATATGTGACCCAAAGCTGATAAAGAAACTATTAACTAAGAGTAAAACATCTATCTTAGTACTAACTATATCTGAATTCTTGGTCAAGTATAACCAGAATTCTCTGTTCAATTTGTAAACTCCCTACATCAATGAATGCGGAAACCACTTGCTTCACGTGCATTAGTTTTGAAGTTGATGAATCAAGTACTTCCATGCTCTATGGAAGAATCCAATTTTAGGTATCATTCCTTTAGCTGCTCACGATTCGAAATATATCAGTGCATGTGATTCAAACGTATTAGCAACAATTCATGATCTCAAGTTTCATATTAACAACTACCAAGAATCAAATCACTTGGATGATCAATCCTTGTAAAGCTATATAGGAAAGGAATGATTAGTTGCAAGTATCAGCAGAGTCCTCCAGTGAAAAGTGTCCTCTTTATTGACCTCAACCTAACTAAGAAGGCGAAAAATTTGGTCAAACCTGTCAAGCTTTGCAATGCTTGTTCAAGCTCCCAACACGCCATCACTGCTTCCATTGCATGGACGCGAACATGCTGCTGTAGTTGTTCTTTGAAGGAACAGAGCAATAACACATAGTGCGCCTAATCAAATAAAAAACCGCAAATATTGGAACAAATTGAAATGATAATCAAACAGATTGTAGATTGTTGTCGCAAAAAAAAAAAGGTAGTTTTCTCAACAAAATGATCGAGAATTACTTGGAAAATCTTCGGGAAATTCAAGAAACAGAGACTACGTCTAAATCGATTTTTTGAATTCCAACTTGGGGAAACTCACCATGAACTGGTCGAGCTCCCTCTCGCTGCCCCCTTCTCCGCCGCCGCCGATCGCCGCGTACTTGGCGGCCACGTGTCCCGACTGCGCCAGCTGCGCGTCGATCCTCGGCAGCTGGTCCACCGGCGTGGCTATCCGCAGGCACGCCACATGTGCAGACAGCAGCTGCTCGTACAGCGGATGCGCCACTACCTCCGCCTTGCACCTCTCCTTCTCCCACGTGTCCTCTCCCTCTCCCTCTCTCCCTTCCTCCTCCCCTCCGAGGACCGCCGCAGGCGCCGTCGCGGTGAGCCACGCCGGGCCGGATCGGAGCACCGCCGGGTCGTTGCCGAGGTGCTGCTCACCGTACTGCGAAGCCATCCCCATCTCGTGCGAGAGGTGGCCGTGGAACGCCATATCTATCCACGATTCGGAGAAGTCTCCTCTTAAGGTCAAGAGAAATTTTTGAAAAGTATTTGTGAAGGATTTTAAGCATAGAGGGTTGAGGAAAGAGACCTTTTTTTTTAAAGTATTAGTTGGCGTCGCTAACTAAATAATCTTTTTCTTTTTAAGTAATAATATTTGTTTCCTTGATAAATTTCGTGAAAATAAAATCATCGATATCTGCGATATGTTAGTTGGATGGACGACAGTTTTGTGATAAATACACTCCCTCCTAGTATCACTTGCACTTTTTTGTTTAATCGGATATAAGAACTTCAAAATCACTGTAATGTAGGGCGTCAAACGTAAATTTAACACGTTGATAAATTAGTGGGTGTGAATAGAACGATGCAGACGAGGGGGAAATGGCGCGAAGGGCGAGGGGAGTGACTTGGAGACAGGGTCTCGAGGACACGTGGCGAGAAGACGCGGTGCGGACCCACCAGCGGATTGGATCATTGCGGCAGCACCCAACCAATGGGGCCGCGACAGGATGGAAGGACATCGGTGGGTCCCACGGAGATTTGACTTTAAGCGTAAGAAATGGAGGCAGCTATCGGCGGCTAAACCTTTAAAAAGACGGCTTATCGCGTCGATTCGTCCGCCGCGTGGTCCCCGCCGACCTACTCTTCTGCTCACTGTTGCTATACCGTTAGGCCTGTTCGTTAGCTTGCCCTCAATTTTTTTCTATCTTTAATATAAATTATATATAAATAGACTCCAAGGTTAAAGCTAAAATTTTGAGATATATTTTTAAAATAAAAAAACTTTATTAGCTAACGAGTATATCTCAAGATTATTCATGCAAAAGAGAAAAAAAAAAAAAGAGTTTTAAGAAATATCTTTATAACCTAATTATATAATTAATCAAATTTAGAGAGTTATATACGATACGAGAAGACTCTTATTAAAACGAAATTTGGGTGTTTGAATAAAGGAATAGTGGATTAAAAAAGTGCATTTAATTAGGCAAAGAGACGGGGGATGCAACATTTGTGACAGCCGTTGCGCACCCGCTTCGAAACCCACCGTGGTGGTCCATGCAGCAGTGGTGTGGTCCCCGGCCTTTCCACTCCGTCTACTGGCTGAGCTCCAGTCCCAAAGTGGTCCCGTCCTTTGCGGTCGAGGTAACGCCACGTGGCGATTGGTCCTACTTCGGTGGCGATAGCGCGGTCCCCGCCCTCGGCAGCCTACGGCAATTATTCGAGGCCAGAATAAATGGATAGGTTAGGTGGCTACTATTCTCGTGGAATAGCGACTTTATTCACCGAGGAGGGTATTGATGTCATATTAGTATTAATTTTTTTCCTTTGTCAGCGATATATAAGACATTTAAGACACCCTACTTTTTATTTTTATTATTAATTGGTATTTTAATATATAAATATAAATTTATTATTAGATTCTCTATTTTTAAATTACTAATATTATATTAACTCACTAATTATTTTTAAAAGCGTAAGTTGTTAAAACCTAATTTCTCTGAATTAAGAATAGGATCGGTGGTTAGTGGAAAGTAAAATTAATCCTGTGGATTAAATAACAAAAAAAGCGTGTTAAAAGTATAATTAGTGCATTTTCTTTCCTCGTGATTGTTATTAGATAAATGTCACGTGCACCTCCTTAATCACGTTTTCCTCTATATTCGGGTGTGTTTTTTCTCGGGATAAACTAATGATATTCTAGATCGATTTCTTCGTATTCCAAAACTGCCCCATGTGGGTCCCTGCTACGGCAGGTCGACACGTGTCGATCTGGAAAGTTCTATCACATGATTAGTAGGAATCTTGGTGCTACCCTCCTTTGTCGGCATCCCAAATTGCCGCCCCCCCCTAAAAGGTTTCGTGCAGCATCCGCCACCTATCTACGTAGCAGGATGCAGCCAACCACAGGACACGACGTGTCGGACCTAATACACGCCAACTAGCTTGGGTTTGAAAAGGTTAAAAAAAAAAAAAAAAAAAAAGTTGTATTTAAAGATGGGAAGAAAAGTCCAAAATGGTAGCTCGCAAAGTCGTTTGTTAACTCTTTAATCGTGTGTCTAATCATCCCAGGCCACCATTGCAAGCTATGGACACGTGAAAGTTTTGAATAATGGTGTAGGTTAAATTACAATTATGATAGAGACAAAAGGCCTTTCTTTTCCAATTAGGTTGAGTTGAGTATTCGAATCATTTCATCATTTTATCCTTTCAAATTTTAGCCCTAATTATGTTCCTTGATTTAGACAAATAAAATAAGAGAATTATCTACACTTTTTGTTTGATAGATTATGAGCTCTTCATCATAATCACAATAAAACTTCAATTATATGCAAATAATGAGATTTAAGCCCATAACTTCTGTCATGATGAAAGAAGACCTCAAATCAGTACTACTGGTAGGATCTAATTATCGATGAATTTTTTTTATTCTTGCACTTTTGCTCATCAAGGAGATGCTAAAAAAGAGGAATCCAATTTGTTGACTTCCCTTTGCCCCAGAGAAAGGCAACAGAGACTGATATCATGTGGATGTTCATAGTAAGTAGATTTGCTAATGGCTTGGTAGATTTTCCTTGTCATTGTGACAGGAGAAGCCAAGTGTTAGGCTTTTCAGCTCAGAGTTTTGTCTGGGCCTCTGCATGTGGCATGCAATGAAGGTGCTGCTGTTGCTGCTGTTATATATGTTCAAAGCCTGCTGCTATTTTGGGGAATCAATTTTGTGGTTTGAGTTTGTTGGAAAGAACTGGAGGAGGACAACGTTCATAAAAGGGCAATGAAAGGCTTCTGAGGCCATCTGACCTCAGCTCATAAATTTGTCTATGGTGACAGAGTCCTTCCCTTTTCCCAAGGGTTGTGTACTCACTGCTATGGCTGGCCTACAGAAGGCTGCTGCTTTCTGGAGTTATTGCATGGCTAAGCCCCTATTGTACTCAGATCCACACAAACAAGAGGTGTTTCAAAAGCGCAAAAGACCTTTCAAAAGAGTCAAATGAAGTGAAACTTTTGACCATGAAATTTATGCACAATTTTATGAAAGAAATTTAACTTATATTTCAAGCAAACAGCATAGCCTCTAAATGTTTCTTTCTAATTGAGGAACTGCATCTATAAACTACACTACTCCCTGGAAAAAAAAATTGCCTTGCCATTAGTATGTGATCTCTAAATCACCATCTCATGCTCACTGCTGTAGCACTGTGAGAGTAATCAAGGAGGCTGCAAAATGTTTTCGACTCAAACATGGGAACAGAGTTTAACTATATCCTAGTGTTTGCAGTTTTCTTCTTGTTAAGGCTCGCAAGCTCTTCGATCAGCTTCCTCTCTTCGGTTTTCAGTCTCTTTGGAATCTCCACCTGAACAAGCACTAATTGATCACCTCTAATGTTTGGCTTTCCAAGGAATGGAACCCCTTTCTTTGCCATCACCAATGTTGAGCCTGGCTGGATGCCTGCCGGTATCTTCAGATCCACCGCTCCATCTACTGTTGGGACCTTAACTGTGGTCCCAAGAATTGCATCTATATATGGCACCTTGCATGTGTAGAGAATGTTTGTCTCATCCCGCTTGAGCACAGCATCTGATAAAACTTCAAGGAAAACATAAAGGTCTCCAGGCGGACCTCCTTTTCTTCCAGCATTACCCTCCGACCGGACCCTCAGCCGGCTACCGGAGTTAACTCCTGCTGGAACTTTTAGACCAATCTTCTTACTCTTCCTGACACGTCCGTCACCTCCACATGTATTGCATGGGGTAGAGAATTCACCAGTACCACCACAAGTAGAGCAAACCATGACTTGCTGGAATACACCAAGTGGGGTTCTTGTCGAGGTGACAACTTGGCCTTGACCTCCACAAGTTCTGCACTTGCTTGGCTTCATTCCAGGTTTGGCACCAGACCCATCACAAGTTCTGCAGCTCTCCAATCGGGCTATTTCAATCTCTTTCTCCACGCCAAAAACTGCTTCTTTGAATTTCAGGACAAGGTTGTAGCTCTCATCATCACCTTGCATTGGTCGATTACGAGCAGCTTGGCTTCCTCCCATCCCACCCATTCCACCCATCCCTTCAAACAATGACTCGAAGAGATCAAAAGGGTTGCTAAAATCCTGCCACACCAGAAAGTTCACAAGTTAAAGCAGTCACAGATGGTAAAAAGTTATCAGCAAATGCTCAGATTCAAATATCTAGATAACCCATCTCATTTTGACACCTACCCCCATGCCCATGCCCATGCCCGAGCCTTTTAGACCAGCTTCTCCATACCTATCATATATAGATCGCTTCTCATCATCAGACAATACCTGCAATAGAATAACTGTCAAGGAGACCTCTGGAAAATAAAACATGATTCGTGGTATTAAACTTGGTGGATGAAATAACACAACCATCAGATGGGCCTGACCTCATATGCATTGCTGATCTCCTTGAACTTTTGTTCTGCCCCTGATTCTCTACAGAGAAAATACATGAGCAGTGTTAGTTTCAAATTCTCACAGAACTAGTAAACCAGTAATACATTATCAGCATAATCAAGAAACATATAAAGTGACCTTTAAACAGCGAGAAGAACGAAGATATACAATGAGTCAGTGATCTATAACGGTCGACAATTTCACTAATTTAAGCCTGACACTTTTTCTTCAGTTTTGGGGTAAAAAGTTACAAACATTTTCCCCATGATTCACTTGTTTCAACATAATATCTTGGCATTCTTTAGAATTGGGGATGGATTTCTAGCCCTCTTCCCGATTGGACACTATTTCAGCCAAAGCACAGAGTAGTGGGGAGACGTAGAACATCCTCATCAAGACAACAAGAATATATCTGGATGCTATGAAGAAAACAAACCCTTTAGCATGAACAGCTCAACTTGAAAAGGAAATGGACATTTTAAGTTTAAAAGCAATATCTGATATTTCTGGAGGTACACTCTAAAAGAGTAAACAAATAAATTGCATAAAAGATCTATGGAATGCTATGGAATGATGTTCATGACTCATCATTGTCCTTAAAGAACCTTAAAGAAAACAAATAACTTAAGAGTATACAAATTTATTTGATACAAGAACATGATTATTATGATATACATATACTCACTTGTTCACATCTGGATGATAACTCCTAGCAAGTTTCCTATAAGCTGGGCAACAGGAAAAACAACTTAATCAATATCAAATAGAAACTAAGGTATTTTAGTAGGTGATTACAAGATATATATATATATATAGTGTGTGTGTGTGTGTGTGTGTGTGAGAGAGAGAGAGAGAGAGAGAGACTTTACGTTAAACTTTGAGACATTGGCCAAATGACTGGACATTGGGATTGTGAAAAACTAATCCTAAAAGGAGAGATAAAAATAAATACTAACTTAATTTCATAATGACGAGCTTTTTGTGAATTCTAAAGGTGCATTCAATGGCTAAGAAGGTGTTAAGACTTTCTTTTTAGATGTAAACGTAGTAATATCTGTTGTCTAGATATAAATGTATATATGGCCAGTTACATACAAGTCCATGCAATAAGCATAATTAATGTGGCAGACGGTCAGCATGGGTTATAACTTTTACAAGGTCACAGCATATGACAACCAGTCAGTCCAACCTAGCTTAAAAGATAACTAGCCTATTCTAAAGATTTAAATACAATGTAAAAATGCAAAAAAATGAGGTCAAGAGAAGAAACTAACTTCTAGACTTCAAAGTGGTAACATAACTCAAGAGTATCATAGTATCAGAGAAACACAAATATGCAACTTAGCACGTAGCCAGAACCACCAAAGGACTCTCACCGCTTTTGATTTCCGATTTACTAGCACTATTGGACACGCCAAGGATGGAGTAGTAATCCTGTAAAGGAAGATATAAATCTTAACTACCACCGATAATCATATATTTGCATAAAAATCAGTGTTATCAGTTGGCTTATGTTTTAAAGATCACACATTCGCAAATAAATAGAAAGAACAGAAAACCATAAAGGAACTTACACTACTAGCTCTAACAACAAGACATGAACCTCTACAATGCTGGAGCTTTGGTGATTTTATATGATCAAATAGAGCAGATGAAGACACTGGAGAATAGAAACTTGCACTGGATGAAGCCAAATGTTTCTGTCTGACTGTAGTACTGCATAAATACAGCAAATACTAAGGCACAAGATAATTATAATAATTCGTGAAAAAATTATAAATACTCTTTCTAGTGTAAGTAGAAAAAGTCTCCAGACAGTTTTTCCTAAAATTCTCAATTTCCATTCATCCTATGTCTATCTAAACTTAAAAATATGATGCACTTTTGCTAACTAACTGGACATTATTTTTAATATCTAGTGCAACTCCACAAAGGAAACTTACAAAAAACGTAAGAAATCATGTAAATAAGTTCTGAACTTAGAACAATGAAATAGTCAGTCATTTTTTGAGCCTTCAGTAAGTCCAAATGGTAAATCATGCACAAAGTACACTTACCTGTTTTGGAACATCAACGACTTATTAAACTGGCATGCCTTTGATCCTGGTGATGTATACATAAATGTCTCTCGAGGTTGTGCTCTCAATTGAGGTGCAGAAGCACCTACGCACTGTATGGTCGACATCCGATAGCTCCTGATAATAAAGTCCAGACTCTAGTGTCCAGATGACTTCAACTCTTCACTACAAACACAAAAAAAGGCAAGTTATGTCACCTTACAAAATAGAGTATCTTTGTGCAAACCACATTACAGAAAATATAGTAGGAAGTAACATTTCATCCTTTAGTTAAGGCACTTTTAAAAGTTGTATAGTTCAACAAATGAGAAAGGTGAAACCTCCAGCAAAGAGCAGGTAACACATTAGCACATTGCTCAAGATTGACAAATATATCAAGCCACTTCGATGTTGTTTCCAGGCTCAGAACAAAAAAGTTTCAAACTTAAAAAATAGGAATGATCGATTCAGTCACAATAAATCGAAGACTTGAGTACTACATAACGGCAATTTGGTAATTTCTATTTCACCTGCCTGCCTCTCCTCCCAATCACAAGCCCTACCCATTAGCAAGCAACAACTTTCAGAAACAAGAAAAGGACACTTTTTTTAGCACAGACGGAACTGCTCTCCAAATCCGTCTGAATTAGTTCAAATCCGTCCGAATGATTTCGAGTGCCGAATCATAGAGGAAAAGTAAGAAAGAGACGAAGAAGATCGAGAGGGTTAATACCTGGATTGGCGCAGAGAATAAGGGAAACTCTGGAGCTAGAGAGACAGAGATAGGGAGAGAGAGGTGGCGGAGGAGAGGGAGGAGAAGCTCGTCTCTTCTCTTCTCGCCGCGCCCGCTCTCCACTCTCTCTCGCTACTAAATACTTACTCCTACGGCCGTGAAGGATGTGATAAGAATTAAGGAAGCGAGACCTGATGGGGGATCATGTATGAAGATGAATTGTGAACCGTCGGATTAGAGTGAGATGATGCAAGCCAATTTAGTGGGCTCTAAGGATCCATTCGGATTGCAAGTTGCCAATCTGGCTCGCAAGCCAATTGAGCTCGGATCGATTTTTTTAGAGCTCGAAAGATAAACTAGCTCACATCGAATACTTTCTTCTTCTTTTTCTTTTTCTTCTACAAACTTAATATTTCTCAATTTGTTAAAGTTCAAACTCAAACAAACCCAGTATACTATGAGCTCGTTTTAACTGTTTAAGTATTATTTCATTGGTTCAGATGGATATATTTTAAATTGAGTCAAATGCTTATGTTCACAAATTACATACAATTGAAAAGTTCCTTAGCTATCCTTGATTTCCTTCTTCGATGTGCTATTTTACATGTGAGCAGTAAGGAAATTATTAGTATTTGGTTAATGCCTCCTTTGCATATGTTTAATACGATATGTATTATCTCCAAGATGATGTAAGCCCCAAGAACTCATAAAATTTTTCATACATTTGATTTTCTAATGAATATTGAGATAAAATTTCTGGTATATTCATGGAGAATTCTGTACACAAAACAATGATGGCAATTGGGCTATGAAGCAGCAAATGGCTCTTACATAAGTTGATATAGACCATTTTTGTTACAAAAGAGTAGAAGTATTACAGATTCAACAAAATTAGCTCTTCCAGATTAACAATATTTCTCTTATTTATCAAGGTAAAATAGGGGAAAGCGAAGGGTTTGTCACTTTCAGCTCCCCACAGTCACTGATATAAACTGTTTTAAGAGGACGGTCCCACATTGCGCGAGCTGTCTGGGCCCTCTCATCGCCGAGGAACTCAGCAAAATCATTGAATTGGCGAATCCTTTCAGCCGGCTTATAAGTAGGAATGCTAGCTATAGAGGTAACAACATCCATTCCTGAAGAACAATATATATAGGAATCATTAGGAAGCACACCCAGATACCCTAATATCAAACATTTGAAAATAAAACAAGGAGTTAAGTTCACAAGAAAAATATGCAAATGCTGCGGTCACAACGAAAGAGTGATCTACTAAGAGAAGTAATTCAGTATTAACCATAAAAATTTGTATGTATGAAGGATGCTATATCACTGCTGACCGTTAACTATTGATAACAAAAGTTGACCGCAGAAACAATTGTTCCTATATCATACAACATCAGTACGAAGACGGCAAAGTGATCCTTTAACTGATTTCTAATTTCTTGGTAATATTTGGAAGCTCAATGCGCCATCGGTAACATTTTAATAATATCCTGGACTTCTGACGAGGCACATGTATGACTTATTATCATCACAGAATCTATTGAAACTCAGGTTGTCCAATCAAGTTGATGACACATTTGTTTCAGTGATATACCCTTGGATTACATATTTACTAAAATAGGTGATCCAAGGGTATCAGCAAACTAGCCTAGTTGAGGTAGTTTCAGTGAGCATCTCATAATTCTTAATACCTGTAGGCCTTGCAAATGGAGAAGGCTTAGCCGGACCATGTCGTTTCGGAATAATGAACTAGCTGCTAGATGTCTGCTTTTAGTCCAAACTAGTTCCTTTTTTGGTGAGAAATACAGCAAAACTTCCTCTTAAAATGAAACAGTAGAGAGCCAATGGGCTTTCTCTCCAAAAAAGTTTAACAAATGAAATAGTATAGTGTCAGTTACTAGTCCTCCTTCCTTCAAAGTTTATTCCAAAACCAATTGGCATCCAGGATGCGGCAATCTTGAATATACATCCACCTTGGTAGTACCAAATAAATTTAAAAAGGTATCAAGACAGATAGATCGGTCTACTATTGTTTTCTCCAAGCATACACAATCGTACATAGAAATACAAAATGTAGGTTAATCAAATTTCATGTAGACTGTGTTCCCCAATATAATCTACCGTAGTATCTCAGACAAATCTTATACAACAACTAAAGAGTTCCAATGTTGAGTCTTCTCCTGGCAATAAGTATGCTGTTATTTTCTGTAGATCACTAGTGGAGTTGCAGTATGCGTATATAGGAATGTAACAGACAAAAATGTAATGATTCAAGGCCTTAGGCATCAAAATCCCATTTAATTACTGACAGAGACCTTAACCAATGAGTTGGTGCTGTGAAAATTTCCTTGTCTATTACGTCTTCATCTCAAATTAGTTACATGGTCAGATTAGAAGGGTTTCTGCAATGTATACAAATTTAGAATTTGAGTAGATTAGCTTCTTACCTTCGAGGACAGTCCCGAAGA
The DNA here is from genome assembly GCF_019914945.1 of Typha latifolia. Taxonomy (NCBI): domain Eukaryota; kingdom Viridiplantae; phylum Streptophyta; class Magnoliopsida; order Poales; family Typhaceae; genus Typha; species Typha latifolia. The sequence continues at coordinate 769,246 of NC_133094.1, forward strand.
CCATGTTCTGGTCATCAAGCTCCGGGCACGGCCCCGGCCCGGTCGTGACCAAGAACTCCATATTATGGTACTCCGGATTGAGCTTGATCTCGTCGTCATCGTCATTTAGAGACAAGCATAGCGACAGCGTCCCCGGCCGCGTATGCTTCAGCTGGAACGCCTTGGGGTCGATGGTCTCCACATTTGACGCCAAACCAGGCGGCGGCTGGAGGACCTCCCCCTTATCCCTTCGCCGACCCTGGCGGCCAGAGACGAAGAAGCGGCCGGGGAGGAGCTTATGGACGAGGACGCCGCGGTAGGCGGCGGTGGCGCACGCGGCCTTGAAGTTTGTGGTGGTGATGGGAAGGAGGCGACCGTAGAGGCCGAAGACGACGCGGCCGATGGGGATGGCGTCGGGGCAGGCGCCGGAGGCGGAGAGGTCGCCGGCACCGATGGGACGGTCAGGGCGGAGGTAGTTGGGACAGAGGGAGAAGTCCATGAAGACGCGGTCGGTGACGGCGGGGGAGGAGGATGGGGTGGTGGCAGCGGTGGTGGAGTCGGCGGCAGCGGAGGAGAGGGGGAGGAGGGAAGAGGAGAAGGGTAGGACGAGGAGGGAGCGGCGAGATATGGGGAGGTGGTTATGGTTAGGGTTTTGGGGTCTGTGGGGTGGCGAATGGAGGTGGCGGAGATGGGGAGGGAACGGGGCTGGGGACGCCATGAGGAAGCTAATGGTATGAGGTCGAGAGGAGGATCGGATATTGAGTTGCAAATTTTCATATAGAACCCTACAGTTTACTGAGTTATCGTTCTAAACCCTAAATAATTTCCACTATTTGCACATTACACCCTTTCTTCTCCGTAATATCAGCAAAGCACACACTAGCGGATATCTATCTGATTCCATAAAACAACTCTTGACCTTTCCTAGTTCTTAAACCCCTCTCCCCTGGCCGGAGGACTTCTCTAGAAAGAGAGATGTCTTCCTCTTCTTCTTGGCTTCGCCTCCAAGAAGCCCTTCAAGCCTGCTCTCAGGTAAGCTACGCAACGCATCCATCTCCAATTTCTCACTCACTTACTTACTGCTCAAATCCTTCGTCTTTCTCTCTCCTCAGTCATCTGAATCCGGCGATCTTGTCGCTTCCAATGCCGCCGTAGCCGCAGTATCCGATCTCCTCAATTCCATCTCCGAATTAGAGGATGATAACCTTTCTGAAGAGTTGCTCGTCGAGATCCATCGGTTTCTCTCATCTCCTTCGTCGAATCAGGTCCATTGTACTTTTTTTAGTCCAAAGATATTTCGACCGAATTGAGGGAGTAAATTTTATAGTATTCGATGTGGAGGCAGATGGTTATTGATGCATTATCGTTTGAGCTGCCCAAAGTGGTGGCAAAGTTTGGAGCTTTATCGGACAAGTGCAGAGAACTTGCTAAGAGTATCGTCGAACATCTTGTGTGCACCTGTAGTCCACGCGAAATGCTTTCTATCCTCTGCGAGGTTGGCGCCATCGATTTATTCTGAGTTGTTGATTATAAGGACGTGGATCATTCTTAACCAACTTAAGTTCGGTATGCTATTTGGTTTTTAATAGTAGCTGAATTGCTGAGGATATAACAGGAGATTGTGATTTGCACGTGTTCTTTGTGTTTATCTCTTCTATTTAAATACATACTACATACTCCATGAACAGCAAATTGTCTCATTATCTATATCTATTGGACTGTTGGAGCTTGCAAGGTTATAATACCTTATCCGGGATCTCATTCAATTATTTTGTTACTTAACATCTCTGCTGTTTCTTACTACTGATGACTTCCATATGCTTTTTTTTATCTTTCTCACGATTTTCCACAAATATTTGTTTCCCATTAGTGCAATTTTTCTGATCTATCTTTTCCAGTAGATTGATTCCTGTATTTCTTAATTCAGCTAGATTCTTTAACAACTTCCTATATTATGGCACTTTTGAAATAGGAATTTGCTTCACATGCTTGTCTTTTGATCATTGTGGTTAAGTAAGATTCCATCTCAACAATTTTTGCTTTTGATTGGATTTGATAAATATTTTACAATTGAAATTGTGCAGGCACTGGATACGCATATTAGAGTGTCAGTGGAACCAACATATTTTATTGTGCTCTTGGATGGACTTGCAAAAGGTATGGATTTCTGAGTGGTCACCTTATGTTGCAGATACCTCAGGAGTCAGGGCATTGACTCCATAACATTGTATCATGAATTGGCATAAATATACATCACTAGATTATTGAACAAGTTTAACTTTGCCCTTCAAAAAGTAAAGTTGCAAGCTTAATTTATGTTTTACCCTAGTGACGCAGTTTCAGCTCTCAGTTTTTTAGTAGATAACTTCTATCATTATTTTAAAGCTAGTAGAAATTGCAATATATTTAGTGAACATTCAGAGTTTCGGGATATGGATGTCTATCTAATGTTAAATTGTTTCAGTGCTTATTTTCATTCAGAGGCGTCATGTTGAACAAGTAAAGGTGGTTCTTCCAATTATTCTCAAAGTTCTATATGAGATATCTATGGATAGTCATGAGGAAGCTAAAGATACTGTTGAAAATTTATTTGAAGCGGCAATTAGAATCGGAACCTCTGTCCAAGAAATTTGTGAAAAAATGGTTTGTATATCTCTTATGGAGGAGCTAATATACCAGAAGATATCTCTATCTCCAACCGTTCTGTGCTTGAAGCCTGATTAATGTTGCATAATTTTTATTGGTTTGTAATAGGTGGGAAGAATGAAAGGAGAGCTTTGCGCTATACTTGGTCTTTATGTCTTGCAAAATATAGTTGAGTATGGAAGAGAATGCTTTAATTTATCTCTGAGGGCTCATGCAGAGTTAATAATTTAATATATTTACTCCCTCCTTCTTGTTGGGGTTTTCTTTTATGAACTGATGGCATGTTTCATCAATATATTTTTTCAGGCTCTTATATCTAGAAGCAGACAAAAGCATATTATTTCAAGCTGTGGTTCTTTTGTTCTTCAGCTCTCGAAGTTCCTCCCTTTTTGTGGGTTCTCTTATTTTGGTCTAATAAGTGGGTCTAATGTTGCCTCAGCTACTACTGAGATCTCTAAAAGGTAACTATAACGGTCCTCAGTCCTCTCTTTATCAAGCTTTTCTGTATTTATTTTCTAGTTTTTCTTTTGCCAACTTTTCTTATGCATCTTCTCAAAAGTGATGTAGAGGACAGTGATGACTTCATGAACTGCTTTCCTTTAGCTATGGATGGTGCAGCTCTTGCAGGTTTCATCTCCTTTATCATTTCAAGATTCCCCCCTCTCTGAATATTGTCTATTTACTTATTGTTTTTTAAAAATTACTTGCTTCAGCCTTCACGTTTCTTGTGCTTTGTTGGGGAGGAGGAGTCTAAGTGAAAGAGGGTTTGGTGCAACCATAGAGTCATTTTCCAACCCAAGGGCTTAATCCATTAGGTGAAGGCTCCAGAGTCAGTATCTATCTTTTCACTTTTTTACTCATTTTCCAATGTGAGGATATGACCTATATGAATTCTGAACAGAATACCCCTTCACATATGAACCTCACTCCTGTCCAGATCCAGTATTGTACAACTCTTAACCAAGTTATGTATCTAATTTCGTTATCCATCCAATCTCAAAAGTTTGTATGTGCCCTTAGTTGCATCGCTGGGAACCTATTCATTTGATTCTCTACATTAATGTTGAGCACCCTTGTCCTAACCTAGAATCCTTGCTGGACATAAGCCTTCAAGTGGGTCATACCAAATCACTTTAGATAGTAGTCCAAGATCGCTCCTAACAACAGCTCTGATACTAATCTTTGAGAAAAAGAGAGTCCAAATCTAGGTAAAAGAGAATTTGACATGACCATAGAATCTTTATCCAATCCATTGAACAATTAGGTGAGGGCCCAAGAGATATTTCTATCATTTCACTTTTATTCTCTTTGCAATGTGGGACTATTCCCTCACATGTGAATTCTCAACTATATTAATTTCCTATTGCTGACTTTTGAAATATATTGATTATCTTTCTTTCTCTCTGTAATTTCAATAGTAATCATTCAGCTTAAATATTTCTTCAGTTATATGGGGCTATGCATCTGATGATATTGCAAATTCTGCTGGAGAACAGTTGGAATTTGTCCTCAAGAAAATGCAGAACATCTGTATTGAAAGGTGGCAAGCTGTGGGAATGTTGAAACGTGCATTAGCCTCAATTGATTATCCATGGGAATTAAAATCTAAAACTATAGAGCTATTATTGAGTATTATGGACGGAGATAGGTCTGAAGAATCTGATAATGACTCTATAGATTTTTCACCCTTTGCGCCCAGCCATTTCGTCACTCTCCAGGTACCATTTTCCTCTTTCTCTGTCCAACAGATCTTTAAAATTTTTGGATAATCTCATAGTTTCAAGAATATCACAGGCCATTGAGAGGATCATGATTGGCGCTTCAGATGCATCATTACGGAAGAAAGCCTTTGCTGCCCTGAAAAAAGTATGCCTTTTGAAGGGCCAGCTTCATGTTTCCTTATCCCTTTGATATATAGTTAGTCTAACACCCTTTTTCACATCAAATATGATCAGCTATATGCAGATATCCCATCCTCCCACCGTTTCGACGTGTTAAAGGCTCTTATCACAAATAGCAATTCTCCAAGCATGGTAGGATGTACAATGTGAAGAAACAAACTATGTTTCTTTTTAAGTTTGAATTCTCAGTTCTGTTATTACTGTATTTACGTTTTTGCACAGACTGCAATTCTCATTGACCTTGTGAAAGAGGAAATTCTAGCGGAAAACCATCAAAAAGATATTAGGAGTGTTAAAGACAACCAATTCCAAAATGGAATGCAGTGTCTGTATTGGAGCTCTCATGCCTTTGACCTGGTGGAGCTGACCCTGAAGCCCCCTGAAGGAGGGCCTCCTGCCCTTCCTGAACAAAGTGAACCGGTACTTTCTCTATGCTTATCCCTTGTTGATAAAAGAATATATAATTTCTTAATGTTCCAGTCCTGCATCAGCAAGCAAGCCTGTTGATGCTCAGTTTGTCCACTCAGGGGATTGGACAAGTATAATTAGATAATATTTGATCATATATACATATATGGCCTATTTAATCAATAAACTGATAGTGGAAGAGATGGGATTATGACTTTTTGACTTCTACGTAAACCTGTAAATGAAGGAAGGAAGAGCTATCAGTTAAGGTGCCAGTGGACTTGAACCACTGGAAGTAGAAATCGGCTAATTGCCACCCTCTTCCAATTGCTTTTTCGTGAATCTGGAAAATGGAAACTGAGAACAAAGAAACGGAATGTACCGGATTTTGTAGCATGTACAATCATCAAACCAGAGACAAAAGAATGTTTCTTCTGCACGGGCTTGACTTCTTTACTTGAATATCTGCTAGATGGTTATATCTAATGAGTGAGGGGAAGCATGAATATTCACTATTCTTCAACCGACATAGTGGATTGAAAGGACAGCCAAGCAATCTTCTGATCCGGATTAAGAAATTTGAGTGCTATGGATCACGTGGCGGAAGGATCAACTGAGCTTGCTCTTGAAAAGTGATCAAATAATCATGTTTTTGGGAGGACTTCAAGATAAATATCTGTGTTCTGCTACTTTTATGCATGCTTAAAGTTTAGACTTAAATGATTTAAAACTTCATTTATTTACATGCATATCTGTATGCATTGCTGTTATATGCAGATACATCAGCAGTATAACTTTATGTATGCTGCTGATATGCTATACCAGTAAATTTCTTTTAAACGAGGTAAATGGGCATGCTTTGTTAGTTTGGTTATCTTCAAGGTAAATAGGTATCAGTGGCTGCTTGTTGCTTAGAAATATTGCTACCTATGTGGACAAATTTAATGTAGCATGTTATTGCTAAATTCACAAATTTTATTAGTCGCAAGGAATCATGATGCCTATGTTGGTAGTTGGGAGCAGCATTAGGATTTATACAACTGATGCAATCTGTCTACTGCTTTGATTGTGTATGTGTGTGTTACTTTCTGACTTTCGCTCGTATATGTACAGATATTATCTGCACTGAACTTGCTGAGGTTTATTCTGATAACAGAGTCAACTGGTAAGCTACTCTTGAACATGGTTACTTTGCCAAAACTTGGGTCTTGTGTCAGATATTATTGGTCTTCTAACGTCAATAGTCATTTTTATCTAGACTTCATACATAATAGTTCAGATGAAGTTCTCATTTTCCTTCAATTGGTTGAGGAATTTGATGGAGGAACTAATGTCTCTGATGTTCACCGTCTGCTAACAGGAACTAGGAACCGAACTACTATTTTCTCAGAGAAAATTCTGAAAAAGGTTTATTTTGATTGGCTCCTCCCTCTTCGAACACTTATCACAGGAATTCAAGCAGAAACCGAGAAGGATGCCGATGAGCTTTCTGATTGCATTTCGTGTGCCTTAAATCCCATTCAATTGGTACTGTACCGCTGTATCGAATTGGTGGAAGAGAGCATGAAAAAATCCTGATATGTCTTTTTTAAGATTCTGAATATGAATTCTCTTTAGTTGAATCACAACAATCATTATTTGTTAATGTGATTATATTCTTTTCTTTCTTCTTTTTTTAGAGAGAAACCGTTAATGATTAAAGAGGGGTGGAAAGTAAGAGCAGCGAAAATTAATCTGATTCGATAACTCAGTTTTTAAATAGATTTAGATTTAATTTAATTAGATTCAGTTTATAAATCTGCTAATCCGTTTGATCCGATTATTAAATGAGTCGTGTTTATATTTATTACCTCAATTCAATTAATTTATTTATGATACAATAATTTGTTTATGATAAGACTCATTTCTTCTGATTAACTTATTTATATCTTGATTAACTTTTTTACAACAGAAAAAAGAAATATATTTATAACCTTAAAAAGATATGTTTTATAATAAGTATAAATTTGCTTATAATCAAATAATTTATAAATTTTAAATCTATAACTTTAAAAGGATTGTATTTGTGAGTATAATTTCTATCCATTTAATAAATAGATCGTGATCGCATTTATATTATCCTATTTAAAATTTTATAAATTATTTGAGTTACTCAACCCGACTAATCCGACCAATCTAATGGGAAGGGATAGGTGGAAGAAAATTACAATACTCTGTTTGATAGGAACCATAGGAGACGAAAGAGGGAAGCTTTAATAATTCTACGTTTACATTAAGAGTCATCCATCACGTAATAATTGCATCAACAAATGGTTTCACTAAGACAAATTACTATTTGGTGAAGAGTTAACCAATAAAATCAAATAGGACAAGACAGTAGATCAAAAACTACAAAACAACTAATATAACTAAGAGAAAAAATAAAAGGAAACTAAATTACATTCTTATAACATCTACCTCAATAAATTATAGTCAAGATTCATCAACTCTGCATGAGATGAATGAAGGTGGTTTAATACTTTAGTCTGTTGATTCTGTTGCTCATTTATTGATAATATTATTAATTTTGTTGCTATTGTCGATCCGTGGAGAGGCAACTAATCTTGGATCCTCAGATAAGCTATCATAATTTCTATTTATGAGAGAGATTTAAAAGAGTAATGAGACGTGAAAAATAACTACAGAGTATTTCAATAAGGGTAAGAGATTGCAATAAGTATTATAATGAAACTTCTTAAAATAAATTTTGTAACAGACTAGTACCTGGGCCTGTTTCGGTAGTTGGGATAGGGAAGATTTATTCAGATATTTTATCCTAGCTTTTGGTTTTGGCCCAGATGAAATAATTGGGATAATCCCACCCCTTTTATCCCAAAAGGGTTAATTACCAATTTGTCCCTGTGCAGAGGAATTCTAAATGAAATAAATAGTTTAAATTATAATAATTAGATGGGATCTCCAAATACTTGTAAAATATAATTATAAAGGAATTCTAACAATAATCGTGAGAAGATAATATAATAATTATAAATGATCAAAATAACTGTTTCATTATTTTTAAAACTAAACCCTTAAGCCCGAAGATACCGGATCGGGTTTCCAGAAGTAAACTAAGCCCAACCCGAAGTCGGCCCGATACTCCTACCGCATGCATCGCTCACGTGTTTTCTCCACCGCTCTCTCCTCCCCTCGCTTCCATTTGTCTCCTTCCCACCTCTCCTATCTCAACGACGGCAAACGAGAGAGAAGACGAAAGAAAAAAATAGAGTAAAAGAACGCCATGGGCGGCGGAAGGCGGAGGTCAGGCAAGAATCCTAAATCCGGTGGAAGATCCCAAGCTGACGGCGGCGGCGGTAGTGGGTCCCGCCTTTTCTCCGGTCTCTTCCGGTCCGCCGGAAGCCCCGGAAATTCCGAATCTCGAGGCGGGAGGAATCCCAGTTCCGCCCGCCCGCAGGTAAGCGGAAAAGCCTTCGCTTATACCTACACCTACCCCTCCCTCTCCACCGACTCCGGCGATGTCCTCCCGGCCTTCGTGGACCCGAGCCCCTGTTCGGATCCGAACGTGGAAGTCCCTTCTTACTCGTACGATCCAGCGGTGGTCGGAGGTCTGGGATTGGGGTTTCAGGAGGAGCAAGATTCCGATCAGGATCCGGCTGTAGTTGGAGGTGCTGGATTGGGATTCCGTGATCAGGAGGAGGAAGAACAAGAAAAGGAATCTGAGGCAGGATCGGTGGGAATGGATTCTTTCTTGACGCCAGAGGTCAAGAAAGAGCGAGAAAATGATGGCTTTTTGTCGATCGGAGGCATTAGGGTGTACACGGAGGACACTTCTTCGCCAGAGGAGGAAATTGATGTTTCCGATGAAGACGATGATGATAGCGATGATGATGATCAAGAAGAAGATGATGGCGTCTCCGTGGAAGATGAGAGTGACGATTCTTCGGAGGAGGATGGGATTTCCTCAGATGATGATTCTGATATTGATGATGAGGTGGTGGAGGATTACCTGGAAGGAATTGGTGGCAGTGCGGAGTTGCTGAGCGCTAATTGGTTGGCTACACAGAAGTTGGAGGAATGGGATGAGGATGGATTCTTGAAAAGTTGGGATAGCAGTGAGGGGAATGATGAGAAATTGGGAGGAGCTGCTCTGATGAATGCTTCAGAAGGGTACGGAATGAAAAAACCCAGATCAAAGAAAGGAAAGGGCAAGCCAAAAGGTATGCCGGCTCTCCCAAATTTTGAGCTTTTGGTGTTGGATGATGTGTTGCCGGTGAAGGATCCTCGGATAGCTTCAAGGAGGAAGAAGACTTCTGCTCACCTTTCTCGGTCTTGGCCTTACGAGAGTCGGAAGAGTAAAGTGCGTAGTGGTTTTCCAGGTACAGTCAACCCCTATCAATTTGGCTTTGTTTGAGTTTGGGAATTTGAAGCTCCTAGGCAGCTTTCTCTAGTCTTTTAATTCATATAGATCAATCTTGATCCATCATGCGAATGTTAATGCACTTCATGTAAATATGTAATGGCTGCTCTATATATTATAGCTCTTAATTCTGTAGAAAAAGGCCAAGTTCACGGGCTTGCATCTTGGGCATGATAAATTGATAAGCAACTTTATGGTTCCAATTATTTGCTTCAATTTTGATCCTGGCTTTGTGGGTAGTTTCTCTGTTTAACTTACCTAGTGGATTTGACAAAAATGAGAAATATTGTAGCTACAAAACAAGCTTGCTTTTATCAAGTAATTGATCCGCACTTTTTATTTTGGTTGCCCAGAATCAAATCTGAGCCCTTAAAAAAAAAAAAAAAAAGAATACCATTTAAATGTGCAGCTGAGCCTAGAGTGCATTAGCTTGTCTAGTAGAGTTGTTATTGTTTAGCTTGTCATTTTAGACTTCTACTGTATCTTTCTATGCTTCGCTTGTCCTTTGAGAATTATCACCAAGTAGATTGCATTCAACCACTTTTTGGTGGTCAAATGGTGTATGCTCATTTTCCTTTCTAACCTTTATGTTACATGAAAGGACACTATGTGACAAAGTTAACTATATTGGGGGTCTAATTTGGAATGAATAATGTTTCGTATACTCCAGGTGAAAAGAAGAAACACCGGAAAGAACTTATTGCTGTGAAGCGCCAGCAGCGCATGATCAATCGAGGGGTTGATTTAGGGCAAATAAATTCTGTAAGGCTAACTATTGATTTTGCTTAAATTTTCTTTGAACTGTTCATATACAATCTTAGTTATATACCTCAGCTTGATTGCAGTAAAACAGGCTTGTGTTCTTGGTTATCACTTGACCGACTCCCTGTAGTCTAATATTTAATAATATGTGCATTTTTATCATATTTAGAAGAATGTAGGTAATTTTTTTTTTCAATTCCTTGAACTTCAATTTTGGACCACCTTATACTATCAAGAAAATCAATCTAGCATCTATGGGCAACACACAATTGCTTATTTCACTGTGCAATTAGAATTTTGATGTCTAATTATGCTGATTGTTTGTTTCACTTTAAGTGTTTTCTCTTCGGTTTGTTGTGTCATCTTTTGTTGATTCTGCACAATTTTAACTTCATGGTGGTGGTCATTCGTTTTCTCCTTTTATTTTTCTTTAGAAAATTCTCTAACTTTTAGGCTTCTCTGTTTGCGTCATCAGCGTGAAGCATTTTGAAACTTATCTTCTTTTTTTCACAGAAATGAAAAGCCTTTCTACTTATATATGAATTGTTTGCACAGTTTCATGCTAGTTTAGGCTCTGACGCATTGAATCAAGTTTTCGTGTTAGTGATTTAAAATTATAAAGCTGTACTTCAATCTGTAGAAACTGAGGCAGCTGGTTGTAGATGAGGTCGACATGTTTTCTTTCCATCCAATGCATTCCCGCGATTGTTCCCAGGTATGGTTCTGTCTCATAAGTTTGGCTACTTTGAATAGATTCATTCCATTGTTGATAGTGTGAATAACAAAAGATCCCTATGCTTTCTACTTGTAATTATCATTCTTCCATAGTCTGATTGAAAGTTATATTCTTCTGTATGGTTGCATGTTTAATATGAGTTGGGTGTTATTAGGTCTTATTTTAATCTTATTTTATTTTCTAGGTGCAACGCCTAGCATCAATATATCGCTTACGTAGTGGTTGCCAAGGTTCAGGCAAGAAAAGGTAATAATATTGAGAGGGCTCTATATTAGTTATCTTGCAATTTAGCTCAAATATCACGATTGCAGAAGCTTCCCAAGTCAGAGATGACAATTCACTAGTAGAACTACTTGGTCAGCTCTTGCGATTTTTGAGTCATTATGTTAATTTACATTCTTTTAGGGATCAGTTAGATTCGATATTAGTGAATAAAACTACTAGAGCATACTCATATCTGATTATCTTTTTTTCATGGTTTCACTTCTACAGTACTTCTAAAATTTATTATATCTTGCAAAGAGTAAATACTTCTTTTGGTTCCATGAGAAATAACTAATCAGTTGCACATTTTATGCAGTTCTTTTTAACTTAAGTTAAACATGAAATGCCATATAGGCTCACGTCTCCTACGTAAGGATCAGTTAAAACACTGCCCGGATCATACCAAATGGAATGTAGAAGCTACTATTACCAATAATGGCTCACAGATCTGGACCTTTATGTATGAAATGCATGACGCCAATGATCTGCTGCTCATTGGCATGGGAGCATCTATATTGTGATAATGGCTCTTCAGGACTCACCATCAAACTTTTGTTTATTGATCAAATTATCTGATATTTCAGGAATTTTCCATTTTGAGGACAGTTTTTCTTAATAGTAGATCCCTATAATGTTTCTTGAGAGCTTTTGTTAGATCATCAAGATACAGTAGTTGAAACATCCCGTAAATTTTGTTGTGACAGTATATGACAGTTGCTCCTCTTAGCAAATTATCGACTCAAACTGATGAACCTTCTTTCCAGATTTATCACTGTGGTACGAACTGGACAAACATGCTTGCCATCTTCAACTGATCAAATTCGACTTGATAAGGTAATCATATCCTGTATATCCTATAACAATGTTATTTCCTTTTTTGCAATATTTTCTAGATTTATTTTCTATATTCAGGGATTGATAAATCTGTTGTTGTCAGATCTTCTGCCTTTGTCTTGTACCTGCTTGCTAATCTCCCTTCTCTAGGCCTTCTTTGTTATTATAATTAAACTATTCCACAGTCTTTCGAGTTATTTAACATTTCTATTTTTAAGTTGTAGACATTTCGCATTTCTGCAAAGCTACTTGTATACTATTAATCTTCTATTCTGTTTTGCCATTTTTGTGTCCAAACTGTAGTTAAAACACTAAAATACTGAAGTTGTCAATATGACCATGCTCCTCTCAGTTGTTCCGGCTGACATTCATGATAATCTTCTTTCACTGTAAAATTTTGTTTTACTTATCCAGAACTTTGACAAGATTTTATCTACAAAAACATACACTAGCTATGATGGGGATTTTATGCAACATGTGAATCTACAATTTATATTGATCTTATGTAGCACCACTTGATTGATAGTTGATTAAGTAAGGATGATAAAAGCTGCTGCCAATTTTGTAGACAATAACTTGGATGTTTTTGGACCATCTCAATGATCAGATAGGCAGAATAACTGTTTTTAGTACTGAAATAATTAGTCCACTATTTGTTCTAGTTCTTTGAGTGCTTATTTGAACTTTTCTCCATGTTAAGATTAGCACATCAATGGTGTTCTTATCGGCATGCAGCCTTTTCTAGACAGTGTTCATATTTTGGTTGTTTCTGGACTCGCTTAGAGTTAAGATAGCTTGGATAGGAGTGGTGTTGTTGGTGGTGAAGGACGGATGCATTACTGGTGATAAACTTTCAGAACTCAGAAGTCAGCTAATAGTTTTTATGCTTCACTTTTCTCACGGCAGCCTGATTATGTCATTATGGGTATAGTAGAGTTGTGGGGCCTATGTTTTCTATGGAAAAGAGTGATCGAGGGAGATGATCTCACGGGAACTCTTTCCTAGTTTTCTGTCTAAAAAATGACTGTTAGACATATTTGTTGTTGATATACCTTTTTTTTTCAGCTTATTGGAACAAGCATTGAGGACGGTGACTTTGTTGTCAATCCTGTCAGAAAGGACAAACCTCAGGCAAAATCAAAAGGTTCATCTGCTCCAGACAAACTAAGAAGGAATCGTGAATTGCAAGGAAAGAAAAAACATACTGAAAAACAGAGCTCAGTCTTATATGCGGAACGCCCCGTCTCTTTTATCTCCTGTGGCACAATGCAAGTTGATTTAGTGGCTGCCAACTCAAATAGAAGCATCTCATGTGAGAAAGTTGTTGAGAATACCTCTTCAAAGTTGGGTGCTTTTGAGGTGCATACCAAAGGCTTTGGTTCTAGAATGATGGCTAAGATGGGATTTGTCGAGGGTCATGGCCTGGGAAAAGATGGTCAAGGAATAGTTCAACCCATTGAACCTATCAAACGGCCGAAGTCTTTAGGGCTTGGCATTCAATTCACAGCTGATACAACTGACACGAAATTGGAACAAAAAAGTTTCACAACTAACATGAAAGTGGAACCGAAAAATATTGGTGCTTTTGAGAAACATACCAAGGGATTTGGATCCCGGCTGATGGCACAAATGGGTTTTATCCCAGGTACAGGCTTGGGGAAGGACGCACAGGGGATGCTGAATCCATTGACTGCAGCTAGGAGGCCAAAGTTACGGGGATTAGGGGCCAAGTCATAGAATGAATCTTGATAATTCGTCAATGTAAATGATGCTATATTTCTTTCCTCTCTTATGTATAAGAGGAAGGAAAAAGAAACTATTCTGTTACTTCCAAGATGCAAATCTTGTTCATTAATATGGTTGACTGATCCAAATTTTTACAGAAGAACAAAAGAAGCTGAAGTTTATGTATAAATTTATGGTTGCAGTTAGATGTAAGATGACAGTGGAGTCGTTCTATATAAATTACAATTCCAAAGTACAATTTTTTTTAATGGAAAAATTACGACTTATTGCTTTTATACTGGATATATTCTCATAGTTATTCTTGACAAATAGAAAATCCTAATCATAAATTTATACTAATTTGGTAGCCGAAGAATTAGTTATTATAGATAAGAATAAATTTTGGTTACTTATTACAAGAATAAACCAATGGCAAGGAACTCCTATCCTATCCCTCATCAACGGCTATCTATTTTCCATACTCTCTCCATTATTCCTCCTATTTACTAATATAAAAAATCTCCTCCATCTCTTCCCTCCACAAAACTCTACCACAAGAAGTCTCGATCTTTCCTGGAGAAATCGAGAATGGCGACCGCGAACCCAACCGCGATAGCTTGCGGGAATCGAATCCATCTCTCTCTCCTCCCATCTCCTCCGCCTCGCCATTCTTCTTCCACTTCTCCCTTCTCTTCTCCTCTTCCTCTCTCCCGCTCCTCTGCTCTTTCCCTTAATTCTCGCTCTCCCAAGGACCACTCCGTCACCAACTTCGAGAAGCGGAGCCGAAAACCCAAGGTGTGTAATATCTCGCACTTTTTCTGATTGGGTCTCTAAATCGCGTCGCCTGATTGATTTGATCGTGGAGTTGCTTGTGTCGCAGGGGATGAGGGTGGAGTGCGCGGCAAAAGAGCCGCTCAAGGTGATGATCTCTGGTGCGCCGGCGTCCGGGAAGGGAACCCAGTGTAAGATGATCGTCGAGAAGGTCAGGTTACTACTATACTTATTTTATAGAAAGGCAGGCCGCTATTTGTAATTATTGGAAATGCCGGGCTTGAAACGTAATATTTCTGAAGCATAGGGTGCCAGATGCAATTTTTTTCTTTCTATTTTATGTCTTTTTTTGCATGTTACCCTTCAAAACTCCTTTTATCTTTGTCCAGTCTACCATGACCTTTGATATGGACTTGGAGATAAAATGGTTGATTGCTGTTATCATTTTCATTTCAGTATGGTTTGGTGCACATATCAACTGGTGATATTTTGAGAGCTGAAGTATCACTGGGGACAGAAATCGGAAAGAAAGCGAAAGAGTTTATGGACAATGGGATGCTTGTCCCAGATGAAATTGTGACAGATGTATGCTATAACTCAATTTTCTTCCTTCCTCTTGCCATGGCACTGTATCCCGTTGATAAGAAATATGATGGATTTGCTCCATAGATGGTGGTTCAACGGCTATCACAACAAGATGTAAGAGGAGGAGGATGGCTTCTTGATGGTTACCCAAGAAGTTCTTCACAAGCACAAAGTCTTGAAAGGATGAACATAAGGCCGGACATATACATTGTGCTAGATGTATGTTGATCATGTCCATTTGGTTTCTGTTTATATTCATTATCATTCTTTGTATTTAGATTCAATGCGTGCGAACATGTATGTGGTAGATTTATTACATGTAGTGATACATGCAGAAGGTAATTCATGCATAAGGTAATTATAAAGGAGAAACCATTTTAGTTGTTCTTCAGTCTTTATATCTATATATGATGAAAAATGAGTTATTGTAAATATAGACATTTTCTCATTCTTAATTTATTAGTTGGAAGAACAGCACTTCATTGGTGTCTTTTGTCTCCTTTTAGTTAATATGAGTTAGATTATTTATGTTTTTTTAAACAATAAGGATTCACTCAGACTGCTGCATTGCTCGATCCTAAGTAGTCAGGCCTCATGTATATGATACCTTTTGACGTTTTCAAACATACTTTCTGTTAATATTCAGGTTCCTGATGATATTCTGATCGACAGATGTGTCGGAAGAAGGTTGGATCCAGTCACTGGAAAGATTTACCATCTCACGAACTTCCCTCCTGAGAGTGAGGACATTTCCACACGACTTATTACTCGCTCTGATGATACTCCAGATAAGGTAGTGCTCGACTTTTCCTTGCATATATCATGCTATCAGTTTACATGTTTTCTGAAAACAAATTTCTAGCCAAATTTCCAGGACTTTTATTTTTCTTCATCAAGATAATATCCAGTATTTTGTAGCTTATTGATACTGTGTTTAAAAAAAAAATTAGCCTATGCCTTCTACATTTAGTTCGTGTTTTATGTCACATGCATGAGACAGTCAGTGTTTTCTGCTGCATATACTCTAGTCATGTTGAGGTTCAAGAGTTGACTCTTCACTTTGCTTCTGTGTAGTTTTTTTTTGAAATTTTACTCTTCTATAGGTAATTAAGTAAAACAAACTTGAAACATAGTCCTCACAAATAAGATTCAAAGTTCTGGGTAGTAATAATTTTTTTGATTTGGCAGTTGTCACAAGTGTCAGTTAATATATACATATATATATATATATATATATATATATATAATTTTCACATGACTTCTACCTTTTCACAGTTGCACCATGACTTGTATTGAGTATTGACATAGATCATCATTTAGATTACTTTCTGAGTTGCCGTAATGTTAGCATGGAATCTAGATTATCATTTTGCTCTCCAATACTTATCTTTTCATAACTTTTTGCTATGGTTCTATGTTTCTATGACTAATAGCTATTTTCAATATATGATCAGGCTAAATCACGTCTTGAGACATACAAGAAAAATGCTGAAGCTATTCTCCCTACATATTTGGGCTTGCTAAATAAGGTGCTTTCACAAAGTTAGGTTCTGATCTGTTCAATTTCTACGAAAAAAATGAAGTGAATATTGTTGCTGATTTGCTTCTTTTGATGGCCAAGAGTGTAGGTTGACGGAAATCACCCAAGAGAAGTTGTGTTTAAAGAAATAGACTCCTTGTTGCAGAAGGTTAGCAAGAATGCCCCGAGTACTGAGAACTTGCCCACAATTAAAGGTCAAAGCATTACATCATAAAGTACAGTTTCTATATAAACTCGAAGTGGCTGTCGTTCACAAGAATATTAACTCTGTTTACCCTGTCAAATTGTTGGCTGGATGTTCAAACTGATTACAAGTTTTCTTAACCTACATCTCTTGTTTATCCTGATCTTATTTGAAGTTTACTTTGGCAACTCCATGTCTTGCAGTTATCATAAGATGCTAGTATTATAGAAAGAATAAGCTGAGATTTCAAGCTTATATATACTCCGCAACATGTGAAAACTTAACTTCTCAAAGCTGCAATACATACTCTTTTAACATGTTATTTTGTCAACTAGGCATTTCTTTGTTATAATGCTATCCTTTAATCTAGTTCCATTTATTCTCACTCAAAATTTCAAACATCTGCAATTTATAGTGTTATGTCTTTTTCTTGATTGATGAGAATTGTGGCTCTATAGCACTTTTCTTTTCTTGTCATACTCCACTATGTTTACTAACTCTCTGTATTATGTTGACAGGAAACTCGTATATATATATGAAAATGGCAGATTCCAAAAATGTATGCATCAAGTAGTCCCTTTAGCTTTACAATTATATGTTATGATAGTAGGATCTTGCAGAAACATATCAACTTGGCAGCATAATTATTTTTCTATATATGGCTTCTTCTTCCCAGGATAGTTGGCGAGGGATTCCTACAAGATTGAACAACATTCCTCATTCTAGGGAAATAAGGAAATACTTTTATGACGATGTATTACTTGCTACAAAAAATGCTGTAGAAGATAAAAGGAACCGATTGAAGGTCTACTACTCGTAATTTTTTATTTTTGTAAATTTTGGGCAACTTCATTCCACTGCAAAATTATGAAATTGAATATTAATGACAAATTTAGATTGATGTAAGAACTTGTACACTATTTTAATTTTCTGCAGGCACTTAAAATTATGTTGCTGTAACCAGTTGTTTAAAAGAGTCCAGATTTACATTGGTTTTACCTCAATTTATAAAGAGTCCTATTAGGAGTCAAATTGGGAACAAAAGGGTTAGTCTAACTCAACTAAAGGCTATTAATCAAAAGAATAAGGGTGCATTATGATGGAGATGAAATGTCAAGCTACATGCCGCATCCTCCTTTTCCAGGTTTGGCTGTGAAAAGAGAAAATAGTTAAGCACACTTAGGTGGAGTAATACTCCATTACCTAAACTTGTTGTCCTTCTCCACAAAAATTGATGATAACAAGATCTTCCTTGTGGAAATGCTAATCATAGCTCCTGATAAAGAACATTAAAATGTGAAATTATCATTTTTGACCACTAGGTCTGATCTAAAGTCTTCAGTATGCAAAGAAGTTTGCTAAAGGGCAACTTTGAAATATAAATAATTATCCAATAATTTGTTCAGTTACATAAAGTCATAAATTCACAGATTCTTGGATTTATGGTTTATCTCTATTTATCTCTATCAATGCATCCTTTTTGGTACTTTTATGCATATCTGTACCTTCAATATTTTATCCACAACTATATCTCATAATATTATGTTCCTCACCTGATTCACAGGTGGAGATCAACATTCCTGAGCTTAATCCAGAAATGGTAAGGACTAAGGAGAGATTTCTCAATGTATGTACCTCAGTAATACTGGAACTTATTAAGCCATGTCATGTTCAGGATGTTTACCGTATAGGAACCCTGATGGAACTTGTACGAGATCTTGCTCTTTCATTTGCTGACGATGGCAGACGCGTTAAGGTGTCTTCTCTGCTGAACACAAACTGTTTTATTATTGAGGTTTCACATTTTATATCTTACATGATGAGAAGCAATCAGATTATCTTTACTAGGTTTGTGTTCAAGGATCTATGGGAGAAGGTGCACTTGCTGGTATACCACTACAGCTTGCTGGAAGTAGAAAGATTTTGGAATTTATGGATTGGGGCGAGTATGGTGCTAAGGGAACCTTCATTAATATTGGAGCCATAGGTGTGTACTAGAGAAAGAAATGATTATGATAGTACTTTCTTCTTTTGTTTTATCTTCTTACTATATTGATGAACTGCAATATAGTTACCTTTTCAAAGTTATATTACAAGTTTAACTAGTAGAATTTTACTTCTGTTTAATTTGCAGTCAGGTACTATTACTACTATATTCATTGATATAACAAAGTTGATCTCACGTATGTTTCTATGCTTTTAATTTCTCATGCAAAAGTAAACAATTACTTGCATTTAGGATTCTGCTATTAAGTGCTTGGTTTGTAAATGGTAATATTAACTTTACGTTTGAATATTGCGACCTATTGTATTACATGAATTGCTTGTGCAATTGCAGGGGCTAAAGAGGTTGACGAGCAAGATGATATTTTTATCCTTGTGGCTCCTCAGAATGCTGTTGGAAACTGTATAATTGATGTAAGGAATCTGTAAAGTCAGCCACTACATATGTTGATAAGAAATTGTTTAATTTTCTTATGATGTTTGTTTCTTTTAGAAACTGTTGCTTACACTTAAGAGATATGTAGGATCTGAAAGCTATGACAGATGCTGTTGGTAGCCGACCAGTAATTCTCATAAATCCTCGCCTTAAGGTATTACAGGTCTTTCTCGTTTTGTTATTTCTCTTTTCTTTTCATTTTTTTTTCTTTCTTCCTACTACTGGTACAAGAATATAAACAGTAGTAAGCAGTTTTTGCGAGTCTCAGCCAGCTTTGCCTTCTTCACGCTCTTTCAGCTGAAATTTATTAGATCTGCCGTTTAGGTTACTAATTTTCAAGATATCTGTATTTTCTGTTGTTAAACATACCTGATTATTTTGGTCTAGAACGAATTAGCTTAGTGTATGTAAAATTCCATCTCGAGTAGTTATGCTATGTTGACCCAAGAGTAGAATTTTTCTTTATTTCAAGTAATAGTTCATTCAAGGGCATATTGTTGTCCATATTCTTTATACGAGGTTTAACATTCTGCCAATTAAGATTCATTACCCTCGTCACAAAGAATTCTTTTAGTACCATAGTTTTAAGAAGTGCATCTTGATTGAGTTCATTCTCTAAGCTTGGACAATATTTCTGGTTAGTTCATTAGCCTGATACCATTCTGATACGGGGATGACTATAACATTGCACTGCATCAAATTTTCTTGAGTAAAGTCTTCTCGTGCCAGTGTAGTTGAGAGTTATTGTTAGCTATGTTTTCATAAGAAGATAATGCAGCACATTTTTTGAAGCTTCGTTCTTGCTTTGACATTTTCCTTTTTCAGGATATGCCTGCATCAAGTGGCATAATGCAAGTAAGTAGGTCTTCATGTTAGTGGTGTACTATTTCATGGTTCAAGTGTATAATACATCTGCAAACTTTGGTTTCTAACCGAAAATTGGCTCATTGAAGACAATGGGAAGGGACAAGAGATTAGAGTATGCTGCATCATTTGAGAACTGTTATTCCTTCCGTCTTCTATACTATGCAGGCTCATTCTATCCAATTATGGGCGCTCTAAGGTAACTCTTTTAATGCTTCGCTTTTGTGTATATTCACATAATTCTAGTAAATATCCAAGGACATGTTAGCTGTTATCAAGCGGAGGTCGAAAGAAATCCAATTTCAAATCAACCACTAATATGCCTTTGCTCTCCAATCACAATCCATAAATCTTCATTGGATTCGCCCTTCTCACCTGGATCATTTTCCACCCACCAGCCCCAACTCACTCAGGAGCTATTTCACTCTGCCACAGGTCGAAAAAGGGCTTTTGACTCCATGAAGGAAGATGCAATAATCATGTATTTTACATTTACCTAACTTAGTTTGTTCCTAAACTCATTCGCAGCTTCGAAATAACCAAAAAAATATGTTTGTAAACAGCGCGTCTAGTGTCAAAGAGAAAAAAAACAAAAACATATGCAGTATGTGGCCCCTGTCATCCTTCAAGTTATCTGCAATAAAAAGTCAGATAATGCCTATTTAAGGTTTTTATATAAGGCTATTAGCTCTTAGTTAGGAAACAAGAAGGCAGTGGTAAGCATTTAATAAGTACTACAGGCTATTAGCACGACATTAGCTGTTGCTGGGGACACATAATGCATGTCGTTGATTGATGAGAATGAGTGTTGGGTGGATCACTCTGATCCTTACAGTCCTGATTATTGGAATAAATCCTGACAAATAAAGTCCTCCATGTTTTAGTTGCTTTTAAATTATCTCGTCATTTTGATCTTTTCTGGACGCATACATCACTTTAGACAAGCTATTCTTATGCTCCTGATCGCACTTGCAGGATGTCTTACCCAAAGGGTTATGAGATTTACAAGAGAATAGATGAACCTAATGGAAAAGAGAAGTATGTCATTATAGCCGAATTCCCTGAAAAGCCAACAGTTGATGAAATTAATGATGCTTTCGAAGGAAGAACAAGGTAAGGAATTCTAACTATATGATGCAATAATTCGTGCTTTTTGCAAGTACACAATTTTTCATTCATTTATATTTCCTTCCGTCATTGTGACTAAGATAATTCTTTTTCCTTGAATTCTAACGCAGGAACAAAGAAAAAGCTACTTCTGGAATCTGGTACGTCAAAATATATTCCTAATTTTGCAAATGTTTAATGCCAAAAAATAGTCTGTTGAATTTGTTCATATCTGTTTTAGGAGTTTCTTGAGTGGAATACTTTGAAGCAGCAAGAGTACAATCAGTACAATATAAATCACGTTTCTCCTGCAAATAGCAAGAGTGTTAGTCTCAATAGCACTCCATTTCTTCCATTAACTTGAATGTTCATCTTAGCTTTGATCTTCTCTATGAAAGACTCATGAAGCTCACAAATTGAACAGGTAATGATTCGATGCACAGGATTTATGTTGTTGCAGTAGCTGATTTCTTCTCATATAGAGATTCTTATGGAGTGGTTTACACCTTTTTCTTCTTGTATCTACTGCCTTAGATCTTTCAACTGCTTCAGTCTCATAAACAAATATGGTAGGAAGCAAAAAAAAAAAAGGAAACATTACTGGAAGTTCTGGAGTGAACATTAGAGACCTCTCTGCTTTCCTTCTCATACTTCTCTTTATTTGCTGTCATAGTAGTGTTATTGTAACAGTGTAAGTTTCAAGTGTATTTATATAATCATATCTTCTTTCTGGCTCAATACTCAATAGTATGGATTTCTTACGTGACAGAAGTTAATATATATATATATATATATAAGTAGCGGTAGATGAATTATGGGCCAGCATCACATTATACTCTTTTTGAGAGAATTATTATTATTTTTATTTTTGAGATATAAATGTCACATTATACTCTTAAAGATAAAAACATGATTAACATTCAAACTATTTAAAATATTATAATATTCACGAGTGTCTGAGTGTTATATATATATATATATATATTTTTTTTTAATTATTTATGAGTTCGAGGGTTAGATATTGGTCGGACGAAAAGATAATTCTTTCTAAATACAAAGACACTTAGATTCAACTTAATCTAATCAAACTCTATTGAAACTTGTTCTAAATCATTGCGCTATTAAATCACAACCATAACCTTTTTGGTCATAGTATTTTTCGAATCCTCAAAGGACACCTGAGAGTCCGATAAGCCTCTCACCTTTAAACGCGTCCGTGGCCTATCCATCCACGTAAGACATCCCCCATCGTACGGTTGCGGCCCGCTTCGGCCACGTGTCCTCTCAGCCGCGGTGGAAAGTCGTCGTCAGGAAGCCACGTCGGCGGCTGCCGTAAGCGTAAGAGTAAAGGTATACGCCTGTACGGCCGGCAAGGCAGCCCATGGGCCAAAAAATAAAATTGTTCCTTTTTGGGCATTCCACCGCCATTAGAAACAGGGGTGTTTCCGAAATTTCACTTCGGCCTCTCCTTCCTGGGCCTATTTATAGTGCCCCTCTCTCTCTTTCTCACTCTACTCTCGCGATCCATCTCCATGTCTTCAAAATTATTTCTCTACTTGTGGTTATAGAGAGAAGGTAGAGAAAGAGTGATCTTAGACGCACGCATCATGGAACGATCACCACCGTTGATTAGTAGATCGTGCCACGCTGTGTGCGTCTAATGTGCTCTCTCCCTGTATGTATATATATATATAAACCTACTAAGATGGGATGCTTAACAAGGGCATTCAGGTAAATAAATGTTGGCTTTTTTCACTTAGAAGAAGTATAATCTTAATTATGTTGTTAATCCCAATGACTCTTTTTTCACCTCCGCAGCTTAGCCGGGTTACTTTGGATAAGACCCCCGTTTTCTAGTATATATCATTCAACCCTTTCTATTTTGGGTTTGATCACTTTTGGTGTCTTAAAATTATCTTAATATTAACTTTTAAAAAGTTAAGGTAAAAAAGTAATAATCAGATTTTAAGGTAAAGAAAGGGTATTTTAGATTTTTATTTATTTTTAAAAGAAATAATATATTTACTATTCCATCAAGCATTGTTAAGCCAAAGTTAACTTAGAGATGTTTTAGATATTAAAATTAAAACATAAGAGTCGAATAATAAATATTTATATAATATATAGTGAAACTTTCGCAATAATAAATATTAATATTTTTTTAAATTAAAAAACATTTTCTATTCAGACTCATCTTTCACTACTATTATTTGTCATTGGAGCTTTTACAATTTAACTGTATTTGATTTTTTTTTTATAGTTTAGCATATAAAATTAAATGCAATAATTATTTTTATAATCTTTGTATATTTTGTTATAAGGAAGTGCACATATTATATATATACAGTATCTATTATTATAAATCAAAAATTAAATATAATTAAAATAAAAAAAACTCATAAGAGGTTTTCTCTTTTTATTTTCTTAATTTCTATCATATTGTTGTTAGCTATCAGTCATTATGAAAGCCCATTTCAGATACAATTGCTAAAAATCCCATCTTGACATTAGAGAAGGAACTTTTTTTTAATTGTTTTTTGACATTAATTGGCTAACAAATATTTGTAGAAAAGGAGTCAACCAGGATACCATGCATGTGACCATGATAGATCCATGACCAATAAAATAAGAGCTCACATCACAGCTGGTACCAAACTTGGGTATTGAATACTATGGAAGATTAATGGACTATCCTATATAGTATTATGGCCACTTGGGATTAATATAATTCCCCTCATCCCATGGGAATCCAGCCTTTATATGTGTGTGTGGAAAAATGTCAGCTCCATTGGTAATTTTAAGCAAGGCAGTCAACCACACAAGGTTGCCCAATTAGGTGATGATATCAATTTCAATCTGTTCACAGATGCTAAATAGTCTTGAGGTGGGTGGGGTTTTAATGTTTTTATTTTCCTTTAAAAAGTAAGATGAGCATGGCTTCAGTTTATTTATTGTTGGATGTGCGCCAATACAAATATTTTGGGAATCATTTTATGCATATATTTGATGCATTAGTATACATTAAATAACATTCTAAATTGACCCATGTGAGTTCATCTCAACCCTAATTCTATTATTCACATCTTTAGTTCTTATAGTTCTCGCGATTTAGGCTAGATATCTAAAGTTTCTCTATACAAAATATCGACTAGATTAACAGAAACTGATCGAAGCTAAAAAAGAAGAGAGTAATTTATTTAGACATTTTTACATGGGAATTTTTTTTTTTTGGTTTGTTATTTTAAAATTTTAAAGTTCTCACTCCTTTTTTGAAAGTTTTTGAATATGAAACTAACATATATCCATGGCATTGTTTATCATGCAAGTTGAGGGGAAGGGGGGGTAGATGTATCATGAGTCATGACCACATGCATGTTTCTATTTGGTTGTTGGGGTTGGTCTATATACAGCAATGTCTATGGTTATCATGTCAATATAGTACAATGTGCAATTGATATATGAACCTATTTTTAAGCAGAGCATCACTAAGATGATTTTATGCATGCATATCCCAACATTTGTAGGTTGTCCCCTGTGCAGTTGTGAGGTGGAATGGTCTTCAATATTATATATATATATATATATATATATATATATATATACAGATGGGATCAAGTAAAATAAAATAGAATAGCTCAACAAGATTGCTTTGGATACCTCAGAATGTGCAATTAGATAAATCCAACCTCTTACTTGGTAATACCAACTGGGTTTTTTTTTTTAATCCATAGAATGTAATATTACTCTGTCTTGGAGGAATTAAAAGTATTAGGGTACATTCTATGTTTGATTGAAAGAGTATCAAGTACTTGTAACTTCTAACATCTCTTGATATAACATACAAAGTTAAGCTTTATTTAGGAGCCATTTTTGATTCAGATGGTTGAATAGGAAAAATATTATTTTTTAATATAATCGTCACTGATTTTTTTTTAAAAATATTATAATTTTCATTAAATTCTTTTGATTCTTTTAGAATTACCATCATGATTAGTTTTCAATGAAATACTTTTAAAAGATTGTTGTTAAGGTTAATAAGAAATATGCAAATGAAATACACTTGTGTGTGTAAAATATTTACTAACCATTTATACTATAATATTGGGTAAAGTAGTAAATGACTTTGAACCATTTTTACCAGGTAAAACAGTCCTTTTCTAAATCTAATTTTGATTTCTAGAAGATAAATATTTTTAATTTTACTAGTGATTAGTTAAATTTAAGTAACGTATTGATATTTTTAAAAGAATATAAAGATTTCGGTGACAATAATGATATTTTAAATCTTAATTAGTGACATGTTTTTTTTTATATAATATATGTGAAGTATGGAATATGAGACATTATTCAGTTATTCACCATAAATCTTTTCAATAAACAAAACCAAACTATCCCATTCTCTCAGCTATATTGGGTTCATCTCTCTCTCTCTCTCTCTCTCTCTCTCTCGGTAACTGCCACATTGCCCCACTCAAACAAATGCGTTATCCTGTTCTCCTGCAACTGTCCCTTTCCTTCACATTTCCTCTCTCTCTCTCTCTCTCTCTCTCTCTCTCTCTCTCTCTTTTTTTTTTTCTTCTTTTCTTCTAGCAAGAAAGGGAACTCTGAGAGCACAAACCTCGAAAAGACTCATCCATTTTTAAATAAGCCCCACAAAAAGTGTGTGTGTGTGTGTGTCTGAGAGAGAGACTTGATTCAAATCAAACTTTGAGTTTTTTATTTTTATTTTTTCTTTCTCTCTCTCTCCATTCCATAGTCATGAGAATTTGGATTCCCTCCCAATTTTGGTTTTTGGCATATCTACACCTCACTCCAGTATTCCACCTTTTTAGATTTCCTTAAACTGGTTGCTGTCTCTTTTTATCAATGGAGGAGACCATGAGGCCACCTCCCCTTCTTCCCTTTCTCCTTTCTCCCTCTTGGGTCTTGTGCTTCTTCTTCTTCTTCTTCTTCATCTTCTCCTTACCACTTCTCACCAATGCCAGAACTCACCACGTCTCCGACCCATCTCATGCCCCTCGACCATCCCCTCTTTCCATCTCCATCCCTCCCTCTGTTCAAGACCAAACCTCTTCTGTATCTCCTGCATCTGGGGCACCATCTCCTTTAGGTAGGGAGTTGATTGCTTTTTTTTTGTTTTTTTGTTGGGCACTTACAAATCTTTTCTCTACTTTTTTATCTTCCGTTTTTGGTTGGATTTTTCGGCTTAATTCAAAACTGTCTTTATTTTCTTTTCAATTTCTAACAATATTTTACATAAAGTTTCGGTCTGTGTTTCAAAAGTCTCCGTCTTTTTTGTCAAAGATTGTCCTTTTCTGACGCCATTAGGAAGAAAATTGGGTTTTTTTTAATAAAGTTTTTAATTCAAGACCTTCTTCCTAGGATTTCTGTAGTTGCTCGGTTCTCTTTGGATCTCACAGTTATGTCGTTTAGGAGAGGAAAAAGACGGAGACCTTTATCCAGGAAATAACTCTTATTTGATCAGTAACGCTTTATATATGAATAGAAAACATGAACTATTATGTGTGACTAATCCTCATTTGTAATCTATTTTTCTGAGTGAAGTGATGGAGATCACAGTGGTAACGCATCACCATTACCATAGAGAACTGCTTTTGGCGACCATCTTGGCTTCAGTCGCGGTGGCCGTAATAATCGTATCGACATTCTTCGCCTGGATCTTTTGGCGAAGGGCTCGCCGAACTCTAGATTCCAAAGTCATCCAAAGTTCAGGTTTGCTTCTTCATATCCCCTATTAGATCCATTGGTTGTTGCAAATTGCGACATTGGTATGGAATCTCGCTGAGGAAACTTCACATTTTATATGCTCTAGGTGCTACTAGGGGAATTGCATTAGGTCCATTGTTGAGCAAGTTCAATTCACTAAGGGTGAGCAAGAAAGGTTTGCTGCCAATGGTCGAGTATCCATTGTTAGAATTGGCTACAAATGAATTCAGTGAGAGTAATATCTTGGGTGAAGGAGGATTTGGTCGCGTATATAAAGCTTTTTTTGAGGGAGGAGTTCTTGCTGCTGTAAAGAGATTAGATGGCAATGAGCAACATTGTGAAAAGGAATTTGAGGTGAAATCTTGATCTTGCTCGGTCTTGGTACGCACTTGGATTAAAAATCTTACATTCTCCTTCTCTTCTTTCTTCTTCAGAATGAGCTGGATTTGCTTGGAAGAATTCGCCATCCAAATGTAATTTCTCTCTTGGGATATTGTGTTCATGAAAGAAGTCGACTGCTTATCTATGAGTTGATGCAAAATGGATCTCTGGAAACACAACTGCATGGTAGGATTCCGTTTGGCTTCATATCGTTTTATGTTTCTTTCTGATTGATCTGAGGATTGGAAAATCTTGAATTTTGATTTGTCTCTCTTCTTTACTATTACTTTTGTAGGGCCATCTCATGGATCGGCTTTAAGTTGGCACATTCGCATGAAAATTGCACTCGACACAGCAAGGTATGTACCACGAAATTGCTCAGAACATTTTGATCTGGTGATAAAGTCTTATGAGTTTAAAATGTTGATAGCTTTGAATTTAATGTCAACCAGAGGATTAGAATATCTCCATGAGCATTGTAACCCGTCGGTCATTCATAGAGATCTGAAGTCTTCCAATATACTTCTGGACTCTGACTTCAATGCGAAGGTAGATTTGATTTTTTTTTTTCTGATCAATTTATATGTTTTCCTCTTCCTTTGAGAATTTGTTTGTTTCAATCACTACTGCTGGAAGCAATCAACTGTCGTCCCACTTGTGACAGTTTTATCTGGGTACAGATTTCAGACTTTGGCCTTGCAGTGACTGGTGGAGATCACAACAAAGGCTGTGTAACGCTTTCAGGCACTCTAGGTTATGTGGCTCCCGAGTATCTTTTAGACGGTATTCATTCTACTCTTTTTCTTTTTCAGTCTGTAAATTTCATAAAATCTGTAGTTCCTTTTCTTCTTTTAGTAATTCTGAAGTATATTGATTTCTGTGCGAATATGTGTAATTCTGAAGTTTATTGATTTCTTTATGAATAACATTGCTCAATATTTTGTCAGGTAAGCTTACTGAGAAGAGTGATGTTTATGCATTTGGAATAGTTCTTCTTGAACTCGTGATGGGAAGGAAGCCAGTTGAAAAAATGGCAGCATCTCAATGCCAATCTATTGTTACATGGGTATGCACTTCTTTCAGTGGCTGGGATCTCCAAATATACAATTCCACCATTAGTTGCATTAAGTTCCACTGAGATATTTAATATTTTCAACCAATTTATTCATGTATACAGGCCATGCCTCAGCTAACTGACAGATCGAAGCTTCCTAATGCCGTGGATCCTGTAATCAGAAATACAATGGATTTGAAGCACTTATACCAAGTTGGTGATCTGGCTTCACTCTTATTTCAGCATTTTAATTCCAAAATTGTTCATTCTACCCAGTTTGACATGTGGTTTTGTCCAGGTTGCAGCTGTAGCAGTGTTGTGTGTCCAGCCAGAGCCAAGTTATAGGCCATTAATAACTGATGTCCTTCACTCTCTTGTTCCACTGGTACCGATTGAGCTCGGGGGAACACTTAGGGTTGCAGAACCATCAGCTTGTGCAAATCCATAGCCTTCTAATCGCTGAGCATATTATTACTTGGATTATATTTTTTTGCCTGCGGTCGGTGCACAAGTCCACATTATATGATGTTTCTGCCCACCATTTGTTCGCCCAGAATGTTATTCCCTGATCAAGTCTCAAAAGTTGAAGATGTTTGAAGTTAGTTGAGGCAAAAATTTCATTTCTTCACCTGGTGTTGTAAAAAAAGAACAAGGATGCAGTTTTGCACTAGAAAAGAAGTTGATTGTATAGTTCCGAGTCTTTTGAGTATCTACTTTTTCTATCTTTCCCATTGAAGAAATCTGAACGTATGACAAATTGACAATCTATTGTGCAGAAATTTGCAGTTAGATAAGATGTGAATTCTGCAGATAAAAAAAGCAATGTTCATATTATTTTCTCTAAATGCAAGTGATCTAATGAATGAGTAGTTGCTTATTATCAGGAAGCAAAAATGAATTAAGATGGACAAGAACAGGAGCATTCCATGAATTAGATTTCTGTCTTAGTTGGTAGTTGCTGCATTAACTTGGAGGTAATGAAAAATGGCATCAGAAATTGAGATTTTTAGTAAGATTAAGTGCAAATATATTAAACTTTATTTTAGCCTTCTCATCTTGGGTGTAGCATTTGTTTGATATCTGATTTCAAGACTACTGCTGCTATAATGTTTGGTTACATCCATGGGAAATTGTTTCACATTCGATAATTTACAAATCAAACCCATTCTTCTAGTTTTCCAAAAATCACCCTCAACTTTTCGAAATTCTTTTTGACATATTATATAAAATAAATTTCGAATTACTTCCAGCTCCGTACACTATGCTTCTCCTGCAAGTCATGAACTTCTCCAATACTCGAATCTCCATTCCTTAAAAAGAATAAAGCTTTATTAGTCTTTGGAAGTCGCTCGCTCTCTCTCTCTCTCTCTCGGCCATGTCGGTATGTGTTGCTCCAAAGCCCTAATTTGTCTCCCTATCTTCTCTCAGAAACCCTAACGGAACCATGGTTTTTTGCTGCTTCTCGTTTGGTTTAGATCTTCGAGTACAATGGTAGCGCCGTGGTGGCGATGGTGGGGAAGAACTGCTTCGCAATCGCGAGCGATAGGCGTCTCGGTGTGCAGCTCCAGACCATCGCCACCGACTTCAACAGGGTCTTCAAGATCCACGACAAGCTCTACATTGGCCTCTCCGGCCTCGCCACCGATGTCCAAACTCTGTGAGAATTCTATTTCTTTTCCTTTCCGTTTGAATAAGATCTCGTCTTTAGGTTTTTGATTTGGGTTGTCTCGCTTGTAGATATCAGCGGCTTGTCTTCCGGCATAAGTTGTACCAGCTTCGAGAAGAGAGGGATATGAAGCCCGAGGCCTTCGCGAGCCTCGTGTCGGCTTTGCTTTATGAGAAAAGGTTCGATCTTTGAGCTTAATGTATTGTACAATTTTCGTATTTTTGGACGAATTTTAAGCTAAACAGGTTTGTTTTTGATCTTATAGGTTTGGCCCATACTTTTGCCAGCCAGTAATTGCTGGATTAGGAGATGATAACATTCCGTTCATTTGTACCATGGACTGCATTGGTGCCAAGTATGTATATTTCTCTTATGTTTAATGTTCAATGCATGTCTATAATTTTAGAGCTGTTTCTGTGATGCGGGTGGTTTATAATTAGTAGTCTTGAATAAGGAGATCTGCATTAGCTGAGCATTCTGCAGATCTTTATAGGGCTCTTTTCATAGTTAAGTTGTCTTTGTGTCTTGATGTCAATTCTGAGATACTACTACTGAAAAGGCAGGTGTAGGATTATCAAGACATTAATGTATAATCCATGTGTTAGAACCTGTTGATTTAGATAGTTGAAGGAAAGGATGCTGTTTATTAATGCTTTATTAGGTTAAATTTAATTTTCTCTGGATGAATGAAGTGCAAGGCCAATCTAGAATAACAACCTTCACGACAGGCTTATCACAGTGGTAATTTAGAGAAAGAGGCGATAAATTTCTATAGGTTATTTATGAAAGAAAAGATCTAGTGATTAGATGGCTGTTAGAGATGCCATATGTTAATGGTTTTAGATATCAATGGACCTTCATAAGGGGCACTAAGCGAGTTGCCTCAAGTTCTGAGTTGTCAAGCCATCATTTGTAGCGTGAGTTTACTCAGCTATGACTTGCTTATTTATTTCACTTTTTGTCTAGTTGACCCTCAGCTAAATTTTCTGTCTTGACTTGGGACTCATCATGGGATTATCTCTTATGCAGGGAGCTAGCAAAGGACTTTGTTGTTTCTGGTACAGCCTCTGAGTCTCTCTATGGGGTTTGCGAGTCTATGTATAAGCCCAACATGGTTAGTTGTCAGTATTAATAAATTATTAAAATAGCTATCCTGCCTAGCTTGGATGACTTAATTTGCGAATCATTTAGCTTATTGCATGTTTGTGTTCTAATGCCATAAACTTTGTAACAACATACTTCTAATAATTTATCTTAAAAAACATACTTCTAATAATGTTTTATCTGTTCACCCAGTATATTTTGGAACTTGATGAGAGCTGTTCGTGTATCACTTGCATGAATAAAATTACTAAAGTTGGTGAATCAGTATAAAATACAAATCCTTAAAAGAGTTATCAGAAAGTTATGATTGTAGGTATTTTAAAAATGGTTATAATTATCATAAAATGACTTGATGAGTTCTTCTGTGTTGTGACATAGGAACCTGACGAACTGTTTGAGACTATATCACAAGCACTGCTAGCATCTGTCGATCGAGATTGCTTGAGCGGTTGGGGAGGCTATGTTCTTCTTGTGTAAGTTTAATCCCTTTCAACCTCTTTGGAATTCTGTGATGTATGTAGTGTCTTGACTTTTTTCTTTCTTGTATCTTAATATGAATGTTCAACCAAAAAGTTCAAGCCTTATCGATTGCAACAGTTCTTTTCTCTCTCTCCCCTTTTGTATGGAAGAACTTAGGTTTTTCCATGATAGATTTGGATTTCATTTTCTCCTTTTAAATTCTAATCATTTAGATAGTTTGACAAGCAACTCTGGATAATATCAATTCCATGAGCTTTATGCATCCAATATTTGTCTCACAGCAATCAGTCTTTTTGGGTTCCATAGGGGCCCCATCTGTTAACCCCCACATATATTATTGCTGAACAATCAACTAAAAGAGTCTCATTCTTCC
The DNA here is from genome assembly GCF_019914945.1 of Typha latifolia. NCBI lineage: Eukaryota > Viridiplantae > Streptophyta > Magnoliopsida > Poales > Typhaceae > Typha > Typha latifolia. The sequence continues at coordinate 801,194 of NC_133094.1, forward strand.
TTAAATATATGTTAGCTTATGTTGGGGTTGTTTATGTTATCCTGCAAATGATATTAATAAAATCCCAATATTTATTTTTCGGTGGTTATAACCAACTGCTAAAATGTTCTCTTTATTGAATACTTGTTTACTTGCATTGGCTTGTTTTCAGGACACCGACTGAAGTACAGGAGAGGATATTGAAAGGAAGGATGGACTGATCCAGCTTCTTTACTTTTGTTTCATATCATCCTACTGGACCACCATCTTCCTACAATCTTAGGCTGCCTTGCGCACAGATACCGTGTTTTAATAGCGCTTTTCTCTAAGATATTATCAGTCTCAAATTATGTTTTTTACTTTCAATGCTCTTGGTTCAGTGTTGTTTGACCAGAAGTAGGAATAAATACCAGTTTTATCAAGACTTCTGTTGCAACTCTCGGTGACTACCTATTGTTTCGCATATCATTTGAGACGCTTCACATAGATGCTGCAATTTTTCAATTTTGTCTCCTGTTACTAGTCGCAGGCAATATTTCGTTGGTCGTGCAGAGGATAAAGTGATTGCAAATTAAGCCCTCGGTTTTATGATCTCCTCTGATTACGAAGTGGAATTATCTTACAAATACAAGGATATGGCCAGGGTAATGTTAGCTACTGCAGTAGTTATTCTTACATCGAGATAACCAGGGACACTTGTTTGATCTAATTAGCTAGGATATCCTCATTGTCTCCTTAATTTGAGCATCTATATTCGTTACCTGCATCAGCAATTATCTAAAACTTATGCAGATGTTGTTATCTGAAATAAGTCCCAAAAACAGGAAGAACGTAACAATTTTTGATAGATATAAGCCACGATTATTTCTATCGAGGTGTATGGCTTGAGCTCTCCACAAGCATGAGGAAGAAAAAGGAGCAAACGAGCAAATTTACACCTAAAACATAAACCCTGAAAATTTTCAGCAGTAACTTCACAGAAGTAATCTCTGCATTGACTTCAGCGTTACAAACAACAACAAGGCACCCTTCTGTCAACATCTTATATACAAGGTGCTGAAGGACCTCTAAAATAGTGTTAGATCAAACAGCAATATGAGTTTTTAGGGGGCTACCGACTCTTGTTGATTAAACGCAGTAAGCTGGGGGTTTCATGGTCTAGATTCTCACTTCAAAAGAAACCAGAATTTACTAAAGAGAGTGGGAGGAAGAACAAATTTTCTGTACAAGCCAAGAAGCAGAGATAAGGTGTAGTGTCGTTTATGTTTGACAGCAGGGAATTGAAGAGCGAAAATTGCCATACAAAGCAATAAGCAACTTGCAAGCAAGTTAAGCGGCAAGTTAAGAAGAGCTGACAACCTCAGTTTTTCGGATTAAATAGCAAAATTGTATCCAAATAAGTGTGCTGTTAAGATTGTCAACCTGAATAGCAACAGAAAATAGAGAATTCACAGGTCGTCATTAAGGAAACTGATCAAGAGAATGAAGGGGGAGTAAACTAAGATTAACTGTAGGCAATCAGGAGGCTTAACAATGGCTGACAAAAGTAACAAATGGAGTGGTGACATCAAACAATCAAGGTAGGGTGCACTGCTGGAAATACTAAAGCAGAATTTAAGCAATATATGAGCGTGCTTAAGCGACAATATTGGAACAAGATGTATCTGAATTAGATGGCCAACAGAATAATACAACTGCAAGCTTAGATCTCGCAAATGCACAAGGAAGATCATGCACTACCAGTATGTAGTTACATCAAAATGGATACAACAATCAAAGTAGAGTGCGCAAGATACAAAAGCAGTATGTAAGAATTCCTAGATGACAATGTTGGAACGAGCAGCATCTGAAGTAGATGTCAAGGAGGATAATACAGCTGGAATCTTAGAAAGTTTTTGAGAATGTTCAGGTGGTTGGAATTGAAAAATGTGCGTCAATGTGTGGAGAGACTTATAGGATTATCAACAAAGAGTAATTAATAAGAATAATTCTGTAGATGGTTACCTTGTTATGCAGTTAGACTAATGTGCAAGTATAACTAATGCAGATATATAACATGTCGGGAAATTTTGTCATGTAGAGTATCTGCATCAAAACAGGTCTAACAATACACAAATGCATCAAGATTCATGACGAAGCAAAGAAGATTGAACATTTTACCAAAATAATATAAGTATAGAAGGCAACAATGAGTAATTTCAAGCATCTAACATCATAGACTAAGCTCAGAGAGCCCAATTCGATCTTAAAACATCCAAAAATTTCTCCGTTCTCATCCAAAGGTCTTTGAGAGCGTCAAACAAAGCAATGCAAATAACCAGTTACGAGCTTTCCAACATAACAAAAGAAAGAAACAAATAATAACGTCTCAAAACCCTAGCTTGGTGCGACGCCAGTGCCTGCGCTTCGCGTTGTACCTGGAAAGAGGGCAGCGAATAACAAGCATCAATATCGTATCGTAAAAATCCAGAAAACGAAGAATAGATCACAAAGTAACCACCAAAAAGGAATCAAATTTGCTGATTAGATAGAGAGAGAGAGAGAGAGAGAGAGAGAGAGAGAGAGAGACCTGATGGTGTTGTCGGTCCTCATGCGGATCCAGTGGGGTATGGGGCGGTTCTGCCGCATCTTCTTCGCGAGCTTCTTCTTGATCATGAAGGTCTTGTGCGACGGCTAAGAGAGAAGGAGAGGAAATTAGGATAAGAGAAGAATAAAATCGGAAGTGAACCTTGAAACGCTAAATCTAAATCCGCGAGAGAGAAAGAGATACCATGTTCGCTGCTGCTGCTTGTTGTGAACTCAACGAGCGGCGACGGCGAAAAACCCTAGCACGAACGAGGGGAAGAGCGGTGAAATATTTATATGTTAGATAGGCACATGTCTTTCACGTGAAATTCTTTTTATGAAAACTTTGCGAATAACACCCTAATCTTTGCCAAAACGAAGTCTCCAACAACAAGGCTCACCTTCTGGGGGAAATTTGTTGAAAATGGTTAGGTCCTTTTGTAAATTGGCAGGTTTGAACTGCGAAAAGAGGAACGTTAGGGCGTTATATGTAAATGCTCCCGTTTACAGTTTACTCTTTGGTTTGGACGACTCACTTCTTACGTGGGCTTCGGCCTAGGCCCAATAGCCTCCTCCTTGACAAACTCGCTGCCGATTTCTCATGCTCGGCTTGCGAATCGACGCCGCATTCTTCACTGCCGTCTCCGCTCGATGAGGGTGAGATGGTCTCGGGGCCTCCGCCTTCTCTTAACCTCGAGGCGGCTCTCCTCCTCCGCCGCCGGAACCGGCGGAGAAAAGGCGGTGGCATCGTCTTCGTCCGCAGGAGCAGCCGACGAGGGGGCGGCGAGGGGGGAGGCATACCGCCAGCTCCAAAACCTCGATTTCATGACGGCTGCTAAGATCCTATTCACGACGCCTCCCAAGCCTAAGAAGTTCGGGTACTCTACTATACCCACCTTTCCCCCATTTCTCGCTTCCTAGGGTTTAGGGTTTAGGGTTTTGGAATTGATCTGGGAATTGGGTGGCAGGCTCGATTTCCATCTGGTGCAGCTCTTCTTCGTATGCATGCCTTCGCTTGGTAGGAATTCTTTGATTGTTGCGGCTTGTATGCGAGTAATTATTGCCGTGCTGGCGAGAAAAATCTGATTTTTATCTTTTATTAATTCAATTTCTGGGGATGCAGCGGTTTATTTGGTGGCTCAGTATGCGCGATATGAGATCAGAAGAATGGAAGCGGTAATATACTGGTTTTCTTCTTCTTTCTCACTTGTTTTGGTATGTGTTGCTTGTGGGCTATATGTCGTTTGATGCAACTATGATCCGTTTGGTTCTCAAGATATAACTTCTTGAGCCAAAAGAAATGATTTCACCCTTTCTGGAACAAGGCATGGTCAACCCTTTGCTCTTTAGAGGAAGTATAACCACTTTTCATATATGTCATTCTGCAATACCTCAAACTGATCTGAACATTCTAGTTCAGACCAAAATTGGATCCAAACATTACTAATTCTTGATCAGATTTAGTTGATTGATTTTCAAGTGTATGTTAGCTGATCCTGATACAGCTCAATGCAATGAATCAGAAACTTGATTTGTATCGAAACAGCTTGGGTTCAAATTGTATTGAGTAGTTTAGTTTGATTGCAAGGTAGAAAAAGGTTTCTCTTTACCATATTATGTCATCTTTCATCATCTAAATAATGTAAACTCACTGAGGTGAAGTTGTATGTCGCTACTTACATAGTATGTAAGATGAAAGGACCTGATAAGCTTAGACTATGCAAATGTTTGTAAAAGAACTTCAAGTTTGATATCAATATAATCGATTTGAATGTTCAATGATGTCTCATTATTTTTAAACTGGAGGTTCAACATATGCACTGTGTTTTGGGCCTCAATAACATTAATTACCATCTTCTCTCCTCTTTATGCAAGAATATATCAGACTTGTTGCTTACCCTATTCGTCATTCTTATTCCTAATGTAATGTTCCTGTCGAATCAGACAATCAAGCGTTGAATTTTCTAAATCATCAAATTGGAGATAAAGTGATTATTGTTTTCCATATATCAGGAAGTGGAGCAGAAAAAGAAACAAGCCGAGGAAGAAGAGAAGGCAAAGCAAGCTGAATTGGAGTCAGTTGAAGAAGATTCTGATGTAAAGTTATCAAAGGTAATAGTCAGGTTAGATGCACTAGAGGAGGTTATAAAGGATATCGTGGATGAAAAGAAGAAAACTCCACCTTCCAACTTATCTACAGACCAAGAGATTTGCAGGAAGGAAGCAGTTGCACCTACTGACAAGAGTGGTGATCCTAAAAATAATTCTGCAACCAGTGAACACAGGACAAACAAGAGCAATGAGAGTATCAGTGGATCTCACCCTCCAACTAAGGTGGCAACAACAGTGGGCTCTAAGCCGCAACCAGAGACGGTTGGGAATGCAGAAAAGGGGTCTGGTGTATGAGAGATGATGTCATACGTCTTTGCATCTGTAAACGGTACCTTGCAATGTGAGTGGAACTGGAAACAATTCAAGAGGAAAAGCAAAAGTGTTTTGCCCACGATATATTCTAGCCATGTTGTCTTCTTTGCTCGAGGAACAAAGTTGATACATTCCCACTGTATTTTTTTTTCTCTCTATCAAAGTTAGAGTCAGCATTGCATGGCGATACTATTGAATCTTCCTTTTTTCTGATAAAGAGAGAATCTATAATATCCGTCTACGAATCATAAGACTTGATGATGAATCAAACTGGAACTCATAAGCTGGTTCCAATAGTTTGTCCTTCCTGTGGATGTTATGATAGAACTGCACAATATGTCATAGTAGGAACTGATAGTCTTTTTTTCTGAGTGATGTTATGTTCTTAGGTTTGGGAAAGTCAACTTCTTGATGCTCTCTGTTTCTGCTACTGCATGAGCCTGCACTCTCATTGCACTAGTCCATCAAATGTAGTGGTGCTCTTGGAAGCTTCTGGCATGCATAGATGTCATTTTACTTGTATATGTAAATACAATTCACTATTGTTTTGGGTATGAGAGAATAAAGAGCTTTTACTATTTTAACTCCGTTCCTAATTTTTTTTACACATGTAATTCATTCTTGTATAGAGATATAACGTTAGCCTTCTTGTGCTAATAGAGCCTAATATGGATAGCTTGAAACAAAAACCGTTCCTTATTCCCACGTTATCCCCTAAAGCAAACTTATTCCGACAACTTATCCGTGCCTAAAACCCCTTACTAAACCGCTAAACCCCAGCCCTAATACCCAATGGCTCGCTTCCTTCGAAACAAGCCATGGCTCCTCTCCCTCCTCAAACCCTCGCCTTCTTCTCCTCCTTCTCGCTCCTTCCTCTCGGAGCCGCATCTTTCCACGTTCGACTCCAACCTCCTCCGGATCCTCCGCTCCGAGATCGCCTGCCTCGCAGATTACCGCCCACCTCACCCGGTAATCACCAATACCCCATTCGCAATTTCCTCTCAAAACCTTCTATTTTCTCACTCCTCTCTCTCTTTTTCTCTCTCTTCTTAGCCTGTCTCCAGCTTCAAATCCTTCGCCGTCGAGGACCACCCTGGCGAGCAATGGATCCGGCTCAGGTCCAAGCACGGCGCCGATGACATCAAGGTCGACGCCACCATGTTCGACGGCGCTGCCCCAGTTCCGGAAGCGCCGCTGTTCAAGAAGGTGGAGGCTTACGAGAAGGGGCTCCGACTCCATATAAGCCTCGTCGTCGAGGTGTCGAGAGGCGAGGAGAGCGATTCAGTTCTCGAGTTCATCTGCTCTGCGTGGCCCGACTCGCTTGTTGTGCAGAAGGTTTTCCCTCTTCGTCGGAAGGGAATGGCCGTGACCCCCTATATGGGCCGCGATTTCAGGTGATGCCCTTATTTCAAAATGGCAAATTTAGGGTTTCTTTTGCGTAGTTGCAAATGTATGATATGCTGGCTTGAAGATTATCCTGGATTAAAAAAAGATAAATATGTGATTTTTTTTTTGTTGCACTTTTAGAAATTGCCCTTATAAAGTGAATGATGAGAAAGTGGGAAATGCAGTCTTTTGAAGTTATTATTGGTAGATATTCCAACCTCTGATCCGTTATCAGGGCTTTGGGGTCTGATGGCAAAAGAAGGCATACTCTTTTTTCTGGATCTGTAATTTGGTTATGACATGATGGGCAGGGAGTTGGAGGAGGGGTTGCGGAAGTCAGTTCAGGAATACCTGGAGGAGAGGGGCGTCGATGATGAGCTTGCAGAGTTCTTGCATGAGTACATGTTGAACAAGGATAAGGCAGAGCTTCTACGGTGGCTGATGATTGTCGAGTCATATGTCCAGAGAGGCTGATAAATTATTTAGGGTTCGCATCTATTCTCTATCACTTGATTTGTTTCTACTCTACTTATTCATTCCACTAATATTTGTGCCTTTGAGATTTATGTATATCTTTGAATACTATCTTGATAAGGTTTCTGACCATGGATACCTATCAAATATATCCTGATATGGTTTGCTTATGTTATACCTCACCCAAAGCAACTTGAGCATAGTTTAAAAACTATTCATATTTTATATTCTATAAAAGGAAGAGGTTAGTTTTGACTCGAACATGTCTAACATCTTGCAGTTTATTTCTGGGATGGGTATTGTGCACCTTAACATTTAAGGTCAGTCAGAAGATTTCTTTTAGCAGTTTGGAAGATAAGTTCCATGACATTCCTTTACAGTTCAACTATTTATAGACATGGATATCATGAACGAGAATTGTGATTTTTTATCGAAGTATTTACCTAATAAGTATCATAGACAGTGCGATTTCATCTCCATATAATACACTACATTGCTACAGATCGTCTCTTAAAAATAGCATGAGGACGTATAATGCCTCCTGATTCCATATGCTCACTTTCGAGGTACTTAGCATACACTTTTATGCCATTGATGTGCTGTTTTTGGGCCGAGACCAATCAGGTTTGGCCCAGTCTCAAAGATATCTAGGAATCAGTCAAAACTTGTATTGATGACAAAATAAGACAGCTTGAGGACGGTAGTTTAATTTCAAGTTGAGCATTTGTATTGCATGCAGTGACATGGATCACTTGTGCCAATTGTCATTACTTGTATTTGTTGATATCGATCAGCTACACAATCTTTAATGCAGCAGTTGGAGAGTGGGATTACTTTGGCTTGGATAACTTTGTTTAGTAATGAAAAGTGGCTTAAAGTGCCATCTTTGCCCTTCTACATTATAACACTCATGGAATGATAGCAAAATAGTACTCCTGTCCAACACACATTGATTTCGACACCACTATTTTGGGGTCAAAGCCATATTAGTGGCTGAATGAGGTGTTTATCAACTAACAAAAGCATCATTAAAAGCAGTCACGCACTATTTTGTATGTGGTTTGCGCATATGCAGTGTTGAAAGAAATAGCTAATGCACTATTTTTGCATGTGGTTTGTGCATATGTGGCAGCGAAAGCAGTAGCTAATGTTAAACAAGTACATCTCCTGGTTTTCAGGTATCAGATTTTAATGGAGATCATGTGGGGGCATATAGAAGCGTGTTAGCTGCAGGGAAGGCAGTTCAGGATGGAATATAATGCCATCTGTGGATTCTTATACATTTTACTGTGCAAGATCATATACATATTTGCATCAGTATTTTGAAAAGAAAAATTAAAGTCAGACATTTGTTCAACAGAGGGATCTGTAATAAGCACAGTTGACTAATAACTCCATGCTCTACCTTGTAGATCTCCTTATTTTCACTCAAAACTTTGTACTTGTTTTCTTTTCTTCTTTTCATGTGACACTGGATGGTAAAGGAAGAGAGACATAGTTGTTCCATAAAACTTGTTATGCTTTGGTCCATCTCACTTGTCTGCTAAAGGTGTAGTTGTTGTATCTACTTGATTTACCATGATTTCTGGAAACTTTTCTTTATGGGTTGTTGGTCTAATTGATTAGTGTATACTTTATCCTGTTCTCGAGGCATTTGTTTGGAATGCATTTAGAATATTGTTCTAGTAGTAATTATAACATGCAAATAATAGACGAAAAATGATATCTTGTTCCTAGCTCTCGATCAAGCCTACAAGACCTGTTCACTTTTTTCTTTTTCTTTTTTTCAATTTCATGATTTAGGCTAGCTCTTGTCACAATCTCAGTTTGGAAAAGTAAATTTCCTGGAGATCTTTCTTGCTTGTTAAGTCAAATAGAGGAGAGCCAACTCAGAAGCAACTACACATAGATACCATTCAAAGTTCACATTAACTATTTGGTTCAAATTTTGAGATATATGGAGATAGTAATCTAGCTAGGAAAGCAATATTTCCTAGTTAATTACCTTTATGATGCCCATCTCTTAGGAAGATATAAAGGAGTTAATAGTAGCAGTGGAGTCGTCAACGAATAGATTACCATCTTAGTTACAGAATATGCTGCTCGCAAGAGTAAGAATACCATTATTGCATTGATGAGTTACAAATAGGAATTAATTGACTAAGTTAGAGAAAGTGAGCTATTCATCTAGAATTATTGCATTCCATTCATACATAAAATCAAAACAATGAAGATAGACAACACCAAATTCAAACAAGATCAGAGTTACCAAACTACGAACGATCAGAAACTCAAATGATGTGCACCCAAATTAAGAGTACAAAGTTAATATTAGCTCAAAGGTTAATTAATCACTGCTCTTAGAGCTTCAAAGTCAAGTCAAGCTTAGCCACTTCCTCTTGTCTAACATTCAAATGACTACCACCGGCTCCACCATTTGCGCCGCCGCCGCCACCTTCCCATCTATACCCGGTGGCCGCCGCTGACTCTTCAAATCTCGCTGCCACCGGCCCCCTCGCCGCCCCATATATTTCCTGCGAGTAAAGTCGCCCGGCGCTCGCCTGCCGGTTCACGATCGCCGCCGCCGCCGACCGGCTCCACCCGTGCTGCCCGTAGACCCACCCAGCAGCTGCTGCGGCCGTCGACGTCCCAAAGTACGGTTTATTCATCATCGAGTGCACGTGGATGCCGAGCGGTCCACCGCCACCACTTCCGGCGGCGGCTCCGCCGCTGCCGTACGGCCCATGCAGAGGCATCGTCGCCATGCTCGGCGGGAACCGAAAGTGGTCGACGCCGAATCCAGGGAAACCTCCGCCGGTCCGTCCGGCGGCGCCGCCGCCGCTGCGTTTCGCGAGCGTTCGCTCGCGCTTGTGCGCGTTCTGGTGGCCGCCGAGCGCCTGCGAGCTGTAGAACTTCCTCTGGCAGTAGTTGCACGAGAACACCCGCGGCTCCGACTCCGGCGAAGCCGCCGCTGCCACTGCCACGCGGGGACTCTGCTCCCCGCCGCCGAGTACGCCGAGGAGGTCGAGCTCCAACGCCGGCTCCACGTCACCACCTTCCTCTCCTCCATCTTTCCCTTCTTGATCACCTCTCTCCTCTTCTTCATCTATCTCCATGCAGCATAAGCGATTATTATTACTACTCTTCTTGTGCTCTAATGCTTCGGAAACTGAGATGCTTGAGCTCTCAGAGAGACTTCTTTCCATGAGAATAAAAGAAATAAATAAATAAATAAAAAAGAAGTTTAGTACTTTATCTTCTCCTCCTCCTCTTCTTGTTCTTGCTTCTTATAAAGAGATTGGAGAGCATGCATGAATGGAAAAAGATCAATGCAATCCCCCAAGAAAGGAAGTAATGACCAGCTGGTTAATTCGATGGCTTTAATGGGAGAGTTTTATGCATAACAAAAAGCAAGATGGTTGTGAGAAGAATCTAAATCTTGCAAAGAAATTAAACTTACATGGCTTTTAATCTCTTCAATTCCCCTCCCCTTCTCTCTCTCTCTCTCTCTCTCTCTCTCTCTCTCTCTCTCTCTCTCTCTCTCTCTCTCTATATATATATATATATATATATTTAAAACATTCCTTCTTTTGTGGGATTCTTCAAAGGAGTTGTCCAAACTTGACAAGAACGATGGGTATATAAGGTATATGATTGGCGAGAGAAGATTTAATAAATTTTCCATATAATTAATATTATTTGAGATGGTCTTCGAGATGGACTTAGTCCTGACCAGTCTTGTAGCTCACTAGAATTGGATTCAAATATTTTGTATTCTTTATGTACTCATTAATTGCGTATTATACAGTGCACTTGGTAGAATAAAGTTTGGAGATTTGGTGTATGAGGCGGTAATTACTGACGTAATACACTCTTAATTAAATGTAAGCGTATATGGCCATATACAAAGTTCCAATTGATTTTTTCCATTTGCTTTGGCATGCTTCACACTCAACATAATTAATGCCCATAATTAACAAGTTTTGGCATGCATGCACATTGGTAAAATTCAGAATTTGCTTGCCTAACATATATATATATATATATTTAGTTGAAACAAACTAGCACATTAATTATTTCATGAGAATTTATATATATAAATTGTTGATTAATTTGCTTAATTCTGATTAGAGTTATTGTGAAGCATTCTTCCTATGCTGACTCATCTCCTTTAAGGTGGTGAGTTCTACTGGCAACTTTGTTTTTGGTTGGAGGATAAGATTAAGAAAAAAACCCATCATTCAATTAAGTGTCCAATTCGTCTGCACTTGTGCCAATTGGGTTTAGCGAAGTGGAGTAAATTTCGACATTAAGCAGCCAATTATAAGCAGATATGCCAACGCGAGCCACGAATGGGGAGACTCCACGTGGCGAGACGAGATCTATCGAAATCCGACAGGTGGCCGACAAAGAACCATAGAAGCTGACGTGGAACAAGGCACATCCAAGTGCTGTCCTACACTGAAACAAACTCATTTGTGGAAACTGTACCATGATAGCCATCACGAGAAATAATAAGAGTTCCCCATCACCACCGGATGCAACCCCTGGCTGCAGCAAATTTCTTGCATCCGGCAACTTGGCGCTCTCTGACTGGCTAACAAGTTAGTTTACAAACAACCCATCGCGAGGCATTCGTGCAGACCTAGCTGCAGAGAATCTGGTGCATTATACAAGTAGCCAAGTTATTAGATGTGTGGGTGGCTTCTAGTGTTTCCATTGACTGAAAATGTCAAAGTGCTTAAAAGTGCAGCACACTTCAATGTAGGAAGATTTTCCCTGCTAGAGATTGTCTATTTTGATCAGTTAGGTCATATCTTATTGGGATCTTAAGGTCAACATCTGCCCCCCCATGTTTATCTACAATAAACAGTGGAGGAGAAGATGTCAAACAAGAACAATGGCACAAGTTAAACAAGGCCAGAAGGCCAAAAATTCTTCTCTGCCACCCTCAATATTGCAGCTAGATGTAAAGATGAGTAACAATTTTCACAAAGTAAGGCTTATTTAAAAATTCCACCTTTCAACATTGAGAGTAATTTGCTTGCACAGAAAGAGATTTGGCCTTTTACTCTGAGAAGTTTGGAATCTCAACTATTTCTTCAATAATTGACTTCTTGTCCTAAAAATCTTCTCCACTTATCTTATCAATCCTTCCACCACTTAACTAGAGTTTAGTCAGATTACCTTCTTACTCTGACCACATCAATCAAACTGAAGTAGGAGGAGCAAGATGCTCCTCACATCAGGGGTTTAATTTATTCATAACATTACAGCAGGGAGAAGATAGCAGTCACCATCCATGAGTGCAGATAGCCATCAGCAGCTTAATCACCTGGAAGTTGCTTCCAAGTTTTATTCTAGTCCTTTGCTAGGTCTAAGCAGCTCATTGGACTGAGATAGAGACCCACCTCTAGTATGATCCAATTACCAACTGGCCTTTATTATTTGAGTTACATCTGCCTTACCTCATCTCATCTGTTCTATTCTGGATTCAGTAAGATCTGCTGTTCGTTTGTCCAAGGCATGCATGGAAGAAATCAACTAATGAGTAACATAAATAAATATATAAGAAAAGGTCAAGAGATGAGGATGTTTACATCATTTGCATCATTAAGTGTAATCCATGATTTATACCCAACATTTCTGATACTATTAAGTTCATTTGATATACTGAAACAAGTTATGTGAATTTATAGTATACAAACATTCCTTTGATTCGAAGGTCCAAGGTTCCACAACTATGTCCTCATTAAAGAGAACATGATGCCAAAAGAACAACAAAGTTTCCATGATGCATGATACAAACTCCACAACTATCTCTTAGTTTATGCTAAAAAAAGGGCTCCTAGCAAATTAACTGTGGCAAATATAACAAATTAATGAAGCTCACCAAGATGCTCTTCTGATGAAAGAATAGCTTAACCATAAAGCAACTTAGTTCTACATGGAGAAAATACAAGGAGAAAATGACATGATAGTACTCAATTGGCTAGGATAGACATCCACTCTGCAATATTAATTCTGAAGGCCATTTTCTTATCAAACTTCCTATATGACAGAATCAGGATAGCAACATCAATGACTTTGAAAACTATTAGGTTATCTCGGTCTTCTTTAACTGCTCTTGGATCAAGACAAATGAAATATAGACCCAAATCAAGTTTGATCCTATGAACAGCTGCCCCTGTTGATTTCTGTTTGCATGTGCTTTACCTCAATCTAGACCACATCAATTTAGTATCTGGATTCAGTCAGTAGAAGAATGAATTTCTTCTGATTATCCTGTTCATGGGAAAAATCTACTACCAGATAACATTGAAAAATTTGTCCCCCTATTTAGAAATCAAAATAAAGTTAGAATGCTTACATCATTACATTAGGTAGGTTAGATGTCCATATCCATCAATCAACAAGTCATGCCTCACGAATAATGGTATAAATCCAAGGCATAATTAGTTCAATCTCCATAAGAGTAGTACTTCTGATTAGTCCTACCATGGTAGATTCTTTAGGCTTGGATGTTGATCCACTGAGCACATTTAACGTTGAAGAAAGAAAGTGCCAGACTAACAGACAACAGCAACTGATGAATCACAACTAAAAGACCTCTGTTTATAAATGTTACGAGTCTGCTGATCTGCTGAGAGAGTTTATTCTCAACCGCAAACTGTAAGATTTTCTAGTCAAATGTAGAATCACTTGGGAAATTGGTCATCCAACAGGCAAGAAAACTGTGGAAGAGATGAAGGTAGAGAAAAAGATCTAGTCTCCTCACAGAAAAAGATCTAACAGGCAAGAAAACTGTGCTAGACAAAGCATCGACATTTCATTAAGAATAGTATGAGTATTTATCAAGTGAATGAACATCTGATTCATGCTGCACATAATGGATTAAATGCACCCACAAGTTTATGTAATCTGGCTGGAAATTTTCATACTTTAGATGTTGAAAGAAGGTAGCACAGTTCCAAGACAATGATTGCTGAACTACCAAAGAAATGTGATAAAATTAGAAGAAAATCTTACTGATCTGTCAATGGACTAAAACTCCTCAACTAGAGAAGTTAAGTATGCAATGTGAAAAGTGCAGAGGGATCCCCATCAGGTAATTAGGAGGTTATGCATTGCTTTAGTGTAAGTTGAAAAGAAACAAATTTACCTGGTAATTTAACTAGTTCAAGTGGAGAATCTTCATATAAAGCTGAAGGAACACGAGCAAAGATGTATGCACAAGAACCAAATATTATCAAGTGAAGAATAAAAGGTTCTAAAACTGTATTTATCAACTGCAGAATAACTTGTCTAAAAAGACTGAAATATAGGATACATTATTGATAAGATGCAGATTTTCTTCTTCTGCTTGAATTAATCAAACTTCAGAGTAAAAAAAAAAGAACAAAAGGCTACTACAGCAAGTGATCTCTCCAGAGTAAATTGATTCTTCCAACTTACGCCAAGGTTTGGCTATCTTCTTTGAATTTGAACAACATAGTGATGCAAAATTTAACTGGAGTCTGGAAGCAAGATTCAATTCAAAATTTTCAACATGTTGGGTAGAACTTTATTATTTGTTTCATCGCCATGGATTTATCATAAGCAGGTCCAGAAATCTCAATATCTGATTGGACACTTGTAGCAGATGTAGCCTGATAATTTCAGAAGAATGTGTGGAACTTGTTAAAGCAGTTCATCCTCACATAGACCATAGATTCTATCTGACAAAAGATATCTAAAATAATGGACTCAAGTATCAAAATACTGTGTGATGGTATGGCAGATACATGATACAGATCTTGAAAATGATGGCTAAAAAAAACATTCTAAGGAGATTATTGAATTATTGATCTATCATAAAAGCACTTATAGTCCATCACCATTGCCTCAAAAACTACAATCCTCCTAGATAATATATATGTATCCCCAACCAGCTATTCAAAAAATCAAAGAAGTTTAAAAAGAATATAGTAATCAAATATAAGCGACTAGCAAAATGAAGTATCCATCCTTCACAAGTGGTGATGAATGATGCAACAAGAGAATATAAGATGTGAGGACATTTGATTTCTTTCCAACTTACATTAAGGGTAGATAATCCTGTAGTACCAGGATTCTTTAGTTGCTCAAGCTGCCTCTGTCCTCTTCTCAATAGGTACTCAATGTAAAGGAAATTCTTGCGATCAACATTCTTTGCATTCTGGCGGAATTCAGTTGAAACAACTGACTCAACCCTGCGACGTTCTTCTGGGGCCTTCTGACGAGCTGCTCGAAGAAATCCTCTATACAGACCTAAGACCTGTCTTTGCATGCCGGACAACCGAGACCGGGGTGTCATCTCATGCGTTGGACTTGGTCTTACTGCCTAATAGAAGAAAATCTTGTGAACACTATAATGTTTCAATCTGTACATTTTACTTCGAAAAAGGAGAAACAACTTTATAACAAACTTAGAATTAGGAATATCAAACAATACTTTCAACTATTTTGCATATAATATAAGAATTGAGTCAATGTCATGAGAGACCAAAAACATATTACTCTGCAAATTCTCAACATGATAGCATATTTAAATATGGACATTGTTGCTCAGCAACACAGTACATTTCAAGCAATCTATGTTAAATTTTCAAGATCATAAAAACAAAGTCTACATGTTACACTTCAAAGACAAAACTATAAGAACACATCAATCAGATCAAAACATCGAGTATCCAAGATGTAAGCGTTGAACATGCCCTAGAGAAGCAATCTTGTGCACAAACCAATCTGACAAAAGCTTTGATATGGGTACCAATATTCATGCGCATCTTTTCTCTGGAAAAAAAAATAGTTCTTCAATGATATGTTTCATAAACACATCGAAAGGTTTTGCAGAAGAGTTCGGAAGGATTTGAAAGCGGGAAGTACTTGGTTTATAGAAGTATCGAATTAAAAAACAAGAAAGAATGAAAGAAACCGGATTAAGTGGCTATAACAGTGAGATCCATTACAAACTCAGGGAAATACGTAAAATTTAAATGCGCGACTCCAGACTGATCACTAAAGGGAACAAAAAATCCAACTATATTATCCTCCAGAGGAAGAAATTAGTCAAATACCTTCAAGAATCGATTGGAAAGATAGGATCGCCTGGGCGTATAAATGTGAGAAATACCCGAACCACTAATGGGGAGCAATTTTTTAAGTAATCTTTTCCCCTTCTCTTCTTCGTAACCCCAGAACCAACGGCCAAGATTGCGTGCTTCTGTGTGATGCGTACGGCCCAGAAAGTGCCACAAATAGAAATGCAGCAAAGTTGTTCGAGGAAATGCCCGACAAAACAAACAAGTTCAGCTCCTCTAAATCCTTATTTGGGTCTCCTCTTATTCTTCAAAACTACCTCTCTCTCTCTCTGGTCCCACTTCCCTCTCAAAAGCCCAGTCTCAAGGCTACAAGATGAAGACTCACAAGGTAAGATCTTTATTTACTCATTCTTCCTTTTTGATCCATTTCGGACAAAATCCATCTCTTGTTCTCTTGGTTTTGAGGCTTCCATTTGTAGCTTCTTCCAATTTGCTGCAGTTGTTTTGTGACAAAGAGTTTATTTATATGTATGCTTGTCCATTTCAACTATATATTCTCCGTCATGCCTATTTATGGAGAATTCAACGTGATCTTTGCTTTTTTGTTACTTCATAGGATCAGAAATTTGGAAAGTTTGGATTTCTCATAGGAAAGTCTGCTCAATTATATTGTGGCAAATACTGCTTGTATTCTAATAATGATTGGAAATATCCTAAATAGATATCCTACAAAATCCGAGTAAGCATTTGTAAGAAATTAATTTAGGACTTTGTGCCCCCAATACATATTTGGTGATGAATCTCTGATTATAGTCCTCAAAGGAAGGGAGAAAAAACAGGAAAGAGGAAAAAAATTTGGACATTATGATAGAACTGACAAAGAGATAAATTGTTGCAATCTTAGAAAACAATTAATGCATTACAATTTCATAGATAGTGTCATTGCACTAAGGACCTGAAATCACTGTATTGTTGGAGAAAATGATGCATTAATTTGTTACAATGCCCATTCAGTTCATTTCTATGCCACTTCCATAGAAAAAAAATATTAGAAAGAGAATTTATCTTTTTTCTTTGCAGTCACAAGGAATTCTTTTTTTTTTTAAGGGATATAATTTTTTTTCCATCTTGAATAATTGCATTGCAATTATCTATGGCCGCTAGCTCTCAATCATGTCGACTCGTTCAAATCTCTGTGATACTGATCTATCCAACTCTTTATGATTTGAATTTCTTGCCTCCTTTGTTGTACAAGCCATTCAGGATCTTCTTTTGTCGCAAATCTAAAGTCTAGATGATGAGCTCCTGGAAGGAAACGAAGAAATTATAATTAAAAGATGATCAATTGCACTCTGAATCTACTATCTGTAAAATGATCTTAACGGGGTCATGGTTTTAGTTTATCTTTTGGCACCTATCTCATATATGAGCCATAAGATTGTTATATTGAATCAAAAAGAGAGTTGGTCATTGCTATATTTGAATTTAGTCATATTTAGTTTTCTACAAACCTTCCTTTGTGACAAGGGCGAGAATGCTAGTTGATATGTTTTTGAGTACCCTACAATCCAGAGAAAACAATTGTCAAAGATAATTACTTTAACCTAGTAAACACTCAAGCTCACCGACATTTAAACATATGATTATGTAATAGAAATGACTAATGATGATAATGAAGTGGATCTTACCCTCCTCTACTCCAAGGGTCTCTCATTCCATTGGAGAATATTATGTTGCTTCCAAATCTCTTAAGAACCAGATCAATTCTCTGTTTCATGGCAAGCATTAAAAACAAAACAATGAGAAGATAGCAAATAGCCTGAGATACATGGATGGTATGCATTTATAATGTGAACATGTAGTCATGTTGCCTGAAAATATACACAATTGACAAGAAATTAATTGGACATTGTTTCTGCTTGTTAGAGTCATGTCTATCATTTTGAAAAGTAGCAAGAAATGTTCAAAAGGAAACAATTACTTACATTGCCGCCATATTCTGTAGTTATCCAATGCGGTCTTGGTCGAACGCCATACTTCTCCATGCATTGGTCTCCAAATTCCTCATAATTATAAGTTGATGGCTGGAACATGCTTTCATTAGAGCAAGTCATAGGCATGACCATCTCTGTGCATGCCTACAAATAAGCGACTACTTCAACAAGGGAACAGAAAGAGAAAAAAAAAGAAAAAAAGAACTGCAATCTTATTAAAAGTAATTAAAACCCTATGAGAAGAAGCACATTATATAATCCCTTCAGTCCAAAGTGGCACATGTATTTACATGTATTTATAAAAGCGAAAATATAGCCAAAGCACAGTATTTGTTCATGAACCCTTTTATCCAGTGATGTAAGATCATGCATTAACTAGGATACATATAGAACTGCCACCAATACATATCCAGCTGCAGAATTGAAAAGAGAAAGGTCTTACCTGCCAATCCCAACCGTGGAGGCCATGAGGATCTGCTCCATTTTCGATTTCGAAGCATTGTTTATCACCAGAATAATTGTAATACAAGCTTGCAGCTGCAAACACCTTATTAATTGTGTCCACCCCTTGAGGGAATCCATCGATAGTCTTGCACATCTATGTGATTCAATAGATACATTCATTAGTTTACAAAATTTGTTGCACAACTTAGTTACAGAGTTTTTTTTATTAAGAATTGCAGACTTGTTTGACAGTGAATGCAGATGTTTATTTGAATCATTAATAGCATAAATATAATGCTTGCACCATAGATTAATGGTGATGCTATTACTAATGTACTATTGCACTGAAAGTTTGCGTAAAACAATTGTCAGATTGTAGAATGACCTAGAAACTTTTTGCTGTTCAACTTGTAAGAAAATAATACCAAAACTTCAGATGAACTTAGAACTAAAAGGTACCTCTTTGACAGGATAGGCTGGCAAAGGCATAAGAAAATTTGCTTGTGTTGGATAATCAACCATGGCGGTGTATACAAATGCGGTCCATAGCCAATCTCGGAACGAGTATACTGAACTAACAGGCCTGCAAAGATGCGGTTGCCAGTAAGTTTCTTATAAAAAAATTGTATTCTTTTGTTGTTTGAACATTAGATACTCAATTAAAGGCCTAAAGTTTTTGCTGCATTATTGCCTTCTGACATTTTTCCTTCTTGTGTGTTCGACCTGATGGTGTTAAGTCTCACCATGTACAGAAAAAAAAGGGGCTACAAACCATAGGGGGAAAAGGATCTTCCAGTGAGAGGTCATAATTATAAGGCACAGAGTCACATCTAAACCCAAATTTAATGATCACGAAAGGGTTGCCCATAGATAAGCTTCACCTATCTTGTCTCCAGAAATAAAGACTCTAATTAATGTGAAAACTCAGTTGTAGCTGAATGCTAAACTTGGCGAAAGGATTAGCTGGTCAGTTTTAAGATGTTTAGTTAACAAACAGGAGAACTTACTTGCAGGCTCTGAAGGTCTTACTGAGTTCCAAGAGCCCCTTTTTATCAGCTCCCTTTGCAATCAGCTCATCCCAACTCTCCTTAATGACTTCAAAGCAGTTGGAACTCTCATCCTATAAAGATGCAATTTTTTTAGAAGATAGTGTAACTAAGCCACTTCGCAACAAATGGTGATGCTAACAATTTGGACCTTGTAATCTTGGGACACCCCATCATAAAAGCTACTCCATGGAGTAATGTAGTCAAATTGCAAGATTGGGGCAGATGATGCCAGGGCACCAATGGCTACATGGGGATACTTTAATCTGAACCATGCTGCTAACACTGAAATCAAACAGAGCTCATTAGAAGAAACAGAAAAATACACTTGTGTAGCTCCATTGGTTGAAAAAAATAGTGACAAATTGTGCTCAATCAATAACTAATCCAAGCCCGACAACCAAAGAAAACTCATAATTGTAAATTGAATATACTATACCGAAGATCCAGCTCTTGGCCGCAAGAACTACTAAATGAAAAGCTTGTGAAGAAAAACTTACTTCCTCCGTAAGAACCACCAAAGACAACAACAGGAGATGCCTCCGCAGATAAGTTCTGCTTCAAGCTTCTAATAAGTATTGCATAATCTGCTAATGCTTGAGTTGAAGTAAGATAACCTAAAGTATCTGCAGAATTATACGAGTCCTTCCCAAATGGCATTGACTCCCCATAAAACCTATGCTATAAACATAAAAATATGCAACCAAATTATATATGCATATCTTAAGAACACAAAGCTTTTCTCCTAAAAGTTTCAAATTTACCTCAATGAACACAAGCAGTGCATTGAACTTGGGTGCGATATCGAGCATGAATCCGGTGTTTGCCGCGAACCACTCGATGTTGCCTTCGTTCCCTGTGTAAACAAAGATGGGAGCAGTGTGAACTGGACCCTTATCCCAGTATGTGGAGTTCATGAGGAACTTTTGGTAGAAGATATTGGATGAGTTTGGTTTGAAAGTGAAGTGGTCTAGTTGTTGTGGGAAGTAGTGAGTAGCGAATGGAAGGTTAGAGTTGTTTGGCTTTTGTGCTCTAAGAGCTAAAGATTGTAAACTTGAAGCTCTTGGAGAAAAGATTGGTAAAGAGCTTACTGTTGATAAAGATAGGATAGTTAGGAGGAAGAAGAACATAGAAGGAAGACATGAAGCTAGAGCCATGGCCATGTTTCCCAAGTCTAGAGCTCAAGAGGGAAGAAAGGAGAGAGGAGTATAAGAAGGATTAATAAGGGGATAGAGAGGAAACAAAGAAACATAGTCATGTTATCTTTGGCTTGTTCTACTTTGTTTATTTTTTCTTGCAAGTTTCCTTCTGATGACTACCTTAGTACTGATTGGCTCTGGAATGGTCTCCATGACTCCATGTCAATATCCAAGTTTATAAATCATCGATCCAATCGGAAGCAAACTTGGATTTATCAATTATTTGTCTTAATTAATTTATATATTATTTATTTGTTGGTTAACGACTTAAAACTTTTATGTCAACTGATTATGGACTAAATACCTCTTTTGGTCCATAAACCCCAAATCAACAACATCTTCTATTTCACAGCTCATATGAAAGGAGGACGACGTTCACGTGAGGAAATAAGGACTATTTCGTCCTCATAACCTTCTTACTTTGACTTGTCATATTAACGACTGGAGAAGTTTAACTTGTAGATGATTATTTCCATCCTCCCTCCTATAAGGGAGCTTCTACATTTTTGAATCTTTCCTTTGTGTGTGATAAATGATTTCATTTGGATAAGATTCCCTGTCGTGAATCTTGTGATATCTCTTTGTTTTTTAGCTGGGAGTAGGAATTCTGAGGCCATGGATAAAAGAATCTTTTTGCCTTCAGCTTCAAGTGGCAGTCACAATAGTGTCATAATAGTATCAATTTGCAGCTTTTCTTGCAGTGCTTGTTCTGTGGCCAGAGTGGCTGAGAATAGTACTCAGTGGTTGTGTGATGAATCCCAAAGTTAACAGGCTTTGATTCCACCATGAAATGAATACAACAAGCAAGTCCTTGGAGGAAATTATGGCAGTATAGATTGGAGTCAAAAGTTATATAAGTAGGCATGATGAGAGGAGTGGATTGTAGAGAGAGAAACTTTGAACAAAAGTAACATGAATTTATTCTCGGTATCAGATTCTCTACTTTAAACTTTGCCCACCACTACTTGGTATTGAAATAAATTATAAGTTTTTTTTATTTATGCCAACTATTGTTTAAGAACACCAACAGTAACAAGTACTGAATAAAAGGACGATAACTTCCTACTTGCAACTGCAATTAAACGTGAGTGTTCTACACTTCAATTAAACAAACTCTAGAATTTAATTAGCATTTATAGTAACATGAAATAATAAACAAAGTGTTTAACAATTACGGATTCCAAAATAATGGTAGCATCATCAACTCAGATACACTTTTAGCATTAAGAGAAGATTACCATCAACGTAATGTAATATAGAGTAATTACGTTGCACAATTCCATGAAATTATCCATATTAGCACTTCAGATCCCCATACACCAACATCCATCCTTTAACGCGCACAGCTCTTTCTGCAATCTGTAAACATGAACCCGTGAAAGAAGAAAAAAAAAACTAACATGCAGATAGATTAAGCAAAAAAGTTGAGAAGCTGCATAGGAAAAACAAAAACAAAACAGAGAGCCAAAAGTTCACAACATATAAAGAATAAAAAAAAAATCAATAAGGCCTGTACTTATAGTAAGATAAAGATGCACGTCAAACTTAAAATGAAAGCACAAAATAAAAAGAGATTTAGGAAATCAATGAGGAACTGCAGAAAAAAAGATTTATTTCTCATCAATCAATTAGCATCTCACACCCTTCTCTTCTAGCCCAAATCAAATATCACCGTAGCATGATTGCGGATCATAGTTCAGGGGGTTCAAAATGTACTTAAGCCTTACAAGAATCTTCAGCTAGTTCATGGTAGCATGGCAATCCACGATCTGATATCCCGAAGTTAATAGGAGAGGCAACGCAAGAAGTGCAAAAGATATGAAGATTATCAGTAGCATCAAAATAAGCAATTTTCTGACATTACGATAGAATGATGCATCCTGTTGTAAAACAAATAAATAAATAAAAAGAAAGAACATACTTACCCAAGAAAAAAAAAAAAAGCAAAATAAACAAAAGCGAGAAAGCCTTACCCTCACCAAGTACAGATACCAGAAATGCAAAAGATTGCAGATAGAAATAAGGATCAAGAAAACATAAAAAGATCTCCCCTTAGTAAATCTCTCAATATAACTGTTTCTCCTCTCCTCCCTCCCCGATCAAAAGTTAGAATCAAAAAACATTATGTTGATATATAAAAGGAAAAGAATGGTGACGGCACAAGAGATCTATATGCATTCCATCCAAGTTGCCTTCCCATCAAGCCACAACTAGAGGAAAATCTGAAAAAACTGAAAAGAGACGAAGGAACCAGATCATCAGCTAATCGAGAAGAAATAATTGTTCAGCACCAAAACTACAAATGGAGAAGAAAACCAATAACAGATAGAGGGAAGCAAAAGAAAGAAAAATACAGCTCAGATTGGCCCACCTATCAGACATGACTATCGCTAACTTCTCAAGGCAGCAAAAATGAAGTAGATTCTGACTGCTGGAATTTCCTGCAGTTGGAATTAATTCTCAGTTGTAAATTAACAAATGGCCGCAAAAGGTTGCCTGCGGAACAACAGGCCATCCAAATTTTGCCTTGCCATCTTATAGAATTGCATAATGCTATGCTTACAAACACTTACTATTACAACCTCAGAAGAAAAAGAAGAGAAAAGGGTAATCTTAATAAATTAAGCATCGAGCAACCTTAAACCTCAAATGCCAAACCAAAAGATAGTGGAGTCAAAGAAGAGCAGAAAAAATAAACAAAGAAAAGGTGAGCAGCAGCAACGACGACAGAACCAACAGAAAACAGCAACAACAACAACAACAACAACAACAATGAAAAGAAGGGCCTCAAATGGAAGAGGAATCATGGCCCTAAGAAGAGGAGGGGCAACCCTTCCAACCTTCCATCCTCTCCTTAGGAAAGCCACATACTTTGAAGACATCTAGAAACAAGCTATTGCATATCAAAATAGCTGGAGGTCAAATGCTACACGGTGCAAAATGTGAAGGATTCCCTCGTAGGGCACATTAACCTGCAGCATAAGTTGTACAGGGGTGAGACAGCAAGAGAGCACTAATGACTATCAAAGGCATAAACAATGCAATAAAAGATGCAAAGCAGCAAAGAAAATGTTACTTCCTCTTCCAAAGGATATTGCTGAGTTACATTAAACCCTCCCTATTAATGGATTCTCTCGTAAGTCATAACCATGGAATTGATTGAAGGCACCAGTAGAAAATCCCTAGCCACACCATCTCTTGTCATCTTCTTGCTCTTCCTTGTTCCTCTTTCGCTTGTACAGTAGAAGCGGACGTTTCAATGCATTTATTCATAATGTCTCTGCTGTGTATTTTTCAGAACTCACAGCACATACATTACCTATTCCAATGCGAATCTCCTCTGTTGACTTAGATTCAATGAGAACATGATTGTTGTACAATTATTTACTATATAAAAAAATACATAAAGAAAACTATTGGCACATAAAGAAAACTATTGGCATCATTGATGAAGCTGCTGCTATCTAATAGTAAACTTTTGAAATTGTAAATAGTTCAAAATACAGGATCCATGCTAGCCCCCTCTTAAGTAACTCTGAGTTGTTGCAAGTTCAACTCCTAAACATTTGAGAGAATATCATATTCTCAAGGTTAACATGAGGTACCACAAGAACAGTTAATATGCACAAACAGTGGAAACTTCACAAATGGTAAATGAGGCGATCATAAAAACCAGTTGATGTAACAAAAAGATATTTATTACCAGACATCTAAACTAGAAGAAAGAAAGAAAGCTTGCTTAATAGATCAGAATAATACAATGCTATACTACAGAAGAAAACCTGGTAAGATGCAATGTGCAAAAGCAGGAAAGATGTTTCAAGATCTTCTGAACCAAAGCTGAGACTAAAATTTGATCAATTGTATTGGCTAAGCAAAAATGCAGATCATGCATTTTAAATTAAAAGGCACAAATCTACAAGATGAGGATTCACATCAAATGAACCCAAAGCAAGAGCAATAGCAATAATAAATAATGAAAAACATAGTAGATTGAAGAAATCAACAAGGAATTTAGGAAAGAGGCTCAGATCCATCTTTAAAGTTTAATCAGTCATTTAAGATCCAACACTCCTTTCTTCTCATCCATATCAAATCCCCCTTAAATTCAAGAGGCTGCAGCGGTTGCCACGCAAAGTAGATCGGACCACCCAAGCTGCCTTGCCATTCCATCAGAAGGGAAACTGAAAGGAGCTTAAAGAGGCAGGTTCTCTTAGATCAAAGATATAGAAGGAAAATGCCCAGGTACCCAACAAGTGACTGTATACTGCAGTTGATCACTCGGAGCATCATCATTGCCTCCCCAGAATGAGAAACAAGAAAAACAAGGGTAATTATATAGATAGGGGTTTTTGTCATGGGAAAACAGTTAGTTAGTCGGAGAAGAAGTGTAACCCCCTACTTAATGAACAATTTACATTGCAACTTGTGACAAATGTACTATCACTTAACGTGACCCACAGCCTCGATAAGAAAACTTGCATCACATTTATAAACAGTCAACTGACTTCAGATTTATTGCAAAAGACCACTTCAGGTGAAGATAATATAGGCAGCAGTGGCCCCATACCCACCCAGCCAAGCTCCACACTTTCACAAGGGGCATTAATTTATGGAATGGTGAACAGCTGATCGTACCCATTCATTTACACTAGTAGGAAAAACTGGGTAGGCGCAGCATACTTTAAAATAGATTAATTATTATCAGGTAAATTTGGCTACAAAAGTTATAAGCAAAATCTATTAAAAGACCTAATAGATTACTACTATTGCCAGTCCACAGCATGCCTCATATGATCATTCTCATAAACCTCAAGGGTGATAAAGCTTTTTAAATGCTATACCAATTATGGAACAGAATAAAGCAGACAAGTATGAAATAGATAAGTATTTTAAAGACATGACATTCTAGAGTAGGATTGGTTATGTAGCACAAATCTAGATCTCTTAATAAAGTGAACTGCATAATACTTACCAAGTATCATTGGCAAATGGATCGAACACATGAAAGAGACTAGCACATTGTTAAAGGCATGTTTGCACGAATCCAAAATTGTGCAACAGGGCAATAACTACCATGATTTCAAATTAAGCATGCAAATGATAATTTAAACCAGAGCTGACGAACAAAGCTACATTCCATCCAACACAAGATGCAGTAAAATGGCAAGAAGTAAAAATATCAACAAAGCACAAAGCAATTAACCAAGATTAGTTTTTTTTTTTCTTTCCTTTTTCTGTTTATACGAGATTATTACTAACAATCAACTTTTTCTTTGAACAAGATACGAATACTCATCGCCAAGACCATACAATACTCCTTCATATTTCTCGACAGAATTCTTGAGATACCTCTCTACCACTTTCCAGAAACATTCCAGAGTGACCAGGCTGTCGGAACCTGCCTGGTGGCTGATCCCAACGCGCTCAACCCCCAAGATCTCGGCGATATAGCTAAGCCCCCCAAAGAGTGCATCACTACAGAACTTCGTAAGATGCTTGATGTCATAAACATTAGGGAAGAAAACCCTCATAAGCTCGAAGAATCCATCCGATGTGTCAGGCAACTTGCGGCAAGTTAGGACTTTTAGGAGGTACCCAAAGTCGTAGGCGCTGTGGAAGGTGACCCAGACGACATCATTGTTGAGGACGACGCCGGATGACATAAGGAGCTCAGCAAAGCGCAGGGCGTCGACGCCGCGTTCTCTGTTCTTGGCGAAGTCGAGGCCAGACTTTATGAGGAGGTCGAGGGAGTCGGGGGCCGAGACGTCGGCGTCAGGGTCAAATTCCCGGAAATTGAACTGCCAGATGCAGGGGCGGCCGGAGGAAGGGGAGCAGGGGAGTTCGCCGGAGGAGGTGGAGAATGCGAGACCAATCTGGATGAGGTGGAGGAGGTCGACATTTGCGCGGACCGTGTGATAGTTGAGGTCGGCGATGGTCTTGTAGACGTCGAGGGGGCGGATCGCGACGCCGGGGAACTCTGTGTCCATGGCGACAAACGGGTAGTCATCGACGATGGATCGGATCACGGCGAACTCCTCGTCGAGGTTGTCAGCCCACACTTCACGGATCTCTACCTCTCCGGAGACGTCGCCTCCGCCGGCGATGGCTTTCTCTGGGATCGAGGACGACATGGGTGGATCGGATTCGAGAGGAGGAGCATAAGAAACCTTAGAGGGAAGAGGAAGGAGCCCTAGATCTGGAGAGCGACGAAGAAATCGAAGCCCTAGATCCGAGCAACCAGAGAATTGCGCGCAATCTCGTTAGGGTTTCTGAGATCGGATCGATTTCGAATTGGGATGAGTAGGGAAGAAGAAGAGGAATGGGAAAGTAGGTCTAGTCTATAAAAAGACGTGGGGTTGAATGATTAGTACTATTCTTAGGGAAATGTGGTAGGACAGGAGCCGCGTTTCCCGTAAGATTGAGGCACCGAACGTTACACCACGAATTAAACCCGGTCAGTGGAAAGACGATAGATTTCTGGTGGGTGCGCCGTGAGTTTCTACCGGAACGGTCTTAGTTGGGTGCCCGAAAGTTTTGTAGGTGTCGGCCAGGGATGGACGGTCCGATGTGGGTGTCTTGGTTCGGGAAGGACAAGGATTCGACGGTCGAGATTTAGGTGGGGCGAATGGTCGGTGTCAGAGTCTCCGGATATCTCTTTAATCGGACAACGAGTAATTCGTGATTGGGTTGGGAACGGGAATTAGGATGCATTAAAACTCGTGTTAATCCGCGGTCCAAATTGGCGGCCCATACAAATCGACAAAGCCCGAGTGTGTTGAATTCTCATGGATATCACATCTATCTATTTATCTATCTACTATTCTTCCCTTGAATGTTAATATTACACTGGATAATAAACTTGATAACTAAATAAATGGGATATCGAGTGTATTGCGTATTGCAACTCTTTGCCTTCTTGTTTCCTGTCCACCATCGCCTGGACTCCAGAAACACAGATAACAGATTCAGCATTTTGCTACTACATTACATTATCAGCAGAACAAATCAAAGAAATAACTAAAACCACCTAAACCAAATACATGAGAGGCCACTTTCAGAAGTGTTATCCATCATCTCTTGTTAATTGACGATTAAAACAACTGCACAACAAATACGACGAAAATATTGATCTCTGTGGTCGCATTGACAAAAATACAGATGGCAATTAAGATTGACCACAATGTGAACTTAGAAAATGTTTGGCGCTGTGAGAATCCAATGTCTAGGGTACAATAATATTCATGAACTTCCTCTTTGCAAAAGCCAGCCACCATTTGTTTGGTGTACCATTAGATCTGTAAGCACAACTGAGCAATCTTCCGCTCGTCTCCTCCCTTATTTGCTTCAGATAATTTCTGAATAACTCTGCATTAAACAGAAGAAAATGGTAAGATTATTCCAAAGTATTGAGATGATCAAGTGGGTGGAAATATACCTGCTTCATTCTGAGACTGAGGAAGGACAAATAGGCCAGGAAAAGGAAACCCAGGCTCTCCAGGCACGGGTACCTTCTCTAACCCCAGATTAATAATTGCCTTGGTCCCTACAGCCAGTGTTCTGCAGCCCTCCAGCCTTTTCAAGGCCACATTTATGTACAATGTCAAGTAAATAAGTAACTTGTCTGCTGGGCTTTTAATATCAAAATTTCTGAAGAAAACATTTGCCCGAAAGAAAGTAATTGCTTCATCAACAACGTCGATCTTTTCTGGAATATGCGAATGACAATCAGAAAATAAAGGATTTTGTGTATAAATAAAACAGAATATAAGAGATACAAGACGGAGACCTGGATCTGAAGCTGGAGCAGGACCCTTGATGTGAGATTTTAACGGAAGCAGAGGGCAACCGCAAGCTTTTTTGATACCTTCTTCCTCAACAAAGCTAGAGTGATAAACCTGCCAACAGTTGATGTCAGCTTTATCAGTTCGAGATTTGCATGTCGCCTTTTGGGAAAAAAATTAAGAGATTATATGTAATGGAGAAAAGATAGAAAGAAGATTATATATATCACAGAATAGAGTTTATTGATCCAAAATCTGAACCAAATTACAGTTATTTGCCCTTGTAGCTAAAGTTCAACATAGGATCTATAGATCAACAATACATACTGGTACTGAATTCTCTACAGCTTTGGGAGAGGAATGTATTGGAGACTTCAAATTCCATTGCTCCAGATCGAATTCTACAAGCCATTACTAATCACTCATGCAGGCTAACAGTAAAACTAATATCGCATCCTGATCCTCTTCTTATATCAAGATCTTAAAAAAAAGGAGGAAAAACAAGGATGATTCAAAATCACACTTCAGATAACAGATCAAACAAATTTATTATATTTTCTCTCCTTTACAACTTCTCCAAAGTTGAAACTATTCATTATGGAAGTTGTCATCACTCATCATCAATTTGATTCAAAATTACAGCTAGCAAGATAAAGAGCAACTAAGCAAATATAATTTTCCTTCTGAAAAGTTTGTCTACTTAGCATACATAATTTGTGGGCCATACCCAAGAATAAAGCACAAAAATATACATTTTGATGATACTGACTGAAATCTATGAAAAATGCATGCCTGACCCCGTTTTGCTTGTAACATGTTAAGAAACTAGTACGTAAAAATGCACGATCTCCAAATGTATACTAAAAACTTGAGGTACAAAGACAATAAAAGGCCAATGACCTAGTAGTGGTTAGATTACACTCTGACTTCCATGGATTTCACTTCCCCCTGCAACTTTAGAATTCCTTTATTTTATTTTTCTTAGAATGTAACACGTAAAAGGTAATGGCTGCCAAGATCAAGAGCAATTTATAGGTAGATAATATCAACACCAGCACACTTTACAGAGGAGTGCAAAAGCAAGATAAACCTTCATCTTTTGATCTCTATTCTTGTTCATCTTATTAAAATGGGAAAGGGTACTACCCAGGAAACCACTAATCTCCGTTTAAATAGTGTGGATCCCATTCAACTTTCCCAACAAGACAAATTCTCTAAGGACACTAAATAATCTCTACCAAGCTGAATTAAGGAAACCCTAACTGATGAATTGCCTGCA
Organism: Typha latifolia; assembly: GCF_019914945.1. Lineage (NCBI taxonomy): Eukaryota > Viridiplantae > Streptophyta > Magnoliopsida > Poales > Typhaceae > Typha > Typha latifolia. The sequence goes on from NC_133094.1 coordinate 830,830, forward strand.
TATCAATCCTAAAATGAAAATCAAGTCGTTTATACATAACCAACGATTAATTGGCCGTACTTACAGAGAATTAGTTTGATAAATCGATGATCTAAACCCAAGAGGCAAAATAATTAATCACCAGGTAGCAAATTTTAGCCCATCTTCACAATTCCAGGATTCCAGAAGAAATTAAATCACTTCTCTTGAATCGATCAAGGAAACAAAGGCAAGAAAAGAGGGAAAGAGAGAGATTACCATTTGCGTGAATTGGGTTTGCGGGGGAGAAACTTCGAACGGGCGCGGGTTTGTGAGGAAGAGATCTCCCAAATGCTTCTGGAAATTGGCGATCTTTACCGGCAGAAAGCGGAAGAGAATCTTGTTTAACCCCTTCACTCGTATATATATGTATAACGTATAAGGGTCGTCTTGGGTTTCAGTTCGGGACGGGTCAACAGGACCTTAACCCGTATCCGTTTCAATTTAAAATTGAGTTAGATTTATATTTGTTTTTATTTAAGTTTTGCTTTGTTACTTTCTTTTTTCTGTTAAAAGTTTTGGGAGAAATGGCTAATTATGGGAGCTTGAGTGTTTCTTTATTTGATCTTGAAGCCAGAACTTTTGGAATTGTGTCTATGTTTTAAAGCCAAGATAAGAGAGGTCAAGTGTTTGATTAGGGTGGGTGGTCTTAATGGGTTGATTAGTGGGTCTCACAGTTTGTTAATACCTCTGCCATTATGCCAAGCTTGACACTTTACCAAACCTCCACTACAAAGATATCTCTTTACACACTAGAAAATGCTAAAGGAGAGATGGGAGCTTGAAGATACAAATTTGTTTGTTTAGAAATCAACAAAGAAGTCTGTATAAAATACAAAATAAAAGGTATTTACTCAACAAATATAAAAAAGGCAGCCAGCCAGCCAGCCAGCCATCCACACATAAAAAAGGCAAAATTATCATATCTCATTCCCCACAATTATTCTCCACTCAGCAAGGCCAGGAAGACTGCATTTCTCATATTTCCACCATTATTGTCGACGAGAAACGATGGCGAGCATATCGCAGAACCAAATGATGATGGCAATACAGGCAGTAGATTTTGTGCCTACTGAGACAATTCAGTAACTAAAGATAATTGATATCAAGTATATATCGTATACATGTCACAGTAGCTCAGCGCATGAACAAGAAAAAGAAAACCAGCTCCACTGCAGCTCAAATTAGTGAGTGATGGTGACTAGGTGGTAGGACTATCAAAAGTATTACATCCGACTTCATGCAAAAAAGGGTTCTAGCTAGTATATAATAATGATGAGCTGCAATGTATATTTGATGCAGAAAAATTGTAACTCGAATTTTGCTGTCGACAAAATGAAGCAGCTACTTGCTTCCGGTCACTGGAAGATAGACACCTTCTGCTGCCAACCAAACATTGTCGGGACGCTTGTCTCTAACACCACAGACCTGTAAGAGAAGGAAACATAGAATAACCAGGCTAAATTAAACATCAGAAAAATCAATAATGCAGCATGAGAATGTTGAGCAGAATTGGTTAGAAACAAAACTTTCTAACCAAGAATGCTACAGTGGACAGAATGTCAAGTAGCAGGTAACTAAAAGAAATTATCGACTGGAATAATACAAGGATCTCATTCTACCTCTTGCTGTCCTCCAGCAATACGAGTGTATTTCCTGTCATGGCTGTGCAAATAGCCGGCAGTATCCACATGCCGCAGCCTTATTCTTTGGTCTTGCCTCCATGTTTTGCCACTGCCCTCAATCTCAAGCCTGATAAGGGAAAGACATGAGAGGATGAGCTGAAAGATGCATTAACTGGACATCATGCATATTTCTCATACGTAAAGCAGTCCTCACCGCCAAAAATCTCCAGTATCTGAGACACCATCACCTCCAAAGCAGCTCACCTGCAAGGTGTAAAAGCATATACTAGACGTTATTTACGTACGTGAACCATATAGAATGCAAGCATATAAGAATCTACAAAGTATTACTAAAACAATATTCTCAATCAGTTACTCCTTTAATGCTCCAATCATCAACCTTACATTATGAGGGTGCAGGTATTTCCTACTAACTTTTGCCTGTGGAGTCTAGTTGCTACTAAGAACTAGTGAACTTGTCACAAAAACATCTATTTGTTGAAGACTGCCCCCTATATTCCCCCATTGTAGAAACATGACTTCTAGTATTATAAGACAGAAGTTCAGGAGGAAAGCTCATTTCTATTGTAGACAATCTTTCTAACTCACTGAAACCAACAAGGCTGGCAAGTTAATGGCTTAATGAGTTAATTCCTTCTCTAGCGTAACTCACTAGCCAGAGGGAGAGTAACACGCTACTGAGGACAGAATAATAAAATCAAACTTGGTTATTTCTAAACTTCTTTTTCCAATCCAAGGGGACATCAGACAATATAAGAAGTAGCTCATATTCCATGCATATCTGCTTGAGAGATGACACCTATGGTACATGACTACATGTTGATTTCTTGGATAAAACTTAGAAAGGAGTCTGCCACACAAAGTAGGAAGTAGAACAGGAAGATTCTAAAACCTATATTTTCCCTGTGTATTTTTAATTTCTCTCCGCACAAAGCCACAAATAATACTACGAACCTCCAAATTGCCGGTTATAGGGGAAGCATGCAAGTGGCTATGTAGCCATTTTCGAGTCCTCATGTGTTGTAGTCTTATAATTGTTCCGTCTGGTATGGTATCTCCTTGTTTCACAGATGAATCTGGTTCGGGCCTCACAATCTGCAAAATTTTCCATTGTTAGAAAACAAATAAGTAAAATAAATGCCTTATCAAAAGTAAATGTTCAACATGCAGTAAAGACACAACCAAAGGCATCTAATAGAAACCTTAAACGTCTAAATCATGAAACTGGTTATTAATGTTTCAGCGATTGTTTTAAAACACTTCTGCCATAATGCCTAGGCTCCCGCATTAGAATATAAATAGGCTCCACCTAGGTCATACCTTGCTGACGCCTTAGCATCTTGTTTTATATTTTAGTATGCCAATTGACTCTGAAAATTAAAATTATCATACATGTTGATGAATTAATGAGTTCTAATAGCTTAGTTCTTAACAAGAATACATTAATATATTATTTAAATTGTAAGTATTAATTGTTAACTTCTTCTCTAACTATTATTTCTTTAATTTGTTTATTTTGCAACCATCTTGAATTCTGGGCGGCTGCCTAGGCACCCACCTAGTGCTTAGGCACTACATAGTCCCTTGTTCGCCTATGTACCACCTATAGTCTTTTAAAACCTTGGTTTCAACTAGTATATATTCTTGCAGCTTAGCCGAGTCAAACAAATGAGGTTTAGCATGTCGGGAAAAAAAAATCATTTATCTGAATAACTTTTGGCATCACTGGCAGCATCTGGTAATCACATTCATGGGCTGACAATTTCTTTGGAAAGGTTGAACAATTGGAAGCAAAGTTACTGACAAAAATATCACTAAAAATACAAACATATGAGGATTCCCAACACAAGCAAAGCTCACTTGTATCTCTCCTTCAGCTTGGCATCATTTCAGAAGCCAATGTCTTCCTTCTAACGTGAATTTGATCCTTGTACTGCCTATCCTTCTAACGTGAATTATATTTTTATCTTGATTGACCGCATATTACTTAATAGAGAATTATGGATCCAAAGGACCAAAACAAACTAATTCTACCAAAACATTAACGCATAGCAACGAATCAAAACTTGGAAAAATAATCCAAAATACCAAATTAATCACATACCCAATAACTATTCGAGTCATCAACGTTTGAAAATCCAGTAACCGATTGCTGCCCGCTTCCCGAACCATAGGGCACATCGTGCGAATGGAGCCGAAACTTGGTCTTCTCATGCATCAACTTAATCACACTACCATACGTAATCTAATACCAAAAAGAATATCAGGAAAAAAAAGAGGAAAAATAGCGAGATCTCAAATCCAAGAAGAGAATATACGAACTATCTCACCTCGACGCCTTCCGTTGCGGCCGCGGACGCGGGAATAGGAGAAGCTTCGGGGAGATCGAGGCCAATGTAGAGGAAGACGGCGAGGGCAAAGAAGGAGAAGGCCATGAGGAGGAGGAGGAAAAGGAACCAGTTCTGTTGCCAGAAGGGGAGATCGTGATCGAAGGGGTGAGCAGTGAACCGATCTCGACTTAGGGTTTGAGAGGAAGAGGAGGCGGCGGCTTCGGCAGCGGAGGACGGGACTCTCCGACGAGAGAGGCCTTGGGGAGCCACGGCGGCGTCGGTGTGAAGGGTCGCCGGAGCGAGGTACGGCGGCGGTGGGATGTCGGACACCGGGCGGTGAGCTTAACCTACTTCTCCTCCTCTCTGTGTGGGATCTTAGTTTAGTTTGGGATTTAGTTTTTATTTAGGGTGGTTTTTGTATATTCCAAATGGGTAGACACGTCATTGGAGAGGGTTGCAGCCAATGGCGTACGAGATGAGGGTCTCTGACATGACGTGGCGTCAAATGATTGGCCCCAATCACCTCCCTCCCTCAATTCGCCGTGCTTAGTGCTCCGACAGAGGAGTAATTTTATATTTTGTATTCCTCGGTGAGCGAACAAGTCATTCTTAATTATGATAAGCCCATGGGCCTAGGCCCATTAAGGGCCTATAAGGCCCAATTAAGAAGTGGACAGTTGGCTCATATGTAAAACTAAACTGCAATTTTTATGGATTAAAAATGCACCATGGAAGAAGATTTGGAGATTAAAAATACAAGAATTATGCTTTAAACGGCTCATTTTGTATTATATTCTACAAAGAGTGGGCTCAGGGAATGACATCTTATTAAAAACATTGAGATTATTTTTAATTAAACAACCTCACATATGAGATCAGTATAAGTTACAAAATTAGGGTATGGTGAGCTGCTCTCATCTGCCCAACAATTTTTCTTTTTACAATTTGGTTTGCAGGCATCACAAATGCTATTAAACAACACAACAGCTTATCAGCTTGGCTAAGCTTTTGACTACAAGGTTGTATAATAGCAAGATATGAATATGATTTTGAGGGCACTGGAAACTATATATAAGATGTATGACATATTAAAGTAGTTCTCCAACTATATATAATCATTGGGATCCTTTATAACAACAGATGCCCCACATTAGTCCCCATCAAAACAAAACAAAATAATAATAATAATAATAATAACCCTAACTTGGAATGGACATTTTACCAGATCATGTACTATTGCCTTCCTATTGGCCCTTCCACCATTAAGAGAGCACTAATTCTATTAGACTATTCTAAGTCTAGTCTAGTGATGTGATACTATGTTTTTGTTTTGAAAGTGACAAGGTAGTGGAGAAAATTTTTCATATATCATGTTTTTATTTAATAATTTATTTATTTTAGATACAGACTTTTGCGTGAGTTAATACTGCCAAATTATTAAAATAGTTTATTATATAGGAAGTAGCTACATAATTAACTTATAAACTAATTGTTTATATAGTAAGCAGTTTGAAACAGTAGATATCAAACAAAACCATGGTGATGTAGAGCATGTTCCACATCACAAACATCTTTATTTGGTTTGCTGACAAGGGAGGTGGTATTTGTAATGTACGGCCCTTTGCTGGGATAGAAAGGTAGGATAAGAGATGAGTTCATCTCTATCTATCCCAGAAATTATAACTATAATGCAGAATATGGAAGTTGTGATAAGAAACTATAAACCTACCTTTTTGATAGGATAAGAGATAAAAGTGTTTTCTTATTCTTAATTTTCTTGTTAAGTACTCAGATAAAAATAAAGTATTATCATTTATCCTATTTTTATGGATTTTCTTTTTCTCATCCCACAATTAAATAGAAGATAAAAATCCTCCGACTGATTGTATGACATTTTTTTCATACTCAAATAAAATATTAATGTATATGCTCGTAATTTTCAAATTTTACTTTATTAAATCAGGGACATTATTTAAATTTTATTTATGTAAAAAAAAACTTCAATTCTTGACATAAATATTGAAATAGTGATGAGTATACATCTTTAATTAATACCCATAGTGGCAATAATTTCTTTTTCTTTTTATCATTCATGAACCTGAAGATTAGATATGAATTAAACAAAGGGTCAATCCTCTCTAAATACAAAGGCATTTAGTGCGTTGCCAAACAATTGCTCCGAATCAAACGCTGTCGAAACCTACTTCAAGCCGTCACACTGTTACTCTAAGTCAACTACATTATCGAGACATCATCTACACTGTCGACCACCTAGAAGACTTGTGGCCAATAATAATAGATGGTCCGTGATCCAAAAGAGCACCCAAAAGGCTACTGGATGGAGTACACTGTGGCACCTTCATGTAGCTCACTTTGGGAGCCTTGAGAACATGGGGTTTAATCATAGCTTGACCCACAAAAAAAGAACACATTTGCATGACACCCCACCCCACAGTAAACTCACATGTTTAAAAATCACATACCACAGTTAAAAAAAATTAAAAAAAATAACATAAATATACAAAGTTAAAATAAAGATCAAAAGAGAGAGAGAAAGAGAGAGAAGAATCACTTAACAACCACTCTTTGTCCAAAGAAGCCACATGGCTTAGAACTTAGAAGCCCAAGACAGCTGCCTCCTTTCCCTTAATTTCCTCACTCTCCTCTCTTTCATAGCTCTCATTAGCAAGGGACAAATAGCCTCTAATTTAAATTGGGATTTGGGACGTGATCATTTACAACCCCTGACTACATCAAAATATTCCTACCTAATCAAAATAAATAAAGTTTTATGTTACCAAAAAGAAGGGATTAAATAAGAAATTTCCCTTAAGAAATTTAAAAAAAAAATTAGAAAACTTGACCCATCCCGCTACAGGAAATCACTGCAACCACGGGTGTAGATGATCCGAATCCCTGCATGGGAGGCTTTATTATGAGTTATGACTGGATTCTGGAGTGCATTCGAGTTTGGAGAGATTCCTGCAACCAGGGCTGCAGATGATCCGGGTCTCCTGCATGTAAGGCTTATGACTCGAGTGAGTGCATGCATTGAAAGTCCGGAGATCCTTCCATGGACATGCACAGATCTTAAAGTAAACACCCCTCTCCTCCCCTCTACCCCACCATCCCACCTCTCTCTCTCTCTCCTCATCCCAATTATAGCAAACAAAAAACTCCAACTCTAGAGAGAGAGAGAGAGAGGAGCCTTACAACACAATCCTCCTCATTCCACTCATTGCCAAAACAGGGGATGCAGGGGACTACTGCTACTACTACTCCTCCTCCTACAAGAAGAAGAGGCATTGCCAGAAATGGAGTCGTGGCCGGATCAGTGTGGGAGACTAGGATGAAGATGGACGAGGTCAAGGGCGGAATTAAGGTCTTCAACGGCGGCGAGAGCCGTGACGAGGACGAGGACGACGGCAACGCCGACGAAGAGGGCCTTCGGATTTACCGTAGGCTGAGGAGAAACCAGAGCGACGGCGGGGGGGCCGCTGCAGAGAGGAAGAAGAGGAAGAGCTGGCGTGCGCCGGAGGCGATGAGTATTAATGGGTCGGTGGATAAGAGCCCGATTCATCTGAGGAAGACCTTGTCGGAGCCGTTGAGGTCGCGGAAGGAGGTGGTGGAAGAGGAAGAGGAAGAGGAAGTGGAAGAGATTGAGATTGAGGCGGAGGAGGGGAGGAAGAGTTTTGATGACAAGGAGATGGATGCAGCTGCCATTGAGAAAGCGAAGATTGTGGAGGTAGAGGAGAAGGAGGAGGAGAAGGAGAAGGAGGAGGAGGAGGAGGAGGAGGAGGAGGAGGAGAAGGTGAGAATTGAGAAGGTTCAAGAGGTACCCGTGACGCCTAGAGTAGAAAAGAAGACACTTTTAACAGATCAGAGAGCTATCAATCCAGAAACCATCAGAACGCCTCAAGGCAAGTTGCTTCTTCTTGTGAATTGTACTTGGTTTTGTTCCTTTTTTAGTAATTGATTCCGTGATTCTTGATCTAAAAGTAGAGAAGAAGGCTGCAATTGTGATGAATCACAGAGCAATGAACCCAGAGCCCATAAGATCTCCCCGTTCAGGTGAGATTTTCCGTTCTGTTTCTTCTTCTTTTGATCATATTCTTGTCAATGCCCAATTCTTTAATTTGGATTTCATGCAGAGAAGAAGCCTGCCCTGACCACATCCCCGGTCGTGCCAGTGATAGTTCGGCGGGTGGCGAAACCAGAACCCATCAAACAACCACCTCCAGGTGATTAATTCTTCCTTCCTTCCTTTTAATTATGTTAATTTTCAACCTCTAATTCATCAAGTTTGATGGTTTCGTTTTTATCATGCAGTTGAATTGCATGAGGAATTATATGAGATGACATCTTGCGACCACAGAAACATGCAAAATATTGGTTAGTAAACTTTCATTTGATCCAAATGTTTCAACAGTTCAGTTCTCTCAGACTACATCATATTGAATTGATCTTCAGTGGATTTGGTGATGTGGAGAGATGTATCTAAGTCCGCGTTCATCTTCGGTTTTGGGACTTTTTTGTTAATCTCCTCTTCCTATACCAAGGATCTCAATTTCAGGTCAGGGATCAGAGCCAACTCTTGAACTCTGCATTGAAGAGCTAATATTAATTTCTTTTGAAATTCTCTATTCTGCAGCCTAATTTCAGCAGTTTCCTACCTGGGTCTTGTTTATCTGGCTCTAATGTTCATTTACAAGGCCATTCTCCAAAGGTAATCCTTCAAATTATCCATGAATTACAAAAAAAAATAGAGGAAAAGTCCAATAATTAATTATCTTAGAAATTGTTGAATTTGATCAGAGGTGCAAACATAGAGTATGATGAGAGGGATGAGAGATACATGGTTGGGGAGGAAGAAGCCATCTGGCTTGTAAGGCTACTTCTCCCTTACATAAATGAGATGCTCTCTAAGCTCAGAGCTCTCTTCTCTGGAGACCCTGCAACTACTATGAAGGTAAGAAATTTTTGTTGGTTTTTGCTTGCTTGTTTGCTTCTTTTACCTCAAATTTCTAGTAAAAGGGTGACATTTGGTTGTGCCAGCTTGCATTGCTCTTATTTGCTATGGCCAGGTGTGGAAGCTCCATAACTCTTTGGACCCTGGCTAAACTATGTAAGTACTGAAATAGAAGGCAAAGTATCTCTACATTCCAATTTAACATACAGTAAAAGGAGTGAAGAAAAAAAAATATATCCATCTGATGCTTCTGTCTGTGGTTGTCATTGCTGCAGTTTTCTTTGGAGTCTTCACCGTTCCAAAAGTCTGCTCTTCCTACTCTACTCAGCTGGCAAGATATGGTAAATGAAAGCTGTAAATTTTGCTCTAAGTTGGTGGTTGTTTCATTGCAAGTAACAAGCATAAAGTATTAAAGACCTAAGTTATGTACTTTTCAGCTTTAACCCCTTTACCTCAGTCATTACTTAATTTTACTTTTTCCCACTTGACATGTGCACAAGACTTATGGTCAATAAGAACTATGGAAAAAATGTTTGGTGAGATCTACAGCCCTGTAGACTCACTTACCTATCCAAATAGATAATTTAATAATTGCAAAAGTTTATCAATCTTATGATGACTTCTACCATCTTATATTAACTTGCAATGCTTCAAAGATACTCTTCTAGGTACAGATTAGATGATGCCTCCAATAGGAAGGTGTTAGATTCAATTATTAAGTCCTTGGGCAGAGAGTTAATGAGCTGATCTTATATCACACAGCTCACCAGAGAAAGAGACCACAATTTAATGACTGTTAACTTTACTCTGGACCAAGTTTGGCACTCTTTTTCTTGGCTCTGCCTCTGATTCCCAGATCTGCTGAAGCTTCAAAACATTGGCTTTTTCTGTATGTTATATTGGTCCTTTATTCACTTGTATACAGGTTTAATACGCTTGTCTTCTCCTGGTCCCTTTTCACGTGCCCTCGTGTAGTCTTCCTTCCCCCATGAAGAAATGCATGTGTTCATTAGTCCTCTGCTATTTTTTTATTTAGTCCTTGCAATATAAATACTTCTTTTATGTGTGAATGTTTCACCCTTAGTCACACATGCTTATTCCCTCTTATCCCTTGTCTCAGCTACTGCCCTGTGACATCCTAATAAAACAAATCTATAATAACTATTTATCAGGTAAATTTTGGCTGGAGAGATTTAGAGATGGCTGGGAGTCTTGCACACACAAGAAGGCTGTCGCGGCCGCAGTCTTCACCCTCATTTGGAATGTCTCCTCGACCGTCGCTCGAATCTGGGCCGGTAAGCATTCTCTAATACAATGATTAGAAAGTTGTCATTGGCCTTAATTGGTGATCCTCTTAAATTGATTACTTTGTGCAGTGTTCATGCTGGTTGTGGCAGTCAAATTTTACCAGCAGTGCATGGTGGATGAGTGGAATGATGGGCAAGAGGAGGAGATCACCCAAGAGGTGCAAGAAGATTCCAAGAAGACAGATAAGGGCCCAGGCCAAGGCCTACAACATCACAGACAAAGAGGTGGGCCTGCTGCAGTGGAGGTGAGGAGAGAGAGGAAGACAAAGAGAGGGATCTAGGAAAGTTGATGGAGTGGATTATGATTATAATAGTGAGCAGGGGACCCCAAAGAATAGGAGGACAGTCTAAAGCAGAAAGAGAAGGATAAAAGAGAGGAAGGTGGTGAGATGTAAAGAAATACTCATGATTTTAGCATGGCATGGCATTTTGCACAAGATAGATTCTGTCCATCACCATGTGTCCCTCTCTTTGTCTGGGATAGAGAACATATTATGAAGTTTCTCTTTGTCCAGTGATTCCGTGCTTTTACTTACCTCTCCTTGAATTAATAATGTCATTGGATTACTTATTAATGATTTGACAACCAGCGGTAGCAGGAGGACTCCCATACAGTAGATGAAGGTCCAAATTTTAAACTTCATAATTTATCTATTCTCTATGAGAGTAGCAAGTATGAGCTTTCTTAAAAAGTAAATTTATAATTTTCAAAATAAAATTAGAAAAATATAGGTGGATCTCAAGAGAATTCAGGCAAGGAAGCTTAAAAGTTAGCTATGAAAAATACATCTCAAAAAATTATAAAAAAAATAAGGAAGCTAGTGATGAGAAATGGTGTAAGAGACGAGCTTTTAAAACCTGCATTCAAGACATTCTTAGCTTCAGGAGAGAGAGACAAATTTAACTATAGAAGTCCAAATCATGAACCACATCAAGACAAACGGAGTGCGTTTAAGTTCCATTTCCAGAAGAACAGCAAGAACAATTTAAGTGCAAAATGCCATAACTTTATTACTGTGAGTTACAGTTTGAATAATAATAAAGGCACCATTATAGGTAACACTGACAAATAAAAATAACCATATAACTACAAAACTTTAATTGTTTTGATATCGTGTTGTTACACTCCGCTACAGCGCCCTTCCTTTTCAAAGATAACAGAGAAACTAAACTAAACTTAGATATATCCCGTTAGTTGTTAATCTGACTTATCATTTAAGATCTCATCTGAATACAACTTTTGCAGGTCTTGATAACATTTCTTCCATTGTTGGGCCATCTGCATTGATCTTTCGCATTCTCGTCGAAGTCTTTCCAACTCCAATTCGGCAGCACCAGAAGAACTTTGTTCCTGTGAGGAGGAAAGAATACGAGTCAGTCGATATAGACTTCTTGACCGTTATAAAGGCTGATTGATATGGACAGGAAAATCTTTCGACAAAGTCATATCTTTGTCTCATTTTCCCTTATTCAACAGTATTCACAGAAGAGGCAAAAATATGTCAGCCAAAAGTTACCGCACTCTGTTTTTCTTCGATGACAAGGATTATAGGAAAGTAAAGAAAACAAATCTGGTACAAGAACAAGCATCATCCAGACAGGAAAAGAATAAAAATAGAAGAAATATTGACTAACTCCTATGAGTGCTTACACAACTTGAAAGAAAACAGACACAAAAAGAATAAAAGGTATGGAGAGTTGCGGGTTAAAAAGGCATTGGTAATGGTTATGCAGGCTTGCGGGTTAAAAAGGCATTGGTAATGGTTATGCAGGCTGTAACTCATTGCAAAACTCAAGTTGGGAGGTGATGATAAAGCCACATGCAGCCTGCTGTTTGGGAAGTGAATGTGCTTGACCTAAGAAATACTCTCAAGACTGTAGAGATGACGGCAATAATCAGGCCTTATTGAAGGAAAATGAAGATGCATAACTATATTCCAATTTTGCATCATTATTCCAAAATATCATGAATGTATGGCATGAATAGCCAATATGACACACAATGAAGGAATATATAAAGCTGTGCAATTTGAGAGTGTCAGCATCTTTAGGCTTTATACAGAAAATGGCTGAAACTTTGGGTAATGCACTATGCAGGATTGATACGACAGAAGTTGATTTCCTAGACATCAAAATATGGTTGTTGATGTGTAAAAAAGTAAGTGCACCTAGACCAGCTCGTTTGTTCACCAAAAACAACTAAAGAACTAAAATTGATGAGAAATCAAGATCGCTTTGTTTGTTTCCAATTACAGGAGAAATTGTACTAAAAGAATCAACAAAGAAACATAGATGCAGCTACAGAAAAAGATGGGAAAAAGATACAGCTTTATTGATTATCATTTTTTCATCTTTCTAGGGAAATGGTTTGTTTAAATTTGAAGAGGATCAGGTTGGTTAGTTTGTTCAAAGAGTGTATCAGTTATTTCCAAATCTGCTAAAAAGTATTGGTGGTGCTAAGCATTTTAGCAGCATTACAGTTCACAAATACATTCAGAACTTTCAGATGATCCTTTAATTGGAAGATAATACCTATTTGCTGTCTCAAAAAGAAAACAAAAAAAAAAAATCTTTCTAATACTCCAGATATAGTAGAAAACCAATTTTACTAATTTTATGAAGTGCTGCATGAGATATATCCTATTTCTAATATTCAAACTGAAAAACATGAGACATGAAAAGACATCCACTATCTGAAGTATGTAGAAAGAGAGACAATGTTATTAATAAGAGGAAAGAGAAGCATCAAGATCAAGTATATAGGAGGACACCTGAAGCTCTTTTACATGGCCCTCAAGGACTTTTGAGCTCAAGTATTTGCTGTCCAGTGGATCACACCACAGAGACCGGCACATAGTTACGGCTTTTGTGTCAACATCTCCGGATGTTGAGTCTGTATATTTACTTAAAGCTGGTGGCAGCGACAAACAGACTCGTTTTCGGGAAACAGACACTTGTGCATCTATTGATACTGGAGGAACTGAATGTGGAGGATGCTTAACTATAAGCACGTTATTCACTGAACCTGTCAAAAAACAATGTTCCCCTTATTTTTGCAGCCTTTTTCTCTCTGTAAGAAAAGGACCTTAAAGAGAGAAAATACGGAAATTGCTGATAGATTCATTTCCAACATAAAAATTGCTGAGAACCATATAGTTTGTTCAAATAAAGACAAGAACATGAAATGCATTGAAAGATTTTTCTTTTTGTTGATAAAGCATAGAAAGATATAAAACCCAACTTTGTATGCCATAAGCTGACCAATGAGTACTTGAGAGGAATATGCAATCATCATAAAATGGGTCAACTCTTATTATGTTATTATAAAATAGAAAAACAAAGTAACAAACAACACTTTTAGCTCACTAAGTTAGTATTTCCCTCTAATTAAATTTTTCCAATTGAAATTGGGAATAGTTCCATGCTTTTTCCAATAATATAAAGTCAGCTATGGTACTATGAAGTGAAGGCTCATGCACTATTAAGTATATACCAGGACTCATATTATAAGGCAAAGAACCTTGTTGAATACAAATAAAAAAAAACAACTGCGTGTTATGTAAGACAAGTATACAACTCCATGCAATCAGTTTCTTAAAGCACAAAGATAAGTAAATCAAACCATCAAGAAGAAAGGATTTTTCAAAAATGAAACCTTTATCATGTTTTAGTACAAGAGTAGCCCGGCGATTTTCCATATCCCAAATTTGAACTGTACCATCCGCTGATCCAAATATAAGTGCAGATCCATCTGTGCTAAAACCCATGGTTGTCACAGCACCCCTAGGCAAAAGTTATTAAAAAGGTTAATTCAAGGAAAATCTTATATAAGAGAAATGAAAGTAACAGAGAACGATTACACTAAACAATAAAAGGTACAGGGTATCAATATATATATATATATATATATATATATATATGTTATGCTTGTAAAGCACACCAAGGTGAAAAATGATAAGGTGAAAAAAAAACGTAGCAATAGTTGGCATCAAGAACAGATCTTCAAAACAGAAAAAAGATCACAATGCATAGTGAGTAAATATGATGCATTTTGTATTATAACTTTTACATCCTAGTCTATTTAACAAATGCTTTTTGCTTGATTCAGACAGTATGGAAAACGAATTCCAGCAATTTGGCTACACATTAAGTTTAAGACAGAAGTCACATAATGGAACATGACTATTTGGGTGCAAGAGGAAGCCTTAAATGTGTATGCATAACTTTTTATTTTCTGTAGTTTTTTTTAGCAACAGCAATGACCTGGGGATTTTACCGAACAATGATCTAGGTGTGTGTTATATAGGTACAGCTGAAAAGGAGGTACATGAAAAAAACATGAGGGGAAAAAGTGCAAACCTTTGTTCATGTAGGATGCCAATGTCGGACATTCCAAAACTGCTATGAGGTTTTCCTTTAGCATCAAGACAAACGTCATATATTTTGCCATCTTCACTACCAGCATAGAATGCATTCTTCCCGGGGTTCATTGTCATAGAGGATATACAAGTAGGAAACTGGATACTCCTTAATATTGTTCCTTCTGCTAAGCTCCAGATCTGATATACACATGATCAGCATAAGAATTAGATACCAGATCATCCTCAGAACCACTATGTGGCATATGATTATTTATGTTTATCATTTTCACAGGTTTCCAATTAAACAAAATTGTGTGAATCTCATAAAATGACATTAAGGTTCTGCCGAACAACTGATTCACGTATAAGTAGACTGACTATCAAACATATATGCAGAGTTTATATCAACCAAAAACAAGGAAAAGATTAGGTTCACTCAACTACCAACAAGCCACCAACTAATATATTCAAAGCACCAAAGTACTGCATAACAAACCTTGCATGTGCAATCGCTCGAAGAGGAGATGAAGACAGAAGGTAACCCGGGATCTGAAACAACATCAGTCACTGTTGCTGTGTGTTCATTGAAGCCATATTTGTATAGATTCATGGAACCTGTATTCGCTATATCATCAAACATCCTGCAGTATCATTTAGAATAATACAACTCAATAGAACTACACTTTTTTACAAATTCCACATATGCAAGAAATATATACATCATAAGGGACCAAACTCTGATGCTTCCATCCACCGCCCCAGAGATCAGGAGAGACTCATCTCCCGATAGGGTGAGACAACTCACAGATCGGTAATGAGCGTGCCACTTGTTTAGAAGCTTGCCACTGACCACCTAGAATGATAAGATACTTTTTATGTTTACGGAATAATATTGGATAACAACCAATGCCAGCACTAAATAGAAAGAGAAACACCTCCCACAAGCAATAGGGATGTTCCCACTGGCTAGGGACTATTTAACCTAATTTATCACATCCACTCTCCCCACAAATAGTACCGAAGAAGTGCATAAAGATCAAAAATTTTAAAAATCGGTTTTAACTAGGAAGACACAATCAAGATTCAATTTTGACGCATACAAAGAATATAGCATCAGATTGCTCACCTCCCATAAGAATATATCCCCAGAAGAACCTCCACCTATAATATAAGTCCCTTCAGAATTCGAGACAAGAGGGCCAATAGGCTCGGAAGGGAAGCTTCTAACCACCACTTTAGGCTGCAATCAAGAAGAAAAAAAAAGAAAAAGAAGAAGATCAATAAGCCATCCAAAAACTCTAACACACCAAAGGAAAATAAGAAAAACCGAATCTTGCCTTGTCCCAAGACCAGAAAAAGATCGGAGCAGTGGCAGCCGTTGCGGTCCCGCGGGATTGGGAGGAGGCGATGAATCGACCGCCAACAGAGATGAGCCCATGACGAGTGGAAGAGCAGTTGCGGTACCGGAGCTGCTCGATGCCGGAGCGGAGGTCCCACGAAACAATTTCGGCGTCCGGCGAGGAAGACGATGCCATCACAACGAACTCCACTTTCCATGAGGGAGGAGTTCGAGGTAGAACGGCGGCGGTGGAAGGCAGTGGAGCCGGCCCCGGCATTGGAGAAGGGTTTTTGCTAGGTTTAAAGTTGGAAGAGAGAGAGAGAGGGTGAGGGGGGTTTGGTTTATAGGATGGTAAGAAGAAATGCCACCGTTGGATTATAATCTAATGGTTATAAATAAAGTATATCATACGTATCCTTTGAGAGGTCTTACTCTACCCGTATTGATTGGCCCACTTCGAATTTGCTGCATTTAGCACCGTACATTATGTGTTATTACAATTTACTCCCCGTCCTTTCATATTTGTAATTTAATCTCCGAATTCTTAACAATATACTAAAACCACCTTGAATGGCAGTAAATTTTCAAAAAGTACCCTGTAAGCTGGAAATAAACGAAAAAAACTCCTAAAATATATAATCATTTTTTTTCCCTCGGTCTGAAACGTAATTAATCTTCACCAATTATAACCAGAGATCGTTCTCTCAGCAATTTCATGCAACCAAACAAAATTGAATCCTTGGAAATATGACTGACTTCTAATGGAATTTATATACACAAATGGTTATAAGGTTGGAAAAAGGATTAAAAAGCCCAGTTCTTGATCACCTTAGTGAATCGTGGGCAACCACAGAAGAACAAAAAAGAAGCTCAACTAGCTTCAATTCAAGCACTCTAATTAATTCCAATCTACTAAGAAATAGTAGCAGATATTTGCCCACTGATCGCAGTAGCTAATGCAGCTTTAAAGGCCGGGTCTTTTGCCAGTGACAACGCCATTTGCTCCACCAAATTCCTGTCAAATTCCGGCGACTGATCAGCCCCTCGCCGCTGCTCCGGCCGCGCGATATCGACCGCCGCGTTCTTCGCCGGCTTCGCGGCGCCGTTGGGCCCTTCATGGTGTTGAGGAGCGTGGCTATGGTTGTGCTCGCCTTCATATGTTGCTACTAGTATTGATGCATCCTCTGCGCTCCTTTGAACCTACAAGCAAAGAATTATGCGTAGGAGATCAGTTAGAGATCCAAGATGAAGAGCATAAGTATAACTCTAACTTTATTAGTGTTTTAAATTCTCCATACCTTCTTCTTAACTGGACAAACTGGGGCAAAGGAGCATCTGAAATAGGCTCTTGGGCATGGATTGTCTTTGGTCACTTTTTGCCCATATTTCCTCCATTGGTATCCATCTTTTACTACCTAAATTAGATCACAAGCACATATATATTGTTATATAAGATTATAATTTGTTAGAAATTTTAACTTTTCTTTAATGACGTGTAAAATTATTTGAGAGACATACGAGGCTCAAATCAGATGGATCAGCACGAACGTATTTCTTGGTGACCTTTGGCTTGCAATCTTCTTCTCTTATCCTCTTGGATGACCCCTCACTCGACGTGCTCTCCGGCTGGTGCTGGCTCGCGGCGGCGAGGTTAGCTGCCGGAGAGTCGAGGTGGGTCTTCCTCTTCTTCGTCGCAGGCGAGACGTCGGAGGCGGCCTCGGACGAGGAGGTGGTCATCAAGTCCTGCAACTGACTTCGAAGTGCGGAGTAGTTCGCCACCATGGCGTTAATTTTCTCCTTTAATCTCCTATTCTCTTCCGTCAGTCGACTGATCTCTATCTCGAGAGGGCCGGCTTGACTCGCCGGAGCCTCTCCCAAGAAGCGGGGGAGGCCGACGTTGAGGTTGAGATCCAGCGTCGACGAGTAACTATTCCAAGTTGCCATAGCGAGGAACGCGAATCGGAGGAGAGGTAATTATGTAGACTAATTTAGAGGCTTAATCGAGAGAGATGAAGATGATGTATCTGAGCTGAAGGTATGAGGGCTATCTATATATAACGATCGATGTAGATCTTGATATAAAGAAAAGAAAATAATTACGTTGCGGGATGTCGGCCATGAAGGGAAGTCAAAGAAGAGCAGCCAGAAGAAGACAAGTCCACCGGAACGGGAATAGGAGGAAGGGAGGAGGAAAGACTGCTTGACTTGGCTTTTTTGGTTTTTAAAAAAAGACAACGTAGATTACATTCTTCTCCTACTCCGGTTGAAGTCTTCGTTAGGTTGCTATCTCCTTGACTGTCTATTTCATTCCTACGTGGCTGTTATCCATAAGTTCACTGTACAAAATTAAAGTAGCCCACTAACATATACACAGGAACCTTCTATGATTTGATTGCTATTCGGGTACAATAATTAAGCGCACCACGTCACTTTGAATTTTATAACTTAGATCTCTCATTTTTAACACACTGACTTAACTTAAACTACACAAGAAAAAAAAAATTATTTTATTATAATATATAAAATATTTAAATTATCTCTATCCTTTTTATCGAATTTTTTTCTTTTAGTAATTTGATGGCGGCGACGACGAAAATAAAGGAGGTAAGTGAAGGAGACGGTGAAAAGATATAGAAAGTGAGAGAGAATAATAGATATTTTTTAGTAATTTAGTAAGTATTAGTTAGTCAAAATAACATCACAAAATAAATAAAATATAAAATATAATTTAGAAAAATCTCTTAAATAATAAATTGTTGAGAGGTTAGATTTGTCAAAAAGTGTACAATAATGCCCAATGTTGTATTTTGCATGTGTGACACATGGGCTTTTCTTAGTAGGTGACTTAGCTCTATCTATCCCTCGCGACATACTTTATTATTTATCTTTTCCTTTTGCTTCTAGAACCAAACCATACTTTCATTGAATCCAAGATCCACAGCAGTGCATATCGACTGGAGTCTCTTCATTAATAAATAAGTTAGGTTTGACTCAGCTCAAATTAAGCTCAGACTCAACTCAATCTCAATCTCAATCTCAATCTCAATCTAAATCTCGGTCCGACTCAATTTTAAAATAAATTAAGAATTAATTTTAAGTCGAATTTAAGCTCGTGCCAGTGGTACGCACGACCATCGTCTTGGTGTCAAACACGCGCTTTTACATTCGAAATGACCAAATATTTCAGTCTGTCTTCCTTCCTAAAAGACAAAGAAAGAAAGAAAGAAAGAAAGAAAGGTGAATGTTTTCGTCCTCGTGCTTTAATTGTTGAAATATATGATGCAAATAGAAGTCACGTGGAAAATATATCAACTATCAAACCCATATACGTGTTTCACAAGGTACGACTTCTTTTTCTCCGGCGGCTCTGAAAGGTCAACCAACATAATTTTTATTTCGCTCCCTTTGTTTTTTTTTATTTATTTTTGTTTCTCATCCCTGCCCATTGGAAAAGAGTAGACTTTACCCACTTTTTTAGGGGGAGAAAATTAAAATAAAAATAAAAATAAAAATTTTCACTCAGTTTTTTTTTTTTTTTGTCCATTAACCAATATTAATTGTTGGTCAAAAACGTTCTAGTTAAATTGTGCCAAACTTGTCGGTCATGAGAGTAGACTTGAAGGTCAACTGTCTTCCTCAAATCCAATGTATATGTCGTGTTTCTAAGTAGGCAAATTGGATCTAAATTTGGACCCCATCTTCCAGATTTGATGTATACACTGAATCTTATCTTTCTTTTCTCTTAAAAGTTTTTTAAGGCTTAATTACATTTTTAATTATTAAAACTATATTTAAATATAGACTTTTCTTTATCCACTATTTATTTTAAATTTTTTGCGTATGGATTGATGGTCAACTTTCTCCCACGTGGATTGAATTGAAATTGAATTAATAGTCAAATGCAATGGATTTGTCGTTGTAGGCTGGCAATTAGACGATTCGTTCACATGAACATAAAAGTCTACACAAAAGTCTACACACTCTCTTGACTCAGCTCTATCCCTCGTCCAATATATTCTTCTCCCTTGTTTATTTTCTAAGTATCAAATAGAAAAATTGTATGTGTAGCAATTAATTCAACAAGTTCATGTTATTTTCAAGTTTTCTCTAATTAATCACATTTAGTTAGCTAACATGGACCAAAAATTAAACGTAGAATGTGAATTATAATAAATACTAGGTAAAAGAAGAATACGACCTTTTTTATTGACGTAAAAATTTTTTTTTTTTACTAAAGAGATATTCAAATCGGGTCAATGTACTCGTATAAATTATAGACTACATTAGCGGCTATTAATTAAGATTCTCCTTTTGGTTTAGACTCATTTTCAATTAACTATTTCGTGATTTAGAAGCCTTTATTTTATTTTATTTTTGTCACCAAGTCATAAGTCAATATTCTTAAATAGGTCTCGAAGATAGTATACACGAACAATATAGCTACTCCGATGCGTTTGGATTATCCTTCGATATAGCTCAAACACTCAAACATATAAAAAAAAAAATCTCGAATTCTCCTTAGGTTGGATTCTTCCTCTAATCTCTGATTGAGCTCAGCTGATGTGCTACAAGTTATAGTGGATGCTTAACTAGCACTCAGACTCAAATAATTTATCCAAAAAAAAATTGATTAATAATACATGGTGTACAATGATAGAAGTTAAAGAAGGCCCACCAACAAATGGGCTAACATAAGCCACAAGTAGACTATCACTAAACTCTGCTCAAATTCACAATCCATAACTAAAAACATCTGTGCTAAGAAATCTATATAAAAAAAAAATACAAATAATTCGACGCAATTAAGTGTCATCCAGACAGCACTTAAGTGTTTTTTTATGTAAAAAATAATTACTTTTGTATTCGACACATGTGATTTTATCTCCGAATTAATTTATATTATAAAATAATTGCACTTATATACTGTAAAAAATTAAATTTATTATCTAGAAATTAGATGTAAATAGTGATAATCCCATTAGAGTAATTGGATATCCACACCTGAATCCTCGTTGTCCAGTGGCCCCTACTCCTAGCCCATTCCACGTCATGTTCAACAATTTAAAAAGTTCTTCTTTTTTTTTTGAAAAATCCTATAAACTTTTTATGATTTGAAACTTGCTTTGTGTCACTTCTTTTATACCTAATATATATAATTAGCAATTTTACGATTATTATATTGCACCATAATATTACTATATGACAGATTAAATAAGTCAACTTCTCAAATTATTAAAATAAGAACAAATTAAAATTAAAGAAAATAAGATTTAGTAAGGAATTGAAACAAAAATTGTATGGTCGTCGGAGTAAAAGGCATAACATCTGAGGTAGATATGGACGTAAATGATGAAAGTGAGGCGACATTAATCTTAGGTTTATATTTTATTTTTTTCTTTTTTGAATAATTTCGAGCTTGATAAGTAGAGAGAAATAGGAGATAATTTGAAGTATTTACCAACATAATAACACATAAAAAAGATATTATATTAAGCCCAAAGACCACTTTAAGATCTAGCAAGCCAAGACTACACCTCTACAAATCCAACGATGACTCTTTAGTGTTTGGCGACATCAAAGGGTTGGAAGAGACAGCGAAGGAGAGGAGGCATTGGCTTTAATAAAAAGAAAGAAAGAAAGAAAGTGAGAGCACATTAAACTTAAAAAAGAAAAGAAAAGATTCATAGGTGGTTGAAGAACCCTACACTTGTACTGTCCTCTTCATCGACGAGCCTAACTCCATCTCCATTGTGACTATCCTCATCGACGAGAAGTAAAAGATCGATCGTGAAATTGGGCAACTAGTGTAGGGCCAGATCGCCATCAATCCGAGTAGTAGGGAAGAATAAAACGTGCAGAAGTATATAAACAGAGCGAGGGAGCGCGAAATATGGTAATAGGCAGTGATAAGCTTAAAGAGAAATAAGTTAACGCCATTAAAGTTGCAGAGGAAAAAGAGACGAACAGAAGCCATCTCAGTGGTGGGGTTGCGGCGGCCAAAGAGGATAAAGCCATATAGACTTAGTAATTGACAAATGACTACATGATAATGATAATTGATAGGAGAAGAATAGAGAAAACGTTGAGTGAGGATGGTGGCCACTAAAGTAAGGAGAGAAGAGAAAAGTTTCTCAATAATTTACTTTTCAAACCCTACCCGAGCAAGCTGAATATTAAGAAGGAAATATTTATTAATATGAGGTGTTAAATAAATATTTTTTATTAATATAAACTATAGGTGCTTTAGGATCTGAACTAAAATAAACTCATTAATTAGGATTCTTGTGCAAAGTTTCCAAACGGCGTCTTAATATATGCGATTAGTACGGTATTAATATAAACCGTTAAGGAGAAGGAATGAATCCCGTACCGCAAAAGTCACCCGTCTCCGTCACCCGAACGAGTGACATCCGCAATACCTCGCACAGGCCCCACCGTCCATCGTCTCTTCAGCTGCCACGTATTATGAGTCACATCGGACAGTCTTATTAGGCCAGGTGTTAAGTTGAACCAATCCGGAAGCAACAACGCTTCCATGTAGCCTTTTCCTATTAAACTTCTCGTCTCCTTTCTTAATCGAGCGAAACGCCCAAGTCCAGTCACCACCCCTAATTTCGTATTTAACACCCTATAAATTGTAATATTCAGTAACTGTTCGTGTATCACTAGGAAGTTCTACATATCTTAATAATCCCAGGTAATAACAGAATTGATTAGGTATAGGGTGTTATTTGCAAAATTTTCTTTATTAAACACTAAAAGCTGGAGAAAGGGAGATGAGGCATGTTAAAAAGCATGGAGACAAAAGAGAAAGATGGTCTCGAGGATTTCTTCTTCTTCTTCTTCTTCTTCTTCTTCTTCTTCTTCTTCTTCTTCTACTACTACTACTACTACTACGATCTTATCGACTAATCTCATTTGGATTGGAAGGAGATGATGATATGAATTGGGTTTTTTTTAACCCAGATGAAACCAACGAAGGTTTTCCTTCTTTTTTCCCCCTTCTTTTTTGGGTTTTTGATCTCGATTTGGACATGGACGGCTGACAGAAGAGAGTGAGCACACACCGGCAACTGCATATACGGATCATATGCCGTTCCGTTGCGTGCTCACTGCTCTCTCTGTCAGCTTTCCCAGGTAAAGGTCTCTCCTTTTTGCTCTTCTCTCTCTCTCTTCTCTCTCCTCTCTCGTCGCTCGAAGTAGGACAGCGAGGAGACGCGTGCCTTATTCGCCTTACCGCCTTATCTCGTGTTAGCTTGTCCAGTATATCAATCAATCGCTTGGTGTTCGTCTAAGCGAAGGAGATCTTCTCGAGGAGGAATGATGTGGAGGAGCACTCGATTTCTGGGATTTTTTCTTATTTTTTCTGGATTTTGGAGGACGATTGGGGAATCCGTGGAGGCGTGATGGTACACTGCCCACTGTGCGGATTTAACGAAACCCACTGTTTGACTAGTCTACGGAGCTTTCTCTCTATTACTCTATATACATTTTATCTCTCTCCTCTCTTTGTTTTGGTTGCTTCGGTTTTAGGAGAAGAACCATTTAAAGAGTTAGAAAGATGAAATTTTGACCAATAACCCTTTAATCATAAGCATCCTTTTCTTCTCTTTTTTTTTGTTTTATCTGCTAAAGCCACCATCTTTGCGTTTGTGTATATGAGAACTCAAGTGACGTTTCTACCCCATTAATTTTTTTCTTTCGGATCTGTTAAAGCCACTTCTTTGCATTTGCTATGGGAGAAATCACTAATCCATTAATGGTATATCCTTCCTTTCTTCTTTCAATTTTTTTTCTTAATCTGAAGGCATCATCAACTTTTAGAAGCAAGACGGTTGGATTGTTTTTGTTCGACATACTTCTTGTTTTTTTTTTCTGGCTAAATGATCAATACTCTTCTTGTTTTAGTTTTGGAAGGCAAGAACGGAAAAGGAGATAAATGGAGAATCTATGATGATTTTCTCCTTGTAGCTTTGTGTTTGTTTCCCTGCTAACATTTCGGATTCGCTACTAATAGACCAATGCATCTCCTTTTTGTTTCGAGAGCTAAGAAGGATAAGAATCATATAGGCAATGGAACATTTTTGAAGAAGTCACAAGTGGAAACCTATCATCTTTCTTGCCTTCCAGGATCAGGTTTCAATCTCAGGTTATTCCACTCTCACCTAAACCTTTTATTTTTCTTCCAAATTGCTGGTGTTATCACTGTTATGATGGAGCTGTTCATTGTCAAGTTTTTTCCTCATATGGCCTTACCTTCCACACTGTTGGAAGCACTGTGTGGGAGCTTCTTTACTTTTCCACTTTCATCTGCTTCACCCACTCATATATATCTTTGTTCTTGTAGAGGAAGGAATGCCTTAGCGGAAGTCAGTAAAAAAGAAAAATCTTGAGGTCTATCTATTTTGCCTCTTACTCCGTGCAATGTATGTCGTCATTTTCCATAGTTTCTGTTATAATAGTAGAGTTAATTTGATTATCACAACTTTATTTTATTTTATTTTTATCTATCTATTATTTTATTTTGAGAAAGAACAAGCTCTATTTTATGTGCAATGATATAGTTGTTTTGTGAGTTCCTTGCTTAAATGTGGTTTCTTTTGCTACAAAGATTATGCATAGTTCTAGATCTTGGAGAGAGAGAGAGAGAGAGAGAGAGAGAGAGAGAGAGAGAGAGAGAGAGAGGTGGGGGAGATAGAGCGCGAGATAAAGGAGGGAGCAAGCAATGGAACGAGTCTACCTCTATGAAAGTGCTAAGTGGGTTGAGTGGTGTAGATAGTGCATCTTAGGAGACGAATAGGTGTTTTATGCCATCTTTATCAACCTCTTTGTCATCCTCTTTGCTTTCATGATGCTTTTGGTCTCCAATTTTTCTTGCTTCATACATAATTTCTTGAACTTAATAGCAGGTCTGGTAGCTTAGTCGAATTAAAACCTTCAAAGAGAGACTACTTGATGATAGGAGGAATGAGATTTCTTACTGTTTTACCTCTCAATCTAGGCCATGTTCATGATCGAGGTATTCATTGATTTTCTCTTTCTTATTTTAGGAAGATAGAAGGCATGATAGCATCTTCCAGTCAATCATAGTATATGCAGTTAAATATTTGTTTCAATGCAATACATGGATGTGAGTTGCGGCAAGGGGGGATGCCATGTAGTGGCTGGCTAGATGTGTTGCCTTCTACTTCATAGCCTGACTATGCTGATGTCTTGGTTCCAGTTCAATTAGCATGATTTGGTGTCATGGGGTATGCTCTAACGCAATGTTCTTTCACTCTTGTTGGATTAGAAAGGCTGAATTGAAGCTAATATATATCGGGTTTTTCATAAACATTTGGTGTAGTTATCACTTTGTTTGATTTTCTTTCCTAAGTCGCTGTTGTTACTTTTTGCATTACAGTTATAGAGAACCCTTTCACAACTTCATGTTGAAAAACTGAAGATTTCAATTAAGGCAACATCTGAGGCTGAAATTGGAGAAAAACTTGTTGACATGAACCAATGATGAGTACTCTTGCTAGTTCTTCCTTTTACTAAATCTTGATTTAACTTGAAATTGTACTGTTAAAAATAGTAAACGAAGTAGGAGTTATGGATCTGAAAGAAAAAAAGACAATTTGTTTCAGAGATGAACCAATGAAGGATAGATCTGTACAATCTTTCCTTTAATTAATCATGAATCTCAGAAATTTTGTCTTGTTTCCTCATTTTCTGTTTCATGTTTTGGTCAACAACCATATCAGTTTGTTCATCTGAGAGCAATCAAAAACCATGTTGCAATTCATCCTTTAAGGCCAAACCAAAAAGACTGCTAGTTTTCACATATGTTTCAGACAGCTCTCGACCAAAGTCAATCGGTTTTGCCCAAAACAATTCATTTTTCTTGAATCAACCAAAGTCGAAACCAAAATTTCGAACCATGTTTCTTTTTGTAGTCAATTGGAAATGCTATTTTTCCTTCTTCTAGGTTTTTGGTATGGGGAGTTTACTACTAAAATATGTATGTGCAATTTCTATAGTTTCCCTACATAGAATCTTAAAAGTTTATTGATATATATAGTGTGTTGCGAGAATAGTAAGGGTATCATCTATGCCAACTGCTGGTGCTTTCACTCTGCCAACCTCTTTTGCTGCTCTACAGTCATCAACCCCGGTGGCTTGATTATTGTCCTTAAATTATTTATGTTTCCGATCTATCTATTCCTGTCAAAGAATTTAGGAGTAATTTTGTTTGTGGTACTTTTCCAACATTTTGGCTTAATGTTATGAGAGCGAGTTGAAAGATAACAACATAGCTTACTACCATTTCCCCTTGTAAGAAAATTCGAAATCTATCATTTTTTTTCTTCTTTTGACCATACTTGGTTTCTTTTTTTGTACTTCCTGTTGATGTTACCTTTCCATAAGGTACAGATTCACAGTGCTCTACCTTAAGCAAAGCTTATTGTAATCTTGTTCAAGGGACCCTAATTCATGTAGTTTATCTCCCTTGTTCTTAGATCCGCCTTTCTATGGTCCTTTATTGTTCATCAAGTGACTGCAAAATATTACTGTGGTTTTGAATTATTCTCTAACTCTGATTTTTGTTTTTCTTTTCCTTCAATTGGAAGGCTGCATAACTATACTGACATTCAAGGAACTATGTACTGCATGCATTGTAGGAACCGGCAAGTGAAGACACACTTCTTGAATTGTATGATTGATAGTTGTAACCAAATAGTTTGATGACTTCCTTTGCAGAGAGATGCATTATCTGTTTGATACAAGCCTTTTTGATTCTCTTGGCAATGTTGGAAGATCTCTTCGACCCACTTTGCAGCTAATGCATTCTACCTCTACAAGGTTGAATTTAATAAATTGCTTTGGGGAGTACTGTTATGCTTCTTGGATTGCAAATAAAGAGAACCTTCTGCCTTGACTAAGATAACTAATCCATGTTTAAAGATGAAGCTCTATTGGGGGCATCTTAGTACTTGCTTGTTAAGCTACATTTGCTATGCTTCATATGTTTGTCATTGGTATCAAGGGTTCTTACATCTATATGGAGAGGAGGACAAATATCTATATTTCTTTCCCCTTCAATCTCAATTTTCTGGTATGTCAGCTCTATTAGTAATATAAGCAATAGAATCCTAATTAGAATATAAGATATCTATCAGTTGTTGAGAATAGAGCTGATGGTGAAATTGATATACAAGCAGTGGTATATTTGTGGTACAGAGTTGATACACAGCTCAGAGCAATGCTTATCATTGACCAAGAAAGGGGTAGAGAAGGTGTCTTATTTTCAAGATTTAGTTCACTGGTGGAATGTTAAATAGGTATGATGATTGTACAGTAAGATCTAAGTGTTAATTGAATTGGAAAATGTTGGATTCTTTTAATGAATCTGTAGATGATCTATATTTAACTTTCACCTCATTTTATGATTCTCATGATGTACTTTGTCTAAATAATATATTGACTACCTAGTGTGTGAACTGAGTGTGCAAAGGGAGATTTTAGCTTCTGATAACTGTTATGACTGTAATAGAGTAACTGAAGGGTTTTTCTTGAGCATTTACATTTGCTTTTAGCCTTTTTGCAATATACTTACAAGTTCTAACTGATTTCCCAATAAAGTTATGTTTCTAGGAGAAAAGAACGGTGTCTCTTCTGAGACACCAGTGAATTTCTTGGTGGCATAGCACAACCTTGACTATACCCGGTGTTTTTAATTAAACTAATGTCATTTAGATTTGAACATGTAAAACACTCATTAGGCTGTAAAAAATAATCGAGCTGGCCATAATTGGCTCAATCAAACTCAGCTCCTAAGCTGATTCAAGCTTGCTTGACAATAATAATACAATATTTAATATTATGTAATATGTACTACATTTGGCTAATATAAATCTCTAGATCAAAATCTAAAGACATAATATTATTATATTAGTAATTTTACTTTCACTATTAAATTAGGTCTTATTTTAAGGTTGATTAAATTTAAACTCGATAAGATTCTATTTAAGCTTGATTTGATTTGATTAAGATTTGAAATTACTTATTGATTAGTTTGTTTAGTCCTCGAGCTCAAAATTAGCTCGAGATAAATTATATCAATTCAAGCTTTATCAGACCTCTGCTCAATTACAGCCCTGCATTCATACTTGCAAAGTCTTTCTGATTATATTTTCATTTAATGTATATTTTTCCCCATCAACCTTCCAAGGAGATGCTAAAATTTAGTCCTTTTCTGGCCATCTACAGTATAGTCTTAATACAGGAACATTTCTTGTACTTGTTTGTCACATTTTGTGTTAATTCTTCTAATCTGCCAAAATTTCATCAGATTATTTTCAAATCACAAGCATATCTTTTCTGATGTTCTAACAATTACGACTTTTTGGCAGAGAATGTCACTAGTGGCAGATAAAACAAGATCACACATTTCATGCCCAAGTGTGTAATGCAAGAGATTTAGGTGGCAGGGCAGGCAAGCTTTTCTGCAGCAGTTCCTATCTATCAGGATGGAGTTCTAGAAGGAGCTGATAGTGGAGAATTCTTTGGAGTGCAAAGGACTCCATTGATGTACAATGGAATGGTACCGACTTAAAAGGTGTACCATTTTGGAAGGATTTCATCATGTTTAAGGGCGGGAAAAGGCTTTATAGAGTACAAGGATGGCTTATTATAGTGGATTAAGGTACATTTTGCAATGCAAAATGTTGTACTATCTTGAGAGTCTGTCTTCTTGGATGCAGTTATTGTGTACTTTTCCTGGTGTTCTAACCGGAGAAAGGCTATAAGAATACAGCGTTGCTGGTTTGTTTCTTACATACTCTGTACTCCAGAGTGGTATTTGTATTTGGGTTTCTCAAGCATGCTTCTGTTCATGGGTTGAGATATCATGAGTAACGAATTATTAAATATGAGGTAACACATTAATCCTGTGCATCTAGTAACTTCAATCGTGCTCACTTAAATTTTCTATCATTTTGTCTACTTTTCTTTTGGGCGTGACGCACGATGAAAGTTGATAGATGCTAATGATTGATATGTAACAGTGATATTCTTATCAACTGGTATGGATAAGTCCACATTATAACTGCTCTCATTTATTCATCACTCGGCTCCTTTTCACTTTACTGTCTTTACTTTAAAGCAAAGGTAGTAATAAATCCATATATATATATATATATATATATATTTTTTTTTTTTTTTTCAATAGAAAATTTGGGGGTTTAAAAAACTTGAATTAAGGAAGCATAAGGTCATCTTCTATCTTCAGACAGACCCAGTCTTGCCTAATATGTTTGACTAACATGGTTTTTCATGTAACTTCTTTGCTTGGCAAGTGGTGGATGGACTTTAAATGAATGGAGGTTTTTTTTTTCTTTTCTTTTCTTTCTTTCTAATTGACAGTTTGGGTTGGTGAGATTGTAACACAATCTCTTACTCTT
Source organism: Typha latifolia (assembly GCF_019914945.1). Taxonomy (NCBI): domain Eukaryota; kingdom Viridiplantae; phylum Streptophyta; class Magnoliopsida; order Poales; family Typhaceae; genus Typha; species Typha latifolia. The sequence goes on from NC_133094.1 coordinate 860,245, forward strand.
GCACAATGTCAACTGATCAACTATTTGGAATACAACTTTATGAACTCTTACTCTAATACCATATTAATTTATCAAAGAAATTAAAACGGCAATTCCTTTTAATCCTTTACAAATTATAGGTAATATTATAGGTAATAGGTGGTTTAGAACTCTTTCATTTTTCTTCTCCTGCCATTATAACACCTACCTACTTCCAGCCACGGTCTTCTTGCTGGTCAGAAGTTCTTCTCGTCCATACATCTCATATGCCATACTTTAAGGGCTAGAGAATTACTTGTCGACGTGAATTAATCCTTTTTGTTAATCTAATCAGCAAAATCTAGCTCCATAATTGTTATTAGAATATAACATATAAAAATCGATCACATCATGAGTTACCATAATATCAAAATACTAGCGTATTAAATATCAAATCCATCATACGTCGTAGAATCTTAAAGTATATGCATTAATAGAGCTGCTTACTGTTCCAAGTTTACACTGTATATACGTTCCATCGTCTAATCTAGCAACTTGAAGATTAAGCATGTAATATATATATATATATATATATAGAAAGTACAATCCTTAGTAGTATGTGATGTTATTTAAATATGATTAATATCAAGATAGCAGGGGAAGTAATCCTTTGTCTTGAAGACTCTTGACGGTCTCATAGAGACACTGGTTCACAGGCGTAAATTCAATCCCCAAATCTTTGAGCCTCTTGTTCGTAAATTTATACCCCTTCTTGGGTGGATTAACTTCATCCTTGCACCTGCATGCACAAATAGCTAATCTTTAGCTCTTTCTTTGAGGTAATTAATTAATGAGATCGATCTTTTGAGAAACATATATATATATATATATATATATATATATATATATATATACTCTTACTTGTCGGTTATGGGGTACTCCGGGAAGAGCTTGGCCAGTATCCGGCACAGCTCTCCCCGGTGCAGAGTGCTCTCGGCGCAGATGTACCGGCCGCCGGCATCCGGCGCCTCGAACACCTTGACGTGCGCCTCCGCCACGTCCCGGACGTGCACGTACGCCTGCGCGGCGTTGGTGTACGTCTTCGCCGACCCGGTGAGGTACTTCATGACATGCACCGTGCTGGCATTCAGGGTCGGCTGCAGCAATGGCCCGAGGACGAGCACCGGATTCACCACCACCAGCTCTATTCCTCTCTCTCTCGCCACCTCCCATGCTCCTTGCTCCGCCACCGTCTTCCCGTAGCAGTACCAGTTCTGGTTAATTTTATTCATCTTTCTTAGTTGCACGCTTGCACACATGTATATATATATATATTTCTGATAATTATAAGTTTTAAAATCTTATTTCTATCAATTTTAAGGGATACACATACAATTATTAGCTCGAAAGATTGAAATAAACCTTGGTTTTCTTGCAATACTCGAGGTCGCTCCAGCACGTCTCGTCGACGACCTCGTCGGGGCTCCGGTGAGGATTCATGTACACGGTGCCGATCGAGGAGGTGAACACCACGCGACGGACGCCGGCATCGGCCGCCACGCTGATCGCATTCCTCGTCCCCTTGACCGCTGGCTCCATCATCATCTCCTGCGTATTTTATAATTAATTTACATATATACATTGGTACTTAATTGGTAGGATCCATTCCCTGAAGAAAATTAATGAACGCTCACCGGGTCGTCGGTGACCGGACAGGCGGTGTGGAACACGCCGTCGCAGCCGTCGAACGCCGCCCGGAGGCTCTCGCAGTCGAGCAAGTCGGCTCGCAGGAGGATAAGCCGCTCGGCCGCGCCGTCGAGCGCCTTCAGGTGACCGTTCTTAGGATCATCTACACGTACGTAACAAGATTGCATGCATGCATGCATGCATGCATACATCATATTAGATACTACAATTGATTGAAACTGGAAAACCATTAGAATATATAAGGATGGGTCAAGAGCGCTGACGAGGATTCCGGACGGTCCCCCGGACGACGTAGCCCTTCTCGAGTAGCAGCTTCACGAGCCAGGAGGCGATGAACCCGCCAGCTCCGGTGACGCACACCGTGAGGCGGTGGCCGGAGATGGTGGTGGCGGCGGCGGTGCTCTCCAATGGCATTTTTGCTAGAGATGCGATTATTAAGACGATCGATTAAGTAATTAGCGTGGCAGAATGATGTCGCTATGTGAATACTATTTATAAAAGGGAATGAGGCAAGAAAGCCAGGGGTATAAAAAACAATTAGTTGGTGAGAATTTTTTCTTTTAATTTTAATTTTAATTTGGCCTGTTTGATTTTTATAATATAAAGTAGAAATTCCATAGAAAGAGTTAATTTTTTATATTCCCTTGAAGTTGGTGAGGAGATCTAGAACTCTAGATAATAGAAAAATAAAATTTTCTTGGCTTATTAATCTAGAACTTCCATGTCAGACTCATTCTTAATTAATATATAAATCCATTGCTTAATTAGTTTCTCTAATGATCAACCAAGAACATCATGAACCTGCCACTTGTCAAGTCATTAAAACAATAATTATTATTTTTTAATTTGCCAACAAAAAATCCATTCATGCTAATCCAATTGTGACAAACTTGGTTAACAGCTTATAATTTTCATTATTTTCTTTTGGTTTTGCCAATTAAAGTACATACTAACATCCAAGTTAATTTGAGTAAAATAACACCTCAACTCATTCGGCTGACAGAATAATATGGTTCTAACTATGTTAGCTATTGATAATTTAAATTATTTATTAACACCTAATTGAAGTCAGTGATATGATGCACCTAATTGAAGCTAATATAACTTCTCTCAACATCACTACTCACTAGCTTGGTGCTGAAAGTGAGAACTATCATTTTAAATAAGGTCGACTATATTTGTGACGCAAAATTAGATTTAATTTTGAGAGAATAAAATAAACAATCTTAATTTCAAAATAATTACTACATGATTAAATTAATATAAGGGAGTTTTTAATTTAAAAATAATTACTACATGATTAAATTAATATAAGGGACTTTCTAATTAATCTTGGGAAAGAATCTAGTAATAAAGATTGATAATTTCATGTCAACAATGATGAACTGAAGTAAGACTTATAAATTATCTATCAACCACAATAAGCTATGTTTCAGATTAATTAAAAAAACAAAGTAAGGATGAGATATACTTACATGACATCACTAATTTTGATATAAGTCGTGACTAATCCCTCACCTATCCTGTTTGATAGAGATTTGCAGATTAATACCAGGGTTAGGAACTGATCACATATTTATAGGGTAACAAATAAGTATTTTAGTCCATCAAGGAATCCTATTTTAATTCTAATCTAAATTGGGCGATAAAGTCTTTATCCAAGAATCCTATTTTTATATGATAAATTAATCTAATAATTATGATTAACTTAGATCATCTAAGAGATAAAGTATAATAAACAAATCCAAAAGAGGAATCCACCGTAATATCTTAAACAATATTCGTTCCACATGAAAAACATTGACGGAATAATTAAACACTTGAAACTGATCAAATAGATCTACTACTCGATAATTAATCCTAGCATTATTCTTTTACTTTATCAAACTTGAGTGAAGAGGAGAGAAAAGTCATAATTATTAATTTAAAAAAGACCATATATATATATTTTATTTTTTTTGATAGTAATTATGATATTTTTAATAAATTTTAGGAGGTTTAGAGTTTAAGATAATAATTAAAAAAGAACTAGAAGAAGCTTCTAGGCCCTAATTTTTCTACATCCAAGTTGAGGTGATTGAGAATTATTTCTCAATTTGAAGACCGTTGAACTAAACTTAAAATTAGATTGAGAATTATTTCTCTTTACAAACGTCATTTAGATCACTAAATCTTCTTTCCCTTCGAACTTTTGGTGGTTTAGTAAGACAAAGTCATAACCGTTAAGACTCGAGACTGCCATGAAAGAATACAGAAGGTATTGGTCTTAAAGTAACTGCTCTTTGGACTTAATCCTCTACTACTTCTAACTGCTACCATCAAAACAATTAACAAAAATTACAATAATAATAATAATAATAATAATAATATAAATATTGGTCTACTTTTTTCTTTTGTTCACCAAATCAGAAGAAATTGGGAATTTGAACACAAAAGATGACTTTGTAAAAATCTACCTATTTTTGTACCAACTCTCTCCAAATTCTAGATGATTGATGTGTCAACAAAGTCATCCAATAAGAAGTCATTATTGCTATTCTTTTGTATATAATATCATTGGTCTTTTTATAATTTAATTATATTTAAATTCTACGCATCGATTATAAAAATTATATACAGTTAGTTTTATATGTTAAATTAAAAACTAAATATAATTAAAAAAACGGCTAGTATTATCACATAAATATTTATATACAAGAGCAAGAGGAGATAGTTTCAAGATCTTAGTTTGATTCCCAGATAAATAGGAGACTTAGTACATATTTAACGAATCAAAGATTGATGTTTTGTTGCATGATAATATAGTTAATAGGAAAGGCTTAATCTCGGGCCTTGGGCCAATAATGTAAGAGGCCTTTTTAGGGTGGATAATTAGCATAGTTTAAGAGCACTTAGAATCAATTAGAAACCTGACACTAATGTTAAACATGGCCCTCATGATTTGGCCAAGATGTACAGGTTTTCAAGTTATTGATGTTAAAGATGCCACTCCACTACAATGCATCATTAAGCACAAACACCAACTCTTTAGATTAACTTTAATACCATCTGTTAGCCAACTAATCCAAGCTCTCACATGTTTACAATCAAAGAAGCAAAAGCTGAAAGGCTCAAAAAGGAGGTACAGATTCACACAGCTAAGGTTGATCATAACTAGTAGTTAGCAAAGCTTATTTGGATGCCAACCAATTCCAAGATGGCACCATTAAATGACAATCACGGTTTACATCAAAGCACTGCAAGTAATATTGCACTCCTGAATGCATTTAATGTGGATTAGGTAAGAGCACTAAAAATACGATGACAGTGGTAAAAAAAAAAGTGTACCTAAGATTCGATACCATCCTTAATGGTTTCAATAACTTGGTCTGAAATTTTCAATCAATGCTAAATTTTGTTTCTCACAGTTAGATGCGCATTGATTATGCCGACACTAATCCAACTTTTATTTACCAATATCAGTAGTACTATGAATAGTAATTTGCAAGTCATTGCTTCATGGAAGAGAAGTGAAGAGAAGAGGAGAGAAGTGAATTCAATAGTACTATTAAGTCTCTGACTCCTCTTCTCGTAAAGCTTCCTAATTTATATTTGGTACCTGAAATGGTACAATATATATAAATGTGACAATCGTCTTGCAATTGCTTCCAAATTCAACAAGCACACACCAATAAATTCACAATTAACAATTCCTCTAATTCCCACCATCTCATTTATGATACCACCATCACCTCTCTCTCTCTCTCTCTCTCTCTCTCTCTCTCTCTCTGGAGCATTGGAGGTTTTCTTCTTATTTAAATCCTCATTGCTCTCAGTGTCTCACTCACACTCCACATGCAACCCAAAGAGCTTCAGCTTTGTGTTGTCTGGCTGTCTTGCATGATCCATTCAAATGGACAACAAGGGAGCATCTTTTGTTTCTCCAAGCCCAAGGCCTAAAAAATGGAGTCTTTTTTATGCCTGAGGTGCTGCTCATCAACCCATGCTCTCTTGTTTCCCAGGTTATGTGGCTCTTCACGATGGAAGAGTTTTTCTTCGTCTTTTTGACTCTCTTTGGTTTCTAATAACTTTCTTCTCTAAATGGGTCTTGGGTCTATTGCTTGCTTCCTCTCTCTAGCGCTTTTGTTTACATGCTTGGCCTCTCAGGAGCTGAACACAGATGGGTTCTTTGTGTCGGGTTTCGTTCAGAAGATGGGAGGAGTCATCCCTACCTATCCCAATGGCTCTTCTCTTCCGGTTTGCTGCTGGGGAGGGGTTTCTTGCGATGCCCAGATGGAGAAAGTTGTCACCTTGGTGGCTTCTGGCCTTGGGCTTTCTGGTCCCATTCCTGAGAGCACCATTGGCAAACTCACCAAGCTCCGATCTTTGGATCTCAGCAACAATAGCATCACTGCGCTCTCTTCGGATTTTTGGGAATTGGGTGGTTCTCTGAAGAATCTAAACCTCTCGCTCAACCACATTAATGGGTCTCTCTCCAACAACATCGGCAACTTTGGGCAATTGGAAAGCTTGGATCTTTCTGGCAACAAGCTGTTTGACGAAATTCCAATGGCATTGGGCTCTATTGCAAGCTTGAGAATACTCAACCTCAGCGGCAATAAATTTGAAGGCAACATTCTTAGTTCCATACTTGGGTGCAATTCGTTGGTTTCCATTGATTTCTCAAGCAATATGCTTAATGGTACTATCCCAGAAGATCTAGGCACTTCATTAAAAAGTCTAAAGGCCTTGAACCTTGCTGGTAATAGGATCAGTGGTAGTTTGCCAGATTTGTCAGGGTTGGAATATCTCGCGTATCTCAATCTTTCTGGCAATATGCTTCAAGGTTCAGTTCTCAGGGTGTTTCGGGAGCCTTTGCAGATAATAGACTTGAGCAATAACCAGTTCCATGGAACGATTTCTCAGGTAAATCTCACCTCTAGTTATTATAATGGGTCTTCTTTGGTTTATCTTGATTTATCCATGAACAAATTTGTGGGAGAGTTCTTCAGCGATTTGTGGCGAGTTCCATCGCTTAAACATATCAATCTTGCATTCAATAATTTTTCAAATCAGAAATTCCCTGAGTTAAAAGAGTTCTCTGGGTTGGAATATCTTAACTTATCTAAAACTAGTCTCAGCGGCCAAATTCCTCCCGAGTTCTCCCAGTTGATCAACTTGAAGACATTAGACCTATCACAGAACTATATCACAGGTCAGGTTCCTGATTTGAGCAATGAAAAACTCGAAGTCCTAGACCTTTCAGTGAACAACCTCACTGGTGAAATTCCAGAGTCTCTTAAGAAGCATTTATCCACTATGGAAAGATTCAATTTCTCCTACAACAACCTTACCCTCTGTGCTGCTCAATTCTCACCCCAAACTCTCAGTACAGCATTCATAGGATCAAAAAACAACTGCCCGGTTGCAGTGAATCCGGATGACATCAGAAGTAAGGAAACAAAACGTAAAGAGCTCAGGCTTGCATTGGCCATAGCCCTCACAGTCTTCTTCTTAGTAGTAGGGTTAGCATGTACTGCTTTTGGGTGCAGAAATGGGAGCAGGTCATGGGCAGTCAAGCAGCAACTGTCATACAAGGAAAAGCAGAATATTTCAGATGCATGTTCCGTTCAGACAGAACCGACGACATGGGTTACAGGGGTCAAGCATGCTACATCAGTCCCTGTTGTCATATTTGAGAAGCCATTGTTGAATTTTACCTTCGCAGACCTCTTGGCGGCAACTTCCAACTTTGATAAGGGAACGTTGTTAGCAGAAGGGAGATTTGGACCAGTCTATAGAGGATTTCTTACGGGAGGAATTCAGGTAGCAGTGAAGATAATGGTCCATGGATCCACAATGGAGGACCAGGAAGTGGCAAGAGAACTCGAGCGGCTCGGGCGGATCAAGCATCCCAATATCGTTCCCTTGACTGGTTACTGCTTAACCGGGGATCAGCGAATTGCCATCTATGATTACATGGAGAATGGGAACCTACAGAATTTGCTTCACGATCTACCTTTAGGACTCCAAACAACTGAGGATTGGACTACCGATACATGGGAAGACAGCAATATCAATGCCCAAAATATCACATCTGAAGGAACAGCGACATGGAGATTCAGGCATAAGATTGCATTGGGTGCAGCAAGAGCATTGGCTTTCCTTCATCACGGTTGCATCCCTCAGATAGTTCACAGAGATGTGAAGGCAAGCAGCATCTATTTCGACTCAGCAATGGAGCCTAGATTAGCCAATTTTGGGCTGTCGAAGATTGCAGGGACTAGTTTGGAGAATGAATCCTCTCAAGGATTGCTTGGATATGCTCCCCCAGAGCTCTCCGATGCAGAGAATGCTGCAGGGACAACGAAATCTGATGTCTACAGTTTCGGAATTGTGCTATTCGAGCTTATCACAGGAAAGAAGCCACTGGGGGATGAGTACCCTGAGAAGGAGACTAGTCTGGTAAGTTGGGCAAGAGCAATGGTGAAAAAGAACCAGGCTTCAAGCATAATTGATCCAAAGATTTGCGAAACCGGATCGGAGAAACAGATGGAAGAAGCCTTGAGAATTGCTTATCTATGTACTGCAGACTTGCCATCAAAGAGGCCAGCAATGCAGCAAATAGTTGGGCTCTTGAAAGATATCGAGCCAACTGCTGCTCTTCACTGAACTAAGTTCTGAGCTAAAGAACTTGTACACAGTTTTTAAAGTTGTCAATGTTCATTGTAACCTTTTTCTACTTCCATCTGTTGCAATGCAATTGCTACTCCTTTCAACTGTTTGAGTACATATATATATATACGCACGGTTTGTTTAAGCTACCAAACAAAGGATATGATGCTATTCCCTTTAGTTTAGTATAATAGTTTTTATGGTGAAGTTTGTATAGCTTCATCAATGATCAAGGTGCTCATCCTCTCTCAAATTGACACCATGATGAACTTTTAAGGGATGCAAAATGAGTAATTAATGACTCTTTTCATACTGATGCAAAATCTTTCTAGATCAAGCCCTATGTAATTTTAGAGAATTTAGAATAAATTTTCTATTGGAATAACACTATATTTTAGAAATTTTGTGCTTAAGAAACTGTCTTTAGATTATTTGTAATTCATTTTATCGGATCGGATCCATACTGTACCCGGATCCGAACCGAATCAGGACAAACGAAAGTGGAACAAACCTGACAACTCTGAAGACCACACACGACACCCGTTACTCTGCTGAGGTCAATCCTTCCCCCACGAAACGGGTAACGGACGTTAGTAAGCCGTCAATTATCCTCTATAGCCGTGTCCTTCTCTAGCCTTCCAGGTCCTCTTCAACATTAATGGACGTTAATAACGGCTCTTAACTGCAACCCATTGTGGTCAATCCCCGTCAAAGCCAAAACTAACCCCCTCTCTTCTTTCGACTTCGGAGAAGCTCGAAACCCTAGGAGAGGAGCGATTCTCGAGGCTTACATGACGGAGGAGAAGCCGAGCTCGGCGTCGCCGCTGCCGGAGAAGAAGATTGGAGCCGGAGGCGGCGGAGGAAGCGATGCGGCTCCGGTGCCTCCCTCGCCGGCAGATCGCGGATCCGAGGCGAAGGAGGGTTTTAGCGGCGATGGGAGGTCGTTCTCGCAGCTGCTCGCCGGGGCGATGGGGTCTCCGCGGCCGGGGATCGTCGCCGTGCCAGTGGTGGCGGTGCCGTGCTTCTTGGCGCCTGCGCCCGCGGGGCTGATCGAGCCGCCCGGGTTTAAGGTTGGTGTCGTCCAAATACTTCTTCCGCTCTGATTTCCCAAGTTTACTGGTGTGATTTCTAATTTTGTGAGCCTAGGGTTTGAATTTTACTGCCTGGATGTCTAATTTTGGGTTTTGCGGGAAATTCGTTTTTTTATAACTGTAGCGCTAGCTTAGGGAATTGGCTCTTACGGGCAAATTCTATTTTCTTTTCTTTTCTCTAACTGGAGCTTTCTTAGGGGTGTTTTTGACTTATTTGTAGGTTTTTTTTTTGTTTTGCTTCTTCTAGGTTGAGAGGTGTAAACTTTTGAGTTGTTTATGTTTGAAGTTGGGGTTTTGATAGTTTAAAATTATAAACGGAAAACTAAATTTGCCTAATAATTATTTCTGATAGAAAAGAGCATACCTTGCAGTCAGTTTTGTCATAACAGGAATTCAATTGGGAAATAATAATTTGATTCTTGACTTGGTAATCACATGCTTATCTCCGCTACCGTTAGCAGAATATCCCAATTATCCTTCGTTGTATGCTTTGGCTAGTTTTATATATGCACGCATGATTGGCTTCATGAATCAAACTATATAAATTGAGACTGATTTACACTTCTATAATGGACGCCCGGCATGATGTCAGCCCTTAAAGACAGTGCTGATTTATGCTGAAATATGACGAGATATATGAGAAGTAGTATTAGGTTCTTACTTCCAAAATTTGACTTGTATCCTTCTCATTAGTCGTCGTCTATAAGTTCTCATTTTCTTATAAAAACCAGCATTTCTTACCAGTGGCGTGGAATTATCTTTTTCTGGTTATTGTGCTCTGCCAGTCAATGTTCTTTTTATTTGTTAGATAGGAGTTGGCCTAACGTCTATGAGGTAACAGTTGCTGATAAAAGCTTTCTGTAGAACTGATTTCAATTTTATTTCTTACCCTCTTTGTGATGCTTATAGTTGTTTATGTTGCCTTAATTTGAATTTCAAAATTAGGGCCAATTTGCAATGACTCATCAAGCAGTCTTGGCTAGTGTGACGGCTCAGGCTCAGATGCAGTTGCAAGCATCCAATCCATCTTCATCAGAATTATTAGCAAGTTCATTTCCACATCCTAAGGTGCCTGCTGCCAGCCCTATTCCACTGAAAGTCCGGTCGCCCCCATTACCTGATGAATCATGTATCACAGAGTCAGTGAAAACACCTTCATCTGACCAGAAATCACAATCTGCTCATATTGCTATAAATACAACAGCAGGTGATGGTTACAATTGGAGGAAATATGGTCAGAAGCAAGTAAAGAGTAGTGAGAATTCCCGGAGCTATTATAGATGCACGACTTCTGGATGTTCGGTCAAAAAGAAGGTTGAGAATTGCCCAGATGGTCGTATTGTTGAAATAATATACAGAGGTACACACAACCACGAACCACCTCAGAAACCCAGACACTCAAAAGAGAGAGGGCCTCAACATGGTGGGCCTTCAGGAGAGAATGAAATCTTGCAACATCCAAGTAGTGAACCTAATGAGTCAGATAATTCAGCAAGCAAGACTGAACAGAGTATTGGCCATGAAACTCCTGAACGACAGTTGTACTGCTCAAGTGATTGTGAAGGGGATCCTGATAGTAAGACTGAAGAAGATCCTGATGAGGGACGAGAACCAAAACGAAGGCAAGTTGTACTGTTGTACTAATCATAGTACATCATTTCTCATAGTATGATTAAGTTAATAAGGTGTACTGATTTCCTATGCATTTTGTAAGCAGAATGACTGAAAGCACTACACCTAATTCAGCATCAGTTCACAAAACAGTTAGGGAACCGAAAATTGTTGTCCAAACTGCATGCACTGCGGGAAATGTTAGTGATGGCTATAGGTGGCGTAAATATGGGCAGAAAATTGTGAAGGGAAATCCGAATCCGAGGTGCGTTGTAACTCTATGCTTTGTGAATTTCTGTATCAACTTATGATTTTGGACATTAGGCTTCTACTCTTTCCTGACACACTGTCCAAATTTTCTTGCTTCACTAGAAAGAAAAGTTAAGATGATGATACCTCATATTTAGTGCATTTTAAGAAGATTACATCTCATTTGATACATATACATCTTCTTTCATTATCTGAGGACTTAGTTGACCTCTTAGCGGGTGGTGCCTTTTCTCCTATCTTTCTAGTGTCTGTGAAGGTTCTAGATTCTTGTATGCTATCACAGTAAGGAGGTGCAAAGTTTGATGTTTGGGCATTATGCCAGCAGCAAACCCTTAGGCCACATGCCAAGATGGCGTCAACGTGGAATGTGCTCGTAGGCATGCCCAAAGAATGGATAAATATTTGTGACAGACTGTTAATCTGGTGTCAACTCATTGAAAAATTGTTATAAATTTATAATATTCCAAGGAATGAGACATCAGGGAAGAGAATCACTTGCCAAGAAACATGTAAGATAATACGGTAAGTAGATTAACTAGAGTTATCTACCTTATTGCCACATTGGCTCTTGCAACCAAGGAGCAGGCCTTCTTCTAGATATAGAGAGGATCTAATTAGAGGAGGAAGATATTTGCTTTGATATGGAATTCTCAGTTTTGTGAGAACAATCTAAGGATCCAAAACAGCAAAATCCATGAATAAGCGAAACAGAATTCATCATTTTATGAGAAAAGCATGGTCCTTGCATTTCTTTCTATCAGGGAAGTTTCAGTATATGAGGTAATTGACATCAAGTGATGTAGTTGTATTGAAGATATCAATTTTTAGTGCAGAATATATTTACTTGGGACTCCTTTCCTCTTATGAACCAATAGACATTATATCTGATGCGAATGTGTCATGAGATTTTTTTTTTCCTTTTTCTAAATCAATAAGGCCAAAATTTTCTTAATCCGCTGCACTTTTACATCAATCATCATGGTATGTAGGTATCTTTAGTAATTGATACTTGATTTGCTTAAGATGAAACCAAATTGTTATTTTATACACTTTTTTGCATTGCGGTTTTTTTTAATCTTCCTCACAATTCAATAATGTGATGTATTATTGGTCCCATTATTATTTTTACAACTTTGTATATCTCCTATCTTTCTAGTAACGAGGTGATCTTTTTTTTTTCCCTTCAATCATTTGACATCCTTTTGGATATTGTTAATGATACTAGGTGACCAAGCTAATTATATGCCCTGCAGTGCAAAAGCAGTATGCTTTTGGTTATACATTTTTCTTTAAGCTCAACCACATGAACATGTATATTGGTTTTCATGTCCAAAAGTTATAATCAAATAGCTGATTTGACAAGTTCATGGATGAAATACCTATTAAAACCTCATATCCCAGTGATGAAGCCATTTCTCCCTAGCTTTGTATGAGGCTTTCAAGCCTACGTCCAACTATTTGGAATCTCATCTAATAATTCAATATCTTTGATTTCTTTTATCTTATCTAGTTCCACGAATCTGCAACGCTATTTTTTTTGCAGGACCATTTCAGTGTAATGTTTTGTACAGAGTTCTTAATTGAGCTGTTGAGGTTGAAAAGATCTTCTTGCCACTATGACTATGTTTTACAATATTATTGCACATGAGGGTACAATAGCAATATTTCAATTGCTATAATCAAACCCAAGGAAGTGAGGTTTAAAGGCCTTCATGAGAATTTCTAAATAGTATTAGGCTAGCTTGACATGGGAGGTTAGATATTGATCATGTTTTTAGATGAACTTATGATATTAAAATGTATATTGGCCCGATTTCATGTTCACTTGAGTATTATATTCTATCCAAGTGAAGCAGATATATGCATTAAGTAGCTCTTATTACTATTTTGTCACTGTAATACTGCTTCAGTTATATTTTATCTGATCCTTCAATGTCCACAACCAGAAGCTACTACCGGTGTACCCATGATGGCTGTCCTGTTCGTAAGCATGTCGAGAAAGCATCTGGTGATGTGGAAGCTATTGTTATAACATATGAAGGCAAACACAACCATGACCTACCAACCAAAACTTGCAGTGAGTCGAAAGGTAGTGCACTTCCCTTGATTACAGCAACACCTGCAGCAGGTGAAAGCCCTATTAGATCAAGTTCTTTATCAGATTGTAAACCTGCAAAAGAGACACTAGCAGAGGTGGAGGGAAAATCATCTGGTAACAAGGCCCTAGAACTTGGAGGTAAGAAGGCATTGGAATCTGCTCAAACTCTTCTAAGTATTAGCTTTGATTCATCCTCTGGAGATGGTGGTGACAGAACGAGTACTGATGGCACGAGGCATCCTCTTGTCAACGAAAGCTCTGCTGCAGTTCCAGTCCAAAATACTTAACAAGATTGACAGAATTTTAATTTATGTTAGTGTTGCCAGCTTCTTGTTGTACTTGCTCTTGTATAGTCTCTTATGGCATCCTTGATAGAAGATGACAGAACATATAATTGGAGGAGCATCATCGGTCTAAATATCCAAGTGCTTCAAGTTATATACCAGTGTTGTTCCAATGCCATGGAAAACCCTATACATTGTATAATTTCTATATTGTCACTGAACGCAATTAAACAGATAGTCCAGCTTATAATGGAGTGTAGTTGTACAATTTCTTGGCAAGGAAACAGAAAGCTGGTGTAGATCAATTTGTTCTTTTTACTACAGTAACTGCCTTATTTAGCTTCATCTAAGGTTGTTTCTGATCATTTCTTTCTGTATAATGACAAACCATTGTTGAAGGGCAACTTTAATGTGATTGTTTGCAATATCCTGTTGAAATGAAGCATATATATAGCTTCTTCATGCTTGTTTTCTGTCTACTACTCCGCAATCTTCTGAAATAAGCTGAACAGGTCATACTTTGAAGTTGATAACACTTAATCTCAGATTACTGACATCATATTTCTTTTCTATATAATACTATGGTTGACTTGAAGGATACATGGCTAAGTATTAGTAGCGGCAGATCCATCATATGTTACTAAACCAAGTTTTTCCTCTTCCCTAACTACTATCTCACATGGTCCTAACCAATTTCTATCAGATGATAGGTTTACAAATGGACCCAATTTGACATATAAATAGGTAGATCCAGATCCCATGCCTAATAACAGGCACAAGCCGTCCTTATTGCTTAAATTTGACTCAACAACAAGTCAATAAGAAATTACCAAATATATGCAACTTGCATCAAATTGCTGCTACTCGAATAATTTGGTACTAAATCGATTGCCCATTTCTAAGTTTAGGATACAAGAGTTTGATTAAGTATAGTCATTAGTTATATAAGATTAAAAGAAGTTAGTAATATAATTTAGAATTAACTCTACTTAGCTTATTTTATATATTTTATGAACTTTTTTTAGTACACAGACTCTTTAGACTATTGAAACTTCTGATCTCGACATTACATTATTGACCGATACGATTAAAAAAGAAGATAGAAATGATCTTCTACATTAACATTTCTATATTTTTTTCCTCTAAAATAAAGGCATAAATATTTTAAATCAACTCTTTGTTTGAGACACACGATAAATTATGAATAAAAATGATGATCTAAACTATTGAAATATTTTATAAAAATATTTTGTTTATATTAAATTTTTTTTCTCCAAATCTATTCGTGTGTGTCATATGATTAATTTATGAACAGAAATGAATGATGATTCAGTATCTAACTGAAATTATAGATAAAATAAAAAAATAAATAAATTCTTGGTTACGTTCTCAGCACTACATTGCATGGACGTCTTACTTCCAGTCCTCTAATGTTGGCTATGTCGTAATTTTATTGAAGCTTAGGGGCAAGTTGTTTATCATCTCCACCTCCATCTCCGCCAAACTCAACGCGATCCACGTGCCGTAGACCCAATCGGTGTTCCCGAGTTTTAAAATATTCCTCGCCTTGCTCGATTCGTCCCAATTTTCGCATAAATTTAAAATTCTCGAAGTGCGATTTGAGAGAGAAGACTTGAAGAGTTCTCAGATCCCAATCTCTTCTTCGTCGCCTCCGTCGTAGAAACCCTTGATTATCTCTCTCTACTGCTTCTCTCCTTGGATTTCTTCTCGCTCATTCAATGGAGATCACGCGATCGCCGAAGGTGCTCGCGTTGATCGCGGCGTTGCTGCTGCTCTTATCCGCCGCCACCCCGGCCGGCGGATTTTACCTGCCCGGCGTCTCTCCCGCCGATTTTCATAAGGTAATCGTCGGATCTCTTCTTGTTTCGCCTTCTGTTGATTAAATCTGGTGATGTTTATGCGAATTTACTGCGTCTGCGTCGCTTTGGATCTGGAGCTTCCGTTGATGCGTATGTTGGATTTGATGCTACTTGCGAGGAGATGGTGATCCTTGAATGTTGATGTGGGGATGGAGTTTCTACCCTTTTTTTTTTTTTTAAATCTTTTTTGCTCTACGTTTAGATCTGACTCTATAACTAACGAAATGGAATTAAATTTTTTTTTCTTTTACTTAGCTTGAGGTTCTTTGAGTATGTATGTCGAAGTTTACTCCAAACTTTTGAGATCGAGCATGGTAGTCAACAGTGAGGCCTCACTAATGTAAGAGTAGAATGGGATTTGCCCTAGTTTGCAATGGTTGGGGCAACTTTGTGAAGCCTTCGAGTTTAGGTCTCTATCAATGAGCCAATGGGATCTGTTTTTCGATTTTGATAAACATTATGTCACGTGAAATCCAATTTGGAGATGAATTGGCAGTTGAAACTTGGAAGTGGCTCAAAGTGGTCTGTTAAGAAACTCTAAACCAACAAAAATACTGTGCTGAGAGTCTGAGACCGTAGATTCCTGGAGATAAGAGATGGATGCAATAAATAATCCTAGGTTTGCACAAAACATAAGGGAGAAAAGAGAAAGAACGAACTGAGAAAAATAAGTAATAAGAGGAGAAAAAGGCAGTCACTTATAGCTTCAGAGCAGTTCCTCCATTACTACAAGCCTCAAATCTTTTCTAGCTATTGCTGGCCTTCTATTGGGATCTTGACTTGTCCCATAGAAAAAACACATTTGAGACCGATTGGACTATAATACATGAGAAGAACCTTTGATGTGTCATTGAACCAAACAAGGATCTAAAAGCACCAACTTGCTGAAAATTAGCATGGCTAGTCATGGCACATTATTATTATTGTAATAATTCATATTAGTCCTAATGATTACATTTTTTTTCTTACCTATTATCTCACCTATTTTATCTCATCTATTCAAACTTTTGATATCTTATTCAATCTACCTTGCTTTCATTTTACAACACATAATTTGTGCTCTGATTTTGGACAATTTCTGTGGCTGCAGAAAGATCCACTTCCAGTAAAGGTCAACAAGCTGACTTCTATAAAGACCCAGCTTCCATATTCCTATTATTCTCTCCCTTATTGTCGGCCGGATACTATAGTTGACAGTGCGGAAAATCTTGGGGAAGTGCTTCGTGGTGATCGAATTGAAAATTCTCCTTATGTGGTTAGTTCCCATATGATGTATTATGGTTATTTTTTCTCTTGCTTAGTATTTCTAACATCCATGTTTGTCTTTAACTATGTATTTACTCATTGCAGTTTGAGATGAGAGAGCCCCAAATGTGTCAGATTGTCTGCAAGACCACTGTTAGTGAGAAAGAAGCAAAGGATCTTCAGGAGAAGATAGAGGATGAATATCGAGTCAACATGTAAGACTACTATTTCTTTGCAATCCAAAAAAATATGCATAAGACTAACCTTGGACTAAAATATTCCACAGGATTCTTGACAATCTACCACTAGTCGTTCCTATTAAAAGACAGGAACACGATTCCGCCGTCTTTTATCAGCATGGTTTTCATGTTGGTGTCAAAGGCCAATATTCTGGGGTATGTAGATCTTCCATTAAAAGTTCATATGAATCTGTAATAGAAGTGCCATATTTTCTAGGAGTCGAGTACTTTTTAATGTCAAAGATGCTCTTATTGTAGAGCAAGGAGGAGAAGCACTTCATCCATAATCACTTGTCATTTCTGGTAAAGTATCACAAGGATGTACAAACGGACCTTGCTAGGATTGTGGGCTTTGAGGTTAAACCATTCAGGTACATCTCAGTTTTAAGAGTTGATATATTGTCTTTGATACTGGTTTTTGAACCAAAAATTAAAAAAATATTTGTATCCAGTGTGAAACATGAGTATGAAGGAGAGTGGAATGGTAAAAAGACTCGCCTGAGCACCTGCGATCCTCATGCAAAACGTTCAGTTATGAACTCTGATTCTCCGCAGGAGGTCGAAGCTAAAAAGGATATCATATTCACATATGATATAGAGTTTCAGGTAGCATTTTCAATAAAAGCTTAATTTAACATGTTTGTGGTGCAATTCCATACCTTCAGCAATAGTATGTAATGGAATTTTGTATACTAGAATACCATGATCCAGTGTGATGTTTATCATTTTTTCATCCTTCCAAAATTGCAGGACAGTGAAATTAAATGGGCATCTCGCTGGGATACTTATCTGCTGATGACAGATGATCAAATCCACTGGTTCTCTATTGTTAATTCTCTGATGATTGTTCTCTTCCTATCGGGAATGGTGGCGATGATTATGCTTCGGACACTATACAGAGATATTTCCAAATACAATCAGCTGGAAACTCAGGAAGAAGCCCAAGAAGAAACAGGATGGAAGCTTGTCCATGGTGATGTGTTCAGACCCCCATCTAACTCAGATTTACTGTGTGTCTATGTCGGAACTGGTGTCCAGTTCTTTGGTATGCTGCTTGTGACCATGATATTTGCACTCCTCGGCTTTCTTTCTCCATCAAACAGAGGAGGATTGATGACTGCTATGCTCTTACTATGGGTCTTCATGGGTCTGTTTGCTGGGTACTCCGCTGCACGACTCTATAAGATGTTTAAGGGTTCAGAATGGAAAAAAATCACCCTCAGGACAGCTTTCATGTTCCCCGGCATTGTGTTTGGTATTTTCTTTGTCCTCAATGCTCTTATCTGGGGAGAAAAGTCTTCAGGTGCTGTACCTTTCACCACGATGTTTGCTCTTGTACTGCTTTGGTTTGGCATCTCAGTGCCCCTTGTGTTTGTGGGAAGTTATATTGGTTTCAAGAAACCTGCCATTGAGGATCCAGTGAAGACAAACAAAATACCAAGGCAAATCCCTGAACAGGCCTGGTACATGAACCCGATCTTCTCAATACTGATAGGAGGCATTCTTCCGTTTGGGGCTGTTTTCATAGAGCTATTCTTCATTCTCACCTCGATTTGGCTGAACCAGTTCTACTATATTTTCGGGTTCCTCTTTGTTGTGTTCGTCATCCTCATCGTCACCTGTGCTGAGATCACAATTGTGCTCTGCTATTTCCAGCTGTGCAGTGAGGATTATTCGTGGTGGTGGAGGTCGTATTTGACCTCTGGATCTTCTGCTCTCTATCTCTTCCTCTACGCGACATTCTACTTCTTTACAAAGTTGGATATTACAAAGCCAGTGTCTGGTATTCTTTACTTTGGCTACATGCTTATTGCGTCGTATGCCTTTTTCGTGTTGACTGGCACTATTGGTTTCTACGCATGCTTCATATTCACAAGGTTGATCTACTCCTCTGTGAAAATTGACTAGAAGTTATTCGTACAAGGCAGCATACGAGAAGGCCACATGGATCGCTCAAAATCCGGCATATGGCTTCAGCTTTGAGCTCAAGCTCTGTGTGGCTTAATGTGAAGCGGGGATTAGTTTCTTTTTTGTCGGTAAAACTAAGGTAGATTGCCACTTCATTACATCTGTAGTTAATCTTTAATGTTCTTTATGATCATGAATGATGCTAAACATTGGTTTAAGAATTACTGGTTCATATACATCGTTCTGCAGAGCTCTTCAATCTATTGCAGAAAAATATGTACTCATTTTTGAAAATTCAAACTACTTTGGCTTGATTGCTTGATTAAACTTTTGCACTCATAGACCTTTTGTTGTTCCTAGCAGTTCTACGTTCGGTTTTAGAATAGTCGTCGTAGATGATTAGCACTGAAAAAAGTTTCTATTTGCAAAAGAAATATATTCTATTTGAAATAGTGTTCTTCAGACTTTCAGAATTAGTGTGATTGTTTTTTTTACCATCATACAAAGTGAAAAAAAAAAAAAGATCATTTAAAAAGAGCTAACAGCTGTTTTTAGAACATAATCTCTTCTTTTGACTGGAAAAGGAGTTCAATCTGATCAAAGTGGCGACATTGCTAGAACAAGAAAAGGCTGCACCTCAGGACTAGCCCTAGCATGAGCTAAATAGCCTGCCTGGTACTACGAGAGAAGTGAAAAACTCAAACACAGTTCCAAATTTAATATTTGTTGTTAAATTCAAACTCGAAATAATCATACAATATATGTCTCTTTAAATCATCTGATTGCACTTCCATTAAATCATCTGGTTAGACAACTCTAATATTACCCATGTACTATTATTCAATTAAATAAGAGAAGAAAAAAAAAAGAAAAGAAGGAAAAGTTGAAAGATAATATTTTTGTATTCTTATTTCTCTCCTCTTGGTTTGATTCATAAGAAAACAAATAAAAAAGTAAGGCCTCATCGGGCCTCTGTCCCCCCATATTATTCCATTCACTTTCTTGGCTACCGTGTAAGCAAAAGCCAGCAAATGTGTATTGGCTCCGTACCTGACACGCCACTAATAATCCCCCTTCCTCCAAACTAATGCCATTATACCTAATTCAAAAATAAAAACTTACCTTAGTAATAATATATTAATTATAAAATAACAAACTATTATCTTTTTTTTTATAATTATTTCTTCTTTCTCTTAAATAAGGTCTAAATTCGTCATCGAAAAAATCTATTATTTTACAAGTTTTGCATAGTTAAGGAGTCAACATATATAAAAAATTAATAATAAGTATGTTTAGCATTAAAGGAAAAGGTGGTCGTAGTGGAGAGTGCACGCTGATGCAATCCACTGTTACTTAGTTTTAATGCGTTGTGAGAAGTCAAAGTCAGATGGATACTAGATTGGGCTTTTTTTTAACTTTACCTATTTGTTTGCTTTGAATTTGATCCAAGTTAAAAGACGATGGTTTTATTTGTTAAAAGGATACTCCACGAGAAGTGTTTCTTAAACTCCCAGATGAGGATATTGTGAGCAGTTTGAATAGTCTGGTGATTGCATGAGATGAGGTACATAAAATATAGTAGTACTCATCGATAATATTTAGCAAAACAAAAAGTCTTCAAATTGATTTGAATTACGAATCAGAGTTTTTTATTTATTACAAGGCAAATATTTCTTTCATATTTAGAGTGAGAAGGAAAAATAAAAAAAAGAACAAAGAAAAGAAAATCTGCCAACATAATGATGAGCCAGAGAATGTAACAAATCCGAGAAGGCTAGGTGTTCCCCAAAATTTCCCAACTGTAAACCACCTTTTACTTTCCCACCATTCTCCTCTCTTTCATGTTCAACTCTCTTTCTTCTTCACTTCTCCAAAGTCTAATACCATGCCATCTCGCCTTCTACCTCCTCCTCCGCCTCTTCCACCTACCACCTCAATCCACCACCACCGCCAGCAGCACCACCTCCTCTTCCTCGTCGCGGCTTCCTCTGCTGCAGCCACCGTCTTCCTCCTCCTTGTACTATACCTCTACCTGTCCTTCCTCCGCCGACGCCCACCAACCCTCCCCCTCTCCAGCCCCTCACCCCCTCTCCTCCGCCGCTTCTCCTACCGCTCCCTCAGCCGGGCCACTGCCTCCTTCCACCACTCCCGCTCACTCGGCCGCGGCGCCTCCGCCTCCGTCTTCCTCGCCCACTTCCCCGCGGCGAAGACCGCCTCCTTTGCCGTCAAGGTCCTGCCTTCCTCGCCCCACAACCACGAGCTCCACCTCCTCTCCTCTCTCCCTTCCTCCCCCTTCGTCGTCTCCCTCCTCGGCTACTCCCTCCCTTCCTCCCCGCGCCGCCCTCTTCTCCTCGTCTTCGAGCTCATGCCCAACGGCTCTCTCCAAGATGCGCTCTTCTCCGACTCCGACTCCGACTCATCCTCCCTCGACTGGCCCACCCGCTTCGCCATCCTCCTCGACGTCGCTCACGCCCTCGCCTTCCTCCACCTCGAGTGCGACCCGCCCGTCGTCCACGGCGATCTCAAGCCCAGCAACGTCCTCCTCGGCTCCGACTTCCGTGCCAAGATCTCCGATTTCGGCCTCTCCCGCTTCAAAACCGATGATTCTGACTATTTAACGAGACCAAGTTGCGGTTACAAGGGAAAGGAGGTAGTTTGTGAGGTCTCCGACCACAGCAGGGAGTTGGGAGAGATTAAAGGTTGCACTTTTAAGGAAAAGGAGGCACCTTTGGAGGTTTCCGACCACAGTAGAGAGTTAGGTGAGGTCAAAAACGGCCAATGGGGAAAGGACTGGTGGTGGAAGCAAGATGGGAGTGGAGAATTGGATGCGAGAGATTACGTAACAGAGTGGATTGGAAGTCAGATTTGCCCTGAGAAGAACCCAGATTGGGACGACGACGACGGCGGCGGCGGCCGGAATCGCTCCCCTGGCCCTGACAAGAGCTCCGAGCTCGGGAGCTCGAGACAAGCCGAGAGGCCGGAAAAGAAGCAGAAGAGCTCAGAGATGAGAGAATGGTGGAAGGAGGAGTACTTCGCCGAGATCAGCCAGAAGAAGGAGCACTGCAACAAGAAGACCGGTCTCAAATGGCTGAGATCGATCAGCACGCACGCCGAGGATCACAGCGGAGACCTCAACTTCGGCAAGAGCTGGAAGAAGAAGAAGAGGAGCCGGTCGGCCGACAACAGCGATATGTTCAGCGGCGATCTTCTAAGCAGGGAGCTCAGCAGCACGACAAGCATGAGAGGGACCGTTTGCTATGTCGCGCCGGAGTCGGGCGGCGCAACCAGCCATTTGATGGAGAGAGCTGATATATACAGCTTCGGGGTCCTCATCCTCGTCGTCGTCTCCGGTCGGAGGCCACTCCACGTGCTACCGTCACCGATGAAGCTAGAGAAGGCTAATCTTATCAGTTGGTGTAGGCAATTGGCGAGAGCTGGCAATGTCTTAGAGCTCATGGATGAGAGATTGAAGGGTTGCTACGACAAGGAGCAAGCAACCCTTTGTATAAATTTGGCTCTTCTATGCTTGCAGAGATTGCCTGAGTTGAGACCAGAGAGTGGAGAGGTTGTGAAGATTCTGAAGGGAGAGATGGAACTTCCGGCGTCGTCAGCGGCTTCCGGCTTCGAGTTCTCGCCGTCGCCGCAAGCTATCAACTCGAGCAAATCAAGGCGGAAGATGTCAGCTGATGCTGTGTGAGATGAGTGCATGCAATTGTTCTACAAATGCCTCCTGAACTCTTAACAAGTTCTTCTTAGTCTTGTTTAACTGATCTATTTCTATGTGTATATATTGTTTTCTTTCTGTTCCTTTCCACCCATTAGAATGATAAAAATTTTTTTTGCTTCAACTTAAACTACTACAACTAATAAAGGATAAAATTTGTATGCATGCTTCTTTTCTCATGCTTGAGTCAATGCAAAAAACGAAAGCTACATCCACTTTTGATCAATTGTCTAAAAGTTTGATCTGCATGAACTTTGAATCAATCTCTTTTTGGGTTTGAATCTGAAATGGTTCTCACAAGATCTACTACTACTGGATGCCATAGTCCTGGACTTCAAAAAAAGCCAACTGATGTGGTCCTTGGCAACCGAGCACTTGCAACTTTCAAAGAGAGCACTTATGCCATAAAAGTACTTACTATAAAACTAAGGTGGGAGGGAGGGAGGGAAAGGGTCTTTGTACTTAAGTGCAAGTTGCCCCCACCTATGAAACCCATGGTCACATGCTGTGGTACAATTTGGTATCATCCAGAAAAGAGGCTATATAATTATACTTTCAGATTGAGTCTATCTAGGCAGAAGACTATTCCTTGATTTTGTCCACATTAATTGACTTCTTAGGCCTTGTTTGACATTGAAATAATCTTTGGTGCAGCTATTAAATTTTTTTTTTTTGGGTCTATTTTGTCTATTTTGTTGTAACTACTCTCTCATGGCCACATGGATGCATGTGGAGTTGAGTGATCTTATTAAGAAGATGTTGTTGGGATTAATACATTAAGCTGGAGGAGTATTAGAATGAGAGATTGTTCAAGATGTTAGGGTTAAAGGACTCTTAAATAGTGAAAGGAAAAGAGTAATTAAGAATCCAAGTGGAAGCAACTGACTTATATCATAATGCAAAAGGTGTACTTGCTAGGATGTAATCTCTGTTTGTTTAAATCCTTCTGGTTGTTGATTTACTTCTGATGCCATAATTGCAATGGCATGCTCCACATCTCATTATTTCTAGGTGTAATGGTGTGGGCCAGGAGGTTGTTCTTAGTATCATGATTTCTTTACCTTAGCCCATGGACACCATCAATGAGACATTGAGAATAAGGCTAAGCCTGCCTTTGCCCATTCAACAATTTTTTGATTGCATGACTATATATATATCAAAAGGAAATCTACCACATAAAGTATACACACAAGTTTTCACAAAATTACTGCTTGCAACGAAGATTCCCACTAAAATTATAGTTATCACAAACCAGACACACAAAGGGTAGAATACAAGGGAAATATAACTTGTTTATTATGGGTACACAAATCTTGAGCTATCTTCTTTTAGAAAATTGTCAAGAAAGGAATCCATGGAGGTGAATTTAAAAGGGTGGAGGAGGAGGAGGAGGAGGCCATTCCTCAGTTGTATACTACAACTCTGATCACATCCTCTGCGAAATTGGAGGTACAGAATGGAGTTATTGTTTCAGTGCCCATGCTGCTCATGCTTCTACTTCATAAAGGATAAGAAGATCAACAAACCAAAGGAGAAGGATGCAGAGGGAAGCTGAAAGCAATTAGCTACTGCAACTTTTATCTTCACAAAAAGTTGAAGCCAGAATCATATCTCTGCATGTCTGTATCACAGGTTTCATGTGCCTGCATGTTGGAATCTTCTAACTTTCTCCTCTCTTTTTTTCCTCGATTGAGAAGACACCGCGATAGAGTATTAAAATGCCAGGCATATATTATGATAACATAAACCTAGATGTAATTGCATAATGCTCCTTGACAACAATAGTGATCACATCACATTAGTTACTGTGAGCAGTAAGATGAGCTACATGTATAAACCATTTGAGTTTGTCCCTCCCTGACATGATAGAGAGCAAAGTGTACTGTTGGTATTCTCTTGCAGTATACTAGAGTGAGGATTTTTCAAGTTTGAAGATTGAAAAATTGGAGGAATAGCACATAAACAACAAATCGAGCCAGTCTTCTTGGAACTGTGGGAATTGAAGTCTCATCTAGCAAGACATCAATCATTCACACATATTTGTGTACTTATAGCTCTGATAATTCTACAATCCTAGTTAGTCAATTGTGTGCAAATGCCCTGTGTTTCACAACCTCGATATCACAATACTTTGGTCAATTGCGTAGCTTTTGTTTATAACGAGTTTTATTGGTTTTAGAGTATCCTAATAAGATAAATTGTGACAGGAGTAAAGAAGAGGCTGACTTACTTGAATGACCACCAAATTTTGGTTTCACTAGCATTTTAAATTTGTAGAAGTTTCATTAGAAGATAACGGTCAATCCAATAATGTGACCATCAAATATCTGGTTCTAGTGAACTTTTTTTTGTTAGACAGAAGGAATAGCATAACTCTTAATGTAAATGAACTTTAAGAAATCACAAACTGGATCCCCAAATTTTACATATTTCTTGCAAGAATTCTATCAAATTACAAAGGTAATAACCTTAGCTATGACTTTATATCACATATAAGGATTGTCATCTTCAATGATATCAAGAAAAGCGAAACATCTTAAAACCACAAAACCAAAGAACTACAATGCATTAATACCTGAACTCATATAAAGCTGAGTGGCCAATCAAGGACAAATCACTCTACATTTTCATCCTCATCCTCATCATCTGAGATGTTTTGCAAAGGGCCTTTCACCCCAGAATTACTTGAACTAAGAAGCTCCCTTGCTGCTTTCTCAAGAAACTCTTGTGCAGCCATGCGCACAGATGGCTTCTCTGGCAACTGATGCTTCCTCTTCTTCTGAGCCCTACTCCTAACACCATCCGCTCGACTAAGATCCCGCATACCCTTCTTCTGCTCTGAAGTATATGAATGCTTCCTAACATTAGCTCAAAATCTTTTTGACACTAAAGTAACCTATTAAAACCAAGATTCAATAGCACACCTGGCGTCAAATCGGGCAATGAATGACCAATGAATCTTGCTGCTGCCTGCGAATTCAAGGTAGTTGAAGGTCGCAATGGTGCTGTCATCAAATTTTCATTAGAAAAACAAACAAAAGAATTAAGAAATCACATAGAGAAACCCCTGTAGTCACCATAAGATTGATAAATACCTTTGCTCCAGTGATCAAATCGCTCTAATTTTTCTTCATACAAGCTCAACCTATCCTGCAACAAAAGCCCAGAAGCCAAAACAATCAAATAAGACATACCCACACGAAATTTCCAGTTGAACATTAAAAAAACACAACTTTTTTTAGCATACGAGCTCTTTTCTGATGGGATGCTCATCTGGGTCGATTCCATTACATCTCAATCGCGCTGTTCAAACAAAGGTAGGCACAAAAACGATGGTAAAGACGAACTTGGTAAGACAAAAAAGAGAGCTTGTGATATGGGTCACCTGAGAATAGCGCGGTGGCGGCCTTGGAAAGCGCGAGGAAGGCTCGAGCGCGGTGGAGAGGAGGCATCTCGGCGAGGGCTTCGGGCTCAGCCGTAGAGAGGAATTGGAGGAGGTTGGACCTCAAATCCTCAGCGTAGGTGAGGGTTTCTTTCAAGGATTCCATGGTTGCTATTGGGATCAAGCTCTCGGCTTCTTCTCCACTGGCGCCGCCCATTCTTCTTTCTTTTCCTTTTCCTTTTCCCTTTCCCTTGTCCTCGTCTGAGAAGAAGAGAAGCGCGAGAGGTAACAAGGAGAGGAAGACGTGGGGTTTTGGTTGGAATTTAGGGTTGTGATCTATTTACAAGATAATCACAACCGTCTATTTTCCGCCCATTATTTATTCCTCCATATATATATATTATCATGATAGCCAAATACATTTTAAAGAATAAAATCACTTTTGATTTAATACCCAGCCAAATGATCTTGCTAGTTTATTGTAAAAATATTTTTAACCCTCTTTTATAATAAAAAAAAAACTTTTAACAAAAGAAACAATCAATCCACATCTATACTTATCTTTAAACACTTAACACCCCCTTACTTAATTAATCATATTATTAATATAACATTTGAAAAACTGATATTTGAAGTACTAAAACATCATCATTAGTTTTGTTACACAATAATCTATCAGGGGAGAAGTCTCTCACCATTAATTTGGATAAAGATTCTAACAATTTTATTTTAGTTATAAATATAGAGAATGATGTGATAAAAAAAAAAAGTATAAAAAAGTAAAATAATCTTATGCTAAAATACAAGAGAATAGTGACCTAGTTAACAAACTCTACTCCAATTTGGACAATAGAAACAAAGGATGAAGAAAAAGCTATATAAAAGTGAAGCAAAATAAGTTAGAGAAAAAGAGGAGATAATTATCATTACCTTATGGAACCCATTATGAACTTTATGACAATTATGACATTATATTGCCCTATTATGGCATTCAAGATGAGCAATAATTGAAAGTCTCATGATAAGATAATTAATAAAAAAAACAATGGGATAAGTAAGACTTAGGTAATTTGGGAGTTTGTATTTGGTGTATGTGTAATAGGCCCATTCCTAGGTCCCATATCTAAGCCCACATAGCAACCTATTTTTTCTTACAATTTTTAGATTTAATTAAAAAATATGTCATGATCATATCTATGTGCATTATATAATAATATGGCTAAGAATATAAGATCATGGTCTGGAAGTTTAGTTGATGATGACATAATTATAACATCTATTTGTAATTGTGTTACTCTTTCAAATTATATTATCCTTTGAGAAAATAAAATTTAAAAAATATATTTATATAATATTGGATAGTTAGTTGGGTAGCAAACTTATTAAGGAGGTTATTCTTCCGCCTATACGAAAGACGGTGCAAACAATGTTTTCTTATGCCACGTGCCTAGAAAACCCTCGTCCTCAATTAATAAGCGAGTGCGAACGAACAAACAAAAAGGAGACATTTTTTTTTTTTTTTTTTTTTTCTCTTTCTTGATTTCCTCTCTTTTCTCTTCTCTTCTCTTTTCTCTTCTCTTTCATGGCGGAGGCGAAGGAGCCACTGCTTCGATCAAATCCATCGCCGCAGCCGTCCGCATCCCTCCCTCGCCCCTCCTCCACCGCTGCTATAGGCGGCGGTGGCACCACGACCACCGGTTCCAGCGGCCGCCGTCCTCTCTTCCATGGCCTGGACGTCCTCGGACTCAAGAAGCGGGGTGGCGGACTCCGGTCCTGGATCAGAGTAGACGCCTCCACCGGCGGCTCCCAGGTCATGGAGGTCGACAAGCTCACCATAATGCGGCGGTGCGACCTCCCCGCGCGTGACCTCCGCCTCCTGGACCCCCTCTTCGTGTACCCCTCCACGATCCTTGGGAGGGAGAAGGCGATCGTCGTGAATCTCGAGCAGATCAGGTGCATCATAACCGCTGATGAAGTGCTATTACTGAACTCCCTCGATTCCTACGTGCTCCATTACGTGGTTGAGCTCCAGCGCCGCCTCGCTGCGAATTCCTCCGACCCCGCATCGCCGGATTACCTCCCCTTCGAGTTCCGCGCACTCGAGCTCGCCCTCGAGGCGGCATGCACCTTCCTCGATGCGCAGGTATGGTTCTAGGGTTTCTAAGTAGAATTAAGGAGAAAATCCCCCCCTTTTGATGAGAGAAGGATGAAAATTTTGCGGTTTTCTTCTTGGATGTCACTTCTATCTGATGATTGTGTGGTTTCTGACTAGAATTGAAGGGAAAGATCCCTTTGTTATGAGAAAAAGATTGAAGCTTTGAGGTTTAAAACTATAAGGAGAAAAGCCCCTTCCCGATGCGCAGGAGAAAAAAATCTTTAGAGCTTTGGTCTGTGTTGCCGCTTATGGATGATATCTATCTAAGTAGAATTAAGGAGAAAAAGATCTATTTGGATGAGAAACTAGAAAAGAAGCTTTCATGTTTGTCTGATAGTTTTAGGTTTTCGAATTAGAATTAAGGAGGAAAAATCCCTTTTTTGATGAGGAAAGAATAGATAGAAACATAAGATTAGGGAGTGTGGATGTCAGTCCATTAATCTCTGACTGATAGGTAGAGAAACACGTTTATCTGTTCTAGCAGTTGACCCACAAATGATTAATACGTTGACTGCACTGCACCGTAAAAAGAGCAGTTACATTTGTATCATTGACTATATCTATTGATACTACCTTGGGTTTTACCTCTAAGAGGGATTGGCTATAGAGTCAGAGAAATTAGGGCTTGATGTCAGGATATGATAGAATGAGCTTCAGGCAGCACAAGTGGCTCATGGGAAAACATTGGAAAGAAATCCTTTGAAGTTCTATTGTGGCGCATCCAATTTTTTGATGATTGACTCTCACTTCCCGGAGCTAGAAAGCTAACTTGATTGTATATTATTCGTAGTAATAACTTGATTGCCACACTTCTTTGCTACTGTCCATGATTATTTCTCTTGATCAATCTTCTGCAAGGGATCTTGGGTCCTCCCAGGAATGTGATTGTTCCTGACTTCTTCCAGTTAATGTTAATTACATGTGATGTTAGTTCATCTGCTTCTGTTTGGACTCAATTTACAAATGTCCATTTTATCGACTTAATTCAGTCTTGAAGCATAGTGGAAACTGAAGGTTTTTTGCCATTTTGGTTTCATTAATCAGGCGGCAGAACTTGAAATTGAAGCATACCCCTTGTTAGATGAGCTAACATCAAAAATAAGTACTCTAAACTTGGAACGTGTACGCCGTCTAAAAAGTAGACTCGTTGCATTGACTCGGAGAGTGCAGAAGGTAAATCTATATGTTCTGCTTGTCATTTTATTATCATCTCTCAGTAGCATCTGAATTTTGTTCAATCACTACGCAGGTCCGGGATGAAATAGAGCAACTGATGGATGATGATGGTGATATGGCAGAAATGTATCTCACCGAGAAGAAAAGGCGAATGGAAACATCATTCTTTGCTGAACAGTCTTTTTTAGGATACAACAATACGGGTGGTGGATTGTCAGTTTCTGCACCTGTTTCACCTGT
Organism: Typha latifolia; assembly: GCF_019914945.1. Taxonomy (NCBI): domain Eukaryota; kingdom Viridiplantae; phylum Streptophyta; class Magnoliopsida; order Poales; family Typhaceae; genus Typha; species Typha latifolia. The sequence continues at coordinate 889,867 of NC_133094.1, forward strand.
TTCTTCCCCACCTGAATCAAGGAGGCTCGATAAGTCCTCGAGCTTTTCTAGGAGCAGGCATGATAGTGTGAGGAGCTCCGAGGGCACTACAGAACACATAGAGGAGCTGGAAATGTTACTGGAAGCATATTTTGTGGTCATTGACAACACTCTTAACAAGTTGACCTCGGTAACAGGCTGTCTGCTTGACTTGTAATCTATCCTTAATATGCCTAGTTGCACTAAACGGCTTAATCTTGTTTCCTCGCTTTTCAGCTCAAGGAGTATATTGACGACACTGAAGATTTCATCAACATTCAACTGGTAATTTCACGCACATACACCTAGATTGAATGTTCTGATTTGAGAAAATTGTTTATGCTCAAAGTTCATATCAGCATGCTTAGTTGGTAGATCATAGTTGAATGCTCTGTCTCCGGCCATTGCTAGAATTTTAATCCCGAAAACTGCTACGTTTCTTCATACTGACAAAGTTCACTTTCAAGTCTTGGATTGCTCAACTTGTTCTGTCTAATGACCAGCAACCAGCACAAGTAAATCAAACTTATAGAAACCAAATATACTTTTTCAATTTTGGTGGCTATGTTCAGAAATGTTCTAAATTACATCTGGCAGAAGTTTTATCGCCATGTACAGATGACGACATGCTTTGAGATAAATTTTAATGGAACTATAAATTGTCATACATCTAATAAGTGCTCATTATTCGATAACATCAGATTTGATTGTGTGATTTTTTTTTTAAAATATAGGATAATGTCCGGAATCAGCTGATACAGTTCGAGCTACTGCTAACAACTGCAACATTTGTGGTTGCCATATTTGGCGTGATTGCTGGAATCTTTGGGATGAATTTTGCCATACCATTATTTGATGAACCTGGTGCATTCCAATGGGTGCTGATAATTACTGGGTTAAGTGGTCTAATAATTTTTTGCTTGTTCCTTTTCTTTTTCAGGTACAAACGACTAATGTCCATGTAAATTCTTTGGGTAGCTCAATTTGTTTTGTTATTCATTGGGTTACTCAAAATGGGTAAAGCTTTTCCAATCAATTCTTCTTTTGTATACATAATTAATAATTTTCTTTGATGTTCATAGTTCAAATGTGCAAATGCAACTATTGGTAACTACTAGTGATGAGATGAGAATAAGCTCAAAATTTCTGTTGAGATGTCATCATATATTCTTTACATTGCTTTCTCATCGATGATCATCAGCTTCATCATGTCTAAAAACATTCTCAAACCAAAAAAAAAAAAAAAAAAGTTTGTCTTTACTCTTGTTATTGCCAATAGTTATTTCGATCGATTGTTCAGAGAAATTGATGATATTGGAGTAACATAGGAAAGAAATCCTTTCAACTTGTATATTTTGTTGTCGTACATCTCGTTTGGAAGGCTAACTTGTCCATGAACATGACTGCTGGAAGAAAGAAAGAAAGAAAGAAAGAAAGATAGATATAGATAGATCCTAAGTTCATAACACATCTAAATCTAGAAAAGCTAGAAAACCAACATCTTTAACATCTCCATGACCCACCCAGTGGGAGAAGAAGCTCGCTCTACTAACTTTAACCTCTGCGGTTTCTATCAACGACGTCGCCGGCCCTGGCGGTATTGCCATGGGAGTCGCGGGCCCTCGGCCTGTGATATAGCATGTAGCCCACGGCGCCGACGGCGAGGGCTCCGCCTACGGCCATGGTGGTGTTGCTGAAGGGCATCCGCCGCCGCAGAGCACCCGCAGTATCATTAGTAGACATGGCCTCCTCTCTCTTTCCTCCTCCTCCTTTTAACCTTTTACTCTCTACTCTATTATTCTCTTCTCCCTTTTGGCCTGACTCTCTCTTTGTTTGTCTCTCTTTTCATGGAGATTTAAGGTGCTTAAGTAAGCGGTAGGAGGAGGCGAGGAAGAGAGACACGTAGGAGGCTGACATGTCTACATGCGCCGCCACGTGGTTGTTTGAGGGGACTAATCTCAGAGTTGGGATTCTTTAAGCGCGAGGTTGGATGAATTTCCTACGAGCTGAAGCCGAGTGTTGGGACTTCTGTGAATTTAAAATGAAATTTTACCGATTCAAATGAAAAAGTACAAACAATGAGGTATCAATATGAATTAAATCAATAGAATGAACGACATCTTTCCTCCTATTCTAAACCAAAACTATGAAACTCCAGTAACAACTACCCAATAATTAGTTCAAATCACTCAGAAAGCGAACCCCATCATCCCCAAAACAACCAAAGCACCCAAAACTCCTCTTTTAACCACCGCCACCCCATTAGACCCACTAGTGGGAGCAATGGCAGGGCCCTCATAATCCACCGGCGCCGGCGCCGGGGAGATCCCGCGAAGCGCGTGCCTCTCCGACATCACCACCACGATCATCTTCTGTCCCTTCTGGCAAGCCCCCTCGGCTCCGCTGACGAAGTAGTACGCGCCGGACCGGTGAAAGCTCACCACCGTCGTCCCGTCCTTGTGCGCCGCGATCGGGTTCGAGGTGTTGCAGCTCAAGTAGTCTTCCCTTGTGACTTGGAGAACAGAGTCCTTCGCAGCCTCATACCTCCACACTATTGATAAGAATTTAGGAAGTACCCATATGTTACTACAAATTGATACTTGTACTCTGTTCTGATAAAAGATCAGGAGAGATTTTAGATAGATAATAACGGATGTTTACCGAGGGAATCGCCGACTTGGAACCGATTTGCCTCTGCCCATTTGTTGAGAGAGTCTGACGTAGATGTTGGGATCTTCCACGAGTCGGTGCTGCCTCCAACCAAGAAGTCTTTAGCCTCTGAGCTGATGCTGCTGATGAGGAGAAAAGTGGAGAAGAAGAGGAGGGAAGAAGACATTGATGCCATGTAGAGAGATTGACGTTTGATTCAAGAGAGATAGATACAAGAGAGCTAACAAAGCTTCGAGGTAGAGAGAAGGAGAAGTATATTATGGAGATGTGGGTAGTGATTTGGGTTATTTAAAGGGAGGAAGAGAGAGGAAACTAGCCGTTGGAAGTGAAGGGTTTGGAAATGCCTGCCACGTTTCTCGACGCATTGTTCTGTCGGTTAGTAGTCTAACGGTCGGCAATGGAGTCAATCAATTATGCTTACAACGTTCAGATAGTGACATATTATATTACTTATTATTAGAGAGTTTCTCAAACTTTTATTATTACCAATCTTCTATTTAATTATCTATTAAATAATTTAAAAAAAACACACATCACATCATATATTATTAATCACAAGATTTAAAAAAAAAACTGTTGTTAACTTATATATTTTAATCTCTGATAAAGAAAATTAAGTATTTTATTCTACTATCATTAAATATAGTTACCTTACGGAAATTCTATTTGCACATGAGAAAATCATTTTAAGTTAACTAGCAACTGCAAAGAGAATAAAAAAATAAATATATTGACTAGCAGAGGTGAAAAAAATTTAAAACATCAAGGACCGGAGGTAAAAAAATATAAAAAAAGTATATGAATATTTTAAAAAAATAAAGGGGGTAACTGAAATCTCATTACAAAAATCTTATTGTCAATCTAATCATTTAGCTTCTAATTAAATTATTTAGCATTCTGTTTTTGATTGCAGGAGGGTTTAGATGCTGATGTTTTAGTTTGAGCTTATTTTGCGCTCAAGATTAGCTGCTACTAAGCACTATTCAAGTTTACATTTCTTTAGATGAGATGACATAGTTATGTGTTATATCAAATATATGATATGACACAAGTTTAGGTGACCTCTTCTTGGACATCCTTTTTTTTTATTTGTTAATATATACTAGGTCGCCAAGTTAACTATATCCTATATATATATATATATATTAGGTAATAGCATATGTTATAAAAAAAATACTCAAGCTTAGCTGCTACTAATTACTATTAGCTTAGCTACTAAGGTTACATCTCTTCGATAAAATTGTGAAATTTTTTAAAATCTTGTTGATGTTTAACTATTAATTTCCCTAATAGCAGCAAAAATAATTAGCGGGGTAAAAAAAATTAAAAGCTTAAACTAAGGCGCTAACAAAATAAAAATTAATAAAAATAGTTATATAGTACAGTGGGGTATATGCATGTTTTGCGAAATAGTGGGAGGAGGGCCCCTTTCTAATTCCGCCCTTAATTTTTTTATTATTATTTATACTACCAGAGAAAGAGATTAAAAATCAACTATTTCAACACTTGGAAACTCCAGAGTTACAATCGTTAATCTTGTTTTCTATAGTCTGAAGAAAAGTCGCCCGTTAATCTACAACATTTAGACGATAGATAAGAACAACCATCAATTTCAAGTTTTATGTGATAAGAAGAACGGTAAAAAGATATATATATATATATATATATATATATATAATTATTTTGTTCCTAAAGCTTTAATAATTTCTCTCTAATTGCAGGGGTTAAGATAATATACTTTTGTGATAACTTAGGTTACTTTGCATGCACTCAAGCGCTACTAAGTAAGTATTATTAGCTATACTTAGGTCATCGTTACTGTAAGATTAGGTTTATCTTTTTAATGAGGGTCATATGTAACCACCTAATATAATTGCTGCTTGAGCTAATTTTGCGGTAATTGATGTAATTGCTACTCTTTTCAAACTTTATGAAATTGTCAAAGTGGTGTTAATGGCTTGATGCTGAATTGTAGTCTTTTTCTACTTCTATGTGTTGCAATGCAATTGCTACTCTTTCAAACTGTTTGATTATAGATAGGCATGGTCACCTTGAATTTAATATCCACTTCAGAAGACCACACGACACTCTTGGCTTGCTCCGATGAGGTCAAAGTCTTTTTCCTCCATTACTGTCTCCTTAGAGGTCCTCTTCAACATGAACGGACGTTAATAACGATTCCTAACAGTAGTAGCACTTTTGGTCAATCCCCGTCAAAAGCCAAAACCTTTTCTATCTTCTCTCGCCGTCGAAGAAGCTCGAAAACATAGGGGAGGAGCGTCTCTCGAGGCTTCCATAGTGGAGGAGAAACCGAGCTCGGCGGTGGTGTCGCCCTCGCCGCCAGATCGCTCTCTTCGCAGCTAATTGCTGGAGCCTCGGCGGCCTGGGATCGTCGCCGTGCCGGTTGTGGGAGTGCCTTCACCTCAAGTTTTATGACAATGGGTATTCAATTGGGAAGTTAATAATTTGATTCCCTTGTTCGGCAATCACATCGCCGCCTTCATCTCCATTGTTGTTAGCAGGAAATCCCAATTATCTCCGCTATTGTGTGCTTCACTAGTCTTATATGCATGCATGATTCGCTTCATGGATCAAGCAAACAATTCTACAGCCCTTAAGACCTCTGTTTTATGCGGAAATAATGAGATATTCGAGAGGTAGTATAAGGTGTTAGAATATAAAATATAAAAGCTATTGTTCACTAGTAACTTGAGTTTTTATATAGTTGATGAGTTAATATAAGGTTAGTACTACCAAAATCAACAAGAATGTTCTAAAATAGGGTGTATCAATGCACTAGGCTTCCGGTTGGAGACCTACATCTAAAATTTTGACAAACACACTCTCTTTATCCTTCAAGCAATTTTCTGATTTTAGTACATAAACAAGACCGTAAGACCCTGTATCCAACCTCTCTCGTTCATTTCATCATACAGCCTTAATAAAAAAAGGTTGCATACTTTGAAGAAGCAGCGGATCACATGCACATAAGAAGTGTCATATGGACCATCCTGTATACTTTGACCATACTGTATACTTTGATACTCGTCGAGATATACCCGGTATGAGAATCTAATCTTCCATCGCCACCACTCTCATCTGCTCTTTCCTTTTCTTGTCATCGTCACCACTCACATCGTGACAATTTATGGAAAAAATAAATATCTAAAATCTAACAAAAAGAGTATTTTAGAGATTTTCCATTATTTAGGTGATCAATATGTTTATATATATATATATATATATATATATAGAGAGAGAGAGAGAGAGAGAGAGAGAGAGAGAGAGAGAGAGAGAGAGAGGCAAATACTTAGTAAAACTGTTCTTAATAAATCTTCTTATTGTAAGAATTTATTGATAATAAAAAGTAGAGAATTTTATAAATTACACTTTATATTATACTTATTTTATGATTTACACATTATTTTTAAAAATTTTATAATTCAACCTTTATTTTTTTTCTATAATTCTTGAGTCAGTTAAATTGAAAGGTACTAGTAAAACAATATTTTATTATAATATACATAATAATTTTTAAATATATAAATTACTGTTGTCATTTTTATCTTTTTTTTTGTTTTATCTTCCTCGCTTTAATAATCATCTAATAAATTAGACAGAAACTAATTAGATAATTATTAAAGAGAGGTAGAGAGGAGGATTTAAAATAAGGTAGAGGATGAGGATTAAAGAGGAGGAGAAAGAAGATGAGAGAGAAGAAGACACTAGGAAAGTGATAGCAACAGCTAGAGTGGGAAGGAGGTGGTTGAAAAGGATAATAAATTAATATTTTAATTAATATTAGTTAGTTAAAATAATGTAATAGTGTTAAATCAAAATTATAAAAAAAAGATAGGTCAAAATATTAAATCCGCCAAAAAAAAAGTAAAAGATTTTTTTTATTCATTCTCCAATAAAAGAAGGAATAAAGTTGTTAAGATTAAAATGAATAGTGAAAAAGACAACAACACCCGATAGCCGACCAATGAATCAGTGCCTCATTCGGTAAATCTAAAAAATCTATTGTGCTCAAGAGGTGCCCCCCCATGTGACCACTCCGTACGCTCTTCCAACAATCTCCCCAATAATCACATGCGGCTTTACAAAACCTTTTGCAACCTTCGGTTCCTCACCCTACACGTTCACATTAATACACGCTTAGGCATCCCAAATCCGAGTCTCCACGCACACGTGGCGACTAGAGAGGCCGAGGGGATTGCTTCCCACTCGGTTGGGGATCCGTAACAAGTGCATGTTGACGGCAGCACGCTCGTCACAAGAGTGGAAAGATTACTAGTCTGTCTGTTCTTAAAAGGAGCGTCGTTTTCACTGTGACGCAACTCGGAAAATAACGCGACACAGGTTCAAATCGCCTAGGGTCAGTTGTTTTTTAAATTAAAAAAGAAAAAAGAAAAAAAATTGTTCTTCGCCAGGGCAACGGTAAAACACACTAGGAAGTGACAGTGGCGGTAAGATGTTGGAAAAGGCCACTGTTATTTCCAAAGTGCATCCGATCAGACGATCGCACCGAAGCACGATCGGTTTCCTGATACCTGTTTTAAGAGATTAAACGCGGACCACAGAAATTATATCAGATGTGATCCGTCATAGAAAGAAACCATGCTCCTTTGAACCGAACCGAATTGACCTTATTATTAACTAGTTTCTACCGTGGATTGGATACTTGCAAAAATTCAATGCATGCAGTCGTTTTCCCCATAAATGTAATAAGGAGACTATAATACTTCGGGTTCAGATTGGGTTCACCGTAGGTTTGGAAGTTGAATCGATCTCAGTACCGGGACGGGAAGAGTCGAAACCTCCGGCCTACGGCCTACCTCTCTATGTGGGGCCCCACGTTTAGGCACAGACCAAGGACAGCTCCCTCAACTCTGAAGGCCGACTATAATTCGTGGCCTTTAGGCCTCCACGTATCCAACCTAATCATGTACTCTTCTCTCTACCTCCCAATAAGATAGACATCTCTGACTAATCCCCACTTCCCCAACACAGAGGTAGGAACCAATAGTGGTAGGCCAGTAGCAGAAGAGCAAGGGGACCAAAACTTTGAAACCGGAGAAGAAACTGAGAGGGAAGAGGCATGGTGAGGTACTGGGGGTTGGACGCAAGGGTATGCGACTCGTGCAAGTCCTTGCCGGCGCAAGTGTACTGCCAAGCGGACGCGGCGTACCTGTGCGGCACGTGCGACGCACGCGTGCACGGGGCGAACAAGCTTGCCTCGCGGCACGAGCGGGTGTGGGTGTGCGAGGTGTGTGAGCAGGCTCCCGCCGCCATCACGTGCAAGGCGGACGCCGCCTCCCTCTGTGTCACATGCGACGCCGACATCCACGACGCTAACCCCCTTGCCCGCCGCCACGTGCGCGTCCCCATCGTCCCCTTCCTCCATCCCCCGACATCCGCTTCCGCCGACGGCGGTCTATTCAAGGTAGCCAACGAGGACGAAGACGTGGAGGAGGAGGAGGAGGCGGAGGCGGATGCCGCCACGTGGCTCATCCCGAACTCAAACGGCAAGCCTAGTACGAACCTCAAGGGGGCGATGGAGGGGACGGATGTCAGATCCGGCGACTACTTCTTCTCCGACGTGGAACCCTACCTGGATCTGGAGTATGCCTCCTCCGTGGACGCCCACTACCACCACACCGACAGCGTCGTCCCAGTCCACGCCAAGTCCGCCGGCGCCGGCGTGGGGTTCAAACCATCATACACGGCATTCCCCGCCCAATCCCTTAGCCACAGCGTAAAACCACAAAGAAAATTCCAGATACATACCTGATTCCTCAATCGATCGGCCTGCTTCTTGACTATTTCTGTTTGAAATCTTCTCAGATGTCGTCGTCCGAGGTCGGGGTGGTTCCGGACGCGAGCGGCGTCGCCGACGTCACGAAGCCTTACGGCGGCGGAAAAGGTGAGGAAAAGGTGGCGGCGCCGATGACGATACCGAGTGCGGCGGTGGATCGAGAGGCGAGGGTGCTGAGGTACAGGGAGAAGAGGAAGAACCGAAGGTTCGAGAAGACGATCCGATACGCGTCGAGGAAGGCGTATGCGGAGGCGCGGCCACGGATCAAGGGAAGGTTCGCGAAGCGGACGGAGATCGAGCCGGAGGCGGAGGCCGATCAGATCTACTTCTCCTCCCCTGGCTACGGCGTCGTTCCTACGTTTTGAGATGATTCCGGATTCGCCTATCCTATTTATAGGCAACGGAAATCCAATTAATTTCATCTCTTTTAGAAATGGGCTGTTGGAATGATTTACATTCTATATTATATGTGGATTTCATGCATTCTCAAATTAACTGCTGAATTTCTTACAAGGAAGCAGAGTCCAACAATGTCTTATGTTCAGAGAAATCAAAAACTTTTAATATTAGTTTATATCGCATAAATTACCAAAGCACCAAACACCTTCATCTTGCCCTCTCACAAGTCAAACCTTACTACAACCTTAGGAACATTCAGAACAAAATCAAGCCAGCTCCCAAAAAGAAAAAGAAAAAGGTCTCCTATGTGAAGTTAGATGACTAGTAGGGATAGTAACAATCAGTATCCAGAGAGCAATCATCCATCTCATCAACCTCAATTTCAAGCATCTTCCATCTTTCTGATGCCTTCAGGTCATGGCTGCCTGATAGAAGATGTAGTACCTGAAAGTCCACAAGTTCGTTGTGACAGCAGTTCATCTAGTTTTTTGCATTTCTTGTAAAGATTCGACCTACCTTGCTCATCGATGGTCGCCAAATTGATGGCTGCCTAATGCAATTAGATGCAATCTGCACTAGCCTCTGCAGCTGATCTCTGTCGTACTCGCCGCGAAGATTTGGGTCAGCCAGTTCAGTAATCTTGCCAGCCTCCAGAAGTGGCTTGGCCTGGTAATTTCATAGAAGCAAGAGACAACACAAATGAGCTTAATTTTTTTATCACAAAACACATGAAGAGAATGTTAGAGACTTACCCACTGTATCAGGTTTTGCTTCGAGGAATCCACAGGCCTCCTTCCGGTGACGATCTCCAATAGTAGAACACCGAAGGCGAAAACGTCTGTCTTCTCATCAACAATTCCATGCATGAAGTACTCTGGTGCTAAATACCTGTTTTCACAATTCAGAAACAATTCTATCAGTAGATCTCCTTCATGTATCTCTCAGTTGCTGCTCATGTCTTCCATAATGTAGCTACATCAATGTCATCAGGACTTCGTCGTAACATAATTCGACCTCATAACCAAACATGTCACAGATATTGAAACTACTACTATACTTATTCTTCTGCAAGGAGGATGCCGAGATTTTTACCCAAAAGTGCCTTCAATTGGAATGACAGAATGATGACTCCATTGCTTTGGAAGCCATTTCGCCAGTCCAAAATCTGAAATCTATGGTAGGAAGGTATACTTTAGGCTGAGATGCAGAAAAGCAGAGAAGTGTAGTAAATTTAAGAGTGAATGAGACGATTAGGCCCAACCTGGGGTTCAAAGTCCACTCCTAGAAGAACATTGGATGCCTTGATGTCGCGATGAATGACTCTATGTCTGCAACACTTGTGAAGGTAATGCAGACCTCTAGCAATCCCTACTGCTATCTTATATCTCACAGGCCAGTCAAGAAGCTTGTTATCTTTTCCTGAAAACATTACAAAGTCTTTATTAAGCTTGCACTTTTTTAATATTGAAAAGAAAATTGAACTAGGAAGTAGGAGAATCCTTACCATGCAGAGCTGATGCCAGGGTTCCATTGGGACATAATTCAAATATTAGATGGAGTCCATTCTCAATGCAGCAGCCTAGTAAATAGGCTGTATTTGGATGGCAAACATGACCAAGTATGCCCAATTCTATGAGAAATTCTTTCTCCTTGTTCTCATCTGTCTTGCCTTTAGCCAATCTCTTGACTGCTATGCATTGGCCATCATCAAGTGTCCCTTTATATACTTCTGCAAATCCTCCTCTCCCCACCATGTTATCTAATTAAAACATGAAAAAAAAACCTTAATTAAGAAAGTAGTTGTGTGGATTGGCATACTTTTTGTTATCCATGAGATTAAATTTTCTGACCTGAGTGGAAGTTGTCTGTTGCAATTGAAATCTCTTGATAGCTAAATAATCTCCACAAAGGCTTCTGTTCTTCAGTATAGGATGAACACAGATCGCTCTCCTTTCCGATTGAATCCCTCGTCGAGCGGAAATAAGGAAACAACGTCCGAATGAAGGATAAGCGGCGCCAAATGTTCCTACGGCTACGAACACCAGTGTCATTACTGGATGGACTAGAACAGTCCTCAAGAACTTGTTGCCTTCCCTCTGGTCCATCTAGCACAGCTCTTGGTGAGGTCTTCTCATCTATGCTCTCACTTAAAGACTGCAACTTTTCTCTCTTTGAGTATGCTTTCAAGAGCTTCCGAAGAGGGGATAAACTTTTAGCTAAATTGGTGTCACTTTTATCCCATCTTGAAGTTGAAATTCGATTATCTGTGAATCACCAACTAAAAGAATAAGTATGAAGTTTAAAATTTTATTGCAATGAAGTTAAATTCTCTCACCTTGATGCGTCTCAGGATCCAATTCAGCTGCATTTTGTCTCATACCTTGTTTCCCAATAGCGATTACAGAGCAACCTTTTGGAGCATACATGAAGCAATAATTTGAAATTTCATAGGAGCTCCTAGAATCAAAAGAAGTTTACTCTCAAATTAATTGTCAACAGACTGAAATAAGGGTGTATAACATAGAAGATGAAGACAATTATAGTGTCACCTCTGAGTTGAATTCCTTGAGCTGCCAACGAGAAGGTAGCTGGCCTCAGTATGAGCCGCTTCATCGATGAGACCCCTTCCAATGCTAGAACTAGTCCTGACCTTCGCCTCCAACTTTACCTAGAACATTAAGGATTTTGGAATATATCAAGCAATTTCAATTCATTTTAGACTAGTTATCACAAACCTTGAATCAATTTACCTGCTTCCTTTCACTGGCCTCAACAAACTCTCCGAGCATTGAAATAACAAATGCCTTAGCTTGACGCAATCGAGTCTTCTCGGAATTAATCTTCTTCCTATCCTTCCCTACTGTCATTCGTACACACCAATGTGACACAAATTCAACTAAACATAGACATGAACATATCTATCTCCAACTTGAAAGAGTACTGACCAAGAACATGAAGCGCAACGACTGTGTCATTCGTATGCGCTGCGACTCCTACCGCCCACGATAGAAGCTCCATGCTTGCTCGAGCGTCGAGTGAGACACCGACAAGTATTCTAGAGCTCGGAGGGCACTCCTCTATGGTATCCATGTTGGAAGAAAAGAATCAAGGCTATGTTTCTTTCTTGCAATGCAGGGAGGGAAAGCGACACCCCTGAAGTTTAAATTTGAAGAGGCTGCATGGATGGAGATGGAAGGAGGTTGGATGTGGAGACCACCATTTTGCTGTCATTCAACTAGGCTTGCTCAAGAAGTATACCAGAGGAGTAGATGGAGAGGATATGAATTCTCTGATTAATAGATAGGATGGGGAGGTGATGATCTTTTCATTACTGTTTTGGCTTCCATTGAAGATAATGGTGGTTGGTAGGAGGAGGTTTGGGGTGGAAGCAAAGGTTGGAAGATTGATTTTTATCTTGTTGTTGAAGCCAAAGCATGTGGCCATGGAGGTGCTGATAAAAGTTCATAACTCACTTATTAGTCTTTAACCATACTGGAGCTCCACTTCCTTTAATGGCTTTTGCCTCTCCCTTTTTAAGCCACTGAAGAGATATTAGAGGCTAGGAGATGCAATCATGCAAAAGGTGAGAGGCAATAGGATTTGAGAAAAGGAGAGGCCAAATGATGTGTGGAATGGAGGGTCCTAGCATAATGGTTCTCTTTGTCAGTCCTAAGATTCTGGAAGAATTGTGGTGATTCCTTAGATTACTTTTGCTGCACAAATCCTTAACTAAGAAAAAGGCACAATTATTTAGAGAACTTGCTCTGGTAATATTTTTAAATTTAAAAGAACTTAATCTTATTGTAATCGGACCAAGTTACAGCCACTAGTCAACTATTAATTAAAATATAAAAGGACTTAATTATCCTCACATAAATACAACCAAATTTAACGATGAAAGGTATAGTTTAATCATTGAACATATTACTTACAACACTCCATGTCATCTTTTCGGAGGGAATTCATTTTCTTACCTACTTCTTTCCCTCCTACGCCTGTTGAATAGTAGAAAGCTCTGCTCTGCTTTGTAATTTGGTCATTTGTATTGTTAGATTTAACAAAATATGACTTAGGCTGGATTACAAAAGGATTAAATTTTGCACAACAGAGGAAATGTAAACAACAAGACATGAATCTCTTGATACAGTTAAGATATTACAATTCTTGAAGAAACTATTCTCATCATATATATATATATATATTATGGCAACTCATTCATGACCTTCCTCCTGTCCCCGTACATCAGATAGGGGTCATGGATCTTCTGCACCTCCATGGTCCCAAACACCCCATAAACACTAGTCTCGTTCTCCATTGAGTACGCCATCTTCTTCTCCTCCTCCTCATCATCATCACCATCATCCATATCCATCAAATGCTCCCCATACCTCACACTTTCCAACCTCATCACCCCATCCACCTTCTTCTTCCCTCTTATCACCTCGCCACTTCCTCGAAGTATCTCCACAACCTCCCTCATGTCCGGCCTCCTCTCCGGCTCCCCTTGCACGCAGAGCACGGCTGCCTCGACGACACGTGTAATCTGTGCCAGAATATGAAAGATTTTAAATATAAATTACTTTCTTCTTATGTAAATATAAAACAATAGAAGTAGCCATCGTGAGTTTATCATGACCTCCGCCATATCAAAATTGCCACGTAGTTTCGGGTCGACAAGGTCCCGGATCCGACCTCTGGAGATGAACGGCTCGGCCCACTCGGTAATGGTGCGCCTAATTCCTCCGGGGAGCTTCTCGATGGGTTTGTGGCCGGAGACGAGCTCGAGGAGGAGGACTCCGAAGCTGTAGACGTCGCAGCTATCGGAGACTTTTCCCCACATGGCGTACTCCGGGGCGAGGTAGCCGAGGGTGCCCTTGACTCGGGTCGTCATGTGGCTGACGCCGTCCGGGATGAGCTTGGCGAAGCCAAAGTCGGCGACGAGGGGTTCGAAGTCGGAGTCGAGGAGGACGTTGCTGGCCTTGATGTCGCGGTGGATTATGTGCGGAGTCACCTCGTGGTGCAAGTACCTGCATAACATTGATATGATATACATAATATTGGTATCAACTGAGATTATCTAACATATACAACATTCCACCAAGAGGAAGCAAGCAATGTGCAAAGACTAATATAAGAAACTTAATTACACTAGGCCTTGTGCGGATCCCATTATGATGTTCATCCTTTTGTTCCAGTCCAATTGCACTTCGCTTGCAAACTGACCATGTAAATGGGATAAAAGGCTGAGATTGGGCATGTAGTCATAGACAATTAACCTCTGATCCGTTCCGGCACAATAACCTCTGAGACCCAGCAAGTTCTTATGGCGAACTCTTGCCAAAACTTCAACCTCCACAGCAAATTCCATCTCAGCTTTCGAGTTCATGGCCTTCAATTTCTTCACAGCTATCTGCTCAAACTCAACAAACAGTATATTGATTATATGTTAGAGTTGTAACATCCTAGATCAATTATTCATATCAAAGTCAAGTACGTACGTACGTACCTGAAGGCCATCGGTGGTCTTTCCCCAGTAAACGCTTCCAAACCCCCCTTCGCCGAGCTTATTCTCCTCGCTAAACCCATTAGTTGCAGAATAAAGCTCTTTGTAGGTGAATATTCTCCACGTACTATTCATTCCTCCGCTGACAAATCTATGATTCAAACTAAATTAAGCCTTGCATCAAGAAAATTATCATGGATTAAGTAATGGGAAATTTTAAAAAAAAATTTAACACTTACCCTTGTTCTACCTTCTCGTTTCCACAGCACGAGCTCATGAATGAGCCCATATCCTCGTCTTATCGATATCTCCTTAACGTTAATTAGTTTCCTCGTGTGTTTATATCCCTTTGCCGTCAAAACCATGGGAGATGGACATGAGAAGAACCTGGGCCGTCCGTGGCCGGCAAAAAAACTGGTAGGTGTCCACGTGGCAGCATACATGGTGGAGGCCACTTGTATTTGAAAACCTCAGGGTGCCACGTGGAGGGAAGGAGTAGGTTGACCGAGGAGCAGGCCGATGTAACTATCATATTATGGGCCCAATTATTTGATCTCAAACAAACGGCCTATATATGGATTTCTGAGAGGTGCCGTGCCCTCTTTGATTGAAGGAGCGAGATAGTATTTATACGGATCAAATAGTAACTCCAATTTCTATAGCTAGTAGTAGGATCCGACCGTTAACCTACCGGTACTCTAATTATCTAGTTATTTTTCACACAGCACCATCTTGCATGGGACTATGTAGTCATTGTCATCCTCTTCGAATTAAGCCCAACTACATACATCCTCCCCATACCAAGAATCTTAGCCAAGAGGCTCATATTAATTAGTCATATACCTCTCAGTGGCCCTCTTGTGTTCCCCCTTGTCATTTTAACACTTTGAGACCCTTTAGGTAGCATATAACGAAGGGGGATATAACTATCATCGATCCAATGGCTCCTCACCTGCATGTTGTCGGCCACCTTCACTACATCTCTCCTTCTCATCACCCACCTTTATCTCAGAAATCATCCCTCCACTATTTTAGTTTGTTGAATTTAACATCACTTGAAAGGCTCAGTTCATCAACCCCAAATCTATTCTGATCGATGCTATAAGACAGGGATAAGTATACTTACAAATTATATAATATAATTTACACCGTATATTTATTTATTTTTATCATCTCAAAAATAATAATAAATATATAAATATATATATATATATATATATATATCCGAATATTATTACGCCGTTACGGGTTCCTACGCGCTGTCCGCTCGCCGCATCCCAAACCCATACCCGCGTCCGGTCTCCACCTGCCCCTTAAACTCCCAATTAGAACTCTCCACGTAGAGTGTATTTTAGTTCGGGTTCCCGTGACTCTTAATAGCTGACGGTCTACTTAACCTCCTTTGGATAAGCGAAATATTATTACTTTTCTAACAGTATTAGATTTATTTATTTAAATTAAGAATATTTAGAAATAAAATAGTCATCTAATAATTTTTTGCCTACATCGTAGAGTAGAAGATATTAGATAGTTGTTCCCAAATCCCCTCCCCATAAAATATAAAACTGGAATAGATAAACGGCAAATAAATCTCATCTCAAGAAAAATTTACATTCCCGAACCCAAGAAAAAGAAACCAAAAAAAAAAAAAAAAAAAAAAAAAAAAAAAAAAAAAAGGAATGGTAGCTTTACTGCTGAAGCTCTCTGTTTTGTTCATTTATACTCCCTGAATCGGAGTCTGGTCACCCAGAGGTGCAGTTACACTCCCATCAATCGCCTTCTCTTCGTCCAATCTCTCGTCCCCATCCTTGGCCTTGTCGGCGAACGAGGAGGCGCGGCTACAGATGGGCGTGGCGAGGTAGGAGGGTTTCACGTCGCCGGCCATGATGACGAAAGACGGCGCCGGCTTGGCACAGGCCGCCGGCTTCTCGGCGCCGCGGCCGCCGGCGTCGGCGTCGGCCTCGTCGCCGGCGCCTCCGGACTCGAGGTAGCCGGAGAGCTTCCAGTAGGAACAGGCGAGGACGAGGAGGGCGAAGGCGATCAGGCCCAACATCGCCGCCAGCCCCCCGAAGAGGTACGGCACCGGCGAGTGCCACGTGGAGTGGGACCCGACCGTCGCCGGCTCTGACGTGGATGACGGCGACGTGGAGAACCCTGTCCCTGGTCTCATTGGTTCTCTCTCTCTCTCTCTCTCTTCCTTCTCTTCTTTTCTGCAGAGAGAGAGACTGACAGATTGTTGGCGATGGGGGAAATGGGGAGGGGGGAATGGGGGTATTTATATAAGAGAGAAGAGTTTATTTGAGGGGCAAAATGCATCTAATAGTAGGAAAGGAATTTATATAAAAATATTTTCATCAACGAGAAAGAATGAAATAAGAAAAAAGAAAATACTTTGGAAGACCACTTAGGTTAATTCATATATTTTTCCTTACCTAGTAGCTACTAAGAATGGCATGGACAAAGAGAACATTAAAATTACCAATTGCCCCATTGATTTTATATATATATATATATATATATATATATATATATATATATATACTATTTTGCCCACTCTGATTTAGGAATCAATATGACACTATTAATTTTTTTTTTCATTCAAATTAGCGTAAAATTATTACAACATTTTTTAATGCATTAATAATTATATTGTTTAAGTACAGATGAATCTTCTAGACATTTTTTTTTATGATCATATATTTAAATGGAGGTAGATCGTGATATTTAAATTAAAAAAAAATTAACTGGAGAAGTTCATGATTTTAGGCATAGAAAGTTAAATTTTGTAATTTAAAAATATAATGCTATTCGTTTCTCCATTAGATATGATTAATGCATGCATTAACAAAGTGATAGCCAGGTAATCAAGTCAAGTAGGTGTTTAATAAATTTTCCCCCATATCTTTTTAAACATCATCTAATAATTGGAACAATCCATAGAGAGATATTGGATGCATAGCTAAACACTCTTAGAGTAGTAGTGAATACTCCACTATGGAGATATAGATTGAAAGAGATATATGAAGATGAAATGTGGGCAAGGGAAAGGTGGTTGGCTATTTTACTTCATTAGTTGCTTTTGCCAACTTGTAAGCTTATTTAGAAAGGATAGAATGAAGCCACTTTAAAAAAACTCTCAACTTCCTCTTATATTATTGTCACTATGGAAGTTAGTAATTAGATGCTAGAATTTGCTAAAAAATTAAAGTGATTCTATACTTTTCTTTGTAAGTTTCTTTAATTAAACTAATGTTACTGGGATTCGGAATTCGAGAACACTTAATACAATATGAGTTGGAGTAGTACTACCATGTTGGTAGTTCCTTTTATTTTGTTATTAACCATTTGAAATATATTATTTAGAACCACCAAGTAATATAATTCCTATAATTATGAATAAGTGTGTTTAGAAATAATGTGCAATTAAATAAACCAAAAAAATAAAAACTCCGGTAATGTCACCACGAAGGCGGAGCACCCGATCCCGATAAAGCTTACGTGTCGGCTCCTTGGAGTGCACGCAAGTCCGCTGCCATCGTTCCCCGAGAGCTTGTCCTCCTCCGCGGTGGCCGGGATGGGCTCCTCCGCCGACGACCACGTAACGTGATCCCCGGAAACTTGACCCGTCTGCTGACCCGACACCATCGCCGGCCGTTGGATGATCATTAGACGCCTCTGATCGGGAGTACGGTGGAGTGGGTGGGAGGTCCCACCCTTTGCCTGCCACCTGAAGTGGGCCCGGATGACGCGTCATAGCCCACCGTACGGGATAAGGACAAATGGGATTTAGCTACGTACAACATAACGGAACAATTTAACCATAAATTAAGAAAAATACTTTCATAAGTGGAGATCAAGTAGGATTCGAACTCAAATCCTTTTATTCTATTAGTAGGATATAATATTAACTCATCTAACTATGTGGGTTGATTTGGAATTTTGGATGTAATTCTAGAATAACGAGTTGTACTACAGAATTTTAAAAAAAATTTGTAAATACTATTTATCATATTTTACATTACACATTAACTCAATTACTAATTTAGTTTTGATATTTATCGGATCAACATACTTTATATTAAATCAAAGTGTATTCACAGTAATTTTATATAAATTTTTTTATCTATTCATTTAATTTATATCACAAAAAATAATTATTATACTCTTTTTATAAATTATAAGTGAATATAAGAATAATTATTTTTAAAATAAAGACCTCCACATGAGAATAACTCAATTGATATGCTGCCACACAATTAATAGTCTTCTATATTCTTTTATATAATTAAAGCTGCCAAATATGGGTGACTAAATTCTTTAACTACGAGTATCGATCGGGCTGCGTCATTGGAGGCTAATTACTTGCATCTAATAGTAACATGTATGCATTTTGACATGTAAATTGAACCGTTAAATGCCCATGATTAATATGCTTGTGTGTATTCAACAACTCTTTATATTCATTTGGTACGATCAGAGCCATCGAATGCACATGATCGATCGATGTGCAAGCATATATTCAACATAATGGCAACTTATATAGTGTTATATTTATTTAAAAACAAGATATATTGCAATCCATTCAATATACAATCATTATATTCCACCATAATTAGAATTAAATAAAAACGTACACTAGAACCCTAAGTTGCATATCCCCATCGTGCATCGATCTACAGAAGACAACGCAACGTTATCCCCAGAACCCCCTCAGCCAGCCACCTTGCAACACGTAGGTTGATGCACGATTAATTAGGACCCAAATGAAGTTTAATTTAATTAGCATGGCAGATATGGCACGCAAAGAAATTACTTTAGTAAAAGCTAACAAGGATAACATATCCAAATAATCTCGGTGTTAAAGCTAACAAAGATAAAGTATTTAATATAATATCATTTCATTTGGAGTGATCACCGTGGTATTTTTATTTCTAAGGATTTGGAAGAATATACAAGGAGTGGGGTGACTTGGAAGGAGGTCTTCGCCACCTTTTAGAGGTCTTTTCTAGAGTTATTTCGACGTAGGCAACTCGGCAAAGAATAAAAGACTTTGAATCACTAACGACCCACAAAGGAAATTTTGCCTCCCTATATCATCAAAAGGATCAAATTTTTTTAGGTACAAAGAAGAGCCATTTTTTCTGACTTCAAATGGATAGATTAAGGTTTCACTTTTGTGGCAATTCTATGAGGTGACTTAGAAGACGAAAATTATGGCCAACTTGACTCTTATCGATCTTTGTTGAAATAAAAACATGAGATCTAAATTAGACTTTTTTGGGGGGTTTTATCACCTAATCCTATCCCATCTTATTCTTCCCGTGGACATGAGATTAATCAAAAAGGAGTCAGAAAGGAAGCCAAAAAAGTAAGCAAAGATAAGAGGAAGAAAGGAATAATTACCCTCTTTTAAGTCATCACATATAGGATAATGATATTAATGGGCATTTACCAACGACATCACTGAGTCTTCCACTAGGTTAACTTAACGAATCCAATCTCTAATTACTTTGCATCTTCTTCTATAATTAGTGGTGGTATAATTAACAATTCATTAACTACTGCACATGGTTTGCTAACTTGCTAGTAACCTGGAGTGCAGGAATTTAATTCCTTGCACTTATAGATTGAATCATCTGTAGAATTAGTCACAGTAGCCACAGAGGTTATAAGTTTAATTCTTCCGTGTTAACATTAAGATTAATATTTAATAAATTTTTTTTTTTACTTAGTAGTATATACGATTTGATCTAGTTGTCTAATGATTCTAATCTATATATAAAAAAAAGGATTGCCTCATTTGTTTAACTTATAATTAGCTTGCTGTCTCATGATCTCAGTGGAAACAAGCCAAACAACTGAACTAGTTCTTATTCTAAACTGGCAGCAAATTCCTGCAAAGCCTAGAATCTGCTATCACAATTCAAGACAGGAGGAAGGAGAACAATAAACCGTAGGCTAAGTGCTTGTCTCCTTCACAAAAAGTAGAGGAATTATGAGTGGTGTGGTTGGCACCATCATGGCAATTTGGTAGACTATCTGGTAGACAAGGAATCCAGGCATGGCCCAGCTTCTGGATAAGAATCACAAGAATAATAATTCAAGGTAATACGTATAATGATGAATCTAATCTTATTAACATTCAAACAACTTCTTCTAAAATCACCAGCATAGAATTTTTACTCCATATGGCAAATCTATTTTTCTCTTTTTGACAATCATACATGATGCATGGATTCAGAGATGCAAGGTTCCCATGTCTTCTTTTCTTTTTCATTTTCACCCTAGTGAGCATGTTTGCCGCATAAGGGGGCAATGATGGAAGTTGTTGGAAAACTTTGATCAAGGAGCATGTCTGCATCTATGAGCTGAGCAAATCCACTTAATTCAAACAAAGACTAATCCACCAAATACCAATAAGGACCACTAGGCAGTAGACTCTAGTGGAGGATTCAAAGAATCAAGGAGACTACATCACTAAGCATTTCAATTTACTTGAGATCATCTACACAAAGAATAATAGCAAGTAAATGAACATAAGATGGATAAAGAATGACAACGCGAGATAAAGAAAGTGTAACTTACATAGCAGATGGCATCAGCTATCCGAAATCATCGTTGTTTGCTTACTGATTGGCACATATGGGATAAATAATGTCTTCTTACAGTATCATACACACCGAAATCAAATTAGTCTAGTTTAAGGAGAAGCTAGACTGGTGAATACAAGATATCTTCGGATGAACATGTGAGATCAGGCCTAAGCAACCAATTCAAACCAGGCAAATTGCAGTGCATGGGAAAGTAGAAAAGAAGAAACGCCATATTCTAACACACCAAGCACCTGGTAAAAATTTTAGAAGCCTTGTACTCGCTGTATCAACCCATTTGCTTCAGCCTTTGGTTGCGAAAACTTAGTATATGCATGAATAAACTCAGAAAAATACTTTGAATGTGCAGAAAAGAGTTTGTGCAACTCAGTCGAACTTGCTTGTCTAAATAAATGGGTAACAGGTCAGAAATAGGTATATATTACCCAAAGTGAAGTTTTTTCTCTTCTTTTTTTGCTTCAATGATCACATCTCGAGCTGAGAAGAATGCCTGAAGATAGAAAGGAACAAAGATTAACATCTCATTAATATTGTACTCCAAATTGTAAAGTATTATCTCCACTGTGGTATATAAATAACACTATCTGAACATAGACGTGGATTTTGGTCCATGCTGGCGTAGAAAAACAGATATCCTTATCCAAATAAACTTGGACAATGGAGCCAGTCCATTTTTATGCCTACCAGTAATCATCTCAGTGCAACTTGATATGTGTACCTGATCCAATAAGTCAGTCACTCTCCATTTATTACGAGTGAGTGAAATGGCACTCTTATAATCTCCACGAATGTTGAGCACTCCCTGTTCATTGGTTGCTTCCAAGGTTCCCCATCCATTTGCATATAAGCATCTCTCCACTGTCCACCTCTCATTTCCAATCGAATTGCTGCAGCCTGACAAGCATCAGAAGATCAGTTCACTATAAAATTGGTGGATACTACAGTGGAAAGCTGCATATAGTGCTCAAAACAAAAAAGTACCTTTCAATTTCTTATAATATATGCTGATTAAAGAATATGTTACAGCTAAATATTTGATTTAATGAAAAGCAAGGTGGAGTTTATTACCTGAGCCAAGTGCTTAGCAGATATAAGTTCTACCATAACAAGTGAAGCATGCCACCCTTGCTTTAGACCAAAGATTTCAAGCAGCCCATCATCCACTTGGGCCTCAAGAAAGCCTCTCTAGAAGAATCAATAGAAAAGATCAGAAATAAGCCGAGCACCAGGAAAGAAAAAAAATCAAGAAAATAATAGACAAAATTAAAGTCTAGGCTGCAAATAAGGCAAATTGAACCTAAATATGGCCCACAAAGGCTTACACAAATTGAGGTCAAAATTAATTGAATTGCTTAGACAAGAGTTTGGAGACATTCAAAAGAGTTAGGTGACTTACTCCACAATGTTAAAAATAAAATATAAAGACCATCATTTTCTAACACCTTAAGTTTTTAGAGTAGTTGGCGAGTTAACATAATATTAGAGCCAGAGGATCTAAGTTGAAATATAAAACTCCACTTATTTAAATTAAATCTATTTTTTGGGCCTATCAAAATATATTAGCTCAAAATTAAGAGGGAGTGTTAGAATATAATATAAAAATTGATGAACTTTCTTATAAATCAATTCAAAGTCAATTTGGATGAACATTGGACACAAACATACATGCAAATAAAGATGTATAAGTTACTGAGGTTAAGAGAACAGCAGATACATTTAGCAAAGCCAATTTAACCTATTCTACATACCTTCTCTAAGTAATCAGGTTTCAAGTTTCCCCATGGATTCCTTCCACTTGCATAATTGTGAAGATTTAAAGCAACTATAGCTCTGACACTGCATTAGAAATATTATAGTCAATTCAACAAGATGTAGGAAATAAGGAACATATCTTAACTAACATGCAAATAAGGAAATAAGGAAGATATCCAAGACTTGATTTGATCGATGCTAGATTTGTGAATCAAAAGTACTGTATGTAGAAACTCATAGAAAGAGCACACAAAGAAGACACACACACACACAAACTCAGGATTCAGGTCACAGTTGATAATCTTGCCTTGGAGGCACGGGAATCTGGGTCCACTCTGAGCAATTGACCTTCTTGATAGATAAACGTAGAATATTCTTGAGTCCCCTGTAATAAAACGTTCCTAAATTAAGCAGACCACACAATTACAAAGCATTATCTTTTAATTAATGCGTTTTTCTTTCCAAGTAGTACAAAAAGAAGCAAAGCAAAGGTCAAGCAACAAATGCTAGAAAAATTCTTCAAAGTTGATTTTAAAAGAAATTCTTTACACAAGAGACAGAAAGTATCATTTTGTGGTTTCTGACATATGAACACATGATCACAAGCTAAAATAATGAACTAGCTGTCTTTAACTCCTTACTCTGCAGGAACCAAAATGTAGGATAATTAGGTGCAAGTCCTACGAGCAGAGCTGTTCAAGCATAGAACATCTAAATGTTACATCTTTCATGCTTTTCCTATCTAATTTAGTAAAGTTTAATTTCTTATTCTCTTGGATAAGTGCACCATATACCTCCAAATAGTCGCTAAATTCATAGATGTAGGTTTAGTGAAAAGGTAAGTTTGGCATCCAGAATGATGGCATGGCAAAAATGAAATGTTTAACATTATTACTTTTTCCGGGGCCGTAACAAACCAAAACCCCAATTGGTTCTGACAAAAAGTATTCCTTAATGTTTTGAAGTTTCAGAAAGAATTTCAAACAGTGAACAGAATGATTTACCAAGAAGATAAATAGGGTGCTGCTAGCGAGGATCACAGGAAAGGGACTGCGAATTTATTGAAGGCTCTAGAGGGAGAGACACTAAATTTGTGACAAGTTACTTCCTATAGGAAGTAAGCACAATTTACTAGTAAGAAGAATCAAAAGATATATATTAAAGTGTAACTACATAACTCAGCATGAAAAGAAGAAAAGTATTAAGATAGATTACTATATACTACTGAGAAGAGAAAACCTTAAACTAGGATCACTTATGCATGGTGTAAAGAACCATCCTTGCTTGCAGGTATAACCTGCATAAATTAGCTGTCCACATATTCAGATAATCAGTATTCATTTTAATAATATCTTAGATGAAAAAAGTTGACAAATAATCCAAGTGCTAAGAAAGGTAATAGATATGGACTTCACATGCTATAAAATGCTAACTATATGAATGAAGTCCACATAAGAGAAAGAAAAGAAAAACTCTTCTTATAAGTTATAACAGAATATTAAGATTTAAGAATAAGAGTCATTTGATCTCAACTATTATAGTGAAAACCACTGGAAACCCACGAGGTTATCATTTGAGTATGACTAGTCACTCAGGCCAATGAATAGTGTTACATGGTTAGAGCTACGAATGTCAGATTTGTTTCTGATTTGGCAAGAGAGAGAAAACAAGTAGTTGGGATATGTAGATCATCCATAACAAGGCAAGGTAACTGGATGCGAACAATATTCTAAATATCTAATGATCAGCTAGAGTTCCAAGTTCCAATCACTAGAAAGTTAAGCGCCTAAGATTTTAATATTATTTTCAAAACTTTCACCAAATTATACACATTGAAAGCACACATACACACGCACCTTATTAGCTATTGGACCTTGAGCAAGAAATGGTTTTTCATCACGTAAATGATGAAATCCATAAGCAACTTGAGCATCCATTCCTGCATTAGAGAGTAAAATAATCCAAGGATCTAAAAGAGATACTGCTTTAGGTTAAAAAGAACGACTACTAAAATACCAAAACCATACAAGATAGATTTAATTCCTAGGGCATGCACCTTTCCTATTTCAAAATTAGTTATGCTAATGATATTATCATTAAGCAAACCGAGCAATGCTAATCAACAAATTGTAATAGTGAAGCTGTTCAAATGACAATATCAGAGTGAGTTAATCGGAGGATAATTTCATCTTACCTACATCTCATTCATAGGCAGAGTAAAGGGAAATAAGCATGTGAATCAAAAAGAAAATGATCAATGTGACCAAAGAGAATGACTAAGGATTGAGTAATATCACAAAAAATTGAGACACAAATGAAGTTGACTGAAATAAGAAGTTACCCATATACTCATATTATGATTTATGAGAAACTCATCACAAATAAATTGAAATGATAACTGCAGTCAAGATAAACATCAGAAGTATACCTATACTAAAGTAATTATAGAACACCCCATCAAAGGAAGAAACTTTTTCAGGCAACTCTCCGAGAATATCTTCACCCTGCAAAATAATGGACTTTTAATGAGAATAGTCAAGACTCAAGATTGTGATGAAGCAGGTGTAACATCTCTGTTCATTGCTCCATTTGAGTAACTAATTGAGAAGGAAACCCAAGAAGTTGCAGTAACCTATATATGCTGAAAAGAACAAACAGACAGGGGGATGTGGTAATTAACCAACTGGAACTAAGTGCATATAATGATGTTAATTAAACAGACTCATTTTAGTGAAATTATTACTGCTGCAATAACCAGCTCAATTCAAAAGACTCGTTTTAGTGAAATTAGCAAATACAGATAGCTGAACATTCAGAAGTCAAGAAGTTCAAGCTAGTAATACAACCTGATTAAAAGTACATTCTCCTAGATTTCTAAGAGAATGCGGAAGATCTACTTCTTGACCTGCTGGCATGGAAACAATGACTCGCCAACTGCATCAAGACGATTGCAATTTTCATCAGCAAGACTCAATATTTTAAATAAACTTAGCAAACGCAGGCAACTATCATTTGCCTACACAACTCAACATTAATTGAACCATGTAGTGATTAAAGTTGATAATTAATCGGTGGCTTGATGATTCAAAGCGTCAAAAATCGCATAGAGAACTAAGATTAAAGATTGGAATATGTCAGTGGATGAGTAAACAGTGGTTACAAGACCAGGATGCAGAAGAATTTATTGTCCGTTCTTGTACATGAAGTGCATTTCTGAGGTGAAGATAACAATTACCTATCTAGACGACAAACTGGACCTGTAATAGCCTTGTAGAGAGACCGTTTCACAGCTGTTCTCCAGGCAAAAGGAAATGAAGCACCCTAAACAATTAGTTGCATGAGATTAAATAAAGTCTAGCAGGATCATTTGAAACTCAAACTAGAAGGAAGCAACAAAGGAAATTATTTTTACCCAACCAAAGCTCCTTGAAAGATCATTTCCTGTTCCAAGAGGGATGATGCCAGTTGGAGGAACTGGTTCTCTGTTCTGCACATACAGTTCCCCTAAGCATCCTAGTACCCAACCCACCGTGCCATCACCTCCTGCAACCTAACATGCATAGACAAGATAATTAGTGGGTCTCAACATCAAATTATCAGATATCCATCAAACAATTCCTATATCCAGAAGCTGGAAGACCATATAAAGGACTGACCATAAAATGCCTTCTAGCCAAATCTCAGCGTAAGTGCAAATTATTGGAATTAGGAAATGTAAATCTGTCAAGCTTATAACAAAGATAGGCATGGGATGGTTTCATAGTACATAATTTTAATCAATAGCTAGGCCTAACAGCAAAAGAATAAAACATATAGATAGGTATATTAAGATAGTGCAATTTCTAACACTGAGAGCAAATCAATTGCGTCTACTAGCTGAAACAAACTCATCTTATACATACCACGACTCTCAAATTCTCGCGGGTGACCTTTGCATAATAATCACCAAGTTGAGCCAACATCTCCAAGCAAGACAAACCATACTCGACAAAGTCGGAAGGTTTCACAACTGAAAGATCAAAAACCTGCATCAAAGAAGCATTATTTAAGAATAATAATCATGTTATGAAAAGCAGTCACAACCTTTCAGACCAAAAAATAAAAAATCTATCGTTGAGTTTTTGTCAAAAAAGAAGTAAAAACGATGCTGACGAAGAATTTGTTCCAAAAATGAAAAGCATATGAATTTCTTATTGAATCTTAAAACATATAAAACTACCTAAATTTCCATTGCAACCAAAACGAACAAATTAGATCAAGAAATAGAGAAATGTGATAGGAAGAAGGATCACAACACCTGCTCCTCCCCGATCAATTCCTGGAGGCGGCCCTTGAGGACGGGGCCGTGGCGGCCCCCACTGCGACAATTGACGAAGACAACCATCGGCACCTCCGTGAGCTCCTCATCTGCCTCCACCTCAACCGCTGCCGCCACGGCTACGCTTGGGTCCTTGGATCGGATGGCCGCCACCATTGCCGCCCGGAGGCGACCAGAAATAACCACCCTCCTCCTGAGATCCTCTTTATCCAATCTCCCCCATCCAATCCCACAACTCCTAAACGACTCAATGATCGATCCTCTCGACGTCGCCGTGCTCGGCGTCAACGCATCTCTTTCACCCAATGCATCGCTCGCCATCCTCTAGATTCCCGGATCAAGAAGAATCCACATCAAATGGGAAGCGGATTAGTTGCAGAATCGGCAAAAATTCCTAAAATCTCCGCATATTTCCTCGACGAATCCTTACCTTCGTTCTGCTCCTCTCGCTCGTAACTCTGAAATTGGGAAGAGAAATAATGCAAATTGGCACCAGAGAAAAATATAAAATTACGACGTGAAATTCGAATTCTTTCCCCCTCTCTCTCTCTCTCTCTCTCTCTCTCTCTCTCTCTCTCTCTCTGAGGAGAAATCGGAGGAGGAGAGAGAAAACGGCAACAATGCTCCGAAGCTGGGGAGTTGGAAACCGGAAGGTGCCGCTGCTTGAATTCGACGGTTGGGATGAGGGGCGGGGAAAGGTGGTACCCCAGTTTCCCGCGGAGAGCACAGGTGACAAAATTACGAAGTAACCCACCATTATTTACAAAACCGCTCTCTCTTTATATACATATATTTATATGAGAAAATTTCAAATAAGCATATTTTAGCCTTCTCTTTATTATTTACAAATATACAATCTAGCCTGACCAGCAAAAGAGTGCTTTGTTTATAATATCGTCAAAACGTAGGGTATTATCTGTAATTCTCTCTATTTACATATATTATGGAGATTTTGTATTTAATATTATAAAGAACGAGTTAGGACAAGATTGGGGATAAATAAAGCTCTCCATTTAGACCATGTAAATTATTAGTATGAGAAAATTACATTTTATTTATTAGTCTAATATACTCTAAAAAATAATTGGGGCATCAAGCCAGTTGGGAATGACAATAATCTATTTGGGCACACCCATAAATAAACTTATTTCATATTAAATATCTGGCTAAGATTGCTGTCTCAACTGCTATTAGCTAAAACTGGTCAACGATGGCATTGTTGAAGTTGCTTCTTTCAAAAAATTGTCCCACGATCTAAGGAAGATCTGCAATGGATCAATGTCGATTTGAATGAGGAAAAAGAAAAGCAAAAAAATATGGGGAAAAATGGGTCCCAATTCCCCACCATGAACATGAGCAAGAGACAAATTCTACATTCGCTTAGAAAAGAGAAAAAAAGAATTTTATCCAACAACAAATAATATTAAAAAAAATTGAGAAAAAAAACATAGCAAATTGTTTCGATGAAACCAATCAAATTGTGTTCAACCTCACAAATTTTACTTTAAGAAAAACTCCTAGAATAAGCAAGACCATTCACAAACCTCCTAAGAAAAAGAAGACCATTCATAATAAACCAAGCAAATCCCATATAGATAACTGAAACAGAATTGGTCCTGATTGTATCAATGCCATCAAAAAGCCTTATTGAACGTTGAATGTCTCAAATGCCTTACAAGCTGAGAGCCAATTTCAAGGTACATAGGAAAGCTTTCAGAAACAGTGCATAAGCAATAAACAAGAAAGAGAAATGCGATGAGGACCGAGCCACTTCTACACCAGCTTTCATTATTCGGCTGTGTCCGAACGGACGGCTAAAAAGCAGAAAAAGAGAGTTAGCACTAAGAAATACAAGGGGAAAGAAGATAAAGAGATGGATCAAATTAAGCGAGTATTCCGGTAAATAAGAAAAAAGAATACTGCAGTTTAAATCAAGTGAATTTCTTGTGGAGTAGAAGATCATAAACTGAATAACATTAAACTGCAGTAACTTAAAACAACTGGTATTATTAAAATCCAATTTATGGCATCTAGCAAAACATCATATGAGTAGTCAGATTCAGACATCCAATGTGGTGGCTAGTACATGATTCTCACTAGACATTTTCAATTACGTTTAAATATGATGTCAACAGCAAGAAACTTCCAGTATATATTTGATAAGAAGGCTGATGAACTGGAGCTTCTTGTACTTCAATTAATAAAAATGCTGATGAACTGTACACTTGTTGGATTTGCAGTCTCTACTAAAATAAAGTTTATCTTCATGACCTTTTCAACAGCAATACTCGTTGACATTTTACAGTTGGTCGTGGCCACTAACATAAGACTACAGCAAAACTCAAGATTCAAGACCTTTTCAAACTACAAGGAATTATGGTTATTAAATGAATGCCTCATCTTAGATAACATACTGAATTCATAATTTCATGCATTGATCAACCCAAAATCTTAAGTGGACAATGCTACTCAGGCAATTATTTGTTAACATTTAATCAACTAAATGTTGCCTAGATCAATGACACACTTAGAAACACCTGAAAGACTGAAAATTCTTAGTTAAAGACTATGGTAGGAAAAGCTATAATGTACTGATGTCAATGCTCACCTAGCTTATCCCACAGAAAGGAGAAAATGATATGTCAGCAATCAGCAAAAATTGAAGAACCCATGAACAAAGATGCAGTATCACTTCCTATTAGCTTGACAGTAAGGGGTCTACAAATGCTTGTAAAAGTTCAGGAAAAGAAAACCATGATAGACAATTCCAGTGAACTACTGCTACCTAAGTTCTAGAAAAGGGTTCAGAGGTCAGGTCAGCGAAATAAGAAAAAAAAATATATCAATCCGCAACATAGTTTAAGAAAGAAAAGATCAAAATCATGAAAATAAGTGGTCGGGTCAAAAATGTTCGACATCCCAGGAATTATCCACCGGTCAAAACCTCTTACTTACCAATAATCATTTTATCCCCAATATCCAAAGATCACATAAAACATTAAAATGTTAGACAACTTGTTTAAGTTAGCTGAAGCTGGGCCTTTAGGCTTCATTCCATTGTAGTATGTATGCATTCGAGGTGTCTATGCAGTTTATTAGAATATAAGTCTACTTCAGTAAGCCGCGAACCCCATTGTGCTCCAGACACCTCAAAAGCTATAGACATCCTTTCCTCAGTTTTTGTTCTGCATGATTATCGTACTCTCTCGCATATAATAAATGTTCACATTACCAAAACAATGGACAGCAGAAACCAGATAAAAAATGTAAACTAGTTGAAGAAAGAGCCATTTACATTGAATACCTCTCGTCCAATCTCACAATGATATCTCCACAACTACCTAAAGAGGAAGAAAAAACTCCCTAGATTTCAGTCCCCAGTTCCACTGTCAGAAGATTCTAATGTCCAAGTTTGCCCCTAGGATAGATAGGCCTTGTGAAAACAATAACTACATATTAGAAAATAGATTCACAGAGCATCATAACATTTTCTCCATTTTAATATTATCTGCTACACCATGCTCATATTAGCTATGTCGAATATATACTACTATGGATATACTTAATTCCTATATCACTAGCAGATATAAAGGCAAGGACCATTTTTTCCTGTATATACCCCAAACATCCAAGATAGTAGAGAATCGCATGATAAAAAAGAAATCCCCTAACCAGAGATCTGTGCCTACACAAAGCTCTTGCTTCCATTTGAAGCATCAAGAACACTATGCTAACCGATCTACAAAGATATATCCACACAGATTTAAGCTACAATTACCAAATCGAACACCTTACAAATAGCATCCAACAAACAACAAGGTGAATTGCAAGAAACATTTCAGATCAAACCTAGTAATCAAAACCCCTAAATCGAACCAGAAAAAGCGCAAAGCACAACAAACCCTAGCATTTCGAGCACAACCAATTCAAATCAATCAAGTGTTAGGAGAAGAAAGAGTTGCCTACTTGGCTTCTCGGGCTTTCCATCCGCCCACTTGGAGAGGGCGAAGTGGACCTTCTCGCGGGAGACGGCCTCGGTCTTGTAGGGCTCCTTGAGGCAGGAGCGCACCAGGGAGGCGCAGATGTTGGAGTAGGTTATGTACGTCATCCCTGCGGCTCTCCAGAACGGCACCGCCGCGCTCGATCCCGCCGATGCCATCGCTCGATTAAATCTCCTCTCCTCTCCTCTTCTCTTCCTCCGGCTACTAGAATTATATCGACTCTCTCTTTAGTTGCTTGATCTGAGATTAGTTTGGAGAAACCTATTCCTGATATCTTATACTTAGCGTAGCTTAGGTTGGGCCAATCTAAGCTCCAATCGAGCCCAGCCCATATAAGAAAAATTCGAGGCCCTTTTACGAACTGAAGAAAAGAAAAGAGGAAAGCAAAAAATAAAGAACGAAAGAACTCACCAGCATCGTCTCTCTGTTCCCAATTCGATTCCGCCATGGACGAGACCGTGAAGCAGGTGAGATCCCAAATCTCTTCTCTCTTCCATACCCAATTGCTTCGCTATAACGATGATCGCTTCCCACTTCGCTCCAGATCTTGGAGAAGCAAATGCTCACCGTGGCCAAGGCCGTGGAGGACAAGATCGACGAGGAGATCTCGGCCTTGGATCGCCTCGATCTCGACGACATCGAGGTACTGAGAGAGCGACGGATCCAGCAGATGAAGAAGATGGCCGAGAAGCGGAACCGTTGGATCTCCCTCGGCCATGGGGAGTACTCCGAGATCTCTGAGAAGGACTTCTTCGCCGCCGTCAAAGCCAGCGATCGCGTCGTTTGCCATTTCTACCGCGAGAATTGGCCGTGCAAGGTATATCTATTCCTCCCTTCTTCTTTTTCTTGTTTTGTGTGTAAAATTAGTTCCTTTTTTCTGAAATCCTTTTCGTTAATGGTGCAAATGTGCAAATGTTAGATGATAAAATGGAATGAGGGATTTTTTTTATTTTTCTTTTGGAAAATGCGAAAATGGACTACCGGAGTAGTCTATGATTTTATAATTTTTATGATGATGTTAGCTATGATTAAATTCGACTCGTTTTATGTGATTATAATGGTCGAAAGATAGGTGCGATGCAATCCTATTAGAAGGAAATCTACGTTTGGAAGTCTTATAGGTCTAGTATATTAGTGATTACTTTATTTGCTATGTTTCATTTCGTTTTCCCCTTTCGTATGAACAACTATTGTATCTTTCTCTAATTTTGACATCCCAAATCCCAATTTAAGCAATGTTCGAATCCCGACAAAAATTGCTGAAAATTGTTAGATTGACAAATTTTATTACAGTTTAGTTTCACGGAAAGGCTTAGTTACGTCTTGCCTCCCTAGAAATCATGTAAGTGGAAGCCTCCTGCAGTAAAATGCTCTTCTTTCGAATCATCGAGCATAGGAAGGAAATCTCATTCAGCATATCAGTGTTGCATACATCTGGAACTGAATGTGAGATGCTCGATTGAGTTTGCAAAGTCAGTTAGAGGAATTTCATTACAAGTTGCCAATATATGACCAAACTTTCACACTTAAAACACATCAAACAACTATGGAGATTTTTATTCAAAATGTAGCAAAATGGATCACAATCCCATGCTCGAAGGCCTTGCAGCAGATAAATACTTATATGTTCAACAAAGAGTCATAAATCACGCTTAGTTGAAGCAAGTTTACTGGGAGCTTGTTGGAGGAGATTCAAATAGTTCAAGGTAAGTTAAATATGATATCAATCAGTTTGTGTCAGGAAACTCAAAGGACATCGGAATTGAGATCTTTCTCATAATGAAGAGGGTATACATTATCCAAAAATCAAGTTCATTCAGTAGTAACTAGAAAATTTATTGCTTCTATATTTCCTCAAAGTTGCATTGTTTCAATACTCACAAACTGAGTACAAGTACCTTATAATGTGGCATACTAGTGAATAGGATGTAAATCCATTGACCTCTTTGGAGAACCATTTAGTTAGCATTTCCTAGTTCCACGTTACCTAGACATTGATGAAGAAAGAGACGAAGAAAGGAGGCAAGAATATGAGGGAAGGGCTTGTGTGGGAGAGTTAGGGCCTTAGGGGTATAATGTTTGCCATCAGTTAATTCTTATGAGAAGAGACAAAGGAGGTTCACCTTTCTCTGGCTCATCGGAGTAGGCTACGGTGCTGATGAGAATGTTCAACATTAAAAAGAATTGAGCTTCTCAGAGTGGAATGTGCTCCTATAGTAAAGGAGAATCACAAGAGATGAAGGAATTGTTGGTAAGCATGTGCATGTACCATAAAACATGTGCATGAAATAATACTTGTTCAGTCAAGCAAGACATACCTTGACTGAACTATACAAAATAAGCCCTCTTAAATAAATAATATCAGGGAGTTGTGTTGCCTTAACATGGCAGAAATAATTTTAATTTATTTATCTGGGTTTAGCTCTCCAGTCGAACTAGGCTGACCACTGCCTTGGCAGGAGGATAAGCCAACTATATTCCTAGCTAATTGAAGCGATAACTTATCTGACCCAATTAGCAAAAGAGTGGTGGTGGATGGAGGTAGGATGCAAGAGAACAAAGGTTCTAGTTGCTAATTTTTCTATTTCTAATCTTTGGTGCACATGTAGTACTCACATGAAAGTTATCTTACATGTGGATTATTTTGCTACCTTAGTAAATAGTAACTATCCGAGAAGTTATGGGATTACAATTTCCAACTAATGTCTAGCTTGCATCCTGAAATAGACTACAGATCAGAATTATATGTTTAAGGATGCTTTCTCTGGGTATGCTACTTTTCTCATTTCTTGGGCATCTCTGATGTTAAAGTACTTTACAATAAAATGCTAATTTAACTATTGGGTATTAATGAAACCTTATACTACTTTTTCTCTCTCTTTTTTTTTTTGCAAAATAAAGTGGCTCTTTTTGATTTGCAGGTGATGGACAAGCATTTGAATATTCTCGCAAAGCAACATATGGAGACAAGGTTTCTGAAAATTCATGCAGAGAAAAGCCCCTTTCTGACAGAAAAACTTAGGATTGTGGTGCTCCCGACTCTTGCTCTTGTAAAGCAGACCAAAGTTGAGGATTATGTGGTAAGAGATAGAAGCTTAAGTTTTCTGCCAAGCATGCTCAAAAGTGTAGGACACAATTAACACTGTAATATTGCAGGTCGGCTTTGATGAGCTTGGAGGTTCTGATGATTTCACTACTGAAGAATTGGAGGAGAGGCTTT
Organism: Typha latifolia; assembly: GCF_019914945.1. Classification (NCBI taxonomy): domain Eukaryota; kingdom Viridiplantae; phylum Streptophyta; class Magnoliopsida; order Poales; family Typhaceae; genus Typha; species Typha latifolia. Next base: position 924,177 of record NC_133094.1, read on the forward strand.
CTAAAGCACAAGTGATCTTCTTTGATGGAGAAGCATCATCACACTCCCTCAAGCCAACCACTGTTAAAAGAAGTGTTCGGCAATCAGAAACATCTAATTTGTCAGATTCTGATTAGTTCGCATGTAACTTAGTATAATGTTTTGAGAGCTTCGTTGTTAAGGCTTTGAGAATTTTTTTGTGCCATGTTACCAAAATCGCCAATTGTTATGCCAACTTTAGGTAACGTCTATCTCCATAGAGTACAGAGGACGTGCAATGGCATACATTTTATGTGCTCCATCTTGTTCCTCTTTAGCTATTTTTCTGCTTCAGTTCAATGAATCGAGTTTGTCTTGAGTATTAGTTTCACCAACGGATTCATATAGCAAATTATATGTTGTTACAGATATTGGATTTAGATAGATCTCTCGTCATATATAGTAGAAGCAGAACATACATATATGCACGGCTAGATTTTTCTTTTTGCAGACAATAACGAAAGTGAAGTTACACTTGGCCATTGGTTTAGATACACAAATATAGAGTCTAATATAATTCATACGCTTAAAACTAGTGATGTAATGACCTAACAATCTAACATCACACATCAACTTTAACATCATCTTCTTTTATTCTCCCTGGGATTAAAAGTAGTCAAAATGCCACTCAAAAGATGGGGAAGAAATTAAAGTGAGTCATGGAAAGTGGGGAGTTCTGGATTCTGATGGTAGTTAAAGTGGCCTTGGAAGCATCTCACTAGATGACATCGATCTTGCCTTCTTCCAGGCTTTTCACACAAAAGTTTACCATTGCCTTCTCCTTCAGGGTGCCCACCAGCACCAAGAGTCCTCCTAGGTTGTCTTACCCTCAAAAGTCTTTAGACTCTCACCCATTCCTTCTACAAAGTCAAATCTGCCTAATTTTTTCCTGTCTAATGAGGAAATAAAAGACTAACTGTACCTCTGTGCATGAACCTCTGTCATTTATTAGCTTTAGAATCTTGAATACAATTTGATTATGCTAACATACTTTTCTTTTCTCTAAAACATTCAAAATTAAATAAATCCATGAACTAACCCTTTTTCTACATCACTGTACTAAACAGATATATAATCATTATCAGCAAGAACAATATAATATTACTCTCTTTTTCCCTCCCTAAATAGTACTCTTTATCTTTCTCTAAAACCAAAAATGAAGATATACATGAAGCTGGGAGCTAGAGAAGAGTCGTACTCAAATTTATTTCCCATGCAGTGTGAAAGATAAGAAAAGCTAAAGCTCAGGAGATGAGAAGAAGAAGGAAAAAATAAAAAAAAAAAGGCAATGAATGGAAGCACATGGACTGCAGTTGCAAGTGGGTCCTCCTCTCCTTTCACTTTGATAAGTCTTTTGGAAGCTTTGTCTCGTATGAAAGGCATCAACCTTTTTAGACTTTTGCGTGTTGGCTGCCTTTACAACTACTCCTCCCTCCCCCTTTATAGATAGATGCATTCATTCATTGATCGAGTGGTCACTACTCCTCCTCTCTTCAAAGTTCAAACCTCCATGCTTGCTTTACCTCTCACGGCACTGTCATTTTGGCTGCTTTTGCTCCTCCTCTCCCCCTCCTCCTCCTCCTCTTCCTCCCTTCGTACCAACCTTCCAGACCACTCTCAGCTCTCAATGTAATAATATATATGGTCTTTCTCTCACAAGTCATAGGAATTTTTATACTTCCAGTTGTAAAGATATTCAAACATATGTGGATTTTATTTAATAAAAAAAGACACATATTATATAATATGGGAAGAGAAAGAGGACATGGTCATTAAGATGGCTTTGCCACTTTGTAGAGTTTCCAGTATCTTTGCTCATTCGCAATAAATAATGGATGACTTTTTAGCCTCCTGCCAAAGAAACCACTTGATGGATACTGGGTAGTGATCCTCACGGAGCAGTGCCTGGGGTTGTGTCATGTTTGTATGCAGAGAATGACAACATTGTCCCTGTAAAGATGAACAAAATTCACTTTTTTTTTCTTCTCCTTTGTCTTTTGACTTTTTCCTCTTTTTCTTTTTAGAAGGGGAAAGCCCCTAGGCAAGGGTACCAATAGAAAATACTGATAATCTAGGGTGTGAACTGAGATAATACACCTCTAAATTTTTATAAAAAGGACCCTCTTTCTCTCTCTCTTTTTATATGTATAACTGTGTGTGGGGGGGGTGGGGGTGAGATTTTGACCGATGGAGGACACCAAACCCTGAAGATTTAAATGCTCTGAATGTGCTAAAAGGCGATGTTGTCTGACACCTGTCCCCTTGCAACATTGTCATAAAAGATCTCTGGGCAACTTAGCTTTATTGGCTCATAAATAATTATAAATATTTTTACAAATCAAACCTTATATTTTAACTATTTTATAAATAAAATTCTTTATAATTACAACCTACAGCGGTCTGTCTATTTTTGTGAACCGAGCATCTCAATCAACTCCGATCACGATGAGCGATCGTAGTAGAAAAGATTGAAGAGGAGAGGTTATAAAATTATTTAGTGAAATATTTTGTGCAATTAATTATACCACAAATTTATAAACAAAACCCTGCAGTTTAGCTATATTATAAATGAACTCCTACTCTCTTGTTCTTAGAGGTGGGTGCTATCCATTCCAAACAACCTACCATCTTCCGCTAAGTGCGTGTCTTGATGGAGACAAAGCCTCATGGATAAAATCTTTATACTATACACTGTTCCAATTAAAATATAGTATGGAATTGGACACGAGACCTAACTTACTATTATGCTCATCAAGCTCCCATAAATGCCTTTTTAACTACAAAAGTTGTTAGCCTAAGTAGGGGATTAATGGGAGATTAGATAAAGAGACAAGAGACTGTTAGCCTTTTTAGCATCTCATGGTAACTTGTTGCTTAAGAATAGTGGGTTCTTTTTTTTTTTAAGCTCTCGCCAATTCAAGAATAATTTAAAAAAATAATAGCAAGTTGTATTTAATTTTTTAAATAAAAATTAAAGAAAAAAAAAGGGGGGGAAATAAGATTGTGGTTGTGGTAATATCAAGAGCACGCGGGAGTGGATCGCGTGCAGCCCCGGTCGCAGTAATGGTATACAATCGGCAATTCCATTACGTCTTCTGCCGACATCGGCGAGTCCCGAGGTGAATCCACACCAGAAGACGCCACGTCTGCTGACCCACGTGGCTTTCACGCCGTGACACGTGCGTTTGGATTGTTAATGGGGCCCAGCTGGTATATATAATAAGTGGGTGTATCTAGTGGTTCTTCTTCCAATTTGGATTTAATTTTGATGCAAATGGATTTGGGTCTATTGGGCTGGGTGTAGGGAAACCTCTAATTTAAATATTAATCCTCTTAAATATAAATTATAAAAATATAAAATATAAAATAGGTTTTTAAGATTTGAAAAACTAAAAAGGTCCAACTTGACTTGTGGATTAATAAATAAAAAAACAAAAGAGTTGATAAGGCACATAATAAAGACAAATTCCACGTCAGCCAACGCGGTGCCGAAACGTGGCAGATGAAAAATGATAATAAAATGCACATTTGGCATTTAAAAAATTGGATGGATCACCAAACAGTGTCATTAAAGGGTTGGGATTATAATGGAGCCAACTTAGGGGATCAAATCCCCTGTTCACTCTAATAAGCTAGTCAAGAATGGAATGTTTCCAATTCGATTTGAGTGTTTTTAAGCTTTGTCTATTGGTGGGACCACAAACAAAGTCGCAGTTTGGATAGATTGATAGATAGATCTCAACAATCTAATCAACCTAAAGCCCTTTACAACATTCCAAACATAGTACTAGAAGATAGCAAGATGGGCCTCAATGGAAGAAGCATCTACACGTATGCCTGACAACAAGATCTTTGCTGATTCCATTCTAAGAGAGTAAATTTCTCCAATAACTACAGAAAAGATAAGAAAAAAGAAAAAAAGAATCTTAAACAACACAGTGTAATTATCTCCCCCAAGATACAAATCATATGGGTGTTAAAATTCTATCTTAATCTCACTTGCATTTCTATTTGGTAACTTGAGAAACTCTCCTCTAGTTTACATATCTACAATCGATCAACGATGATCGTCACGGTTGTTGGTAGCCCTCGCCCGTCCGTGCCACTTCCCCTCTTCTGAGGTTCCCCATTTCTCGATAAGGATAGGCGGAGGACCGCTTGGGAGTTTAGATTGCCCTTCAATTGCTTGATAGATGGAACGAGGACTTTTGCCGCCCATTCCTCGAATTCTACTCCGGTGAGCCATACCGCACCAATTATTCGATCAAGGGCATCATCGTCGACCCTCACTGAACGCCCGATGCCCATTATCGCTTCAGATTTGGATGAGATGCATTCTACCACTTCCTTCCTCAATGGTCTGAAATCCACCGGCCGGAAGACGATTGCGTCATCAACTAGCTCCAACAATTCGCCAACCGGGGACGACATCAAACACTTGATCGTAAGCTGTCCCTTCTCATGCTCGTGTTCCACCGTGAGGTCACTCGAGTTCCGAGAACCCTCTCCAGATTCATCCTCTACCCCGACGGCCAAATTTAGGTCAAGGGATAGGCCCAAGCTGCCTGCAGAGTCCTTCCTTGCCTTCGTCATCGGCCGATCATCGTCGCTGAGCCAATCAGCTCGATGTTTGACGGGCCTTTCTCCAGCCGAAAGTTCCAATTGCCAACTAGAATTAGCTGAATCCAATATCTTCTCCTCGGACTGAATCAATGATTCATGAGATCTGTTTAGCTCCTCTGGCAACCAACTGGCAGTGAGAATGAATATGACGCTCCCCAGGCTAACCTCCCGGCCGTGGGAGTCCGGTAAGCGGCCCCTCTCCATCGCACGCTTGATCTTCCCGCGAACAAGTGCATCTGCTCGATCAATGTCCTCGAGAACGACCAACGAGAACGGATTCCGTCGAACAGCTTCCACAACCCGGTCTAAGGAGGTCTTCCCCCAAAATCCCATATTTGCCTCTCCGCTGTCACCGGAGAACTTAACTACAACTGGGCTGGAGCCACAAACAAGCTCGGACAAAGCAGTGGCCATCTTCCTCTTCCCGACCTTGTCGGCCCCGACAAACAGAAGCCAAGAGCCGCATTTAGATCCGACGGTACGCGTTTTTCCATTGCCGGACTTGCATTGCATGACGACAGCGGCAATCGAAGAAGCAGCATCCGGCTGCCAGCTTACCTTCTCACTGAGTCCTTTGAACAGCCTCTCGAATGACTCTATATCAGAAATTCCAGCAACCTTAGCCTTCTGCTGATCAGAGAGCTTATCCTGAGCGCAACCCAGGTAGTCGTCATTCTGCGGCTTCTCGGGAGGCGATTCGCCGGAGTTGGTGTGCCCGAGAACTAGGTCGGTCTTCACAGGGCTCCCAGGAGGGGTCTTAGGCCTCTCTAGTGATGAATTCGGTGAAGGCTTCTCCCACGTAGCATTCATCTGAAGGGAAGTAACACCGCCCTTATTACCGAGTGCTAACTTGGGAGCAGTTAGCATGGCCGAAGGCATCGAGATCGCCGGAGAATGGAAGCCGGGGTGGAGGCAGGAGCAAGCCTCGCGCCATTTCTTCTGAAGCTCTTCGGAGCTCTTCTTCATCTCTTGCTCCTTGGCCTACAAGAATGGCATCATTCTAACATCAACAACTTTGGTCTTCGTATAGTAATTGAGGTGGGAGGTAGAAGACAGACCTGAAGCTGATCAGAGGCGACGGTGCCATTGCCGAGAGTTCCGAGCTGCAGCCAGTGAGGCTTGGAAGAGGATTTTTCGGCTTCCTCGGCGGAGATCTTCGCCAATTCTCGCTCGTAGCTCCCTGTGCAAAGCTGGCACATGGCAGCGGCCCGGGTCGAAGTCGTCGATGTCACCGTGCTCTCGAGCAGTGGCGGCCGCCTCAAGGGTATCGCGGCGGTGCCCATGGCCGCAAAGCCTTTCATCGGGGCCAGCGTCTCTACCGAGCTACTAAGGATTCCATTACCTCCAAGCCTACAATTCAATACGACAGCACTTCATCTCTACAAGTTCTAATCAGAGAAATTTATACGACTAAATTGATAACGAGTGGATCCAGCTACCTTGAGAACATATTGCCGAGCGGGGCCCTGGCGGCTATCGGCACGGCCTGGAGGTCCCAATCGTTCTCCATTGCCGGGTGGTAGACCTGACACCGGAGATACGTCGCGCATGTCGCAGTACCCACTAACCACAGCGAGCCGCGGCTACTATTACCTTCGCCGTTGAATCTCTTCAGAAGCCTCCCCATCTCCCCGACCGCCGCCCGCCCGGATTCCGACACGACCGGCGAGTGCGGCTGTATCGGACCCGACGCTGATAAAGCCCCGGCCGTCCCGGGGGCCTCCACCAGCCACTTCAGATCGCCGAGATTGAGAACGACTCCGCGGTCGCCGATCCGGGCATCGATCGAGCTGCCGAGTTCTTGAATTCGCGCAGGAATCTGAGATTTGTCGGAAACGGAGGCGAATTCCGCCTCCAAGGAGACGACTTGGGCGGCGCAGAGGGGGGCCGGCGCATCCCCTGATTCGATCTTGCGGACCACCTCCTTTAAGACGGCGCCCGGGTCAGAGTCGCCGACGAGGATTGGGTTCCGTTTCTTGGATCTCAGCATGATCTCCACCACCTTCCTCACCTCGTCCTCTCTCTTCTGCGAGTCGCCTCCAAAGGCGACGCCTTTCTGCTGTTGGAGGCGAGGGTTGAGGTAGAGATTGCGCGAACTAGTCAAATTGGGCAGAACAGGGGATTGGGTGGTGGTGGTGGACGTGGTCGAGGAGGAGGAGGAGAGGGATTGCTCGATGGTGGATTTGACAGCGGTGGAGGAGAAGGAGGCTTCTCGCATGACGCGGCTCACAGAAGGGTCGTCCAGAATAGAGAGCACGAGCTGTTCTAACTCAACCTTGACGGCGAGGAGCGGCTGCTGCTGCGTCTCCGGACAGCCGCGTCTCTGGTGCGCCTGCGCACGCTTCAGCGCCGCCACGAGCGCATTCGACAGCGGCGGCGACTGCGGCGGAGCGCCGCCGCCGCCTCCGCCAGAGCTGGTCGAAGGGAGGCGGTCGAGAGCCACGGAGAAGCAGAGCTCGAGAGCGCGGCACTGGAGGGGGTGGGAAGAGTTGGGGTGGGAGCGGGCGCAAGCTTGACGGAGGAGTCCGGAAGGGGCGGCGAGGAGGGTGGCCGCCACGTGGAGCGGCGTCGTCTGCCCGTGGTGGCGGCGCGACGCGTCGGCGATGGAGTTGGTCAGAACCGACGCCGCCTCCGCCGTCAGCGTCTGCTGGATCGTGCTCAACGCCGTCCTCATGGTAAAGATCAAAACTTTTCACCGATTTGACGCGTTAAATTGCATCAAAATCGCAACTTTTTGCCAATTTCTTCTATTTCCCAGAGATTTGAGCAGCACCCAATTGATAATTTCCTTTTATCTAGTCCGATTTGAAGGGAATTCGCATACAGAGTATAGAAGAAGGAAGGATAGAAAAGAGAGAGAGAACGATGGAAGTAGGGGGGGTGGGGGGTGGGGGGGATAGAATCTTCTTCTCCTCTCTTATCCTGCAGTGTTTGTTTTTGAAGAGAGAGAGAGAGAAGAGAAGTGGGATTTGGGATCGTAGAGAGAGAAAGAGAGGGATCGGTTTTAGAGAATATGTTTGGATTCCTTGGGGAAAAGGAAGGATTTTGGGAACATGGGGGTTGGAGTTCTGAGAGACAAAAGCCTTCTTTCTCTCTCTCTCTCCCTCTCTTTCCCCCACTGTTTATGGTACTACTACTCTCAACGGAAATTTTGCATCTCAGTACCGACTCTTTTACCTTATTACGAAATCCCTCCTTCCAACTCATACCTTTCCACATATTTGCAAGTTGACTCCTTTTCTTCCAGAGAAACAGAATTTATACCCATCCCCCAAAAAAAACCTCCCCCTCTTTGACAATAATAATCACGTCAAAAATAAACAAAAATAATAATAAGGTGATGTAAACGAGACCGACCACCTGATTCATAACTAGCACTGATGTAAAAATAAAAATAAAAATAAAATCCATTTTGCATCCAAAGTTACTTTCTACTCACACTCGCAAGTTCACATTTCAAACCATAATGACATTATGCACTAGTTTCTCTCACATACTTTTCAACAACTCCTTTTTTTAAAAACAAATTATATATATATATATATATATAGGTATATAACTAGTTTCTAATCTCTATTCTTCTCTCCCATTCATTCAATCTTATCAAGCTAAGTGCTGACCGACTCTTGACTCCAACCTTTTTCTCCTATACTTTCTTTCTCACACGCAACGCCACCAACCAACTGCCCCTTAAAAAGCCCACCACCGCACGGATTTCGCCTTTTCCCCCCCTCTCTCTCTCTCTCCTTCCCCAATTCTTTATTTGACTGTCACCATTACAAGCCATAATTATAATAATAATTATAATTATAATTATTATTATTATTATTATTATTATTTGTGGTCTGTACCTAGTTAATTAAATAAAATCTCTTCTTTCATATCCATTCCTCCCATCTTGCTATCCATACATTCTCCCCTGTTTGAAAGACTCATGTACTGCTGTTAGTTAAATTTAAAAAAAAAAATTAAGAAGAGCTTAATGTCTTTATCTGTTTGGCTACCGTATTAAAAGGTCGGTGGGCTCTATAGGTGCAATGCATTTGTTAAAGTGTCTATTTGATTTTATTATTATTATTATTTTGAGAGTTTATAAATTAGATTTTGATCGAACAATATAAAGACATTTAGTCGTACATAGGACGTATCAAATCTAGCCGAAATAGTAAGTTATCTAGTCAAAGCTCCATACTATCACAACCACTGAGCTAGGTTATAGATATAAACATAAAATTTTAAGATTGAGCCAAACCCTAATCCTAACTCTAACCCTAATCCTAACCAAACGACCACTTTTCTTTTATTCTCCTTTTTGGTCAAAAGGAGTGCAACTCTAAGCAGCAGGGGAGGAGGGAGAGGGTGTGGGAATATCAAACAACTCCCTCTAAGAAAGAAAGAAAGAAAGAAAGATGAATGAAAATAAAAAACATGATCATGGGATGAGAAGGGATTAATAAATAATAAACAAAATAAAATTAGTTAGACGTCGCCATCTTTCTCTCTCTACCTTTTTATCATGTCTAAAAAGATAAAAAAAATTCTTTGCACTCCTTTTCGAGTATTTAAAGTCGGCGACGAGCGACTAAATCGTCGCCGTCAATCATCATAAATTATTCCTCTCATACACCATAACACAGTAAGTATCCCTCCTCCCTTCACTTTTACGCGTTTTCTCGAGACCTCCCTATAAACTCTTCTTCCATAAACTTTAGTTCTATTTTTTTTTAAAAGGAAATCTCTTAAATAACTCCCTGTATTTATAATATTTTCTTATAATTTTTATATATCATAATATTAATTATATTTCTGTTTGAAGACGATATGAAAAAAAATAAGGGGTCGTACAAAATCATCAAAGATGGACAGAAAATAGTAAAAATATGGGGTGTTATTTAAAAAAATTTATTTTTTTTAAGATATAACTATATTAAGTCTTGTCTATCCGCTGAAGTCTCTATCCTCAAAGATTTAAAGAACATTTCTATACTGATGTGAGGTTGACGATGACTCCCCACGCCTCGTGAACACCATGAAAGATCTCAACCCAACGCCTCGGTATATTTGAGTTCAATATACCATGAGGCTAACAAGGCTATCGACTAAGTAAACACACGAGTTTTAAATGTATTCTAGAAAAGTTCTTCTTCAGAACCGGTGTTATGGCGTTGATACGATAAAATACTTTTTATTTTTCTACAGAAATTGGATGCAAAAGGATTAAAAAGTAATATTTGATAAAGTTTGTTAGTTAAATTTACATGTACGACAAAGGTGCAATCCAGCAATTGATATTTATTGGATCCTAGTGGATTAAGGTGTAGTTCTTCCCACATTTTCCAGATTGGCTTAGAATTGAAAGCAAGATACAAAAGAAAGGAAGAAAGAAAGGAGGAGGAACACGCGGAGCATTGCATGCGATTAGGCCTTCTTGGATTTTTATGAGTACGTGTGTGCTTGTGATTACTCTCGTATAGTATTATATTTGTCCCTGTTATTTTTATACCATCCCTCCTCTTTTACTTTGAGATATAAGATTAATATTTACTTATAATTATAGAATAATAGTGTAAGAATTATTTTTAATATAACATGAAGTTGGGATAAAATTTTGACATTTTCGACATATTGCAGAAAACCTAAGTTGACTCCTCCTTTTATATTATAAAAAAATATATGTGTATGAATATTTTCTGGTGCATTTCTTCAGAATAGATCAAAAGTAAGTAGTTACTTGCAAAAGAAAAGGACCCTGAGAATAAGACCAAAAGTTGTTTGGTTAAAACTACTTAAAAGGTGTAATAAAGCAGGAATCCACCATTATTCTGAAACCAAAGAGCCCTTTTCAGCTTCTCTCCCTCTCTTTTGAGAATAAGTTACAGGATAAATCAGATGGTTTCTTTTACTTATTCCTTAAAAAGTGGAGGTTCTTGGGTAGATAACTATACATATCAGGCACATGAGAGAAGATCTTCAAGTCTTCTTGAACTTTTCATAATACTTGCAGTCAAAGAATTATTTAATGAGCCTTCAGCAAACCCATATATATATATATGGATGGAATAGAATCAGGAGCCAAAACAAAATAATGAGAAATGAACAAAGTAAAAGAAATCCTTCAATCAACTCACAAGATTAAAGTCTAAAGAATAAAGACACATCCCATGTAAGTCTTGTCTCTCTCTCTCTCTCTCCCTCCCTCTACAAAAGAAAGGAGTAGAAGGGAAAAAAGAAAAGAAAAAGAGGAGGAATATGTAAGAAGATAAGAGTGAGTTCTTCAACATCATGTGTTCATGTAACACTCCCTTTACAAAAGCAGCCATTGCAGTGGTTGTTTGCTTTGGACTTTGAAGGTTGTAGTTGAAGATTACTTGAGAACACTCATCATCTTTGTCTCTACCAAATCCACAACCCTAAAGCATCATTGGTGTGCATTAACTTTTCATCTTCCCTGCCTAAAAGCCACACAGACCTCATCTCTCCCAACTCCCCTTGCCTTTATGGATACTTTTGAAGAATCCCCTTTTGCCATCTCTTTTTTCTATTCTTTTCTTCAAATTATTACTCCCTTTTGCAGCCCTCACATCGCATTAAAAAAAATCAAAAACTCTGATACCATGTTAAATAATCAACTGTTCTAAAAACTTAAACAATTAGACGACGAACTAATAATACTTTATTATCATACCTTTAGCACCTTTCAACCCCTAAATCTTTGATCCATTCAAGCACATCCAAGTGTCAAATTCATATTAGTCAATTCTTATTAGAGGAAGAAACTTATTACTTGTGTTCATAAAATTTGATGCACCAATGCAAGTAGGAGAAAGGCCAATCATTCCTTGAGGAATAATGAGTTAGGTTTCTTTAAAGAAAACAAATGGAAGTGGGGATGCTTTCCAAAAGGCTTGCTTCTTTGTAAAAAAAAAGCTCTCTGCCTCCTCAAAGCTTTTGTGGCTTAGGATTCCTTAAAGCTTACCAACAATAGAACACCCTTCCACTTTCAAAAGCCAAAAGAGAGGACTTCTTTCACTGCTGTACAGATATATATATATATATATATATATATATATATATATATATATATATATACACACTTAATAAATAATGGAAAGATTAGGGACATATATTTCACAAGCTTAATGCTCCATAGGCCCCATATGTGCTTCAATCTCAAGTAGTAGGACGGTGGCAATTTAAAAGATAGTTTTTCCATATATAAATTGGGTAATACTATGTTTACAAACACTACATAGATATAAAGTAGTCAGAATAATATGGCAACTTATCAACTCTTGGTAATTTTTCTTTCACCTCACAATCATCACCATCAATGTACAAAACGATTTATTCATATAAATTCAGTTTGTCATATCCCTGTCACGTCTTGCTCGAATAATATCACTTCCCATTATAAACATTAGGGCCTAGTATTGTGGAATATTGAGGAAAACTTCCCAGCCCTAAAAGAAGGGATTAGTACATTGGTGTGAAAGAAAATAAAAGGAAACAAAGAAGAAGAGGTGAATGTGATGGATGAGAATCATGAGAAGATGAAAGCTAGTGTTGAAAGAAGCAAATGAAACAAATAAAAAAGCAAGAAGCTGATGCTTTACCCCACGCATTAAATGTGGAAAAAGGACTATCATGAGGACCCCTTATCTTGATGTGGAAGACCCACATTATTATGGAGAATAAATGAGGCCTATAAAGTTTAAGACTTTGTTTTGTTTGTATTTTGGAGGATAAGTTTTGATGAGGATAATTTTGTGTGTGTGTGTGTGTGTGTGTGGTCCACCATTGTAGGAGAGGAATCACATCCCTATGTGAAGGCACCAATGGTCCAACTCCATGGCATGTGGATGGGGGCAACTCTAATATGAGTGACCATCCATCATCCATAGCCATAAATAGGGGAGGATGAATTATGAACCATCATCTATTGAGGAAAAGGAAAAGGTCAGTGCATTGTATGTGAGCTACTAGTGACAATAACTCCTAAAAGAAATGGCCAAAAGAGTCTCCCTCCTCTTTGTTTGAACTTGTATTTCTTCCAACATGATACTTTTTCCTCTTATATTTAGGGCTTTATTCCATGAGGCAAAATAAAAACTATAGGTTGGATTGGTAGCTCAAGTTTCTTCACAATAACCCTTATTTTTTTTAAGGCAAATAGAAGCATTAAATCGGGAATTCAAGTAAAAATTGAACACAAACCTAAATAGTAGGAAAAAAAAAAAGAGGTACATCCTCACATTAAAAATCAAATCATGGGCTTAATCCAATCCAGCTAGAATATCGTACAAAAACGCGTAAAGATTTTAAACACATGACCAATAGGCTAGTAGTACATTGAACAAGTTGATCACCACTTTCGCACTATAGTATGTCGTAGTTAGTCGTGTCAATTGAAGACCACCATGATGTTCTTACAGTGTCTGGAAAAAAAAAAAAGATATATATATATATATATATATATATATATATATATATATATATATATATATATATATATATTTTGGCTTCTTCTTTTTTTCCTTTCGTTCCATTTAATGCATAGGATGGATAAAGACTGACCTCCTAATCACGAGTATATATATAAATATATATGTGTGTGTGTGACTGTGTGTGTGTGAATTGTATAATCCAAAAGGCATTCTATTTAAGCAGCAGGACAATCCTATTAGAATCCAATTTAAAAGCAAGGCGCACCAAAATTTCAAATTTGGCAAACTTGTTGCTCCTCCACCATCTGAGCTACTTGAATTGTGAAATATTAATTACAGCAAGGCTTTATTCGCATATAAGAGCGTCATTAATGCTTGGATTCAAAACATAAATGATGCAAATTGTTCAACTTTGTTGACATTTTCGAATTGTATGAAATATACATCTCCAAATGAAACTTAATTAGATTAAAAAAAAAACATTTTTACGAACCTGCTCTTGAAATAAACAACGAGATGATATGGGCCTTTGGGTTTCACACGATCTGGCCAAACCCAAGCCCAACAAGAGGGCTTCGAAAATAGGCCTAGCAGCAATTTCTTTGGAAGTAAAATCCTCGTAAGATCAACTGTTTCCAGGGACACCTGGAGTGCTAATAGTATTGAAAGCCCACCGATTAGGCATTAAATTTACCACAAGAAACTAGTTTCAAGAAAGATAAGTTGACAGAACCACAATTTTGTAGCTAGAAGACGGAAACTAAGTGAAAATTTTGGCATATAATTAATTTAAGAGGACAAATTAACCATGCCAAGGGGAACGAACCGATTCTAATATTTAGAAAACATGCGATTTTGAAAGCATAGAAGTACAATCCACAAAGCAGAGAAAGAAGGAAATAGTGTCTTGAAAGAGAGTGTATCCAGATATGTTCCTCTAACGTCAATAACATTTAATGCCTACAAGTGAGTGCTTGCCCCCATTCCCCTTGACGCTCAGATTAGCCTACGCCCTGCAACAAAATCAGATGAAGACTTGAGCTTAGCTGATCATATCATAATCAATGTCAAACGAACCAAAGCAAACAGATACAAGAAACTATCATACTGACATACTATATGTAATTTCAACCATAAAGCACACGATAAAAGGCCAGACAGGTTTACAAGATAAAGTGAGATTCCTATGAAAGTCAAACAAAAGCTATGTACATGTTATGTTTAACAAACACCACAACGAAGTTAAGAGTTAAGCTTCTGCTTGCTCAAACAAAAGCTATGTACATGTTATGTTTAACAAACACCACAACGAAGTTAAGATTTAAGCTTCTGCTTGCTCAAATTCTGTTTACATCCAGTCCTTTCAAATGTCCTGATATCAGCATCAATGCAGCTTTCTAAGAAAGCTGAAGCATAGATGGAATAAACCCACATGGAGAAACAGTACAGGTAAATGAATAATACAAAGTTCTACATGCATTTACTATGCATGCAGAGCAACCCTAAAGCTACCCATATCCTTGCATGGATGATAACATCATAATTGAAGAGTAGTCAAATTTCTCATATTAGTCTAATCTATACAAATAGTGAAATATTAACAGTTCTTTGAACTGAGTCAATTACACAAACTAAACGCCAATACAAAGTGCAAACAATTTAGTAAAACTCAGAGGTTCCCTAGGAGATAATGAGTCAAGAGTCCCTCATGATCATAGGAAGCATGCTAAAGTAGCTGAACATTAGTTACTTCACCTCATACATAGTCAAAAATCACAGAGGGTATAATCAACACTTGATCGTTTTAAAGTGACAGAAAGACTCAAAGACACTGAGGGAACGAGGATCCACTATCTACATGAACTATGCACCTATACTTAGCCTGTCAAGGACTAGTGTTGCCATGCTTGATTAGTCGACTTAGCCAGCTCAGCCAACTCACTAGCCAAGATTGGTGAGTTGGCTTCCGAATTCAATTCTCTTACAGTCAAAAAAGATACTCCATTTTTTCTCAAAAATTGATCCATTGTGACTTGCAAACCACACATCTAAATCACCCATATGATGTGATATGGTGAAACTATTGAAACAATGTAAAATTCACAAATCAGAAATCAAGTAAAGATGAAACCCAAGTGGAAAATTTTCACTTATCAGAACCAGGGTTTCAATTTTCTCCCAAAATGGCTAGATCATTTCTCACAAAATTTTCTGGATTTATTGGCATTCATAAGAACTACATTTGTGACAAAAGATCAGACCAATACGAGAAATAGGAAGAGAAACCAAAATCTAGGATAAGGAGATTATTATTATATCCTAAGGAACTTTCTTTAAATTTCCTAAATTCCAACTCGAGCATGGTTGAGACTTGGCAAGGCATACCACTGCTCTCTCAATACCGTTAAAGGGGTATACTTGGATCTAATTATTCAATTATACCGCAAGAAAAGGACGCTAAACGTGTCACCTAGAAGATGATACGTAACCTTGGATTTCGTCACGATTACAATTGCAATGCATTTGGAAATCAAATTTTCCACACGAGAGAAACAAAGATTAAGAAACACCTTATCAGGAGGCCTTACCTAACCAGATCCGACGATGATATTATTAATCGGGATAAAGATAAGCTTCACGAAAAATCCAACGAATCCCATCACCACGAACCCAATCGCCGTGCGGGCCGCCACCTTCGTGAACTCTATCGCATCAAATTTGAAATTTCCCATCAGAATCGAAGCAACAAACATCACACATGTCAATAAACGGGAAGACATCCCGTAGATCCATCTCACGAGATACAGAACACGAGGGAGGAGAAGAAAGAGAGATCGGACGGCCAACCTTTGCGATCCGGCTTGTGGCATCTCTTGACGAGGCGGACGCTGTCCTTGGCGAACTCCCTCAAGGGATCGACGACGGAATCGACCGCATCCATGTCGATCGGAAGGGATAGAGAGAGAGAGAGAGAGAGAGAGAGAGAGAGAGAGAGCGCGACGAAACGCTTGGATCTTGATCGAGAAGAGACGAGAGAAAAAGCCGCATCTTCGTAGTTTAGGAGAAGTAAAATAAAGACCTTAACGGGTCGGGTCGGGTCGGGTCGGGTCGGGCCTTATATTTGCAAACCCTACTTTTTCCTACGATAGAACAATTCACACCCTGCAATTCTATTATTCACGAATCACGACTCAAGTCTCAACCCCCTGTTTTTAAAAATAAAAAATAAAAATCTCCCCTAAATAACACATTATAGTTAATCTTTCTGACATATGGAACGGATGATATCTCAAAACTCGTTAATAAAAAAGAAAAACCAAAATGGTGATGGCCAACAAATAATAATTCTTAACCATTTTTTTATTTACATTGCGTACAAAAAAATATATAATAAGGAGACAAAATTCTTGAGCTAACTCTACTGAAGCCACCAAATAAAATCCACATCAAAGGGGCAGAAAAAGAGAAAAAAATCTTGAGCTCATTCACGGGCCACGATTGATATCATAGAACTCAATGTTCTTGTACTTCTGAGAAATTATTTCTGCCTGAACTTTTCTTGCAGTATCGGTTGCACACCCGACGAGGATTAGCACAGATGTTCCAGCAAAACCTCGAAACGCAGTTAAATGGGTGGTTTGCTCGATTACAGCTGGGCCAGCAGCCAGCACTGCCAGAAAAGCGGAGCCAAGAACTGATATCCGGCTAAGAACCTAAGAAGCATAAAAAACATAGAGCATTTCATCTTTCAAGACAATAAGGAGACGGATGAGAGAAAACCTAGAGCGTGGAACAAGAGTGAGATTAATAAAGGAAGCTACTTACTGTTTTAAGAAAAGCAGCCGTGCTTTTTCCAGGTCGGACAAGTGGTATTGAAGCACCTTGGCGCTTCAATTGCTCGCTTACATCATCAGGATCCAATTGAAGAAATGTGTAGTAGTAGTTAAAGAAAGCTATAAGCAATATATTTGTCGGAAGGTATAAAGCACCTGAAAGAAATAATTGGCTGAGAGACAAACTTGGAATAGAGATATTGCAACATTAGATGCTATAATTGTAAACTATTATTTGAATGGTCAAAATTATCACCAAACTTACTTTTAACATGTCTCATGTAATACAGAGTTAAGTCTTTTGCTGAATAGCTGTGATTTCATAAATCAATGAAGAGACAGCAGGGATCATATCGGTTTTAGGAAACATAAACTATTCCATCAGGAGCAAAAGTTGGGCATTAGAATTAGCTTCTTATAAGTATTCAAATTCAGCACGAGACATCAAAATAGACATCCATTCTACTGATAAGAATGGGAGTTTCCAACGCAAGAAGATATAACTGTGAAATATAAAATCCACGAATAAAAAAGCTTGGTTTCTGCTTCTCTAAAAGAGATCCAATAGATTAAAAATTTCAGACAAGTACCTCCTGGGTTTAAAGCAACTGCAGCACTTTTCAGAGCAGCTACACCAGTGAACCGTGCCAGTGTACCAGGCAAAGCCATTGAAGATGTGGAAAATATGATGGGCATCACCCCAGAACTATTAACCTGATTAAAATATATTAGTGAGAATAGTACAATTATTGAACTTGAAGTAAAACATATCCAGATCAAAATTATCTTGAAAAGTTGAGAAATGATAGTATGATTATATGAAGTCAGAATAGACTCTTCCGTTTATTAAATAACTGAATTTTTCATTCAATCACCAACTTGATATCTAAAATTGGCTTTGAAGGTTTATGATCATGTAAGCCAATTGAAATTAATAACCATTTCATCACGGATGCTTTCTACCTTGCATCCAGTAGACATTAAGTTGCAGGCCACCTGAATAGCTGCAAAAGACCAACAGAACTTATGCTGCAATTTCTAGTTTGTTAAATATGCATGTGTATATAAACCAAAGTCTTATCAAGTCAATCATTATGTGAGTATCCTTAACATGTACATGCTGACAATCTGCCATTTAGTTTCTTGGTTGCTTATAATTAGAGTATTACCAAAATGATCTGGTATGTGTTTGCAAGCCCCACAAACTAGTACAGAATAAAATTACTAAAGTAGATTTCAACTTTCAAGTTTCTGAAAATTGATGCTTGTATGAAGAACTGAGTCATATGGTAAATTTTGGTTATTTAGCTATCATGATTATGAAGGGTATTACCAATATTATGATAAGAATCAGTTTTGGTAAATAGCTGCACAAATTTTATATGATAAGTCAAAAGTTAGTCATGTGCAAATGGAAATTTCATTCCGAATAGTCTCTTCAATAATTAAATACCAAATGGAACTTTTCAAGCAAAACTCTTAGACCATACAACTCGCTTGATGCAGATCCCTGCAACTAAACAGTCTAAAGTGCATCTCAAAAATAAGTAACAATTCTTCACACTTTGAGTAACATGTGCAAGAAAAGATTACAAACCTTGAAAGGAAGATAGGCTGATCTTTGGGGGCCTCCACTTCTGCTGCTATATCTTGAAGCATAGTTGAGTGGTATTTTCCTCTCAGCTTCCTGAGATCCTTCATCTGACGTTTATTAGCACATTAAAAATTAAAATCCAAGTAATTGTACAAAATAAAGAAGTTCACTTACTTGTACATATACAATTCCAAGAACTAACAGGAAAAATGAGAACATAATTGTGGCAAGTCCTATGTAATTTCCATCTTGAAATGCTTGTGCAAATGTTCGTCCAAATGAAGCTGGCAAATATGATATAATGCTAGTGAATATAAGAAGGGACGTCCCGTTTCCAAGTTTCAGGTCAGATATTCTTTCCCCAATGAAAGTAGTAAATACTGAACCGAGTGTCAACAATGTCACCGAAGAAAGAACCCATTCTGTGCTGAAGTCACTTACATACGGACGAAGATAAAGTACTTGTCCAATAGCCTGCAATGAAAGCAGAAAGTATCAGGAATCTTCATATATCATCAAGAGTACAAGTTATAGCCAAATCCACAGGAGCAACAGGAAAAATAAACATTGGGCAACTAAAATATTTTTATGCAAAATGCGTCACTGAGATGACAAAGTTTTAGTGTTTTACCTGGACTATTGCAAAACCTACTGAAGCATAACGTGTATATTGAAGAATTTTCTTTCTGCCTGCTTCTCCCTCTCTCTTCTGAAGATCTTGCAATTTAGGGTATATCTGAGCAAGAAGCTGAAACACAATTTGTGCATTGATAAACGGAACAATACCAAGCGAGCAGATTCCAAGCCTACCAATGCCACCGCCAGAAAATGAATCTAAAGTGCTTAACAGACTATTCTGGTCCAAATTACCAACAAATGCTTCTCTGTTTACTCCACCTAAAGGTACATATACTCCAAGTCGAGATAAAGTTAAATATCCCAAGAGCATCAGGAACTTGCCAGGTAGAGGGCCTTTGAAGAAATCGCCAATGTCAATGGAACTATCCTCAATTGCAGCTGCCATAGAAAACATAAATGTCAATTAAATTACTGGAAGTTTTGGATGACAGTTGTTTAATACTTGACTTATAGATGGGTGTTCCCATTAAGCATATATTCTCTATCAATTCTCTATGTTTCAAATTCCACAGATCATGATTCTGAGAAGTTTAACAACAGTATTCTTCCAACTTCAAAGCTGGATCCCCTCCCACACAGATTGTCATGATAGGAAACAGAATAAAGCAGAATTTTCGCTTGCTACTTTGCCATAATTGTTGAACATTTCGATCTAATTGCAGAACAAAACAGACCTGCTACTCCTCGATTAAGTGGAGATTTATCCCTTTTGGAACTTGATGTACTTTCAAATGTTTGAGAGAAGAAATCAAGAACACTCCCTACTGCAGCATCAAAACCCGAAGAAGTATCCTTGTTAAGACCCAAAGGATCAAAATCAGAGCCAATGGTTTGTTGATCACATCTGCAAGGGATAAATCAGCCAGGTGGCAAACTATGAAATATCAAAACTAAATATTGACATACAAAATTGATCCCAATAATGCCAGCGCAAATAAGAGGGCAAGTGAATTTCTATGTATTCCATACTCTTTGATGTTGGAAAAGTTAAGATGTAGAAGCCCAAATGTGAAACACCATACGATAGCTACAACATAAGAGTTTGCCAACTAATCACGGGCACTGTAAGATAGCTACAACAGAATTTAACCACTATTCAAAATTCTTTAAAAAAAAAAATTGCACCCTTATAATCTCCCAATCAAAAAATACATGCTTTAGGTGCCTCTGCAAATAACATGCCATTAGTGTATCACAGTACTTCTCATACTCGCCATCATTCCTACCATTTTTCTCATTGCCTTTTTTGTTTTCCCATTATTCTTTCAACCTACAAAATTACCTCGAATAGTGCCCCCAGTAAAGTTGCCAAAATCGTTCTTCTAGTTACTCCCTCCCCACCAAATCCAAATTGTCTTTGGTGCCAATGTCATTTCCCACATTAAGAAACTTTCATTAGTTCCCCCTCACCTACCACTAGATTCCTGTTCAATATTCTTCGAATACACTCATTACAGCTACCGAAAAGAAATTTTCGCCCAAATCTCAAGTATTAACGATAGAGAAGAAAACCCAACTGGAAAAAAGGCCAAACAAACGCACCTTCCACTACTGCTACCATTGGAATCAAACTGGAGGAGAGATTTCCAAGTGGGTCCTCTTCTGAGTCCTCTCTCCACCAAAGAGGAGGCCTTGATGAACCGCCTCAGCGGCCTCGAGGAGGCGGGAAGAGCTCGAGGACGAGAAGAAGAGAAGGAAGAGCGCGGAAGAAAGCCATGAGAAGAGGAGAGAGGAGGTTCCCGCACAGATAAGAGCATGATGTCGCACACTGCTCCTCTTCCCCTTCTCTGCTTCAAAAAAAAAATGCTAGGATTGTGTGGTAGGGGATATTGACGAGGATCATCTCATCCGAATGTCCGCATAGAACGTCTTATACGACAACGATCACGCACCATTGGAGGAATAGCCATCATCTCATCCTAGCCGTTGGTGAGGGTGATACGTAGAATTAGATAGAATTGGGCGCGAGAAATGGATCCGATAAGCCGCTATATAGTTTGATCCGACATAAATCATCCAAACATTATTCAGTTGGAAGCTTTAAAACTTTTAAAATATTATACTACTATTACATTCTTCAAAATATCATATTTACTATCAAAATTATTGTGCTCTTTCAAAAATATTATTCCATTAGTTAAATCTAACTAAATCATGATTAAAATGTATTTTAGATCCAAAAACTATATCTTATTTTATGTGAGATAATAATTTTTAATAAAATTTACATTCTAAACTTCAAAAAGGGAAAAGGCATTTATATGTTTTTATTAACTTTAATAATAATCTATTAGGAATATTCTTGAAAACATTAATCATAATGGTAATTCTAAGAAAGCCAAGATTTTAGTGGTAATTTTAATATTTTAAAGAATGCAGTGGTAATTATGTAAAAATCTCCAGTTTAACACTCTGCATTCTTTTTATACTTATATTTTCTTAGTAGCACAATCATTAGGCAAGTGGATGAAAACTATAAGCTAATTATTCATTTCATTTTCATCAACTAGATTTTTACAAGTTATATAATGTATATGATCTCAGCCATCATGCAAGTATCCAATGGCATGTCTGTTTCTATTGTGATCACACTGCCTTCATTAATTAAATGCCACAGTTGGAGATAAAGCCACAAGGAAACCACTGAGACTGAACAATGAGCACAGAACCACAGAGTACCTCTTCCAACTTTAAGATGGACTGAATAAATTAAATACCCAGATAACTGTTACATAGTTTCAGTATATTGAGTGGGAAAACAAGAAGTAAACCCCTTTGCCTTTTATGCATACCACCTTGGTTCATTCTTCTACTAGTACATAGCTGATTCCAATCTGCACCAAGTAGCAGTAATCTTTGATAACATTAACTTAAAGAGAACAGCGTTTGTGTAACAGATTGGATCGAAAAAGAAGAAAGAGATGAAAATAAACCTATCATAACTCTAAATGGATTGACTTTCTTATTTCTGTGGGAGCTGCCGTCCTCCCTCACTGCGAACGAAGCTGAAGAATGAATTCAATATGGATACTTACGAGATATGTAGTCAATATTCTGTCCATGCATATAACTTTTTTTTCCCATAGAAAGGCAGCTTGTGTGATGCAAACAGAGAACAACTTCCACCTTCCATTCTCCTTCTACCATCAACTGATCTGCTCGCCGATCAGATCAAGACCAACTACAAGGAAGGTCACACCTTGGAATAGGAGGAAGTAGAAGTGAATTCCTTGAGCAGATAAAAGACTGCGGACAGCAGCAGTGAGGAG
This sequence comes from Typha latifolia, assembly GCF_019914945.1. Lineage (NCBI taxonomy): Eukaryota > Viridiplantae > Streptophyta > Magnoliopsida > Poales > Typhaceae > Typha > Typha latifolia. Next base: position 946,597 of record NC_133094.1, read on the forward strand.
GAGAAGAGCGAGAGCCAGCTCCTTCATGTATATTTTATTGGCCTTTTTGACAGGAGTTGCTGCTTCCTGTTGTTCTTTCAACTTACTCAGCTCGACGAGTTCGCTATCAGAAACCCCTCTAAGGATCTGAGGATGGTTTACAGGCTTCAAGTCCCTCTCTTCTGCTGCCAAAAGATCAGATTCTGATGACCTTCCAGCTTTTTTAGTAACAATCCATTCATATGAACTCCCCAATTGGAACAGTCCAGAGACCATTGCGTTGAACTTGGTGACTGACATGGTGTTCTCGAAGAGCAGATAAGGGACAATAAAGGGGAAAGATTTCGGTGCCGGTAGAATATTGAGAAAGGACATAAGAACAGGCACATAGCAGATAACCCAAAGCGGTAATTCAGCCTCGGGAACAAACATAGTAAGAGGCAGTATGACACAAAATAATGTGAAAGAATAAAAGGGAAGGATCAACTTCCTCAAGAGGAAAAAGAGCAGGACTAAATTTGCCTTCTTCCATATGGATATCTGCATAAATTATTAGTAGGTTCTTCAGTAACATCTATAGCAAGAAAGGAATATCACAAGTATTTATAAAAGATGACAGACCTTAGAAGTTATGATGGCAGGAAGACATAGACGAAAAAGATGCATTGGGCCGGAATGCCACCGATGTTGCTGTTTCCGGTAAGCTTCGTAAGATTCAGGCAATTCACAGAGAACCTAGCAGTCACATTCAGAACAAATAATCAAAAACTTCCAGATTTGTGTATCTAACTTATAAATGTTCCCAAGGCTGATGTACCAAGATGTGTACCTTGACATCATTTAGGAAGATGAACTTCCAACCATTGAGATGGGCGCGAACAGCAATGTCCATGTCCTCCACAGTAGTTCTCTCAAGCCAACCACCAGAGTCCTCTAATGCTTTGATTCTCCAAACACCAGCAGTTCCGTTAAAACCAAAGAAATTCAGGAAAACTCCATTAACCTGCTGCTCCACTTCAAAGTGAAAGCATAAATTGATGTACTGAAGACGGGTTAATAGATTTTCATCCTTATTCACAAAACTCCAGCGTGCTTGAACTAGCCCAAGATCAGGATTTCCCTGCATCATGAATAATGCATAATTAGTGTAGTGGAAAAATCTCACAGTGCACAATATTTAAGCAGGTTTCTATGAACCTCCATAGGAAAATATTATCACCTTAAAATGTGGAATCGTTAGTTTAAGGAAATCAGGGTTTGGTTGGAAATCGGCATCAAATATGACAACAAATTCGTAATCCTTGACATAGTCACAGCTCATGGCAGATTTAAGATTCCCTGCTTTATAACCAGTTCGAACCAACCGGTGTCGATAGACAATGTTTACACCACGTTGACTCCACTTGGATACCTCTGATTTAATCAAAAGTTGAATAGTCTCATCATCTGAGTCATCTAACACTTGAATTAGCAAATGATCTTTTGGCCAATCAATCTGGCAGACAGCAGAAATTGATTGCTCGTAGACCTGAAATACATTCAAACTTTAAGACCTGAAATACATTCTAAGGAACAGCATTCTGAAATAAGATACCAGATAGGACACTTCAAATCTCACGACAAATATAATAACATAAGAGACTAGAGTCATAGTTATGCAGCTTAGTAGCTTACCTCCCTCTCATTGCACATCGGAATCTGGACTAGAACCATAGGGTACTCACTTGCTGAACCTTCGACATCGTCCGACTTGAAAGGATCACCCTCAATCCTAGGTTTGATCTTCTTGAACTTAATCCAGAAGCATCCTAGGCACAAGACCAGTCTATCTAGTGACTGTATCATGAAAAGAACGACGCAGAAGTTTGACAAGACCTGAATTGGGTAGGCAATGTAGTCAGCTCTGAAAGAAAGCCATGACAGGTAGGCAGTGTGCATCCACCCTCGGATCTCTTGAGTCTCTGGAATGTGGAATTTCTCCGGAAAGTGCAGTTCGGGCTTTTGGAAATGCCACCCATTCCAGTAGGCAATCATCTCAAAAGCAAGTATAGCTAGTGAGAGCAACAAGAATCCTTTCAGGAACCTAAACAGTAGCTTGCCTTTGCCAGACTTATCGCTCTCTGTGGAAACTTCCCGGTGATGGATCAGCCTCTTCTTGATGGCTCCGAGAAGTGCCCAGAAGCCAGCCCCCATCCAAGCGACGCACCCCACTGCTCGATGCGCCCGAAGGAGCAAGACCCAAGTGAATTGCTTCGCATTTTTCCCACGGCCCTTGTCCATAGGCTGGAAGGCAGCAATCTCAGGGCCATCAATCTCAACAAGAGAGTAGTTCGGGTTCTCCATTTTTACAACGACAGGTGTGCCCTTTCTAGTGTCCTTTCCCCACCAATTTGAAAGATCCAGGCTTGGAGGAGCCATTTGAGGCCTTTCTAAGCTAGGATAAGCCACTCAGAAGCTAAAACCTCGAAATTTCCTCCAAACTTCAACAACCCAGATTATAAAATCAAGGAACCCTCAATCTCCCACATCAAAATCAGATCTTTCTACCAGGAACTAATTATTCACTCGAGACTACAACATTGGAGACAAAATGCAGCAAAGGAAGAGCAAGAGAGAGCGAACAAAATGACCTTGCACTAGGGTTCTGCTCCCCAAAGACAGCACTTTGAGGAAAGGTATCTGCAGTTGTAAAGCTCCAGAGCATGTGGGCATTATACAATAGCTCTGGGCAATGAAATCCTCCAACCTTTCTCCACCAACCTCTACAGATCTTACCACGGGATTAATGTGATTCTCTTTCCTTCACCTCCTTTTCCTTTCCCTCCCTGGGCTGTCCACAGGAAACCAAACAAAATAGCATCCAATCAAATTTCTCACAAGAGAAACAAAATCCTGGAAGCATCAAGAAATGGTTGACGGAGAAGACAAAACTGGTGATACTATAACAAACCCACCTGAGGGTTTGCTACCTAACATGGATAAGATCAGATAAATAAACAAAGCAAGAAGGAGCTAAAATTTATTGGAGAAGCGCTAAAGGATGGAACTTTACGGTGGAATGCAGCCACCTGTGTGATTTCTTTGTGCTTCAGATCCAAGAGGAGAGATGCCAGGGGACACCGCACTGTTTTGGAGCTTTGAGCTGCTCCCAACCATATATAAATGTAGAGAGAGAGAGAGAGAGAGAGAGAGAGAGAGAGTACCGGTAGGGCCTAACCAAGAAGATGAGTACATTATAGAGGTAATTTTATCTTAAGATTGAGTAATTAGTAGTAGTGTACAGTGAAAAGTATGCAAGGGGCCAACCAGCCAATGGCTTAAAATTCAAGGCTTTTACCAGCAGCAAAGCTAGCAAATGGACAGATGGATACATTGCTATGAGTCAGAACATTCCTTTTTCTTTACTTTAACTTTGCTTCTTCTTCTTTTTTTTTCTTTTCCTCTTATTAACTACCCTCTTTTCCTTGGAAAGATTTAACAAAGATTTCTACTAAATTTGTGTAACAAAGATAATGATAAATAAAAGGTTAATTACATCCTAATCCTCTCAATTATCGCAGTCCCTCAAGAAAAAGTGGACAGATACATCCCTAAAATATTTAAAAAATATTTAAATATATCACTAAGATCTTTGTCTAGATTTCATTACAAATTATGATGAAAATAATTTTAAAATTTTGACCAACTTAATCGATGGACAAAAATACCCTTATTCGCTTTTACAATAACTTCTTTAAATATCAAACTTTAAATTAATTATATCCAATTCCATCAAAATTCACTTCTAACCAGTAAAATGAAGAAAAAGTAATAGCATTTTTATCCATCTAACTAATTTGTTAATTTTTTAATAAAATTTCTAATGGAGAGAGCTTAATCATCTAATTAGATAACTCACGAGGTGTATATGCCAACTTTTTTATTAATAGGGTAAAAAAGATACAAAATTAAATTATAATTAATCGTTGTAAATAAAATCTCTACCATAATTTATGATTTTGTTTATTGACAAGACTTTAAAATAAAGATCCAGACATTAATAATGGTCCAAGGTGCAAATCAGAACTTGGTCAATAATCTTGACATATGTAACTAAATGATAAATTATTTATAGATGCGAATCCAATGCACAATATGCACATGATTCAACTCTTCATCTTTTTTTTCTAATAAATTTGTCTTCCTATTTGATCAAAACTTTTCTTCTTGGAGTATTTGTCTGACTCCTTCTCAGACGTTGAAAAAGAAATTTTGATTCTTGCAATAAGGTTACAGTGCAGCCATTGATCATCCAAAGAACCTTTCTTTTTCTCTCAAAGTTTATCCATGGTGTTCTCCTAACACAACTCCACTTACTGAAAGGATTAAATCCACCATTGTGTTTAAGCAAGAGCCCAGCCAATAATTAATTCTGGGTATCTTTGGGAAACCAAAAAAGTAATAATTTTTCCATCCAATCATGGGAAGAATGATACTATAAATGATAAAGAAGGGGATGTGATTCGCTGGTGGTGTCGCCTAGATTCTCTCATGGCTAATTTGGGATTTACACCCCAAAAAAATACGTTATTTGTATAAGAGATTAGAAACTTTTTAAAAAAAAAAAAAAAAATTAAAAGAGAGATGGCATATTCCTCGGCATCTCTTACAAGGGGGCGTGGTGTCAATTACTCGTTGACCAGGGTCGGAAGCAAAACGGAGATGTGGACCTGGTGGTCCCCGCGGGGGCGCAGCGAATCGGCGATCCTTTGCCGAGGAGGAGGCCACCGACAGAAGGGAACCGCGGCCAGACATGGCCATGAGATGGATGCCTCGGCGTGGCCCGTGGAGGGGGTGACGTGGCAGTTTATGGGGCCCACGTCTCGTGTATTGAGCTCCGCGACACGTGGCCGGGCACTGTGGCGTAGAGTTCCGTGCGATCTTAGGATCCAGGAAGCAGCAGCGTGTTGGACTGCTGGATCTTGGGCTTTTTATGCGAAATCCCCGGGTTTGGGAGGACAATTCGCAGAAAAGTCTTGGCCTATTTTGTAAAGTTGCCACTTTATCGGATCCAATATGACCTATAAATATCAAAATTATCCCCTTTTATCTTCCTCTCTTTTTTTTTTTTCAACTATGAGATTTAAATATAACGAAATCAAATTAGATATTATAAAGGGAGGAAAATGGAATAAAACAATAGAGGTATAAAGAATCCAACTCAAGGAGAAAATTCACAGAGGTGAAAGCTTTGAAGTTATAGTTTTATTATTGTGCATCTTTCATTATCCTTAACTTGTTGACCAACTATAAATGACAGTTAATTCTCCTTTCATCTTTGTAAACGCTAATATTTGGGTTAGATTATGCCACCGACAATAACACAAGCATCTGAAGACCAATCAAATGGTTGAGACAGAGTGGCCATAAGATTGTCTAATTAATCACATACCTGGCTTCATTAATTACCACATGGATTTCAATTTTCAAGGGCTCAAGGAAGAAAAACATACTTCACACCTACAGATTTAATGCCCTAGAGATCAAAGATTGTGATCTAAGATTGGTCAACCTGGAACGAGATTAGTTTACCTTGTTGTTTTCCTCCAATGTGATAGTTAGGGATCACCATTTCTAGATTCCTTCAAACAAAAGATTTGATAATTATGATCACATGATCTAGCACGCAATTCAATATGAGAATTCTGTTCTTATTCAGCATGCTTTGGATCTAATAGAGAGATAAAATTTTTAATGTTATTGGATAAAATAGAGAAACCCAATTCCACTGTTTTGTACTTCTTTTATGACCTAATTAGCGGCAAAAGAAATTTCTCCCCTAAGACTTAATATCGTAGTTCTAACCGAATGAGAATGTGGTGGTCTTTGGATTAGCAGACAAGCCATGCTGGGTCATCAAGATTCGCCATTCATTGATATATAAATCTAGATCCAATTCTAACACCTAGTTTTTTTTTTAAATATATATATATATATATAATTTATTCATCTTCATAAAGTTTAGGCCAAAATAGCTAGCACGATTATTAAGGCACCAGAACCCAACTTGTGAAGGGGGCATTACTCATGGGTAGCAAAAATCTCTGACCCAATCAATGTGGGGGGGGGGGGGGGTGCCAATTATGTCATGAAATGTAGATGAACTTTATTTGATGTTACATTCAAAAAATATTGAATAATGCCACTATGAAAATAATAATAAATAAATTTTTTGGTTCCCCTATAGAGTACTACTACCTTATAATTGGGGGTATGAAATCAATTTAAATTATTTTTTGTAACTTTTTAATTCCAATTTGTCCCTGGTATTTGTGGTATATACCAAAAGGGGTACACAAAGTTATGTCTTTAATATTTATTATTTTGTATAAATATATATTATGTCTTAACTTATTTCTAAGATAAATAATAAAATTTGAATCTTAGACCTACTCAAGCCCACATTATTTATTTAAAAAAATACACCTAGATACATTTAATTTTTAAGATTAATTCATTAAACTATTGTTTATTTTCGCATAAATCTCCATAGTTTGTTCTGATTCTTTTAACTATGTCTCACTCCTTAGACTAGTTTACAATGTGGATAAAAATACATAAATATTAAGTGATAATTTTGTTCTCAATTTATCTCTCTTTTTCTTTCCTCTAACTAAGAATAAAATGATCTAAAAAGTATCAAACAACCGGCTAATAAAGAAGATATTTAGGAGGTTTATGTAAAGATGAGCAATATTTTAAGAGGTTTAAATATAATTATTCATAATTTGTATTTAAACTACTCAAGGTTATTGTGCATTCCAAGATTAAGAATTGCCATTGTGTTTAACTGTAACCCAATTCAACAAGGTTAATTAAGCCCAAGGTGCAGCCTACTCCAATGAGAAGAAAAGCCCATTTACTATATGGGCTTAATGGATTGAGTTCTACATCTATATTTCTTTATTAGAACAATTTCTATATTTATTTGTTATTAGAATAATTTTTTTTTGTGCAATTATCACCTACATGTTATTTTTATTGCAGGGAGCCTCTCTCCTTTGTTTGAAAAATAAATTATATTTAACTCCTTTTTTTTTTTTATGACATGAATCATAATAAGAACAAAATAAGTATAAATTTTCCCATGCAGAAGAAGAAGAAAAGAGATAGATAAAGCTATAAGTTTTGACTCCGAACTATCTCATCTCTTCCTGATCCAAACTCCAAATTGCTCCTAAAATTCTTTCCATCTCTCTGTCTCTCTTCCCACCGCGCTATGCCTCCCCTTCCTCATACCCTCATCTCTCCTTCCTTCCCTTCTCCTCCTACAACCCTCTCCTTCTCCAAGAAGTCTCATTTCCTCCCTCCCCGACAATACCCACTTCCCAGATTCCACTCCCATGCCTTCTCCTCCTCTCTCCGCCTCCCCCGATGCTCTCTCCAAGCCGTTTCTACCGAGGCGCCCGTGGCAAGAGGAGAGCCCAAGACGAAGCTTTCCCCTGCCGAGATTTCCAGGACCATCATGGAGCTCTCCTCTACCGGAACACTCTCCACTTTGACCCAGGACGGCTGGCCGCTCGGCGTAGGTGCCCGCTTCGTCGTCGATGACGAGGGCACCCCTGTTCTATGCCTTAACCATCCCGATAGTTTGTTTGCGGTTGATGGGAGATCCAGTTTCCATGTCGAGGTACTGAGTTTGTTTTCTTTTGGCCTAAATATTGGATTTTGCTGGGTGTTGGTACTTTTAGAATTGCCAATTTCGTTAGTTGTTGTAAGGTTAAGAGTTTTTAATGATTAATGTAGTTTTGTGATGACAACAGTTTGAGCAGAGTGGCTCGAGAACGCCCCAGTGTACCTTGATGGGTAACGTGACTAAAGCCAGTGATGAGTTGCTTTTGAAGGTGATAATTTTCAAATTGGATATTCGTTTTGCCGAGAGTTGTGAGTTTACAAGAATTCATGTTTAACATTGCACATAGTTACTGAAATTTATCAAATTGTCGACATGGTAGATGTTCTTGTACTTCAATTTGATTCATAACAGATAGTCCTCGAGCAACAAAACATTATGTCCAACTTAAATCTGTTTTTGTTTCTCTCTCATTAGCACAAAATTTATAGCATTGCCTACTTTGATGTCTTTCAACTTAAGGATCTCTTTATTGCATTATATCTTGCAGAAGCTTCGCACAAAATGGGAAAAGAAGTTTGGGGAAGAAGTAGATCAAGACCTTGTGTATTTGATTTCTGTGGAGCGCATATTTCACATGGAAGATTTTAAGGAGGTAGGATTGTTATCATAGTTATAAGCTGCAATATTTTTGAAGTCTACATCTCTGCTCTTTTAATTTATTGAAGCTTGCAAAGTGTTAAAGCATAACAAGTCATATGGTATGGGCGATGCAATATTATACAGTATGACATTCAATTTCATGCTAACATGTTCATTATTCAATAAAGTACTTGTTGAACAGAGTTAGGAGAATTAATAATATAAGCTATAAGAAATTGATTAAGTAATGTCAAAACATGTGATATAATGTTTGGTGGTCTCTCTACTTTCTATGAATCAATCTCCTTAATCATTGTTATTGATGAGTATTATGTGTTATAATCTAGTGGCTTTTATTTCTTTATAAGTCTCTATGTAAACTTTCTTTCTATATTTGTTACTTGCCTCAAGTTGAAGTCATCTTCTCATTGACTTCTATGTTTGATAATTGCCAATAAGCCTGAATTTGACATTTATGATGTTTGGTTGCATTTGATATTCCCATCTAGAAGAACTTTTGGTTATTCTAGGTTTCCATGAGGCAAAATTGACTTCGTGCGATAATAAGCCTTTGGCTGGATTTTGACGGCAACTTTGTGTTGATTTCCTGCTAATGAAACTGTTGTGGATTTGTGGATCCTTTTAGTTTGTTTGAGACTTCGTTTTAGTTCTCTCATATTGTGGCCTGATTTACATGGCACAGATGTTTACTTGACAGATTCACTGCATTCATTGAAAAGCTAGAAATGTTGTAGATGCAAGATTTTATTGTTGCCTGTCTTTTTTTTTTTTGCAACTATATTGCATCATTTATAAGGTCTAGCATCAGAAAATATATAGTTCTCAGTATCTCTATTTGATAGAATGGATTTGAGAGTTCTGCCTACAGAACCTATACATCTTGTGACAGGAAGATTTTACCTGCCACATATTTGATGCATATCTTCTTTTCACAGGACCATTTGATGGTTCTCAATTTGTCTTGATCTCTTAGCATGATGGTTGACGCTGTTGACTGGGAAACATATGAGTAGTTACACTTGAGTTGCTAAACACCTTTCGCGAATCATCATGATTTTCTTTCCAGGATGGAATTTGGGTACCATCATCAGAATACATAAGTGCAGAACCTGATCCTCTTCGCAACTTTGCTGAAAAGATTGTCGAAGAAATGAATTCTAGACATGCTGAAGATGTCCAGCGATTATGCCATGTCTATGTGGAATCAGGTTTTCAGGTATTGAACTTATGATATGCTCCATTTTTATTCCTTCAATGAAATTAACATGTTGCTTAAACTAGTTGGAAAGATATTATTTAATCAATTTGCAGGTAATACTTGAATGAATTCAGAATTCCATGTAGAGCTTTAGTGATCCATAATGTGCACAAGCTAATCTTTGGTGTATCACTTACGATTGCAGGTGATGGATGCGAAGATGATTTGGGTTGATAGGCTAGGGTTTGACATGCATTTATATTCCAACGAAGGATTGTTTGCAGTCCGAATCCCTTTCCCTAGGGAAGTCACAGATGAGAAGGGAGTGAAATCATCTTTCAATTCGATGTCTCATCTCGCATGGGAGGTTGAAAAGAACTATGCCGTTCCCGACTTTCAGAAGGTAGAGGGTTTGAAGAAGATTAGATAGGTGGGCGTGTATGTTCCTTTTTGGCTGTTGTATTTTGCTTCAGAGGTCTACCATTGTTTGTGATTAAATGAGTGAAACACCGCAATTTTTTCTACGTTTTGTATCACGGCTTTCATGAATCTAATTTCACTACTTATGTTCTTTGTGTACTTTGCAAGAGCGGCGATGAAACTCTCAATCATTTTGTGACAGCATCAAAATAATGAATCATCAAAAGCTCTGGATCCCTTGTCTAGGGTTAAAAGTTGTCTGTCTACTATTCTTTCTCAAGTGAAAGCACTACAATTAATTATGAAAACAAAATTATGCTGGAAAAAAATGTTGCATCTTAATTGCACTGTCTGATATTCTAATCACATTAAAGACGTGAAACAATCGAGTTTAACTTCTGAATGATAATTTTATTGGTTACTGGTTGTATATTACATAAGCATAATTGCTAATCCTATGCAATGGTCGCACTTATGTTGCAATAATTTCCCACTTATCCACTAATCCACTATCAATATTTCTCATTTATTTGTAAACGGGTCGGGCCCGGAATCCGATTGGGCCCAAACCCGATCCGGCCCACCACCGCTCAAGTCTACCTACTCTTTGCCTCCGAAAAACCCTAGTAACTGGCCGCTTCTCCGCGAGAGCAACGTAAGCCTTTCTCCTGCTCCAGCGTGGAGGCGTAGCCCGAGAGAAGCCATGGCGTGGGAAATCCTTCACGTCCCTGGGAAGCCTCCTTCCTCTCTCGAACAATCTACTGGTATAACATCTCCTCCTCCTCCTCCTATTTCGTAAGGACTCAGAGTGATTGGCAGTTACTCCTTGCAGTTGATGTACTAGCTGCCAAGATCGAGCCGAATCTAGCGAACACACTAGTGAGGTAGTGATTTGGTTGCTGCAAGTCATGATTTTGATTGATGAAATGTTCTTTCTTTGGGATTTGCTATGATCGGTTTTGTTCTATTTTTGGTTTATTAGGAAGTTGAATCAGGTATTCCAACTTGAGAATCTTCGCCATGTTAAGCGAGTGCGGAGGACAACAACTTCCGAAGGTGCGAATTTTCTTATCGAAAAATAAAAGGAAGCAAATTTGTTCTTCGTTTTTCGTAAATGCTATTCGTTTGCACACTCTCGTTGTCGATAATTCTAGCAGAAGAATGATTATTTACATTGAACAGAAATGGTGGTTTCTTTTCAATTTGTTTTGTCACTGCTACATTTTTTTTTTCTCTCCATTTCTTTACTCTGCTATTTGGGTTATATACATTAATCAATTGGTTTCTAAACTATTTTAACCATTGATTTTCTTGGCAGGAAAAGTTGAATTATCGGTTATCTTATGCCTATCCAGTGAACATGAAAATCCTGCAGAGGCCATACCGAGTGATATACTTCAGCTTGTGAATGCTTATCAATTGAGTCCTTTCAGTGCAAAAGTGAGCAACCCTTCTTTCCTTCTTGAATTCTTTTCCTTATATTTAATTAGTGAAGGTGAAGTAGAATCTTTCTTGGGTGAGAATGGATCTGTAGTTCTACCATGAAAAAAAAAACAAATCAGGTTTCTGAATTAATATTTATGCCGTAGACTCATGGTTTTTTATGCTTAGAATGTCTATCAATAAAATCATGCATATCTTAGAGATTCTTCTTATGTGACAAAATTATTCATGCTGGAAAGTTCTTGTAGGTTGCCCAGTTTGCTGCTATGTCAAAAGAAGAATGGGAAGAACAGTGCAAGCTTTGGCCAACATCATACCATCCGCCAACCAAGTTTGACCTCGCGATTGCTTTATTAGCTGGTGTTTATATTTAGTATCGTTGTTTATACTTTCCCTGATTGTTTTTTCCCCTGTAAATCTAACAGTTTAGAAGGTATATCTGGATTTAGTGAAGAGGAATCTCAATCTATCTACAGTTACATTAAGATGGCTTTTCAACTGACAAAGCTGAGCTATTGTGGTGATAAGGCATGTTGATGTAATGCTTCATACTCCTGCTGCATTTGCCAATATAAGTATGTCAATCAATCATTAAATTCCGGTTTCACCTCCTAATTATGTGATGGTGAATCAAGGACTAAGTTTTTGCCTTACAATGATTGGACCGTTGGTTTTCCGTAATACATATGCTTGTTTCTTCTTTAACCATGGCTTCTCTTTTCTGTACAATGTGGACTTATGATGAAGTTTAACCATGTTCTTTCCTCCATGGAAGGACAAGTTGGGTTCATGTGCTGTAGAGCTAGTCCCTTTGGCACGGAAGATTTCAAAATGTAATATGATCAATCGCAATATACAATTATCAATCTTAGATATTCCTTAATATAATCAAGCAAAAGTTTGTCAGAGTGGATGCATTTTTCCCCTAATAAAATTCCAAATGTATGCGAATCATTTCAGCTCATCAACTTCTAGAATCACAAGTACCTTTAGCTAACTAAAATATAGTTATTCCTTGTTCCATGTAGAATATACTCATTTGTGTTTGCACTCAGTTTAAGTCCTTTTTATATTTCAGGTAACAAATGCTGCTGTCATAGTCGATCCACTGAGCAGGCACATTATAGCAAAAGGTAGTGATCAAATATGTTCACTACCTTCTTCCTCAGAGGAAAACAACTCAGAATATCTCTGTGCTGAAGGGGCAACAGATATTGCCTCCTCTGTAACCAAGGCAAACATACTAGCAAACACTGTAGAACCCTTCTCTGCAAAGATTTCACATCATGAATGCAATCGTTCATATGCTGAAGTTGCCTGTCTTAATCCTTGGGGATGGTTGAAACAAAAGCCATACAATCAGGATTCAATAAACTGTGTGAGCAATATATCGTGGCATCCTTTGAGGCATGCTGCTCTAGTTGCTATTGACAGAGCTTCAGTGAGGGATATGCAGTTATTCCCTAGCTCAAATTCAAATGATGATTCACAGCTTAATGCCAATAATAGTCCGGCGAAACGACAGAAGACAGAGATGTTAGAGGTAAACTTCAACCTTCTACTTCGGATCTGTCTTATTTTTCTCAGGCTACTAAGTTATATCCTATTTATTAAAGATTAGGGGCCTGAATGGTTTCTTTTTCTGTTAAAGTTATCGTCTTATTTTTCTGATTGAACTTCAGTTGTTGGAATTTTCCTTCTGTTACCTATTAAATCCTTGGACACATGTATTAATTTCAGAATAAGATAGGCGTGGCGTCGGAAGCTTGCAACAGTGATTTGTCTTCTGAAGCAACGCGGCCTTATCTATGCACTGGTTTTGATATTTACCTTGTGTGGGAGCCTTGTACAATGTAAGTTTGCAACTGTCTTTCAGCATATCCAGAGAAACATTCTAGCGTCTCATTGTTTGTCAAGGCTGTGTCCCCTACATAGAAAATTAGACAAGAGAAAATAACAAGTGAAAGCATGGGCAATCTACAGACATGTGCATTTTCTGCAGTATTAGAACCATTATTTTGTCACTTTGAGATTCACAGATGTTCTTGATATGTACAAATTTTCCTAATTGAAGGTGTGCCATGGCGCTTGTTCACCAAAGAATCCGGCGCATCTTCTATGCCTTCCCAAACCCAAATGCTGGTGCTCTAGGCAGTGTCCACAGACTCCATGGAGAGAAAAGCTTGAATCACCATTACTCTGTGTTCAGGATTTTGATACCTGACAACCCTTCATGACATAGATGTTATTGGGCCAATGCATTCTTACAAAGAGAGAGAATCAACACGGCAAGAATTCTTGGTCTGCATTCTTCTTAAGGCATGCCATACTTTATATCTAGCAATTTCACTCTGATCTTGAGAGCAGGAGGCTTCAAAATCTCACTGCTCCAATTGTTCTAAAGAGCAAAATATTGTGCACACTTGTAGCTCTTTCACAGGCTTAAATTAAGTTGCTGACACTGCTATTTGACAAACTTACTCAAAAATTCTCGTGGTGTTAGTCATCCAACATCTTCATTGTTTTGCTACCTGTTCTTGCTCAGAAATTATTCAGGTTTGTGGATGATCTCGAATTACATGCAACGGTATCAGTTATTATTGTAAAGGATTTTTTTTTATATTGCTCCCTAGATTATGTGTTTCTTGTGGTTTATCATCTTTTCTCTGTTTCTAACTCAACCTTTGCATTCTTCATTTAATCACAGATAAATCAGGGTGTTTTTTTCAGTAAAATCCAATGGCAAATACGAAATATTGGTGGAAACAGGATGGTTTTTGTATTTATTAAAAATATAGCGTTCAAACTGAAGATAGCGAAAAGATAGGGTGTAATATAATTAACGTATAACTCAGGGTCTGAAATGAAAAGTTGTAAATATACGTGGGAAGATTATCGTATTTGTATTTATTAAAAATTATAGGGTCCAAGTCGATAAAGTGAAAAGACAGTGTGTAAAGTGTAAAGTGTAAAGTGTAAAGTGTAAACTATAATTAACATAAACATAGGGTCCGAATGAAAAATTGTATTTCGTTTTCTGCAATTTGCTGCCTCTGGCTGTGGCTGGCTGGCCACCAACTACCACACAAACAGAGAAGAGGATATTATGAATCCCGTGTCCCGCGGCCACTCCCAACCACCCGACTACGCCCCATCTCCACCGCAGAAATCTCATCAACGCACTTAATCTAACGGTTAATATTGCTTCTACTTCACCATTAACCATCTCCCGCGAGAATCTATACCTACCTTACCATTTAAAACTCGACCCTTCGTAGCTATGGAGGAAAGGAACCCAAAGCAGAGTCGATGGCGCTGCTCTCCTCATCCGCTGTTACATCGTCCGCACGCTTCTCGTCCGACCACCTCCTCCTTCGCGCGAATTTTAGCACTCCCCGGACCCCCCTAATCTCTTCTACCCCGAGAAGGCTCCGATGTGCTCATCTGCTCTCCTCCCCCGGGCGCGGCGGCGTCGGCCGCGCTTCCTCCCACCTCTGCGAGCGAGAAGCCCTAGCCTTGGATGTGAGTTCCTTCGCCGTGAGGGAGTTCTGGTCGGAGGAGGAGCTGTGGGCCGCCGTCCGCCTCCGGTTCCGCACCTTCTACGAGTTCCGCGAATCTTGCGGCGTCGAGGTGAGCCTTCTTATGATCAGGCTTTACATTATGTGCATATTTCTTTATCTTTATGTTGTTTGTTGGGCTGGAAGAAGTGATCTGGCATCTGTGATGGAGTACAAAATTGTTTAGATATATGACGCGGTCCTTTTTTCTTTTGCCAGAGAGAGAGAGAGAGAGCGTCAACGGAACACAATTGATCGTAGACTTTTTCTGGGAAAGCTAAAAATACCATTTTTTTTTCTAAGAATCAATGAAGAATGGATCTTTACATTATATTAATAGTAATACAAAAGAGAATAAACGCTTCGATTACTAACATATACCTTTAGAATGGTTTGTCATTTGAGGATATTTAGAACTTTAGTTATTTAAACTGTCATGTTCATGACTCCATGTTTCCCTTCACTGTGTTTGCAATTCTTGGCAGTTTATTTGTGCACATCATGTGATGCTTTCTCATATGGCATAAGGATATAAGATGGTCTAGTTAAAGTTCTTAATGGTAGAGTAGTATTTTGCACTTTGCTGAATAACTACTGACTAGAATTGCATCTATTGAGTATTGATGGTATGTGTTTGTTGTCAAGTTCTGTTAGGATCATAGAAATGCTCTAGCGGAGCGGGAGTTTGAAGCATTAAAGGATCGCATTTCTGGGAAGAGGATAGGATTTAAAAGGGTTTCTTGTATAAATGCCACACTTCCATTATCACCATACTTGGGCTTAGCAGATGATCTGTCTTCCGCATGTAAGGTACTTACTATTCACATGGAATTCCACTTTTTCAGTGTTTTGATAGCTAATGCAAATACAGCTTGTTGTCTAGATGATACCTCAGGAATGTATAATTCTCTTAAGTTGGTATCTCTGAATATGCAGTTTTCTGAGGATGGACAAGACAAATTAGTTGTTGGGACTTTAGATCTTAATCAATGTCTTTCACTGGCAGACGAATTGACCGGAAAGAGACCTGAGGTACTCTTATCTCATTCCTTTTCCATGATAAGACATAAACAGAGATGATAATTTGCATGAATGGAGCAGTGTAAATTCGGCCTAAATTTCTTATGATCATATAAACTAATTAATATCTCATTGTACTCATTATTTAATATAATGCTGTTCCAATGTGAAGCCACAATTGTTGCACCATCCTGCTTTTACGACACATTTAGGTATGTGAAAAATCAAGCTTATCAGAATTGTATCAGGAATTCTCTTGGATCAACTTACTGTATATTTGCATGAGAAATCTTTATCTTGTTGTTTTATGTAGTTAGGAAATTACTGTTGCAGGCTTGTCTGTCATTTTCTATCTTTGTGTGTTGTAGTGGGATGGATTTTAGTTTACTTGCAATAAGTAATCATAAGTAGTCAAGAAATTAACTATTTCACACTGATGTTATTTTTATCTTCTGATTCTTATATGTTATTCATGCTACAAACAATGAAATTGATCAACTGTGAAAGTTATACTCTATATAAGGTCAGATGTGCAGCTACTTTCTTCTCTCCTTTCTCTTTCTGACGTTATTTCTCTATATTTAGTTTGAAAGTTATAGTAATAGCTGTTTACAGTTGATCAATATTAACAGGTAAACGGTGGCAATATCATGAGGGCATATCTAAGCAATGTATGTGTTGCTAAGGAAATTCAGAGAAATGGCTTGGGCTTCTCATTGGTTGCCAAATCCAAGGAAATTGCTTGTGAATGGGGTGGTTCCTTCTTCTGCTTATCTTAATCCAATATTTTGATCGTCATGGCCAGTCACTTGGCATTTCTGGCATGACAACGATTGTTCTTGTATGTTATTTGGAAAATAGGAGAAAACAATTATGGTTTTAGAGCTTAGGCTTCTTGTCAATTTTTAGTTGCACAAATAAGTTATAGTGAGTCAAAAGTCAGCAAGAATGACCTAGACCTGAAGCCATTATGTATTTTTATATAAAATTATAATTTGAGAGTGTAGCAAATGCTTCAGAAATCTTGACTCCGACTT
Source organism: Typha latifolia (assembly GCF_019914945.1). Taxonomy (NCBI): domain Eukaryota; kingdom Viridiplantae; phylum Streptophyta; class Magnoliopsida; order Poales; family Typhaceae; genus Typha; species Typha latifolia. The sequence goes on from NC_133094.1 coordinate 963,526, forward strand.
CAAGAATCTGGAGGAGAAATTATCACTTAATGTCAATTCAATCAGTCAGAATTAACATAGTAGCATGTCAGCAGCAAAATGGTTATCTTAAGGTGATACCTTAGGAATAACAGGTTTTTTATGTTTGTATTCTCCATTGACTAGTTGAGCAAGTTCTAGATTTGCTTACTGGAAGCACTTTTAGTGGTCAAAATTTGTGATTGCTGATTGATTGATGGGTATCTCTATAGTAAATCCAAGAATTTGCCTTACTGTCCTTTCAACCTCGGCAAACTTTCTAAGATTAGTTGCCCATGCCATCCCTGCACGAGTGATGGCCCGTTTCCTGGCACAACAAAATCCTCAATCAGTACCCAGGTGGATAGTTTATGATGACTATGAACTTAGGATTTTAGTACAGGAGCAACAATCCTACACTGGAACCATTGGCAACACTGGTGGATGGCCTACTGGTCCTTAGGTGTCTCATGACTCTTCTTTGAGGTTGCATTAATCCACTAGAATGCAAATCTCTCTCTAGAAACTTGAGTTCAATTTTTCAAAAGATTGCAAATGTCTCTCTAGAATATATGAATCCTCTATAGGGTGAGAAGTTCTATGACTGAGAATGGTATGCCATTAATAATTCTCTGGAACTTTGTACATGTACTCTTGGCACCAGATTATATAGGGAACGATAGAATAAAATGTTGAGCGCCTAGGGTACACTTAGTTTTCAAATCATCTAAGATTAGATTCCGATTAGCCAATAATTTGACTGATTGAACTTTCATTCTTGTGTAAACAGTTGATATAATTTCAGTTATCAGTATTCATGTTTGATATTTGCAAACATGTTTCCAGGCATAACTGATCTATATGTTCATGTTGCTGTGGACAACAAAGCAGCCCAGAAGTTGTACCAGAAGAGTGGATTTATTTATGAAGATGAAGAACCTGCTTGGCGAGCTAGATTCCTTGGTCGACCTCGACGATTTCTCCTTTGGGCTGATTTAAAAAAATAACCTTGTAAGCTAAAATAAATCCTATTTTGCATTCTTTGGCTTTCCTCTTCTTGATATGTAAAGCCCAATCTCAAGCCTCAGATATTGGGTCTTAAACTCTTATGTATAATATTTTTTTCACTTCTGACTTAAGTACATATGCAATGTTATAACTTTTTCTTGCTTCCCTTGAGATGACCAGCACGAAGTAGGCAATGAAATGTGAATTATATAAAACAAGCAATACTAGGATATGCAGGTCTTCACTTGGCAGCAATAGTTAAATTTTTTCACAAATGTAAACCTTTGCATACAGTAAGCAACACGTCCGAATTCAACTGATGTTAAACTAACCGAAAAGCAGGAAACACTTTAGAGAAATAAGATGAGAGAAATTTATTGGGTGTTGGGTGTAGTTGCATTGGGTTTTTCCCGTGAACAAGTTATATGAAAGACTTGTTCTACTGGACCAGATTACGTGTGCTATAAGGTTTTCCTCTTGTTTATTCTTGCTTTTTGTCACCAAATGACAAAAAGTTTGACCAGATCACAGCAATGCATCAGACCCACAGCAAGGACAAGTCATTACAATCCTGGATCAGGTCAGTACCAGCTCTCCTGGGCTTGTTTCTTTGAAGCCATGTGACTACTTGCCCATTTGTAACATGGTTCACATCTTGGTGAAGAATTTTGATGATATTATGTCACAATCTTAGGCATCCTCTTCCTCGTTGTCGTTAGGAAGAGGAGAGTTTAAGGTAGTATAATTATTCTTCCTATGGGAAGTATGGGATGAGAGATCGAGATTTGAGAAGATGATCTACCTGCAAGATTTAACCTCTGCTGATTCTGTGGGGTTTGGACTGCAAGAAGCAATGGATTCTTTAAGCACCACAGCATTCTACTGTGATACAAGTATGTAACCACAAATGACAAGTGGGATAAACAGAGACAGGAAATAGAGATATCCAATTCTAAGGCCCATCTTGATGGCTGATCAGATATCTGGTAAGATTGATCGCATAAAAATTTTAACGGAAAAATCTAAAGGATAACTAATGAAAAGGGGTGTTCATCATTTTTACATAGTTAAATGGGCTAATGTGTTAAGAAAAATAAACGAGGGGGTCACAATAATTCAGAAGTCTAGATGTAATTATCTCGGAATTTATTCCATTTCTTAGCCTTCCAGTCAGCACTATTCTTACATGCATACTAATGAAATGATGTTCGTGTCTGAAGTGGACTGTAGAACAAAGATTATGTGCAGTAATTGCACAAGGGGTTTTGCTTTCTAGCAGTGAACTTTGGGTGAATTAAGGCAACAATCTTTAAGGATCATATAGACCTTCTCTTGCAAACCAGGCCTAGCACAAGCACAGTAGAAGAAGCAGTTCATGGGAGTCTTGGAAGCTAATTCCATGAACTTGAGTTAAATGCATAGAGAAAGAGTGTGACCAACATGTGAAAGAAGGGACCCCCTCTTTCCTCCATTGCATGTGAAAGAAAGAAACAAGAGAAGAAGACAGTTTATGTTTACTGGTAAACATAGTATGCACTGTTATGCAGTAAAGGCGACGTCGCAAACATAAGATTTTTACTATTGTTATCAAATAGTATGTGAATTGAATACAACTGAAGAACATAAATCAGTTATCCATCCTTTTCTATGTGGCAACTGACAAAGAAGTCTGACATATTTACTGTAGGAGGGTGTAACATAATGCTTTTTAACTAGCCTTACTTACCATAGATCAAGGTCATCTTATATGATCTTTTCCAATAGAATTTGCAGATGAACTTTGAAAATTGCTCTAAAGTTAGATCTTGTTGTATCTATTATACCCATGCGACCATGCCTAGTTATATCCTCTTGTTTCTCAATATTCCCTGTCTATCTCCTCTCATTCTCATGAGTAGACCTCTAAAGATTGGAATTCCCTTCCTCTCCATGAGTAAGGGAACTAGAAGAGTGGTGCACTTAAGGGAGAAGAAGAAGGAGGAGGAGGTAGCTCCTTATCTAGTTCTAAGGAAATTTAGGAAGCTCAAGAGTATAGTTCCGATGCGCGAAGATGCAGACGTAGAAGCATTGCTTCATACGACAACCGATTACATTGCCTTTCTAGAGATGCAAGTGAATGTTCTAAAGGCTCTCTCAGATTTCTATGGTTTGTAGAATAATTATCTCTCAGTATCTATCAATCTCTTAAAGAAGGGCCTTGCTTGGTTCTCAGTTTCTTTTGCATGTATTACATATGTACAAAATTTGAGAAGAGAATCAACTGAATGTTCTCATATGTAACTAACAGAGATATAGGTTGGCAAATAGTTGGATCAATTAGTCTATCAAGTTTATTGAATGTCTTGCCAATCTGAAGAGGATTGCGATCGACTTCTTGAATTCTACCCTACAATTTTTGCAAGCAAATAGAAAAGAAAAATGGAATAAGGAGAATACTGTCCGAGTCATTGCAGTCTGCATGCTGGAGTTAGATAACCATCTTGAATAGTCTATCTTTTGCTCAAGTATTTAGTGGTTTCCCAGTTTTAGTGCTTCTAGTTTGTGGTATGTCCTCAGGAAGCAATAATCCATAGTGTTAAAAGTAGTTTTCTTTTGGTTTCAGCAATGGAATTTTAGACATGTATTGTAAGTTATCAAATGAGAGATGACATAATTAATTATGACTGGGCAATTTAACCATGACGTACTTAGAAATTAACATTGCTTTTTTATTCAAATTGAGATTGAATTTGTAAATGTATGGAAGTAAAAGTGATGAAAATTTACAAGTGGCTAATGGTTGGCTTCTTATATAAGATATATATACTGACATAATAAAACTTATCGAACTCAAATCATCTTGTAGCATTGTAGGACATCTCTGGTACTGTTAAGCATAATTTGAGAAACATGTTATGTTAGGCATGCAAGAAGCTGACAAGACTCCCCTGTTTCAAGGGGAAGTAATATTAGAAAGAGTAAGTTAAAGGGCAATTTGGCTTTTGATTTCAAAACGAGCTACCTTTTCTAAATCAGCACTATATGGAAAACACACACACATAAGGACTAAAAGATACATCCAAAGTCCCTGATTAGTGTGACAAAACTTCCAAGAAGTACCCAGATTTAGGGCATGAAATGTTTAAAGGGTCTCTTGTACTCCAAATCTTCAATGATTCCTTGCTTATGGCTGTATGCCTTTGCTGAGACAGAGGAGCCCATCCATGTGTCCACATGTTTAGGGCACCCTAATAGGAACATATGATTATAGTCAGCTCCAAGAAACATAGTACAATGTGTAACATATGTAGCATTCACTGCATAAACTTATGCATAAGTCTATCATATGCTCATATTAGTTTAGGTGCTCATGCAATCCATCATTATCTTGGAGACCAAGATCCTAAAATAGTAGCAAAGAACTTGATACTAATCCATTATTGTCTTGGAAGCAGATCAATATGCTGCACTTGTGACCAAGATCAGAAAGAACTGGAGGATTTCATGACTATCTATCTATATGTGGAGTTGTTCATCTTTCCCTGTTTCTTGTCTCCAATTGATGACCATTGTAAAGAAACTTGCTATGCTTTATGTAGTTTATCAACTTCTCCATTATTTTCATGTTAGCATAGCTCAAATGGGGCACAAGGATAATGCCTTACATCTATACAAGCACCACATTGCATTCATATCCTAGACAAGAAGGATAAGTAATCATTCAAAAGAAGAAAAAAATATATAAGGATCATAGAGAGAGTCTAAGGGTAAGAAAGGCATAGCAATGAGTCTCATGTGGAGCTCCAGAGACCATAAACCCCTATGTGGACACCATGTGATCTTACAATCTTCTTTGCTCAATGCCAACCATGGTAGAAGAAAAAAAAGAGAAAGTTATAGACCCCACACTTTCCACAGCCATTACCATGTTTCCTAGATCCTGCCAATCCATCTTTCCCACCACTCAATTGTGAGGGAAGGGAGGAGTAAATATAACATCAGTATACATCCATCCTTTTGTCAACTTCAAACCTCAGAGACTGTACTTATTTAACTTTCTATTATGTAATAGAGTTAAATATATTTTATTCCACTAGATTTTGGTTCAAAATTATTTTGCCCATGTAAATTTTGTTTTGTATTATTATGCATCCTTAATAAATATGACAAAATGACTTAAAATAACCTCGTTTCTTTTCTAAAAAAAAATCAATTTTAAGAAAAAAAATAATTAAGAGTGACTTAGTAATACAAAATATAGATTCAGAGGATAAGATGATTCATGTTCCAATAAATTTTAAGGTCTTTTAGGATAAAGTTTGGGCAAAGTAATTTTAGTCCAAATTAGAGGGAGGATAAAATATATATAATCTTATATAATATCATAAAGTGGAGGGGCTTTTCAAAGGATATATAATTTAATTAAAAGTTTCTCTAAGTACATAGAAGTTTCAAAGTCTTTGTTAGTCCTTAGAGGTTGACATAATTCTAAACATATGATCAGGATATATTGGAGCTCCATTTGATTTTTTGTGGTCAAGTGGGTCTTTTGAGCACCATGTGAATGCATGTGCTCTGTCTCTTCCCAAGGAGCCAGCCAGCTTCCTAACCCCTTATCAATGACCCAAAAACTTCTTCAATCTTTTATTTCTTTATTTTTGTTTTTTTTTGTCACTCCATCCTCTTTCAAAAGATTTTGTTATGCTTTGAAAGATTACTTCAAACTTGGATTCCAAATGCATATAATTTCAGTACACCATTGCAGATTAGAGATCAAACCCTCTGTTTTCCTTTGGAAGGCAACAACTTTGCAGTCCAAGGTTAGCTGATAAATAAGCTGAAACTGTTTCTAAAACTTTTTTATCGATTGCTGAAAGATTTGGCAATCCATCATAAAGATTGCCAAAGAAATTGTAAAGATTTTTTATGGATTTCTTCTCCCATCAGACATCACATCATCAAATATGTCAGATGGAAAAGAAAATATTTGATTGATGTGATGTTCAGTGACTAGTTTGTATAGAAGAAAAGAATTGGAAATTAAGGGAAGAAAAAAAAGGGAGAAAGTGGATAGAATTATTAGACTTTAGTTGATATAAATCCACATGCAACAGTTTAGGCCACATGCAGTGCTCTTGAGCAGAACCAACTATTGACTTCTTCCTATATAAGCTACTTTGCCCCCTCCTTCTCTCTCTCTCTCTCTCTCTCTCTCTCTCTCTCTCTCTCTCTCTCTCTCTCTATATATATATATATATACAAATTAAGCAAAGCAACCTTTCTTCTTCCTACCTAGCATTCCAAATCACAGGTTCACAACCATGCAAAGTACAACCAAATTCAGGCAAGCCTTCTTCAAGCACATGATCTTTGGTCTCCAACTAGCTAGCTTGTCATCCAGGAGCATGGGTCTCCAGAAAAGAAAGAATGCCATCAAGCTCTCAGCCAATGCTGCCATGGCATTAGCAAGAGGCAGCACTAAATGGACTCGTGCCCTCATCACTGACCTCTCAAAGGAGGAGCAAAACCGAGCCCTCTTGAGGTCCATCCTAGGGAAGAAGTATGGGAGTTTACCAAACACCTCTTACAAGATCCAAAGAAGTAAGAGGATCTTGAGGAGGTCCTATAGGTGGTGCAATGAAAGGAGGAATTTTGTGCATGCATCCAATGGTTTGCCAACAAGTGTACTAGCTAGGAATGTGGTGAAGAGAAGGACCCAAGTGCTGAAAAGGCTTATTCCAGGTGGTGAGTCCTTGCATGGATTCTCTTTGCTAAATGAGGCTGTAGACTATGTTGTCTCCCTTCAAGAGCAGGTGGATCTAATGCAATGTCTCTTGAAAGCCACTGCTGTTTCAAAGAGCTGGTATATAGTATAAACTTTAGTTTTCAAGTAATCAAGTATACTTTGGATGAATATTGTCTTCTTACTATTGTTTTTGTTTTAATAAACAGAGAAGCTTCATTTGGTGGAAAATCAGGGAACTTCTCAACCAGGGGAAGTGTTTTCTTAATACAAAGATCAAGGCCTCTCATGGATTACAGTGTAAGTGTAACATGCAAAGGATGTTATCTTTGGTTGAGTTCCTAAGCATGCTATCTCTGCAAAATATGGTAGCAGTGTAGAAGGGCTCTAACAGAAAAAACTGGAGGAGACCCATCTGATGTGGTGTAAATTTTTTGTTGTTCTTATCGAATGAATATTGGATTGCTTTCATCTTTTTCACTTCTAAATTGAAAGTTGCCATTGTCAGACTTGAATCTTTAATAACTACCAAAGTTTATCCTCATGCATATAGAATGCTGGAAATTAATATCCTAGTGGAAGAAAAGGTCCTCATGTATCAAAATATGAATGTGATGGAAAGATGTGTCAGAATGTCTGAAATTGTTTACTGTTGCAATTTGCAGTTTTTTTCGGGGGGGATAAAAAGAAGTTATTTTCACCATGCTGTCTCCTTTATCTTTCCTAAGTTTCCTTAAAGGAAAAAAAAAAAGGTGATACACAATGTAACTTTTAAGAAAGGTCTGAAAATGGCCCTTGAAAGGAACATCAGCCTATCCATAATAAGCTTTACAGTAGGAATACCAAACTCACTTTATACCCAACCGTCTACAGAAGCATCTCTCATAGTCATAGCAACAATATGATTCTTCTGCATGTTAGTATAGCTCAAGTGGCCTATGTGCCTCATGTAACTTTAAATCTTTAAATTTACCTTTATGAGACAAAAGAATCGATCAAGTTCCTAGATCTCCAAGTTCACTCAAGAAATAATATGTGATACGACTCGATCGTTCACGGCACATAGAGCTCATATGGTCGAACATATTTATCTAATTTAGCCATTTACATTCATTTTGGCAGCTATTATTTCAGTTGAGCCATATACTCAAAGCAGCCATTGAAATCAACTTGTTAGTTCATTAATTTGGTCTAGTCAAATTAATTAATTATTTTTCTCGAGTTATGACATGTATTGTGAAACTAAGTTCGACTTGGGTTAGTCAAGTTACATGAGTTCATCGAGTTTGTATTTGAGTCTGTCTAAGATTTGACTTTATAAATATGTGAAGTGCAACCCTAATTTTATTATGAAGGATTATTTGTTTGCCGCCTCCTATCTCTCTCTATCTCTATTTCTAGGCATCGACCACCCTCCTTCCACCTCCCTTTTTGCCAATTCGATGAAGTCCAACCGTGCCATCATCATTTTCTCTTCCCTCTATCCCTTTTTCAAACCATACTCTCTAATCTCCATTAAAAAGTAAGTTAATTTGTGCACTTATTCAGACATTAAGGGCAACTAAGATGCAACCAATCCGAGTAGATTCAACTACGTTAATATAGCTTGTATCAGTACGAAGATAGAGAATTGTGAAGATCAAATATCAGAACATACTAAAGATATATATTACTTCATGACACTTAAATCAAATAGCAATTGTAGTAAGGCAATCTTATCTCTACAAAGGCAACAGTTGGGAATAATTAGACTTGGGGCAACTGAACAAGTGCTTAGACTGTCCACAGAATGAGCCAATATGTAGTGGGGACAAACACAACAAAACCAGTCTGGAGAATGATTTATGCAATACAAGCAAATTATATGCAGAGGGATCCCTGAGCAATGGAAGAAATTTGAATGGCATTGAGGTATCTTATTATCTATTTAAGATTGTATCGTCGCTATCGGCAGCCAACTTTTCTGTGATAATCCTCATGCATTGCATGTTCTGCCAGTTTTGGTTAATTGTCTGGCAACTGAACTCGTTATAGCATAGTGAGCTGGAATTCATCAGTATGTTGTATAAGTCATAACTGTAGAAGGACAACACTGAAGCAGATAATAAGCCAACATAGTTGCAGCACAGTTTGAACAAGACAATGCAGTCATAATCAAATCTAGCTGCCTCTTTAACTAACAGAAAGAATATGAAAATTTGGCAAATACCAATGGATTGTTTTGAGTTTTGACATTAAGAGTGTACTCCTTGAAGTGGAATTTTAACTCTAACAGTGGATTAGTTTGTCCTGCACTATCTTGTGGAGCAGTCATTATGATTCTCACCAATATCAGCAAGTAAGTAAGGATCATTCACTGCGGCTTGAAACCGTAAGAAGTAATTCTAAGAATTGCAAACCGTAAAAAACTTAGTTATCGTAGAAAACCACAAGGATCTTTATAATAGCTGCAAATCTCAGGGGAGGTCTATGATAAAAACTGAAATCGAATAAAGGAATAATGCAGACTGATTTGAAGTCAAGTTCAGTGTGACCAAACTAACCAACTACTTCTAGAGTTAAGTTTGTTTTATAAGCATTTGACTTGTATTCTGTGAGAAGACAAGAAGTAGGTCTGAGGTCTGCTAATGCCTCCGTATTACACCTTCTTTCTACTTATGAACTCAATTATTAGCAGTCTTGCAGTTAGTCTTGCAGTTAGGAGTTGACAGCTCCAACAACAAAAAAATTGGTCAATTCACTCTCCACAAAATGAATAAATGGTGAAGCATATGTTTTGACAAACTGTTTGAGTTACCACATACTCAAGTTAAGTAATTTCTTGCCCTTATGTCAGTTGTAAAGTATACTCCGAAAAGTTCAGACTTACATTCAGCTCCAGATGTGTTCAGTTTCAGCGTGTCCGAAGATTATAATAGTTCTGGATAAGATTTATGAGATTTTTGATAAAACTCTGGTGCATTAAAAGATCAAGAAAATTAAGATGACATTCTTAGTCATAATTTTATAGGTTCATCTTATCTGAACTTCTTATGGAGAAGCCACAATGTGACATATAACCTGAGATCTTATCTTTCTTAGAAAACATGATTAATAAAATGTATGGTAGAGGAGTGTGTCTTGACATCTGAAGGTCTGTAGACAAAAATTTGGCAAAACACAACATGAACAAGTCAACAAACTGTGCCTAATCTGAAACCAATCTACTATGGTTTAGTAATAATTGAAGTTGAGATGTTGCTTGAAGTCAGTTATTATTATCCTACACTTTTGTCCACGGAATGTTTGAATTTGACAAGGATTTGGGCTAAACTTCAAATTAATGACCTGGCCCACTTGAGGAACCAACTACTGCATTCAAGTGATGATATTGAAAAATACTTCAACAAACAACTACCTCAATAATGGCTCCTGCATCAAAGTAAGTATGACAGGAGCGGAAGCCAACATCAAAATCTTAAGCTAATATCCTGCTACAAAATTACATCTTTGGTATTCTAATCATATGTTCATAAAATATACTTGGTTTAACCACACTCTTCCTAATTTAACCTGCTAATGTAATAGGATCAGAAACATTAGATAGACATGCTAATTTAATAGAATTGGAACCAATCACTTAATTTGAGCTACTTATTTCTCAGAATACAAAACTGCCAATAGACATGCTAAAGACCATTATTCGCATGATTGATCACAAATTTCTATTAAACTCTTATCTCGCTAATTTAAGCTTTCTGGCACAACTGGAGTTACCTATACCCATCAAAACGCAAAACTGAATTGGGGTCAATCCCTAATCCTTCTCTCTCTCTCACTCACACACACATGCTCTGTTGCTGTTAAACTTACTTGCACTCCAATTATCGTCATCATCAAATTATTTGTGAAGTCTCCTGGTGGCAGTCATCATCGGAAGTAGTATGGTTTGATAAATATAAAGCCACTAGCATGGCTGGTATTCATTACTTCCTATTTAGATAGATAGTATGCACTCCTTGAACAAATCCTAGCGAGCTTTAGGATTTAGAAGTCTTGTTAAGCACACGAAAAAGATGTGTAGATAATCTGAAGTCTTGTCTAGGTATATCTCCTTATCTAAATGCTTATCTATGATCGTAAGATTACGTGACGGCTTACGTTAGTATCAGAATAACTTAGACTTGAGATGTTAGAAATCAAAAGAATATTTTTAAAACTAAAGAAATGTTAGAAGGTATGTTGATGAGGTAGATCAGCTAACCTGCTATGTTTTTAAGAGGTATTTCTCAGTCAACTCTAGGTACAAGGACCACCATGTTCAAGATTTTATTCTCAATTTAATTGAGTCAACTTTCTTAATGGAATACACACATCTTGCAGAAGAACTCATTTAGAAGAACTTTTACTAATATCTGATCTAATCTTTTATTTTGTAGAAAATATGTTATCTTCGTTAACTAAGACAGCTTACCTATTCTAACTGATCTTCTTGTGAGTGGCCAGCATTTATATCTACATTTAATTTCGCTGTTTCGTGAGATGATCGAACTTATTAGCAATGCATATTCTCAAATTGCATCAACAAGTGAATGGTTGGATGTGATCCAAGCTCTCAGTCTTTGAAGGCCCTACACTGAAAAACAAAGAGAGAGAAAAAAGAAGTGGCAGATATATAAATACACTATTATATGTTCATAGGTGCAAAAATTCTTGTCCATTAAGCACAATTTGTTCTTGGTCGCTACAGTAGGATAAGCTAATGTAAAGATGATTTATTACAAAATTAAAAAAGATAAACTAAAATGACAAGTTGAAGGCATTTTAGACATCTAGGCCAATCAATTGTGCGAAAAGAAAAATCCGATAATACCAATTTGGTGAGATTTATTAACTCTAGTTAGGAGGTCAAAACAAGAATAAGATAAGGCATTAAGACTCCCTGATCAAGAAACCAAGTGGAGACTTAGATGGTAGGTTATTCCTACATTAATTAGGTGGGCAATATAATTTCAAGAAAAAATAGCAGCCACGAAGGCCAGCTATGTGTGTGATATGTATGAACTGGGGAGAGGATCTTCCTCTTAATTCACAGAAGGGTATCTTGGGTGTCACCCTCGTGATATGTTGACTGACAAGCCTACGGCGAAGAGTAGTGAATGTGAGGTGCAATTTTTAATGCTTGTGATCTTAAGATGGTCAGCACCATACGTATGGGCTTTGCTATATTGAGTCAAGACAAAGCAATAAGAAAAGTTTCTCTTCTTTCTTCACTCTATATATCTGTTTTCCATCTCCTTTTCATATACGTTACCTCTTACGCACATACACATATATAAAGAGTGAACTACTCATTTCACAAGACAAGAAAGCTATCTGTCTCGAGGTGGAAGAAGAAATGGCTCCTCCTTTGTCTTCGTGGCCTTGGGATAGCTTTGGCAAATACAAGGCATGGAGTTTCTTTGCATGTGATTATACCACTAGGTTACATATAGCAAGGCTAAATGGATAAGTATCTGATTCAGTTGTTGGTTTTGAGTGCAGTATCTCTTATATGGGCCTCTTGTAGCCAAGGCTGTGCACTCATGGAGAGAAGGGATAGTAGAGACTTGGTACCTTCACATCTTAATCCTCTGTGGCCTAAGAGGACTAGTTCACCAGCTATGGTTCTCCTTCAGCAACATGCTCTTCTTAACTCGGCGACGCAGGGTGATCAAAGATGGCGTCGACTTCAAGCAGATCGACGAAGAGTGGGACTGGTAGACCACTGCGTGCATTCCATCAAACACCTTTAGTTTGGGACCAAAGTTGTTATGTATTTGATCAAATCTTAAATTTATCTCTCTCTCTCTCTCTCTCTCTCTCCCCTCCAGGGACAACTTTCTCATCCTGCAAGCTTTCATTGGAGTCATGTTCTTGAATATAATGCCATCCTTAGGTGACCTCCCACTCTGGGACATAAGAGGATGCATTGTTGCTCTAATCCTCCATGTGGGTCTCTCAGAGCCACTGTTCTATTTGGTGCATAGATGCTTACATAAAGGTTTTCTCTTCACTCATTACCATAGGATTCACCACTCCTCTGCAGTTCTGCAGCCCTTCACAGGTATAGAGAACTAAACACCACCAACATCCTTTTGAAATGATGCACTGTTGTGTAATCCTCTTAATTTTTGTTTTCTTTGATATGGTTAGCTGGATTTGCTACACCTTTAGAGCACATCATTCTGACATTGATAATGGGTGGTCCAATTCTTGGAGCCTTCTTGATTGGATCTGGTTCTATTGGCTTGCTATATAGCCACATCATCATATTTGACTTCATGAGGTGCATGGGTCATAGCAATGTGGAGGTGGTCCATCATAAGGTGTTTGAGGCCATTCCAGTGCTTAAATACCTCATTTATAGCCCTGTGTGAGTGACCATACTTTTGCTCACACTTGTTCACATGCATATATCATATATGTAGTTATATTTCATAATCAATAATCAAATATATATGGATGTGGACATTCATAAAATGAACATGATTCAAGTGCTAAAAGATAGAAATTTTTTGGCACTGCCGGATTTTTCATGCTACTGGGATCAAATTTTCTTTGTCAAAACTCATGCATTTACCTGCATACTTGGGCTAAAACACTGAGAAATGTGCAATTGAAGTAGCTGTTTGTGTATGCAGGTATCACACCCTTCATCACAAGGAGAAGAACTCCAACTTCTGCCTCTTTATGCCTCTGTTTGATGCATTGGGAGGGACACTCAATGTCAAGTCCTGGGAGTTGCAGAAGGAGATAAGTTCAGGTATCGGGGAACTTGGCATACATGAATAAAAAGAAGCTCTAAATTGCAGTGAACAGTTCTCAGCCACTAAGCTGATCAATTGAAAGATTATGATTCTAACTTATTCATAACCTGAAATTTGATCATAGCATAGATTACTTAAAAACTTTCGACTGCATCTATCCTATAACCATTGGTTACAGAAGATTACTTTTAGTTGGTGTTTATCTTATGCTTGTTTTTTACACAGTACATAACGAAAATTATGCCATGCTGCTGATCTAGGTAAAAATGACCAAGTTCCTGATTTTGTATTCCTCGCTCATGTGGTCGACGTGATCTCCTCCCTGCATGTGTCATTCGTCTTTCGATCAGTCAGCTCAATGCCATTTGCAGCTAACCTAATTCTATTGCCACTTTGGCCTGGTGCTTTCGTATGCATGCTCCTCATGTGGGCTTTGTCCAAGACCTTCTTGGTCACCTTCTACAACCTAAGGGGTAGACTGCATCAAACATGGACAGTTCCTAGATATGGATTTCAGGTTTGTGGTTGATTCCTTATGCCTTAATATAACTTCCTTGATGAATGCTTGCATGTTATAGCTTATAACTACTGGTTTACGATTATCATATGCTCGATCGCAGTATTTCTTGCCATTTGCTAGAGATGGCATCAATGAACAGATCGAGCTAGCGATACTAAGAGCAGATAAGATTGGAGTCAAGGTACTTAGTCTTGCAGCATTAAACAAGGTTAGTTAAGACTTACGAGAACACGTTGTTACTATGCTCTAAAATCTTGTGATATGTGATTGTTATTTATCATGATATAAGTAGCTAAGAGGAATACAAGTTTAAAGTAATAGTAAGAGTACCTTTTGTTACAGAATGAAGCACTAAATGGAGGTGGAACCCTCTTTGTAAACAAGCACCCAGATCTGAGAGTGAGAGTGGTCCATGGAAACACCTTAACAGCAGCAGTTATCCTCAATGAAATCCCAAGCAATGTGCAAGAAGTCTTCCTCACTGGAGCTACATCCAAGCTTGGAAGAGCCATTGCTCTGTACCTTTGCAGGAAAAAGATCAAAGTCTTGGTAAGAACACTCATTTGAATCACCACTTTGTATATATATATATATATGTGTGTGTGTGTGTGTGTGTGTGTGTGTCTGTGTGTGTCTGATCAATGATACTTTGCAGATGTTGACTCTATCAGCAGAAAGATTTCAAAAGATTCAGAAGGAAGCCCCTGCAGAGTATCAACAGTATCTTGCACAAATTACAAAGTATCAAGCAGCAAAAAATTGCAAGGTATGTACATCAGCTAGCACAACCAATTTCATGATCTTGATGAAATTAAATTCTAACAAAAATAATTTTATTAGACATGGGTTGTTGGAAAATGGTTGTCGCCGAGGGAGCAGAGGTGGGCTCCACCGGGCACGCACTTCCACCAATTCGTCGTCCCTCCAATCATCAGCTTCAGAAGAGACTGCACCTATGGAAAGCTGGCTGCCTTGAGGCTCCCTAAGGATGTCCAAGGACTAGGAGTATGTGAGGTGAACACACTCTCTTACCCCTCCATTAACTTCTTCTATTGAGGTCCAGATGAAAACATAAATTGACTAAATACATGTGTTACTCTTTTCTGATGCAATGGAACAGTACACAGTGGATCGCGGTGTTGTCCACGCTTGTCATGCCGGTGGCGTCGTCCATTGCCTGGAAGGCTGGACGCACCACGAGGTCGGTGCTATCGATGTCGACCGGATTGATGTTGTCTGGAATGCTGCAATGAAGCATGGACTAACACCAGTGTGAGGAACAAGCATTTGAAGAAGAAAACAGAAAAGTAGCTCTCAAGTAGGGGTATATATATAAATATATATATATATATATATATATTTGTACTGGAAAATGAAGAATTGCTTATTACATTAGTTGCAGAAGAGTATATTTGATGCTAACCATCACAAGTATGGCATGTTGTAGCCCAATCTCGCTTGTTACAACTTATATACATGTATTAAAATTGGCTGCAAATTGCATATCTTTCTATCTGTGAGTTTAATCTCCAGATAACACAATACTGATGTTTCTCTGTTCAAAATGCAGAGAAGGACAAACAGTTACTTTTTTAAAAAAGAGTAGGTTTAAACTTGATTTTTTTTTTGTTAAAATAAGGAAAATAAAATAAAATTGCAAAGAAGCAGAACAGACTAGCATGAGAGAAGAGTAGGTGAATGAAAAGGAGAAAAGGACAGCAATGCTTTCGTTCATTTTGTTAACATGTCTGCAATCTCTTTTGTACCCAATGATTAGTTCTCTCTGTAGATGAGCAGTTGAACAATGAACAGTTTGGGCTTAATCAGAACACTCTGTTCTTGTTCTCAATGATTATGACGTTAAATTATTCTCTATAATGACAGAAATACCCCTGCATATATTTGTTGGTGTGCATGGACATAGTTGTTGTAATTTACTTATAATTGCTCTGTCAAACTCGGTAAATATCACTTCCCCTTAGTTTGAACATTACAATAAGACAGTAGAAATATCTCCACTCGGCAAAGAATACTCTGCCCGATGAATGCTAAATAAGGTACAACACTTCACAGTGCTTAATAAAGGGGACCTGGTATGCCACATAATCACTCAATAATCTACTTATTATCCTCTTAAGAAGCTCATTTGCTGTTCTCGTTTATCACTGCCCTGCTTCTCCCCAATCACCATCAGATATCTCCCTATTAAGCAACAAGGACATGGGCTACAAACTTCAAGCCAGCATAACATAGTATACCTAATTCTGGAACAGAGAGTATATGGAAGTCAGGCTATAATACCAAATCCACCACAGATTTTATAGTCCAAATAATCAAACTATGTGCTTCAAGGTCAAAAGTGTAGCCATTCTTCTACTCCATAATAGAAAGTTATAGAAGCTTTCAATGAGTCGCAGAACAACAAAGTTTAAAGTATATTGCAAGTCCAAGTCACTTTATCCAAACAATAAAATGTAACCCAATTATAAGCTGTTGAAAACACCCAAGAGCAGGAAGTATCCATCACTAATGGACATCACAGACAGCGAAAACATCAATCCATAGTAAACTATGTAAGTACAGCTATGACAGAGAAACACTACATCGTCTAGTAAGCAAGCAAACATAACATACAATGACATGAAGTCCCTGCAACCAAGTACGTAGGCTAACTAATGCTCAAAAGATGAGAGTTTGAGCACAGGATATACAGGGCAGCAGAAAGAAGATTGGCCAAACAAATCACCCAGTAAACAGATCTCATTTCCACCCTGGGTACGAGTTGTCTCGCCTGTTGTTCCTGAAGGCGCAACATCCAATAGAATAGACGATTATGAGGAAGATGAGGAAGATGATGTTGACAATGGCGACCTTCTTCCAGTCATTCTTGAGGTTGGCAAGCACCCCAGCCTTGCAAGATTGGCAGTCATAGCAGAGGGCACTTTGGTCGTTCGACCATGTATTGCAGTCGGGTATATCGGTAGAGTTAAATTCAGCAGGTTTAACCCAAACAGTTTCGCTTGTGTAGGTGAAGTTACATGCAGTGGGAGGCTTGCAACATCCAGACTGCACAAACAAAATATACAAGGTAGAGAAAGGTAACTATGACTTCCAAAAGAGATGTCAGTGATACTGAAATGCAATATGAGGTAAAGGAGGGAAAAAACTGAAGATGCACTTGTCTCTGGCATGGATTAGAGTAGTTATAAGGCCATAAACAACATACATGAGTATGAAACCAATCTTATATCTAATTTAAATCGTCCATTAACAAAGTATTTCATCGAATAGCATCCATTTCCTTGTGATCAACTGTGCCGTAAGAAAAAGGCCAGCATGACCTCAACCAAATAGATGAAAAGACAAAAAGCAGCACAATGGAGAAGAGAGCCCAAGCACATGGGCATTGAATACCATTTGAAATAATGTAAACTACTAAGATATCTAATATAATACCTAACAGCTGTAAAGTAGGATGAGTTCGAAATTAGCCTTTTAATTACTTACAGATCAGATGCAAATAAATTATTGTTAAAACAGGCCTACAGTTGACCAGGTAGAGAAAGAGAACCAAGCTACAAGTTCCTCAGGCAAATAAAAATCATGGTTTGCATGCGTAAGGAAAGTAATCTGACTCTGGATAATTTTAGTAATTATGAATAAGAAGAACAAATCCGAATAAAACTCCAAAATTTCACATCTTTTCAAGTAGGAAAAAGATTGCTCGGTAAATAAGGTGGCACAATCAGCAAACCAGCTCCGAAGAATAAAATTAATTCATAGATAAGCCATATTTGAGACACTGAAAGTTTGCAATTGAATTCTATATTAGCAAAATCTGAGTGATGACCATCACATGAAATATGACCAGAAGTGGGTACCCATTAATCAATCCAGTCTTTGATATGGAACTTAAATAAAACTGACCATTGACCAATCTAGACTTTATGAAGGAAAAAATTAAAAAGCATCATAGAAGCACCTCTGTCTAGAGAACTTCAAGGCTACTCAATGATGTTTTCAAATGGAAGGAGAGAAAAGAAGATGAAAAGAACCATCCCTTTAATATATGTGAATGCTCAAAAACCTTAACATGCATATCGATCAATTAACCAAATGCCAGGGACTTGCAAGCAAAATGTAGCAGAGAAAACAAGCAGTCGTTTTCAAACAAACGGGCAGCACAACATGGAAAAGAAAGTTTAGATTTATTTTTTTCTAGCAGCAGTTTACAAGTACGAGTGAGAAATCCAAATTACGAGAACCAACAAAATTATTCCGTAACAAATATCTCGACGAAAGATTAGAACTCATTTATTTGTACACAAAAAAAAAAAAAGTATATGGCTGGCAGAGTCCCCAAGGTAAAAGGATTGATTAAACTAATGAAGAAGCCATGACATGCAAACCATATACTATGAGTTATGTGCGAAGAAAAAAAAGTAATAATAAGTTCAAGAATCGTATTAAACTAAAACCCTGTAAAGAATACGGATGGGAAAAAAGATAATCAAGAAACGCACGAGAACTATAAGAACTACCAAGAACCAAATTTCCAATTCAAAATACAACCAAAAGAAAATACTTTATGCTAAGAAAAAAAAACAAGCGATCGCCTATCAAAGTTCCAGAAATTGACAGAATCAACAAAGACTTCGAAAGATCCCATCTTTCGATGACCCATCAGAAGAAACAGGCAAGAACGAGTAAGACAGATAGAGATAACTAAAGAGTTACTAAGATCCAGAAAACCAAACATTCGCCAAAGAAAACAAGAACATCTCCCAAAACCACAGAGTTCCAATTAAAAACCCAAAAATCGACCAAATCAACAAGGTTCACTTCCCAAAATCGCACCTTGAAGACCCATCAACTCACACTCACCTGAATCGGCGATAGATTTTCATTAATAAACTGATCCAGTGTCTGGTTCCTCTCCTGCAGGCTATTGCACACCTTCCCGTCCTGGAGGCAGCTCTTGATCCTTCTCCAGTTATCGACATTGGTCACCCTCTTCTGCAGCCAATTCGAGTAATCCCCAAGTCGATATTCCTTGTACCCACGGCCAGAAACGACCCACCCGGCTCCTTTGTTGGTGACGGCGAAGGCGAAGACGGTGAAGCAGAAGAGGAGGAGGATGAGGATGAACATGACGAAGAGGTAGATCCAGAGGATGCAGGAGGCGCCGCAGCAAGCGCCGGCAATGCCGGCAAGGGAGACGAGGAGGAGGAAGACACCAAGGGCGATGATAGGGCGCTCGAGGAAGCGCTCGCAGTCGGTGGCGGCGCGGTGGGAGAGCCAGATGCCGCCGGAGAGGATGGGGATGGAGAGGAGGAGGGTGACAACGTTGAGAATGCCGAGGAGGTTGTTGCTGAATCGAACCATGGCAGTCGAAGGGAAGTGAGCAGTAAGCGGAGCACCGGATCTAGAGAGAGAAGAAGTGGGCGTTATGGGAGAGAGGAAGGAGACGAGTCTAGATTCGAGAAAGCTAAACGCCTTTGTGCGCGAGAATAAAGTAAAAAAAGTATTCTTGGGGCATCTTTAAAATATTTTATATATTCCTTTTTGGAATATTTACCAGAAGCACTTTAAATTTTTATTTCTTTATTATCACCATTTTTATTATATGACCCTATATTTTATTTTTAATGTATAAAACAGAGCACTCATATTAAATAAAAATAAAAACACATTAATATTAGCTTTTCTATAAAGTTGTTTTTTTTTTCTTTTGAAGAGCTGGTTTACATAAAATATTAAATTAATAATATGATAATTTTAGAGACTTAAATTATTCAACAACAATTATATTGTTCTAAATTCTATGTATCAAATGATATTTTAAATATTTTAAATAATAATTATATTGAAAATATTTTTCTCTGCTACTAAATAGTTTATTTTTTTAATTTTTCCTCCTGTCGTATATGTAACAAATGTTAATATTGGGAATAAGGTTTTGAATTTAAATTGACAGCTAGCTGCTATAAATTTACTCCAAAAATGTTAGGTTATATTGACACTTGGCAGCCATCAGAAAATGTAGCCATTAATTGATGAGCTGAATTAGTTGTTAGTGGTTTACCACGATGACATTTAATTTGACTAACTATTTAATATTCCAAAATTCATATGTAGAATTTCTATATTTCCATTATTTTTCATGGAAAAAATAAATTAAAAAACGAACAAAGTGAATTGGATGATTAAATTTATACAAAAGTCAAATTAAATACAATAATTAAAAAATTAAACACAATAAATGAATGGCATTATGGTCCAATACTGGGTCGGGCCGGGCTGCGGTAAGCAAGGGGCAATTCAGCTTCTGCCACGTGGCTCATACCATCTCTTTCCCATAAACGGCTATCTTCCAAATGGCAGAGATGTAATAAAAGGACATTTAATAGACGTGACAGTGGAGATTTAAATTTGGAGAAAAATATAAATAAATATATAGGTAATTTTTTTTAATGTAGTTATCATATAAATAAATTAAAATAAATATAGTTGTAAAATAATTTTGATACCATTGAATTCGACTTTTAGGTTAAGATAAAATAGACGCGAACTAACTTTGAAATCAAATGAGATTTTAAAATTTTATTTTGAAAGTAACCAAATTTAATTTTATCTTTGTTAGGGTGATATTAACTCGAGTTGTTTTTATGTATTAAAAATAAAAATATAGAGGCAAAAAGATAAATATTTATATGGTAAATTATGAATGATCCTAAAAATAAAAGGTAGAGCATTATTGATAGATTTACCTCATTTTATAAATTTCGTATGGTTGAACAAAACGAGGGAGAGTAAAAAGATAGAGCTGGGCTTTCGTACTTTATTGGGCTGGTTTCTGAGAAAGGAGTTGGCGCCCAGAGCAAACCGCACGAGCCAATCCGTCGCTCTTGGGCGGTGCTCTCATTCGCCGCCAAAAACGCGGCGGCATCCGAACGCGATTCCCACCTCTCTCTCGGCTTCCCGAAACGTGCAGAAGAACTGACGGACGGACGAAGACCAACCCCGATCAAAAACCCATTAATTTGTACTTACATGCCTCCTCCTTCTCCTTCTTCCTTCTCGCAAAAGCGGCTCCTCTTCGCCCTCTTGGCTCTTCGCTTCCCTTCTCCATTCCCCTCTTCCTCCTTCCTCCCTCTTCGCCGCTCTTTCTCTTCCACCACCTGTTCCTCTCCCATGCCCCACCGAGTACTTCCCCTGAACCTAACTCTAACTCTAATTTTAACTCTAATCCTTATCTTTACGCTACTAATCCTCGTTTCTGGTTGTATCTATCTTAGGGAAAGCACGCGATCAAGGAGCAGCAGCAATGGAAGGAGAAGGGCAGCCGATCGGTGCAGGCCGAGGTCACCGATGGGGTCTCCAGGATGAGCCTCGCGGAGAACGTTGGTCCGCAGCCGCAGCTGCCGATGCATTCCGGCGGCGCGGAGAGAGGAGGAGGAGGCCATCAGAAGGGGGTCTGGAAACCGAAGACTTACGTGACGGCCAGTGGTAGCGCGGCTGCGGCGCCAGTGGAGGCGGCGGCTACGGACACGAGTGGGAGCTCGACGGTGGTGGAGAAGGAGGCGGGGACGAGCCGGTTGACGAAGCTGTTCAAGGGGCCTCTTGGGGATGATTTCATTGTGGATAATAATACCTTTGGCCAGGCGCAGATTAGGGCCACGTTCTACCCTAAGTTTGAGAACGAGAAGTCGGACCAAGAGGTATTATTATTATTAAGATTTTTCTTCCGTTCTTGAAGATTTTATTGTGGTGTATTTAAGAGGGATGGTGGTTTCTTTGAGGAAATTATTCATTTTTGGACTTAGGATTAGTTGAATGTGTTCAATTACGGAAAACGTCATAAAAGATCAAATACGTTGGTGATGAACTAGATAAAGGTTGTCTGATGGTTTGATGTTTTCTCATTGCTTCCAGTCTCTTTTAATATAAGAAAGAGCGTTCATGAAGTAAATTTCCAAAAATGTATACTAAAATTAGGCACATGGAACTCATCAAAGGTGAGTTTTCTTTATTTAGTTTCATCCTGTCTAATGTAAAGTGGCTGGAATTTCAGACGTAGTACTACTTTATTTTACCCTGTGTTTATCTATGCCACATTTTGACGTCTTTCCCATCTTTTGCATCAATGAATTTGCTTCTTTTGAAGTTTTATCCAATCAAATTGTATGCCATATGTCATATGTTAGACTGATACTGTAGGCCATTGGCAATGAATCCACTGACTACTTCTCTCTGGCAGATCAGAACACGAATGATTGAGATGGTCTCGCATGGCCAGGCTACCATAGAGGTACATTTCTACATTAGTTTATTTCTTTAGATTTTCTCTTGCTTGTATTTTCTCTGTGGGTATCTCTAGATTTATTATGAATGTACATAGATTCTTATGGGTGTAGACAATACTCGTTTGTAATGATATATCATCGTTCTCTCTGTTGATTGGATTTCTGCAGGTCTCACTTAAACACTCGGGATCTCTTTTTATGTATGCGGGTCATGTGGGTGGTGCATATGCAAAAAATAGCTTTGGAAACATGTATGGCTGCCAATTATTGTCCTGTTTTATGTTTTCCTGAAGTTAAATGTTCATGAGTATGCGCCAGGATGTTCCTAAGAGTATAATACTCTGCCGTAGATACACTGCAGTTGGTGTTTTTGTCTTGGGGCGCATGTTTCATGAGGCATGGGGCAAGGAGGCACCAAGAATGCAAACAGAGTTTAATGAGTTTCTTGAGGTAGTCCATTTCTTTTATCGGTATAGCAGTTCTTTTCTGTCTATACAGATTTCCAGTGAATCAAATTCTAAAATGTATATTGCCTTGTTACCGAAAGATGACAAGAGGCATGATTTATGTGCTCTTTACATTCACGCAGTTCCCACTCTGCCCCCCTTGTGCAACTACTGTTTGCTTCCTTCTGATTAAAATACAAACAATCACATATCTTGCTGGAGGATTGACATTATATTATATTTCTTTTTGTTCACATATGAAGCCACAATTGAGTTCTTCTAAGTATTTCCTTCCTAAGTTTGTATTTACTGCCAGAAGGCAGCTGATTTGATATGTTTTTCTTTACTAGAGAAATCGAGTATGTATCTCAATGGAGCTGGTCACTGCTGTTTTAGGGGATCATGGACAACGACCCAAAGATGATTATGGTATGAGCATTCCCTTTCTTCGACTAACATTATATCTGTCTGGAAGGTATATCCTCACTAATCTTTTTTTTTTCTATTTGATGTCACCTACTGCAGATTTGAGTTGAAGGGTCATTAGTGTTAGTTGAACTCACAAAATTTTATCATCTTTTGCCATAAAAAATTTCTTGATGTTCAACTTTTGCTTATTATATTTGAATTTGATTCAATCATAAATGTATCATATACAATACTGTATAAGCCAAAAAATAAAAAATAAAAAAAAATCAAGTGAGTAATTATAAAAAATTTGAGCCCTTTAAATGTAACAGCTTAAGTAAGACTGTTATATTTCTTTTAGAAATTATATTTGTGTTATGTTGACCACTTTACCTGTATCATGATTAATACCATTAAGTGAACAGAGCCCACTCTGATCCTGTCAGGAACATATTTTCAACATTGTTTTTTCTTATTGTATTCATTATTGATCTTTCTCTCATTGTACTTCGCTTGTCCTTGGAACTAGTAGATTTAATAATCTCATGATACTCTCCTTCCTATTGTTTTGGTGCAGTTGTGGTGACAGCGGTAACAGAACTAGGTCATGGCAAGCCAAAGTTTTACTCCACTCCAGAACTAATTGCATTTTGTAGGAAATGGCGCCTACCAACAAATTATGTCTGGTTGTTCTCAACAAGGTGACCACTTGGTGACTTGTTGATATACACAGATTTGCTGTATGAATTCGTCTTTAGAACTTAAAAAAAGGCATCTTTCTTTTGGTTCTTAGTTCTTACATTATGAGGTGCCTACTTCTGTGATTCTACCACTTTTCAAGGCCTCATTTCCTTTGCTTACGGTTACTTTGCAGTGTAACTGGTATAATATTCTGAAATAATTTCTCTCTTACTCAAGGAAATCTGCCGCCTCATTTTTTGCTGCCTATGATGCATTGTGTGAAGAAGGAACTGCAACACCTGTATGCAGAGCTCTTGATGAAGTAGCTGATATCTCTGTACCTGGTAATGCTGACTAAAATTTTGCATTTTTTTTTAATTATGCTGAACTCTGCTCTGATTAGAAATGACTTTGGAAAACTAATAAGAACTATTTGCCCTGTTTGTTTGCCTACAGGTTCGAAAGATCACACAAAGGTGCAAGGTGAGATACTAGAAGGTTTGGTTGCTCGTATTGTAAGCCGTGATAGCTCAGTACACATGGAGAATGTCCTGAGAGATTTCCCTCCTCCTCCATCAGATAGAGGTATGGTATTGAAGTTTGCATTCCAACTTATTTATGGATGTGTTTTAAGTTTTATTTTTGTTAATGTATATACTCCTATGTTGTACCTAAGGGATAACCTACCCTATAATTACACATGTATTTTTAATTATTCTCAATGAGAATGGATCAGAGATTTTCCATTTGTCACCATTTCTATGGAGTTAATTTTGTTGTCTGAACCTGAATTGTAACATGATTGAGTAGACATATATATATATAGTGGATAATCAATGGGAAGTGTAAACATTTGTAATAGCAGATAATTCATGATTGAGTAGACATATATATAGTGGATAATCAATGGGAAGTGTAAACATTTGTAATAGCAGATAATCAAGGGGAAGTATAGATCTAGAACATAAGAAGGGAAATTTAATGATGAGATTGATGATATCCTCTCATTAGTACTAGCAGAAACCATTGAGTGGATTGATATCAAGTATGTGTTCCTGTAATTAATAATTGGAGGAAAATGCTTTATCCTGGTAATGCCCCTTTAAAATGAAAAGTCATAATTTCTTTTTCTACTTTTCTTTTCTTAGATTTCTTATGCCTTCTTTTTGTCTCTTTGAAATCTCTTGTTCTGTCACAAGACCCTTATAGTGTTGCTGCATAGTGCATACTATATGCACTCTACTAGTAATTGCGTTCTTTGCAGAAAAGTATTGTTAGGGGAATTTCAATTTGGATACTGGTGTCTTGTTCTTCGTGCTCTCTGCTTTCAAATTTAGTGATAACCATGTCATATAGATATTTGATAGATTTTTAAGACATTAACTGGGTTGGGAAGATCATTGATATTAGTATCTGTTACTTTGGTTTATTGATAAGACTTATTCATGGGAGAGTTTTTATATTGAGGCTGGTCTAGATGTTCTGTTCTTTTCCTCAGTTTTTTCTGACTCATACAGATCTTTTCGAGAGTAACTAATATTTCATTCTTAGTGGATATTGGAAAGAGGCGAGCCAAGAGATGGACACCAAAGGAAAGAATCTGCTTATGAAATTCTCCTTCTAATTTCTCATCTGGAATTTCATTTCTCTATTTGCATAAATAGTAATGAATCAATGATAATCACAAATTAGCTGTATTCCAGATTTTTCTTGCTTCATTTCCAAGAATTATCATGTCCATATTCAATCTCAGAAGTAGCGGATGAAGTGATGAAAATGGAAACATGTACAAAATCGAAAGTTGTTTCTCTATAAGTTTTCATTGTTATATGTGGCATGGATTGAATTCCGTTATATATGACTATCCTTAAATCTTTTGACTTTTTCTTGTTTCCAGTTGACCATGATTTAGGACCAAGTCTGCGTGAAATTTGTGCTGCTAACAGGTCTGATGAAAAGCAGGTAAGCTACATATCCTTTCTGTTCTTGGTGCTCTTTGCTTGGCCATAGTTTGCACTTGTTTCATCATATCTCGATATGTTCAATATTTCTGCAGCAAATTAAAGCACTTCTTGACAAGGTTGGGACTTCTATGTGCCCACACCAGTCTGATTGGTTTGGGAGTGGCGAAGTTGGTGTTAATTCTAGGAACGCTGATAGGTCGGTTCTTTCTAAATTTTTACTAGCTCATCCTACAGACTATGCAACCATGAAACTGCAGGTACGGAGCAGCTTTTGCCTATCTTGTTTTGAATGTCTGTTGATTTATAAAGAAATAAGTTTTTCCCCATGATCTTATTACCAACATTGGCCAATAATTTTTTTATAATAAATTGCAACAGGAGATGGTCCGTTTGATGAGACAGAGGCATTTCCCTGCTGCTTTTAAGTGTTACTACAATTTCCACAAAATTGATTGTGTCTCAAAGGATGATTTATATTATAAGATGGTTATACATGTCCATAGTGATTCTGTTTTTCGACGATATCAACAAGAGATGAGGTTTGTCATATCAAATAAGTTCACTTGATTTTATAGTCATTTTCTCTGCTTAAGATATAATGCAGAACTTCTTACCTACTTTGTCAAGTTTCAAATGTACAAAGCCGTACTACTTTGTATTCTAAGTTTTTCGTTATACTTATAGGAGAAACCAAGGATTATGGCCGTTGTACAGGGGTAAGAAATTCTTTTCCCTCACAAGTTTTTTTGCACCAGTTTTGGAAATAAGGTTTCCTATCTTTACCAGCTTTTGTTATTGACTTATTGTTTCCTTTAAGAAACTGTATTTTTTCATGCTAGGGTTCTTTGTTGACATAAATGTGTTCAAGGTGAACAAAGAGAAGGCTGCTGAACTTACAAAAGACAGTTATTCTCTGCTAAAAAGTATCAACAGTGCTTCTGATTCTAATTCTTTAGAAACAGATGGTCTAGCTGATGAGGATGCAAATCTGATGGTCAAATTGAAATTTCTGACATACAAGGTACGATTTGCTCCTATAATGCAATTCCCAGAGAAATGTAGTTGCAGCAACAAACTCATATACTTCCTTTCAGTATGATGTATGTTATGTATCTCTGGAATTGAAAGAACTTTGTAATGACACCTTAGGACTTGGTTTTGCTCAGAACCAGTGGATCACTTATCTACCAAAACTTTTTCTAGTACTTGAGCCCCCATTGATTCTAATGGCCTTCTCTGGTCCTTTAGTATTTTAGATCCATCCCTTAAGCTTGCATGAATTATTTGCTATAGTCTAATAATAATATAATGTTGAAATTATTTTTTGTTACTGAATCTTGACATCACCCTTGAATTTTCGATAGCCTTTAAGGCTATTCAATTTGAAACATTTTGCTCAGACAGTTTACCAATATTAATTTTTCCTATAGTAGATTGTCATTTGCTGATTAATGATCCATCTTAGTTGTCTTATCAAATGAATGCTTTTTATTTACAGGCTTTAATAGCCTTGTTGCTTTTGTGAGATACCATTTAGAGCAAGGAAATAAATTTGTGAGGTGCGACCCTGATTCTTGATTGTGCTTTTACTTTTTAGCAAAGGGCAATGCATTCTCACTGTTAGTAGTTTGTACTTTTAAACTCAGTGCAAATATATTGTCTTCATGTACTTTGTAACATCGATTCTTCTCTTCTTTTTGCTTCTTATGTAAGATGAACTGGTGCTTCTCGTCAGATCATGTATATAGTAAAATGCTGGACAATTCTACAGGCATATTCATGAGAAAATGAAGAAACAGATTGAAGGAAATAACAGATGTTGATCCAGTTCAATTTTAATTGTTACCTTCTAGTTAGACATTAACGATGGTTGGCTGACGGGGGGAAAGTTGCCCTCATGGTGACTACAATTATCATTATGTGACATTGAATACCGAATTATGCTTTTCCTACTCATCAGTAGATAAATCAAGGACATTGCTCTGCAAGACTGGTTACTGATAGATGACAAATCTTTTAATGGTGGATTTTGGTTGTAATTTTATTCTAGTTGGTCCTTCACTATACCTACATGAGTAACTTCATGTTGATCCTTCTATCTGGGGATTCATCCTTATGCTGTTGCACTTTAAAGTGATTAATGATTGATACAAAATGACTTCTACTCATGGTATTTATTGGCACCATAATTTATTATTATTATTATTTAACTGCTTGTTCTTACTTCACAGTTACGAACATTTTTAATACGAAATGGTTTGTCAGTACTATTTAAGGATGGCCCATCAGCTTATAAAACTTATTACCTGAGGTATGCATTTAATCTTATGAAATTAACTATTATGGCAGCATTTTGTTTTTTGGAAAATGGACTTTTCTATTTTACTACTTTAAGCATTTCTTGACTCTGCTTTCTTGAATGATCTATCTTGTGGGAGTTGCTTTTCAGTATGTCATTCTGGACAAATGTGATTCTTAATTTCCTTATACTGATTAAATTATGGTAGCCTCACTAGAAGTGCATATTTATTTGACTTCTCTTCTTCTTCATAATTAAAAATATCAATAATTTAAACTTTTACTCTATAGAGATACTGGTTTTGCTTAGAGACATGCTGTTTGTAGATTACATTCTATATGTTGTTCCTGGGATTCTACTATAACTATGTCATTAATATCATATTTCAGAATTTCATGTATGTCAATGGGATTCAAACAATGGACCTTACTCTTGACACTACCATCATATGAACTACAAAGTACAAACCTCTATGTAGTTCTTATGAAACTGACTTTTTGTTTCCACTGTAGAGAGGCAATAAAGACTTGATTGCTTGCTTCCAAGGTTTTAAAAAACTGTAGGTTGTAGACGGGCGAACAAGGAATCATGTAGTGCCTACATGCTAGATAGGTGTCTAGATGGGTACCAGACTTCAAGACAATTTAAAAATAAACAAATAAAAATAATAATAGTTAAGAATTTAAATCTAATACCTACAATCTAAACAATATATTAATGTATTCCTGTTAAGAATTATATTAAGCTATTCAAATCCATTAATTCATTAACATGCACAATAATTTTGAATTTCAAAGTCAATCTACATATTAAAATATGATATGAGATGTTAAGGAGTTCATCTAGGCAGGACCTAAGCGAAGTCTAGTTATATTTTATGTTTTATCTAAGATGAGAGGCTAGGCATTAAGTCGGAAGTTCTCCACGGGGTTCACTCTAATCTAAGCCTTAAGCCTTCCTCTTTGTCGATGATTATGGATCGCCCTGCCCTCTATCTTGAGGTATGCTCTGTTCCACTTGGTTATAAAACAATTGCATCTAAATGAAAGAACCAAATGGTTGGCAAAGTCACAGTTAATAGGACAACAATGTGAAGTTGATTTCTTTTGTACTGGAGTTATCATGTTTCTTTTGAGCCTTATGGGTCACATTCATACTTGCTGCTATACATGTATCTAGTTACAATAAAGATCAATCATAATCCATTTTATTTATATTGACAGGCAGATGAAAAATTGGGGAACATCATCTAACAAGCAGAGGGAACTTAGCAAAATGTTGGATGAGTGGTAATTGTTAGCTTTTCCTCGTATTAGATAAATTTTCTTCTTTTATATGGCTTTGTTCCCTGTTTAAACAGACTTGGTGCTTTTTGACCTTCAACTTATTAAGGTCTTTCCACTTTTAGGGCTGTCTATATTCGTAGGAAGTATGGAAACAAGCAGCTGTCATCATCAACATATCTTAATGAAGCTGAGCCATTTCTTGAGCAATATGCAAAACGCAGTCCTGAGAACCAGGTTTTGGTAGGATCTGCTGGTAACTTAGTTAGAGCAGAAAATTTCTTGGCCATTATTTTGGGCGATAGAGATGAAGAGGGTGATCTTCAGCCTGAGAAGGAAGTATCACCTGTAAGTCCTGCTCCTGCAGCCAGGGATGTGGTTCCAAAAGATGAGGGGCTCATTATATTTTTCCCCGGTAAATCCCACTGTTCAATGCTATGGCTTCCATTGGGATTTAGCTGCACTTCACAGTTTTAATATTTG
Organism: Typha latifolia; assembly: GCF_019914945.1. Lineage (NCBI taxonomy): Eukaryota > Viridiplantae > Streptophyta > Magnoliopsida > Poales > Typhaceae > Typha > Typha latifolia. The sequence goes on from NC_133094.1 coordinate 993,431, forward strand.
CATGAAATTTTAATAGTAAGTTTTCCCTTTTGAAAATGTGGCCGTCATTTCTGCCGAATAACTAAAGATTATGTGTATTCAGATTGCTAGCTGTTCTGTTGAGTTCACTCACAATCTCATCAGTTGGCTGTATTCTGTTCATCTGTTAATTTGGCATTATTTGTTTTAGTGGAAGAATGGGATATTTAGATTGCTTACTTCATACTAAATACATCAATAGCAAGTACATTAGGTAGGAAAGGGAAATACTTTTGGTTCCAACGCTGGGTTGTGGAGCTTGAATCTCCCTTTAAATCATTTCTTCTCTTGTTACACATCATCAACTCTTTGGACATGGTGGTTGTAGAGAGAGAGACGACTGTTGTCCAGACCGGAATTCTCAATGTTGACATGATTTGCTTCACAATTTCTTATGCTGTAAATTCACTAAATTGCCTTGAATAGGAACTTAAATTTGTAATTAACAGAGGTGTCATAGTACCAATGCATCTGCAACAGTACCTCATATCTAGCTGTACTGCTTGTTAGACGAATATTGCAGTACAAGGGTACCGTGACACCTTATATTGTGCCTCCATATAGGTATACGATGCATGCTAATGGTACACAGTGAGCTGACTTTGTGATGACAAATTTGTATGTACTCTTTAGACCTTGTGATCTTAGTTGCCATATAATCCCATGGTTAGGAATGCTACTGTACAGGATCTTATTGTTTATTACACGTCCCACTAAGTCACTAACACTCTATGCTTTCAATGTCTTATTGTGGATTTCTCCTTGGGACCTTTTCTATTTCTTTTTTAGTTATTAGTCCTAATTAGTTTTCATGCAAAAATTTCTCAACATTCACATTCTATTTCGTATTAAATTCTTCTCACATCGCATTTAACTCTGTAACTTCCTTTTCAGGCATACCTGGCTGTGCCAAATCAGCTCTATGTAAAGAAATACTGAGCACTCCTGGAGGCCTTGGTGATAACCGCCCTCTGCATAGCCTAATGGGGGATCTTATTAAAGGTTTGTTTGGTATTCATTAATTCTAATTCCAGAATGTTTTGTCCAAAAAAAAATCAGAATGTCTGTTGCATTGGGCAAGAGATAACTACTAGTCTGTACAACAGAAAAATAGTTACTCTTCTTTCATCATGTGATAGAAGCCCAGATCACTAGGAAGGTTTCCAAGAAATAATTTTCTAATTTTTGCCTATTCATCTAATTGAGAGAAACAAATAGAGTAAGTAGTTCTGTTCTGCTAAATTCTATTAAAGATCAAACATGTGAAAAATACAAGCTGTTGAATTCTGATGTTATTTTAGAATTCTTAAAATCGAGACAATTTAACATTTCTCCAATTTGAATGCTCTATGGGCTATGCTGTATCCTATGGTTAATTAGTTCACTTTTTGGTCACTGGTTGCTTATAAGAACGATCAGATTGTGTTGCATACTTACATTTTCTTTCTACTCATGCTGCTTGATATTGTAGAAAACAAACTGTTTGATGGCATATACATAAATAGACAGTGGATGAACTAATGAGAATGGGTGCAAGTCTCTCTCTATCATTGATTTAAGAAGAGAAAACTTTAGTAGGGTAGTCAGTTCATTTGATACTGAATTTCGTTTTTCTTTACTGTGGGGATCTTTCCAGGAAGATATTGGCAAAAGGTTGCTGATGAACGAAAGAAGAAACCATATGCTATAACACTAGCTGATAAAAATGCACCAAACGAAGAAGTATGGAGGCAGGTATTGTTTCATTCTTTGATTTGATAATTACAACTAGTATTCTTGTTAGGATTTTTGTAATTTGCAGTATCACGGTAATGGATATTTCTTTCTTTTTCCTTGTTGCAGATTGAGGATATGTGCCGGAGTACTCAAGCCTCTGCCATTCCTGTTGTTCCTGAATCTGAAGGTGCTTAATGTTACATGATCTAATATTTTGGCAGTTTCCAGATTCATCTATTAGTCTTTTTACAGAATTCCTGAACTTGAAGTACTTCAATAAACTGTTGAGATTGGATTGTCATCTAACTGAAAGGTTTTGCAAAAATCTGGAGTTTTATGGTCCTAATTCAAGGAGATATGATAGTGCTATTTCTTCTCGTTATTTGCTACACTTTCTACATATTTTTTTCCTCAATAGTCGCAAAGTAGTATGTCAGTCAGAGACCTCTTTAAGGAGTTTAGTTTTATGAATTAAAAAGTGATATATTGTTGTATTTGATATTTCTTCACTAGGTGGCTGTTTGGTTGCCTGAATCAGATTGAATCAGGATGAACTGATTTTATGAATGGCTGATGCATGTAGCAATGATCAGCTATTATGAAAGATTTAAGTGATATCATTTTATGGCTGTGACCAACCCTGTTACAGAAACAGCTTCATAGAAAAACAATTCCTAGATTTGCACTACGCCTATTAAAGCACAAAAATTTAGAAGCTATTCTTCTTGGATTGTTTAACACTCCTTTTCCAGTTCAATTTCTCTTATCAGTGATTTTGTGTGTTCAGGAACTGATTCAAATCCATTTTCTCTTGATGCACTGGCTGTTTTCATATTCCGTGTACTTCAACGGGATAATCATCCGGTATTTTCAAACTCTGGTCTACTGTCTAGTGAGAATATTAGATCACTTATTTTCTATCTTTTATCTCAACCTGTTTGTTCTACTTATAAAAGGGAAATCTGGACAAGGCATCTCCCAATGCTGGCTATGTTCTTCTAATGTTTTACCACCTTTATGATGGCAAGGTATGCTATACAGACTTTATTATGCTGAAGTTTCATGTTATTTCATCATCTTGGTAACTTTGTCGAGCTCATAATACGAATGCTTTTCAGAACCGCAGAGAATTTGAGAGTGAACTATACGAACGTTTTGGCTCACTAGTCAAAATGCCTTTGCTGAAGCCTGATAGGTATAACTTTAGTTTTTTGTTTCTTTCTGAATTCTGATATTTTTCTTTTTCTAATGCAGTTTTACCAAATGATTTTACGTGCTTTTTTTTCCAATTGATGTGTTTCTATACAAAGCTGGTAAATGTAAATATATGTTATATTTCAATAAAGACCTGTTGCAGGTATAGTATACTTCAAGTGATTATTGTCATAGCAAAGAAGGATAATTTAATCATCCAGTTAGAAAAAGGACGAGTCATCAACACTGCAAATATATCCTACCTTTTCCCTTTGCTAGATTAAGAATTATACATAATTGTTCTTTGCTAACAATAGGGACTCACTACCTGATCCTGTGAAGACTATTCTGGAGGAAGGCACAAGTCTTTTTAGACTTCACCAAAACAAGCATGGAAGGTATCCAATATCTAACATGTATTTCAAGTTGTTTTATTTGTATTGTACTTTATTTTAATGAACAATTTCAACACAGACTGGAACCTTCAAAAGGATCATATGCAAAAGAATGGGCTCGATGGGAGAAAAGGCTGCGGGAAGTCTTGTTTGGAAATGCCGATCACCTTAATGCAATTCAAGTAGGTTTTTATCTTTGATTCACTATTTAGTTCCTTAATATAATTTTGGCCCAACACTTAATATTTCAAATGTATCCTGGATCCATATAAAACTACTGAGCAATATACACAAGTGCTTTTTCGGAAGTACTAGGCTTGTTATGTTTAGGAGTCTCTCTGTTAAAAAAGAAGTGAACCTTCTCACTATAAGTGGTTCACTTTCTCTTTCTATGGTTACACAGAAGTGCACATGAACTGTCATGATATTCTTTAAGTTTATGTGTTAGCTTGCTTCATCTTCATATGAAAGTCCATTTTGTAAACTTCATATAAATAGCAGCTTGGTATTCTTTTATTTTGTGTACAAGTACTTATAAATGCCTTATGGCACCTGCCATCAAGAAAAGCAGGAATAAAAACAAGAAAGTTTGTCCTACATAACTCTGGAGAAACATATAGGATAATTATCCGTTGCTTATTTTTAATGTTTTTTCTTGGGTATAATGAACAAAAAGGTCAAAACTTCAGTTTGCAAATCATCTCCACTCTGTTCTAAGTGGAGCAGAAAATAAAGAAAAAAGAAACCATAAGGAAGCTACATCATTACCCAATGGTAAGTTTGGTAGATAGCTGACCCCATGAACAGAAGAGTACTCTTTTGGGCTTAAAATAAATCAGAAACTTGAACATAGATGAAACACTGTAACTCCTAATGATCATTATATTAAGATGGTCCACTTCCCTGTAACTAGTAGAGCCATAGGCTTCTTCAAGAATGAGTATTAATTCTCAATCGGGCCTCTCATTTTGGCTTCATTGTCTTTCTTTGTTTCATGGTATATTTTTGTGGTGAGCCACTTTTAAATGCATTTCTCAATTGGTGACATTAGTTTGTCATCTCAAGAGTGCTCTATATGACATTATGATTTGAGATTTGTAAATATTGTTTTGTATCATAGGAAGTATCTGTAATCATGAAACCATTACTTTGGCGAGTAAAAGAGAAAACTCTTTTGGCTGCTGAGGTAATTAACTAGTTGATCCTTAAAATTTGTGCATCGTCAGGTCCCTTTTGACTTTGCTGTCAAACGAGTTTTGGAGCAGTTGAAGGATGTTGCAAAAGGTGAACATAAAACACCAGACTCTGAGAAAAGGAAATTTGGTAACATTGTTTTTGCTGCTGTCACATTGCCTCCAGTAGAAATAGTAAGCCTCCTGGATAAGGTAATCAGTCGGGCTTTTCTTTCATCTTTGGTCCAATTTTTGTATTTCAACTAACATCTCTCTGGGATCTTTCATGTGAAACAACAGTTGGCCAAGGATTCCAAAGCTAAAGATTTCCTTCAAGAGACTAACATGGAGAACAATCTGAAAAAGGTTCATGTAACTCTGGCCCACAAAAGGAGTCATGGCGTCGCAGCTGTTGCTAGCTATGGCATCCATCTCCAGCAGGAGGTCCCTGTAGAATTCACCGCATTATACTTCTCTGACAAGACGGCTGCTCTAGAAGTGCGGCTTGGATCTGTGGATGGGGAAAACATAAGTTCCAAAAATGAGTGGCCTCATGCTACCATCTGGACGGCCCCGGGTGTACCGCCAAAGGAAGCTAATACACTTCCGCAGTTGGTCTCGGAAGGTAAAGCAACAAGACTAGCAATTGATCCTCCGGTTACCATACCTGGAGTTCTAAATTTTTATTGATTTTCCACCCGGCTTTGTATCTTTCCTAAGTTGAGCTGAATTCAAGTTCTAGAAAAATGATGACCCTATTCCCTTCACCTCAATAGCCGCCGAGTTTGTGAGGGATTTTCTAGGGTATCAAAGAACAGAATAATATTTATGTTGTTACGATCTTTTCTTCTTGGAAAGAAAGATCGATTTATGTTTTCTGATGTGTTGTTTCTTTTTTCTTTACTCCTCTGTAAAAATTTCTCTTTTATGATTACATGTTAATTTAATGCACAATTGTTTGCTACTTACTATCTACCTTTCAACTGCATATGCACCTGCATCCCATTTTATTTGTTGAATTGCAATATCAATTGCTCCAATGCATTTTGCAAGTTATGGTTAAAAGATTTCTTATATAGGGCATCTATTGCAGTTTAGACCTTATATATTTACTATTTTTAAGTCTATCATTGTATATTTGTATTCTACCAAATCTCTAAAACTAGCTTAAGAAAATAAGGTGTTTTTAGTGATTTAATAGAAAATTATATATATACTTCAAATGGTTAAAACTAAGTACACGTAGAGAGAGGGCACGTAGTCTACGAGATGTATATATATGCACACTTGAATCTGATCATCGTAGAAAGAAAATGGAAAAAAAAAAGAGAAGAAAACCAAAACAGATATCAATGGCTTCCACGGCTGTATCCTGTGCGGTAAAGAACACCACATCCAGCTCACTTCCCACGTGTCATCTCTACTTTCCCCGAGAAGTGCGCACGAGTCCGACCGGCACTGCGGCTTCATCCCTCGAAACTCCCCGCCGTACGATCCGTCGGTCTCTGTACGGATCATCATATCCGTCCGTCCGTTCTCCTCCTCGACCTCCGCAAAAGCGCGGCGGCATCCGATCTCCGCTTCCCACCTCCCCGAGAAGCGAATTATCGGTGGTTGCGCCACTTTTTCGCGGTGCGCTCGTGATCTCTCCTTTTTTTTTACCCCTTATTTCGTACTCTATTATTCTATAATAATGACGAGAATAAAGGCATCACCTTTCCCCTCCTTGGCGAGAGCGACTTGGAGAGAGAAACGCCACCTGCTCCTCAAGGGGAAACGCGTCCCTCCAACACTGGTTCCAGCCGCCGCGGAGCTCCATAATCGCGGTCAATTCCGAGCTTTTCTAGAGAGTCGAGTTAGGGAAGTCTGGTTGGTATATTCCTGGTCTCATTTTTAGTTTCTTTTTTTCTTCTTTTTTTTACTATTGGAGTCCTCTTCTTCTTTGCCTTCTTTTCCGTGAATTCCTGGAGAAATCGGATGGTGGTGTGTGCTAAATTTTTTGCTTTTGTTAACTTTAGTGGACATCGCGAGTTCCCTTTTGGGTTTGATTACTTGCTTTTGGACTTTTAGAATCATTGGCTATCCGCTCGTAAAAGGTTGGATTTTTTTTCTTCTTATATATATTGGATTCTGAAGGCTTCTGATGCAGGAACTTGGAGATCCTGATCTCTTCTTGTTGGTGCTTTTTAGGTTGAGTAGTGTTATTTGAGGATAGATCGACTGTAGATCGATTAAGATGAGATTTTTAGCCCGATCTCTTCGACGGCAAGTTCGAAACTTCTCTTGGTTTTGTGAGGAAGAGATTTCAATGGATGTATTGGAAAGAAGCCGAAAAGCTCTGGCATTAAACAATTCAGTATCTTATTCATCACACGAGCAATGTCGAGACAGAGAAATCAGTAGATATACGAGCCAGAATATGGTTTTCTTGAGGGCTCTTTCCACCACTTCAACTGATGATTCAAATAGAGGTCTTCGTCTTAGATTATCTTAATGTGTTGAATTGATTTGAGCTCCTATCTTTGTTTTGACAAGTTCTCTTTGGTATACATCTGCTCCAGGTGTTGAAAGAGCTGGTCCACTGGTGGAATATGAGAGGAGAATTGCATCGGGAGATCTTGTTGACGGCGACAACTTTCAGGTCTGGATATGGCAGTTCAAACTCTAGTTATTTTTCTGTATATCATTTCCTTACTTTTAACTGATGATTCAGGTTGACACACTTCAAGTTTTGCAAAGACTCTATGAACAGCTTGTTGAACATGAAGATAGCTGCCAATTGGATAGATATAAATCATCTAGGAAAGATGGAAGGTTAGTGATTCAGTCTTTGTCAGCAGGGTGTCCTGTTGTCTTTGTTCTTGTTTATTATGCTTGGTGTAATATGTCTGGTTAATCGGTTAGCAGAAGCCGGTGGTTATGGTCTCGTCTCATTCCCCAATCTTCATATTCACCAGTGAAAGGGCTATATCTCTATGGAGGAGTAGGCACAGGAAAAACGATGCTTATGGATTTATTTTACGAGCAATTGTAAGTGCATGAAGAGATCGGTTCTTCAAGATGTTTTTTCTTTGAAATATGTGTAATTGCTCAGTAATTGCCTGTTTTTCATGACTTGCATGAAAAAAAAATGTCTGCCTATCTGGCTTCTTATTAGGTCTGTTATTTTCATATACATTTAATATTGGTTGGAAGTTACTTTGACTTGAATGAATTTAAAGTTGTAATAGGTTGGCGACCTTTAACTAAAAGATAAAAACTTCATATATAATCGAGAGGATCAATATAATTGTCGCCCATCATTGAGAAGGTGCAAATGTTTGGACTCCTTGTTCTTTCTCGTAGTTAGAGTTCATGAAAAATATCATGGTATTTTTTGTTCATGAATTGAGACAATGTAATCCTGTAAATCAGACAATAACAGTACTGTAATATTAATGCATTTTCCTTATGCTGTCCATGATTTTGTCATATTCAATTATCTGATTCACATTATTCAGGCCATCTAATTGGAGGAAAAAGCGTATTCATTTTCATGACTTTATGTTGAATGTACATAGCCGCCTTCAGGTATGATTAGTTCGATATTCACCTGTGGCACATTTTGATCAAGCTCAGACTTGCAACTTTTCCTTCTCTCTCCTTCAGATGTTATTTTTCCGAGATTATTTTTAATCTCTAATATGTTCCACGTACATTCTCGGTCATAATTGTGGATTCCTAGATGCATAAAGGGGTGGCAGATCCACTTGAGGTTGTTGCAGCAGAGATATCAGATGAGTCTGTGCTGTTATGTCTTGATGAGTTTATGGTATGTCTAATACAAACCTGTAGGTCCTGTTCTTGTCTTGGCAGACTTTGCGTTATTAGCTTCATGCTGTTGGTTGTTGACATTGATTTTGACATATTTATTTTGCAGGTCACTGATGTTGCTGATGCATTGATTTTGAACCGGCTATTTCGGCATCTGTTCAGCAAAGGCATCGTATGATTATCAGTGCTTTTGGTTCTAATCTTTCCTTTCTCTTTTAGGTTAACGTGCTTTCTGAATTTGCACTAAAAATTGCATTAACCTATGATTTACTTCTTTTACTTTGGTTTTCTTTTGTCCACATGTTACTATGTACCTATAGGTTCTTATCTCCACTTCAAATCGTGCTCCGGATCAGCTTTATGAAGGTGGCTTACAAAGGGACCTTTTTTTACCTTTCATTGAAACATTAAAGGTGCTCAGCTTCTTATGGTTATTCCCATTTCTTTATTTTCCTTTTATGTTTCTTTTATCCTCTGGTGAATCTGTTGGAACTGCCAACGCAGGAAAGATGTGTAGCTCATGCAATAGGCTCTTCACTAGACTATCGAAAATTGGGTTCAGTGAGTTTGCTGTAAAAGAGTAGAACCTTGTGTTACTGCCATTTAAGCTAAAATTTAAGCTTTCACCATCGAATTTTTCTTTTAATTTCTGCAGGCTGAGCAAGGCTTCTATTTTATTGGAACTCAGAACAATGGATTTCTCAAGGAGAAATTTCATTTGTTAGTAGGACAGGATGAACCTCAGCCTGAAGTTGTGGAAGTTGTCATGGGACGTCAATTGCAGGTTCTTCCAAAATAAGTTATCAGATGGGATTAAGCATGTTCGCTAAGGTTTTCATGCTACAGTAAATGAACCAGAAAATATTCTTTTAGGTCCCCCTGGGAGCAAATGGTTGTGCATATTTTCCTTTTGAAGATCTGTGTGACAAACCTTTAGGAGCAGCAGACTACTTTGGATTGTTTAGTGAGTCCTCTGTCCTTTTGTGAGTGAAGGATAAGATATCATACTTTTCAGCTATTATGGAACTTGTTGCTGCAAATCATGTTATCTCTTGCTTTCATGCTTTATTGTGATGGAGAAAATTATGCTGTGCAGAAAACTTTCATACGCTGGCACTTGAAGGCATCCCCAAGTTTGGGCTTCACAATCGAACTGCAGCTTATCGATTTGTCACATTGGTTGATGTGTGTATTGATCTTATTCTTCCTGCCAACCTTTTTATTTTTATTTATTTATTTTTGTTTCTGCATACTAAGAAGATAGCTTCTTTTGGTATGGAATTGAAGATTGGGTTACTTTTGGTAATTGAGAATATCATATGGAAACTTTGAAGCTTTAGTGGCATATATCATACTTTAAAGAGGTGGTTTTTATGTAAAATTCAAACATATACGGTATGTTGTACAGACCAATTGGCAAAATTCTCAGCTGACACCAGTCCAATTTTCTCACGGCATTCTTCAAGTACTCCATATTATTCTGTGTGGATGGCTTCTCTAGAGAACATCATTCATCTTTCCTATGTGTGATGAGCATTACACAGAGATGATAGATGAGCAATTTACAGGCTTTTGTAAGTTTCCTGATGCACTTTTGTCTGACGAATCTCTATCTGTGCTCTTTTCACAGGTGATGTATGAGAACAAGGCCAGATTGTTATGCACAGCTGAAGCATCTCCAGTCGAGTTATTTGAGAGGATTATGACAGTGGCTGATGCCCATAAGTTTTCTCCTAGATCATCTTCGCGGTCGCAGAAAGGAGATGACCTTGACCTCTGTATCGACAATGAGCTAGGATTCGCCAAGGACCGTACGATTAGTAGGTACATTGCTTCTTCCAAATTCTTTGGAATGCATAAAAGGATCAGACCTCTCGTTCCTACAACACCTGCTAGATTCCCAATGAAATTTCATCTGCTTTAGATCTCTTACTGTTGCTATTTATTTTTTTCCACAGATTAACGGAAATGAATAGTAGAGAGTATTTAGAACAGCATGAAGCCAACTTGCAGAAGTCCTCGCAAGCAGATGACAGTGATGCATTGCAAGCATGATAAGCAGTTTTAGGTAAAAAAAAAAACTTTAAATATATCAACCCCACTGCAGTCAATATGAGATCTTGTTCACTAATAATACCATGTGGGCTTGATCTTTACGCCTTACAAAATATTATTTGGAGACTGTCAAAAGTACTGTATTTGATATGATTCCAATAAACCAAAAAAACTCTACCCTTCCTTATTGCATTTTGAATCTGATCACAGTTGTCAAATTATTCTAGAGAGAGAAAAAAAAAGTCAAAACTGTTTTCATGTGTTATTTTTTCTCTTTGAGAAGCTAACTTGCACTAATTCTTTTTTTTATAGCATCATAAATGTCTTACAAAAAACTCAAAAAATCCTTCAATCTCAGAGAAGGAGACATTATTTTTTGCTATTTTTTACTTGAAACTAATTAGATAGTGCATGTAATTTTTGAAAGAAATGTTGTCACCCTATTTTATATGTGAAAAATGTCCATTCATATAAATAACTCTAGTTTTTTTTAATAATATATCTATACTTGATTTCTAATTAACAATAGTCAACTGTTTTAAGAGCCTCTAACATAAACAATTATTTTGAGATCTCAATGCAATTAAATTTCAACATCAAACTTAGTTAAGAAGGAGGAAAAAAATAATTATAATATTAATTTTATCGGATCATGCGCACTGTCACATGCATGATGATGCGAGTCACAAACTCGCGACTCCCATGGCACGAAAATTCGCACAAAGTGTGATCCAGTCACGTGCAATGTACGTGCTTACAACGCCTTCCCCTCTCCTTCCTCTATATTTATATCCTCTGGGAAAAAAAAGGAGTCGTCTTCTGCTCTAAAAAAATCCATCGCTGTCGTCGTTCTCGTCCTCCTTCCAGAATGGGAACTCTCGACTCTGGTAAGAAACCCTAGAAACCCTCAAAACCCTACAAGTCCTAGCCCTAACCCCCTCTCTTCTTTTCCAGACTCCTCGTCGATCGGCTCCTTCGTCTCCGACAAATCCGCGAAGGTGTTCCTCGCGGGCCACCGCGGCCTCGTCGGCTCCGCCATCCACCGTCGCCTCATCTCCCTCGGCTTCTCCAACCTCCTCGTCCGCTCCCACGCGGAGCTCGACCTTACCCGGCAGTCCGCCGTCGAGGCCTTCTTCGCCGCCGAGCAGCCCCGCTATGTCATCCTCGCCGCCGCCAAGGTCGGCGGCATCCACGCCAACTCCACCTTCCCGGCGGACTTCATCGCTGCCAACCTCCAGATCCAGACCAACGTTATCGACGCCGCGCTCAAATCAGGCTCCGTGAAGAAGCTCCTCTTCCTCGGATCCTCCTGCATCTACCCCAAGCTCGCGCCGCAGCCGATCCCGGAGTCGGCGCTGCTCTCGGGGCCACTCGAGCCCACCAATGAGTGGTACGCCGTGGCCAAGATCGCCGGGATCAAGATGTGCCAGGCGTACCGGATCCAACATGGCCTCGACGCCATCTCCGCCATGCCTACCAACCTCTACGGCCCCCAGGATAACTTCCACCCTGAGAATTCCCACGTCCTCCCTGCCCTAATCCGCCGGTTCCACGAGGCAAAGGTCGCCGGCGCTAAAGAAGTCGTTGTCTGGGGAACGGGATCTCCTCTCCGTGAGTTCCTCCATGTAGATGATCTTGCTGATGGGGTAATCTTCCTGATGGATAAGTACTCAGGGCTGGAGCATGTGAATGTTGGGAGTGGGAGTGAGGTCACCATTAAGGAGCTTGCTGAGATGGTCAAGGAGGTGGTAGGGTTCCAGGGGCAGCTCGTCTGGGATTCGACCAAGCCGGACGGGACGCCGAGGAAGCTCATGGATAGCTCCAAGATAGCCACCATGGGATGGGCGCCGAAGGTTCCGCTCAAGGACGGGCTCGTCGAGACATACAAGTGGTATGTAGAGAACGTCGCAAAGCCGCAATAAGGGGAGTAAGTAACTCTGTTTCTTTCCTCTTTTCCCCTGCGTTTTATTTGATTGTGGCATCTCTGTTGTTGATGTTGTTGTTGTTGTTGTTGTTGTTGTTGTTTTATTACTTGGGGGTACTTTGAAGGTGGAGCTCTTTGTTTTAAATATCTCCTAGCCTGGATGAGTTTGTAATGTCGCGTAAATTGTTGGACCTTTTACTAGCAATAAAAGAGTCTCATTTGGCCAAAAGAAATGGAATGGTGTTCTTCATATTTGCAAAGCTTTTGATTTGAGATTCTGGTCAAAAATAGCTCTTTTCCCCGTATATATGTTTAGAAATAGTAGGAAAGATGACTTCTTTGGATCCCAGTCATGCCTCGAACAGTTTCGGTTTGTCCAATTTTAGGGGATGATGATGATACTGGTTAAAAACTTTCATTCTGCTTGCTCTATTGGCTGCATTACTGAGTTTTCTTCATGGAATCACCGACATCAAATGTTCCTTTTAAATACTCTCTCATTGTTAGCTATCTGTTTCATAAATCTATCGAGCAATGTGGATACTATGGAGAATCCGAATTCAGTTGTGACAGCTTCTCAATTTTGCTGGAGTTTAATATTCAGGAACTCTTAAGTCCTAATCTATTGCTCTTAATCAAAAACATCTTCCTATCTTCAATGTAGTCCTATTTGGAAACGACAGTTTTCTTTCCGAACCCACTCATTATCATTTACTTTAGAATAATTTTGCTATGTGGCTTCTACTCTCTATGACAAAGTTGTTTGTGTTTCTCAATCTCTGCCACTATTTCTATTTGTTCTATACATTATCATTTCTCATAAGGGCTACTGCTTCGTCGACAAAATTATAGTTGTCTGATAGTCTCCATCTATTACATATATTCTAGGTTTACAAGAAAATTCTTCTTTGAATGCATGTCGTGCCGTTTTAGATCACTGTTGTTCCAGACAGCATGCTTGCAATGTAGGGTCGAGCCGTCTTTTTATGTATTTTTCTTGACAAATTATATGTATTTTCTCTATCTCTAATCTACTAATATATGTGCCCTCTTTTTGTACCATTATTCAGTCAGTTTGGCCCCACCGTTGTATGGTTATTTTTATAGGAACGCTGGTTTTATCTTTCTTGGATATTGTTTTGCCTTCATTAGATTGAACGCATTGATCTCTAACCTGCACTTTTGTTCAATCAAAACTTGAATTTGGTAATCTATTTTATAAACAATGGAGATGATATTTGAGATGTAGCAAATGTAACAAGTGAGATCCTTTTATCACTTGACAAATTATTTTATGTACTGTTTACGAGAAGGCACGGCGGATCCCATCTTCCTTCCTGTTCTGCTCTATCTCATGCCTGTCTCTGGTGATATAATAGAATACCTGAAGGAAGTGTATCAAGTTTGAATAGCTAAAAATGGCATCAAGATCTTTCTTCACAGAATACTGATTAATCGAGATTCTATGTAATAAAATACGCGACACCAATTTAATTGGGACACCGTTAATTTCTCATTTCTCTTATAACACATCAGAAACATTTTTAATCAAACTCATGTAGATTGTATAATACCACAGCAGATGAAGAAGCAAAAATAGCAAGCAGTATTACAAAGGGAATGATAACATCCATCCAGATGTAGGTATCCTCCTGATTACCATAGTAAAGAAAGACATTCATGTTGAGCTGATAGAGAGGACTTTTCACAAAATCCAGCTATAGCAATTGCTTAATGAGCACTGTACTTGAAGTTATCTTTGCCTTGGATGTAACAGTCTCTTCAAAGTCAATATCAGGCAGCTAAACAAGCATTTCAATACTAAATACCGAAAATTGTGCACTTGCTGGAGCTAGACAATTCCAAAGGGAACAAGCTTGATATGATAGGGAGTCAAGAACATACATATCATAAGTTGTATCTGTGAATTGTACATCTTAATGAACCATAATCATACATTCAGTGAAATTTACCAAAGTCTACAGGATTCTATTGTAGAAGAAGATAATATTCATCAATGATGAAATTCGCGTGCGCACCTATCTGAATTCGGTAGAATACATTCAATATCAGAGATACACATGATGTCACTTATATTCTGCTAGAAAAATATATGCTTGACTGCTTTGAACAATTAGAAGAAATCACATGTCTTGGCCAACACTCACAATTCACAAAGAATAACTAATAATACATCAAGTGACAACACCTTTCAAAACAAGGAAGATAAACAAGTTGTCAAGAGCATTGGTAAAGATGACACTAAGTTTCAGCATGATAATGTCATTGTATGCTAAACATGGTATTTGAAACTAAGAACAATAAGCTTCTCTAGTGTTACAAAATTTCTAATCCCACATAATACAAACCTCACCTTGAAGGTTTTGGAAATCCAGCATCAATGCCTCAATCGCAAACCGAAAACCTTCATTGAACATTTGAAAATTCGAGCTCAACTCCTCAATTCGCTTTGTGAAACGAAAGGAGAAACAAAAATGGCAGGATCAGACTTCCAGTTACCAACAGAAGATGATTCTCCTCAAATGTGGTCAATATCTTTGTGAAGAATTAGCAGTGGAAATAAAAAACAAACTTTAGTCCATTAATCTTCTGCTTCAGATTTCTTTCTTTTCTTCTTCTTCTTATGCTGCTCACTTTGGTCAACAAATTCCTCCTGTTCTTTTGCTATATCCAAATAGTTCTTATTCTTCTTATACGTATATCTTTCCTCCTCATCTAAATCCCCTTTCTTCTTCTTCTTCTTCTTCTTCTTCTTTTTCCTCTCTTCATGCCTTTCTTCTTCCACTCTACCATTATTCTCCTCTTTCACTTCAAAACCATACCTTTCGTCCTCCTTGGCCTCCTTCTTCCTCTTCTTCTTCCTCCTCTCATTCTCCATTACCAAGTTTCCATCACCCCCGACTCCAATTTCTCTCTTTGCAATCCCGCCATCACTATGATTGCTCCTTTCCTCGCCCTCCGCCCCCCTCTTCCTCTTCTTCTTCTTCTTCTTCTTCTCCCCCTCCTCGCTGTGCTCCTCCTTGTAGGTCTCGGACTCCGCTCGCTTCCGGGAGAGCTTGATCTCTTGGTGGAAGTCGGCCAGCTCGTCGAATGCGGCGGAGGCGCGCCGGACGTAGGCGGCTACTTCGAGCGGCGCCGCCGTATCCGCGTCGGCGAAGCGGGCTAGGATGACAGCTGCCTTGGAGAGCGAGACGCGCGACGACGACACCACGGTTCCCGTCACCACCCTCATCTCCTCTCGCTGTCTCTATGCGAGAGAGAGGAGGCAAGAGAGAGAGGGAGAGGAAAACTAGGGTTTCGACTAAGTGGCGAATTTAGTAAATGGCGCAGAAACCATGGAGGATTTGGATTGGATGTTATACTTGGTGAGAAACGGAACCGATAACCCGCTAAAGTAAGGGGCGGAGCTACATATCGGGTTCGGGATTTCCAAAAATGGATCCGATTGTAACCGCTGATCCGGTTTATTATTGGATGAAATTTGGATCCTCTCATGAATCATTTTTTATGCACTAAATATAAATTAGATACGAGTCTAACTCTCTATGAATACAAAAACACTGAAAACACTATAACATAATGGATTACTAGATCACAAACCCTACTAAACCTAGCCTGGCTGCTCAGTTCATGTACTAAGCTAAAATATCAAAGGATTATTTTTGCTTCAAAAACCAATAGCTATTAAACTATTACACCAAACTGTTGCATTATGGATCTGCTTCTCCCATTATTGCCCAGTGATTTTATTGGAACTTCTTTTTCTTTTTGAAATGGAGAGCTATGTTTGGTTTAACACTTTATTCAACTTGGGTTGAAGAGCCAGAAAAATATTACAAAAATTTAGAGAAATTATGCTCGATGGCTTGATTACAGTAAATTTTAAGTCGTCATGCTATTAGCTGTTCTTCTAAGTCAACTATATTGTCGAGCTATTAATTATAATTTCTAGTCGTTAAGCCAAGTCGTCAAATAATTTTTCGTACAATTTATTTGGAGTTAGAATTGTATCTATTATCTCTTTCGGTCGGGGAAAATACCTACCGGCATGATCACTTCCTAAGTCCGATCCATTTCGACTGTAGCTATGGGATACATTTCTCCCTACGTCGGCAGAACAGCGAGATCTCCGTATCCGCGTCTTTCGCCGCCACGTACCCCAAGCACCCTCTTTCAAAGAAAGCCATCCTTCCCTCCCTCCTCTGGCTTCCTCAAACCCTAAACCCTAGCTCAAACCTCCAACCATGGAGGAATCCGGAAACCTCCTTTTCCACCGGTACCCCCAGTCCAAATCCATCACTTCCGTGCGGTGGCTCCCCTCCGTCTCCGCCTTCGACCGCCTCGTCGCCGCCGCAGTCCATGACCCCGACGCTTCCTCCTCCTCCCTCGAGATCCACTCCCTCCAACCTCCAAATCCTGGCCCTAATCCTAACACTAACTCACCTCTCCTCCATCTCCGCTCCTCTTTCTCCTTACCCTCCCCCATTTCCTCCCTCCGCGTCTCCCCCAACCCCCAGAAGCCCCTCGCCGCCGCTTCCACTCTCGACGGATCTCTCCACCTCCTCTTCCTCGACCCCGTCAATGGCGCCGTCGTCTCCGAACTCTCCATCGCTGGAGACCGGTCGTTCCACTCCGGGGTGATCCAAGCAATCGATCTCCAGACCGATGGAAGGGATTGCGTCACCGCTGGTGAGGACGGGAGGGTGAATCTTGTGAGTGTAGGCGAGACCGGGGTGGACTACAAGAGGGTGCATGAGAGCCGGGGGTTGGCGTCGTATACGGCAGCTAGGTGGGGGTCGGTGGTGGAATTTGCGACTGGCGGTGTGGGGTTCGGAGTTCAGTGGTGGGATCAGAGGAAGCCTGGAGGGTTGGTGTCACAGTTCAAGGGTAGCTGGTGAGTTGAATTGGTGTTAAGGGTATCTTCTAAGTGGTAAAGATCTGATTTTTAGGAAAGTAGGAGGTTTCAGATGCCATTTTGTTGATAATTTTCAATTTGACTATCCAAGTCTCTCTTCGACTATGATTCTTTAGGACAGTAGGAGGTGTTTGGCTTTAAATTGCGTTCTTACCACCTACACTGATTGGGGACTTTAACCAGGAAAATTGTGAATCTGCATTGACTTTGTTGATGTCTCTGTCTCATTTCCATTTGTACAGAATTAAGCATCTGTTATTATGAACCGATGTTATTCTAAAGTATATATCTGGTTTTTCCGGTTGATATATAGCAACCATGTGTCCCTGTCTAACTATTATTTTTTTCCCTCTGCTCAAGAAAATATCTTATACAGGTATTAATTTTAGTATACCTGCTAATGTTGCAGGGGCCGAGATAGTGTGACCCAAATGGTGCATTCTATTGATATTCATCCATCAAGAAAGCATATATGTCTGGTAAGATCACTACTACTGTAATACATCTCAGTCTCAGGGAGCAATTTCTGGAATCTGATGTCATATGTTGGATATATTAACTTTATCTTCTTGTTTGTTTCATATCAATTGTTGTTGGCAATTCCTTGTGGAAACAAGATGGCAGACATAGTTTTGCCTTTACATATATATAGATTTGATAGCTTTATGCATACACACATATGCATTGGTATGCTAGCGTGAGCTGAAACTCTTAGAAGGGTCACAGATGCAGTTGAACCTGCCTTTTTTTCACTTGTAAATTTTAGAATATTAGTAAATGTAGTTAATTGTTTCTAGATGTTGATGCAGAGGGATGACAATGATTGAAAAGATGAACGTGTATTTTAAGCATGAAGTCTGGAATTCAGAATATATTTTTTCTGATATGCCTTTCAAATTAGAAGGTTTTAAAAGAGTTTCTTGATATCATGGTATGTTCTTGATATGGTACTTATCTAAATGTCTGAAGGTAGGAGGCTCTTCTGGAACAATATTTGCTTGGGATCGTCGTTGGGAGCAGCAGCCGATCCTTCTTTCTGGAGTTGGTCTTAATGGAAGAGTGCAATCTGTCTCTGAGAGTGAAGTTTGGGAGGTTCAGTATGACAGCTACAGTCAATCATCTGGGATTACCTCAGCTCCTTCGACAAAATTATTACCTGTTATGATGTGTTCGGAAGATGGGATCCTTGCAGTCCTAGAGCAAGGTATGCTATGTCTGAAGAGATTATGGTGCGACATCTGCTAATTCTTTTCCTGAAGTTATTCTTGGTTAGGAAATCATTACTTACTGGAAGATCTAAATGTATACTTCTTACTCATGCTTAGTATTAGATTCATATAAGGGAGAGGTCCAGCTTAAGAGAGTTTAGGAAAGAAAGTTACATGTTACATGTTACATGTGGAAGTTGTCAGTGCGGATATCGGCATTATTTATGTCTTTAGCATATCATAATGCTTACGCTCCTTCATCAGTTGTAATACTTTTCCAGATTTTGTGTTGTAATTTACAAATCTTTAGTTGTTTGTTGTGGCAATCTTATAAAGAACCTCTTCTATTTTAATTTTCCTTTTCTTTAATGGTGCTATTCTAACAATATCTCCCTCTGTAATGCGGTAAAACTGTCCCTTATACTTTTCTCTTCTAACAGGTGAAAACCCCACTGAACTACTAGCTGAGCCTTGTGCTATCAATTCCTTCGATATTGATCCTCAAAATCCATCAGTAAGTTCTAAGATGAATAGTTAAAACTGTCATACTTCAAAGAAGTTACCTTTTACATTTCTGGTTTCTTGGGATGAGAGTAAGAAAGATTTTTTTTTCCTAGTATATAGTGCATTCAATATTTGACGCCTGAAATCTCTTACAGGATGTGATTTGTGGTCTGGAGTGGGAAAGCATAGGCTTGTTAATGCGTGGAAGAGATGCAATGGTTATGTAATTTGATGTCCAGTTTTTGTTCAATATGACATGGAGGTTGTGTTGTGCACAGGAGAAGATTTATCCATTATGACATGAAGAATGTATTTCCTGTAACAGCAAATCTTGCAACATATGGGTTCTTACCAAAAAATTGTCAGATATATTGCTTGCTTCAGTAAATCAATCACTTTGTATTGTTATTGCACTTCAGCAGATGATGCAGCTTTTGCTGTGGTCTAGATTTAGGTCAACTTTGTTATTCTTCCTATTAGAGAACCCCAGTTGGTTCAAAAGATTTGGGGTTAACACTGAAATCTTGTGGAAAAAAATCCGGTATATCATAATGCAGCAAGATCCTTCTATGTAGACGCCCTGTCTGCATGGCAATCCTCGATCACACCTACAGAAACAATTGCCCTACTTGCAATCCAGATGCGATCCATCACATTTCATTTTGCTAGATAAGCCTGAGATCAAGACCCAATTTGTTCTAAGGACTGAACATATACCGACTATATGAACGATGGAATATGATAAACAATGATCAAAATCATTTGCTTAGGTCCAAGTCAAATTATTTGTTCATGGACGTTGTCTCAAACAAAAGAAGGCAAAACAAAAAGTAAAGAATCACATCGCCAATTATGATCAATCAAAAACAACAAATCATGTCAAATAGAAAAGGTAAAGGAAACCCCAACAGCTTCTACGTGGAAGGGCTGATTGTTAGAATATGGAACACTAGTCCCGACTTGTCCACCACTGTTTGATGCATCTGAGATAAATTGAGCTCGTGGGCAACATTCGAGCATATAGTTGCAAACTGTTATGGTACCACACCAAGTGTTTTCACTGTATATTTCTGCCGGCAGGTTAGGCTCAACCTTAATACGTGTAGTAGAGCACTCATCAGTGTTGAAATTTATTTTTGCGGTTGAGGCTTCCCAATCGAGTGGAGATATATCGAGACAGAGACAACCCTAAAAACAAAGATGCAATTCACTTCAGTTTATTTCCATCAAGAATACAAGGATGTTAATTTTGGTTTAGATAATAATGTATGAAGATGGTGCGTGAACATTTATGACATTGAGTTTTTTGGTTACTTACGTCGATCCAAGAAAGAATGCAAGTGAGAGATGGAAGCGAAAGAGAAACACTGATACAACAGCTGTCAGAAGCATTGCCACTGAAGTGGAGTACACCTGTAAATCACATACATCTAAATGGTTAGGAAACTGAAATCGGAAGTTCAACTTCAACAAGAACGATTTACTGGGCTTACTAATAACATTTAGTAATTGAGATGAATACTATCTTATGGTGAAGTGCAAGTCATGTTTGAAAGTTCTTTCTGATTATGGAAATATAACTCATTTCCATAGAGAAAGATTTGTGATTTATCAATCTGTGTCAGTCTGTTTGGGCCTTTGAAATCTTGGTTTTCAGCAATTTCAGTGGCTCCACTCTTCAGCCCAAAGTCTCATAGAATTCTAAATAGCATATGACAAATTATAAAAGCACACCCACCTTGACACATAATTTTCTAAATACTGCGCAATGTGGTACCTTGTGCTATTTTAAATTTATAACCTTATGAACTACAAACATCATTCAAACAATATATATAACTGGCTGCAATTGAAGTTATGCTTACCTTGACAATATTATCAGCATATTTCATTACCATGGATACAGCAATGCCACTGCATATAAATCATAATTTAGAATATATGAAGTAAATGAAATTTAGAGCAATTAGTTTTTAATAAAAATACCTGAGTGCATGGTTCAGAATCATCAAGACTGTAATAAATGAATAACCGTGAAAGAAGCCTCTGAATGTCAAAAGCAAAATTAATGTCAAATGAATATAATAAGTCCCCAGGGTCCTCTTAATGAGACGGTCAATTTAAATAAGTAAAAAAATTCTAAAAGGAATTTTGAATTTTACTTGTTCACGACATCATCATAATCCTGCACACAAATTGCAATTAGATTGAAGAGCACTCCAAAGATGTAGAGCCAAAAGTTCTGCACATTGATATTTCTTGAAGGCCGCTTCTTCATAATAGCCTGCATTTTGCAAAATCGAATATTGTTCTGACCATGAATAGGAGCTTATAGTGACTGCACGCATCCTTTGACATTACAAGGGAGGAGAAACAGAGAACAACTTATATTGAATAAAACTACCTCTGTGTATACCCCAGCAAAGCCACTAAGAAGCGCCATGACCTGAGAAAGGGATTATGTGCAGCTATCACTATACCAATTTACAAACAACAGATAGCTGGAAAGTGTTCAATGAAAGAGAACTCACAATTGCCATCACCCAACCTTGAAAAGGAGTTTGAAGAACACGGTCAGAACTGCATGAAAGATAAAAGATTTAGGTTAGTGACTGGGATGTAACTATATAAGAATAAAAGAGAATATTCACAAAGCTGCAATAGATACAGAAGAAAGGCACCCTCACGTCTATACTTGAGAAAAAGGAAAAGTAAAACACTTCCTCTTCTGTGCCCTGACAGTAGCATTTTGCAGTTTATGCAAAATTTGAGCAAATTGTCTTTTATACATTCCAAGTTCTAAAAGAATTGTACACTAAAAGACCATATAATTGAACATATACATCTTACGAGGAGGTAAGCTGAGCAGTTGTGCATCCGGCGCATAAGAGAATAAAAGCCGCCCATTGTATTTCACTTAACCTGAAACAAAATAAATGGCATGGAAAGTCGTTAACTATTAGTCATGTTATGATGGCAAGAGATCTTACTCCTAAAATAAAATAGATGACATTCATTTAACATTATTAACTACAAACAAAGTTAATGACATTCCAGATAAAAACTTAAAAAACTAGTTAATGACTATAACTACAAAAAAGACAAACATAAATTTGCCTTCATCAGTACTTCTTTAGGTGCAAGCTACAATACTCATCCAGATAAATCGTTACCATCATTTAACAGAAAGAGTAAGAAAAGTAGCTTTTATCAAACAATAAATAGTAATTTCTTACTTTTTTTTAAGGATGATACGGTATAAGATGCCAGTGCTGATAATATTGAAGTTCTTCAGAATCTGGTAAGCTGGGGCATCCACATATGCAAAGATGTAATACTAGCAAGAGGAAATAATAAAATTGAAATTGGTCAAATATTCATTATTTTATCATTATAGTATTCAGCAGAAAGGAAAGTACCTGTAGTAAGTTCTTTACAAGGTAGAGTACTGCAGGAATAGGATACACACTAACTTCATCAAATGATGTACTTAACCTGGAAGTAATGGGTGAGAAGGTATAAGAATCTAGGGTACTTAAGAATGTGGTTATACTATTTTAGTCAAATATCTGTATCTGGATTGCACCAGATTACTCTTGTCAACATATACAATAATATCTTAAAAAGACATCTTACATGGTTCAAAGCACATCTCGGCAAGCTTAAGAAACCAATAAGGATTGTTGCAGGAAACATTTTCTCAATCTTAATCCCAGGAACACAAGGGTTAGGTTTCCCCTCTGTGACCCTCCCCTTCTTTCTGATGGAATCATAACTATCAACTTTCAGAATATTGAACAGAAAAAGGGAGTTTTTAAAGTGGAGGAGTTTGCCCAGGCAGAACTCATCTGTGCAATTCAAAAGGCAATCTCTTTACTACCCTGGAGATGAAATAGAGAAGGCCGTTTGCCCAAGCATTGGTAATTGCAAGAAAGATACTTCAAAAACGTTGCTCCTAAGTCCTAACTACAATACTAGAAAATAAGTACAGTTTAACAAAAAGAAAAGATTAAATCGCTTTTGTAAATGCTCTTCAAATTGGGATGCTTCAAGCCTTGATAAATTAGTTATTTTTTCAATTAGCATCAACAAGATGATAACCCAAAAGAGTTAAGAGAGATTGAGTGAGCATCTTGATCTTTACATATCAAATGTTGTTCCAATGCCTATCCTTCCCTCACACGAGGTTGGTAATTAGGAACGAAGATGTGCAATTAAAGAAGATGTACCTGTTGTCATCTGTAACACCTTGACTTTTCCAAATTCGTAATAGAGCAGCAAGTGAAAACGCACATTTTAAAGCCTCTACCTAGTCAAAAAGGAAAGAAACAGACAGCAAATTAAGCCACTCAGAAAACTAGAAGAAACTTCTAACTTCACTTATCAATACAAAAATCCTTCCTTGCAAACTTCTATTTATCATATGCCATTCTCTGAAATTAGAGTACAATTCCCTCACCGAAAAATTTGCGGTTGTGACACTGTATTCATACTTTCCAGCTCTTTTAGACCACACAATCAATATTGCCTGAGAACTTGTTAGCAATGTCAACGCAAGTGTAACAACCGACCTGCCATGATGATAATTTGGGAGCATGATATCAGATTGTAATTCTATATTTTCCTCCTTATGAACCATATCATGAGTGCTGAACACTCAACAGTATCTCTTACTTTAGCCTCCAGCTAGATTTTTTTGCCAAGACACCACCAGAGCTGGGTAAATTACTTGTTGCAACTGCAATGCGGAAAAGCAATAAAATGGACCAGAATAAGAAATAGGAGCTGAGAATTAAATACAACTTCTCCATTGGCCAGTAATTCATGAATATAAGATTATTCTCAGTGAAACTTACCGCCCGAAAGAGGCTTCCCATGAACACTTTCTATATCCTTTTGAGATGCATCATCATAGTTGTCCTACATATAATGCAACACAAGATATTTAGCACACTAAGTCTCAACTCAAAAGAAACTTTCGCCAACAACTTGGCTCCTTATGTGACTCCATGACCTCCTCAGCACAAATGACAGATTGGAAGATAAAAATGTACTTAAACTTGACATTATTTGATAGCCGGAGAAATAAAATGGCAGACATTGCTACAGGATCGAACTATCCCAAACTACGATAGGAAGGTATCCAACTCCAAAATTATTCCAAACTTGCAATGTATAATGTGCATAATTCAGAATGGCTGTACTGTAAACAATCAAAGCAGATCACGACGCGCATCAGAATCACAGAACAGCAACAACTCAAAGCAACTCGAATCCAACGTAGAGAGTAGATAGGGTTCACTAAAACCCCTCTTGTAGATCCAATGAGATCAGAGGAACGAGGACGTTAAGATCTTTTACTCTGTTGGGTGTGATTGTAAAGATTTACAGAAGAAATGACGAAATGAGTGGAGAAATTAAGAAGGGAGAGATCTCACTTACCTGATCTTTGACTCTTCTGTACTCCATCTTCCAATTGCGGAGAGAGTGGCGAGAGATCGAAATCTTTCACTATTTGGCTCTTTGGGTTTTTAACGCCATCACCGACTCCTCTTTCATCCGCTAGCTACCGGATGGGAAACAGGCAGCGGACATTGAGAGCGAATATAATCTCGACACGTCTTTCTATAAATTTGCATTTAACACCTCATCTCTTTCCAATTTACGGTTTGCCATCATATTAAAGTGACTTTTTAAGTTTCACGCCACAAGTCATTATCGCGATTTACACCATGCGTTTTTTACCTTTTCAAAATTCATCCCAAAGCACCCCTATATTTGTCATTTCTTAAAAACATCCTACTCCATCACTTTTTAAAAATAAATAAATAAATAAAATAGTTATCCGATAAAAAACATCAAACAATATATGGTGCGAAATTTTGAAAAAAAAAATCCTTAACATTATTCAAAAGATAGGGTATAAATGTAATAAATACAAAGTACAGGGTGCGAATATAGAAAATTCCAGACTATATAAAGGAAAACAAGTAGCTTGAGAGCTTGAACAATGACAGAATAATTAGTAAAGATATATATTGCTAGAACATAGATATTCTTCATCAACTATAGCTGCATGCCTCTTCGGCAAACCCCAGCCTTGATCCAAAGTTATCGTAAACTACCCTTTGATTCTTCTGCTGATAGTTGCCTATAATCCCCGCTTGGTCTTCATAAGAAAGGCTTGCAATTGCCAAGCAAACTTGAGAAGCATCCTTCTTAGCAAAGTAGAAGATCCCAGTGGCATCCACACTCATCTCCACATCCCCCTCGAATCTTAGCCTCAATGTTGGGACCTTCACTTCTTCATAGCTAGACAAGTTGAAGCATGTGTCGAGGATCGAAAACGCCGGCGCCGAAGGGTAGCCGATGAATTGCCTGACAAACTCCTCCTTTATAGCCTTGTAGACCGACGGCGGTAGCCGCGTGATCACCGTGCCGGAATCGATCAGAATCTTGCCGTTGCCGAACCCGGGAGCCTCGACGCCGAGGCCGCCGACGCTCGCGCCGGTGAGGTTGAGGAAGTAGAAGGGTGGCTGCTCAGGGTCTGCTATCATTCTAGTGTATGCAATTGGTGAGGAGTTCTTGTAAGCAGAAGTGTCGCTGCCAAGGACTAGTGAGCCTGACGAGTTGTACAATCTCGTCGGCAAACAGTAGGAGAACACTCCTCCGAATCGATCAGATGTTTGAGAAATCAAAGAAAGTTGAGTCCTTCCGAGGCCCATCAGGCCAGAAGTCCCTCCGAAGAGGCCGCGGTTGCTCCGGCCGCAGCCGAACACAAATTGTTCGACGTTGGCCTCACCGAGAGTTAGCCTTTCCTGCGATAATACACCACGGGTGTATGAGCCATCTCCATAGCTGAGTGCATAGTAGCAGCTTGATTTGTCCATGCCACAAACTCCCGAGCTACCAGTTGCTGCTTGGAGCATACCCCTGCATGTTGAGGAGTTGCAGGGAATGGATTGGTACGACGACGAGGCTGATGGCTCGAAGATGGGATCTTGCTGGTTGTAGCAGTAGAAGCAGGGTTTGCATTGGACCCAGGTGAGATCACTGCCTGTGTCGACGATCACGGTCATGCTCTTTCCACCGACGGCGACGGTGGTGACGTAGTTGAGGGTCTGAAGACTAACACCTGAGTTGAGAGGGACACGTATTTCAGATGCGTCCGGATGGATTTTATGGCGAACAAAGTGTTTGATCCGGGACTGTATGGATGAAGCTCGGGCTTCATCGGAGACAAGGAGCATCTGAGGGTAGTCCTCGGCGTTCGCGCTTCGCCGTGGCAGCTGTGAGTGTTGCTTCATTTCTAACACTGTTGCATGAGTCTGTCTTCCTGCAGTATGTAAGTTATAATTAGCAACCAAAAGGAAAAAAAAAGCAAGAAAAGGAAGAAATGAACTGTTAATAGTAGTTTAGCTAGTTATAACATGACAATTACTTGATATTTGTGGAGAGTTGATTAGAGAAGGACCCTTCTCTCCCCATTGCAGCTGATGCAGAGTTACAACTTTCTTCTCTTCGAGACGGCGAAAGCCGCCGTCTGCGGCGACGACAGCTAGAAGGAGAGAGATTAGAAGAAGATGGCGAAGCATGGAGTGTGAAGGAGAAGAAAGAGGGGTGGTTGCTCGCACCATTGCAGAGTACTCTTTGGAAGATGGAATGCGGTAGCTAGAGAGGGGGAGAGAAGAGTG
This sequence comes from Typha latifolia, assembly GCF_019914945.1. Lineage (NCBI taxonomy): Eukaryota > Viridiplantae > Streptophyta > Magnoliopsida > Poales > Typhaceae > Typha > Typha latifolia. The sequence continues at coordinate 1,020,060 of NC_133094.1, forward strand.
AAAGGGAATTTTTGAGCGTGAGTAGATTCTTAGGTGAAGTGGAGTTTGGGATGAGAACAAAAGAAGGATGGGCTGGCTCTTTGGAAGCATTTGTGCATGAGGAATTATTGAAGGATTCACGGGCATGTCCTCAAGCCAGACTCAGCTAAAGCTTTTTGCTCTCTTACTTTGGTTCTATGCCCACTGTTACAAATCGCTAGTCCCGTGATTCATGGGGAAAGAGAGAAAGCATTGGCAATCTAGTAGCTGCTTGCCTTTTCTTTTGTTTTTTTCTTGAATATTCTTCACCTATTTTTCTATTCTTCTTTTCCGTAGATTATGGTTCAGTAAGTTAATCACAAACAACCCAGTCCTCTCATATGTAGGCCGGACTACTATAGGCCAACCCTTCAAAATTTTCTGGAAGAAAATTTATTAAATATTAATCTTAAAATTTACATATGATTTACACTCAGATCATGATTTTTATCATGAAAATTAAGATATAATTTTATTTTGTAGAAAAATGATTACATTACTATAAAATAGACTGATACTCGATGTATTCTTATACAAAATATCTATCATAACAAAATAGGAACAAAAAAAAAACACTAATGAATTAGATATCAAAACGGTGTACCTCTACCGCTAGTGGAGACGAGATTACTTGTGTATTTACAATATAATTTAGCATAGTGTAATTTGTGCTCACATTTCTCTCTTAATTATTTTCCCACTTGATCTGAACATTATCCACAAGCTACATTGGCATCCAGCTCATCGCAAACGTGGCAACCGCCTCCTCGCCGCCTTCTTCTGGTGCCACCACGTGTTTGCTCCCAGCCAATCGCTGATCTCTCCAGTGGGCGGCGTCAACGAGAAGATTCGTTGAATTGGTCCACCGTGACGACGCGTTCTTTTGGCACGTGCCGGGGGCCATCTATGCCGACATACTACTCTTATCACCCCTTCGACAAAATAAAATTACAGATTCGCCACCGTTAATCGATCGAGTCAATAACGAGGATTTGCTCGTACAACAGATTTATGAAGCACGGAGAGAATGTTTAGATTAATCCAATTAGCTTGGAGAATCTTACCACCATAATTCGTACCTACCGTGATAATTCATAACGTAAAGCTTTATAAGAACAACTTATGATATAATTAATAATATCTAAAAAATAAGTAAATATATTAGAAAATTAGATAAGAGACTTGTATAAGAGCATAAAAAATTTTTTATATAATATTTCATAATAAAGAAAACGAGAATATTAATTTATATATTATTTTTTAACTCATAACTGTTTCTCCATGTATCTGAATACCAAAACTGATTAAAAGATGTCAACTAATATTCCGCTAAACTTAGATATTGAATTAGATTATGTTAGGTTAATATATGTGCGTAGTTTTAATTTATTATGGTTTATTTTTATCCAATGTATTTAAAGAGAGTCTTCTAGTTTATATAGTTTAAACACTCAGAAGTCTATTAAAAAATTAGGATCTACATATTTACGAATCCAACTCATGGGCAGTAACGTAATAACACCAACGCCACTAGGGTACACTCCAATTGGCACGTGTAAAATCTTTATTAAATACAAACAATTATTAAATCCTCAAAGAGAAAGAAATCATCCGTTTCGCCGTCTCTCTTTTATACCGTCTCGCTCTCGATTCCTCCGACGGCAGTGTCTTCCGACTTCCGACTTCCGACTTCCGTTCCTTCCTTTTTCGATTCGAGCTTTCTCAAATTAGGCCTAGGGTTAGGGTTTGGTTGGATTTCTTATCCGCCGAGAGGAAAGTGGAAGGTGATTTTTGTAAGGGTTCTGCCTTGTTATTGTTCGGTCTTGAGTTTTGACGTCGTGGCTGTTCGCTTAGTGTTTCTCGATGGTACAATATCGGAGTATTGGGAAGATACGATTCGGTTATGAGATGCCGCCGAAATCGGCGGCGGCGGCGAAGGTGAAGTTGGAGGTTGAGGATGCGTTAGATGATGAGCATGGCCCGTTCAACAAGAGGCCCAAGTTCACCTCTCCTTCGCAACTAGTAAATCTCTCTCCCTCGCTTTCTTTGAATTTATGTTCGTTTTTTTTCGCGCGAAAGTGTCAAGATATTTGCGATACATTTGTTATTCTTTTTAGATTTATTTTTTCCAATACTTTAGTTTAGTTGTTTGCCAATAGGAGAAATATGAGTCCTTGGCGTTCGAATGGAAATTACGTTGCAAATTTAGTATTTTTTTTAGCATTTTCGATTGTGAATTTTACTTTGTTACCAGTGAGAGAGCTTGGAAATTGGAATGGGCCCAAATCTTGCCCCCGTAATTTTAGTCATAAAATGGACATGATGAAGTTCTGGTAATCGACTTTCCTCTTTAATTGGGTTTGTTGTTGATCTACAATAGAGTAGAATAACACATGAATAACTAGTTAGTTTTGAGTGTAAGTTATTGTTCTGTTTTCTTAGTTTGAGAGGCTTCATCTGCTAATCCTAATTCACCCTCGTGGTGTTGTATATTTGTCTTTTGTATAAGCAGGTCCCTTCTCAGGCAGCCCATTATGATTTGCTTAATGAACCTAGCCCTTTGGGTTTACGGCTGAGGAAAAGCCCATCGTTAGTGGATTTGATTCAAATGAGGATTTCTCAAGGCAGCTCTGCTGCTGCAAATTGCACCATGGGAGGTGAGAACGATAGCTGTGGGAAAACACAGGATGCTAGGTCCTCCGGTGGTTTTGGTACTTCTGAAAAGTTGAAGGCTGCAAATTTTCCTGCTTCCCTCTTGAGGATTGGGGATTGGGAGGTAACTTGCACACTATATATCTCTGTTGGAAATTTTATTTTTACTTCTTTCACAATTTATGTGCTTTCTCAGTTGGACACTTATGTAACAGATCCTATTACAGTACTTGAATTGTTTCAGTTTCATAGACGAATTTTGCATTCTGTTGCGAAGAGAAAAAAAAATGTTTGGTATGAAATTTTCCAGTCATAACAAAAGAACATATCAGATGGAAGTAGAAGGAAAGTCGGGCATCATGTTTTAATTATTAACATGACTTTATCATGAGCTATCTAGTATTAAACTTTCTGGAAATTGTCAACCTTTTAACAGTGTCCAATTGTTAAGTTATCTGCATCTGGGACAGGCAAGTCCTTATTTGTTAATTAGTAGTTAAGATCCTGCAGATTGACAGGATGAGATAAGCCAACATATAATGTAGATCAAATAAGAAACTCCAATTTTTGTTTAAGTAGATAATGTCAGAAATGGTATCTTGTGTGACTAACTCTTATCTCTTTGTAACAGTGTACATCAACATATGAAGGTGATTTGGTAGCAAAATTCTATTTTGCTAAGCGTAAACTTGTTTGGGAAGTTCTTGATGGTGGCCTTAAGAACAAGATTGAAATACAATGGTCTGACATCACAGCTCTGAAGGCAACTTGCCCAGAAAATGGGGCCAGTACCTTGGATATAGTGGTAATTTATTTTCTCATAGTAACTTCCTTAATACGATCAATTTTGTTCTTCTGATATCTTTTTTCTTGTTCTGATTAGCTGGGTAGGCAACCACTTTTCTTTAGAGAGACAAATCCACAGCCTAGGAAGCATACTTTGTGGCAGGCAACTTCAGATTTTACTGGTGGACAAGCAAGCATACACAGGTATTTATAATAAATGCTGTCTTAACAACTTGAGAACAATAATGGTTATCAACATAAGCTATAATTTTGGGACTTCGTACTGATTCATATTTCTTGACTATTTTACTCTCGTGAAGTGATTGTCAATATTTCATCCATTAAGACATTAACATTTGTAGAATAATTGTTTTCAGGAGGCATTTTCTTCAGTGCCCACAAGACTTGTTAAACAAGCATTTTGAGAAGCTGCTCCAGTGTGACCCTCGTCTATATTCATTAAGTCTACATCCAAATATTATATTGGAGAACCCATACTTTCAGCCAAGGTGTTCTGTTTTTGAAGACCAAGAGGGACCTAAGTGTCATGGTTTTGACAATATGAGAAATGGTTGTCCATCACAAGAGGAAGGATTCCAAGACTTGGGCACACTGCACACTATGTCATCAAGTTGTGCAAAGATTGAATTACAGGACTGTGGCGATAGGACACCAAATGTCATGCCACAAAATCATCCACCTAGATCAGGTAAATTGCAAACCGTCACTTAGGTTCATCCCTGTTGTGACATAATATAGTTAATATTCCAAATTTGTGATGGAATTTTATTTTTGACTGATGTAAGTTTATTTGTTTTCTTGTTCCAGCAATGGGCACTGAGATAATGAAAGAAAATATGTCAGCTGAAGGCAAAATCCTGACGGACCATAGTCACTGTGGTCAATTCAAAGTACCTAAACTTCGGCCATCCATTTCCATAAGTGACTTCATGAATCACATTTCCGAGCAGATGAATCTAGGGCATGAGCAACTATCTGGTGAAAGTTTATCAAGCAAAGAAATGTTAGATGATCTCGCGCAGTACCTCCTCAGTGACTCCCAGATCACTACTGCTGCAGATGAAAAATCTCTCATGTCAAGGGTCAATTCTCTTTGCTCTCTCATTCAGAAAGATGCTACCACAATTCAAAGTCTATGGATAGAACCTGCTAACCGTCCAGGAGTTGAAGATGGCAATAGTGCTGATATATCCAATAGAAAGCCGGCTGTTGGAGTTGCGGCTGCATATGGAGAGTCTAATGATGCATCTGAATCCCAGCAGCCATGGCGCTTCTCAAGGAAAGAATCATTTGGGGAGCTACTGATGAATCTCCCTCGCATTGCTTCCCTCCCTCAATTTCTTATAGATATTGCTGAAGATGTTGAAAACCACGATGAGAAAATGCATAACAGACAAAATTACATGTAGAATTTCATTGTGAAGGTCTTTCTTCCCTCTCTGTTCGTGGTTTAGTGTAAATAAAAATGTAGAGGCGTCGTCAGCATACTCAATATTGAAGGTCATCAGATTATGTGCTTTGTTTCGAGCTTTCTTCTCTTTGTTGATGTGAGAATAGTCCTTCATATGTTCCTTTTACTCGTCTAGAGAGATTTTTTTATTTTAACTTAATCATTCATGAGCCCGAAGGCTAGATATGGGCTGGACAAAGGGTCAACCCTCTCTAGATACAGAGACATTTTTAGGTTTCACCGAACTTTTAGCTGTCTAGTCTAGACTTCAAGTCATATGCGTTACTGAAATACCGCTGAGATCTACTCTAAGCCGCTGCGTTGTTATTTGTTAAGTTGTTCTTCTAAGTTAACCGCACTACCGAGCCATCAATCGAATTGAGCCAAGCTACTAAACCATCAATCACTAAATAATTTCTCCACAATATTATTTGGGTTGAAGTTAAACTCATAATCACCTTGGTCATAAGCAAGGTACCTACCAACTCTACTATAATAAAAATAAAAAATAATTAAAATAAAAATAAATTTTTTATTTTAACTAGTCACGATGAACTGGGATTGGGATTGGGATTGGTTGCAGTGTGGAAGTCAATTTAAGCGTATATGTATCTAACTATAATGCATTGGCTAACTATTCTAACTGTATTCGTTCAAATCTTATCCTATTCTCATTCTCATATTTTTCTTTTCAAGTGTGCATATATACATGAAATATACTGATATATATTTGCTACAGTAGTAGAGATCGCTGTGTAAAAAGCTTGTTGTATGATATAGAACCTGATTGAGAACTGACCCGATCCGATTAAAAGGAAGCTATTAAATTATCTTGGTTTAAGTGATTATAATTACTATCCTAAAGATATCTTATATATAGATTTCTCTACTTCACATCATAATTATGAAATCAAGTTTATACTTCTCTCTGACTCATCTCCAGGTAAGTGGATATGCACAATACATCCGCTAGTTATCGGATCCGCTTCCAACATAGCACGTGAATAGTACGTGCCGAAAGCAAGAGTTGAGTAAATACCCGAATTAGACATTAGAGCTGCTTCCCTCTCCTCTTCTCCTCCCGCCGTATTATTTCCAATCTATCCTCCGCAGGGTTTAAAGAACAGAATCCTTCTCGGGCCCGAGCTGCCATGGCGGACGACGGCGACGACCTCGACCTCTCCGCCGCCGACGTCTCCTCATCCCTTCGCCCCGCCGCCGCCCCTTCTCGATTCCGCCCCAAGCTCAAGGGCAAGCTCGTCAAGCCCGATCTCGTCCCCACTCCTCCTGCTCCCTCCTCTAGCCCTAACCTTAACCCTAGCCCTAAATCTAAGGCTGACCCGGAAACCTCCGTTCCCATGTCCGTCGATCCCTCCCCCGTAGCTCCGCCTCCCTGTGCGGCGACGACAGCGAACGACAGCGAGATGGAAGCCGATGGTGAGGTGGATGAGGACTCGGTGGTGCGGGAGATCGACATGTTCTTTACTCCGGCGCCACTTGATGACGACACTCAGGTAAGAGACTCGCTTCTTGACTATTTATGTTTGATTAATAGGCGGCGTTTGTGTGGAATATCTTTTTGATATCGTACAAAATAATTCTTGTGTTCAAATTCTTTTCTTGGGTAGTAGGAGATTGCGGAAATAAATATATGAATGTAAATATACTCGGGTATCTATTGATGCTGGACGCTTTGTTTGGATAAAGAAAAATGGAAAGAGAAATGGACGAGAGGAAGTGAAACTGCTCATTTGGTTTTAGAGGAGAGGAAAGAACTGAAGGAGTAAAAAGTTAGATTCTCTCTTTGTATAACGAAAAAGAAGAAAGGTATTTCTGTCCCAAGGTCATTCTTCTTCCTCGACTTGGACGTCTATTGGGTGAGGAGGAAGTGCGTTAAGTTACTTCTGTCCTTTGCCGTTTTCAGCTCTTGCCTCACATGCATTTTGTTCTTTGTCTCTCTTCTCTTCCCTTCTAAGTTCTAACTACTAGGTTTAAGTTTCATTTCTCCTGTAACCTAAGAAGATAAGAAAAAATAACTATTGCTCTTTGATACTCTTCTTTTATTTCTGAAGATGTTGATTGTACATCAACTCCAATTTTCTGGAGTCTGTTTATCAGCCACTTATTGTATTCCTTTTGGTTCTTGGCCATATGCTTGTTGTGGATTCTGCGTCTTTTTGCTAAATATGTCATTGATGGTTACATTGGTTCCCCTCACTGATAATTCCTTTTTGCAGCTGTATGTTATGCAGTACATGCTTAGGCCATCTTGGCGTCCCTATGAATTAAATGAAAGATGTGAAGAGGTACGTGGAAAGATAATATATGATGTGTGTGTATTTTGTGTGTATTTTGTATGTATAAATTCCATTTGTAAATGTGCATGTGCATGTTCATGTTCCTTGATGTGGAAATGTTGCACGCTTGCACTTCCACAGTGAACTAGATTATTCTTGTTTCAGGTGCGTGTGAAGCCTAAGCAATCAAAAATTGAAGTTGACCTAAGTGTTGATGTAGACAGTGAAAATTTTGACCAGGAGGTGGCTGAGACTTTGAGATTACAGAAGCAGGTTAATGTGCTGTCTATTATTTGCAACGGATATTGTAGTACATATGAATAAATTTATGTGATGAATAACATTCCATAGTATGTGTTAACCTTTTCTTTTATCTGATGTCTTCATCCTTTGACTTTTCTAGACATTATCCTCATCCAAGGCACCTTCAATAACAAACTATGCGGTTGGGATTATGAGAGGGAACCAGGTAAGTTCTATGACTGACTTAAATACATTTTCTTTTTTGATCCTCTCTCTTCCATTAACATTTTGTTATCTACTTAGGACCTACTAAAAGTTTTTATGGTTCAGTTACAACTTATGTTAGATGGATGTTTTGAACTTTTCCTGTTCATTCATCTTGCAGATTCACTTGAATCCTATTCAAGCAATGGTGCGACTTCTTCCAAAAATGACCAATGGAGATGGTGAGCCACAAAAGAGGAAGCAGAATGTGCAAAGTGTAGAGGTTGATGATGGTGTTGATGAATTGATAAAGCCATCTGCTAGGGTGGTAAACTCTCATTTGCTTTCACCATTTTGATGACCTTTGCTTCTTCACTTGAGCAAAAGATGCTTATTTCCTATACTGATTGTCTTCACATTGTTTCATCCTAAGCTGTTTCATCTAGTTTGTTTACTATAATCTAGTATAGAGCCACATCGCTGAGGCAAGCTTTGTTCTTTGACTTCGAAAGTTTTACAAAATTTTCTTTATGATATTTGTAAGGAGGAAGTTTGACTTTTTAAACATGTATATTTATAGATATAACCGCATATCTGTTTGTAGAACAGTGTTTGATGCATTTTTGTTGTTTCCTTAGATTTAGTAAGTTACACCTTGTATATGCTTAAGTAATCACTTTTTTATTTCAACAGGGGAAGATTGTTTCACCGGATTCAAATATAAGCGCAGATGATTCTGAGGTTAGAAAGAATACACCAAACTTCTTCAGATGTAATAAATTACACCTTCTATATTCTCAAGTGATCCATTCCTGATTTGAATGTTTCTTATTATGTATTAATCTCAAGATTATGATATTTTCATTTGGTGAAGTTTATTCTATAGCTTTCTTGAAATCTGCAGCCTTGGATTTCACTTGAGTACCATGGAATGGATAGTGCCTTTTCAGCCAGATACCACCAACAAATGGCTGCAAACGAGAATAAGCATATAGACTTCTCAATGGAGCCGTAAGCTTCTAACTAGCTTGTTTTTAAATGTTATCTGCAGAAGAAGAATATTCTTGAGTTATATATGAGGTTTGCATTAAGAAAACTTTCATTAAATACCCATTTTAATCTTCTTTATTCAAAACTGTTTATAAACCTCGAAGTTAACCTATTGACGAATTATGTTTACCATGGTTATAGACATATACTGTCTCTTATTTTATGATATGCTTTGTCCTGAGGTGGGACTGTTTTGCTAATATTTGTTATTACTATCTCTCATCACCTATTTTATTCTTCTTCTCTATGTAGCAATTAAAAAATTTAGGTACATTTTTGTTTATTTAGGCCTCGTTTACTTTAAGAATAAGGTCAATTTTAGAATATATATTCTTTTTTGTTATTTCTAAAATGAGGTCTTTATTTTAGGAATAACTATTCTTATTTTCACTTATATTCTAGAATAAAAGTGTAATAATTATTTTTGATTTGATATAAAGTAAGTTGATGGGATAAGTATTAAGGGTAAATTAGTAATTGAGTTAGTGTGTAGTATAAAATATAATTTTGATGAATAGTATTTATATTTTAGAATGAGGTTATTATAGTGTTTAGCTGTTATTTTGAAGTTAGGAGTTGTATTTAAGATTAAGAAAAAAATTATTTCTTAAGTGAATGGGGGCTTAGTTTTGTATTGGTGATATTGCTTTTTTTTTTTTTTTTTTTTTTTTTTGTTGACAAAAGGCAAAAGCCCTGTTTCATTGAAACAATTAAACACAACCACCCTTACAACTTTAGAGCATATGAAATAGTTAGTACATAGCCCTAAAACAAAACCGCATATATCCCTATATTGTCAACCGAAAAAGCAAAGCAACACTCAGACACCCCTAACACCACTAGGGGTTACCATCAGAACATTAGCTAACCGAACAGAATTTAAAACAAACAAACAACCACCACACACTAGTACAATATTGTAAGTCAGAGATTAAAGAGTACAACAGTCCCAATTAAATAGTAAACAAAAGATTAAAATTCTCTAGTCAGTCCAACATCACCACATCCACCTGCTAAACTAGTTTTTTTGCTCTTTTAGCCGCATCCTCTCCTTGCAACCTTGCCCAGCAAAGGAACACAACTGTTATTTTATGTTGAATAATTTTCTAGGATTTAGACTTATCCAGAAAAATTTGATTGTTTCTTTCCAACCACACATTCCAAATCATAACCGCAGCCCACATAACCAACCAGTTGTTCATCTCCTTTTTCCCGCCAAACTTAAAAAAAATATTGCTAAATTCTCCTTGAACTTTTGGTCTTGGTTAGTCTGTCAGGCATTTCCGATTCTCGTTTTATTTCCTTTGATATCCAACCCCCTACCAGTTCTAACCATGCTACTTAACTAATCCATTTTAAGAATTTGTTCTATTGCATAATATTCCTGATATATTTTTTGGTCTAAGTTTTCTTCTCTCAGTAAGTACTAATATGTGGTCAATTTCGACAGGTCTGATTATGTTATCTCGTTGTGCCCTGGAATGTCAACTGATATGAAGAAAACTAGACGCCCTCCAAGAAGGTGCAGCGTTATTTTGATTCTTTTGCCCTTCTTGTCGATTATCTTAGTGTATGATTGTTCAGTTTACGGAGTGCCAAAAAGCCCATGGAGCATTTTAATTGATTACATTAATTGCTCAGTGGATGTTTCAGCTTAATTATGATCTTCTGTATGGTCGAGGTGGCCAAGAGCCCAGGACCTTTGTGATGTTAATCCACACAGAACATTTTTCCAGCAGAAGCAACAAGCATGTTCTAAAAGCTTATGTAATTTAGGTTTTATATGGACAAGTAATGTAAAACCTGATAGCAGAACAACCACATGAAGTACTAGTGTAGTAGTATCTAACTTAAATATGCTAAATATGTTTTTTATTGGGTTTAAGTATGCTAAGTATGTCAGATGATTTCATTGTTGTGCCCTGGGATTGAATCATTACTGGGTTCAAATTGAGTTCAAAGAACTTGAATTGTTATCATTTCTTATGCAGCGCATCATTGTTCGTGACACCAGTCCTAAGTTATAATCTTGGAAGCATACAGGTTCATGTCTCAGTTTATGTTCGAGGTTGTATTGAAAGAAACTCTGATGGAAATATATATGGTCTATCTGGTAGCTAGGATGTCTTTAGTGGAACTTTTTATTTTGCAACTAATGACACATCTAATTTCGTCACATTTCAGGATCTTCACTCTCCTCTTGTTTTTACCTAGATATCTACTGTAAGATTGTGGATGAAGATAGTTTGACACGGGATTTGATTGTGGTTACCTTTTTTAATTTAGCTGTGAGTGAACTCCTAAATGATATTTACTGAAAGTGTGAGGACATTGCTGCTATTTGTTACAATTTCTTTATATGCCTTTAAAGATTCCTGTTAATAGATTTTTTTCCCAGTTTTTATACTCTTGAACATGATTTGCTCTTATTCTTTTTGACCATGTGCTTCTAGAATATTCTTCTCAAACAAGTTGTGGTATCTTGGCCATTTTTATTATCATCTATTATTTCTTGTGATGCCCTTTTTATCGGCAAAAGGTTTACATTTTTAGATTCAGTTGTGGCTGAATTCCTGCTTTATTTGAGTGTATCAGAAAGGTAAGAACATTGCTACCACTTGTCACACTGTTTTGAATGATCTTTAAGGTTTTTTTACCAATGTCAGTTTTCATGTATATATAGTTGTGAACATGACTTGCTCTTATTTTTTTAAACCATATATTAGTAGAATATTCTTCTTAAAAAATGTTGGGAATTTCCAATCTATTTTTTCTTGCCTTACCCTTTTTATCTGTAAAATGAATTTCTTCCTACAATTTGCAGTAGAATATTTTTGCTTCCTTGAGTTTCAGTAATCGGATGTGGTTACTATTACTGTACAGGTTGTTGCTGTCACTTTCCTTGGAACAGCGGCTGAAGAAATGGCTTACTGAGGTTGTTACTCTGCTTCAATTTACATAGAGCTATATTTATTGCACACCCTTCAATTGCTTGTACACACATGCGCATAATCATACACTTACTTGTTTCACTTGTCTTTCTGTTTAGTGTCTAGGATTTCTGTCTTTGTGTGCAAGTTCTTATATCCATATAGCTGTCAGAAAGTAAAAAAAGAAAATAAAAAGAATGCAAATGTACCCTTCAAGTTCAATATTTTTGTTCGTACACATCCAAAGTCTAGAATTTGAACATATGCCACTTGAAAGCTTCGATTTTCAAATGTATAACTCTATGATTATTGAAGGTCATACATAGTTATATACAATGTGTTACCAAGTATGCATCCAATTGAGCACCTGGTGATTGCAATATCTAATTTACTGTATTGTTGTTATCGTGTTATTCTTTTAGTTCTCAATTTAAATTGTTTCCTGACTTCCATTTGGAGTACAGTCATACTCTCTCCCTCTCTCAACTTATGGAGAACTAGTTACATGCATACAGTACTAAAGTTTGATGTTGGAATTTTAAGAACATTGCTAAAATCTAATGCTGTATATTCCTAACCTCATATTCAGGTTTCTGAAGTGAATCGATTTGATGCTCTCATGCATCTTGCTCCAACCAACTCAGTACAAGAAGTTCTGAAGGTGCTTCAGGTCCAGGCAGATTTAGTGCGCGGATTATGGGTTACTAAAAGCTCTTTGTTATATGAGGGTATTGATGTTCATGCTAGAGACTACATCCTTTTCCTTTTCACCAAGAACCATTCAATAAATCTTGCCCAGCTAAGGACATTCTCAATAAACTCTGATTCTATTAAACGTATAATGGGTCCATTGGCTCACACAAGGACAGAGCTTAAAGATTGGAAATTCAAGGAGCCCTTAGATTTGTCCTTTATAAAGCGTTATCCTGAAATTGTCAAGGAACAAGAATGTGCTTGGTCAACTCGTGAGATGTATATTACAGATTCTTTACGTAGAGTTTGTAGAAATATATCCCTGGTTACCAAGAATTCCTTAAACCCAAATTTGTCCAAGAACATAGCTGCAAACAAGGTTGACCCTGACCTAAAGAAAAATAGGGATGAAACTGCGAGCACAGCAAGCAAAGTCATGTCAGCTGAAACTCGAAAGTTTCTTCCAGAGGCTTTGTCAAAAATTTTCAAGGATCAGAAAGTTCGAAGGTAATGCTAATAGCTATTCCTGGTGATATATCTTTTCTTTAAGGGTGCCTTGTTCATCCATTCTATTCTTGTTGTTCTCATTACATTTTAGACCAGTTATTTGCATTCTTATAATGCTTGTAAACATGTATCTTTTCTTTATTAGTTATGCTGTTGGACAGAGGATCTTCAAACTTCAAAGTAAAACTGGTTATTACATGTTTGTAAAATCTAGAGAAAGTGTGTTTAGTTGTACTTGCAGTCCTATACAGAAAAATAAGTAGGATAGTTGGATACTGAATGAAGATTCCAGTACATTAATCTGCACCCTTACAAGCGTCTGTGTTCTCTAAGTTGCTTACCCATCAAAAACATAGTCCTCTTCCCTTAAAGCAAACAGAAATTTATCTGTTACCATTATCAGTTGTCTTATCTTTGGTTTCACATCTAACTGTAGGAAATTGTGGTGATTTGAAGAGTAAACATTCTGATGATAACTATTAGTTATGCAATTTTATCCTGTAGGGCAACAAGGTTCTGTCATATTGATAAAGCAATTGATATTCATTTACTCTCTACTTTGATATCTTATCCATGGATAACTTATAAGATTATGGAGATATATCTATATGTTTGTTGCAGCCTAAACTCAATTATCCGAGATTTGCGGGAATTTGCAAAACGTCTATCTGCTCTTCCAAAGGACAGTGGTAAAAGTAAAGCACTTGTTAGTGCTGTAACAATTGGTGCTTCTGCCCCTCCTTCAGAGCTCCACTCGGTTATAAGTCAAGTTGCTGTTTACGTCCATGGTGTGTATGTCCTGAAGCCTGTGGAGAATGATTCATTGAGGTTAGATGAAACACCATATTTGCAGAGATAGACCCACCAAAGCTCACACCAATAAATGAGTTGCAATCCATTTACTTTTCTGTTACTTATTTATGTACAGAAACGTTTTCATTAAACTTTTTCGCGACAAAGGGCCCAATGCAAAGTTAAAGAAGCAGGAAATAACTCAAGCTGCTACACGTTTTCTCAAAAGAGTCGTTACCGAATCCGAGTATAATCAGGTTGGGAAATACTCACATTCTTTTGGAAGCATGTATTGATTATACTTCTAGAGTTACACGATTACTTTAACTTATGCTTATGCTAGTTATAACTGGTTTTATATTCTTTCAGCAGGGTTGGCCCTAATCAGGGTATGATAAAATAGTCAAATTAATCAGTGAGCATCTCAAATAAGGCCCAGCTGTTATAGTAATTGACAGGCAGACCAGATGAAATATGAGGATGAGTACAAGATTAATTCAGCATCTAATCATAATTGTAGCCATACTGTGCTGCATTTTTAAGGATAACTTATTTCTTACAGTCTTAATGATGTAATAAACAAAGTATGAACTGAAGTTGCTATCATAATAATATGAAAGAGAAGAAACAACAAATACTGGTGGCAACTGGATATGCAGGTGTCCAGTTACTATGAATCTTGATAGTGATACTTGGAAACAGTATCACTTATAGTAAAATGTCTAGTTTGTGCATATCCAAAATGCAAATATTGCGATGAAATTGAGTAATTCTGAGAATTGAAAAGTATTAGATGACAGTTGGAATACTATAATTTGGATTGCTCATTATGGTATACCTGATTCAGTTACATAGTTTATCGTATACCTTCTGACCTCCAAATGTTATTTTCACTTTCCATTTGCTATGTCGTTAAAGATAGATGCCTGATATTTATCTCATGGTTCTGTTGGTAATGCAGGTCGTCGATGAGATTTGCATCTCAAGTGAAGAAGGGTGCCTGGTGCTAAGAAGTGGGGATTAAAAACATGAAGCTATTATTAACAACAACTAACTACTACTGTAAATATCCAAGGTAATTACCCTGGAACTTGCATTGTACAATACTTATCTTTTTTCAGAGGCATTATCCTTTAACTAGTGATCTTTATGACAGCAGTTTGGTCATCTTACTTTCAAGATAGATCTTTTTAGATAATTTTATGTGTACTTATTAAAGCCTGTATATGCTTAAATCAACTGCAAAGGAGTTGGTTCGAGATATGCAGCTCCAAATTTATGAATCATGTGCATGTCATTATCATGGTTATGTATAATGCTTCTGTCTCTTGCTAACAGTGTTTGTTCTATTTGCAGTGTTGTCTTCTTCAAGACCCACAAGTTCCAGCAAATCAGTACATAGACCGTATCAATTGTACGTGATTTTTTGTTCCCTTTTGGTTGTATTCAATTGTCAGTTTCCAGATTTTTTTTTCCTTCCCTGGGAACACAGACACAGCGAGGTCTATTGACGAAATGATCCCAAAGCTCTACGATTGTGTATAGGTTACACCACCATATCTTTAATTAGTTACCTGGCTTATAAATTAATTCCCTGGATGTATCAGAACGGTGTCTATAAGAGCATTGTTCTAGTGCAGGAAAGAGACCTTGGTGTTCATTGTGATGCCACTAAATCATGTCTTAGTATTATTATTAGTATTATTTTGCCAACATTAATTTCTCTCGTCCTTGTTCAGGTTAGGAAGTATTCGACGAAGTCAAGCTCAGCCTCAAAACGAATGTCAGTTTCATTCGTTCGTAGCTTCACAGGCGTCAAGTTTGCGTTGCCACTTAATAAGCCTGTCAGCTTTAGGACTAAATTTTGGACACGTTCACAGGCGATTAATGTTTCGAACTTGTCACGTACCACTCACCTTTTGCTTTTCGTTTGCCAAATTCCCCAACCTGTACGAATCTATCGTGAACCGCGTCGAACCCATCTGTCACCCGCCGCTAATAACGTTTTTGTTAGGTGTTTTTGCATTTATACCCCTCTGAATTTGGTAATTGCAAATCCTTATTTTCTGTGTAGATAGAGTCCCTCGGACTGTTTCTACAAACATATAGCTTGAGGGACATTTATGCAAAAGAACAAGGGCTCCTTTGAGGGATCAAAACGTAAATATATTTATACACAAAAAGAAAAAAGAAAAAGAACGAAAGAAAGAAAAGGAGGGGGGGGGGGGGTATAAACGCAAAAACCCTCGATATCAAAACCATGCAAAGGCTCGTCAATTCACCATAAAACACTTGCATCTTTGTGGGTACTCAACACTTCCACTGCATATTTCCATATATAGCAAACCCATGCTTCCCAGCGCCAAAGCCCACCTCCTCCTCATTTGAATGCCAGAGAGGAGAACCCCATCTCCTCCCCGTTCTCCTTCGATTTCTCCCGCATCTCTTGGTTCTCCGGCCATCGTCAAGAAGGTATGATCGCTAGATTCCGGTGGTATCCTTTTCCGTTTCTTGCACCAGCTTTAGGCTCTCTTTCATCAGTTTTGAGCTGTCGGTCGCATCGTGGCGGATTTGGTCTTTTATAGAATAAGCCTTTCGATTTATGAGAAGTGGGATTTGGGTTTGCTTCTTTTCTTTTCTCCGTTTGCTTTCTTGCGGAAAGATGATATCTTGATTCGATATATCACGCCTGCTTGCATTCTAAATGTGCTGATTGGGATTCTTTACTCGATTAGGAATTCTGGTGTTTTCCTTGTTTCCAATGCAATAAGTCTGAAATCCTCTGGAATAAACAGGTTGGATCTACATCTTTTATATCAGTAAGATATTTTTATTACTGTAGAGTTCTTTCTTGGAATCTTGTGAATGCATCTGTCTAGACTTTAGAGTTCTTCCGGATTTCTAATTTTGACTCTCTTTCATTCTGGTTTCAAAAAATGATTGTTAGATATCCAAAATGGCATGAAAGTTCTTTTATAGTGATGAAGTAATTTATAATTACTATTTATATGTAGTAGCCATGCAGTTCTGATTAGGGATTGCAAATAATCTCTGGTTGCACTTGCACTGGAGTGACAATATCTAACACATTCAGCATAATTTAGAATGAGTTTTTTGAAACATGAGTGTTGATTGCAATCTATTTATAGTTACCCTGTTGGCCTGTTAGGGAAGATGACTAGGTTATGTTGGCAAGATTCGCATCCACACAAGGTTATACTAATTTTATGTTTGTGATAAGTGACACTTCATTTGGATGAGGTCCTGGTTTTTTATTCACCAAGTTATCGCAAGGTTTTAGTAAATTTCTAGATTCCGTGTGAATATGTTTCTCTTATTGTTGACCATAAACCTCACCTTCATTTCTAGTACAAATTACTTTATTTTTTAACAGGATAATTATGAATCATGGGCCTTCTTTTGTTTTGGTTGACTGTCTCGCATAGTGTAACTTAAGAAGTTCTGCTTTGACATAATTCAAAGCTCTCCAAGAGTTTTATTAAAAGATGCACAGATTTAGGTAATCTTTTATGCACTTCACCTTTTGATTGACTGGATTAAACATCACCTCCTTTTGAATTTTATAACTTCAGTTGGACTTTAGACTGATAGTCAATAGTATCCTGTCATTATACCCTTCAAAGATATCACCGACCTGCCTATGGATTGCATATTCCATGTTCATGTTATAATTCTTTCATCTATTCTAACCATCATCATCAGTAAGTATATCCCTTTTTAACTAGATTTTGGACTGTAGAAGGATAGAATAGTAAGATGGCAATGTTTGATTGCTATATTGTCTACAGTTATGAAGGAGAAAGAAGTTAAAGAATTACTGGAGGGCAAGTGGTCAGTGGCTGCATTTGACCCAAATGCAACTGCAGCTGATGATGACGAGAATGTAAGTGGTTGTAAAAATGAAGTGTCAATAATCGAGCCAACAGCCGAGGCTTCTATATCACAAGATAACTATCAGGCTGAAGCAATGTCTGGATCTAGGCTTTCTGTGATGCAATCAACTCAATCACTTAGCCAATACACTGATGAAGAATCCATAACCAATACAACAGCTGAGGTTTTCTCTACACCACAAGGTTATTATCAGGCTGAAGCAACATTGGATCCTAGGCTTTTTGTGATGCAATCAACTCACATGCCTAGCCAACACACTGGTAGATATGGCATGGCCTCATCTCAAAATCTTTTAAATATGGGGGTTCACCAAAACCTTCCTAGCGGTTATGAGGGCATCATTCCTGGAAGATTGCAGTATAATGAAGCTCTTTCTGGACATCTATTGTCGGATAGCGCTGACAGTAGTGGGGGTGCACTGCTATCTAATGTCCTGATGTCACAACATAATCTAAATGTACCTCCACAATTTCAAAGTTATGCATTATGGGGAACGCATCAACAAGATCCAGCCATGCAAACACATTCTCAGGGAAATACAAGTCATGGAAGGAATCTCACTAATGCTTTCCAATTGACTCAAGGCATGTCGCCATTTCATGGACAGATTTATCATGGTACTGTCGATATCATACCACATAGATTTTTGTCCAACACTCAACAAGGAGTATCAAATTATAGAAATGCATTTCAATTGGCTGGATCAAATATGCAACATTCTCATGTTCCCTCCACGACTGGCGGCAGTATGCTCCAATATTATCATACTGGGCGAGATTATAGACCACGGTCGAGCCAATTGCAGACTGGGTCTGGAAATGATAGAACTGTTGGTCTGCAATCTTCTGATAGTCATCAGGGTGCACAGATCAGATATAATACAGTCCCCTCCAATATGCAGACACCTTCTCATGGGCAGAATTTTTCTGCACCTCTGCTGATAAATAAGGCTTCTGCTACTGTATCTTCAGCTAGGTCAACTGAACCACTTTGGCAAAGCTCTGTGCACCCTTCACCAACTATGGGGCCTTCTGGTACTTACAACTTAACAGATCAGTATGGTATGTTCAGGCTGCAACCTTTTCTTCTTTTATCCTTTATTTCACACAGTAATCATCTTGTGTGACATACATTATACTTACGAGTTACAACTTTACAACCAATATGTTTGGTCATAGCTTGTTGGAAATAGAAAGTAATCCAATCTAGATGCAACGCACTAATGTCAACGATAAGTCCTTTACAGATGATCTGTACTTGCACCCTCACTAATTTACTGTAGTGCAGTAGTTAAGATGGATCTGATCCATAACTTCTCTAGCTGCTGCTTAATTGCTATTATGAAGATTTGATGTGGACACTTGATACCTACAGAATTTCCTCTGAAACTTGATGATGGGTCGCTTTCGTACCCTTCAATCATTTACTGATTGCTTCAAGTTTGATTCTGTTCCTTTCAGTGTGTTTCAGATCCTATTATTTGCATAGACTATAAACATAAGATATTTGCATCTTTTTTTCTCTAGGCTAACGCTGTCGTACATTTTTCAGTTCAAGTTGGCAGTCATCACACTGGTCAAGCAGCCATGTCTAGCCATCCTGCTGAAGCAAATCCAGAAACCAGCACCAGCGATGGCATTTCTTTGCAACTCGGATCCTCCAAAGACACTATGCAACCAAGCATCAGATCTCATCCTTCTTCTACACCTAGTATGTATCACCTGGAGAACTTCTATTAACCTACCAAAATCCCAAATGGAGCACTTTGTAACAAGGATTTGGCATCATGTACCTCCCATGCAGATACACAAAAAACAGCAACCAAAAGCCCACGTGATCGATCTGGCAGCGCACTGCAAAAATCACCATACACTAGAGTTCCAGTGCAAAGGCTTGAGAAGATGCAGCCACCAGCATCACACTCCTCACAGCAGTATGTGTCAACCGATCAATCTGGCAGCGCTCTGCAAAAATCACCTTACACTAGAGTTCCAGGGCAAAGGCTTGCAAAGATGATGCCATCAGCATCACACTCCTCACAACAGTATGTGTCAACCGATCACATTAGAGCTGAAGGTATGTAAATGCTTATTCATGTGCTGTAATCCAACATTTTGATTTCCTATACCCATTCATGAGGTTAAGTCTATGAGCATGGGCATTAAAGATAAGGAAATCAGTGGCTTAATCATATAGAAAACTAGGACTATGCATTTGCTAATGTTGTTAAGAAGTAATATACTAGGTATCTACTGATCCATGAAATTACTTGTTGTCATGCATGCTAAAGCTGATTCCAAGAATTTCTGCAGATCCTCTACCTAAACTGGTTGGACATAAGTGCCAATTGTGCAACATTGACCTTGGACTTGAACCGAACGGGTCTAGGTCCAGTTATCAAAACCTTCCAAAATGTGCAATTTTACCTTGTGGTCATTGTTATCACAATGATTGCTTGGTAGGCATCTTTGGTTCACCAGAGCGAGGTCAGGATCCTCCATGTTTTCTCTGTTCAGAAGATAAAGCTCCGAGTAACAGATGAGCTCTTAAGTCCAAGGAGTTCTTACCTTTACTCTGCATTGAAGATGTACATGATCCTGGAGAAAGGAATTGTACTTCTTATATTCACCTTTTTTTTAGTTACAAAGGATCTCAGATAGGTAACTGAATAGAAATGAGCTTGAATTTTTGCTAATTGTACAGAACTTTACAGCTAGACATTTAATAGAATCATCAGAAATTGTATCGGGCTAGAAGATTCGTCTGTCTGTGCGGTTTGATGGGTTATTATTTGATTACCATTTGCTGCGAATGTCGAATGCATGCAAAATTCACCATCTCAAAGATGCTTGGCATTTTTATTTTTTTGGCTTTTAAATCCATCTCTACATTCATTCTGCCACACGTAATGTAACATAATGTACAACTAATGGAAGTTCAAGAACACATGCTGCCATTACACAATTGACAATGAATCAACCCAAAATAGTCAAAGATACTAAAAGAGAATCAACATTCTTTTGTCCACAATTCTTTCATTTTAAGGTTACCACAAAACTTCTACCATTCATTAGTTGAGAAAAATAGAGGTCCACCCATAGTAGCTGCGCACCGTTTAAGGTTGAGGAGCAGAATAAACTTGCAAGTGCTTGGAAATAATAGCTAATTGATTTATCACAATACAAAACGTCCACATTAACAGGCACAAACCCTTTATCTTTCCCAGAGAACATACTCATACCTTGTCTTAAAGCAGAGTTGGTACAAGAGTATCATTCTACATACTCTGAACAAGGACCTAAATTCCCTCCGTTGCAAGCTGATCCTAGTTCCAGCACCAATTTTTCGAATAAAATTGAAGGCCCCATACATCAAGTTCCACGTTCAACCATGTGAAATGTTGAATTCTGGCTCCAACTCCACAAGATTACGGTTAAATTATCTGAAAGCCCCCATACAAAGAGATATTACCAAAAGCAAAGAATACTTTTGGGATGGCTTATTTTCCCTTTCTCCTCCTATCCTTGTCCCTCTCTCTGGTTCTTTCCTTGTCATGGTGATCATCCCTCTCTCTACTTCCACTCTTCTCACGAGTTCTCTCTCTCCCACTTTCCGTCTCATGCGACTTCTCCCTTTCACGATGACGATCTCTATCTGACAACTTCCTTTGAGGACTGCGACTTCGGCTTTGGCTACGACGGCGCTTCCTTGCGGAATCACGAGCATCATCACGTTTCTCCTTCCTCTCCAAAGATGCCCTTTCTGCAGTCAATAATTTGCATAAATTCTCAAAGACCACATATTTCTAAGACAATGGGGAATGTGAGACAAGGCATAGCTTATGCATAACTAAACACAAAAAGGGATAGTAGCAAGAAATCTCGATTATTAAACTATTTGTACCAAAAAGGGATAGTAGCAAGAAATCTCGATTATTAAACTATTTGTACCAAAAAGGGATAGTAGCAAGAAATCTCGATTATTAAACTATTTGTACTGCAACAGAGGTAAAATGGTCATGCTAAACAAGCCAAATTGGAGTAAATACAAGTTTGTTTTTCTGTGATCATATATGACTGGACAAGAAAAGGAGAAAATATTACAATTCCCTACAAGTTGCATGCAAAAATGGAGCCAAATTTAACTAACCAATTAAAATTAGTAAGGCCGGAGTGATAATTATCTGATAACCTCGGCAAATAAAAATATAGATCACCTTGAAGGCTTGAACTTGTGATTTACCATTAAAATAGCACGGTTTCCATTCGTAATCTTAACAGAATAAATACTACCATAGTCATAACATTAAACAACAAGGAATTCCCACTTACCAGATGAGCACCTGTTATTCCCATCATCACCAGAATCTGATAAGCCATATTCAGATTGAAGACGTTTGCGATAAATTGCCACCTTCTTCTCAATTTCCTCGGTACTTCGGAGTCCTCGCTCTTCAAGAGATTCACGGTATTCCATTACAGCTATCTCAAGACGTCTTAATTTCTGTCTGTAAATCAAATAAAGTTGATTGCTTAGTCATTAAATAACAGAAAGTTTCTGCCAAAAAGAAAAATTCGAGAAATACTATAGTTTAGTTGCAGTAAGACAACCTATGTTCCTCATTCAATATGTTATCAGGATGAGTATGAATGGCATTATCAGTAGCTACTTCTATATCATCACTCTTTGCAAGATCACCAGCAGTATCACTTCCAGATGAATAGCTTATGCCCAGACCTCGACCATTCTTTTTATCTTCATCATCACTGACATCATCCTCTCGACTCCATTTGGAAACTAAGACGGGATCATTTTTTCCTATATCATTTGTATCTGGCTCATGTTCAGGTGAACCGGAGGCTTTAGAATATGCTCTAATTCCTTCTTGTCCATACTGATTACTTCCAGCTAGGCCCGTGTCTGGATCAATATCAACTTCCCTTAGTCTAGCATTATGAGGATTAAAATTGTTGTCATCTCTTGAACTTCTAGAAAACTGGCTTTGTGCATATTTCATATCATCCCGTTCATAGCCTCTCTCTCGTTCTGCTTCCTCTAAGCTAAGTAACCTGGCAACCATCATATTTCTTCCACCACATAGTGATAGACCGTTGTGTCTGCAGCGCCTTTCAAGTTCAGCAAGAGGAAGCCCTAACAGCTCCTTCATTGCTGCTGCCTTCCCCATTGCTAAGGCACCATCTTGATTAAGCTTAACTCCTTCATTGGTATCGTCGGAGCTAGTTTTATTTTCAACTTCAGGTGCATCCCCACATATTGAGTGGAATGGGATAACACCTGAGTTACTTGATCGAAGAAATGTAGCTCTCAAACCATTCAAATATGCATCTGAAAAAAGAAACCAGTCTGCCCATACTTGTAGGACCTTCAAAACTCGCTCCTGTGCAGCAATCACAAAAGAAATGCAACATGTTTAAGAGAACAGAATAAACAGCCTTACTACATTTCCAGAGAGACTAATATGAGTTACCTTTAAGGCTTCAGCAGTAATTCTTCCAGTTATGCTGCGGTACAAGTCATTGAAGCTTTCCATTATATCTGGCAGGGTTGCCTCAAACTTTGTACGGTAAGCAGACGCATTTTTCACTGGAGCACTACTGTTATGAAGGATGTCAGATACGAGCATAAGCCTTGCAACCTTGGTTGGTATAGGCGTTTCTTTTAGCGTCAAAGATTCCGTAAGAACCTCAACAATCTGGAAGTGCATGACAAAGAAAAAACAATGAAAAAAAAGTAGATAAGAGTACTAGGATAGATACACTAAAAGAATGTAGAAGTACATATATGTCTGCATTGCATCAGTCGGTGAATCTCTCTTTTTAATGTGTATTATACAGATATATGTACAAGAAGTGTTCAGAATCAACAGCAATAGAAGAAATAAACAGATTACCTCACCAGCTGCATCAGCATTATCTAAGGAAAATCCCATAGCTTCTTTTATCTGACTTCTCTCTAATGTCAGAGCACGCAGCATATCTTCAAATTCGTCTCGCTGTGAATCCGTTAATGTACGCTCCAACTCAACACGCTGTATAACAGAGAACACTTTAAACTGGCAGGAGAGCAACCTCACCGCATATTACGTCAAACGAAAATTTAATGAAATCTCAAAAGCATCACACAACAACTACATCAATTACAGCCGCATGAACAGAAAACTTTGAACTAATAAGCAGCTCACCCTGCTTCTACCAGCTGCAAAGGTGGTACTAGATTCTTTCTCATGCTCAGGACTTCTGCTAGGTGGAAGAGATGGTGGAATCCATCTGGGAATAGCAATAGAGCACATAAGAAAGAAAGTTTCGGTACCCAAGTAATCTACATGCTTAAAAATTAATTAACAGAATCTAACAAATATTAAATAATAAGGGAGCAAACTTTCTAGCTTAAACAAGTCTGTGCTCTGAGAATCCAGGAAGCAGACAGTGTTGAATGTAGGTTACCTCCCACTGCCGGTAATCATGATGAAAGGCTCTGTCCGCCATCTCTGAAGAGTATCACCCTGTGGATAACAGCAAGGAGCAACCAAATCAGCAAGTAGAATAGCAGTACCCTTTCAGGATCCCCTACTATACGACTTTGACAAATATCTCATGAGGCAAAAAATGATGAAACCATAGATGGCCATCAGTTTTCCAGCTTGCCAATCCCAACTTCAATTCGTCTCAAAGGTATTTTGATTGGGACCATTTCATTTTGCATATCTGTCAACTAGTTCACGCCTCTCGTCCATGGAACATTAAGTTGCAATAAAGTGTTTTCCTATCAAGTTATAGAAAGTACAGGTTTGCTGCAGATCTGATGGAAATACTCGAGCCCATGAAGGCAGGATGAGAATAAAGCATATTATGGAATACTTTCTAGAAGAGAGGGTAAGATTAAGCCACCAAAGACCATGACAACTGTTTTATAGGCATAAAAATCAAAGCTAAGCTAAGATCATAGTAGACAAACAATTTTAACATTACCAAGTTAGTGGGAGGATTGTTTACAGTGTAAAAGATTAAAGATTCAAAAGGAACTATTAAAGAGTAACCAAACAAGCTCCAAAGCAAAAAAGAAATGCTAGGAGCAATTTTGGATAAAGTATGGGTAGATTTTTAAGATTTTGTATACTATTTGGAAAAGCTAGAAACAAAAGTAGATCTGTAAGATAGGCAATATAAACCTGGGCAAATGAATATAGCCGCCAAACATAGTATGTATGCTCTTGTGACCTGAGATCAAACAAAAAACTGAAAAGTGGATTTCCGCGACCTCTCTCCATTATAGCTTGTTCAAAAGAGCATCCACCATCAAGAACATGCAAAGCCATTGTGTCAATCACATGCTGAAGGTGACCATCCTCTGGAGGAACAACAACTATATCCGGAACATTTGGAGTAAGCACCTAGAGAAGAAAAACAGACCAAGTAATTTTAGCATAAAATAGCTAGCCCACCCCACTTTATATATTACAAATATTCAGGGCATGTTCATACAAAAGTATACCTAATGACAGTCATGATATTAATCTTCAAAATAATGGTATACAGTAATATATTGGAAATATTATTGCAACAGCACAATGCATAGCCTTCAAGAAGTGACTGGTGGTTGGGGTGTAGTGGTACACATAATTGAAAAAAGGAAACACTTAAATAGAAGAAACACATAAACATCATTATACCAGGAAATTCTGATCATGGTATATTCAATTATGTTAAAGAAAAAGACAACTTTCCAGGTAACTTTTGCTTATGAAAGATGGATAAATAATTTAACAAAATAACTATGATTATATACCTGACTAAAGATGACTTAACCGACCACTATTCTAAACCATTATCATCAACCAAGCATTTTTCCCAATAATTTGAGACAGTTACAATATTCTGCATATCCATACTTGGATATATCATGTAAGATGCATCGCTTACTAACAGGCCACATGGCTGACTAGTCAAATGTTGTTCAGCTAGCATGCTTTGAACACAAATCCAAGTTCAAAGAAAGCTTACCAACTCTGAGTTTTGAGTTGTAACAGATGTAACAGGTGCGGCATCTGGTCCAGATATAATCACTGTACCACCCTGTTCCAAATCAAACAAAACATTGAGAATAAAGAAAGCGCACTAAGAGAATCACACTGCAGCAAATTACAAATGTAACAGTCAATTGACAACAAATGTAGAAAGAAATATGAGAAGGACAAAATAAATGTATCAAAAAGTTTGAAAGAGTCAGCCAACCTCCTTATTTCTGATCGCCATATGTCCCGGTGGAGGAGCAGGGAGTGCCTGTGCTGGAAGAGATACAGATTTGCCCCATCCAATCTTCAATTCATATTCGTAAACAACTACACCTGTTAAACAAATCTTCTCAGTTATGAACATTAACAGCTAAATTTTCAAATCAACATTCAAGGCCGCAGCTCTGCTCCTTCAATTTGGAAAAAGACCAGCACTTAATTTGAAAGATCAGAGGGGCCATAGGTTAAGTTACTGATCTATGGAAGTCAACTACTCATGTTAATGTTAACAAAAAGAAACCACAGCGCTTCTCACAGCATGACATGTCAAAAAGAAATGCCAACATATAAGCATCTAAATTGCAAAAAAGAAATCAGTTGAGTTGCACATCATTAGCTTCAACTAATAAGAACAAGCTACATAATGATTATGATCATGTAGTTGCATTACAGAAAATGTACTAAACCACCAATCTTCTCATGCTAAATGAATTGCAAGCCCAAATGTATAGCTTGCCAGTTTGGCAAAAGAAAATATGTTTCACAGGAATAATGAGTCACCAAGATATGTTGCGACTATGCGGTCACATATGTGGGTGCATTTGCATTCAATATTTAATGATATTAAAACTGATAATTATATGCAATGCAAGTAAGAAAATAAAAGAAATAAAGAAGATCTTGAAGAGAAATATGGACGAGAGAAATTTAAATCCATAGAAGTGTCCAGTAATATATTACGGCTCCAATAAGTCATATGCAAGTCCTGTGTGGGTTGGTCCTATGCAAAGGCAACATAGGGACTGCAAAATCATATGTGGCCGCATATGCAAGTGCATGAGCCACATTTAAGAATAGTAGTATCTTCACTAGTGACTAGTTTTTCCTTTTTCCTCTTTTTTTTTTTTTTTTTGCCATGTTAGATATACCTCCAGACGGAACCATAAAATAGAAGGGTCTCTGAAACAGGCAATGCATTTCTCATCGAAAGATGCAAAAAGGAGGTCTTAATCAATAGAAAACATAAACGCATCTCTTAAACAAGGCGACAAACAGCTAGATATGTCAAAGATTTGAAAGTATCAGAGAGTGAACTTGAAAGGTTGTGTGACTTTCAGTAGCAAATATCCCAGAACAGGCAACAAAAGCTAGAACCTTATGATATTATCGTATTACATTGAAAGATGCACATCGCAATCTCACAAATTGAAAAAAAAAATTGACTGTTCCAGAATGAACAATATCAAATTAGTTTCGTAATGAATTATATACAAGCTACTCATACAAAACATGGTTGCCAATACAAGTGACTCTCTGTCAAAATCCTCGCAGAAGAGCCAGAAAGAAAGTTAGTACTGAACTCATCCACCTAAAAGGGGGGCATAGGACTACCAAAGCTTGTAGGAAGAAGAATAATGAAATTTTGTAGCTAAAGATATCTTTTTAATGCATGCCAATAACAGCTGATTCAGCAAACCTTGCATTTCATCCTTCGCAGCTTGTCCATCTGCTCTATTCATAAAAGCAACAAAACCACAATTCCTTTGCCGCCTTCTTTCCTCCTCCGTGCGAGGCCACATGATCTTCACACTGGCGATTGGACCAAACCTACCAAATGTCCTCAAAAGAAAATTTTCATCCACCTAACCAGAATAATATATAACTGTTAGCATTACAAAAGAATTGGAAAATATGATAAAAAAATTATAAAACAATTGCAAAGAAGTCATGAACCTTTGGTGAGAGATTGCCAACATATAAGTTAGTAGTCTGGGGATCCCCGTCATCAAATGAGCCTGCAAATTTTCCACTTGGATCAAACTCATCTGGCAGCTCATCAAAACGGCTTGGTGGCTGCATAAGGAAACACGTTCAATTGGAGTAGAAAGAAAGTCATTGTAAAATGTAATGACTGCAACAATATCAGGTAAAAAAAATGGAAAAAGAGGACTGAAACAGACTATAAATGTAAAAATTGAACCAAGAATAAATGTCAAACTAATAACTAATAGAGAAATAAACTCGGACATCTAGGTAACAAACTGATTTCTACTACTCATAAAAACTACCATTTTTTATACTCTTTAAAATATGATTTCACTTGCTCTCCCAAAAGACCCCTTTGAAAATCCACCTTTAATCAAATGAAATTCTAATCTTCTCCAAGGTAAGTCGAAAACGATGAAAAGACACTGGAATTTAATGTAATGCTAATATATACTTACAACAGAGTTCTCAGTATGGCGCCCGTCACGCCAATGTTCGCGTTCCTGATTACGCTTCTCCCGCTGCTCTTGTTCGAATTTCAACTCCTCCAAAAATTTATCAATGGCTCGTGTCTTCCCCTTTTCTTTCTCCTTTGGCTTCTCCTCATCCTTCTGCAATCACAGAAAAGCTTGAGAGAAAATTCACAGAAACGTCAAAAGTATCCATAAATATTTAACAGCACAGACAGTATCAGAATGAAATTCCAAAGGAAACAAAACATTAGAAGTGTATTGATTCCTTTAATGCCTAAAAAGTAGCATCTGATCATTGAATGAGTGGAAGAACTAGATATATTTCTCCGGAACTATATTAGCAGTTAACTTTTGATAATATAAGAATATGAAATAAGAAAAGAAATGTCAACCTGTTAAGGATAACTTTATCATCAAAATTAAAAGTGAAGGCCTGTCCATAACCTACATCCAGCTTATTATTTCTATCTAGGGCCATAATTGATCACATAGGATGGAAAATATGTAGCCATTTACCATTTAGGTTGTATTCCTTAGAAACAACTAGATCAAGTGAAAAAAGATTGGGGCACTAGAAACGCTCACTCACTTATGTAAAAAATCCTCCTCTCTCAGTAATAAAGATATCCTTAATTGGTGAAATACACTCACTCAGCTAAAGACATAATATTTTGGAACATTATCTAACAACATAATTTTTTGGATAGAATATCTAAATAATAGATAAAATGTCTAACAAAATAATATTTTGGAACATCATACCCTTTTAAACAAGTGTATAAATGTATGAAAGAAAGCAGAGGTTGAGCAAGGATATGATGCCAACAATTGTATAAGATAGACGTGTGTGCTTATAACTCTTAAAGAAAACAAAGGCGCAATTTTCCTATATCAATATTGTGAAACAGAACGGCCTACAAATACTAACCTTTTTTTCAGGCTCTCTTCCTTGAGATGCAGGTGGCAAGAAGGAAGGGACATACCTGGTGAGGAGAGGTTTTAGACAACTAAATATATACTTGGACAACTAATCACTAGAAACCAAAAATATCGCAATAAACATCTAGCATTATACCTAGAAAGAAAAAGTCATTACAAACTATATATCTTTTCAGTCCTTGTCCAGATGTATGTGTAAGTTCAATAGATTAATATTATTTACATCTTAATTTAATTACATTTTTCAGAAATTTCATGGCAGTGTTAGGTGGGACTATGTAAAAGATATGCTAAACATTGTTGGATCATAGTGAGATGTGGACAGAATGAGGTTGTCGACATCTTTAGGAGTGCACCACAACAAATGGAGAAATGGAAAATTTTCCAGGTGTAGGAAAGGGTTGAAGTAGTAGGGGATCATTATCCCTGTTACTGTTTGGCCTTAACAATGTTGAAAACAGAAAAAAAAAAGATGTCTCAGAAGGATGAGATCAAATCTTATTCGGGAAGAGATTTTAAGTTACAATATGAATGATACACTACTCTTTATACAAGTTAATTATATTGCTTTAACGGGTTATAAGATTGAAAATAACGTTGTGATTACTGTCCTATACTTAAGAGAGGATCGATCATGAATAGCAAAAATAATTTGCAAACCAAATTCCTGTTAAAAACTACAGTTCCTTTAATAATGGAAAATAAGGATGTACCATGTTATTGGGAAAGCTGAAATAGATATTTATGGTCATTAGTGCCAGAATAATATCGATAAATTCTGTTCTCATGCCATACGATTCTCTTGTCTGTTCTTTTCTCAATAAGAACTAGTTAAAGGGGGAAAAAAACAAATTAAAAGCAGATGGACTTGGAGAGGTCAGGTGGTGAAAAAGGGCATCAAATAGGCAAAAGCCAATTTGTGGCTTGGAAATGTTGGCCTTAAAATAATGAGTACAGGTTTGTTTGCAAATCACGGTGGTGGCTATTAAGTCCTAATAAAGAATTGTAGGCCAATGTCAAAACATAGATACACTGCATGAAAAAGAAAGCTCAAACAGCTAATGAGGAAAGTGATTATTGACGGCAGAACTATCAGGTTTTGGAAAGATAAATTATTCGGACAGCGCAACCTATAAAAGCAAGATATTAATTGAACACAAAGTTCAGAAGAACCATGAACAGTGTATGCAGGAGTATTAGCAATGCTTCAAAACAAGTGCATGCAGAAAAATCTAACTGTTACAGCGGTTGTAAACTTGCAATAAACGTTCTCAATTTCAAGATCCCTTGATATATGTCATATGATTTTTAGCTTTACAAGAGAGTTGTTTTGAATATTATCTAAGAATATTGATAAGCTGCACAAATTCCTAAGCTGGCATAAATTAAGCAAGAAACAGAAAAGGTTGAAATCTTCATGAAACTTTAGATAGTATATACTTTGTTGTCCAAAACTAAGGTCACTTTCAGATAGTGTCTTGAAGTTCCACTTTATATTCCTAGATCTCCACTTTCTCATATAAAACCTAGAGCCCAAGCTTATTCTTTCATACTAGATATTTCCTTCAACTTCTCTCTGTACCCAAACAAAGAAAAACATTATATATCTTCCCTTAGGGCAAACAAAAGGCTAATCACCATCAGAAAAATTTATTAAAAGTTGAATTTCTGATTGTCAATTGCAGGGTGAGCACTATGCAGCATGAGTTATTATTAATGGCAGTTTCAAGTGTGCCTACCAAAAAATGCACTTGCTAATATTCATAGTCCATTAAAAATATTATTAAGAGATAGTTGGAAAAGTAGAATCCATATGGAGGTGCCTCATAAAATAGCCAGAGCAACTAAATTGATTATACAAAAAACATTGTGAGCTTATTTATTGCAATTATTAAACCAGCATGACAGCATCTTATGAATGACGATGATGGTCTGTTAAAATTAATTCTTGCTGAATCTGCCACCTCCAGTACATCCCTGACATGTTCTCGTGATCTCAAGACAGTCAAGCGCATCTACTTAATCTTCTCCAGCTTGGTACTTGAATCTTACCAGATCACCAAGGAATTCCAGGTATATGATTGTTATCTCAGTTATTTGTGCCTTCAACAGTCATCAGATACTTAAGGTCTTTTATTTCGCAGATATTTGCACCAATAATATATGGTCATTAGAAACAAAATAAGAATTGCATCCATCTCACTAAAACTGAGGTTATATAACAGCTTTAATCAACCAAAGATTGCTCGCACTGTTTAGAGTTTACCACTTAATTTGCAGCTTGGGGAATTCATTGCCCCCAAGAAGTTCAAATGCTGGGATTATTTTATCTGGTTGTCTGCATACTTCTTGAAGGTGACTGTTGTTTCTCATCTTTTTCCTAATCTAAGTATCAGTGAATATGGACTTGATCACCAACATTGATGGTTAAAACAATTACAATAATTTGAGCCAATGCTCCATACAGCAATCTTTAGCAAATCAATTATAAGGTAACTTGAATGCATGAGGCTCTTTTATTGCATGGTGTAAAGAGAAAAGTTGTACACAACCTTACCCTCAGTACTAAAGAGATCGTTTCCATAACATTAATCATGAACTCTAGGATCCAAGAGTCAAGTCTTATATCACACAAAGTGATCTCCTCCTTTCATCAGAATCAATTAGGATAAAGTTCTTTGTTCTTCAATAAGTATGACTTATAATTATCTAGACATGATCATTCAGCCCGCCTAGCCTGAACCTGCCTGACTTTAACCGAGCTAAGCCAGGCATGAACCCGAAATGGTAATAGGCATGACCGCTCGCTTCCTATGGTTGCTTAGTCCAACACAGAAAGTTTGGTATACTGAGGACTAGTATACAACTGTTTCCCTATGAAAGATCATAGAAGTGTTTGATAAGCCTAGCCCATTATGCTCAACCTATTGGTAATATTGCTAAATATTTTTGATAAGCCTGACCAGTTGCATTCGGGCTGTTATCCCCAATCCGAATCTGATATCTCACAAGCTAGTAAGTGGTAATAGGCTGGAATCCCGTCCGAAGATCACCTCAAATTCTTGGATCTCCAAAACTATAGACTTACATGAAATGTGATACATAATCAAGAAAAAGATGGAGTGATATAATCGGACCATTTAGTGATTTTATATCAAATCAAATAGGATATCTAAGAAGCATCAAAAAGTTATATCTGAAAAAAATAGTCAGTTTCTCATTGTCCAAACATTGCAATGAAAAGAATGTAAAATGCTTAGTTACATGAGATTGCATGACAAATGGAGAAAGAACAGGGAAATTTGAAAAGAGCTGAACCTTTTCGACAAAATTCAAATTTCATCAATTGTTGTTCACAAATAGTGCAAGAAATCTGAACTTTTGAAACAACACTTAGATCATGTAGAAACACAGAAGGGCAGCACTATGATATGACAATGTGACACCCTGAATACAGTGCTAAAATTCATCAAACTAAAGTTTGAGGAAGGTCTACAACTAATTCACTATTATTTTGATAGGGTCTTAGTGGATAATCCTATATCTTAAGCAAAGAACATTGGCAAGAGAATGTGTAGAATCAAAGATAATGGATTAACTCACAGTCACAGGTATCCTTAACAACTATTTGCTTTAACTTTGATCAAACAGAAACAAAAGCATCTGCTGCACTAGATGAGTATGAATGAAGTGAGAATAAATTAACAACTTGATTCGTTAAAATACACTACTCAAAAGCAACCATATATCTATACATACAGATATAAATTTTGATATCAAACTAAAACACCAAAAGCTTCATTTAAAGCATGGTCAATTTAGCATTATAGCCAGATAAAATTGATGATAAGTCTCTTTATTCCAACTGTAGAATATGGGCACCACCAGATACCATTTTTTAAGAATCAAGTACATTCATTTACCTACTTCCCTTCTTTGGAACAGATACACCATCTTTGGACTTTCCACCTGCCATTGCCGAATGAATAAAAGGCCCATCTTTTTATTAAATCGAACAATAAAGAAACAAACTCATACATCCATTATGAAAAACAACAACTAAATCTCACACTAATTAGAAATTGGGAAACCCAATCTTAAAACTAACCTTCTAAATTAGCCTTGAGCTTCTCGTTCGGATCAATAACCCCTCCCCGAACGAACGCCTTCGACCCGGGCGTGCTGTCGCCCTTAAATGACTCCACGAACTCCGCATAGACCCGAGCAGCTTCATCCTCCTCCCTCTTCAATTCACAACATCCCAAAGTAAAGAAGTTACAAACAAATTGAACCATCCTACACTAAATAGACAAAAGAAACCGAAAGAATGTAGAAGTTTTACCTTCTTCCTGGCCTCCTCGGCCTCCCTGTGCCTATGAAATGGGACCTTCTTCGAACTCATCGTCTCACCGAAGGACTAACAACCCATGAGAAGATTCAAAAGAACCCTAAAAGGACGAATCTTCAGAATTAGGTTTTCCAACCCAGATTCCAACATTTGATAGTAGATTAAGAAAAAATGAACGGGAAAAAAAAACATCAACAAGCCTGAACTGCAGCGTAACGAATACTTCACCTCGGATTGGTTTGGAGATGTATCGATCGCTTCGAAGAGGTGATACTTCTAGGGTTTCTCGAGCGCACGACGAAGGAGGGAGGGAGAAGTACTAGGGCACTCGAGTTTCTATTTTTCTTTTAATTTATGAAAAGTGGAATTACGTCATATCGTGCACCCGCTATGCACGTGAACGTGGAGGTCGGAGCCGCCTTGCAATCCGGGTCGGATTGCTAAATCCGCATCCGAATCTGATAACATATCTAGTAGTATTTACTAATTAAATATTAGGGATTTTTTACAAATTGTCAAAATTTTAAAATAACATCATTACTACTGTATTTCTTCAAAATATCATAATTACAACCAAAATCAAATCATTTTACTCTCCAATACATTATGTTTGTTCAATCTAACTCTCACGATTAGAACCAAAAAGAACATTTTATTTTTATATATTTTTAACCTAACATTATAATAAATAAAAAACTTTATGCCAGGTAAAATTACTGGTAAATAAATTATATTCTAAAATCCAAGAAAGAAGGATATTCTAATTATTAATATGTTAGAAATATTGTATAAATATTTTGTTAAAAATTAATCATAATAGGAATTCTGAAAGAGTCAAAAGATTTTAACGGCAATTATAATATTTTAGAGAATGTAGTAGCTATTGTAATATTTTAAAAAAATTTAGTGGCAATTATATAAAAATTTCTAAATATTAATGGGAATTTATTAAAAACACTTTGGAATTCGTTTTTATTATCAATTATACTCTCTACTGTATTGATATTTATCATTCAAACTAATGTATTTTGCTCGTGATGCCTCAAAAGTCAAAACCACCGGTCATTAAATTTTTCAATGGATAATTACTATATAGATAGGTTAAATTAACACTAAATGCAAAATAAACTTAATACGTGCACAAGTTCTTATACTTCCACTATACATATGTATAAGTTCTGTCACCAGTAAATCCAAAGACTTCTATATTTAAGGACTGATATGATAGCTTTCTTAATATACTTAAGTAATTTGTCAGATTAGGTCTTGCATCAATACAAATCTCTTTTACTTTTGGTCATTCTTTTAGTTGGATACTTAATGTGTGTACCAATAGATCCATCTATTTGATAGCAGATAGTAAGAAAGACTTGGTAATGAGCATCATCTTTGTTGTTATTTATCATCTACACTTGTTTGAATTTTTCGCCATTTAAATTGATCGATTCAAGTGAAAATCCAGTCGAACAAATCATGGAATTTACAAGGCATTACAGTTCAAATTTCTAAAAATGTCATCAAAGTAATTTGCAGTCTGAATCCTTCTGAACATATACTTTCATGAAGATTACAGAGCGAAGTAACATAATTTACAATTCAGATACAGAATTCAAGGAGCTAAAAAGATTATGAATTTCTCATTTCTTCCAGAGAAAATGAGTCTATTCTCAGTGTCATAAAGTTCTCGTCGCTGATAACCGAAAGGAGGCTCTTAGCACAATCTTGAAATCTGTATAAGTCTCAGCACATTTGAAGGTGAGTATCAAATCGAAAACGACAGCATTGCCTGTTTGTTAAAGCAAAAGAACTGTCAAGGAAGAAGCACAAACTAGACTAACAAAGAAGAAATAACAAGATATACCTCTATAAAATTATTAATTAAGTAGTCATCCTGAGGAGGGCTTTTTCTGATCTGTTTGTCTTTCATATTGGATTGTATTAGCGGGTAACTTAAGATCTCTTGCACTTGTTGTTGTTGTTGCTGCTGCTGTATATGTTGTTGTATCATATCAACCTTTGTGTTCACTTCTATCAAGTTATCCAATTGTTTGTTCTCTCTCGAGGAATGAACTTGTCGCAATTTTCTTACTTCATCCTCAAGATGCTTCATCTGAAATTTGATTTGTTCAAGATCAGTTTGCTTTGTGGCATTTCGAATCTTATGTTCTGGAGTCTCTGAAAGAGATTCCAATTGAGCATCTTTGGTTGGTGTGAATGCTCTCTTTCCCTGACGAATATATGTGGATCCCTTGTCTAATTTGTCTCGATCTCTTAACAAGTAGCTTGTAGCCTTTTCAGACATTGGATGAGGCATTTCCATGCAGTCCTCAGCTTCCAAGATAAGTTCTTGTGACACTTTGTTCGAATTATTTTTGGGACCTTCATATATGTCTTGAACGTCGACTAGGCGCACATAACTATCTGCATCCATTTCCAAACAAGAACTACTACGCATTGGAAAGCCATCACGTCTCTTAGTAGACTTAGCTTCAGCCGGTAAACGAGAAAATTCCCCACAATTTAACCTTATTCTGGATGATAATTTGCACACGTCGTCGTTCACAAACGCCTTGAGTTTTATACAGTCTTTCACTCTGCTGTTGCCTTCTATGTGCTCCCATGTAGATTTTCTAGACAAGCCTTGCAACTTTCCTTCCTTGCAATTCTCGCAGCGCTTCTCTGCGTAGACATTGCCATTAATCTCAGAGCACAATTGTTCCAACCGGACGGTCGGTAAAGAGATGTTCCTCCTAACGGTACAATCGAAGCTAGCCTTATCGAAAAAGAGGCTATTTGTAGTTAACCATGGATCTTTAGCAAAAATATTAAGCAACTTTTGGTTATATGCCTGCACTTGATACTTGAAAGCATTGATCTCCAATTCTTTCTGAAATATAACTTCCTTGAGAATCCTTGAAGTTTCTTCAGCATGTCGTATCTTTTCCTCGGCTATTCTTCTATATTGCGATGCTTCCATCTTCTCGATGGCCTTCTCTTCCTGGAGACGAAGGATCATGGAAAGAGCTTCATTTGTTCCAGAGGCTGAAGCTTTTCTTTCCTCCTCTATCTCAGTTTGAAGCTTTTCCACTGCAAGATATTGGTCGTGCAGGGCTTTCCTCAGAGCAATAACCTCGCCTTCAGCCATTGCAGAACCACTTCAATTCACCGAGGAACACTGGAAGAGATCAAGAAGGCCTCAGAATTTTATCGAAAAGAAAAATTTGTGGTTCTTATATGATCCCTCTGGAATATGAGCTCAAAAAAGGATGCTCTACGAGTAAATGAGCGAAAGATTTGAACTTTTAAGACAGATAAAAAAAAAAACGAATCCATCGGCCAGACAAGAAAATATTGCATTTCACATCAAAAGAGGCCTGAATGCAAGAAAACAACAGCAACACCAACCTCGTAAAAGTCTGCATTAATTGCTCTAAAATCTTACCTTTGTAGAATCAATTGGACAATTGAACCCCCAACCATTTTTGCAATGAGAAATTAAGCTTCTTTTCCTTTTTCCTCTTTTGTTTTCTTTTTAATTTTCCTCGGAAAAGGAGATCAATACCTTCGGAAGACAGCTTTTAGAAATAATCTGATCGCTAAATTGACACCAAACTTAGCCTCGTGGACAATGGAGTCCTCCGTCATCTCTCTCTGTCGCCATATATTTAGAGAGAGAGAGAGAGAGAGAGAGAGATCTTTTAATAGGAAGTGGACTTGGGTAATGAAGGAGTACATTTATCAACTTCTTTTCAAAATACTGTTACGAAGAAACAACGGTCGTGAACGCCGGAGGATCCACATGCACGCGCCGACGAGCCAATAGGACCGTACCACGTAGTAGAGAGCTTTTGTTAGAGTCAATCATGGTGTCGGCCATGCTGCATTGCTGCTTGGATTATCCAAGTCTGTGAATAAAACAAAAAATAAAAAATAAAAAATAAGCTGGCTTTATATTAATGCTATTTCATTAGTTGTCCTTATTTTGAAGACAATTCACAAATAGAAGGCATCACTATCCCTGGTCCCAAAAAAAGATTTAGATTCGAGCCGAGTCAAAATTTTGCTCTAATTACTTGGTCACCTAATTAACCCCTTTATATGTTTATATATACTTAAGTTGATTCGACAAGCAATGCGTCAGAAAAAGAAACTTAAGCATCTCAAATAGGTTATCAAATACAGGAAGTTAAGCATTTTGAACTACCCAAAATGATAAAAGATATTCTATTCTTGATATGGGTCTCTATTTAAATTGATAGTTAATTTCCTTTCCCCCAACTATATGCGAATCTTCATTTAAATTGATAGGTAATATCCAGAAAACACCAACACACGTACTCATCAAACCAAACCGACATCCTCTCTCATTGCAGTATTACAATGCTATGAAAGTTCTATTTCTCAACAAATTACGTCAATAAATAAAAATAGAGACAATAATGGAATTGGCGATGATTTGCGCCAGGATGGGTATCCGAGGTTGAGCTGCAGGCTGCGTATTGCTGCTTTTTGTATGAGGGCGAGCGGCGGAGCTGCCGCCTCCGGCGGAAGCCCGCCCACCTTTTCCTCCACCGTGACCGGTCTTCTGTGAGAAGCTTATACTTCTCTCATCTTTTCTTTCGTCAGTTCCTCCAATGGCACTTGCTACAAGCACCAGATAGAGTCAAACAAATTATAGTAAATAGTCCTACTCAAATGATAAGCTTTTTTAGATAAAAAGCTTGTTGCTTTGCTGTTAAGTGATTGACCAACAATATATATAATTTCTTAAAGATTAAAGATCAGACTAATTTAAAACAAATATTTATATATTTTGTGAACGACAATGGAGTTAGAGCACTAACCTTGCAGATCTTGCCCTTGGAGTTGTGGCAGTGGATGAACTCCTTCATTGTTGGTGCTTTGGTTGGCTATGCACCAGGTTGCTTGAAGTATAAGGATGAGGAGAAGACACTCGAGAAGACTGAGCACCTTCATCTGGAGATTGACTGTTAATTTATGATGCAAAACGTTGCCACGGCCTCTAGGATTTATAGAAATTTCCCTGTAGGCTGTAGCTGTAGCAGTAGGTGGGGAAAGATGCCATCGGAAACAACTGGCAGCATAATTGATCTGGATTCTTCATTCTTAGCTCTCTGATGTGCAACAGAATAATGTCATCAGTATCTCCTTTCGTTGTGTGTATATATATTGTGGATAATTCCAGTACCCCGACACTAGAAGAGAAGAAGTTCCCTTTTATTTTCATAGAAGGATTTTGTTCTCTAATCGAAACAGATAACATTAATTTTATATAATGTTCACATTTTACTCATGCACCAACCAAAAAGATCCCTGCTACCTGGTGTACAAGAAATGGCAAATTGTGTCAATTACTTACAAGGGCTGTGGTAAGTAAAGTTAGGCATCTTTCTGACAACACCGGGGACAAGAAAGAGATCAATTGGGGTAAAAAAAAAACAACAGACAAGATAAAGGTTATCAAATGGGCAGATCTGTTGTCTTTTTGCACGTTATCACAATATTGTAATCTTGTTGAGTGCTGTCGTTCCAAGGGTTATTTTCAGGTGCCAGATTTCTAGTATGATCCATCGTTTTCCGTGATTTTTTTTTTCTAAACGATGTGCGTGTGGACTTGTCTTCCTATTCGAACACATGTTGAAAATATCACCGGACATAAATTTTTATTAACTTTGAGTTAAATTTTAAGTAGAGACTACATATTATTAATAATGAATTAATGTTATAATTAATTTAGCTCAAATAGTACTTTATTATTATAAATTTACTTATTCAAATCCATAAAGAGAAGCGAATAAAAATTGGCTATAAAGTGAGTATCATAGCAATGTAAAATAAAAAAAAGCGAGTTTAATACTATATTGAATATTTGAGAAATGTCATTACAGTATATAAGCACCAAATTTTTTATGGGCTTTGAGTCCTAAAAAGGATACCAATATTTTATGGGTAAATGATACTATACAACTTAATTCACACATGCTAGGCCTAATTCGGTTCACGCGCGTGGGTCAAGTCCAAATTTAATTTTTGCCTAATACAGATATTAGTTTGGTTCAGATTGGTTCAATTAGTTAAACCTAAAGTCGAAGTGTTTGTTGCTTCGATTAGAATAATTAGTTGGTTGAACCCAAAGTGGTGCACCCCTTGAAATTGTTATTCGATTCAAATTCGAAATGTTGCATTCACTTGTGACCGGTCACATCCTTTTATGGAACCTTTAATCCTATAAATAAACTGCTAGTCCATATTATTTTTATAAAAATTTAGTTCATTCATTTCAAGTCTTGTTCAAATCTTTAATCTACTTTTGAGAGAGAGTACATTATGATACAGTCGTTGTATTCTGAAAATCAACGTCCACTATTTCAGAAGGGATCAGTAGAGAACAAATTAGTCTTAAAAAAATAGTTTCCAACACTAGATTCAACTATACAAATTTTACATTCTATAACCTGTAAATTTATTTAGGAATGGTTTGCGATGATAAGTGAAAAGATGCATATACCAAGTTTACAGAAATGCGATGATAAGTGAAAAGATGCATATACCAAGTTTACAGAAATACTAACAAGAGAACATGTCATCAAGGTGATTAGAAGAAAAGAAGCTGGAGTATCAACCAATATTGTATGACAAGAAGAAGTTTTTTAATTGAATTGGCATATTAAGAATTTGTGGGGCAATTTAGAATGAACAAAGCATGAAGAAGGTTGTCAATAGAGGAGCTTGGAGAAGACTTCTAAATCAAGCTTTCCTTGATGTGCAGCTGGGGCCACCTCCTTTGCCAATTCACCAATAACTCGTTCCATGTAGAGCACATACAGACCATTCATGTCTTCGAGGATTTCCAAATCCTTCCGTGCTTTAAGAATTGATCTCACCCACTCTTCAAAAAGCTCTGCAAGCAAAAATTAGCATATTGGTCAGCCTTAAGAATCCCTGCCACTCAAAAGATTCTACCTCAGGACCGGGTAGAAATTCATATTCGTCAGGGATAGATGTGAAAGGAAGTTCTTAATCAAGGAAAGAGGACATTGCACAATCTTAAGAATTTTCTTTTACCAGAAGCTTTTACTGACAAACAAAGTATAAATTGATCCATGTTTATACTTGAAATATCAAACAGCAGAGTTGCCTTGTCTATTATTGAGCTTACTAGCAACAGGTGAGCAGATTATGGTTTGACTACCAATTACAAATTTGTTCACAAAAGAATATCTAACCAATACAAGAGATCCTCAAACAAAACAAAAAAGAAGAGAGATTTAAAAGAATAAGTGATATATAGAATTAGGTAACAATTGTCCATTCGTGTGCATCTCCAAATCAGCTTGAACATATTAAATCTTATCCTTGCGGTTGGCTAGGAGGCTGTATTTGTAATATTTTTAGCACTGGGCAATCTAACAATAAAGTAATTAATGAGACTACGGTTATGCCTCAAAATCAAAATAATCATGACCTATGGCATTGTGACATACTAGTATGAGATACCATGCTGTCATCATGCCTTGTGATAACATAAATTGTATAAATTAACATAAATTAGTGCTTGATATGTTTAAAGCAGGATAGCTACAGAAGTTCAAAACACTTCGCATCGGCTTAGAGGCATGCAGGAAGAATAAGTCTGCATGCTTGAACAGAATCTAGGGAAGTAACTACTATGATTAGTCCATAAAATGTCGCAAAGAAGAAAACCAAGATAGATGGACCATCAATGCTATTGTGAAGGTACTCACTCTTATCAAAATTTTCATGGCTCATCCAGATATTCAGATAATCTGTTATCAAGAACTCAATGAGTTGAATCCTGCTTCATGAGAAATAAACATATGATAAATATTACAGCTCACTGAGTGAGAAGCATTGCATGGCCTTAATATGGCGATTAAAAATGAAACAATTAAGATTAGCATCAATAGTAAAAAAAGACTGAATCTCACAGGAGAGACATACATCAAAAACATGCCGCCATGAGTCCCAGGGAAGATAACATCAAAAGGATCCATGAAAAGTAAGCTTTCGGCAACAATTGAAATTTTTTGAGAAACTGAAAGCATCATTCGTTGGCCAACAAATGGCTCATTTCCCAGCTTGCAGAGTATATGCTGAACACAGAATTGGGGATCTGAACCAGAATGTACTGATCCTGAGATATAATAGAAAGTAAACTATTACTACGATTAGTAGCTTATTTATTGTGCCTGTCTTTATTTATCGCATCACTTTTTTAAAGCACGAGAATTCTTCCAATTAACTTCTCTGGCTTTGAACAAGTTACCATGAGAAAATGTTTTGAAAATCAGTCAACAGCATTCACTGCATCTGATTTCTATGCCGCATTCTTTCATTTAAAAAGGGATAGGAAATGCAGGGCATCCTGATGGAGACAACCAAATCTGGCAGAGATAGATGGAATTCATATATTACCTGAATCCAATTTGTCATCATTTTCAGGGACGAAGCACATTCTTCTCATTAAGCGCATGATCAATCCACTGATAATCTCTTCAAGGAGCTCGCTTTCCTTTTGTGATGATAGTATATTTTTCAAGGAGGCTTTAAGAGAAACAATTTAGAGTTTAAACATCTAATTACACATTTAATTGGAAAGCCAAACTAAATATAACGAGCATGAGTGGGAAAATATAGAAGTTCAGTAACACACTGCCAAAATAATTAAAGTTTCCTCAGGAGATGGAGATATTATTAACTGTTGAGCACAAACATATATGATAGAACAATATCAAGTCATCCTATCTTTATCGTGCATATGTTTACATTGAAGAAGTTGCATTCAATCATAAAAAAGAAGAGAATAGGAAACCTTGAACATACATGCTAGACCAGTAACTCCTCATACCATCTTGATAAAACCTTACATATACTATTGATATACACACTAGAATCCTTCTGAGCTAAAACATGCAGATTGAGTAATACAAATGAATAAACCATAGTAACAAAGCATTATCAACCTTACCCAAAATAAAATCTATAGCTTGATGAGAAAATATGGAGAAAGAGGCTTCCACTTGTCCCTGCACAACAAAAACAGATGCTATTAAGCATGAACAATAGAAATGAATTCTATGTAATTGAGACACGTACTTTAGTCAAAAATTTATCTGATAATTCCACCAAGAAATCGATTGATGTACCAAGCCTCTCTATTTCATTTTCATTGCTGAACTCTACATTAATAAAAAAACGGAACATATAAGTTCTTATTGTAAAGATCTTACAATGTTTATTTTTTGGCAATATTGTACTTCACCACCTGTGATTTGGCTTAATTACATGAATCTCTTATGTACTTTCAATTTAAGTACTTAACTTCCTTGTTGCTTAGACTAAAGTGCAATAGTTATTTTTTTTAATCATATTTGATCAACCAAATTTAAAAGATCCTTACTAGAGACAGTTGATAAAAATTTGATACCCTTTTCAATGCATCTAAAATAATTCTGACAGAATTTTAAATAACAGAGATATGACAAATATATTAAACAAATGTATATCTTTATCATTTGAAAATGATTGGTATTATTACAGATGTGTTTAAAAACATATCAAATCCTTAAAAACATTGTCTTTAATAAAGATTTTTAAATTCGACCTCAGATTTGATCAGATATAGTGTAAAAGTAGCAGTTACACTTTAGTCTAGGCTATAGAGGGTTAAGTGCTTTAAGTTGAAATTACAAAAGGTTTTACAAAATTGAGCCAAACCACAAGTGGTAATGCAATTAACCCTTACTTTTTATATAGAGAACATCATAAGAAACAACTAACAGAGGAAAAAGCCAACACAAAACATCAAAATGCTAAAGACAAAATAATACTGAAGTCTAAATTGAACAAGGACATTTTATGTGAATTGTTCAATTTAACAAATGTTAAATTGAACAAGGGCATTTTATTCACAAAAAAGTAAAGAACACATCGAATTTAACTCTTAATGTGAATTATTGGGAAATATGATCCAATGAGGCAATGACCCAACCTGAACTGCTTAGGAGTGTGTCAACGATAATCTGCTGCTCATACCTTGCCTACTATGCGCATACAGATTTAGGAGCATTTGATAAATGTTGATGCTGTACCAGTTATATAGGTATAACTGACTCTATGAACATTGTAGCAAGACAGAACTGCATTCCTGCAAATAATTTTCATCTCCTT
This sequence comes from Typha latifolia, assembly GCF_019914945.1. Taxonomy (NCBI): domain Eukaryota; kingdom Viridiplantae; phylum Streptophyta; class Magnoliopsida; order Poales; family Typhaceae; genus Typha; species Typha latifolia. The sequence continues at coordinate 1,063,608 of NC_133094.1, forward strand.
CTAAGCAGCACTTATCTGGGAAACCGCTTACCAAAAAATTGTCGCCTCTGAATAGACCCCTCCGCTGCCTTCTTCCTCCTCTCCTTCCATCGAACTGAAACCAACCAAATTATGACCCTTCTTAGCCAACAAGACTCCAAACAGAACACCAGAAAGAATACAACGATAGGGTTAAAGATCATACCCAGTCTTAAAAATCTCCTCCTCAGCACTTCATCGATCCAATGATCACCATCTCCTCCCAACTCGCCACACCCATCAAAGAAATGGCACCTACATGAAGCAATCGGTGGCTCGTCCTCGGATTGCGCACCATCTAAACCATCCAAAAATCACAATCCTCCAGGAAAACATAACTCCAAATCTTAGAGAGAGAGAGAGAGAGAGAGAGAGAGAAGGGGAAAAGGACCTTGGAGAAGCTTGAGCTCCTCCCGGAGACGCAACAGCTCTCGCTTTCTATCCTTCGCCTGGAAGAGAGGAATCGACGGAGGACTAGTTTTAGTATTGGTGGTTGGGTGCTTCGAAGGGGAGAGGAGGAGGAGTACCTTCTGCTTCCAGCGTAGGAGTGTGGCGGAGTCGGAGGTGGAAGGAGGAGGGCGGTGGAGGCGATTGAAGCGGAGAAGGGCCATGGCGAGGGCGATCTTTAGGGAAGGCGAGCTCGGCTTCGAGGGAGCCATGGCAAGATAGCCTCAGAGGATTTTGAGTTACGTGATACCACTCTCAGTAGTAGGGAAATTTATCAACATTTTACGTTTGATGTTATTTGCAATCTATGATATGGATATTTATCATTAAACTCCTATTGAAATATAAAACGGTGATATCGAGTGATTTTATTCTAATAATATGAAACGGTGAGAAACAGATATATTAAAACCCATGTTGGGTTTATCGGATAAAAAGCTCTTTCTATTCCAATATTTTTATAAAATTTAAAAGTAAATCAATAAACATATTCTCATATATCAAACAAAAGAAAATTTGTTACAAAGTACATATTAAAATTCCAAATTCCAAAAGAATGGTCTTTATTCAACAATACAGACACCAAGAACATTATAGAAGTACATAGAAACACTCCACTGTAATGGAGATCAAAAGGTAACCCAGGGAGTATTAATCTCTTCCTGGTGATTAGATCTGAAAAACATTTGTTTGAAACCTTTCGTCGTATAACCTCCAGTGCCCATATCTCTCTGTGTGGAAGACGGATCTGGGAATGTAAAAGTTGGGCCTCACTAGCGTCTGTAACTTCTTCAGATTGGCAGATGCTTGCTCTATTCCCCTGCTTGTCAAATTTGCACAACCAAACAGGTCTAGTAACTCCAGATCTTGACATCCTTCCGAAATTAACAGAAGGCCGTTGATGGACAGTTTTGAGAACCGTAGCTCAAGATGCTTCAGCTTGGGCATGAACTTAGCAATGGTGGAAGCTTCCCTGTCCCCATCTTGAGGGCAAGCTCTAAGATAATCATCGGGAACTATTCCGGCGTGTTGTGAAGGGTCAAGCCAATTCAATAGGTTTCGTCTGAGAATAGTTAGGTTAGGACAGTTCTGACCAATCAACTCAAGTGATTTGTAGGAAACCTCGTAGCAATTGCTGATATCTAACTCCATAAGCATAGGGCAGCAAATTGCAATCTTGAATATGGATATATCGCTTATACTCTGGCTGCTCCTGACTGAAATGGTCCTGAGATCTGGTGACCTGCATGTGCGGTGTAGCATCTCCGTGAGATTGTGAAAGCTAAACTAACGAGAGCAAAGTGATGACAAATCAATATATCAAGACTAAAGAAGAGAAATACATAGGCGTGCTAAGTGTAGGAGAAAGCTTCAACATGAACAATTATTTGATCGCCATCAATGCATGAATATTAAGGAAGAGCTCCAGACTTTCTGAAATCATAATTTGTATTAAAATAACAGGATTCTACAACCAATGTGGTAATATCTTCTTCAGGTAAAAATAATTTGTCATTCGTTTTCTCATCAATAGTTCACTACCCACATATTCATTCTTCACTAGTAAGTAGTAGCACTAAATAGATCTATGAAGACTAGACTGGAGCTTAATATCAAGTAGATGTCTTTTTCCTTCCTCACCTTGTGAGTACATCTTGATCTTTACCATCAAGTTATATTACGCCGTTAAGCGACCAATTAGTCTAAGATGGTTAAATAGATGATCCAAAATAATCAAGTAAAAACTAAAAAGTAGACAAATGAGTATTCTTGTGGTGAAACTTACTCTTTTAAGTTCTTTCTATGTAATGTTACATGAAGTTTTTACCAACAGCAAATGCTACAATATGGGTCATGCTGCTTGTTGTTGTTTTGGCCTTGGACTGATAAGTCCAGGTTGATATAATATGGGAGCTGTTTTTATTTGTTTCAATGAAACAGGGCAATACAGCCTTTTGTCAAAGAACAGCGAATGCTGCAAAATCAACAAGTATATATTTCAACCAATTCCTACAAGACTTCGTGTCATCAAATTAAATTTAATCAAAGTAGATACCTTCTGAACTTAACACAAATAAACTTCCATAAGTAAGACTCTAAAGAAATCTTCATAACAATGCTAGCCAGAATTTAACTTCTTTATTCCAAATTTCAACCTCAAATAACCCAAAATGATCATATCTTTCTTAACAAAACATAACACAACATCCAAATGGAGAAACCCAGCCAAAGATCATATCTGGGGAAAAAGGTCCCAGTTTTATCGAAGAGCAAATTGAAACCGAAAACAGTCTTTCTACGCAAACCCCAAAATTCAAACCCACGTACAATTCGACCCAATCCAGCATAAATACGAAGATCTAAATAAAATCGTAGCCCTAACCATACATATCGCGATCTCGCAGCCGCGAACCAGAGAAGGGATCGTCGGAGAACTGGCGGAGCCGGATCTCTTGGAGCTCACCGACGGCCCCTGCTAGAGGACGGTTCGGTAACCCAAAACGATCAAATATTTCCTATCCAAAACCAGAAACCGACCTAATCCAGCCCGAATTCCAAGATATGAACAATAATTCTTTCTTTACACAAAAATCATAACCCTAATGTATCTAGTTCTACCTCTCGGCGGCGAAGCAGAGGGCGTCGTCGGAGCAGTGTCGGATCCTGACTTCTCTAAGCCCACCGGAAGATCTCTCGGCGGCCAATTGGAGCATCCCATCAACGCGGCTTTGGAAAGCGGGTGTCCACCACGCTGCGGCGTCGGGGCGGCCGACGCCAGCGGCGTCGAAGGCGGGCTCGAGGTCGAAGGCAGAGAAGAGGGAGGGGTCGCACGCGGCGTCCAGCCACGAGCGACATGAGAGCATCGCGCCGCGCCACCGATCTTCCAACGTGAGCCGGCGGAACACGTTTACGAGGCACACCGCCGTCATCTCCGACCAATCGCGGGCTTCTACGTCGGCCCCCGTCGTCTTCTCTGGCACCCCACCGCCTTGGGGGCTGATGGTGTCGTCTTCCTCCATGGATTGGGGATTGGAACCGGTTACGGGTATCGTGGTTCCTGGAGTCCTTCGCTCGTTCCTGTACCAAGCTCAGACGCCTTTGGGAATGGGGAGATATTTTGGAGCTGGTTAAGGTCTCAATCATAAAATCACAAACCTTTAAGGTTCAATATGCAAAATACCATGACAAATTTACATATAACAACTTAGTTTAACGGAATTTAGGACCCGAATCTTTTAAAGTCTTATTTGCAAAATAGCCTAAAGTTAGGATAATTTACAGCAAAGAGCCTTTAATTTTGAGAATTCATTAGCCGAATCTTTGAGGTCCTATATGCAAAATGTTCCGATATGGGACAATTTATATGAAAGACCCTTTAGTTATGAGAATTCACGACAAAAACTTTAAGGTCATATGTGCAAAATATCCATGAAATGATAAAACTTTACATGAAACATCCTTTAATTATGAGAATTCGCTGCCCAAAACTTTTAAGGTGCTGTGCCAAATATCCATGAAATAAGAAAAATTTACATGAACCCTCCTTTAATTACGAGAATTCACAACTCAAAATAAGAGTCCTATATGCAAAATATCCTTAAAATTAGGATAATTTACATAAAACACCCTTTACTTGTGAGAATTCATTAGCCTAATCATTAAGGTCTTATATACAAAATACCCTAAATTGGGATAATTTACACGAAACACCTTTTATAATGCGAATTCAGGGCCCAAACCTTAAACGTCCTATATGCAAATATCCATAAAATTAGAAAATTTTACGTGAAACACCTTTAATTATGTGAATTCACGGCTCAAACCTTGAAGGTGCTGTATGTAAAATATTCCCAAAAGTTAGGAAGTTTACCTATAACGCCCTTCATTTAAGAGAATCTACGATCCGAGCCTTAGACTATTCTCATCGTCGTCGGCGACAAATTGCGTGCTATCTATCGGTGTTTTAGATGCAACTTTCAAACGAATTATCATGACACGTGTCGTTACCTCTGCTGTCCCTACATTTATTTCGTATTCAGACCGGAGTATCTTCCCTGTAGCCATCATCCCACGCCAAAAGAGGACAAATCAGATAGGCGTCCACACCTAACGAAAAGTATACCCCGGAGGAGAAGAGTAAGCTGCAGAATAAGAAAACTATTCAGCTCTCAGAGATGAGCAACAACTACGTATAAAGCCGAATCGCGAATTCGATCTTTCGGAATCGCATAGACCGCCGCCACTCCTCAGAATCCGAGCTCTCTCCTCTCCTGAATCTGCCTTGTTCTTCGCCGTCTGGATCCATTTACTGTCGTCTCCGGGGAACAAATCCGCTTCCACTCACCTGGTAAATTATCCTCCCGCATTTCTCCTTATTTTTCTGGTTTGATCTGAACAATTTCTGCTCAAAATTGGATTTTGTGATTTGGGTCGTTGTTCTTTTGGCTGATTACTTCTTGGGTGCCCTAGGATTGTCTTTCCCTCCTCTTTTCCCAAATTTGCGCGGTCTTGGGTAAGAGTTTTGCGTAGTTAGACATCTTTGTTGTAATTTAAAGCAGCTTTGTTTTGCTGTAGTCTTGATTAGAGAGTTCTCTGTGAGTTCATTAGTGAGTTCTTGGCTTGGTGTCTGTGAAGATGATTATGAAGCAATGTTTGCTTCAGTTGTTTAGTACTTTAGTTAGTGCAAATCAAGTGTAGTTCTATTTGAGATTAAAAAACTAGAAGAAAAGATCATGGATTCTATTCAGGGAGGATGTCTTTTGCGACCCACTTGGCGGCTATCTTTCCTACTTTTTGCTTAGATTGACTTGTGGTTTGGCGGACAATACTGTGGGCTTCTATCAAGTGGCTGATCTCATCTCTTAATACCAGAAATAAAAATTTAAGGTAATCTTGTCTCCCACGAAATGATTAAATGTCGTATGACATTGATTTATTAATGCAAATAATTGTACCGACAATTTGGAATTTTAAAATAAGAATGTGGATTCTGGTGAGCGGTGATCCTTTTAGACTGCCTCTATCGGTTGTGATTTGACAGACATCATTTTGGAGGCCTATCAATAATGAAATATTTGATCTCAATATATTGAGAATGAAAGTTTGAGGTCGTCTTGTGTTCACTACGTTATTATATCACATGGGTAATTGTTGAAAATTGCTAATTGCTGGAGGTTGGTGGAATATTATACACTGCTTATCTGGAGGTTCATTAAATAACTTTCTGCCAATTAGATTTGGATGCTTATCAGGAATAATGCAGAGGAGAATCAATATAATGGTCCTATTGGAATTTGGTAGTTGTTCTGTCCTATCGAGACTGCAAAGTTACGTAGATAGTAGGTTTTGCAATTTCCTTTCTATATTTTGTGACATTTCTTAAAGAAGTTTGATCTTTCTCACTTTGGGGAAGATAATATGCTTGTTTTAAGACCGATGGTGAATTGGAGATGCACTGTGTTCAATTAGGTAATTTGTGCATAATAATTTGCAGCATTTTAATTTCTTTTCAAGAATTTGTGTAATTAGGATTTCTTAGTCCCCAAGTGGCCTTATCTGGACCTTGAGATTCTGGGCCTATTTGGCAGTAACCAGGTGAAGCTTCACATTTAGCTCCAAGTTTCGATTAACTACTGTGAAATTAATCCCTTCAGAAGTTCAGATATGTTGCATGGAGAATGTAATATTTACCCTATAAGAGGCAATTTGGACTATCCAACTGATGCTTTTCATCAGTAATACACTAATGTCAGTTCTGCTGGGCATTTACACCTTCAGTACTGGGGCCATTTGACATTACAACTAACATCAGAGTAGTAATTTTTCAAAGAAAAAAAAACATCAAAGTAGTAAACTTGATTCATAGTTGTAGATGTATGCACTCATGGCTACTCTCAGCTAACTAGGAAGCGGTATATCAAAATATTATTTACTCCCTTCATGTCTAACAAGTTTATTTCTTTATGTTATAAGTTTTCAAGTGCAATGTCCTTTCCTGAATGTATCATTGGTTCCAGTTGAATATGGAGTAGTTGATAGACATTTTGGTGGCGGTCACACCTTGAGAATTAGTTTGGATATTGACACTTAAGTTCCGATTGTTCTCTAGGATCTTCATCATTCTTTTAACTTTATTTAATTAGATATAATGGCACATGCTAGGAAAATATATAGTCAGAAGTTTAATCGTCAGATCTCGCGTTTATCTGGCATCTGAAATATGCTAATTGGACAAGATTGCAGGTTCTTTATGAAAAGTATTACTTACTGCATTGTTCTCTATAATTTTATGCATGAGCTTGGCCAGAAGATGGTTATTGACTATCTTGTAGCTTGTAATGTTTTGTCTTTATGCAGGCTAAAATAGGGTGCAGTTTATGTGCCTGACCTCTGATGGTCACTTTTCTGATATCTAACATTCAGATATGAAAACTATTGACTTTCTGGCTACTTCAAATTGAGTTTCTTACCTTGAGATTACTCGATGTGATTAAAGCAAGCATTTGTATAACACTCCTCTCTTTATCTTTTCTACCTATATGTACATTTTCTCTTCAATCTGATAATTCTATATTAATGTTCTTTCTCATAGTTTGTTTTGATGCAATCTAGTTAACCACTTAACCTTGTTATTTACATAAACTGCATTTAGGCTGGTATCGCTAGATTTAGCTGTTTGATTCAGCACCGCATTGGTACTCACTTCCTCAAAACTTGCTGGTATGTCACTTTTGTCGTATCTGCTTTTTTCTACTATTTTTTTGAGAAAAATATTTTTCCTTGCTGTATGAAGCTTTATATTTGCAGGTGGATCTGACACAAATGGGAGTCTATCTTAGCACTCCGAAAACAGAGAAATTCTCTGATGATGGTGAGAATGAAAGACTAAGGTTTGGTCTTTCATCTATGCAAGGATGGCGTGCAGCTATGGAGGATGCTGTGAGTTTCTTTATTGGGAGCTTATTTTCTTTATTGGGAGCTTATGCTCTTTTTCTCAAATCATATCTTGTATATATTGCTCTGCAGCATGCTGCACTGACAAATCTTGATGATTGCACATCTTTCTTTGGCGTTTATGATGGCCATGGAGGTAATTCATATCCAAAACTCTTTTTGTTTGTTTGTGAACCTTTTTTTTCTCTCTTTACTGAAATATCATTCTTAACTATAGCTTTATGTTAGGATTTAAGGCCTTGTTTGATTTGAGGTTAAGTTCCGAACTCGATTAGTTAGTTTTATTTCTTAGTCTTTTTTTTGAACAGTAAACTTGATTAGATATGAAAAAGATAAAGAGATGTTTGGTTACTGAACTAGTTTAAGGGTCCCTAAACCAATTCAGAGGGGATCCCTAAACTTAAAACAAACAAGACCTAAATATCTAATCCCCTTGGAGAGGTGATTCCATTAATTTCTATGCTGATTGGGGAATTTGGGATATGTTGGTTTTTTTAATCATGTTTGTGATGCTTTGAATTTAGTAAGTCTATATTGACTTAATGAAGTAAAATTAATTCAGGAAAAGTGGTTGCGAAGTTTTGCGCAAAGTACTTGCACACCCAGGTTCTCAAGAATGATGCCTATTCAGCTGGTGATTTAGGCACTTCTGTTCACAAAGCTTTCTTCAGGTACAATTTGTCTATCTGCTGCGTGAAAAACTCTATATTGGTTGTATTTATATTTATATGAGCTTTAACATTAGCGTGAAGCTGGTAGACATCTTATAGTTCCACTTTTTTCAGAATGGATGAAATGATGCGAGGGCAAAGAGGGTGGAGAGAACTAGCTATACTAGGAGATAAGATAAACAAGTTCACTGGCATGATCGAAGGCCTGATCTGGTCTCCAAGGGGTAGTGACTCAAATAATGACGAGGATTCCTGGGCTTTTGAGGAGGTAGTAATGAATATGGCAGTACTTTGGAAGTTTTGTCATGGATCTTTTAGTTATTTGACTAGATCTTTCAGCATATGACCTGCAATTGAAGTTATGTCATATAGCATCAAAGTGTCTCACAAAGTTCTTAGCTTACTCTATTATTTATGGAATAAAAATTCATGGTTTAAAAACTCGGCTGGGACAGACCATTTTGGCTAGGCTCGATCCTAAAAGAAGCCCAAGAGTAAAAATTGCTTGTGAACAGTAATTCTCGGGCGAAACTCTTTGGTTTCACCCGAGATGCCTTGGGTTCATCCGTTTCGCTTGAGGGCGAGACGACTCCTCTTTCCACTGCACGCGCTCGAGGCTCCAATCCACCTTCTCCGGCTCTGATCAACGACCACTTCCTCTGACTACCTCGTCTCGGTTCTTCTCCCATGCGAGTGAATTCAGAGCCTCCGATCTACCTCTCCGGTTCAGATTGATGACGATCTCCGACTATTTCATCCTCGGACTTTCTTCCACGGGCATGCAGTAGGAGACTCTAGTCAAACTCCTCAAGCAATCTCATCTCTTCTCCGACTTTGATCGACCTCCTTCGGCGAGAAAGTTCATCATCTCTTCTTATTCTCTTGATTTCCTACACCTAATGTCATTGATTTTTTTAGGTTTCAAACATTTCTTAATATTTTCCTGCTTAAGAATTCTCCAGTGTTTTTTTTATCTTCTATCTGTTATTGAATTTCCTACACCTTCACTTCTGTTATTGGATTTCCTACAGCTACTGTTTTTTAATTTTTTTGGATTTCCTATAATTTTAATATCTCATAACTTCTCATACCACACCAACCCACTGAAATGCAAATAGGAATTTCATTTTTAGACTTTTTCATAGCTTTTGTTTGTCTTCTTTTTCTGCTATTTGATTTTCAATAGCATAGACTATTAATAATTTTTTGAGTTTCCTATATATATATATATATATGATATTTTCTAGAATTTTCTACATTTTATTGTTTTCTTATTTATTATAAAATGACTGAAACGGAAAAAGTGAAACCCCCATCCGAAACTTTGAAACATTCATTTTTTCGTGGGACTGAAACTGAAACCGGAACCAGAACTTTGAACCATGTAAAAATTAGCTTCTTTATAAACATCTTTGTACTTGTTCATGGATTTGACCACTTAATATAAATTTATACTATGATGACTTTTTCATTATCATGCAATAATATTATTTTGAGATAATTGTGGCATCTCTGCAAAGAGGACGTACAACATACAATCCTGCAAGAGAAAAGGTAAATTAATTAACAATGAATTTTTGTAAGCGGAACTCCATAAAGGAGGCAAAATGGATTGTTGGATAGAGATCCAGATGTAATGGAATTTTAAATTTTTCTCCAGGGAATGCTGTCTTCTTGTGCAGATTTGCATCAAAACTTTCTTGTAAGGATCACTCATGATATCAACTTAGTTATCTGTGGGAATCCTTCTGCTCTTTTGAAGTGTCATAAACTAAAATATGCAGCAGCAATAACCTATAATTCCTTCTTTAGTAAGAGGTTCTAGAGAACCACAAATAGCATTCTTACAAAATGTGAAGTATAATGTTTTAAAATCTCCATGTTGACACAGTGATGGTGTTTTTCTTTTTCTTTTCCTTTTCTTCTTTTCCTAGTTTATTTACATTGCAATATTTTCCAGGGTAATACCAGCTAGTCTTATTACCACGATTCTCTCTTACCAGGGTCCTCACTCTGATTTTTCTGGACCAACATCTGGATGCACCGCTTGTGTGGCAATTATAAGAAACAGCCAACTTGTTGTTGCAAATGCTGGTGATTCTCGCTGTGTTATCTCAAGGAAGGGTCAGGTATGCTCTTATGTCGTGCAAAATGTTTCTACTAGTCACCAAATGTTCATGTGAAAATGAATTAGTTGTTTTTTCATACAATAGGCATACAACTTATCAAGAGATCACAAGCCAGAGCTCGAGGCAGAGAGAGAAAGGATCTTGAAAGCAGGGGGGTTCATCCATGCAGGACGAGTCAATGGAAGTTTAAATCTAGCAAGAGCAATTGGTACTCGGACTATAGCTGAAAAAAGAATTTATTATGCAGACATGTTTCATGTTGTTTGCCTACCTTATGAGCTGTGCTTCTTATAGGAGATATGGAATTCAAGCAGAACAAGTTCTTGCCTGCTGAAAAGCAAATTGTGACTGCCAATCCTGATATAAACATTGTAAGTTCTTTTCTTGTGTTTCTTGTTCATTGCACTATATAAAATCTAGTAGTTCAATTTGTTTAGTTATTACTTTTGTAATTATTGTTCCTTTGTTAAATGAAAATGTGCTCTAACTTGAGTTTGTTTGCGTATTAGGTTGAACTATGTGATGATGATGATTTTATAGTTCTAGCATGTGATGGCATTTGGTATGGTTCTCTATGCAATCTATCTGATTTTGTCAAGTAGATACTCATATTTTTCCTGCAAGCCTTCTTGATTGACAGTTTATCTGTATGTAGAAGTCTCAGTTGTCCTATAAAGGATGACAAAGTTGAAAGAAAACCTAACATGCATGCTGCTCATAATTTTAGATCTGGATAATGGAACTGCTGACATTTTCTCAATCCATTCATAGAATACTGTGTTAGCCTAAGAAAAGAAAGATCACTGCATTGCAGCCCCCTTGAAAGTTATTCATAATACATTAATCGATCCTGACATCTTGTTTCATGGAGAAAAACTCCTAGACGTTACAGAAAGCTATTTCCTGTACTCCTTTTCTATTTTTATCTTTAAGTAAATCTTTGTTATTCTTATAATTTGTTTGGTAAGTAATAGCCTCTATTCCGCAACTCAGGGATTGCATGTCGAGCCAGCAGTTGGTGGATTTTGTCCACGAACATATAAACACTGTGAGTAAAAAATGCAACTTTGAGCAATATCAATATATCAAGGTTGAACAATATTACTGTTCGACATACATTCTTTACAGTTTTACTACCATGAATTAGGGATGATCACGGCTTTCTTATATTTGACTTCCAATGCACACTAAAGATGTTTAGAGAAGATTCAGAAGTTATTTCTCTTTTGACATAAAACCAAAATGCAGGAGAAGTCTCTCTCTGGGGTGTGCGAGAGAGTACTTGACAGGTGTTTGGCACCTTCAACAATTGGCGGAGAAGGATGCGACAATATGACAATGATCTTGGTGCAGTTCAAGAAGCCAATTAACGTGAACGGTGCAGCATCTGCTTCAGAGCAATCAGCACCATCTGCGCCAGACAAAGGAAAGTAAGTTCGGCACCATCCAGAGTCAATTTCTTTCTTTTAGTCCTAATCCTCCATGATAAACAAAATTCAACTTACAAACTTTAATCACTTCCTCATTGATCAGTGAACAGAATGAGTAAGATGGCTCGCATGTGTATCACCCAAAGGTTGAAGCTGCAGAAGTTAGTAAGATTGAAAGAAGTTTGCCTGCATGAATTCATTGAGTTGTCTATGGGATCTTTCGCTGGGCTTGTCTTTGTTGTTAATTCTCATCCCTCTGACCAACCTCGTTTAAGCTGCAACATCTAACCACACTGCCTGGATTCTTATTCTTGTATAAAATTGTATTAGTGTGTTGAATAATTGCTTGAACCATTTTAATGCATCTATACGTCCTTTTTAGCATCTTTTAAGCTCTCTTTGCTGGAAATTAAGTGCTGTTATCTATTCTGGTGGCATTTTATTGTACTTTCTTTCTAACAAGCACACACCCAAAAAAAAAGTTCTTTTTGTGGTGTTTTAAGCTTATGATTAATATAGACGTCACAATAAATGGACAACTCTTACTGTAGCTTAGTGGTTAAATTTTACTTATCTATAATAAGTAATGTTTGATGCTCTCTGTCAATATTAGGATTGATATTTAATAATTTTTTTACTATCATATGCGAATGAGTTTAGCTTTGTCTTATAAGCATTAATCCACTTGTTAAACTTATATATATTCTTTGTCTTATTATTTGCATAATGGCTCATAATCTATCAACAAAAATAAAAAGACAATCATGCAGTTTTGCAATAAATTTTATAATTCACAAATTAATAATATTTCATTTTTATCTGCACTTTTGTCTCATATTATTATTGCTTGTTGCGTCAAAATTGATCAATGGACATAAGTAAACATCAAATTATCCTGTCATTCCTACGGAGGAAAGAAGATTAACTCACACATTTGTGTATAAAGATATTAGCGCATTTGAAGAAACTCGAGTTAGATAATTTTGGTAACATATAAGGTTTGGGATGTAAATACTGACAAAGTAGGGCTTGAACCGTAAATTAATAAAAATTTAGGGTGTCAAATATAAAATTTTCAGAATTAAAATTTGACCAACTCTATATATGCAAATTTGAAACAAAACGTGGGATAATTTCCTCGTCCAGACTCGTTTGACGAACTGAACCGTACGATCGAAACGGATCGCGGGATTTATCCGGTTCAATTAGCTGCATTAAATTTATTTTATTTTTCAAGAAAATCTGTCACAATTAAATTCTCGCGCCTCTCGTAAATCTCTCTCTAGATTTTTTTTTTCTTTCCTTTTTTCCGACTTTCCCAAATTGATCCCTAAAATCTCTCTCAAAACCCTAAACCTTAACCCGATTCCTCGTCGTGCGATGCCTATGGAGTTCCGGTTCCGAGCTGGTGAACAGAGGTTTCCCCCCTTCCCTTCTCAGCACTCGGCGGCCGATGGGTACTTCGCTGCGCAAGCAATGCGAGGTAAAAAGTCGGAATTTTTGTTGAAAAGTGTTTTCCTTTGTACCGAAATCGGGTTGGTTGATGTCGATTTGGGGGTTGCAGCGGGTCTCGTCGGAGGCAATATGATGCAGCCGATGACAGCGTTGGAAGCAGTGGAACGGGAGATACGGAAGGAGAGGATACGAGAAGAGATATTAAGAGAGGAGGCGGAGAGGAGGATTCTTGAGGAGGAGGTGAGGAGGGAGTTGGAGGTGGAGCGTTTGATGGGCATGAGACGCATGCCGGAAACGTTCGTGGAACCCTTGATGATGCCGATTGCTCCCAATGTTAGGGTTATGGATGGGTTGGGTTTCGGGCAAGTAAGCCGTGGATCTCTTGACGCATCCCGAAGGATGAGTGAAGAAAAGGCTTTTTATTTGGCTCCCAATAAGGCTGAGTTGCAAAGCAATGAGTCCCCTCCGTCTGCTCAGGTGATAGCTTAATTTTGTTTCCTTTGTCTCTTTAGTGCAATTTCAATTACTTTATCCATTCTTCTCTTTACTTTTGCCCCCCGGTTAATTATTTTTGTTGCAAGTGATTAATTTTTTACATCTTGTACTTTTAGTGGATCTTATGCCTCTGTTGATATTTTACTGTGGTTCTCTCTGGTGATTGCAGTTCTTATAGACTGGGAACAAAATTACTTTTTCCATGTAAAGGAAATATTAAGTAACTCATGTCTTCATAAAATTTTAGTTTTCTTTTCGATAAGCATTGTAACTCAAACATAAAATTCACTTTTTTGATATTCTTGATATTATTTTGATTCTCTCAAAATAGGAGTCATGTAAAAGAAAAGGGATTGTGCATATATCTGTTACCATTTTTTTTTCTTTTTTCTTCCAAGAAACATAGTTTGATTTGAATCTAGATGTGGCTCTATTTCTAGCATCAACTTCTCCACCATGTTTTGTAACATATCTACTTTTACGTCTCAGTTGTGTGACCTTTCAGGCTGAACATTGTCTGAAAATCTAGATTCATCAAATTTACATGATAGCTAGATGGTCTGCTTCTAATGTATGATTTGACATAAATTTGGGTATTCGAGGATTAAGGTCTCTTGGCTGGTTGTAGGTTAAGATCTCCTATAGATTGATTAACAGTTGGAATAAGAAGTCTCTGCTGGAAATTAACCTATTGCCAAATGAACAATAAACAAATGACTGAAATGAGCAAAACTATAAAAATTATAAAGAAAAAAAAGGAGAGAGTATAGATTAGGATATGCAAAAAGGAAAATAAGACAGGCCTCCCAGAAATAAGTAAAATTGTAAATGAGCATTTGCCACCTGCAAATTGATTTTAGATGTTTGGGAATTTAAATGTGCCGAACATGGTGAAGGTAAAGAACAAAAAATAGTAGTGGAGCTGCATCCAGTTTTCTATGATCTTCCTAGAGAAAAAAAATTATGACAATTAATGCATATTATCTTTTCTATTGCATACTTATTTTGTGACAGTCCAATGTGATGTTGGGAATATGGAAAATATTGATTTATTATTGTGTAAATAATGTTTTGATTGTTAGAAAACGGTGGTGCTTGAAAGAAAAGTAGTTTCATGAAGAAGTAAGAACATTCTGTTCTTTTATAATGGAAAATTATGTTGTCCTCGTCCACCAAAAGAGTAGTCAACATATTCTGCAGTTGCTAGACAGCCCACAAAGCAGAGGTAATATTTTGGACCTTGTAATGACCAAGGAGGAAGATGTCATATTTATAGTTGGTTGGAAGTGAAACCTGCTACAGCGATCAAGTGGCAAAACTTCTCTTCAACCTAGGATAATCCGTCAAGACTTCTTTATATATATATATATATATATATATATTTTTTTTTTGTTTAATGTTATTTTTTGCATGGAAAGATTATAGAGGATGGGCCAAAGGATATGAAATTGACCCACAGTTTTACTTTTAAACATTTGAAGCCTATCAAAATTAATTCTGTTAATCTTAGGAATTCTACATATACTCAAAGTTGTGGCTTGACCCTGTAAGTAAATGCTAAAAAGGTCATGGTGGATCACTTTATTTTTGTTTGTAATAGGTTTTCTTTTCATGACTATATGGTTTATTTTATGTGTAAGAAACTTGTTTGGTCCTCGCTTAATCTTGGTCCAAGCGCATGGCTGGAATATTCTCCGTACATGTAAATGGAATGAATATCTCGGCTTATTTATGAGAAATTTTATGATTATTTTTTAGTTATGTTTACAACCATATTATATTTCATTTGTGAAGCAGAAAGTTGTGCTTGCATGTACATCTTGCAGGTTCAGCCTGTCAAGCAGAAAGTTTCTGGAAGCAAGAGGAAATCAAATATAGACCTAGGGACAAGAATGCAACAGAAGCAAGTTAAGATGGAGTGGTGTTGTGCTCTCTGCCAGGTCTCTGCAACCAATGAGAGTGGTCTAAACGAGCACCTCCAAGGGAAAAGGCACAAGGCAAAGCTAGCACAATCTGAGGCCAATGGAACAACAAAGAATAATGTTGCCTTCTCATCTAAGAAGGCAGCAAAAGGAACCGAGGCAAAAGATATGCCTTCTGGTGAAGAAGCAAAGAAGATAACTCTGCAAGTCGATGGAAAGATGCACGAAGTGTTGCAGAGCAAGAAATTTCTGTGGTGCGAGAAATGCCAAGTCAAGAGCCCTAGCACTATCAATATGGTTCTTCATCTCAGTGGGAAGAAACATAATAACATATCAGGGGATGGAAATAAAACATGCAAGTCAAGAAATGCCATTAAAGGTAGCTCTCTAGAGAAGGTAGAGGAGCCAAAACCAGAGGCAGAGAAAGGGATGGCCATCCGTCGAGAAGAACAACCAGATGAGCTGAATAAGCAAGTGGCAGCTGAAGAAGCAGAAGGTGCTCCTAGTGATGAGCCACTAGACTGTAGTGGTGGAGTAGTGGAGAAATTGGTACAGGATGTAAATTGATGCACTATTTCTGCACAAGGCAATGCTTAGTTTCTTAGATTAGCCTGATTAGGATTGTTGCTATCTCTATGGATGATAAATATGTAAATCACTTGGGTTCTTTGTAAGGTATTTCTTTTTTATCATCGTTTATTTCCTCCTATCTAGTGTTGCTCTACGTTGGTCAAATCTTTTTTCCCTCAACTTTTGCTGCATAGGCTATCCATGGCTTGCAACATAATTTTATGATTGTTTAGCATAGTCTGCATCTATGCTCGCCTTTCTTTAAATTGAATCTCACAGCCTTATTTGCCACAACCAAAGAATCCTGCATCCTCTGAATATACTTGGAAATCAAAGTCTACATCAGTATTTGAATCCAATTGTTTTATAACAAAAGCTCTAGAAAACTTGATGACAACAAAGATTCAAATTAACAATAAGTTCACTATTACCTTGCAGTCCACATGATGGACCTTGGACATTAATTACATCCTTCATAATCCAGAAAATTATTCTATTTCAAAAGTACATCAGACCGACATCTAAACCACAACTGAATTTGAAAAAAGAAAAAGAAAGAATCATTCATTAATACGAACTGCAAGATGAAAACTCCTACTAGTCTTCCCTATAACAAATCTGACTGGTCACAATCAAAGAGCTTCAGGTTGTTCTCTTCGCGAAAATAACAAAGAGGTTAACTCTGTCAATCTATACTCACTGAAATTAATCCTCATAGAAGCCAAGTCCATAATCATGATCCTTTCTAAGATCACCTGCTTAAGAAAGGCAAGCCATCCTCATTGATGCATGAAAGAATGGATTGTTAGATCATATGAAAGTGTATAACATTTGGATGATACAATTCTACTATGTAGAGGGGCATATCTATTCCTTGAGAATTCCTGTTACAAGACAAGTATTTGCAGCTAACAGTGAAGTACTGAACATTTTATCTCATACAAGAATAATCTACACTTTCAAGGCTACTTGATCTTGCCATGTAATTTTTCTCTTCCTGACCCGGTTTGCTCCATTCCCTGCATCCCGACAGACTGACAGCTTTAGATCATTAGCCACAGTTTCACCTTCCATCAAACATTTCTTTGTGTCATTGGCTTTCACTGGCTCCCAGTTGACATGGAACTCCTCCATTTCCTCACCATTCTGCTAGAGAAAACCATTTGTCCATGTAATCTAGAATGATACATGAATGTAATTTGCAAATAAGGTTTTCAAATTATTACCGGTAGCAAGACCTGATTCAAGTCTATTACTGCAGATGTTCTTGGAGTAGCAACTTCTTTTCCATTTGAAGGCGTGTCACTGATTCGGACTTCATCATGAATAATTTGATTTGGCAGATGGTCGCCGTTAAGCCATGAGTGTGGTACTTCTTGTGTTTGTTTCTTCAGTTTGTACTGGGTTGTCTGAGAGGGGTTTTGCGATAAGCATTTGAATTTTTTTCGCAAGAACCTAGGTCATCATGAATTACCAATAATCGTTAGATATTGCAAACTTGAAGATCAAAAGCAGTAAATTTCGAAAGTAAGAAGAAATTGACAGTACTTGACTTCAGCGAGAAGCTTAAGCTTGTTCTGCTTTGCCTTCAGCGATCGCTTCCTTTTCACGTCTGTTTCCTGAGAAAAGATAGAATCGTTAGAATTTATAGCAAAAATTCTTTCATGGAATAGCAATGGCATGGATTACAAATACCAATTCTTAGGAAAAGAGAAGCAAATCCAGTCCAAAATTCACAGGAATACATTGAGTTGGAAACTCAAAAAGAGTTAATCTAATGAAGCTAATTTTAAGGAAATTTCTTGATAAGGGCAACATAAAGAAAAGTGATCGACTAATTTAAACTGAAATTAAAAGGAGATATTTCACAGAGGAAAACGCATCAAGCTTCTACAAAATTTGTAGAAAATACTGAACTCTACCTCCTGTAGGAAATACCAATATTAGAGAAAACTTCATAAAAATCTGCCAAAATAGATCCCATCTTTGAATGTAAGATCTAGCAGTTAAAAAAATCCCAAAAAAGAAAAAACCAAGGAAAACCCATCATAAAATATCACCTAGAAAATTACTACATATACACTAGAAATTAGAATTGAAACCCTAGACATCTTGGAGAATCGTGAACCAGTTTACAACCCTACAAATAATAATAATAACATCACAATAAAAAAAATTCCAACATAAAACAGCTAATAACCAAGCCAATCGAACGAAAACCCCATCAAAAATTTCCAATACCAACCAGTCAAATAAATCCATGATGCAAAGCAACACATATCTTGAACTACTTCAGTTGACAAAAAAAAACACAAAAAAGGGGGGATAAACACCCAAGGTCTCACCTTCATCAATTCCACATAATCCTGCAGCAGGCTCATGTGCTTGAACCTCGCCCTGGCCTCCTCCCCACCTGGGTATGAAGAGGAAGATGGTGATGGCTCCATGGGCACCCCCCTCACCTTCTTCATCCCCACCGCCTAGACCTCAACAGGAAGGAGAAGTTGAGGAGGAAGAGAACAAGTAGAATAAGATATATAGAAAGAGAGGAAAAAGAAGAAAAAAAAAAAAAAGCAACCTTGGCAATGGAGGGGGTAGATGAGATAATGGAGGAAAATAAAGGTGAAGGGGGGGGCGAGTTTTCTCTCTCTCTCTAGGAGAGGTCTGACCCTGAGCAAGAAAACCCCAAAAGGCCCATGTTAATCTGGAACAGGAAGTGGGTAGCCCTGGGTTAGAGTTTTCCTCCTTGGTAGAGGGAGGTGGAGAGTTTTCTTGGCTGCAGGGGGCATTTCTGGGAAGTTGGGCAGTAGTTCTGTTGAGAGAGAGAGAGAGAGAGAGAGAGTTTGGTTGGATGGATGATGCATATCTGAAGACACCTAGCTTTCCTTGCCTTCTCTTTCCTTGTTTCCTTTCATTCTTTTCCCACACCCAAGTAAACTCTAGGTCCAGGTCCAGATGGGCCATTAGGAAAGAAAGATTGAAGTGTGAGAGAGGTGTGGACTTGCTCTCCCTCTCCTTGAAGGGTGGGGATTCCCCTCTTCTTTATGATGATGATTATTATTATTATCCCTCTCCTGTTACTACCCTCTTGGTTGCTGAAAAGAAAGAGATAAATGGCTGCTGGGTGCTGTAATGTTGCAGTAGTTGCCTTTGTACGAGAGAGAGAGAGAGAGAGAGAGAGAGAGAGAGAGAGACCCTATGGTGGAGATGGTGTTAGCTTGAGTTTCCTAAAATACCCCTAGTTTGTCCCCCTCACCTCCATTTGTCCAGTCCTTTTCTTGCTTCCCATGGGCAATTGGTAAATTCCTTGATGTACATAGGTTATATTATTCTCAGGAAATTGGAATCAAACACTTGCATTCCAATCTCACATTGTTCACAATGACATATCAGGGAGGGACCAGAAGAGATGAAGGTAAGGAAGGAAGAGGGAGACAAGAGAAGGCAACTTGTGCTGTCACATTAGGAGAATGGTGAGCATGCATGAGGGGCATAATGATCATAGTACAACTGATTCCTCTCTCTCTCTCTCTCTCTCTCTCTCTCTCTCTCTCTCTCTCTCTCTCTCTCTCTCTCTCTCTCTCTCACACACACAAATAACCAAGGGAAATCCACATATTCGAGCATAAATTTTTTAACATATATATATATATATATATATATGCACTTATTTTGGTTCATCTATTATTAAAAAAAGTAGTAGGGACATTGTACATATGGGTAACAACATATATATATATATATATATATATATATATGTATGTATGTATATATATATATATATATGTATGTATGTACATGACTACTAGAAGATGTCTACCTCAGTGCTTGGAGAAAGAAGAAGGTCTTCTTTAGCTCTCGGGGGACCTCTCAAGGAAGGAGGTTGGAAAGCTGGGGGAGGTCATGATCATTATTAATTTTATGGGCAAAGAAAAGTTGCATCTCTTTCCCTTTTAGGTGGCCTACTTCCATTCAACAATGTCATCGACCACGACCTCATCTACACAATCGATTACCTATATGAGAAGGCGATGTGATCTATCTATCTCATCCACAACTTACAGTATGAACTCTCCAGCAGATAAATATACTAAGCGTGTGTTAAAATAAATGACTTAGACTTTAATAAAATGAGTTTCTTCAACCCAAAAAAAAAACATTAAAGTTAAAAAGTAGAGCTTCTTTTGAACGGTAAAAATTTATTTTTTCTAATTTATTTTCTACGACCAATCATCAAAGGTAGATAAAAATTTAACAACGACGACTAAATACTCTCTAAATTTAATTGAGACTTTGAGTCAACTAATTAGAGAATATTACATATAAACTCTATGTGCTCATTAAGTTTATAATAGATATTTGATGTTCTTTATAACGTATCAGAAAGTAAAAGATTTTTTCATAGTCTATGAAGTTAATAAGTACAAAAAGAAAATAGAAGAAAGCATATTAAAATGTGTAATAATTCAGACATATTAATATAATTATATCTAATACTAGAGCTTGTCCATCTATTTTCGTTAGCTATCTTCTTATATTAATACATTACTCGTGACAAAAACATCACAACCCATTAAAATTTATTATATTTTCTTCTAATCGTAGAGTATAAAATAATTGGAAAAATTTTGAGACAATTTTTTCCCCAATATTGTATACCTTTGGATTCGAAATTTATACAAAAGATATCCAATTAATACTCTACTATTTTAATTAAAAAAAACTCTATTGCTAACATCTTAACACCCTAATATTACCATCACAAAAATTAAATAATCATACTCGTAGAGTTATTAAAATAGTCTTATAGGATACAATTTGAATGACTATTAATATATAAATAATTTAAAATTACAAATATAAAACTTATAAAAGGAGAATTGGACGAAGATAACCTAAAAACTTTCATTACTTCAAGTCAACTCAGGATCAAATATTATTTTCTAAATTTTTATATATTAACATAAGTTATTAAATAAATATATTTTTTTTAAACGCAGGGGCTGTTTAGAAAAGGCGATAGGATTAAATCAAAATAACCCATAGGTGAGGAGGTTTTTTGTAAATTTCCCGATTATAAGAACATCATATATTAAAAAGGATCTAAATGTCATTATCCGGATATGATTTATTAAGAATTTGGGGATTTATCCCACTTCTTTTGTGCTTATAAAAGTGCCCTGTTCTCCTACCATACCCTCCGCCGCCGGCAGCCAAAAACCGTTCAAAACTTTGTGCGCAAACCCAATGGCTTTATCTCCACCGCCTTCAACTTTTTTAACCGCTAATCCTCGAACCAACTTCAATCCGCTCACTCTCCCCCCCACCAACTTCAATCCGCTCTCCTCTCCAAAACCCTCGCCAAATCGATGCCACTCTTCCGGCGTCCAGATTCCTGGGACAAAAAGATTTCATCTTGACGGCGTGATTGATTCCCAGCAGTTCGATCGGGACATCCTGAATGATATCTTCGAAGTGGCCCACGAGATGGAGGAGGTGGAGAAGAATTCCCCCCGGAGCCAAATCTTGAGGGGGTATCTGATGGCTACTCTCTTCTACGAGCCGTCGACGAGGACCCGGCTGTCGTTCGAGTCGGCGATGAAGCGGCTGGGCGGGGAGGTGTTGACGACGGAGAACGCGAGGGAGTTCTCGTCGGCTGCCAAGGGGGAAACCCTCGAAGGTGGTACCTATTCGCCGATTTAGTTCTTTTCTTTCAACAAAGAAACAAAAAGAAGTTAATTTGATTGAGGAGTGGAAATTTTGGTTGTAGATACTATTAGGACTGTTGAGGGTTATGCGGATGTGATTGTTTTGAGGCATTTTGAAAGCGGTGCGGCGAGAAGAGCGTCGGCCACCGCGAGCATTCCGGTTATTAATGCCGGGGATGGGCCAGGGCAGCACCCTACGCAGGTATGGCGACTGAGATGTTGCAAGTGAAACAAATTCTTGCATTGAAATAGTTTAATTTATAATGCTCATTAAAATTTCTTTAGACTTTTGTTAGGTTCATATCGGATCCCGTGGCCCGATAAGAAGATTGTGTAGATAAAGTCCAGAATAATGTGAATGTATTTAGGGCATTTCCAATTCTCAACAACATTCTGTTCATTGTTTTTAACTCTGAGAAATCATATAACTTCATCAGAAATCAAGACACTTAATTGTTTGCACGAGATAACTTGTGGAGAAATGTGAGCTGTTGGAAAATTATTATTATCCACTTGGATATATGAATATAACTTTCTCCATGCAATAATGTGTCTGAGTTTTAACAAGAAGGATATACTGGAGATCATTTTTCAATTTAGCGGTAGCCTATCAGGTGCCTAACACATCCTCATACACTTCGTGCCTTGCATTAAGAAGTTGATCTCCTTTTCTTTGTGTGCGAGTCTTGTGCTATCATTTTGTGAACCTTTTCTGCTCTCTTGTTTATGCAGGCTCTGTTGGATGTGTACACTATAAAAAGAGAAATAGGTAGACTGGACGGCATTACACTTGGCCTGGTTGGAGATCTTAATAATGGAAGGACTGTTCGTTCTTTGGCCTATTTAATTGCCAAATACAAGAATGTCAAGATATACCTTGTCTCCCCAGATGTTGTAAAGATGAAGGTATTATTCTTACCATTAGTCCATTTTTTGATATTTTAGCTACTACAATATAGACCAAATCTCATCATGATGCTCTTCCCATCTATTTTTTTTTTTCGGATATGAAGATAATTTCTGTATTGACTTGAGAGATGACTCGTGTGTGTTGCTTCTTATAGGATGATATCAAGGACTACTTAACATCAATGGGAGTAGAATGGCAAGAAAGCTCAGATTTATTGGAGGTGGCTTCAAAATGTGATGTTGTTTATCAAACACGCATCCAGAAAGAAAGATTTGGCGAGAGGATAGATCTCTACGAAGCAGCTCGCGGGAAGTACATTGTGGATAAGAAAGTGCTAGATGTGTTGCCGAAACATGCTGTTATCATGCATCCTCTTCCCAGGCTTGATGAGGTCTGCTAGAAAAAAAAAACATTATTGATCTCCTTTTTATCTTCATTGTTCTTTAAAAATTCGGACCATGCTCAAATAACTTTTTATTGAACCTGATGTACAAGAGGACAAATGCAAGTTATTTCAGTTCATTGCAAATTTTCATAATTTGAGTCGTGAGGTTTTACTACTTAATACAATTTTGATGAAGTGGAATCTGATTAATGTGAATAGGCAGGGAAGCAGCTTTATCTCTAAATTGATCTCATGGAGTTACCTTACTGTTTTGCAGATTACAGTGGATGTTGATAGTGATCCTAGAGCTGCTTACTTTAGACAAGCGAAGAACGGTCTCTACATTCGGATGGCTTTGTTGAAGCTTTTGCTTCTGGGCTGGTGACACTCTGATAGTTGAGGAATTTCGCGAGATGCTTTTTCTTTTTCATCAGATAAATTTTTGTTTTCTAAATCTTTGGCGCGACTGAAGAAATTAGCGAGATGTATTACTGAGCTGTAGTTGGTAACTTGTTGTTAAACATATGATCTTGTTCCTTTTTAAGTGTCCACATGTTTGGCTGTTGGATATATATGGTTTAACGAGCGAATGCTGGTGCTATGTGGAACTTTTTATAGTCATCACCCATTTGATTTGCCACTAAATCATTTGTTATAATTAATACATATACTATACTTCTTCCTTTTTTTCTTTCTTAAAAGAAAAAAAAAAAGATTAATAAGCTAACATCAGCAACCAAAAAATATACAAAAGAGTCAGGGAAAGAGACTTCTAGGGACAATTATAACTCATATCTTTTACCACAAATAATGAGCTTGCAATCAACGAGTCGATCTTCACTTGCAGGTGGGTGATACCATGGAAAAGATAAGTTACATAGGAATAAATCTAGCCATCTTTATTTACTAATATGCACAAAGCTAGAACCGCAGAACAAATCACAAACCAATCCTTCATCTGATTCAAGTCGTTGATCTTGATTTATGTGTCTATAGATCATACGGAGAAACGTACTCTTGAATCATCAGATCTGAACTGGTATCATCAAAGTAAGGCCAAGAGCCGAATTGTACTTTTTCCTCCCAATTAACCCACCAATCCTTCTCTTTACTAGAGTCTAATTCATTTGGCTTCTGTTCCTCCCTGTAGAGCAAGTCTTGGAGCTCGGCTTCAACTGTATTAATGCTCGAATTCGTTGAGGTAGAATTCAAAGAGAGACCATCGAAGCTAGATCCCTCAAAATTTTCCACAGTATCTGCATTCAGGGAACTAAGTTGGCTGCTATGTTCAACTTGAGATGAAGAAGAGTCTGCCACTGTTCCATTGGTGGTACTGTTACCTTGGCTTTGCAACATACTATTTGGCCAAAGAAAAGGGTTGTGATGGTGGTAAATGGAGTGGTTGAGTCCTCGGAGTTGCTTGTGGAGCTGAATCCTTTCAAGGGCTGATGTGCTAAGATTTCGCGAGTTGTTTTCGCTCTCGGTGTTCTCATCAGACCCTTCGCTTTGCTCTCGACAATCTCTCCGCCTTCCAAGTAGCTTCTTCTTCAGTTTGGTGTTCCAGTAGTTCTTGATGTCATTATCTGTTCTTCCTGGTAACTGGGCAGCTATTATTGACCACCTAATACATATGAGACTGTTAGAATTAACAGTTTAGTTTGTTTATGAATGTGGGGATGTGTAAGAAGAGATTCTAATACCTGCTCCCAATGCTGATGTAGAGGCTGCAAATTATGTTATCTTCCTCTGGTGAGAAGTCTCCATGCTTAATGTGAGGCCTTAGGTAGTTTAGCCATCTCAGTCTGCAGCTTTTCCCACATCTCCTAAGCCCTGCAGTTTTCCATCATGACATAAAGATTAATTGGATAAACTAATTCAATGGCATTTTTAAGATTAGTTTCT
This sequence comes from Typha latifolia, assembly GCF_019914945.1. Classification (NCBI taxonomy): domain Eukaryota; kingdom Viridiplantae; phylum Streptophyta; class Magnoliopsida; order Poales; family Typhaceae; genus Typha; species Typha latifolia. The sequence continues at coordinate 1,088,604 of NC_133094.1, forward strand.
CAAGGGTGTTTCTTTGGTGAGCAGTAGTACTTACCAATCTTCTGAGGAAGAGCAATCCAATTGACAACAGTTCCATTCTCTTCCATGTAAGCCTTGAGCTTTGCATCCTCTTCAGGAGACCATGACCCCCTCTTTACACTAGCTTTGTCACAGCATGGAGCTCTACCCATCTCTCTCTCTCTCTCTCTCTCTCTCGTGCTGGTGATGCAAACTGTAGATGATGCCTTCATGCTTTATAGGATAAAAGGAGAGAGAGATTAGTTGGCTTGATGTGACCTGATGTGATCCTTATGAAGTTTGTCAACCTAATTTATGGTCTTTTTTTTTTACCTTATCTGTTGTTAATGTCGTTCTTATTAAAAACATAATATATATTATGGATCAATTACTTTAACATTTTTTTAAGAAAAGGAGTTGCTGAATTCAGCTGGGCTGAGAATTAAAAATGTGAAAGATTACAAAGATACGGGAGAAAATGGTCATTTGGCCTTAAATACAAGATTAATTAGTTGCTGATCTTCTCTAAATACAGTATTAATTCAGAATTCTTTTAAGACTCTTTAATAGCCTTTTCTAATGATTGAAGTTAGATTTTTGTTATAAGTTCAAATCTCGATAGCCTGATTTTATTATTTGTCTATTAGTATAGTAATGAAGTATATTCTAATGATACGTGTTGAGTTGCAATTAGCACAGAACTCTAAGAGCTGGAAGAACCCTTGCATCTGATCAAAGATCTACAGTAGGTAACTTTGGTTGACTTTAAAAAAAAAGTCACAAGGGCAGTTAGAATGAGACAGTAGCCTATGTCAGCCATTTGACCTTGTACTTTTCTTCTACTTAAGTCAGCAGAGTTGTTGGAGTACCTATTTCTAATACACAACTTTGGATCCTGAGATCTATCTATCCTCTTAGAACTTGCAGTGCTTCATGACTTGAAGTAGGATTAAAGAAGTCATTACCTTCAACAAAATTCCTTCTTTGTATATAATGCTATGAGTTTAAAATATGACAAGATATCATGAGGTACAAGAAGCATCATACGATTTCATAGTGGCTTCCAAGGAGAAAGTTTCTGGATTTTGCACCAATGGAGTAGATTTACCTAAACAACTTCCACAAGATAGCCATAGAAGTGTTAGATCTTCACAAATTAATCAACAAATCTAACTCTTTGGCCCATCTTTTTGTATAAAAAAAAAAATGGATTGACTAGGTTGTTTAAGAATCTCATGAACAGGCTTAGTGGTCTTGCTAGTTCCAAATGACAATATATATCCCACTTGTTGAATTCCTAACAGAAGCAGTGTTTTATTAAAGAGAGAAGAAATGATTTGATTAGTCAATTACCACAGTTACACAATTAATGTTCCATTAACTTCTGGGGCTAAAATTTGTATAAGTAGGTTTCGCCTCAAGTATAAGACTATTGCTGCTCCGTGAGCAAGGAGTGCAGCGAGCAGAGCGAGAGAACAAAGTGGGCTTTGGTAATATCAGGATTTGCACCTATTTGTATTTATTTAGTGATCATTCTGCTACATTCTTTGTTTTTAGTCAAGCTCTCTTTAAGCGAGAATCCAAGAAAAAGACTCAACTTTAACCACAACAAAGCGAGAGCCAATTCAAGCTAGTCATCCTTCTTCCTTGTAGGTGAGAGTGGTTGAATACTGCTATGCTCTGATACTAATTTGTTGTGTTAACTCTATGGAAAGGTGAAGGGCAGCGAAAGTGATTTTCAAACATCCCAAAAGAATAACAAAAGATTTGAGTAAACTAAATATTAGTAAATCTAATATCAATACCAAAGAAAAATCCTATGTTATATCCTAATACCTAGCAATTTGCAACAAACACTGTTGAAACGTTCTTAACCCGTTTGAACGACTTTCTTGATTCGAACTAATTTTCAACAAAAACCTCATCTTTTTTCTTAATGCTTGTCTACTTTGCAAATGAGGATTCGTACATGCTGCTGAAGCATGCAGAATTGAGTTTGCCTTATTGGCATTGCAATATTCTTATGTCTCCATGCTGCTATAAGTATATACTAGTTATTATCGGTTGATCATTTCGTAAAACAGTAAGGTAGCTTAGAATTATCTCATGCTTTTCTAGCCACCATGTTAGCCTTTTAGCCAATGTTGCCATTTTTCTTTTCAAGTAAAAGTTTAACAAAATTTTCACAAAAAAGATTTATAACAACACTTCTCATCAGATTAACAAAATGTTCCTTTTCTAAAATTTTGAAATATACTCTCTTTTTATATTTATTATATCGTAAATATATTACACAAGTTGAGGCAGGATGGCCCAATTAATTTAGTTAGGCAGGCCGGGCTTAATTGCTACCCAATTTATCGGGTTATTGGATCACAATATGGATATAATTGCAAGAGAATTATAGGATCCATTAACGCTTCCATCTTTTAATTACCATTCCGTGTGATCCAAGCATTTGATCCTTCTTCGTATTCTGCTTCTCCTCCTCTCTCCTCTCCCCTCTCAAACCCAACCCTAACCCTAGAAACCGTTGAAGGTAGCCATGGGTCAGGGAACCCCCGGTGGAATGGGCAAGCAGTCCGGCGACCACCGGAAGCACGATGGTGACAAGAAGGACAAGAAGTTCGAGCCAGCGGCGCCGCCTTCTCGTGTCGGCCGGAAACAGAGGAAGCAGAAGGGACCCGAGGCGGCGGCTCGCCTCCCCGTCGTTACCCCGCTCTCTAAGTGCCGGCTTCGCCTCCTCAAGCTTGAGCGGATCAAGGATTACCTCCTCATGGAGGAGGAGTTCGTCGCGAACCAGGAGAGGCTCCGCCCTCATGAGGACAAGAGCGAGGAGGATAGATCTAAGGTCGATGATCTTCGTGGATCGCCGATGAGCGTCGGGAATCTCGAGGAGCTTATCGATGAGAACCATGCGATCGTGTCGTCGTCCGTCGGGCCCGAGTACTATGTCAGTATCTTATCCTTTGTTGATAAGGATCAGCTCGAGCCCGGTTGCGCCATTCTCATGCATAATAAGGTGAGTTTCCTGATCTATTGATGCGTCCGGTTTTAGATTTGTGCTCTAGTGTTGGTATGTAAGTTGTTTAAAGGTAATTATTGGTTTGATCCATTGATATTTTCGGTGGATGTAGTATTGACTTTGCTATTTGGGGAGTTTTGGAGGACGAGACTTGGAATTCCGATTTAGGGCTTTGCTACTCTTGGGATTTAGACCTCTGAATCTTTTGGGTTAGGAAACTAGGGCCTTCTACTATCTCTCATGGCGAAGATGTGCAAGTTTATGGTTCCTGGTGAGGGATGGGAATCTTTCTGTACTAGGATAAATTATTTATATGGTTAATGGAATTTTGTTTTAACTAGTGGAATCTGGTTAGTGATACAATACGTTATTCTTATATTCTAGTTAAAATTGGACTTAAAACAGTTGCATGTCTAATCCAAATTTTCTAATACTTATCAGATTTGATTGTCTTCATTTGTTATTTCTACAGTTCAACCTGATTGCCTTGTTCTTAACTGTCAAGATTTATTTATATGCGTACTAATCACAGACATAACAATGAAATATATACTTCCTTTCATCTAGGCACGAGTCTTGTATCACTGCAAGGATTTCTCAATCTTCTTTACAGATTTGATATCTTCATTTGCTATATTTGGTGATTTCATAAATGAAAGTTCCTCCAGAATGCTTGATTTGCCCTTTAGATTATTCAATAATTAATTGTCTAAGTTTGAGTTTGAGAAAGGATAATCCTGAAAGTTAATGCATTATTTGGTACTTAATTTTTTGCTAAATTATGATCTCTTGCAAGTTGTCAGTTAACTATATCCTATTTTTACTTTGCCATTTTGTTTGTAATTGTTTATTAGCATCATCATGACTGATAGTATTGTCTACCTTTTAACATGAGGATTTATTTAGGATTCTTTTGCTTCTCGGCAGCCTAGTAATGGGTTACCAACTGTTATTTTTAATATTTTGTCAGGTTCTCTCTGTCGTTGGACTTTTGCAAGATGAGGTTGATCCTATGGTTTCTGTGATGAAAGTCGAAAAGGCTCCTTTGGAATCTTATGCTGATATTGGTGGCTTAGATGCCCAAATTCAGGAAATAAAAGAAGCAGTCGAACTTCCGTTGACCCATCCTGAGTTGTATGAGGATATTGGAATAAGGCCTCCTAAGGGAGTTATCCTATATGGGGAGCCTGGAACAGGAAAAACTTTGCTTGCAAAGGTTGGTACATTTTTGTCCATCATAGCTCAAGCACATTCAATATCTCTTACAGATGCTTCAGTGGCTAAAGACATCTATTTTAATATTTCCCCCTTCTTTTTAAGTGTCATAGATAGTTGTTTGCTCTTATTTTCATTGGAGATCTTTTGTGAAATCAGATCGCAGTGTTGAACTTGCATACCACGTAGTGTTGCTAGTGCTTATATTTGAACCTGACTATTATAGGCTGTGGCTAATTCAACATCAGCAACATTCTTGCGTGTTGTTGGAAGTGAGTTGATTCAGAAGTACTTGGGCGATGGTCCCAAGCTAGTAAGAGAACTCTTCAGGGTGGCAGATGATCTTTCTCCTTCAATTGTCTTCATTGATGAAATCGATGCAGTTGGTACTAAGAGGTACTTGCATGTGAATCCTTGGTAAAGAAGGCTGTAAATTTTTTATGAAGATGCATATAAACAATTTGAATCCTTAAAGAATGTATGGAAGAGTATCTCTATACTGAATATATATTTGTCATGCTGGAGATGGTCATTGTCTTTTTCCCCCTTTTACCTTAGGTATGATGCTCATTCAGGAGGAGAACGTGAAATTCAGAGAACCATGTTAGAATTGCTGAACCAACTAGATGGTTTTGACTCAAGAGGCGATGTGAAAGTTATCCTTGCAACAAACCGCATTGAAAGCCTTGATCCAGCTTTGCTTCGACCAGGCCGAATTGACAGAAAGATTGAGTTTCCACTTCCCGATATTAAAACACGACGACGCATTTTCCAGGTGAGGATTTAATGGAATGAATGAATATTAAACTTAGCGGTGCTTCTAATACTTCCTAATGGTGATCTCTGTACAGATCCATACAGCCAAGATGACGCTGGCAGATGATGTGAACCTAGAAGAGTTTGTGATGACAAAGGATGAGTTTTCTGGAGCCGATATCAAGGCAATTTGCACTGAAGCTGGATTACTTGCCTTAAGAGAACGAAGAATGAAGGTAGAGTGCTCCTACTTCTGGTTCCTAGTTTGTGACTGTTGATCAAGCATACACACGAGCATTATACATTTGTACGCTACAATTTTCGTAGAAAAATGAAGGCATGATTGTATACTATAATAGGCAGTTGATTTGAGGACCAAACTGATTTAAATAATCAACCAGTTGAGTTTGGTATTAAATGGTAAATCAAATAGGGACCCTTAACCTAGATATGGCATGATGTGTTGGGCATCTCATAGTTTCGTGTTCCACCTTGTACCACGTGCAATCTTCTCAAACTTTGACACACCCCTCTTGATATTCACAGTTTGCTTGACCTACGCATTCTAGCATCCAGATCATCCCATACTTTCAATAATATGACCTTTACACATTGTATTTGACAGTTTAAATCATCAAATAAAAGTATTTAAAGAGAGTGATTACTGTTTTGTGGTATTTTTAGGTTACACATTCAGACTTCAAGAAGGCCAAAGAGAAGGTCATGTTCAAGAAGAAGGAAGGTGTGCCTGAAGGCCTCTACATGTAAAACCCTTGAGGAGGTGGTGCGCTATTGTCCGGAGACAATAACCTCCTCAAGCTTATGCTTTGGTGCCTCTGCTTTCCTTTCTTTCCTTTGCTCAGAAACTAAACTTTGTGCTTGATTAGTGCTTTTGCTTTTCTTTTCCTACTTTTAGGAAAGCAAACAGCATGGTGGTGTAGTATGACCACCTATTATGCCCTGGTTGATGATAAATGAATTATGATAATCCAAAACGATTGAGGAAGTGTTGTTTATGCTATTACTTTTAATATTCTTACACACGGATTGTCCTTTTTGCACTTGCATAATATCGATAGTCCTCTGGATTGTTTTCATCTTGTATGCTGAATTTGGTTACAGTGAAAACTCTTGGGCAAATTGCCAAAGGCCCGCCGTCAATAGCATAGTACGGTGCAATAAATATATAGTTAAAAGAAACGTATGTTTATTCGGAAGAACCTAAATTTAGTAGGAGTACGTAAAATGTAAGTTCACGCCCAGTGGGACTCGAACCCACAATCGCCTGATTAGAAGTCAGACGCCTTATCCATTAGGCCATGGGCGCTTCAATAAATATTCCTGATATAAAACCTATATCAACTTCTATAATGTGATAAAAGTGATCAACTTGTAAGTTGTAAACAGATATAATGAGCAGAAAGAATAAATTAGAGAAATAGGATGATTGTGAACTGTAACAGCACTGTCATTAATTTCCATAATGATATCACCATATGAACATTACATACTCAACCAACAATGAACTTAAAATATCATCTGTAGCTAGAGCAAATCGCCCCTAAGTAATTTAGCCACTCTAATGTCGATGTCCTGAAAGAATTAATTCCCACAAATTTACGAGAAATATTACACAATTCTCCACTATATCCTAATGGGGAGGAGAGAAGAGGAAACTGTGGAAACCTTTAATGGTGTACTATGTGTATGGGAGGCTGGATGTTCACCAATAACAGTAGACTATGCTGCTAGTTTTGCTCTCAGATCCTTCCTCAAGATCTTGCCAGACGGGGCCTTTGGAATGGCGTCGATAAAGAAAACTTTATAGATTCTTTTGTAAAAGACCACCTGAGAGAGAGATTCAGATGTAAGTAAAGAGATTTGAAATGCCAACTTCTTCAATGAAAAATAAAACAAAATTGATTTCATATAAATAAAAAGATTGAAGTTATATATACCTGCTGTGAGACGAATCGTTTGATCTCATCCTCGGTGATTTCAGAATCCTTTGTCTGAACAATAAAAGCAACAGGAACTTCTCCAGCAGCTTCATCTTTCATACTGCAATAATGATGTCAACCAGAACATTAGTATATCAACTAATCATCTACAACATACTTCTTAGCACAACAGTAAATACTAGATGAAATACAAGGAAAACAATACTTACGGTACGACAGCGGCATCCTTGATGCTTGGATGAGTAATGAGCAGGGCCTCAAGCTCGGCCGGCGGTACTTGGAACCCTTTATACTTGATGATCTCCTTAAGCCTATCAACGATGAAGATCTCATCATCGTCGTCCACGTAACCGATGTCGCCAGTGTGCAACCAACCATCCTTGTCTATGGTGTTTTTTGTGGCCTCTGGGTCATTGAGATAGCCTAACGATCAAATAGTAACCTTGTCAGATTCATGGTAAACAAATAATAAGGTTAATAAATAAACAATTTGTTAATGAGGCAAAGTTTTTACTAAACATGGTCTTGTGTTTATTGGAGTGCAGTTTAGAATAAAAGAACAATATATTGAAAAAAAAAAATCCTGCACCCGGGGTTAGAGACGATCTGCTGCTTTTGTTTTGAGAGAAGTTAATGTTCTGAAGTAAAAGTTCTTTAGAAGTTAATGTTCTGAGGAGATCTTTGTACTCTCCTCAATTTTGATTGCTCGTCTGAATCTCTGAGTCTGGTTGTCCTAATATAAGCTGACTTCAGCTTCTTTGATCAAAAATAAAATAAAAGTTCTTTAGAAGTTGAGGCTCTTCTGCTACATGAATCTGACAAGGTGAATTGAACTCGGCTACATGCAAGACATGAGTAATTGTTAATTACTTTTGATTGCGTCTACTACCAGCTCGATTAGGATAAAGAATCAAACAAGAGTGATATGGGAGGACATAGACCATGTGGACCATCCTATGTATTAGCAAGAAATGAAAGGCATGTTCATGACTTCTGGCATTAGATTGGACCACCTGAAAGGAAAGCAATAAATCTACCACTTGATGAACAAGTAGACAAGTTTAAAACCATTCATTATTCTAGATTTTGAAAGTATTGAATGTTAACGCAGGAAATCAGACCAGAAAAATTCAGACACGCTGAGATTTCCAAGATTTTGGTCTCTTTTGGTTAGATTTATCAAGGTGCAGAAATTATTCCTACACCCTAGATTCGGTCACATCAGCAAGCATGTACAAACGTACAATGCATGCAATGAAAATACTGTGTTTGATGTGATTTCACACATTCCCAAGAACTCCACCGAGTTCCATAATTTGAGATCGTACTACCAAAATGTATTTGAGTTCATGGAGAAAAGGTGATTGGTATTGATTTGGCTACTAAATGTAATTAATTAGCTAGTAAGACCAATTCTGTGGTCCAATACTACCCGAGAGATTTTGTGGAGTCTTAAAAGAGTCTATGTGCTTGGGTGTCTTTTCCTACAACATGTTAGTAATATATTCGCTAGAACAAAGAGTTCCTCAGAAGAAAACTTTGCTGGTGCAACTACCCAACAAGAATAAATTTTTTTTTTGGTGCACCTATCATGATAAAAAAAAATGAATAAAACATCTTTTTATGCTCTTAAAATTTAAAAATATCATATTATTGTAAAATATGTTAATATCAGCACAAGGTATATGTTAATATCAGCACAAGGTATTAGTTCGTCGTAGTAGTTAAGTGTGCTATAAAATTTATGTAGATATTATAGGATAGCTTTAAGATTTGCGAAATACAGCCGTTGTTAGTAATAAGTATTCATAGGAAGATATATTTTAAGAACCAGTCCCCATAGGTAATAAAGAATGATTCTTCGTCCATAAGGTAGATAAGGTTTTAATCGTCAAAACAATTAATATCAGACTAGTGTGGTTGGTCATCAACTATCCATGCTTTTACCTAACATTATAATTCAAATGGAGTAACGAAAGTGAGGCTTAATTCCAGTCCACCTTCATAATAACCATCAATTGATACCTATAATTGAAAGATTCGGCGGGCAGCAAAAAAACCACACACAAAAAAAAAAAATCCTTGGATTGGCAAGCAAAAACCATCTATCTTATAAAAAATTATTTTATGTTAACCATCACTATCCCATGTGTCAATATGCTAAGATTCTGAGTTATAATAATTGGGTACCACTCACGAAGTTATTAATACGTAAGACTTTTTAGGTGATAGAAGTTGAAATTATAAATATAAGATCTATGCATCTAATACATAAAAAAATAAAAACACTTTGATTAAAAGAATTTCTAGATGCTGCATGAATAAATACAGTGTCTAATCTAAACATTATTATTTAATTTAGTGCACTAAATCTAAAAAATACTATGTTAAAAGACGAATAAATCTAATTGTAGTCTTTTGACATCTATTTGGATCAAATGGATGTCAAAAGATAGAATCTGGCAATTCCAATTCGACTAATTTGACCTATATTTCTCTTTTCATTTTAATCTCAACACAATCTAACTCCAATGTATCTCTGTCTCTCATTTCTATCCTAACCAAACCTCAACCATCTCTCCCCTCCTCTCATTTTTATCATCGGTCCTAACTCAACTTTACTCCTCTCTTCTATTCTCCTCTAATTAAATAATTATTTACTAAATGTGTTATTATAAAAAATAACTAACTAAATATGTGTTTAATAAATACAGTGTTATAAAAAAATTTAACCAAACAAGCTATTTATTTCTTTAAATATAATATCTAAACGAATATATATTTCTCAATACACATATATTTCTAAATAGAAGAAACCAAACTGACTGCTTAGATTTTTAAGAGCTTAATCTTATCATAATTAAAACTTAAAAACTATTTTTTATCGGTACAAATAGCCTGAACAGAATGGATCAAAGAATGGGATAGATCTCATACCTTTCATGATTTGTTCACCCCTGATGCAAATCTCACCGGGCTTGTTCCGACCCAAGGACGCACCTGTGTCGGGATCCACAATCTTCAACTCCGCGTTCCTGACCACCGTCCCGCATGACCCGGATTTCACCTCAAATGGCTCTTTCGCAAAGGCCAGGCACATGGAAAGCACCGGCCCAGCTTCCGTCATCCCGTATCCCTGTCAACAGATCGTAATTAGCCTCCAATATATTTTACTAATCTAGTATATTCTAGCGGTGAAAAAAATTATGAAATTAAATCTAGTAACTAAAGATTAGTTGTCCAACTTCATTAGAGACTACTTATAGGTGGTTATAGGGGACAATCATTTGTGAGAGAGAGGTGGGGCAGAAGCACCCATCTTTTCTACTGGAAAGTGCGCAAATTAGAAGGATTTAGAAGATTCGGAGCTCGTCCGATTCATCTCCTTTGCTTGCAAGTGGCAGCTAATTCCCAAAGGAAAAAAGAAAAGGCATGGAATGGATCGCTATCCTTTTGTGAGCAATCATACGTAGGTATGTATCCCAATCACATATGATTAACGTCAGAGAGATTTTAATCAGAAAACAGTCAGAAAGATAGGTCGATATCATTTAACCCCGTACTTTTAGTTTTCACGTAATAAAGAAAAGTTATTGTCATTAGAAAACATCGAAATTTTGAACAATCCCAAGAATTTAGTACATCTCTACAGAGAGCAATAGACGCCAAAATTACCAGTTTACCCTACAGAATGAGACACCGAAGTATCAGCTCATTGCCTCGGGATTTGTGAAGCATTCCCGATTCCCCAAATGAGTGAAACTAGTTCCCCTAGAAACGCCCTTTAAGCTCTGTTTGGAAACGAGAAAGATGAAGAATAAGAATTGATCTTTTTTCACTTTTTATTTAAAAAAACTCATTTGCTAAAGCTATATTGCTTAAGGGATACTAACTACGCCAAGAATTATTCTTCGAGACTACGAGTTCCACGTTTCACACAAGCGTTTCCCCTACGACTTCGACCGTACTGACGGTTTCAATACCAGACCAAAAAAAGACTAATGGCGAGAGAGGACTTTTTTAACTTTCTAACGACCGAGCATCCAATGTGCAAGAAGAGCGTGAAACGGAGTCATCCTAGAGTCAATCGGTGGGAGGGGAAACGCGCTTACCTGGCCGAGCATGGCGTTTGGGATCTTGGCCATGAAGGCATCCTGTATGTCCTTCCCCATCGGCGCCGCCCCTGACATCACCATCCTTATCGACGAGAGGTCGTACTTCGCCACCACCGGGCTCTTAGCGATCTCCACCACGATCGGCGGCACGATCGGCGCGATCGTCACCTTGTGTCGCTGCACCAGCTCCATCATCGCCGCGATCTCGAACTTCTTCATGAGCAAGATCGCCGCTCCGACTCTGAGCGCGCAGAGGAGCACCGAGTTGAGCGAGTAGATGTGGAACAGCGGGAGCACGCAAAGGATCACGTCGTTCTCGTGGAAGTAGAGGTTCGGGTTCTCGCCGTCCACTTGTTGCGCCACGCTGGTGACGAGGCTGCGGTGGGTGAGCATGACCCCTTTTGGGAGCCCGGTTGTGCCGGAGGAGTAGGGCAACGCGACGACCTCGTCGGGTTGGATGGTGACCTCGGGGAGGAGATCGGCGCCGTCGGATTGGAGTAGATCTGAGAAATGGCAGCATCCGTCGATTGGGTTATCGACGGTGACGATCGTGATGCCCTTCTCTTTCGAGTATTCGCGGACCTTGTCGACCGCGCACGACTCGGTGACGATGACCTTGGCGCCGGAGGCAGCCAATTGCTTGTGGATCTCGCCGGGGGTGCAGAACGGGTTGGCGGTGGTGGCGACGGCGCCGAGGCGGGAGGCGCCGAGGAAGGCGAAGACGAACTCCGGGCAGTTGCGGAGGAGGTTCATGATGACGCCGCCCTGGCCGACACCGATCCGGCGGAGGCCAGCAGCGACGCGGCGGGAGGCGAGGTCGACGTCGGCGTAGCTGTGGATCTTGTTGGTGGCGCCGTCGATGAGGCAGGGGCGGTCGGCGAACTCGGCGAGGCGTTCGAAGCAGTAGGTGTGGAGTGGGAGGCGGTTGCAAATCGAAATATCCGGAAGCTTCGATCGGAAGATTGTCTCTTCCAATGGCGAATTAACCGACCCCATTGTTAACGTTCCGGTGGAGGAAGAGGAAGAGGAAGAGGAAGAGGAAGATGAAGGACGAATAAAGGTTCGAGCAATCGATTGGGAAGGAAAGGGGAGAATTATAAAATGGCGATTTGGGGATTTGGTGAATTGTTGGGGGAGAGGAATGGGAGAAGAAGGTTCTTATGGTTGGTGAGCTAGAAGAGACGGAGTGGGTAGCAGGATAGTTGTCTTTTGATGGGGAGCTGACGAGGGGAGGGGGATGGAAGGTAGTTTGACCGAGCAGGGAGTAGTAGCCCGGTAAATTGATGCCACGTCGGGATCCTTACATAACCCAATACACGCGCGCGCACGAGGGCGGGCCGGTTCGGACCGATACCTGCTCCTACCTAGTCCGGACCGGATCTGGTGACGTCGAAGGGGAGAATAGAAACTCGGCTTTCGGATCGGGGCCCACGTGGAAGGTGGGTATCTAGGGGACGTAGGATTATTTCCGATAACGATCGTACGGCTACTGATGGTGTTTCCTGAAGTGGACTAGGTTGGTTGGACAGGTAAACTATAAGAACCGGCTTTTACGTGTATAATCTTCTAAAATCTCTTATTTGCGCGGGCTGAGACATTTAAAACAGTTAATTTTTATATGAATAGTTTTACAATTATAGTCTTTACATAAATATTCTTTCATCTAAACCAACTGACTAACCGTTAAACTTTTATCAATTTTACTTAAAATAATAAAACTTTTTTAATTTTTTTTATTATATTCATATCAATCTTTTGTACTAAGGAAAGCATATATATATATATATATATATATATATATATATATAGTTCTTTTGTACTAAAAAAATATCCATGTACTCTCAACTAAGAAAAAAAAATTGTATGGACTCTTTAAATTAATAATTTTTAGGTCATGGATCTACGTGGTAAATAAAAAAAATTAAATATAATCAATCCTATTTACTCATTCTAATTAAGAATATTTATATTCTTTGTCTGTCAAAATGTAGATATAAAAAAGTAAACGAACAGTATTATACTTTAAAAAATATAAATAAAAAATGAACACACATACACAAAGAAGTAATACCATTAGTTTGTTTCGTTTTAGATAAAAGTTCACCATATTTGTATAACTACCAATTATTCTTCCAAAAAAAAAGGAAATTTAATTTTACGTAAATAAATCCAAGATCTAATACATTTTGGTTATATCTCCAGACTCCAGCAGAGTTGATGGGGACTTCGGATCGAACTGAAAGTTTCAGTCTCACCTAAACCACGAACGTGGAAGCTGCCACGTGTCAACTCCCGATAGGCGATAACGAAATACTTTTTGGTTGCCCATGGTTTGATTTTTTTATTTTGATTAATAGCAGGGTCCAGGAGAACCTGCTCCATATTTTTCATGCACATGGACTGGAAAAAAAAAAGCATTTTATGGAGAAAATCCTCACCCAAGCTTTGAGGATTAGGAGAAAGGAAAGAAAATATCTTATTACTTGTTGAATTAACACAGACTTAGTTGAGCTAGCCATGTCTAAAAAGTATGACAAGGATAGGGTGGGTCCTTCTCCCTCTCCTCCCTCTCTCTCTCTCTCTCTCTCTCTCTCTCTCTCTCTCTCTCTCTCTCTCTCTCTCTCTCTCTCTCTCTCTCTCTCTCTCTCTCTCTCTCTCTCTCTCTCTCTCTCTCTCTCTCTCTCTCTCTCTCTCTCTCTCTCTCTTTTTCTTAGAGATATATTATCATTTTCTCGGTCCTTTCCGTGGGTCAACTATCTCTTCGCACACTTATGTCCCTATCTCCTCGTCAGAGAGCCAGACTTTGACAACCTCTGCCCATTTTCTATCGCCGCTCTTGATCCTCTTAAGTTGATGATTGTTGCGCCCCTCTTTGGTTAAAGTTGGACTGTTGCCGATGGGAGATCCGATCTTGGGTGCATAGTGGCTCACACTTTGGCTTCGATCGAGGCCATGACTGCCTGCTTGAGAAAGGGTTAGGCCTGGCTAGTTTGGCATAGGGGCGGCAGGGCTAGGCCTAGCTCAAGTTTGTCGTCATTACAACCTTGGGGTCTATGTTGCTTGCTGTGTGAATTGTGCAGTGTAGGTTGTTATTAGTTATAGTCTATTTCTTTGTGGTTTTTAGTTAGTCTGTTTTAGCTTGTGATATGTTGAACTACGAGACATTGTCCCAATTAGCCATACGCTTGTGTGAATTATGCAGTGTAGATTGTTGTTAGTTGTAGTCTATTTCTTTATGGTTTTCAGTTAGTCTGTTTTATAGCTTATGATAAGTTGAACTGTGGGACGCTGTCCCAATTAGCCATACACTTTCATACTTGCTTCATGTTGTTTCTTACTTGTGATGCAACCTTCGTGGATAAGTGAGAGGCTTATTTTTAGGGTTGTCGCCCCTCATCATCCATTTTCTTTTGACATGAGATCTTATATTCTTGACACTTTTCTCTAGTTCTATTTTTTTTTCCTTTATATCTGAGGTATCGACTTGTAACAATTCATATTTTTCTTAATGAAAATCTAGTTGCTTGACTTTCTATCCAAAAAACAAAAGTATGACAAGGACCTTATTTTCGCTATATTGTTAGGCCTAAATTAGTTTTGTCATTTATAGTTTTGTTTATGTCATTTTACTCCCTTTATGGTTATATCAAAACTAAACATTTATGTCTTTTTATTATATTTGACCATCCTCAATTTAAAAATATTATTTAGAAACAAAATTAAATAATTTTTTAATACATCTAAAATTCAATCAATATTATTTAATATATATTATAAAACTTATTCAATACTCTGCAGGATCTTCATCTATAATTTAGTTAAGAATGTTGAAAAAAAAAATAACAATTATAATTTAGTCTTAGGTAGCATGGGACTATACCAATGTTTGATTGCATCTTAGGGCTACTTGGGCATAAAAAGTTTACCTTTAATTACCACTATATAACTTGTTATTTTCATTAATTATAAAACTAGTCAATCTAATTAATTCATTATCTCGTGCCGCGAAATTTGCGACTCTCTGGAACCTGGAGTTTCCAGAACAGCTCATTGATTAGAGTCGACTTGACCGACGGTAGTGGATTACTTAAACCATCTTACTTTATTTCAAGTGCTAATCATCCAATATTCCTACTTCCATAACTCGGCCAATATCATCCACTCATTTGAGCTCTTGAAATTCAAGAAGTGGTCAAGTTGATAGATTATTTGACTAGCTACATTTAAATAATATATTTGCCAAAATATCCCCAAATTGATTATAATTTGTTGAATTCCCAACACTTGAGTTGACTTCTTCTCACCCATGTTCAAACTTTGCGAAGCCACGTGTTCATCACTCTCCAACCGCATGAATAATTGACTTTAAAAACGTAAGATTTTTAGGAATCACACCTTATATTTATCTATTTTTGTAATTCATATTATGTCTTAGAATTTTATAATCCAACACTTTATTTTCCCCAAAGATTATCATTTAACACACTGATTTTATTTTAATTAATTAATATCAACTAAATTATTAAAATACTCTCACAACATTTTTTTTTATTTTCTATATCTCTCCACCATCTTTCTCACTTACCTCTCCACCGTCACTATTGTCGTTATCGCCACCGCTACTGCCACTATCCTTTCTCATCTTCTCCCTTCCCCCTCGTCCTCCTTTTCTTCTTCTTTGGGAAAAAAAAAAGATAAAAAAGACATGAGTAATTTAATTATTTATAAATTATTATATATATTATAATATAATATTTTTTTATAGTACCATCTAAGTTAATTCAAAGTGTTAAATAAAAATTATAAGAGAAAAGGAGGGGGCGGGTTATAAAATCAGAAAGACGGAATGTGAATACATATAAATAAAATATAGGGTGTGATTTGTAAAAATATCTAAAAACATATAGGAGTAGGTGATGAGTTAAGAATCTAAATCTTAATTAATTTATTTATCTAGCAAATTATTTAGGGAAAGCCTAACAAACTCTCTAAGAGAAAGCTTATCTAGTCTGGATCATGTGCCAAGACATTAAGAAAAGAAGAAGAAGGGAAATTAGAGCTCCAGCTAAGTCTCAACGAGTTATAATAGACTAATAGGCTAAGCCTATTTGACTTAATTTTGATTGGATAGGTGCATTATAAATTGTTATTATCCTGAGGATAAACTCCAATGGTGATCAAGATACGTGAAGCTCCATTAAACAACTGCAATGATGCATTCACTATAGTATGAGTCAAACTAATCTCTACACAAATTTAAATTATTATTTTTTCTATGTTGATTGAGTTTCATCTTAAATTAGGATTAGATCTTATTTCATTCTGATCAAGTCTAAGCTCTACTGAAAAATTCCAAATTGGGATTTTTTTCTTTTCATTTTACATCTTGAATTATGTACTTATTTAAGTTTGCTTAATGCAATTTTTAATTATTTTCCTTTTTCAGACTCTTTCAGATTATTTGTTAAAATAATATTATTTTCATGACATACTAACCCCTTAATTATGTAAAACTTTTAAAGTGCCGATTCTATTAATTATTCATTAAAAAATATCATGCGATCAATTTTAGGATTTTGATGAACTAATTTACTCTTATTTTAGAGAAAAGTAAGAGAAAAATTGAGGGTAGGATGGTTATTTGATATTTTCCAAGCGAGAGGTATTATATAATTAAAAAATTTAAAAATATTACAAGAATTAAATAAGAGGATCTACCTTAAAAATAGGCTAAAGTTCGAGATCTATTGGGCCTTTGTATGAGTCGAGCTTTACTTGGCCCACAAAGCCTATTGTGTTATTTTCGCAAACACCTTCAAGACGCTAAATTCTGAGTTCTATCTCGGCAATGGAGGCTACCCAACCTCTCTTCCGTTCCGATCAGGTAAAAGCCTAAACCCCATCACTCCTCGGGTTCCCTCCATTGCTTAGTTTAGCTTTGCGGTGTTCGATTTGATGTAGTTTTCCTTGGTTGCGTAGGTTGTCGAACAGCATAAGCTAGCAGTGGCGATGGAGAAGCAGGAGGAGAGAAGTGGCACGATCACTCTATGCCTTCCATCTCTTTCCGAGGACGACTCTTTGTATCCAGAAAAGAGAGTACGAGCTAGTTGTCTGCTTACTGCGAAGAAACCCAATTTCTTCTTTCTGTAAAAAAATCCTTTTTATTTTTCCTTTATTCTTGCGTTTTGCTATTTAGAGAGAGAGAGAGGAAAGGATGCATCATTTGAATCACAAGAAGGTGGAGAGGTAGAAATAATGACAATTATAATTTATAAGTAGAAGTGTGATTGATGACACTTTTGATGTGGCAATTATGCTACTTCTCTATTGACAATGTGAAGTGTTAATTTTTTTTTTGTTTCAGTTTCTAAATTTTTTTTTTAACTGCAGAGGCTATTAGAAGTTAGGAAACTTAATCACATATATCAAGTGCCAGTTTCGTCCTCTACAAGTGAGGTACAGAAAATATTGAATCAGACAGTCCAAGCTGCTCGGATACTGTACATGGATGAGGTAGTAAACATTTTTTTGACTATTTCTATCTACAAGTTTTTAATCAACATACATAAATTTAAATTTGTTTTCATAGATGTCATAAATCTAATTAATTATTTGGCAGCTGGAACTGTATTTCGCAGGAGATGATGATTTTGGTCCATTCAGCCCGAGGAATGAACTTGAATCCCTTAATTTAGTACTTAAGATTGTAAACTCCATGCTCTCTACTGGTAGTGGAGATGCAACAGAAGTTCTGCAAAAGTTACAGGATGCTACAGTTGCTATGGTGAAAACTGTGGGGGAGCAGAACCTTGATGACATGATTGCTCAAAAGTCCAACACTGATGCTGAAGATACGCTTCTGAAATGGGGGGATCGTCACGGTGTCAGAACAAAATTGAAGATAGCATGTGAGTCTACATTTATATGCCCACGATTCGTCGTAGAAGATTGCAACATATTGTGTCTCAAGAAATGGGCACATTGTGGTTCTGGTTTAAACCAAGAAATTCAGTTTGTAGTCTTCAGTTTCAATACATTTATTTGGTTAAAGTGATTCCTTGGGATATCTTTTGATTAATAGGCATGCTTACAGCAGTTTGCTTTAGTGAACAAAGTTCTTCTGTGCATCAATATTAGGTTGGCATGAGACAAGCATTACATTCATCACTATTGATATAAGCATCTGCTCAGGGGGTCTGTTGAGTATTTTGCACCTCACAATAATGAGGTTGAATGTGAAGAGAGATGTTGCAATCATTTTGAAATGGCATTCACTTAGCAAGCAGTGTCAAGCAAAAGGATGGAAACAAGGATACTGCAAAGCCCAACATCTCCTGATAGGTCATAAACCACATTATTCTGTCAATATGGAAAAAGAGAGCATGCTAGATCATGCAATAACATTAAGTAATTGCTAGAAAGGAGTATTGTAAGCTTAACAGCCTATTAGTATGAAGTCCATGGAGGCATACGCCATACAACAAGTGATTTTCATAAACTAAGATTCCCTGTGTTTATGAACTCATAAGGATGAAACTAAATAAGGGCAAATTAATATTTCTATCTAGCTTTCTTACATGAATATGAATAAAATACAGAAATTATTGATACTTATGGCATGCTCCCGCTATCAAAAAATTGATACTGCTTAGTTTAGTTTTTGAAGGAGCTGGGAGAGGGGCAGTAGCTTCAGAAGATATGAGAATTGGTGATGTTGCTCTGGAAATCCCGGAATCTCTTATCATATCTGAGGATCTTGTCAATGAAAGTGACATGGTATGCTCTTAACATATAGCTATCATCTAATACTTCTTCAAAGTTCATCAAAAAATGCATTGGATTAGATTCCAGGCTATATGGTATGGCCTTTTGAGTTAAGTACTGATAACATATTTCACATCGGTCAAGTGTTTAGTGGTTTACCATTTTGCGGACTTATTCGAGTAAACTGTTTGTATGTTTATGTGCATGGTATTATTGAAGGAAATGCTAATCTTTGAGAATAAATTATTCTGGGAAGTAGTGGGAACCACTTAACTTTTAGCTTCCACACCTGCTGAGAAACTGATACTTATTACTCTCTATACCACGTTTACAGTTTAATGTATTGAAGAATTTGGATGGTATTACCCCAGAGACAATGTTACTGTTATGGAGCATGAGAGAGAGGTATAATTCCTGTTCAAAATTCAAGGTTTACTTTGAAACGCTTCCTGAAGAATTTAATACAGGTATTTTATCTAGATTCAGAATAAATCTTTGCCATGTTACAATGTTAGCCTTGTACAAAAAATCACTAGTCAACACATTTAACAAATTCTACTTTATTGGCATTTTCAGGGTTGAGTTTTGGAATTTCTGCACTTCCTGCATTAGAGGGAACACTGCTGCTTGAAGAAATAATGCAAGCTAAAGAGGTGATATGGCCTTACATTCTTTTTTCTATATACCGTGAGGAATCAATCAGAGTTTTAGCTTGAGAAATTTTCTTACGTTTTCTTTCAGCATCTGCGCCAGCAGTACAGTGCATTATTCCCCATGTTGTATACAGACCATCCTGATATATTCAAACAAGAGCTGTACACATGGGATCATTTCCTATGGGCTTGTGAACTATGGTATTCTAACAGCATGAAAGTTGTTTTCACTGATGGAAAATTGAAGACTTGCTTGGTTCCTATTGCTGGGTTTCTAAACCACTCGGTTTGCTTACTCAACTTCTAGATTCTTTGGGGGTATGTCGAGGTTTTTCTCTTACTTTCAGCTTTTATTTATCTTTTGTTGCAGTTGTTCCCACACATTCTTCACTATGGTCGAGTTGACCCAGCAACAAGATCTTTGAAGTTCCCCTTATCAAGACCATGTGAAGCAGGGAAACAATGCTACCTTAGCTATGGAAGCCTTCCTGGATCCCATCTGATTACCTTTTATGGTTTTCTTCCAAAAGGAGACAACCTTTATGATATTATACCTCTAGGTAATCTTCTGTTGCTAATTGTAGGGGGCTTGTTTAGTCAATGATGGAAGCTTGCTATTTGATTTGCATGCTGCTGTGGTCTTGACACTGGAAATGAAGGTGTTTGCTATTTTTTCTACCTTTGATAGTATCTTACTAATTCTGTGCAGATTTTGATGACCCAAATTCCGAGGATGGTAATAACCCCTCATCGCCGGCAGAAACTAGTAGGGTTTCTCATATGGTGCGAGGAACATGGCTGTGCAAAAGTGATAGGCCTAATACTTATGGCCTGCCTTCTCGGATGCTGGCCCATCTGCGTACTGTTTTGAATTGTGATCATACTGTATCCCCTGCAGAGATTTCTGGAAATGATGTAAGGCTCCTTCTTGTCCATCTTTCTGCATAAAAAACATCCAAGAATTATATACTCTGATCTGCTTGAGATTCTTGTGGTCAGAACAATGTTTGGCTTGTTTTTTTTTTCTAGTTCTTTTGGCTTAAAGGCCCCAACTAATTCAATTTTTATCTCTCATCAGTTTCAGGAGAATGAAAGAATGGTGCTTGAAATGATATTGTCCATTTTCATTCCCATGCTGGAAGGATTAGGCGAATCAGATGATGCTGATCGGTAACATCACATACTTAACCTGTGCCACGTGTCATTGCTTATATATGCATACTAGTCCAGGCAATAGGGCCTACATTTAATTTTAGAGCAATGATTTGATACAAACCAATTATATTAAAAAAAATTTAATTTATCCATTGGTAAATTAAAGGGTTATATAAGACAATTTACATACATGACTTGAAAATAGAGGGTGTAAATCAGACGAAACAGTAGGATATTCCTTTGTAAATATTTCATAAGAAGATAGGGTTCAAATTATAAATAGTAAAAAATTTAGGATGTAAACTAAAAAAACATGACAAAAGTGGGGGTGTTAATGAACTTTTTACTGACTTGTGATTTATAATTATTTTTTATCTTTCATAAAAAGATATCATCTGAGATCGATAAATAAAACACGACTAATTTACCCATACAAATTAAAAGAGTGACCGATACTTTCAGTTAATTTTATTTTATATTATTTAATCTGAACCGCTGGATTAGAAGAGAAATTTATGGTTATTATTGAATCGTCTTATTTTTAAAGGGCAAACTCCAGTTGGGATTTAAATATGGCTATGGACTACAAAGATCTGCAGAGAAGGATAATTTCTTCTATCATAGAATCTTGTACTTCTGGTTTGAAGACGCTGGAAGGCTAGTTAGAGTGCATGAAGCTTATTTATTTCTGCCAACAAACCTTTTCTTCGAGGTCAGACTTGATCATTTCAAAGTTTGTATATCTCATCAATTGCTTGAGTTCTGATCCTTCCTTTTCATGAACAGAGAGGATGTAATCTGAGTACTCAAGGATTGCAATTAATGATAAAGTGGAGCACCACATGAAACTTGGTAGCCCAATTGTCTCATTATATTACCTATCACGACTATGAAAAGTGTGATATCTCTTCTCCAACAGCCTCTTCTATCACTGCTAGAAACAGGATAGGATCATGTTCTAATTGTACAACTCTCTGTTTACCTGTCGGAAAAAATACTCTAGGATCAATTATGAGCAGATGTAACTGCGAAGAAAGTTCCGTCTCACATTGCAAGTTTTTTCATTTAAATTGCTTCTCATTGTTCTCAGAATCTACATCGCGGTGCAGGAAAGCAATGTTTGAACTAAATTTGCAGGAATTGTCATTTGTAAGTTATAATGTGTGTTTTCATTCTCTTAATTTGCGACATGTGGCCATTCTTAATGTTTGTATTTCCAGAGTGTTACAAACACAGAGAGGGTCATGTTCTAATGGTATAAACCTCTGTTTGTTTGTCAGAAAAATCCCTCTTTGTAGTATTAAGATTTGATGTGACTGGGGAATAGAAGTGTCATATGGCCAATTTCTTTTCTCGTTATTTTCACAACCTACCTTTTGATGCAAAAAAAAGCAACCTTTGAAGTAATTTTGCAGGAATGACTTCATCTGGTAACTGATGCTCATATTTTCCTCATTTTCCTTCAACTGGTCGAATGAGGAACAGCAGATCATCTGTA
Organism: Typha latifolia; assembly: GCF_019914945.1. Classification (NCBI taxonomy): domain Eukaryota; kingdom Viridiplantae; phylum Streptophyta; class Magnoliopsida; order Poales; family Typhaceae; genus Typha; species Typha latifolia. The sequence continues at coordinate 1,110,743 of NC_133094.1, forward strand.
GCTAATTTTTTTACAGCCAGCGTATTTGGCAGCTCATTACGAGTGGTAAGCCAATTAAACTATTTTGTATTTTGATCATTCATCATTTATTAATGTTTCTATTTCAGTGTTTTTGATCAAATTAGTCTTTTCAATTTTTTAGGCACAGAGTACATTTTAAAATTTAAATACAAACCTGATATATTTTGTCATTATTAAGGCATCATTCATGTCAGCGATTTTGTAATTCACTGAAGTTTTTTATTTAAGTTTTAAAATAAATTAGATACGTAATAAAAAAACTATTTTATTCTGGGTCGAGTAATTCAAAACATTAGATTTATTTATACCCGAAACTATATTATATAATATGCAAGAATAATTGGTTATGTTTGCGTATATAAACTAAATTGCCATAAAACAATAGTACTGTTAGGAAATGAACTAGGATTCGTGCGGGGCTCATATATGCAACCAAGCACCTTAATTTATTGAATTAATGGTGAAGAAGAGGAGGAAGAAGAATCTGATGATAATTTAAGGATGATAAGAGTAAGAGAGGATATGGATATCTACTAGCGGGGAAGTTTTCGGGCACTTCAATGTTAGTAAAGCTTTCTCGTTGCCGACTTTCCAATTACCACTGGGTCCCCACAACGAGGTGAGTGGGCGCCGCACTTCTCTCAACCGTCGCCGTTCCTTGTCGGCGTAGTTCCCTGGAGTCACGACGACGAGAGTTCGAGAAGAAGATAGATAGTTAGCAAGGTAAAGGAAAGGGTGGTAGTTCCTTGTACGGCTCTCTCATTGCTCTCTTTGGGTTTCTTTAGCTCCTTTGGAAGGAAAGCATACGGAAGTCTCTCTCGGTGGAATTGGGTTCTGAAAGCGCTCTTGGAGAAGCGAGTCTGCTGAGGATTTTGTGGGTTTTGATGGCAGTGATTGGTACCTCCTTCGATCAATGGCAGAAAGATGCGTTCTTTTCCGCGGCGGAGGAAGTCCAGGAATCTGCGGATAAGTAAGTATTTGATTGTCTTTTTAATTGGATTTTATGATGTGGGTCGTTAAATTTGTGATTTTGATAAGAAATTTGTAGCTTCCTTTGATCAAATTTTGGGGGGTTTTGATTCTTTCTAATTGCATCCTCATTCCTTCATCCGATATGTTTCAGAATGGAGTCTGTGTATAGAATGTGGATGCGTGATCGAAGCAATGGAGTTGGTTCAGAAGTTTTCGATGAATTGTGTAGAGAACTTCACATTGCTTTAGGCACTGCTAAGTGGCAGGTATGTATGTATTTTTACTCTATACTATCTCCCGTTGCATCTTAGGACTGATGCTTACATTTCTCTATACAGTTGGAGGAGTTTGAGAGGGCTGTCAAGTTGAGTCATGAGGAGAACAAAGTTACAGTCATTAGGCGCACGCAATTTGTAGCTGCAATAAGAGACCAAATTTCCCATATAGAGAAGGTGTTGGATGATTCTCTCATTGAGGAAGGGAAGGAAGCAATGTTCCACTGGGTAAAATTAGAAGAGGTAGAGCGAGATGAGCTTGCAGCTTTCCTCTCTGCAGCTCCACAATCTTTGCAAAAATCAAAGAATACAGACGCTAGTTCTAGTAAGAATACATCGAAACCAATAATTTTGTCACGTGCTGTGGATGGTTATAAGGATGCATTTGCTGTTAATAAAGATGTGAGATATGAAGTAGCACCAAGAGAAGTTCAGGAAAATGATGAAATCTGCACTCAGGTGGAGCAGTTAAATGACCAGAGAAGAACTTCGAGTCATGGATATGTCCGTGATTGGAAGATAGCAATTGCTGATGAGGGTGATGCAGATGGAAAATCAAATGAGAAAAGGTCAGAGATGTCAAGTTGTGCATCTAATTCATTTGGTGTTCTAAGAAGGACTGAATTTGTAACTAAATCAAAATGGTTTGGGAAGTTTAACAGTGACGAACACCGTCAATTGAGATATAAGCTATCAAAATATCTTAGATTTAAAGGAGTTGCTCTACTTACACAGGTATAACTTTTTTAACCAGCAACACCATCGTACTCAAATCTAGAAGTTTGTGAGTTTTATTACTCTAGTTGGCTTTTTTTTATGTCCATTGATGCTGTCTATCTTCTTTACATACAGATCATATGGTGCTTCAAGTTTGTGTCAGTTGATTCAAGTTAACTTCAAAAATTTCTTTCCTACAGTGCAATTTGTTAATTTGGACCGACCCATCCCTAAAATATATTTTTTGCAGCTTTATGTCATATTGTTTTTTGTTAACGGAGGATCCGGAATAATCTCTATATTCTTTGTTATATTCTTCTCTGATTATCTATGGCACTCCTTTGTTACTCCAAACACTTCTCAGTATGTTGCTTCTTTTGTGCTTTTGAAGGGGTTCAACGGGCTAACTGGAAGAAGCAGGAGTTGCTTTACTAGTTGGAAGGATGGATCTAATTTTTCTGGTGCTCAAAATCTTCCACGAAGAGTTGATGGGCTTGAACAGCAGCATATACTGGGCTTTCAACGTCACATGCAGTTTGGTCGTTCTTTTCAGATCACTTTGCTGCTTATCTCGAGCATTATTCTGATTGGTGAGTTTCATAACCTTCTCTACTAACTTGTTCAGCAAGGGGGGTAACTCAGAATATTTACTTGTCAAAATGAGAAGGTTTTCCAAAGTGACAAGTCATGTTCTGTATCTGGTCTCAGAATGGTGATACACAATAGGCCCCTCTTATAAGTAGTAGTTCCTTATGTTCCATGAAGGAGCATTCTAATTTGCCAGAGTGGCAGAGTACAAATTCATGTTGAATATGCAGGATATAACAAACTCACTTGGGAATTTCATTTGTTGATCTGGTTCCCATAATCCTATCCATTCATTAGATAAGTGGCAATACTTGGTAATACAAGTTATTAATCATTACGACATACAATTGGCTGCCTTCTATACTTCTCACTAGGAAAGTAAAGAGTAACTCCGCCTTTAGCTATTACTCCATATCTAGAATTTGGATACAGTTTCTCATTTCAGGTTACTACATTAATACCAAATCCTGTCTAACCGGTAAATCAAGGTGCACCCTGATATCTTCTTGAACTTAGCTGAATTATGGGAAGGATTTACAGTAGTTGATCCATCAATTAGAACATGAAGTTCTCCTTCTGCTGTTGGCATTTCAGACCTGATATTTCTAGACTTGGTTTTATTAAACTATGTCATGCGATGATTTGGAACTTATCATCAATTAGCTCTTATCGTAAAAAGTGGAGCGATGCAAGTTTCTGCATGAACTGAGAAATAAGTTATTACTGAGAGCAGTTGAATGGTTTGCTACATGAGCTTTCTTTATGCTAATTGAGAAGCTCCTGATGTGTTTGCAGTGCCATTTGTTCTCTGCTCAGCATGATGGAGCTTTCCAGGGCACTTCTAGCAGAGGAGGTAATTGATCTGAAAGCCTGAGAAATTCTTGCTGGAATGATGACGACGGCGACGATTGATTCTTCAACCAAATTATGCAGACTTGTCAAATTTGTACCTGTATCCGACGATGCTAGATCGTGTCAAATTGAGCATTACATTCATTTTCGTCGTTCTTGAAAACTAAAACCCAGCAATTGGTTAATACTGCCAAAAGCTTATATCATGGATAGAGAATTATACATTGCTAGGTAATAAAAATACAATTTCTCATATGGTATAAGATGAAATTGTTGGGTTTTTCTACACAATTGCCTCTAAAACTTGACCATTATAATCTTTGAACTCTTTTAAAATTATTATTAGGTTCGTTTTTAACAATATTTCTAGAATACTTCTTCTTAAGGTGAATAATTACATATAAATGACTAAAATATCTTTCCTTTTAAAAGTTTAAAGCATAAATCGCTGGTTTTTATTTTCTTACCGAATTAAAAAATGCGGTAGTTATTATGATATTTTGAATGTTCTTTTACGGTAATTATGTAAAAATCTCTAAAAAAATTATGCAAAGGAAACGGTGGTATTTTTTGTCATATTTTTAATGGTTTGCTAGCTTGGAGGTTTATCCATGCACAAAATTTAAGGTTTGAGAGGTATGAATTTGCAAATATTAACTCCAAAAGGGTATAACGTAAATAAGTGATTTTAGAAGGGTACACATACAAGAAAAACACACCACCCGAAAACCTCAATCCGCGTACTATCATTCCAACCAATCAAATAAATATGATCACGTCTCGCGGATCGCTTACCGATCGAACGGATGAGAGTAGACCTAAATGTCTATAAGTAAGAAACGAATCGGGCTCCAATTTCCCAAATCATCATCCAAATTCCCCAAACCGAGCTAGACTACAGAGCGAGAGAGAGAAGAGAGAGAGATGTCGGGGCGCGGCAAGGGAGGGAAGGGTTTGGGGAAGGGCGGCGCGAAGCGCCACCGGAAGGTACTCCGCGACAACATCCAGGGCATCACGAAGCCGGCGATCCGCCGTCTCGCCCGCCGTGGCGGCGTGAAGCGGATCAGCGGCCTCATCTACGAGGAGACGCGCGGCGTCCTCAAGATCTTCCTCGAGAACGTCATCCGCGACGCCGTCACCTACACCGAGCACGCCCGCCGCAAGACCGTCACTGCCATGGACGTCGTCTACGCTCTCAAGCGCCAGGGTCGTACTCTCTATGGTTTCGGTGGTTAGTCCGCCCTTGTTTAGATTGTTGGGTTTCTGGATCTAAAGTTGTATGTACGAAGAAAGGGGGAGATTAGGAAGAGGGCTCCTTGTTTTTCTTTTTGTCCTAATGTTAATTTTAGACGATGTAATCTTCTCGGTAAGAGATATTAATGAAATTTTTTTATGAAGTTCTCTTTAAATTTATTATTTCTCTGAATCGGACTTTGTAATCTTTAATAATTTTCTGGTTCGAATTTAATCCTTTCCATGGGCATTCTCGATTTTTTTAATAATAATTTGCAATATAAACATGTTCTCAAATGTTTTCTTCTTAAAAGATTTTCAATAAATAATTCTTTTGAATTTATTTGTAATTTTGTTCTTAATTATATCTTATCAATTTTTGTGTTTGGGATTTGACTTGCTCAATGAATAAATGAGCTAAACATGAGCCACAATTTGAAATAAAAATATAATCTAGAAGGAAAGTGTTAATGTATATTATAAAATATAATTTTAATAAGATTTATATTTTACAATATAGTTATTATAATATTTAACTGTTATTTAAAAATAAAAAATATATTTTAAAATAAAAAAAGTTATTGCCAAAATAAACAGGGGCTTATAGCATTGAGCAGTGAGCAAGTACTGGACTAGATATAATTTATATACATATATAATGGCTAAAATTGATTGGTAATTATAAGGTACATGATAAATTATATATAAAATCTTAGTGTCATTCAGTATCTAGTAATTAATATAAATTCATATAAATTTCTTCAAACTAATTATTATATTTTATATTAAATAATAAATTATAAATATACTTACTTTATATTTAAAAGATATGGAAAAGTTATTATAAACGAATAAAACGAGAACTAGATCTTTTGTCCTATAAATTTATTAGTTTAAATCTAGCTAACTAAGCTTAGTTTTAAACGAGTTAACTTAGCTCAGTAAGCTAAATGAACCGAACTTACTCCAGTTTATTTTCAAGTCGTATATGAGCTAGGATTTTAGTTTGATTTGTGTTCAAATTTAATAAATTTAACAGGAGCCGAAGACGAGCAAAGCCCAGCTCCGGTTGATTGACATCGTTAGCATATGAATATTTTTAAGTTTTATTTATTTAATATAAACTTATAAAAATGCTTTTATTTGGAATGCTATAATATATTTAACTAATACACACCTTTATTTTGCGTTTAATCACTTTACTCCAGAAGGAAAACTGAAGCCGCTTGATCTAAACTGGATCCGAAAATAGCCAACCGACTTGTGATAGAAACTAAGGCCCAGGCCCAGGCCCAGATCTAACTCCAACTTCCCCCGATAACTTTACCTTCTTCTCGTATCGGTTCCCATTTCAGATCTGGAAGAATTTTCACCTCTCAGATCCGCCATTGATCGCAGGAGAGAGAGAGAGAGAGAGAGAGTAGCCACACGAAATCCCTAGAGATCTCTCTTCTTCCCTGGATCGATCGAAGCCCTAAGTAGGTCCTCTCTCTGATGGCGTGCCTCGCCCTCGCCCTCCAGCCGAGCAACGGCCAAGACGTCCTCCTCCAGACACGAGACTGGTTCCCTCCTGCCCGAGCCCTCGCCGCCCTCTCCGCCTTCCGCCATACCCGCCTTGCCCTCGCCTCCTCCTCCGCGGCCGCCGTCAAGTCACTGGCGGCTTCCTCGTCTCCGGCCACGGCCGCCGCCTCCGATGATCTCGACTCCTCGCTTGGGGATGACCCCCTCGCCGCCTCCAGCGGCCAGCTCGTCGTCGGCGTGGAGTCCAAGTACCGCGTGGTCTACCGCCTCGTCAACTCTATCTACGTCCTCGGGGTCACGACCGCCGATGACCACGCCCGCGCCGCCACCAACGTGTTCGATTGCATCAACACCGTCAACCAGGCCGTCAGCGTCGTCGTCGCCGCCTGCCGCGGCGTCGACGTCACCCCTGAGAAGCTCAACCGCAAGTACCCGGAGGTCTACATGGCCCTTGACATCGTCCTCCGCGGCGTCGGCGCCGTCCGCCTCGCCGCCATCCTCTCCACCATCCACGGCGAGAGCATCGCCAAGATGGTCTCCTCCGCCCCCGACGCCGAGTCCCGCGTCCGCGGCGCCGATTCCTGGGCCGGGGCACACGAGTCCCTCGCGATCGAGCGCCACGCCACCCTCGACGCCTTCTCTGGCGCCGTCTTCGAGCTCCCCTCTGAGACCCTAGCCGCCGGAGATGAGGTCGCCTCCGCCATCGCGCCTGCGATTGCGGAAGAACAGCAATTGCAGAAGGATAACCAAGCTGAAGAGACTCCCGAGGAGAAGGATCCGTTTGCTGCTAGCGAGAAGATCAACAAGCCGGAGGAAGCCTTGGTTGGAGGTTTCAAGAAGACCAAGGATCCCGCTTCTGCCACCGCGGACCCCACGGCTGCCCTTGCTGGGCTCGAGGTCACGTCGCTACCTCCGGCGGAGGCTACAAAGCCTACCTTCATCGGGGTGGAAGGTTTTGAAGGGGAGTACGGCGGGATCGAGTTCGGGAAAGAGGAGACCTCTCTCTCCGAGGCTTTTGAAGGCTTCAACACAGCGTTCGGCGGTGGCCTCGATGCCTCTGAATTCGTCACAACAACCAAGAAGGTTGCTAAGACGCCGGAATTGATCGGTCTTGAGCTTCTCGCCACGAGCCAGAGCCCCGCTCCTGCGTCTACTGCCGCTGCTGGAGCAGGTACACCGCTAGAGAACCTCTTAGTATCCAAGACTCCAGAGATGACAGATCCGGAAATGTACATCTCGGAGGAGCTCAATGCAGAGTTCAGGGAATCACTGCTGGCCCGCGTGGGGTTGAAAGGCACCATCTTTTTGAAGACGCTGCCGCCAAAGAAGACTGAGGGGAAGGAGACGGAGTTCTCCTTTCGCCTTGAGGGCACCTCTGGCATTAAGAGAGCCGTCTTGCAGAGCTCTTGTGTCAGCAGCCTAGAGAATGGGCTCTTCCATGTAAGGACTCCACCTAAGGAAGAACCCATCCCAATTATGAAGTATAGCCTGCAGCCGAGGTTCACGCCGCTGCCTCTAAGGCTTCGTCTTGTGAAACGACACACTGGGACTTTGCTTTCAGTGATGATACAGTACGCTTCTAATCCTGAGTTGCCTGCGCCGTTGACTAATGTGACTTTCATTATGAAGCTACCCGTTGACCCTACGCTCCTCAACGTGTCGCCAAAGGCTGTTCTGAATCGAGGGGAGAGGGAGCTCAGGTGGCACATCCCTGACATTCCTCTGAAAGGTCAGGCAGGCAGGCTGAGGGCACGGATGCCAGTTGACAAGGACTCCAAAGACGGTGAACTTGAAGTTGTTGGTATGGTGAAATTTTCTGCTCAGACGGCAACCACCTTGTCTGGTGTCTCTCTTCGGCCGGTTTCTGATGGTGTTGTGCACTTTAACGAGGTTAGCCATACATACGCTAGTGGGAGTTACTTGTGTACTTGATCAGGCTCTTGTTTTGTTTTATGTTAACCTGCACTACCAATCGTTGCACACTTGTTTCTTATTCTCTTGGAGTGGTGTATGTAGTGATATTGGTTCCTGTCTGGATGGCCTATAATTCTTTTTTCCTCTGGTTCGCTTTTCTTTGTCGTGGTGTGCTTTACGTCCTTCAATGAACATATTGGTTGATCAGAAGATCCATTCTTTCTTCAATATATGTTTTAATTTTTGGGAGTCATGGAATCCACGTCAACTATGAAATGATTCGGCTGATATGATTACTAATTACATTGTGCATGCAAATGCCATTAGCATAACGCTCAAATGATTTAGTAAATACAATTTGCTGTTATATTATTTATACGGTAGTTGCAGGATTATTGTAGTTTGTAGTTAGAAGGACTCGGCTTTACTTAGTTTGTAGTTAGAAGGACTTGACGTCTATCTGCTGTCGTTGAATTTTAATGTTTAGTCAGAGATATATCTGTGAAATGTTGGCCATATTCTCAGGGTTATGCCAATTTCTGCTTCTGTTCATTCTCAATCAAATTGACTGTCATCATCTTACTCATTCCTCCTATTATAATTTTGAATCTTTAGTTTATATCTCTCTTAAGGTCAGTATTAATGTCTTTTGGCATCTATAAGCTTATGTTGTTTGAAACTTGTTCATTTCTGGATGTTCGAGATTAATTTTGACTACTTTATGTTTGATATTGCCTCCAATATATTTGGATCATGTGCAAGTGAGACATATGGGAAAGGTAGATTCAAGATTGTACCCGAGTGTTAAAGGGCCTTTGGTATTTGTTATTTGGGAGATAGAGAAGGTTCCAAGGCAGGTTTCTGCTGCTTCTTTAAGCTATGGTTGGCAGGAGACTAGATGAGGATTGATGGATTGGTGTCTTAAGAGCTTAGAAGGTTAGTGTGCAATTAATGCTTGAATTTAGACACAACTTTGTAAGAATATTTTGGGTAATTAACTTACCAGTCAGCAGCACAGACTAGAAGAAAGGGCAGAATATATATTATGAACTTTTGAGAATTAAAATTACTAGGTAGATCACTTCTAGGCAGCAAAAGATCTGGAAAAGGTGATTATTGCTTCTTATATCCTAAATTCAAATATGTAATACCTGTGGGCTACGAGGAGAATTAGAGGTTTCAGATTGATATTGCGATAACATTATTGCCATTGTCAATGTCCATAACCTGTGATTTTTTTTTTCTCTGGTATTAAAATTTGCTTATAGTAGGCACATACTTGGGTTAATTATGCCCTGGGAATTGGACTTTTAAACATTAAAAGGATTAGGAGTTGTGAGAGTTGATGTTATTTGCCTTCCACTTATTGCTAAACTCTGGTAGTTATTATATGAAGGTTTTATTCCGTGGAGAACATATGCAGCTTGGTAAATCTAAAATGTGCTAGGGATTTGCAGATAACCTGCAGATCTCTCATTCTACAGTTCCACAAAACTTAAATGGGTTAATTTTTTCTTCCTCCTTTTCCTTTTGAGTCAACAGTGTATGCCCTTCATCATGATATTAGGCACATTCTTGGTGCATATGTAATTTATCTATGCAGGTCAATTTGCTGGAACAAGGATCCAGAAGGTGAGGTGCATTCCTTTTTCTCATCAATTGTGTTGTAATTTTGACATGGTTATATCTCTAGTCTTAAATTAGATTGGAGAAATGTTTAGACTTCAGATGTGATACTTCAGTCCTGTGTATCCTCCATCTTGTCTCAACTTTTTTGTTCGTACCATGCATTGGGCTCTTGCCCCTTCTACCACGCAGGTTTTAATGAACATAATCACTAATGTAAATCTTATTTGTTGAATCTTATGTGATTTCTAAATCTTACATTAATGAGATCATTTGAGTATTTGTAAGACAAATAGTTGACATAATTTAGGCATTTATATTCCATAACTTGTGAAGTGGGCATTCCTAGGGACTTCTTATAGGCTCATTGGTCTTGCATTGCACTGGCTTGGTGTAGAACCTTGTGAACTCACCTGGACTAATATGAATCAAATAAAATCCTTCCTGAAGGGGAAAAGGATCTTTGACAATCAAGCATCAGCTTACTTTAGCTAGTGACACATGAACAGGATGCTAATATAACAACAGAAAAGGAAATTAAATTAAATAGCATAAAACAAAACTTAATTTCTCTTCATGAATAAATATATATAATTGAGCATCCTCAATGTTATGTTATTCCACACACACACACAAAAAAAAATTTAGAAAATATATAGCTCATTGAAATATTCTATCATTTGAATCCAGCTCTGTACATAGTAACACAAATACCTTGTTAAGAAGTCTCCTACTATTTCAATCTATATCTAAAATTGTGCATTCCTAAATTGCATCCACTGTACAGAATTAGAAACTATTCTCCTTCGAATAAAGCCCTATGGAGTATACCAACTAGAGAAAATTACGCCTTGGATACTTCCTATTCGGATACGCAAATTCCAAATAAAAATAAAGGCCCGTCCCCGAAGTCATCTCCATTTCCCCGTGAATACGCCTCGAAGCGTGACGGAGCTAGTTGAAGTTTAACGGCGCCGTTACAACGGCGACGGTCTCCACTCCCTTGCAGCTGAGAGAACGGATCAACTTCCACGGCCCACGTAGTCCTCCCGACTCCGGCGGCAGACCCGTCGCCGAGTTCCGTCGCCTCTGTCGACTTCTTATATCCCTCATCTCCATCTCCGCCGGTACCCTCACCGAGCCGAAAGCGAGGACGTACCACCTCGGGCGTGGAGCAGGATGAGCCGCCTCCGGTGACGATATCCCGGGCTCTACTTCCGAGACCTTCTCTAGCCTCCGGTACTCCACCGCCGTACTCCGGCGGCGGCGGTGGACGTGCGATTTGGGCATGTGGGTATTACCCCTTGTGCGCGGAGGAGGCGAAGGAGCTCGGCAAGGGAGGACCTTCCCGCCGAAGAAGACGTCATCGGCCGTACACATCTCCGACGGGGACCAGGGGACGTGGAGGAAGAACGAGTCCGAATCACGAGGCGGAATGGGAGGTCATGAGCAGTAGGCTCCTGGATGTACATCGTAAAGGGCAAGGTATAGGTCGTTTATATGAAGCTGCGTAAGGGGTATTTCTGGAATAGGGAAAAAATAGCTTGTTTTTTACTTCGCTTCTAGAGGGCAAGGGGAAGGTAGCTGTCATCTCGAAGGTAATGGAATAGTCCGCTTTCTATGTCAGGTTTCGGAAGAAGTACTAACGCGGCAAAAACTTATCGACAGACTTTAATCAAAAAATAACGCGGTAAAATAAATAAAAATTTAAAACTATTTAACCATAACAAAAGCCATGCATTAAATATTACTGTTGATTTTTAATAAATATTAGCTCATAAAAAATATATATACTAATTTCAACATCAAATTTAGATTAAAATATAACCATTCTGAAGTTTTTAAAACAAATTACCTATTCGTCACGCAATTTACTATCCATTCTCTCCTGAGTGGCTGTGAAAGCAAAGAGATTTGTTTTCCTTGATCGATTAAAACCCAAATATATCCTCTTTAAGATATTAAAAGCGAGATTTATAGCACCCTGGTGGCAAGGCAACTTGAAGTTACAACAACGATAAAGAATCGTAGATTGCCACACAGCTTGGTATAAAGCAAAGAGATTTTCGTGGTATAAAGCAAAGTACGCATCCATTCGCTGCCAATCTCCATTTAAGATTGCATTAGGACTGTTCACAGAAGCATTTTGTCAAATGGGTTATGTACGAAGATAAGCATATCTCCATCATTCGACTTCATCAGCCATAAAGAGAGGGTAAAAAGAAGGAATACAAGAGCCCTAAAATGCCATCTCCATTTGGTTGTCCTCCACTAACCCCCGAATCCGTAGAGGGTGCGGCCCTGGCGCTTGAGGGCGTAGACGACGTCCATGGCGGTGACGGTCTTGCGGCGGGCGTGCTCCGTGTAGGTGACGGCGTCGCGGATGACGTTCTCGAGGAAGATCTTGAGAACGCCGCGCGTCTCCTCGTAGATGAGGCCGCTGATACGCTTGACGCCGCCACGGCGGGCAAGGCGGCGGATCGCCGGCTTGGTGATGCCCTGGATGTTGTCGCGGAGAACCTTCCGGTGGCGCTTCGCGCCGCCCTTCCCCAATCCCTTTCCTCCCTTGCCTCGCCCCGACATTTCTCAATCTCTCGCGCGCTCTCTTGCTCGATTTGGGGATTTTGGATTTTGATTTGAGAAATTGGAGCTCGATTCCTATGTTTATAGATGTCTGGGACTACTCTTAGCCGTTGGATTGTGAAGCGATCCGCGAGAGGTTATAATGTTTGTTTTTGGCCGTTGATTTACGAGATCTTGCATTTGATTGGTGAAAGAGAAGACCGCGGATTCGAGTGGAAGGAGGGAAATCGTTTTTATTTAAAATTTGGGGTGTTCTTTTGCGTGTTATACCCTTCTACAATCCCATATTTGCATATATATCCTTCTACAAAATCTCATATAAATATATATATATATATATATATAAATGCACATTTTAAAGTTAAAATGTTTCGTTTTCACATAGATGCCCTCTAAATAGGGGTGAAAATGGGTCGGATTAACTCCGACCCAACTCGCTATCCGATCCGATTCGGATCGGATTCGGATAAAAAAAATTTATCCGATTCGGATACGGATTCGGATACGGGTCTGATATATTTTTCGGATTAGGATATGGATATCGGATATCCGTTTATCCGCATATTTTTTTAAATAATTTACAGTTTTTAATTTGCTTATTTAAATAGTAAATATTAATATTATTACTAATAATACATTATATATTATTTATAGAGATTAATTTCTCTAATTTTATAAATTTGACATACAAAAAAATTATTTATTATAAAACTCTTAATAATTTTATGTTAATTATATATAAATAAAATATTATATTATTTTTAATTCAATTAATATCCGTTTAAGATTTGATCATCTATCCGTTTAGTTAGGATATGGTTTTAAATTTTGTTATCCGTCCAATATCCGTATTGAATCCGTATTCGAACTAAAAATATGGATCCGGATATGGGTTTAGCACTATCCGATCCATATCCTATCCGTTTTCACCCCTACCTCTAAATCCTTTGCATTATTTTTTAAAAAAAATTTGCATAAATTAAAAAAAAAAAACTTTCGATGGGTATACATGAAAAAAGCCTTGGTTTAAACGAATTTGAGTTGGGTGCGTGCCAAAAAACCTCAAGTTTGGATCTCAAATATGACCCGACCCGACCCAAATATTATCGGATCCGACCCGTTACCATTAAACCATGCGCATATATAATTATAAATTACAACAGGAAGGATTAGGAAGGGAAAGCTGCGCCAAAGATCTCTTTTCCGCTCAGATCTAGGCATGGCGACTCCCCTCTCCTCCGCGAAGGAAACCTCCTCGCCTTCTAAACCCCTCATCACCCACGTTATCTTCGACATGGATGGCCTCCTCCTCGGTATTCATCTTTCCCTCTCTCTCTATTCGATAAAGAGTACAAGTAAAGATCTCTAAAAACTCATTTGCTTTTGTGCCGCTGATCCAGACACAGAGCCATTCTACACAGTAGTGCAGGAGAGGATCCTTGCTCGGTTTGGGAAGAAGTTTGATTGGTCCCTCAAGGCCAAGATGATGGGGAAGAAGGCGATCGAGTCGGCCCACATTTTTGTCGAGGAGTCCGGCCTCGATGGTCTCCTTACACCCGAAGGATTCCTTGTGGAGAGGGAGGGGATGCTGCAGGAGCTCTTCCCTACTTGCTTGCCCCTGCCTGGTGAGTTCTTTTATTGAGGATACCCAATTGGGTTTGTATTCTTGTTTTTTTTTCCTTTTTTTTTTTTGTTTTTTTGTTTTTTTTTTTATGGACGGGATTGTAGTGAAGTTTGAAATTTTGGATGAGAGGAGGGAATTAAGTAACACCCATCTGCTAATTTGCAGAACAAAATGTGTTTTTGTCCGCTACTCTTCTCTGGGAAATTATGATGATCATGATAGTTTGCATTTGTCAGTGGTTGAGAGAGATTTATTTTTCATGTCTTCTTTGTTGATGAGTACATCGGGAAAAAGAAATGGTCTTAAAAGCAATGTGTTTGATGTTCTTATTATGTTCTAAGACTTTGTGAAAGAAATCAAACAGCTTGATCAATGCTACTTGTTTCTCATACTTTCCATATGATACAGTATTCATGTAGAAGACATTATAATAGGCATTTGATTCGGCTCTTATTTTTATGAGATTAGCATCTGTATTGCTTGCTGTTGAAAGTTACATAAGTAGAATTCTTGCTCTTACAGGAGTAGAACGATTGGTCAGTCATCTTAGTGCAAATGGGATACCAATGTGTGTTGCGACTGGGTAATTCCTAATTCTTTGTCTTTAACTTTATGCAATTAATCAAATTATATGCTCATTGGTTATGTTCTTTTCCTATTTATACAATTTATCAACAGTAATATCATGACTTATAGTTTATTTGCAAGTTAAGTGCCTCGCCTAGTCTTATACAGGAATTTATGCAAAGTGAAGCTACTGCAGCAATTCAATTCACTTATGGCTGTAGTCTTGCAGATCCTACGAACGACATTTTGAACTGAAAACACAAAATCATGGTAAAATTTTTGCTATGATGCATCATGTGGTTATGGGAGATGATCCAGAAGTGAAGAAAGGCAAGCCATCTCCTGATATATTTCTTGCCGCTTTAAGGAGATTTGAGGTACTAGATTTCTATTTTTTTTTTAATCTCTACTTTTTGTTGTGAGACGAGTGTTTGTTTGCTTAGAGGATATCGTACGTGTGTTTAATCCATTTTCTTGTTGCAAAGGACAATGTGGATCCATGTAATGTCTTGGTTTTGGAGGATGCACCTTCAGGAGTAGCTGCAGCTAAAAATGCGGGGATGTAAGTAGCTTTTCTGGAGAAATTTTATAACATCTGTGAAGCGTCACTTTCATAATTGTTTAGGTTTTAACATATATTACTTTGTTAATTATCTTCAGTCATGTGTACCACCACGAATGGATAAGGTCTAAGGTAGTGCTTAGAAACCAATTTCTTCTGTAAGGAATGCCAGTTTACTCTTAATGACATTAGTAACACAATCATTCAACTTATTTTTTTGACAAACTTATAATCTCAATGCCTTGAATTTATTTAATTGTAATGATTAAAGGAGTAATATATTTTTAATGTGTAATATAATCATATTACCATTACTTGGAGAATATAAGGAGAGGTCCAGAGGGAAGTTGAAGTACTACATCCTCTCTCCCCATTGTTTGAACATGCAATTTTTGCTTGTCTTCAAAACTTTTAGATGAACTACATCAATATATTTTCAAGGACAAATTTTCTGATTGCAACCAAATTGCAGGTCTGCAGTTATGGTCCCAGATCCAAGGTTAGATGTTTCTTATCATAAAGGAGCTGACCAAGTTCTTAGTTCACTACTAGATTTCAGACCAAGTGACTGGGGCCTGCCGCCATTTCCAAATGAAATTTGAAGAATCCATTGGCCATACAAAGGAGCCTGCTTGGGCATTCTTGTTGCTTCCAAGGTTGAGATGAAAACCTAATCTGAATTCATTTCAAGAAGGTTATTTTGAGACTGATTTAAATCTTCTGAGTTTGGGATTTAAGATTGTAGGAAGCATCTTAATAACTTCTTACTACATAGGAATTTTCACATGTTAATTCCTCTGTTCATTTTGATGTTTACTTTTCCCTCCTTCATTGACAAATAATTTGACAAAAGCAAATCTTCAAAGGATAACCTGAAAGACCCGAAAGAGATGCAAACTTTTTTATGATAACCTGAAAGAGATGGTGTCTATTCCTGTGTTTCTGTCAACTTCTCTGGAGAAATCCTCTTGCGGTTAAAAATTAATTGCTTAACAATTGTCAATGTTATGAGTATGATTCTCAGTCATTGCGAAATCTTGCTGAGATCAAGCAATCTTTGCTGTTGCTGTGTAGAATTCTGTGGCCAAGGTTGTGAGTTCAAATAGTCTAATCTACATGCACAGCCTTTTAATACACTACATTTTTTCAGTAAATTTTACACGTGAACAACATTATTCACATATAATTAGATATCTGTAGCTTTACTCATCAAAGAAATAATATGCCAACCAGGAAATGATCATATTCCTAAACACGCAGGCTAATATCAACAACCAGATAAAATTACATAAGCTAGAGTTTCATATTCAAATGGATTGGCATTCTAATAGACAGCTCAAACCTAATCATGCATTCCTTTTTTTTCCATCAACGTCATGCTGATGATATTCTCTCAAAAGACATCATGCTGGTGATAAATATATTGTATGAAAGTTACTGTTACAAGTCAAAAGAATCAGGTGATGACACTAAAGAAAAGTCTCTGTAGAAGAAAAGAAAAAGAAAAAGAAAAATGGGGGCAATATTACAATGCCACCAAAGCCGAAATATTCCAGCTCAGATTACTGGAGTTTTTATATTGATCTATTGAAAGAACTGGTGCTGCTGCATCTCAGAACTTGAAGGGGAATCTCCGGATATTAGATGTCACCACACATCCCTTAGATATCTTCCTTCCATCTGCAGGCTCTTCACCATGCTCTCAGCCTTCGAGCTATCCAGAGATCCCTGCAATAGTAAATAGAGGAATATGCTTAGAAAAGTAAAAGTTGCTGAACCAGAGAAGTAATTGAAGATAAAATAGTTCTGACCACTTTGTTCAATGTAAGAATTACAAGTTTTGCATCAGTTTGTGAATAGATTGTTATGCCTTTCAAACATTTCAGAGTAGAAAGGTGCAAAGCAATCATGAAATTATGGTTTGTGCACTCATGAATAATGTAAAGAACCTCGCATAGAAGGAAAAAAAAATATCATCACCAAAAGGCACTCTGATGAGAAAGTCCGTATGCATGATAACAAAGCTGAGCTACCAACTTAGGCCAACAGATAATTAACATGTATGAGACAGGACATTACATTCAACTAGAAAATTAAGCACTTGCGCAAGTTTTGTACCTGCTCCTGAACAATGGTGTGAAGGACTCTGTGTACATCTCTAGCCATGCCCTTAGCATCACCACATACGTAAATATAACCACCCTGAGAGACGACCTTCCAGATTTCAGGGGCCTGCCAACAAGAATAGCATATGATTTTTATTGACTAAAACAAATAAATAAATCGAATTGAAATTTAAATAAGATAATGAAATAAAGCCAAAAAAAAAATGGTGAGGAGACTGACCTTCTCTGCCATTTTATGCTGAACATACTCCTTGGTTGGACCCTGACGGGAGAAGGCAACTATTAACTCGGAAAGTGCCCCTGCCTCAACAAAATTATTCAGCTCATCCTCATAGATGAAGTCCTGCACAAGAAGCAACATTATCAGTTATAGCAATAAATTACAGTACTAGTCATTGGTGCTGACATTCATCTTCTTTATTAGGTATGGTGGATATATTTTCAGTACCATCTCGTGATTTCTGCATCCAAAGAAGAGCGTAGCATGACCAAGTTCCATCCCAGACTCTTTTAGAGACAATCTTTCCTGAAAATGCCGAGCGTATAGAGCTAAGTTTATGAAAATCATTAATGAAATTAAAATTTTCAGATAATCTCTCAGGTTGGAATGTACCTGTAAGAAGCCTCTGAAAGGTGCCAGACCTGTTCCAGGCCCAATCATTATAATAGGCACTGAAGGATCTGCAGGAAGTTTAAAATTTGACTGTCTGACAAATATGGGAGCCCAGCTACAATCTTTACTCTCTTCGAGTGGAATAGATTGCTGTAAAATAAAAAATAAGCAAGTGATGTCAGATAAAGTTGACATTTAAAGATTCAACACCAGCTAATAAAAGAAAATTATCACCAGAAGACACAAATTAATATCTTGCTGATTTCAGCTCTCCATAACATCAGTAGTCTACTGAAAAAAGCACATTATGTATTGTAGACAGATTGAAACCATGATACATGACAATCAGAAGAGCAGTAATTCAAGCATTGGAATCAGACAAGGTGAAAATAGCCATTATTGTATAAACCTTTAACTAAAAGATCATGGGAAAATTGTATTTCTGCAAATTTCGCCCAGGCTTCAGGGTCCCTATTTTTCTCTTTTAACTGTCAAGCCAACAGGCTGCAACAGGCTTTGACTTATAAGTACAATTCATATCACTTTCATACAAGAGAAAAGTCAGCAATGTTCTAGAGACAAGAATTGCCATTCTCCAACATGAAATCCAGTGCGTAGACCAAGAAAGAAAAGGAATGAAAGAAAAAATAAGAAGCTAAAGTTGGAGTATGGATGTCTTGGGACATAAGTACCTTCATCCAATTTGAGCAGACTCCTTTGTGAATCCTTCCGGTTGGTGTTGGTCCATATACTAATGCACATGTCACATGAATTCTTGTTGGTGCCATTCTGGGGAAGAACATATTGAAGTCCTTGTTGAGCAAATGATCAAGTTAGCTGGAGTAAATGTAATGTGAAATTGATGACTACCTTGGTGAAGAGGATATTGAGTAGTATCTAGGCTGTAAGCGAGGAGCAACAGCTGCGAAGAAAACTCCTAGAGGAGGCCTGGCGGATGGGAAGTCAGCCATTACTTCCAGGAGGCTCCTCTGGCTTGCAACTACCCACTGAGAATATTCGTCCTGTACAACAAAAATTCAACCATAGAGTTAGATTTTTGACCTATGCTAATAAGGATTCCCAAAAGACAAACCAACCTTTCCAGCAGGAGAAGCCAAATATCTTAATCTCTCGGCCTCACTGGGATCAGATGCATGAGCAGCCAATGCAACTAAGACACTCTGTTCATAATTAGCCAATATCCACTCTTGAAGTTAATACAATTGCAAATAGCTTATATATAAAATATAGGGTATCAAGGATTAACAAAACTCTCACCTTTTTTGGTGAATTCAAAAGATCAGCATATCGGGCAAGTGCAATTCTCAAAGTGCACGGAGATGGGAAAGGAGGGGCCAGTGAACCACCACCAAGTGGTGTACCATCCTCTTTGTCGGAGTGGATAGAGAAATAGGTGTCTGATGAGTAACCTAAGAACCTTTCTGCCTCCTCTACATTCTCAAGACAGTTTTCTGTATATACACCAACATGATCTCCTGTTTCATACCTGATTAAACAATACAAACGAAAAATGAGCAACATTGGATACATAAGATTTGTGAAAGACAGCTAGAGGAATATAGACGAATCCTTGTTAAAGTTTGAGCAGGCACAAAATTTGCCTTAGGCAATAATATAACTTGAATGATGCTTGAAGTCTTGAAGTATATGCAACTAGACTTACGTAAGACCAGTGCCAGCAATATCAAACTCCAAATGAGTGCAGGACCGATCAGAAGCTGGGGTATGAAGTTCCCGCCGCACAGCCACATTAGCTCTGAAAGGTTCAAATTACTATTTCATTATTACATGTGAAACAACACTGAAGGAAAGTAGACATTTTTAGAGTGACACTGTTATCAAAATTTAAAAATAAAGAAGAAAGTAAACACTGTTCTCACCTGCATGGATGTTGGATGTCATGAACAGCATGGCCATTTGCAAGGCTCCAACTCTTTTCCAAATGGGCAGCATCTTCAGGGTTGACAAATACAACCCGATATTCAGGAATAACAGCAGTATAAGGAGTAGATGCACCTGAAACAGCATCTTCATCCCGGAGCAACTGATCTAGCTCTGGCCATAGGAGCTCCTTCCTGAAATTTTTTTTTTTGAAGTTAGTATAGCACACACAAAAACTCAGCCCCAAAAAACTTTCCTCTCTGTAGTTATGAATTTTCAGAGGTTGAGTTCATACCATGCAGTGAAGTCATCCTCAATACACTGATCATCATCACCAAGACCAACAGGAACAAGGCGTTTCGCACCTATAATTCACAAGACAAAGAAACTGAATAAGGGAGGGTTAATAGAAGAGAAGATTATATACAAATGATCGTGAACGAAGGTATTTTGAGTATATACCCTGTTCAGCGAGGAGCTCATCAACCACCATAGCAACCTTCATTTTCATGCACATATCACATGAACCGAACATCAGAATGTGAACTTGCACAATAATTTAGCTCGAATTTCATATTAAACCACAAAACAGACCTTATTGAAATGCTCATACTGCCTGTTGCCCAGACCAAAAACTGCATACTGAAGTTTCTTTAACCAATCCCCTCTCTCATTCCCCTGTAATTGAACCCAATCAAGCTCTCCAACAACAAACTGATTGCAAATTAAAACAAAAACAAGAAAATTCCAGTAAAAGTGGCATTTTCTCTAACCTCTGTGAGCCATTTATAGAATCTAGCTGCATTATCAGTGGGCTCACCATCTCCGTACCTGCAATTTCCAAATAAAATAGTAAAACAAACATCTTCTCAGGTATCAGAAAGGAATAATTTTTTAGGGAGGGAAAAAAGTTCTTACGTCGCCAAGAAAAATAAACCTATGGTCTCTTTCTTTATCTTCTCCTCATATTCATCATCATCGGCAGCGTAATCATCCTATAATTGCAACCATGCTTTTTAATAATCAATCGGATCCTCAAGACTTATTGAATCAAAATAAAAGGGAAGGCCATACCAAATCAACAACTTTAAAGACGGCTCTATCGTATCGCGCCTTAGCCTCCTCAGAGAGCGCCTAATTATAATCCAACATACCATTGAGAAAAAGGAACTGGAAAAGGAGATAAACTAATTTGTCGAAAAAAGGAAAAAGAAATCTAAGAACCCAGAAGCAAACCTTGGCAAACCCTTCCGCCGTCCCCGTCTGCGTACCAAAGAAGATAACGACCTTCTTCTTCCCATCGTCAAAGTCTGGCTCCGGCGCCGTCGTCTTCACCGCGAGCTGTCGCGGCGGCTCAGCCGCCTTGCTCGACCTCTTCCCGGACGACCGCCGCCACAGGATCAGGACGGCACAGCCGACAAGCACCGCGATCGAGGTCGCCAGTATCGCGAGGAGCTCCTGGTTCCCGAGAACCATCTGCTCTGCTCCGGTCTCCGGCGGAACCCCATCTCCGGTGCCGGCGATGCTCTTCCCCGTCAGGATTGCCGTAAGGAGGTCGATCGGTGATAGCTTCATCAATCCGGAATCCATCGTCCCTCTCTCTCTCTCTCTTAGCCTTTCTCTCTCTCAAGTTACGCCTGGGGTTTGGTGTGAGAGAGAAAGCTAAGGAAGAAGGAGGAAGAGTAGAATTATTTATCGCCGGCTACGCTCACCAAACACCGGTGGTCAACCCACCTACCACGGACTACTAGTAAAAGCACGGGGAGATATGTCCATTGACCAAAATACCCCCTTTACGCGCCTCTTAGAAGTGGCGGTTGGTCAACCACCCATTTTGAAACCGAAACCTCCTATTCCCACCCATCCTAAATCCCTATTTACTTGTCAGAATAAAAATAATATTAACCATAATAATATTTGTTTGCTTACTTATATATACCTAAGATAACTCAATAATAAATAATCATATATAGTAGGCAGAAGATATTATGTATCAAATATGTGCTTAAATTATTTATTTTTGAAGCCATATAATGTGAAGACTTCTTCCGTTTTGAGGTTGGACTATTTCTTAGTAACAATATATATAATCAACTAAAAAAATTTTGTTGCCCCAAAGAATCCGAGATGGTTGACATTGACATTGTTATTGTTGACATTATATAAGGTAGATTTGACTGCAATGTAAATCCCACTCAAAATATTATACAAGAGAGTCAGATTTCAGGAGGTGCATTTCAAGTCTAAATAATTGATGCTTCAATACAAATTTGGCAATAATTTGAATCGACCAACATCGAATCTCAATCCCTCTCGAAGAATAAAAACTAAGCAGTAAAAAATAATCCTAATCAACTACCTCATTTTGTTGTATTATATGAGGATAATATAAAGAAGAACCTCATCCACAAGTTGCTTAATTATCTCATTTATTTGATGTACAAATGAAAGTTTTAGGTATTGAATTCACTTAATTGTTTCATAGCTATTTAGATTCAAAAATGATTTTAGGAAATAATTATATTTAGATCCCCTAATAAAGAGATATATATATATATATATATGATTAAAAAATTAAAAAAAATATATATATATAATAGTGAAACATGTGAATTTGAAAAATATTTAATCCAAATCCGTGGTCGGCGGATGGAAGGAATCAAACGTTGCAAAACTAAACCACTAATAGTAAAAGTCAATCATTTCGTCCAGAGTCCTTTTCTTTCAATTATTATTATTTTTTTTTTGGGGGGGGTGGGGTGAGGGGAATTATAGATCTAAAATCACCAGTGACGTCATGGAGAAGGAAATTAACGTCACTAAGAAGGAGACCACCGGGGTCTGGATCTGGAGCCAGGTAGTAGAGACTAGAGACTGCCACGCGGACGCGTCGGCGAGACCCCTAATTCTCTGCGCGCCTTTGGATTCAACCAAGCTAGTGATTGCTCCAATGGACAACTGAGTCCCTGAGCAGCCAGAAATTTGTGTGGTCCCAACGAGATGACGTGTCCTCGCCACCTTGATTGAGCTCATAAGAAACAAAGAAAACAATTTTAAAGGTCATTTATAGTCGAGTATTTTACCAAACTACCTATATTTTAAATTTATTTATTTATTAAAATATACCACATCCTGAATTTAAGTTTGGAAGGAACGTAGTTTATTTTGATAAATAAATTTGGGAAGAGGACTATAAAATTGTCGCAGATCCCAAGGAGATGACGTGTCCTCCCATCTCGGTTGAGCTCAATTAATTTAGTCATTAACTTTAGCATTAAATAGTAGGAATATTCTACAATAAAAAAACTAAGCTATTCCCTCAAACTCTCAATTTTATGATTGGGACCTTAACTTTTGTACTTAAAAGCTAGCTGTTACGGATTACGACTTTATTAGTTATCAATAACATCACAAATAACTAAATGCTGGGCTAGCAAGCCTTCTTGGTAAGGACTCCATATAACAAACTGCTTACGTTTATGAGTAGACTATAATTTTGAATTGAAAAAAAAAGAAGCTATTTTATTTTGGTCCTTATTGTTGCAAAATTTCTCCAAGATGGGAAAAAAAATTGCGGCAAAGAATTAGTTATTTGGTTGATATGCTTGTCCTTAGAGTATTATTTATACCTAGATAGTATAATAATAATAATAATAATAATAATAATACAAGATGAAACATCACTAGTGGTTTTTTTTATATAGTTTTATAAAAATTAAAGGACTTTTATGCAAAATACCACTATATTTTAAAAACCAAATAGGCCCCTGAATGTTCTTATAATCTTAGTTAGCTTGTACTTTCTTGATTGCTTAGTGTAATTATGAGACAAACATGAGCAGAAGAGTCAACCGAGCAGTACGTACTTATTTATTTATTTAATTGTTTTAAGAGAGAGAAGAGTAAACATGAACGGCTTATCTCTTCTATGACGTGCCGATTGCGTGTTGCTTTTCTTTTGGTGGAGGAAAAGTTAGGTGAAGCCCTACTAAAACAGCGCCACGTGCACTCAAATGTCTTTTCGTTTGGATTAGCTACGTCTACACGGTCTCAACTGTAATCTGTTTCCACGGATCCTTCAAATTTTTAGAAATTTTAATATCACTCTTGTTTCGTTAGAAAAAAAAAGGATAAATCAGCTTACTTGGCAGTTAATTAATCCCAAAATAATTTAGATGCTCTCGTAACTATCTTTAATTAAATTAGGCTAAAAGATATATTATATATATATATATATATATAATAAAAATTTCTTCTTATTAAATTTTATTTTCTTCTTCCTCTTTATTTTGCCAACCGTTGACACCCTATCGTCAGCTTGTGACAGTCTGACACTAGTCAGCCAAGTCCGCCGATCCCCATATTTTCCTCTTTCCTCGTCTCCTCAAGGGGTAGCGCCGGCAAATCCGTTCACTGGCCTTGGGGAGGAGCTTCCACTCGTGGTAAAGGTGAGGGCGAGGGTGAGGGAGGGGGGCTGACGATGAGAGCGAGGGTGAGGCCAAAGGCAAGGGCAGGTGATGGGGAAGGATATTAGACGTGAGGCGAGAGTGATAGGAGAATTAATAAGGCTATTTAGATAATCTCATAATTTTATTTTATTTTGCTAGCTAATTAATAAGCTCAATTAAGATATTAGGAGTATAATTATCATTAAACAGTTTCTGTGAAAATCAACTATAGCTCACGGAGTATAGACGTAATTAACCCTTTCTTTTTTTTTGGTTAAATATATAATTAGATTGCTTAACCCGGAGGCCAACCATCAACTGCCCAAACTTCATTTAATACCGACATCTAAAGAGAGTATTTATCACAAACCTACAGGAATCGCCACCGTAGAATTTTTGTAACGAAGACCTAGTCTAACTACTACTACATTATAATATTATGGTATATATATATAATTTATGGAGCAAATTACAGTTTACCCTTAATTTAGTTCAATTTTAGCTTACTTTAATTTTAAATTTTTTTATCCAACAGTAACAGTATATTATTTTTACAAATATTTCTCACTATAAATAAATTACAAAAAATAATTAAACCATCCTTACCATCTTTAAATTATACTATATTTTTGTGAGAATATTTAAGTATTTTTTATACATCCCAATTATGGGGGTTAAATGTTTAAGCTTAAAGTATTAAATTGTAAGTTAAAATTGGGTGAAACAAGTTAAATTATAATTTCCTCCTATTTATATCTACACGAAAAGGAGAATCACCAAAACGTATACACAAGATACTCATATATATATATATATATATATATATATATATATATATATATATATCAATTGAGCTCAGATTTAGCGTCTGTTGAAAGTTTGAGGCCAATGTAAAGAAAAAGGTTGGTAGAGTTGCTTAACAAATACATCATATTCATGCACATCTACAAATAGTAGCTAATGCCGGAATAGATAACAGAAGAAGTAATTTCATGGAGGTTATGAGAATAATATAGATCTGTCACAGTTAACTGTCAAGAATATCTCCTCAAACTTCGAACAGAGAGCCTTTTATGAGAATAGTATGAATCTATCTTAAAGTAAAGATGAAGAAAAAAAAAGGCATATAAAAACATCTTCTTTCGCTTACTGCCTCCTTAGTTAACACCAACTAGACGAAGAACCATAAGTGAAGTCATGGATATGGTGTGACAAGCATAAGCAAAACCAGAATTAGGAAGTAACAGGTTTATAGATGCTTTTAAATTCAGAGAACAAAATGCATCACACGTTACATGTTTGCATAGACTTGTGGCAAAACAATAATTACTTAAAGACTGCCATGTACAATAAAGTTCTTTGTGAAATATTAAGGTCACTAATCTTAAAATCTACCAAGACGCTCTTGAAAGCACCTACAACCGAGCATCAACAATTTTCTGACTACCTATCTTGGAAAACATAAAGACAATTATATGCAGATCTTGTTGTCATATGCAACAACAAAAATTGGCTGTTCTATTGAACATAATCAGTGATAAAATACTAAATATTCTAAGGCAACAGCTAATTTCTTTCTTGCCAAGAGAATCAACTTCAAATTCACTGGGTAATTTTTTGCAATAAACTTTTAAGAGTGCTGTGATCCTTGAGGCAAACTGATTTAGCACAATCTTGCAGCAGGTGACACAAAATATCAAGATAGCCCACTAATGTATTTTACTGCATCAGTACCTGAAACAAGTTCATCTCCTACAAATGGAATTGTTTTCCATACGTTCAGTCTTACTGGGTCATTCTCATCACCTGTAATATGCAAAAGAAAGAAAAGGAGATTATAATATATATAAAAAATTGTAAGCTCTTAATCTTGATTGGGAAAGAGATGAGAATTTAAATATCTACCTGAAAGGTTCAGGTCCTTCTCCATGCAAATTGACACATAATGAGAACTATTAAGTTCAAAGAGAATGAATTGCCAATTGTTTGTGAGGTACTGACAATCAGAATCAGCTTCTACATGCACTTCGAGTGCCTGTATATAGATAAATCAGATGCATCAAAATTGTCATTGTGCTCCTGTCAGTAATAAACTGAGTTATAATATAAGTTGAAAGTAGAAAACCAGGAGGTTGTTTAGAACATACAAAACATATTTATTACCCTGAAAAATTGCATTCCTTTGCTTGCTTCCAACTGAACTGTAAAATCTTTAAATGGAGCACCTGAAAACCCCCTCCCAAGAGCTTTTACATATGCCTCCTAGAGGACAACAAGAATACGGCAAATTATCTATCTGCTCAAGTATTCATGCATGTCGATATTGATGAATGAGTGCATGCATGGATCAATTATGATGTACATTCATAATCTGTCTTAATTAATACTCACTTGACATATGCAAAAAAATGAGACATTTGTCCGAAGATAGGGAATAAAACTGAAATCAGACAGAAAAAGTCCTAAAACTTCATACTCACTTTAAGTGTCCATAGTTTTATAAATTCCCTTTGCTGGGTATCAGAATCTGAAAAAGAACCTAAATATTCAACTTCAGAATGTGAGAAATAACGGCGAGCAAGAGACAAGGTACTATTAATTGTCTTGCGTTGCTTCTCTTCAACATCAATGCCAATCTGAAACAATAAAGACAAACATAGTAAGGCACATCACCCATGGTAATTCAATGACTTCGAGAACAGATGGAATTGCATAAGACAAGAGCTTTATAGTGGTCAATAAAAAGGAAAAGGAACATTACACGAACGTCCAAAGTAATGCCGCAAGCAATCAAGGAAGATGTATGCGAAACATTAAACTGCAACGATGGCTGGGTCCAACTATCATCGTGTTGCCACACCATCTGATCAAACATATACTTTGTGCATTAATGGTACAAGAAAAAAGAGGTTAATTATGAAAATCGAAGCTCAAGTGCATAAAGGAATACACTGTTAGTTAGTTACTGCAACTCTATTTAATTACCTCAGGCTTCCCAAATTTGTTCCTCTCAAACTTGATTGACCTTGGATCAACTCTACTATCTGAATCTAGTCTAATTCAAACAAAATCAACCATCAGTGGAACCCCATGCAAGTAAGTTTAGTGTGATTTCACTATTTCTCCACAGGAAAACAGCATACAGATATCATCCTATCAACCCAATAGTACCTTACTACAAAGATATTATAAAAAAAAAACCTCTGTTACATAGTTAACTCCAGAAACAATTTACAAGGACAAGTGGCATTAGCTGATACACATTCTGACAGAACTTAAAAATTCTAGTATGCTTGGAGATCTTCAAACAAGGCAAGGCAAATCCATCCACTTCCTGCTCTGATCAGTTGTACTTTCCACAACTGGTATCTGATTTAGGGTTAGAGACTAGTACTGTCTATTTAGACTAGTAATACATAGCAGATTCATGAGAAGATTGACATACTCCGATAGTGTATAGTTTGCAGACAATTATTGACCTACTAGCTCAAATTGCTCTTATAGGTTGTAATAGTCATAAGCCAAGAGGTGTCGCAAATTTAACAAACATACTCGAACTTTAAACATAAGGAACGGCAAGTGAAGACATACATCTTGCAAGAGTTGTGCGCACTAAGGCACGTGCCAATAAAGCACCTTTCTGAAGCCTTTCTCCATCCATGGACAAAACCCTTTGTCTTTCGCATGGAGATAAGAGTTCCATATACTGGTTCAATAGGGAAGTATCCTTTAATTCATCTGGTACAACATACCAAAGATGTGTCTCTCTGCAAAACAAAAAACGGGAATCTATAATCAAATTTCCATGCATCACGTAAAGAGTAGGCGTTGGGAAATTCTTTCCAATCCAAATCAAAGCTTCATAAATTAGTGGGAAAGATTCAATCTTTGCAAAGCGATTCAAGTGGGTAGATCAGTAAGTTAAAAAAGATGACATGAAATCCAATAGATTCAAATCAGCAATAAGAACTAAAACAGACGTCGTTTTGAAGTAAAGGGGAAAGGGGAAAAGGGAAGACCTCCGAGATGGAAGCGACGATGGAGGCAGAGGAGGAAGCGACGAGAAGAGACGGCGAGAGACGATCGGTAACATATCCGTGCAGAGCAACCGACGCATGCACTGCCACACTCGTTCTCGCCCTCGTCTTCTTCGTTGTGCTTCTAGCCCTCTTTGGACTTCCGATGGCAGGACGGACGAGAGAAGATTTCGAGACTCGACAGAACTCGCTCATCGGATCCGGGCCCAATCGAGTTTGGATCGAGCTAGAACTCCGCCAGGATTAGATCCATCCAACATCGTGGTTACTTCAAAATGTCACGATTTCATTTTGGGATATTTCTAAATAATTTTCTTTAAGAAAAAGATAACTAATGGAACAGATATATTTCAGAAATTTAAAAAATATTTATATTTTTCTTTTTGATAGATTAGAGGTTTTATTATAAATGTTGATGGTGAATATAATCTCTTATCTATGTAATGGGTTAGTAGAAACTAATCACTAAACAAATGATGGCCTAAAGTTTTCTTTAAATGTGAAGAATAAACGAGGGGTATATATGAAAATATGTAATAGTTAGGAGTCATATCTTTTCTTTTTGTCTCTTAGCCGAGATAAAGTTTGGTTATCACTTAATCCGACACTTCCGCTCTACCCTGACACTCAGGGCGCAGGTTAGCAGCGACACGCTTCTTAACGACCTCCATTCTTCCCTGCCTCGCGTCTATTTCAAATTCCCGTCCAAAGCTCGAAAAAGATCGGTTTGTGCTCGAATTCGAAACCCTTCGCGGTCTCTATCTCTGTCTCTCTCCTCTCTCTCTCTCCCTACCCCGAGATGGCGTCGACGAAGTCCGAGTTCGATCTCAGTGTAAGAAGCCCTAGTCCTCAGATCTCCTTCTAAGTGTTCCAATCTCTCCTTATCTGCTTCCTTCTTTTCTTCGATCGGGATCTGATCCGGTTTATACTCCAATGCAGGCATCTGGAGCGCCGCCTATCGGTATAGGGTGAGCCGATCTCTCCGCTTTCCACTTCGATCTATTTTTCTCTACTCGATTTTACGATTTCTAGGGTTCTAATCGGGTTCTTGCAGAGATTACGCGTTCGCTGACGCTGGAAACCTGGAGCATTGCGCCAAGTACCTTAACCAGACGCTCGTCACCTTCGGATTCCCCGCTTCGCTCGATCTCTTCGCCACTGATCCTGTGAGTGTATAGTTATGCAATTCATTTTATTTTCTTGGTCTTAGATGTGGATGTGACGAGTTTTCGGTGTAGGTTTCGGTGGCGAGGACGTGTAACTGCATATATTCGCTGCTCCAACAGAGGCAGCGTGATATCGAGTTCAGGGAGTCATGGAATGAGCAGAGACAGAGGTGCGTTCATATGTTCCTAAAATTTAGGTTCTCTTAGCTCTTTGGGATGGTAAAGTATAGTGATGATTTTGACTACTCTGTCTTCTTATTCTGCATCATATATACAAATGAGAGTTACTTCTTGTACAAACAGGAAACTGTAGTTCTTTCTAGAGCTTAATTTTCTAGCCATTTCCATTTCTACGCCCAAGCATTCCCAAGTGCATGATCTTATAACATCCTAATGCACATTTTATTAGAGAAGTAGAAATTGAGCCAATGGGATCAACGGTAGCATAGATGCACAAAAGGCTTCCTTTTCCAGTCCCTTGCTTTAAAATGATATCTCATCCTGTGATCACCTGTCGATGGTATAGGTTGCAGTCCGATACATCAAGATTAGAGGCCAAGATTGAAAGGCTTGAAGCACAGTTGGCTGCCAAAGATCGAGAGCTAGCCACTTTGACCAGAACGGTTTGTTCTTCTTTTTTGGGATTGTCTTCTGGTGCATTCTAGTAAATCTTGTAGCTATACTATTGTTGGAATTCTAAACCTCTGCATCATCAGGAAGCCAAAAGTACGGCAGCTTTGAAGGCTCAAATTGAAAAGTTGCAACAAGAACGAGATGAATTTCAAAAGATGGTCATTGGGAATCAGGTGGACGTTTTTTGTGATTGTTTTCTTGTATGCTTTCAGATGTTATGCGATCATATTCTTAATATTTCTTACATCGGAACTATTTTCCAACTTGCTTTGTGAAGAACACGTCTTCTGATTCATTACTTCTTTTTTTCTGTAGCAAGTGCGCACACAGCAAATACATGAAATGAAGAAAAAAGAGAAGGAATATATAAAGTTGCAGGTAATGTTGTCTTTTTTTTCTTTCTTTATTTCATGTAGCACAAATGTAATATATAATTCTTCATTATCTGTGACATGGACTGTCAACTTCTTGATCCGCAGGAGAGGCTAAATCAAGTACTTATGGAGAAGAAGAAGGAATCTCGGTCGGGTATGGAAATAATGAACTTATTGCAGGTATCTAAATGTCAAATTTCATACATTTTGGTAAATGATTTAGATTTGTAGGCATGCGGACTGCATAATTATGTGCCAGATAGTGAAGAATATTTGTCCTATTCTCATATCATTTACATTCTAGATACTCTTTTGCTTTTTTTGTGTTAGACTTTCCTTGGCTAAAATTTTTAGCTATTTCATATAGTTAAAGAGTTTTCTTTCACCTAATGATCCTTATGCTTAACACAATAGAAAGAAGGACGCCAGCGTGGAACATGGAACGGGAAGAAGGCTGACAGTGATTTCTATAAAATGATTGTAAGGAGCATGCAGTGTCTGTTCAATCAGTTATTTGTCTTGATTTTCATTCTTCTTAATTCATTACATGCTGCTGTTAGGTTGATGCATATGAAGTGAAGAAACAAGAGTTAATGGCAGAGAACTCTGATTTACGGGCCTTGTTGCGTTCTATGCAGGTAAACTTAGAAAGTTGAGTTTACTAGATGTTGGGTTTTCTAAGTATTTCCTCTCCAATAGAGCTTGTAACTTTGTGTTTCACTTTTGTGAATGCAAAGAAGTCTTAATGACCATGTAGAATGTATGCTAACTAGGTGTCATGAAAGACCTTGAACATATTATGTGAGGTTGGATATTAAAATAGTTAAAGATCCATCTTTGGATCAATTATTGTAACATAGTCATTCTTTATATGATTCCACTTCTTAACAAGTCTTTCAAATGTGCTTATGGTTTTCCCAACCTTTTTTCACTTAGATGGATATGCGTGACTTTCTAAATGCTCCAAACGGTCTATCACAACAAAAGTTGGCGGTCAATGAAACACATGATGCTGGGTCTCCTCAGTCCCCATTAGGTGGAAAGACGGTATGACAAAAACTGTCTTTTGCGATTTACAGGGTTTAGATAGATTGCATCAGGGAGTCTATATTTTGTTTGATCTTTTGTTGAGGGGTGGGCATTGTTATCTTCCATTGGTTTTGTTACTGCCGTTATGTTTTCCTCCGGAGTGAGTGGTTTTCCTGACTGATTGTTCTTTCAAAGTTTAGAGGGATCCTAGGTTTACAGAATTGCCACTTGCAGGATGTCTTTGACCTACCTTTTCACATGGCTAGAGATCAGATAGAGGAGAGTTTACGGACAAAGATGGCTTCAATTAAGGTGGAAGTCACTGGATTCATTTGCCATTTCACCATCATCTCTTGTTCTGATATTTATTTATCAATGGTCATGTGATATTGTGATATAGTCTCGAATGACACAACTTCAAGATGCACAAAAGGGCGCCGAGGTGACCTCTGAAGCAACTGAGAGGGAGCTTGAACTTGAAGCTCAACTTGTTGAAGCTAGAAGCATTATACAGGAGCAGGTTTTAATGCATCTTCAGTATTCTGAAACAATGCCAATTTTATGTTGAAATATTACATATCAAAATGTGTTCTTTTCACCTGGCAAAGTTATATTATTTCTTGCTTGCAGTACAGACTCCTTTTTTGTACTTTTTTCAGAATTTAATGAAATAGGTAATGCAATATATCATAATGATAAAAAATTTGCACCAGGAGCATTTGAAATAGTTTGACAATTGTTGAAATTGTAGCTGGAATTTTGATTACCCTGCAACTAAGCTTCTAACTAGTAAAAGTATTAGCTTCTTGAATCTTGACTGATAAAAACTACCCCACATGCTCCAGTGGTGTGGGTTCAAGTTGTGGAGACAGTCTTTAAAGAAATATGGAGAATGCTACATGTATTTTCCCTTCCTTGGATGTGACAATTATGAGAGCCTCCTGCTCTATGATTCATTTTCAATTTGATAATGAGCATGCCTTTTTGTTTATGTTTCTGAAGAACCAGATGTTGAAAATTCCCTGCTTTTGGATATATAATGCATGCCTATTGGTCCCTTAAGACTTTTTTGGTTGCTGTTGAGTTTACTACTACAATGATATTTCAAAAATAACCTCCATGGAATCTCAATGCAGGCTTCAATAATGTCAAAACATTTTGTGAAGTCTGATAAGCCAAGGTGATATTTGAGAGCTCTTCATGTTAGCATTCTATCTCTACATAATTGAAGAGTGTTTACTTATGTTCTTTTTTCCCCTTAATAGGAGGTTAAGTGGCCATTTAGATGCTGAAAGGGAGGTGATCCATTCGACATCGACTGAGGTGTGTGAATAGGACCACTATTTGACTCTGTTTTTCTCTTTCATTTTCTATGTTTTTATTGGTTTATGTTTATTTTTTAAATGACTGCAGAGCTCTAATGTAATTTTGATTGGGTTGATTAGGTCAATAGTTCGTGTACTAATGATGTTAGACATTTTTATATCTTACATATATGATAGTCAGTACTGGAGAAGCATCTGGTCAATCTGCAGCTCTAAACGTGTTTGAGTATGACTATTACTTAAGACGCTCTTACCTGTAGAACAGTTTTTGTGGAGAGTAATGATTTCCAATAAGATTTTGATCTTTTATCCATTTTGTGCATTGAGTCATTTATTTATCTTTCTTTTTTTTTTGCTATCGTTCACTGATCGTGTTGTTCTATCTTTATAGGCAGTATAGAAGCGATTGGTGTCCACCTACCTTGAACTGATGGTCAATAGTCCTAGTCCAGGCCTGGCCCTCTCCCTGCTCTCAGAAGCACAGAAAATGGAAGTATTGGAGCTGGCACTCGTCTAACTTTTTTGTTAAATTCTCTGGAATAGCTAAAGGGGGGAATTCTTGCCGGTGATTAGCATGACAAATCATTAGGTCTAATATTAGTACTCCTGTGGCAGTTCATGTATCCTTGTTTTTCACCCTTTCTTGAGAAAGAAGTATTCTATTACTCTAGACTGGCTTTCCATTGTAATACTAATTTTCATCTTATTAAGTAATGAGCACCTGGAAGTCCATCTTGTAGTCTCGGTAGCAAATACAAGTTATTAATATTCTGTTTTGCGATCTGAACTGTTATCTTCGATCATCTTAACAGCTGCTTTTTAAAAGGTGAAGAATCAGCTCTCCTTTTGTATTCCATACTTTTATAGGGATGTCTCACTAAATGTTCCTTGATCCCAAATTTTAGTTGAATGCCTGACAGTCTCCACCATATCTCCGTGGAAAGATTGCTTTGCCTGCAGTGCCAATTTGATGCAAGGATATTACTGTAGAAGGTTACGACTTGCAAGAAGAGTGACTGAAGGAAATAAAAAGGTGAGTTGCTCTCCTCGTGGTTGGTTTACTTGCTAAAAGATTATTTAAATGCTTATACATAGATCGTATTGCTTATATTATCATGATTCATGAACAAGCTATTCCAATCTCGTATCTCCTCATGACCGGAGTTGAACTACCATAACCAGGGTCCGTCAACGCTGCAGCACTGGATCTTGCACCGCCATACGAACTTGATGTCCCCCATGTCAGGTAATCCACAACCGGAGGGCAAGGTGAGCCAATTAAATGACTGAATGGATTTAGTGGTGCAGGAATCTCCACCCCTCCTTCCAACATCTTCACCACCTCACTCATCCATGGCCTCTGATCTTGCTGGTATTGTATGCACCACAATGCCACCTTCACCATTTCGTAGCTTTCTCTCTCCCCTTCTCCTCAACCCCGCACTTTGCCATTGCCTCCACACCCACATAGGAAGCCACTCTTGCCTCTCAGAGAAATTTGAATCATGGTTCCGCCTCCTCCCTACCACCTCAAACAACAACATCCCATAACTATACACATCGCACTTATTGCTCACCGGAAACGGCATCCACAACTCCGGTACTGCGTAACCTAGGGTTATTCTCACTTCAGTTGTCATCAGTTGACTCTTATCCCTGTCGTGTAGTTTTGTTAAACCAAAGTTTGCCACCTTTGGACACAATCTAGCATCCAAGAGAACATTGCCAGGCTTTTATATCATAGTGTATGATCCTCTGCTGGCATTCTTCATGCAGATAACCTATGCCTTTGGCTGTGCCAATTGCAATCTCATGCAGCTTTATCCCACTCAATGGCATCAACTTTACGGAACAGCAAGTTATCAAAGGAACCATTCTCCATGTATTCATAAACTAGAGCTCTGAGATCTCTCCCGTAGCAGAAGCCATAGAGCCTGACGAGATTTACGTGGTGTGTTCTTACTTCTTCCTATAGTGCTCACTTCAGCCATGAATTGCTCTTCTATTTTTTTTCATTCGAGTTGCCTTTTAGAACTTCGACTGCTACTACCCCATTGGAGAATGATCATTTGTACACTGTTCCAAAGCCACCTGAGCCTAAGAGATGGGTGTAGCTGTCAGTGGCGAGCTTGAGCTGCAGAGAAGTGAACCTGATGGGCTTTTCTCGTTCTATTCCGTTGAGGAACTTGTCCATATATAGCCAGTGTTCTAAACCTTGGGTCTGGATACACTGAGCTGCTCTTGAGACCTTCGAACCTTTTGCAGCAGCATAATTAACACCTTGATGACTATAATTACTGCATGTATCAAACAGATGGCAAGTTGATCAGATGAATTCTTTTTATTTTTTATTTTTTGGTTTATATCTCTCTATAAATTTGATACATGCGTGAGTAATTCTATAAAAACCTTGTTCTTTTATGTCGATAACCTGCAGATTTCTTTCAAATTTGGTAGCAGAACAGGGGTTTTAAGATATATACAAAGCATGACGAGTGATAACTCAAGAATGAGATGATTACTCAAGACCACGAGAGCGTGGGATTTTCCATTATCTGAAGTGTACCCTGTCCATCGGAGAGCACCAGGAGAGACGCTAGATTACTTGAATCCAATTAATTCAAATGGTAAAAACCAGAGAGGTAGGTTAGATTCATAAACATGGTAGATCGTAACCTTATTATGAACTCTCCACCACAGCCTATAAAAGAGAACATAGAACAAGAAGAGGAATCAACAAGGCAGTAGGAATCTACTCTTGTTTGGTAATTAAGATTGTTCTCATATATATCGACCACTATTGCGTTTAGATCCACGTCAGCCCACAAGAGCTATTAAAGGGGAAATTATAATTTATCATCACGGGCTTAATAATATATCCCTATGTGCTTTAAACTTAAGTACTTAACACTCTTGTAAATCTGTGATCCAAATCAAGTTGTACTTGTTAGTCAATTATTAATTATAATGTTAAAAGATTTAATTACCGTCATAGAAATGTAATCTGATTTATAGATGAAAGGTTATTTTTTTATTTACTGACGTCGAAAAATATTGATATCAATAAAACACTGTTATTTTTTATTGAAAAATTTAATACTTGTAATCTGATATAGATCACATGAGAGTTAAGCGTTAAAATCGAGCTAAACCATTAATTTACCCTTAATTAGAACTTGAGTTAATTAGAGCCGAGAATCCTGATATCAGATCCGGATCACTGATAGATCCGACCTGCTTGTGGCCCGTAATGTCCAACTCACGTGGGACGCACGTGATCCAGCAAACCGCTCCTCCGTGGCCGTCCATTTCTCAAAATTATTAGGAGCCGCAGTTGGTTACTGCTTCCCTCCATCTCTCTCTCTCTCTCTCTCTCTCTCTCTCTCTCTCGTTGTAACGTCCTCCCTCGCCGCCTCTCGCCAGGATTCCGGCAAAGGCGGCAGCATGCTCTCGGCCGGAGAAGCGTCGCCGGCGGCGGCCACCGGCCTACTGCAGGAGGAATATCCACCGTCGCCTTCGTCCGAAGGTGGCGAAGCGGGGTGGCTCTCCGGACTCATCTCTGGGGCCGGAAGGATCATCTCCTCAGTGTTCGGCTCCGATTCCACCTCCTCCTCTTCCTCTTCCTCTTTCTACTCCTCAGACGAAGACATCGATCGTTGTATCCCCTTTTCCTTTCTTTGCTTGTCGTCTTTTTTCTCTTTCAAATATTCCATTTTGCTTCCGTCGTTTTCGTTTTATTGGTAGAATTTTGGTATATAGGTTAAAATTTGCTTCATTTGGGTGATTTTGGTTGGTTAATTTGACATTCTACGAGAATTTTGCGGTTGTCGGTGTCGTGTTATGTAGTTAGGGTAAATCACTTATGATCTTGTTTAAAGGGAAATAGATGGAACTTCACTTTGCTGTTTGGAACTGTTACTTTTCGTTGTATCGCAACATTTAGCCAAATTTTATTTGAGTTAATATTTTCTTATATTAGTCAGAGTTGAAAAAGTTCATACATTGTGAAGTTTGCTAGCCGATCATATGTTCTAATTTTTTTCAGATAAGGATGAGAACACTGCTGTGTCTTCTGAAAGACATGATGAAATTAACCTGGTAACCTTCTCCCCTCTAAATTAATAAGTTAATTCTTCATTATTGCTTTTCATAGGCTTGATATTTCAAGAGTTAATGGTGCCGTTACAGTTGAAACTTAAACGTGTAAATAACATCTCTTTGTTGTATGGTCAGGGAGCACAGGAGACAAAGTTACTCAAGGACTCGATGGAAGGATCACTAGCAATTGTTTCAGAAATCGAATCCAAAGATGCCATACAGCAGTTGCTTATGCAAGAAACTTATTCACGGTATTTAGTAAATTAGTCATTAATGCATATATATTTGAAAGGATGGCTTTTTTTTTTCAGCAGGATAGCGAAAGATACAGTAGGGTTTCTTTTTGTGTGTAACTTGTGTGTTCTTTCAATTGGTATTCTGTGAAGTTGAGAATGCTCATTGATACTTATAACAGGGATGAATGTAATAAATTAGTACAGCTAATTCAGTCACGAGTTGTGGACTCTGGACCAATGGAATTAGGACAGGGTCAAGTGGAAAAGGAATTATCCATCACGGCCACTGGCATTGATACTACTTTGCCTGTAGATTGGCAGAACAGAAAAGTACTGGAAAAGGTTTCTCTTCCATCCTGTCGTCCAAATATTCTATCTCCTGGGCCTTCTTATCTGGCGCTTTCACCTGATGTCCAAGATACAGCTGTTATGGAGGCAAAGAAATGGTTAGAGACAAAAAAACTAACATCAAGTTCAAAATTTTGTTCTGATTGTGGACCTTGCTCTCTGAATTCTGATGTGTTTAATTCTGTGAGTGCTACTTTCTTTGCGCTTCTTGCTTCTCTCTTTAATTTTCCATCTTCAGGATTTTTTTAATCTTTTGTAATCTGAACTGTCTTTGGAAATTTCAGTTTCAGAATTTCCAGTTCCATCTTGAGGGTTCATTTTTCCATTTTAAAATTTCTGAATGTCTGATTCCTAGCATTTATTATGTTCCTTCCAGGATTTTGAATGTCAAGCAAGTTCACCTGCGGAGATTGCTAAATCATACATGCAATCTGTTCCCCCAGTTCAGTCTCCATCCTTGAGCAGTGCCAGGTATAAGTCGCCTACTGGGGTGCCTCTTCAAAAGGATGAAGCCGCAAATGCTTGTTATTTGGTGCCGCCATCCAAGGTACTTACTGTAGCCAGTGAGAAATACAACAATGACCATGAAAAAAGGTTCTGCATTATTTTTGTTTGATTTCTTACATGAGGTGTGGCACTAAAATCCAGAAAGTCTAGAACCATAATCTCTGTTAGTTATGATTCATATCCACATATGTGATCAAACTAGGTTTGGACTAATTTTGACATGGCAAGAGAAACCTTCCCCAAGTTCAAACTTCAAAGGTCGAATATACTACTCTTCTTAGACTCATCTTATATTCCTATCTGAAGCTACACAGGAAGAATGGAACGTCAGTAGGGCTGTCAAAATAAACGAGCGGCTCAAGCTCAACTCAACTATAGCTTAGCTTGTTTTGGGCTGAGCCGAGCCTAAGTAAAAGACAAGGCTTGTTTATTAAATGAGCGAGCCTGAGTCGACTAGCTCAAGCTCGGCTGGATAGGCTCAAAATGTATATATTAATATATATTATGTATATGTATATTCATAACTATTAGATCTTTGATATAATGGCTCGTTTAAGGCTTTTGGCCTCGTTTTAAAAATTGGCTCAATTAAGGCTTAAGCTTGGCTCAGTTTAAATTAAGCCGAGCCTAATCTAAATGTATGGCTTGTTTATTAAATGAGACAAGCTTGAGCTAGAGTTGGCTCACTCAGGCCCGGCTCATTTACACCTATATATATTAGGGACATCCAATTTGAACCATTTATTTTCTTGGCTATGCACTTGCACCCCTACATTAATAGTATAGATCAGACTCATTGTTATTTGAGAATTTTAATTTTCATCATGCTAATGTGCTTTCATGAGATTATTCATCCTTGGTTTTTTACATCATCATTTGATACAAGGATTTTTTTTTTTTTTTTTGCTATAATGTTTTGTTAATAAACATGAAACTAAGACTATGCTTGTGATGATCATTTTATCAAAAATATATATATATATACAGGTCCTCAATAGGAATTATCATAGATCTGTATCAGGGGATGTGTTTGATAATTCTCAAAGAATCCAAACCAAGTCAACTGGAAGTTTTCTTAACATTTCAAAGATAAAGCAAGCCAATTTATCTAGAGAATTTACTGGTCATGAAGCTTCAAGAACTTTGTCAACAGCTGATCAAGGGGTAATAGAAGCTATAGGCATGAATGATGCTCCAAACTTTTTACCATCTCTAAAAGGAAGAGATACATCTGTAAGCTTGTCTGAAGGTTTGCATGCAAAGGATCATGGTGCAGTTGAATCCTTTACCTTGTTCTGTCAGAGAGCATATGATGAAATTCTTCCACTTGGAACAGCCAGAACCACTTCTACTGATATCATTTCAGATTCTGAAGCAGTTATAAATGCAGCACTGTCAAACCATGAAACGCCAATATTAACTGCTTTGCCTTTGGTACCTAGACTTTCTCAAATTGGTGACTACCCTGCATTTTGTGATTCTGCTTCTCTCTTGCTTGATAGAAATCAGGTATTTTATTTACTGTACCGATGCAATTTATAAAACCCTATTCGGCTTCTTCTTATTACTTGTGGTTTCTCTTCGTTCAGGTTCAACTAATTATGATTGAGGTCGTTGTTCACTTACTTGCCACTTATATTTCAAATTATTGAGCCGTTCATTTTTCATTTTTTTTAAGGATACCAAACAACTTCCTCCGGTTATTGGGCAAGTTGAGAATGCTTCCTTTGATAGTGACTCTCTTGCAATGGTACCCAAAGAAGAGCACGATGGTATTTATCCCCCCCTGAAGCTGCTTCATTTATATGTTCATTGTTCTCATATGCATGTGGTCACATATTGTATGTTGTCCTCCTCCTGTAGCAGGTTCTGTACCGAAAGATTCAAGGTCTGCACCAAAAATAATGATAAAGGAGGGTGTCACCATTGCATTAAGGTATTAAGTCATTTTGATACAGTAGTTGCATTACTGTTAATTCATAAAAGAATCAAGAAAAATCTACTATGCTTCATTCACTGCAAATTTTCCTTTGGTTAATTGGTGTAAACTGTGCCATCGCTTGAAAGTTCTTGAATGATGTATATATCTGGATGAAATATTGTCTCACGATCAGATCATGGATACCCTTGAGTTTGAATGGCTTACTTAGTTATTGTCTCAGGATAAGGTCATGGATTCCCTTGAGTCTGAATGGCTTAATCTTGAGTACATTGTGGCATGAAAGTTTCTCGTTTTATGATTAGAGCCTAGTAAATAAAAGAATTCCATGATCCATTGAAGATCCAATTGAAATAAGAGAGAGAATGAGTAGTAATTTTTTCCATAAAATTGCTTGCATCTTCTTCCCCCCCTATAGGAGTCCTGTATGCTGTTCATTGGTGTGCCACTTGAATTACCAAATGTGATTTTTATCTTCTGTTGGGCCCACGTCATGCAGCAGAAAGCCTTGAAGGTTTGTCAATTTTTCACATTTTGCATGGGCTATAGTTACTTTAGAACAAACAGAGAGTGCCAAGTGTTAACTCTTTCTTCTAATGAGTCAATTTGGCTAATCATCTATAGGCATTCACAAAGTTATTATGCACTAAAAATGAAAGTATTCCTCTTGTCCAGTTCTCCAGCGATATTGTATTCACGAAAATCTGCTAGTCTCAAGAGAAACATGAAGTCAACCACCTGCAAGGAGGAGCCTGACATGGGAATCTCAAAACGAGCTCGTCGGACCCCAGGTCAGCCTACTGCTAAGGTTCCCCGTCGCCGAACAAAGAGCACTGGGGACAAGCTAGAGGATGGTACGCTCGCCAATTCAAGCAGTACACAGGGGAGAAAAGCAACAAGTAGGACCGGGAGAGGACGGGGAAAATCAAGCTGAGATAAAACTTAATTTGCTGCAGTATATTCTGCACTCCAGTGGGATAAATCAAACTGGGAGCAGCAGTAGGTATTGTATGTGTAACACCCGATATCGATTTAGTATAGCGATTTTTGGTGAATGATCACCCGAGTATTTCGTTCCTGTATAAGGGGAGATACAAATCCTATTGTGTTATACACCATTTTGCAGTGAGTTCTAAAGTTTCTCTCAGTAAATTTTCATCGAATATTCTCTCATTACCTTATGCCAGTTTATATCAAGTGAGATTTATATCAGTTATACTTCTTCTCAGCTTTATTGCCCTTAAGAGTGTCTGTCATGAACTCAAGTTCAGTGCATGTTAAGCAAGAACCAATGTGCAAATAATATATAATAAATGTACTATTTGAGAAAACACCGAATCTATAAGAGAATAAAGAGCGAATCCAATCGAGTTGTTCTCAGTTCCGATCCGGATCATTTGGGGACCACCCAACCATCACTTTGTTACAAGCTGGGAAGTCGACACGTTGCTTTTGTCGTAC
This sequence comes from Typha latifolia, assembly GCF_019914945.1. Lineage (NCBI taxonomy): Eukaryota > Viridiplantae > Streptophyta > Magnoliopsida > Poales > Typhaceae > Typha > Typha latifolia. The sequence continues at coordinate 1,152,040 of NC_133094.1, forward strand.
TCCTTGTACCGTTCTCGACAGCCTCAGCATTCGTTGCACTTTGATCATTTAATGTATCAGCTGGGCCCCACACACGTGGACTTTGACGCCGCCAACTCGACGGAATATACCAGCACGGCTGCGATGATCCCAAAACTCACTCAACCTTGCATTAAAACAGAAAAAATAAAAATAAAAAATTTACATGTAAATCCGAGACTTTGTTATTTAAACTTTCTTTTTTTATATTTAATCTCTGTAATGTAATGGTAGATAATGAAGTCACTTTCAAAGAAGTATAAGACGTTTTCCTTACAAAAACTACAATCATACGAGCCTCAAGTCAACGTCTAATGCACCAAATTGAAAGAGTGATGTAATTTAAATACTACTAAGAGAAATTGAGAGGGGAAAAGTTAAATCTAACTCATAGAGTATCGGGAAGAAAAGATACAAATAATCTCACACATGAATCTAACCCTCTAGTATTAAGCTCCGGTATGGAGGAGAAAAAACAAACAACCAACCAACATTGTAGTTTAGCTCAACTAAGAGATAGACTGGCCCGGCCCATAGCTGGTCCTAAGATTTGAGCCTAATGATTTCTCATTCTAAACTCTCCATTCCTTCAAATTGATTTGAGGACCGTTTAAGTGGAGACAAACATATCCTTGTCGATCCGGACCACGTTATCAATCGTATTAATTATGCATACTCGACAGCCACAAATTACATTCGAAATATAAAAATAGACGCAACATTAAAACGAACATAATTGTAACCTCTAATATGTTCCTTTCATACTCTTTTATGTTTTTACATTTTGAAATACGATACAAAGAGCTCCACTAGATTAAAATAGACGTAACATTAAAATAGATATAATTGTGACCTCTAATATGATGAAGTGGTGTGCATTCTCTAATTCGTCCCTTTCATACTCTTTTATTTTTCTATCTTGTTATAATAACTAATTTCTAGTTGTCGGTAGGTATTTCATTGCCGAAAAACTTATATATATATATATATATATATATTTAAAAAAATAATAATAATAATAATAAGAGAGTTAATTTATTAAACTTTAGGCCAAACAATCTCAAACCCAATGCTAAATGAATCTTAAGCCTAGTTTATATGCAAAATATGATTGAAATAAAAATAACAATTTATATTTGTTATTATCAAAATGAGTGTTATTTTAGAAGACAAACGAACTATTTATATGTTCATTTTTATTTTAAAATAAAAGAGTAATAATTAATCATTATTTTTATGTGATATATAAAAAAACGAAAAAAAATATTTTTGATTTTTTTATTATTAAATTACGATAAAAATACTCTTTATTTTGAGATAGATTGATGGGATTGTTTTTTGAAAGAAAAAAGAAAAAAGAAATATTCCAAAAAGGGATTTTCCACTTTCTAACTGGAATACTGGCCAAGTAGCAATTCCTAAATCGCGCTCTCTTGCACTTGGAAAGACTCGCCCGCGTACCCTTCCTCCCTCCCTCCTCGCTCATTAATTGATGGCAAAGCCCTTCTACTCCTAGCTCCGAGATCCCTTTTCCTTTCCCGCGAATTCATTGCGAGATCCATGGATTCCCTTCTTCTCCGACCGGGCCCTCTGCCGTCGCGACCCTTCTCCGCAGCTCTCTTGCGAGGTACGCGTGTCGAAGTGAGCGGAGCCAGTTCAGGAACGGCACTTGATAAACCCTAGAGTATTCTCACGTTGTCGATCAAAATAGTAGTTTCGAAGAAGAGAGAGTGAGAGTGAGAGTGAGAGTGAGAGAGAGAGAGAGATTTCGTCGATTTTGCTAGGCTTCCGGTGGTTATTTATTTATTCTTTTGGTTCGGTTAGATGGATTAGATAAAAGGTAAATGACGGCAGGCGAAGGATTAGTTAGTGTTTAGCTGTTGTTTATTTTTCAGTAAAAATTTCTGAAATTGATCTATAGTTACTGACTGGATTTAGGAAGTAACAGTAATGTACTGCAGCCTTCGTTAGGTTCCAAAATTGTTTAGATTGAGATTTCAGGCCTTGACAGTGTAAAATGGTGCTCCTGGAAGGAAAAAAAAAAAACTAAAAATTAATCAGGGGAAACAAAAAGACCGTGCAGTATTTGTAGTTTCAGAAATTTCTTCTGGAGTGGAGGACTTAATTTGATATGAGAGCTAAAGGGATGGATGCTATAAAAGATAACAATATAATACATCAACTTAAAGCATCATCAAGCTTGGGATCAGTTAAAGTGCATAATGCAATTCAACTCTTGCAAAGGCTCTCTTGAGAAACTGAGTTATAGATTGATTGTAACAGTTCGTTACAGATTGATTGTAACAGCAGGTGCAGGCCAACTTTTAATGAGAAACTTTGAAGGGAGTTGTTGGCAGAAATTTAAGTTTTTGATTTCGTTAAATTTGGATAGGTTGCTTGTCTGGATCTGTTATCTCTTCTCTATGGAAGCTGCTATCACAGTTATTTAGTTTCACATGATGCTCACTCTTCTTTGATTGGTGGTCTTAATAACTAATCATCACAATCTTTATTAATGTTTTACAGGTTCTTCTATACGACTCAATTACTTTGGTAAAACATCCAGTGGCTCATGTATTTGCACCAGTGGAATATTTCACCGGAGCCTCATTAACTCCAATCTTAGACATGTTAGTGGAAGGTCTGCAAAACACGGGAGGAGTCATGAGTTAATTCGTGTGAATGCCTCAGAGCATTCTTTAGGAGAACCTCAAGAGTATGATTCCTCAAGCTTCTGGAAGCCAATTTTGTCTTTGCTAAATGCTTTCTACAGGTTTTCACGGCCTCACACAATTATTGGAACAGTTGAGTCATATTCCTTTAGGATATATTTGGCAATGTATTGCAAGTGTACTGTATTCTTTGTGGATCAGAAAGTTAAAGTCACTAGATATTTATAGTCTGTTACTTCCCCATCCATCTCTCAGATCTAAGAAATTGTTCATGTCTGAGCAGGCTCTGAGCATAGTATCTGTCTCCTTATTGGCTGTTCAAAACTTGTCTGATATCTCTCCATTGTTTCTTACGGGGTTATTGCAGGTACTATTCTGAAATCTGAATAGCTTTGAAGTTAGAAAAATTTACTGTATTTTCTTGATACTAAGTATTTACTCTTTCTCAGGCAATTGTACCAGCACTTTTCATGAATATTTATATTGTTGGTTTAAATCAAGTATTTGACATAGAAATTGACAAGGTATTCATCTGAAACCAATCTTGGAGTGAAATGATTGCATGAATCTTAGTGGTAGCTGATTTTTTTTTTTAAATTCTGATTTAGAGCATATGCTGTTGTTCTCATATCCTTTAAAATCTAACTTGGGAAGCTTAACAATCTTTCTTTCAGGTCAATAAACCAACTCTCCCACTGGCTTCTGGGGAATATTCTCTCAGAACTGGCATTGCAATTGTATCAACTTTTGCTGTTCTGGTAATTAGGATCCTTACTATTTGAAGATTACTTGGAAAATCATTATTCTCTTATTATCCTCTTTACCGGTTTACATGAATAGATCTCTTGATCAGTTACAAAATACTGTTGAATCACAAGTTTTATGTTTCAGAGCTTTGCTGGTGGTTGGCTTGTTGGATCTTGGCCATTATTTTGGGCTCTTTTCATTAGCTTTATTCTTGGAACTGCATACTCAATCAATGTAAGTCTGATATTTTCTGCTAAATGAACTGTTCCTTCCTTTGGAATTTAGATTTGTTGACAGTACCTCAGAAATGCAATATAATTTCAATTCCTGAAGCATACATAGCCTAGACATTTCTAATAGTTGTCCGACGAGAGATAAATAGGTAGTATGTAGAAAGAAGACAGTTCCTTGTTTGTTATTTATTTATATATTTTTTACTTCTAGGTAGATTCTTAGTATCTTCATTCGAATGATGGCGTGCAGTTGCATGGTGTAACTTAGCAGAAATGGCCATAAAAACTAAGCTTATGAGAGATTTTTAGTATCTTCTGGTAGATTTTCAATTTGCTGGTTGATGGTTTATGAATCTTATTGTTTCAGCTACCATTTCTAAGATGGAAGAGGTCTGCTGTTGTTGCAGCAATGTGCATATTGGCAGTGCGTGCAGTGATTGTTCAACTGGCATTTTTCCTGCACATGCAGGTACTTTTTTATACTTAAAGATTGCCCATAAGCAGACTCTACCATTATCCATCCAGGCATGAATATTGCAGTTCTGTTAATTTTTTTAGTCCTTTTCAGTATTGTGAGAGTAAAATATGTTGGTGTACTTAAATTGTTGTCATCTTTTTATTAGCACTAGATGACTTTGCATCACTACATTTTTCAGACCTTTGTTTTAAGAAGACCAACCACTTTCTCAAGGCCACTGATATTTGCGACTGCATTCATGAGCTTCTTCTCTGTCGTCATAGCATTATTCAAGGTAACTATGTCAATTCCATGAAAATATTTATTTTGTAGGAGTTATTAGTGCTACCAGTTCCAATTGAGAGTAAAGAGGAATGTTTGCAATTGAAATGCAGCCAATTTATGCTGTTGATGATGACAAAGTACTTACAAGAGGCTCCTCTGTTTAGCTTCTTTTACCAATTTTTGAGGATCTGAATCAAGTACTTTGGTCATCCTTGTCTTGAAGTTTTTACCAATACAGTTTTCCACTTCTGTTGTAATAGTTGGTTTAATTCGTGTGCTTATCACAGTAATAGCAGCTATCTTTGCTGTTTTTCTTATGGTCATACTAACTTGTCACCATTTGCCTTAACAACCTCATACATCAGACAATGAGCAAGAACAATTATACAGTCAGATAACTCTGTTATCAACAGCTAGCAGCTTTATCTACTTTTACATGCATATCTAGCTCCAAATAGTAACAATGTTACATCTATAATTCTATACCAATTGTATTGCACTTACATCTAGCTGTGCTTATCATATAGCAGCCAACACTGTTACTTTGGCACAATTTTTATCTTTGCGTTTTTATCATGTATCAAACTTTTAATAGTAAAGGAAAGAATTATGTATGTATTAAAGGAGTCACTTCGTGCCTAAGTTGAATCTAATGACATGCTTGTATACAGATTTTATGATGTGATCTAATCACTGCTTGCTAGCATCTCATGTGTTGCAATAGGGACAAGTCCACTGAAAGTTTTGGATTTGTCGATCTCTTGTTGGAGACCTTTGTTGATGCCAAAAGTTTCAACACATTGTTTCATTACTAATCTTTTTCTTTTCCTTTCAATCTTTGGATCCTGATGTGAAGGGCAAAAATTATTTCAGTAGTTAAGCGGATTCTGAGGTTGTCTGATTTGCTTTTCTTATCCTTAGATTTGTACTCTATTGGCAGTAATGCTTCTAGTGAGGCAAGATGAGATGAATATCTGATACTAGGCCAAACTTTGCCATAATGATGACTTGCCATAATGATGACTTCTATTTGGTTTCCTCATATCATAATTGTACTAGTCCTACTTCATCTGTTGATATCAACTATTAGGGCTTCTAGCCTTCTAATGTTGTCAGCCTTATTCCCTGGTTCAGAATAGGGTAATCATAACTTCAACTCCTACGCAGGATATACCTGATATAGAAGGAGACCGTATATTTGGTATTCAGTCCTTCAGTGTTCGGCTGGGTCAAAAGCGGGTGAGTCAAGATGCAGATGTTATATCATTATGTTACAAATTCTCATTGATTTTGCTAATATATCTTTGAGCAGGTGTTTTGGATTTGTGTTTTTCTTCTTGAGATGGCATACACCGTTGCCATGGCGATTGGAGCTACTTCTCCATGTCTTTGGAGCAAATTCGTAACTGTATGCTGCAGAGTCTCTATCTATATTGTTTAGTCAATTTGTATGAATATCTTTGCCTGTGGCTTTTATTTTCTTTGTTTCTGAGGAATTTGCTGAAATTGTTTGTGTTGCTGATCAACCTTGAGTGCATCTGTTATGCAAAAATAGAAATCAGTATAAATTTGCATCCTTTATTTTGGCTAAAGTCATGTTAATCAGTGACTGTGGTACAATGTTCTGTGGATTTAAAATACTTATGCCATAAAATTGTTTTGACAATAGTCACAATGGGCCAGGCTTGAATTTTTTATGCACAATTCCTCATATTAGGTTTCCTACAGAGATATTGCTATATTAAGAGCCAAATTCAATTTTGAGTTTCAATGCTTATTCTGGAGAATAATATTCTATGTGATTGAAATGTTGATTATTATGAGAATTCTGTCATCTTTGATTTTGTAGGTTTTAGGCCATGCTGTCCTTGCTTCAATCCTCTGGAATCGTGCAAGGTCACTCGACGTGATGAACAATTCTACAATAACATCCTTTTATATGTTTATCTGGAAGGTAATTATTGACTGCTAACACATACTAGAATTCAGTTTTGGTAGAGTTAGACCCTCATAGAGGCTTTCTATTACTTTGGAGAATTTAGTTTGACAAGTGAAATCTGGCGAAATCTGGAAAGGAAATTCCTTTGTCGCTTTTATATATATATATATATTTTAAGATAATGCTTTATGAAGAACGATTTGGGTTTCTGCAGCTAAATGACCCTTTTTTCTTTTCCATTCTTTTATTTTTGTAGCTCTTTTATGCTGAATACTTGCTCATTCCTCTGGTGAGATGAGGACTACAAGTGTCACAAAAGCTGCAGGTTTATTAAGTGAATGATGTTCTTTTAAATGAATCGCCAGTTCTTAACTTCTGAAGTTCCTCAAGTCTGCTTAAACCTTAACTTCCTCCTAATATTGACCACTAGCTTCAACTTTATCTATCCACTTGGCAGAATAAGAGGTAAGCTGTCAACAGTCTGGTTCATTTATAGGGGAGGTTTTAACATCAGAAGACTAGTCTCAACTCTCAATGTGTCTTCTTGCCTATGTAATATAATATCTTCTTCTATTAGTGAATAAATTGTAACAAGTCTACTTGATGAGATGACAAATGCCTTTTCTCTGATTTCTGTTTTATATTTTGACTAAAATTGGGCAGAACAATGTAGAACCTGGTGGCAAATTATGGTGCAAACTACAACTGCAATAAGTAAAACTTTCAATGCTTTGCTGCTTGCTTTACTTCCTCCTTGAGTATGTCAAAATGAAGATTAGGAACTAGTAACTAATGGTGAATAAATATTTCTGATTAATAAAAGGATACACAAATCAGAATGTTAAGGTCTAATACTGAACTTTCGTTCTCGTTGCCGAATATTAATTCAATTAACTGTTGGTAAAAGGATTATCACTTGGGAGTTGTTTGGTTTCTTGTGCTTAGAAATTCGTGTGTATTAAGAAATATATGTTTATCTAAATGTTGTATTTAGATAAATAAATGGCTTATTTAGTTAATTGTATTTCATAACACCGTTTTTGTTAAGCACATGTTTAGTTAGTTATATTTCATAATGACGTATTTAATAAATAATTTTAATTAGAGGATAATAGAAGAGAGAAGAGGGAAGATAGATTAAGGTTGATGATGGAAATGAGAGGAGAGGAGCGAGATGAGTTAGGGTTTGGTTGGGATGAAATGAGAGGAGAGATAGGTCGAGATTGGGTTGGGATGAAATAAGATGTAGTCTTTTGATATCAATTTGAAATAAGTAGATGCCAAAAAACTGTATCTGAGTTTAATTAGTTTTTTAAAATATTATTTTTCGGATTTGGTGCACCAAACTAAACAATAATTTTTGGATTAGATACTGTATCTATTAACACAGCATCTAAAAAAGTCTCAATCAAACAGCCCTTTCGTTGATAATTTGACATGATCGAACCAATTGGGAGATAGTGTCAACTCGCACATATATTTTGGTCCTATAATATCATCTTATTTGATCATATACAGTACACACTAATGTAGTATTGTGCTTAGAAAATGGCAATTCTTCTTTTCTCCTTTTTATAGAGTATTTACTTTTTTATTGTTTGAGAGACGCTGAGAGTTACTTCAAGCATTCTGGAATTACCTCCTAACACGATAATGACCTTCATAAATTATAGTTACTTCTCTATTTTTCTGCCGTAACTTCTGTTGCCCGTATTTGTAACTTGATTTTACTGTATTTTCTTTTCATCTGATGCAATTTTCTCCATCTTTGTTTAGCAAACACGCTGGATTTTCTGATTCTTTATGACCTTATACTAAGTTTCTGGAAATCCTGAGTTTCACATTGATCCTCACATTGTTTTGTTTATTTGAGTTCCATTTATGAGATGTATGAAATAAAGCACTACCATTGAACTATGTATGCAATAAAGATTGGTCCATACTTTTCCTGCTGTACAATGGGAGATTGTTTGGGTAACTGGCAATGGCTGAAAACCAGATGAATGGCTTCAAGGACTGCTATTTATTCATAGGAAGCATATGAAGGACACCAGTTGGGTCTTTGGTTGTTATCTGTAAAATAAAAAGATTTGTCCCTGAAGTTATTGATAATGATGATGATTAATGCTGAATTACCATATGGCCTATCCACAGTTTTAAGGAGTTAGCATTGCCCCCACTACAGTGGGCATGTTGTGTGAGATGGAGACCACCTCCCAACTTGCTCCTCTCTCTTCACATGCAGGTAACTCAATGACCTCTTCCTTGTGCTGCTGATAGATCTTGGCATCAAAGAACACATACCATTTGTTGATATGTATGCCAAATGCTTGTCTATTTCTAGATTCCTCACTAGTGGAATATGAATAAAAGAGAAAGGGATGGCAGATCCTACCATTATCTCCACCTTTTTCTCTTTTTTCTCTAGTGGGTGTATCTGGTCACTACCTCCAATCATGCCTTTGTAGACTTGCAGCTCTCAAAGCTTGGTCGATAGGAAATGAAGCAGGGATTGGAAGTGGGTGTCCTCTATCTAAAGTTTATAGTATTTATTTGTTCATCCCTGATCTTTGAGGCTTTGCCTTGAAGTTTATAGTATCTAAAGTCACAACTTTCTAAAGTTCCTTCTTGATAATTCTGTAGCTCTCCACCACCACTTACCTTTTTTTTTTCATCTGCTTGGTTTTCTAGGGGTCTCTGCTAGTATCTCACTTGTCACTCTACTAATACATATGTGATAACTTTGATGGGGAAGAGAAAATCCCTGCTTTTTGGTAATGGATGAGGAGGTAGAATCCCTTTCGTGGAAGAAAGTTGTATTAGAATATAATGAAAATTAGTTTATTGTTTGGTTTGTTAGAAAGTGAGAGAAGAAAATAATTACTTTAAGAAACCTTTTTATTTTTATATTTTGTTATAAAAAATAAACTAAAAAAGTAATTTTTTATCTATCGAAATAATTTTTTTTTTACAGTCATTTTATAAACTCCACTTTTTAGCATACAATCTTACATATTTATTGCAATTAAAAATATTGTTATGCTAGTATATTAAATGTACTTCTACAAGATCAAAACTATATTCTTAAGTTAGGGATCCTTGTCTTTTAGTAAGGTAGGTGTTTTCCTAAAAGAATGGCTTAGATGGTTAGATCTCCCCTCTCTTCCCTAGCCAACTTTTATTCTCCTTTTATTATCTGATTCTGTTCTACCTACACTTTCTTTCGGTTTGTTATAGGGAGACGGAAGAATGAATAAAGTGCTTTCGAGATTACTTTGCATGATACTCCAACATTGTACATGAATGAAACTCCTATGCTATGTGAAACACTAATGTTAAAAGCTTAATCCATATATCATCAACTGATAGTGTTTAAATAATTGAAGGAGCTCATATTGTATAAGTGTTCTCTAGTTTAAATTCCTACATCACCAGTTTGATATTGTTAAGAGAAGTACTACTTCTCTGAAAAATAATAGCTGAATCAATCTGCTACCTACCAAATTGAATATAATTCTCTGAAGTCCTTCATTTCAAAGAGGATGGGAATCATTAAAATCAACTTGAATAATGTGGATAGTAGACGTAAACAATTAGCGTGAGTTTCTTTAATGTTTAGTCTCATATATCGAATCACTTGTGTTATAATAAAAATAAATAAATAAGTTAATTATAATCCTAGTCATCAACATTTCTTTTGGGGGGACCTTTTAAATGACCAGTCATGAATGAGAAAAAGAAAAGAAAGGAAAGCAATTCTCATGCAGCACGGGTGCGCGTCTCAAAGGAAGCCCCTGCGGGAGCGACCGACACGTCATACAGTCTACCGGCTACTCCCAGTGGGCCCCGCCGCCTAACGCACGGGCGCCTCGGTATAAAACCGCCTCTCCACTTGTAGTCCTCCATCGCTCTCCTCCGCCTCATTCTGTTCTCTCGAGACCGTCAAGAGAGAAGAGAGAGAGAGAGAGAGATCGAGAGAGGACTCGGAGATTCTTCTTCTCTTTACTGGGCTTGATCTCTTCGTCTTCTTCTTCTTCTTCTAGGGTTTTCTCTACTTTTTTAGGGTTCGGTTTGCTCATCTCGGCGACGGCGAGAAGAGATGGGCGGCGAGAAGGCGATCAGCCTCGAGGAGATCAAGAATGAGGCTGTTGATCTGGTGAGAAATGTCAGCCTTAACTTTTTCCGATCCTTTTTTCGAATTTTTCAAGTGATTTCTGTGTTAGTATTTCCTACATCATATTCCCCGTTTTCGTTTCTCTTTGTTCGAATCACAAGACTAGAATGATCCCGTTCCATAAAATGCCGGATTTAATCACTTCCTCTTTTTCATGCATTATTTTTGCTAAGTTTTCCTTTTGTTTGGAGTAATCGGATCTCGGTCATTCGTGTGCTATACAAATAAGGGAAGCAACGAGAAAAAGAAAACTTTACTTTTATAAGAAAAGAAATTCCCGTCTTTCTGTAGAATAATTCATCTGAAAGGTTACTCTCTCTCTCTCTCTCTCTCTCTCTCTCTCTCTCTCTCTCTCGTATTTTTACTATTATTCTTCTTTTTCTAGATTTAAAAAGTTACCATTTCGAGATTGCGAGTACATCCGTTGTACTCATCCGTCCGGTAAACGTCCTCTGCCCCACTCCTTCCTCGAGATTCAGAAAACAATTTACAATTGCGAGAAAAAATCTTTAAAAATTTCATTATTCTGCAAGCCGACAGAATATTTGGAGGATGGCCCTTGCTTATCCGCCCGATTAGCATCGGACGGTGATAGGGCCGACGGTAGCTGCCTAGTGGGCCGTGAAATTGCGGGCTTTTCGGATGGCTCCGATTGGATAAATTTTAGTGAGAACGGAAGTCATATGATGTTGGCTTCTTCTCCTTGTCGTCTCGTGAACCGTTCTTTTCCCACGGGGGGTCCATGGAATCGATACTGGCTTTTGACCTTTTACTCTCCGCGACAAGAAAAAAAAGACGAAAGAAAGATTTTTCTGCACAACTTTGACACTCTCAATTATTTAGAATTATCAAGTAAATTATGTTGTTAATCTGCTGTTTTGTTTTTGATAAAAAAATGTGGACATGACTTAGTTTATTGACGAAAATTTCTTCTTCAATCTCATATCTGCTTCCTATTTTTCTCAAATTTTAATCTTAAACATAAATCTCGCCGTCACTGCCACCAGACCATTTATCACAGTCACCCCTCTTCGTTATGCCATAGACTATAGACCCTTGCTGTTGTTTTCTCTTTTCTTCAATCCTCCGTCTTTTTCTCCTCTCAAAATTTAGAACTAAATGTATCCCATTCTGATTTTATTCTAAAATTTACTATATAATATTAAGCAATATGATAAATCTATTTTTTGTAATATAAAATAGAAATAAATAAATATTGTTTTTTATAAAAAAATTAAAAAAATGTTTTTTAAGTGGACTTATAACACACTGTATACAGTGACGCCTTACTTATCTTTCATTTAAGGTGTAACTTAGAATTTTATTTTTGCGTTGCTAGTTAGCATACTTTTTTGACGTTTCTATACAAGAACCATACTCTTTTAATCTAATTAAAAATAAAATATACAAGAAGAGAGAAAAATCTAAGGAAGAGAAATATAAAATGCTCTGATGTTGTGTTTGGAGGCCTTTAAACTCTAAACCCTTATAACTCACATATTAATTCAGTCCATCAATAAAAAAAAATATTGTGACCGCTTCAAAAGCTATTAAGGTTCTATAACGTTTGTGATTTAAATATCTTAAATTGTTTTACATTTTTTAATTGATAATAGTAAATATTTTTAATCTTCTTTTTTTTTCTTATTTTTTCCTTAACATTTTTTTCTAAGTGTCATATTAAATTCATTTAAGAACCCAAAAAAGGAAAAGGAATTGAAAACACAATCATTATAAAATTTTAATAGTTTTCAAAGTGATCAGCTTATTTTTCTTCTCTTAGATTGTTGTTTTAAAAAAAAAAACCTTCAAAGGACCTAATTAGCAATATACAAAAGGAAAGTGGCTACGAGATTTACTTTGAGGAAATATAAGTAGATAGTCTTGCACAGATAGTGTCACTATTTATTTAGAGCAGCTACACTTCTACATGTCTCACAGGCTAAAATTTTTAACTTTAATATAATATTTGTACTAAGTACTGTTTATTTTTTATTTTTCTTAAACACAAAAAATTATGTTTACTTGCATAAATTTTATATGCTAAATTTACAGCACCACTATCACATCATCTTCTAAACCATCGTGTTCTTAATGGTTCTCGATGGCAATGAACAATTTGTCATTAGAGTAAGTACTTTTATGGTATGTGAAAGGTTTATTTCAACATATTACTTCAGCGAAATGTGAATTCTTTTGGGGTTATAAAAAATTATTTATTATTTTCTGTTAACGCCGTAAGGAGATTTGATGAGAATAATTAAGGAGTTTCAAGATGTAGATAAAAATAATTAAAAAAAACAGTCAGTGAAGGTGAAAATAACCTATAATTAAGGGTTAGGGTAATTAAGTCAAAAAGTTTAGTACGTACGAAAACTAGCAGTAATATGAAAAGTATTTTTCTTAATTTTTTGACTACCACATCATTTGCCAGAAGAAAAAAAAGGAGAGAGCTTTTCGTTTCTTCTTCACGTCAAATTTTACAGGGGGAAGAAAAAACTAATGTTCAGTTCGATAACGAATTTTCACTACTTACAAATCAAAAAGTAAAAGGAACAAGTTTAAAAAAAAAACACTCTCTGGTTTTTCGATGAAATTTAACAGTACTACTGAGTTAAACTATTGTAGTTGTGTTATATGCAAATTTCCATTTCTCGAAACGGGAAGTTGATATAATCATTTTGGTAACCGCCTAGCCTGATCGGAGTTTTGTCTTTTTGCTCCCAGGAACGAATTCCAATGGAGGAGGTATTCGAGCAGCTGAAATGTACCATCGAAGGTCTCTCGTCGGAGGAAGGAGCCAATCGGCTTCAAATCTTCGGGCCCAACAAGCTCGAAGAGAAGAAGGTACTTTTCGAGACCAGACTCTTACATATCTTCTTCTTTTCCTTCTCTTCGTTAACCCTTGCGTTAACGAGTTGTTGAGGTGTTAAATATAGGAGAGCAAAATTCTCAAGTTCTTGGGCTTTATGTGGAACCCCCTCTCGTGGGTCATGGAAATGGCTGCCATTATGGCGATTGCATTGGCTAATGGAGATGGGAAGCCCCCAGACTGGCAAGACTTTGTTGGCATTGTTGTACTTCTTTTTATAAACTCTACCATCAGTTTTGTAGAAGAGAATAATGCCGGTAATGCTGCTGCTGCTCTTATGGCTGGTCTCGCACCTAAAACAAAGGTTGGTTTGAATTGGTTCGGAAATTTAGTCGTAGTTCAATCTTGTTGCTACGTCCTCTCTGCTTATGCATACTGTGGTGATAATTGCAGGTGCTGAGAGATGGCCAATGGACTGAACAGGACGCAGCAATTTTGGTTCCTGGAGATATCATCAGTATCAAACTAGGAGATATCGTCCCTGCCGATGCCCGACTTCTTGATGGAGATCCTTTAAAGATAGACCAATCTGCCTTGACTGGAGAATCCCTCCCTGTAACAAAGAATCCAGGAGACGAAGTCTTCTCTGGCTCCACCTGCAAACAAGGTGAGATTGAGGCTGTTGTCATTGCCACAGGTGTTCACACTTTCTTCGGCAAGGCAGCCCATCTTGTCGATAGCACAAACCAAGTTGGGCACTTCCAGAAGGTTCTTACCGCCATCGGTAATTTCTGCATCTGCTCCATTGCTGTCGGAATTGTCGTCGAGATCATTGTCATGTACCCGATCCAACACCGGAAGTATAGAGATGGAATTGACAATCTGCTGGTCCTCTTGATTGGAGGAATACCAATTGCTATGCCTACTGTACTCTCAGTGACTATGGCTATTGGTTCACACAGGCTATCCCAGCAAGGTGCAATTACTAAGAGAATGACTGCCATAGAGGAAATGGCTGGAATGGATGTTCTATGCAGTGACAAGACTGGGACACTGACCCTTAACAAACTAAGTATCGACAAAAACCTGATTGAAGTTTTCGCCAAGGGTGTGGATAAGGAGCATGTGATACTGTTGGCAGCTAGAGCATCAAGAATTGAGAATCAGGATGCTATCGACGCTGCCATGGTTGGAATGCTTGCAGACCCAAAAGAGGTATTTGAGATCTCTGTTTGTCCAAGATTGTGCATGCGCATATATCTATGATCTGATACCATGTTAGTTTACATATTTATATCTATATTTTAACATTTTTTTTAATATTTTTAGGCTTGAAACTTTTTGATAGGCTAAATAAGTGAATTTTACTTAATGCAAGGAGCCTTAGTTTTCCCTTTTTTTCATTATATTTTGTATGTGTTATGTAGGCAAGAGCTGGCATTACGGAGGTACATTTTCTTCCTTTCAACCCAGTTGACAAGAGAACTGCTCTTACCTACATTGATGCTGAAGGAAAGTGGCATCGTGTGAGCAAAGGTGCTCCTGAGCAGGTATCTTTTACCAAATCTTTGCTGAATTACTTTTTCTATCTCAATCTAGATCACTAAGATCTGCCTAACTAGTTTATTTTTTCTTGTCTTAGATTTTGAACCTCTGTAACTGTAAAGAAGATGTGAGGAATAAGGTTCATGCTGTAATTGATAAGTTTGCTGAACGTGGCCTTCGTTCCCTGGCTGTTGCTAGACAGGTTTGCCGTTCATGGTTCTTCCAATTTCTTTTGTTCTGAATAATGGCATTGCATCATTCAATTATTCTTTCAACTTGTGCCACAGGAAGTTCCAGAAAAGTCCAAGGAGAGTCCAGGGAGCCCATGGCAATTTGTAGGTTTGTTGCCTCTCTTCGATCCCCCAAGGCATGATAGTGCAGAAACCATCCGTAGGGCTCTTAACCTTGGTGTGAATGTGAAAATGATAACTGGTAAAAAATTTGAACTATTCTCTTTCTCTTCACTGAATAAATACTACCCTAACAGGATCTTAATTTAAGAGTGTTGCTCAATTCAGGTGATCAACTTGCCATTGCTAAGGAGACTGGCAGAAGGCTTGGAATGGGAACAAACATGTATCCATCATCCTCATTGCTTGGCCAACATAAGGATGCATCTATTGCCGCACTTCCTGTGGACGAGTTGATTGAGAAGGCCGACGGGTTTGCTGGAGTATTTCCAGGTGAATTTGATCAATACATGTTCTAAAAATGCAATCTTTTTTCTGAAATACTTTTCTCTGTGGAGCAGAACACAAGTACGAAATTGTGAAGAGATTGCAGGAGATGAAACACATATGTGGAATGACGGGAGATGGAGTGAATGATGCTCCTGCTTTAAAGAAGGCCGATATTGGAATTGCCGTTGCTGATGCCACAGATGCAGCTAGAAGTGCTTCTGACATTGTCCTTACTGAGCCTGGGCTTAGCGTCATCATCAGTGCTGTTCTTACCAGCAGAGCCATTTTCCAGAGGATGAAGAACTACACAGTAAGTATTTTATCTAGCCGTTATTAGTCTGGCTTTCTTCTGTTGTTCCTGACATCCCTTTTCTTTTTTATTTCTCTCTTAGATTTATGCAGTCTCCATCACCATCCGTATAGTTGTAAGTGCTTAGTTATGACTTATGAATCTTCGAATCTTCATTTATGAATAGTACTGTCCATTTATGCTTTTCTGTATCTGTAGCTTGGGTTCATGCTTATTGCACTTATATGGAAGTTCGACTTCTCACCCTTCATGGTTTTGATCATTGCCATTTTAAATGACGGTGGGTTGTCAAAATCTTGGTCTAATTTTTAGTTATTGTCATGTCCATTACTTTCGTATCTGGTGTTAAGACTGATTTCCTTTCTTCTCTGATTTTCTAATTCAGGAACCATAATGACAATCTCAAAGGATCGAGTGAAGCCATCTCCAATGCCTGACAGTTGGAAGTTGAAAGAGATTTTTGCAACTGGAATAGTTTTTGGTAGTTATTTAGCCCTAATGACTGTCATATTTTTCTGGGCCATGAGAGATACTGATTTTTTCTCGGTAGGCATTTTACTTTATCCCTTCTGTGCATTGAGTTCTGATTAGTTGTCAGAGAGATGGTCCTCTTTGCAGTTATTGGTGATTATGGACTTCCCAGTGCCCTTAGTCTTTAATATTTTCCTAGAATTAATTGCAGCTTAATATTTTCTTATGCCTTTGCAGGATAAATTTAATGTTAGATCATTGAGGCATAACAATGATGAAATGATGGCTGCTCTATACCTGCAAGTTAGCATTGTCAGTCAGGCTCTTATCTTTGTCACTCGATCACGCAGCTGGTGCTTTGTCGAACGCCCTGGGCTTCTCTTAGTCAGTGCATTTATCATTGCTCAGCTTGTAAGGTCCTCTTTCCTTAGCTCTATATATCGGAATATGTTTTTTCTGTTCAGGTGCCTATGTTTAATTTTTGAGCGTCAAGATGGAAGGATAACCATCAAGACCACATGTAAAGTTGCTGGCAGTAACTACTCAGGATTGAGAATCTATTAAAATTGCACCTCAGGCATTTCTTTTGTTGAACATACTTTGAGATGTCGGACTAGGGAGCTTGAGGTAGTGCTGCAATGCGAAAACCATGCCCATTATCATGGATAAATTTGGTTGGGCAGATTGACAGAGGAATCCATGATCCCAAATCATCATCTCCTTCATACCTTATCGAATAGGAATTCCTAGTCTTACCATCTGATTAGGAATGCAGTCATGGTCTGGTTTTGATGACTCTTATGATCATCTACATTGGTTGATGCATTTATTTCGCAGGTTGCAACTGTTATAGCTGTATATGCTGACTGGGCCTTTGCACGAATTAAAGGTATAGGATGGGGATGGGCTGGGGCTATCTGGCTTTATAGTATAGTCTTCTTCTTCCCTCTTGACTTGTTCAAATTTGCTATCCGCTATGCGTTAAGTGGAAAGGCCTGGGATAACCTCCTGGAAAATAAGGTAGAGTATTCTCATTATCCAATGTGACCTTATACTAGACGATTCCTCATTCCTTGTCTCAACTCTGTACACTCTTGTCCTTGCTTCATAAAATTACAGACCGCCTTCACTACCAAGAAAGACTATGGCAGAGAAGAAAGGGAAGCTCAATGGGCTATGGCTCAGAGAACCCTTCATGGACTCCAACCGCCTGAAACAGCTAACCTCTTTGCTGAGAAAAGCAGTTACAGAGAACTTTCAGAGATTGCTGAGCAGGCTAAAAGGCGAGCGGAGGTCGCAAGGTAATCTATCATGAAAACTTTCTTCATATCTAAGTAATTTAGATACTGATAATTAAATATACAATATCACTACTTTCTCAACTGAATAATTTCAACCTTTTTACTAATCTGCAGGCTCCGTGAGCTGCACACTTTGAAGGGTCATGTGGAATCAGTTGTAAAGCTGAAAGGGCTGGACATTGATACCATCCAGCAGCATTACACAGTATAATATCCATAATTCTCTGGATGAGATATTCTTAATTATTGGTGGATGATGAGAAGGATAACCCTCTACTGGTTTCTATTTAGTTTAGAGCCCTTTAGGCCTGCATTATGCCTTAATCCTTGCAACTCCTGTTTCCCTTAAGCTTCTTTCTTTTACCATTGAGCTCTGTGGGAATGGACATCTATCTCTTTTGCTAGATACTTAAAATTCTGCTTCCCTTTGCTCCTTCCTTTTTTTCCATTGAGCTCTGGGGATTGTTGCTGTTATGTTACTCTAATTAGTAACTACCTATCATTTTGTTTCCTTCAAGCTTCTTTCTTTTTTCCACTAGACGGGATGAAGCACTTATATGATGATGCCCAGCTGATCTAGTTGAGCTACGAGTGTTCATTCGAGTCCTAACTCGAGCCCGATCTGGCCAGGTCAGGCTCTACGGGCTAAATGAACACTTCTCAATCCGAAAATTATTCTCTTTTCGCTTCCATCCTGGATTGACAATTGCTTTACATATGGGTGCAGACGTTACATGGGTTCGGTAGCAACTATACAAGCTTATTTGATGCAAATGAAGTAGATACTCTATCTAAAGCTGTCCACTTCCAGATGACTCTTTTTACTACTACTACTACTACTGCATCAGCTTCACATTTAGAGAGATCGATGGCCATAACAGCACTCATAATTCCAGAATTAAGGTATCACACAAGTTAGTCATAAACAACCTTTTATACAAACTACTTTTTTTAAAATATAAAATACTTATCTTACTACTACTACAACTACAACTACTAGTCCGCATAGTAAAGTAATAATACAAGCATGTGGTCACGCTATTGTGCGGGCAGTGAGAAGTACAAAGTCGAGAATTAGCTGGTAGAGGCATTCCATTTAGAAACTCCATCTCTATTTTAAGTCCACATCTCCATTCAATGAAGACGTACTTGAGGGGAATTAGGCGTCGGGATCACTTCCTTCCTATCATTTAATATTAATATACAAGGGGAAGAAGAGTTGAGGGTAAACTCACCATTGGGTAGGCCCATCCGAGCTTATAAATAGGCTACATCGTACACCCATCACCATCAACCCAACTGACATTGGATTGCATGCAAAAAGCCAAAAGATTGCACAAACGAGAGATTATCCAACCATTAATCCAAACTCTCTCCATCATTTATTAATTAACAATCTCTCTCTCTCTCTCTCTCTACAACAAAAGCACCAAAGACACTATTTACCCATAGGGAGAGAGAAAGCTCCAAGTCTATGCCTAGCTTTCACTTTCCCACCACTCCCTCCAAAGGAGGAAGCTTTTTGGACTTCCTTTCCCCCAGCCAGCAGCAGCAGTGATAACTAGCACGCAAACTCCTCTCTCCTTCTTCGTCCTCCTCCTTTGATGGGAAGATGATGATGAATAGATCAAACGAGTGCGATGAGTCCTCCTATGTCCCCTCTAATTCCATGATGTCCCTTTCTGGCTTAGTAGAAGAAGGTGACATCCAAAGGAATCATCTTTGGGATTGGGAGACCACCACCTCCTCCTCCCATAACCCCAATACCACCATGCCATTAATCTTCCCCAATGTCAACTTCCAAGATTGCCCTTCTCCTCTTCTCCCCATCACCGCCACCAACTACTACCCCTTGTACTCCCCCCAACTACTCCAACAAGACTACCCCTCCGGCCCAATCAAGAACGAGGACCTCGGCCTCAACCTAGGCCGTCGGACTTACTTCTCGGCGGGCGACGCCATCGCCATCGACCGGCTGCTCGCCAAGTCCCGCGTGGCTTGCCCGATGAACCACCACCGCCCGCCACGGTGCCAGGCGGAGGGGTGCAAGGCCGACCTCTCCGGCGCGAAGCACTACCACCGCCGGCACAAGGTGTGCGAGTTCCACTCCAAGGCCGCCGTCGTCGTCGTCGCCGCTGCCGGGGGATTGCAGCAGAGGTTCTGCCAGCAATGCAGCAGGTACCACCACTTTGCCCTGATTCTACGCCAGTAGATTTTAATTCACTCATCCTCATTCCTCCACATAGAGCTTACTATATTAATGTACATTACTTGCCAAAAATAAAATATAAAAAAGATCCTTCGCTAATAGTATTACTATGGGCGCAATCGAGATATATTTTCCATGATCCTTCATTATCTTGTCCATTCTTTTCCTTTTCTTCTTATGTAGGTTCCATTTGCTATCAGAGTTTGATGAGTCCAAGAGGAGTTGCAGAAAACGTTTGGCTGATCACAACCGGAGAAGAAGGAAGCCTCAATCCTCAGACAACTGCAAGGAGAAGAGCAAACAAGCTCCAAAAATATACACCACCAAAAGCACTAGTAATGAGCTAAAAGTTGTATTACTTTCTTTGCTACTATCCTATTCTTTTTTGTACTCTTCTTATATATACTACTCTCTTTGTTATTTTATTGTACATGAGCAGCAGCAGCAACTTCTACAGCCAGTGATTACCAGAAGAAGACAACCCATTTGAGGAGTCTGCCAGCTTTATGTCTGAATGCAAGTATGAGCTCTGAATGCCAAGGAGTACCATTCTTCTTCTCCTCTTCATTATCCAGTGGTCTCTTGTGCTCCAGCTCCAATGAAGGATCCATGTACTCTACTGGAGGTGGATCAGAACACAACCACAACAACAGCAGCAATCTCAATCTCCTCCATCTGGGTCAGTACTACTAGCTCTCTTCCAGTATTGTTTGAGGTGAAACTCTTTGTTCTGTTAGTTGGATGAGGGATGGCTTGTATGTATCAGTCCTTTTTCTTTTGTGGTCTCTTTCTCTTTCTTTCCTGCTTGCCCATTTAGTGGGACTAATGTTTTCTTCTTTTTCAGAACAACCAGTGCATTATACAGGATCATATTTTGGAATTTTGTGGCTCTAGCTAGCATCTTTCTTCTTTGGAATATATTCTTTTTAAAACAATTTTATGCATTATAGATACACATACAGATATGTATGCAGGAAGGAAAGAATTGTTACCAAATTGAAAAGTATGTATTTTGATAACCAGAATGTCACCTATGAGCTATCTCAACTTAGATGTTCACATACAGCTATATACATTTTAAATTATATATATATATAAATATCTCAGCACTTTTCTTGATATAAGCTAGACAATCAGATTAAATATCAGAAAATTTTATTAAGTATCAACTCCATCATTCACATTATTTCTAAGAAATATGTTAAGTAATTATTTTGACAATAATGAAAAATTACTCCACTATAAATCCATTTGGAAGCATGTGGAGATATTGTTACTGCTACCACATAGTATGGTGGTGTACGGAACACAGGGAGGGTTGTCTCAACTGTTGGTACGACCCACACTGACACCCGTACATGCCTCTCAGCTCTGCCACCTCTTTTTTAGGGGTCACGTTAGCCTTGCAGCCTATCCTACTGCTTCACTGTCCTTGCGACGGCATCCGAGCCGTTCGATCTCCTGCCTGATGGCCCAGCTTGCCACGTGGACCGCCGCGATCTCATCCTGCGACTCGCTCCAGATTGGTTGGGATGCGGTGTGACCTCGATTGTATAGTAAAAGTTAGAATGCGGTTGGGGGAGGCGACAGGACGGTCAGAGGCGGTTAAGATAACAAATCTTGTAGTCAAAGCTGTGAACCGAGTTTGACCAGAAGGAGCGTCTCCGTAATTAAGGAAACAACTGGGGTTGTTTTTGGATAATTCACTTAATTCGAACCCACCGTCATAAGTTGGGCCTCATTCTTGGGCCGGGCTAGTTTGGGCCGTCCATTGTAGAAGTACCTCGTGATTAGTGCTGCTCAACTTTTTATTTTTGTTCTGTTTTGTTTCCAGAAGGTTAATTACACTTTAATTTGGCTTGAACCATGCCTAACACGTCTATTAGTACTGACCAATTTTGATCTATATTTTATGAGCATGACTTTACGGTGTTTGATTACTCAGAAGTAGAAAAACGTGATAATATTTTAAAAGATTATTATCTTAATAGTGTTTGAATGAAAAAAACTTTTAGAAAATTATCATATATACATATATATATATATTCTACTTTGTTGTGCAGCCAAACCTAATTGTCGTCACAATGGAACAGCTTATCCTATCAATCACCCCCTCGTACAGTTGAACATCTACGCCTTTCGGCGCAGGGCCCGCCTCCCTTTTAAGTTCCACGCACCAATCATGGATAAGGCCCATTTAATCAACGGTCGTTATTCACAGGCCCACGGCGTAAGATCTCCGCCGTACGTTTGTAGGGCTTCTCATCTTGGATGCCGTCCAAAGCTCGCTCGCTTTTTGTATGGGTATTATTTGGTGGGCCTTTTTAAATTGAGCATCCAAAGCTAAGGCTCGTCTCAGTCTCTTTACCAATCTATGGGTTTTATTTTTTCAGTATATATATATATATATTATTTATTTAGAAAACTTATAATAAAATACCCTACATTATGTCTTTATTGTGATTCAAGTCCCTCCTTTTGTACTTACGAGTTAAATAACTGAAAATAATCTTAATATCCTTTAGTTAAAAAGGGAATATAATTTAGGAATCAAATATGAGTATTTATAATAAAAAGAAAATATAGGGTGTTTTTTATAAAAAAATTTAATTTGTTATTTTAATACCTGGTCTAAGAATGTTTTGGGTACTTAACTTTTCTAACTACCCCATAAATTATTATTATTATTATTATTATTATTATTATTATTATTATTATTATTATTATTTTGCTTAATACGCACAGGCAGGCGACGAGTCCGCTTCCGAATTCCGACCCCAGAGACCGCATCGTAACGGCCCGTGTCTTGGAGCTCTATAAATACGCGAGAGAACCTCGGCGTCACAGTTTGTTTCCTTTTCCTTTGTTTTCCCTCATTTCCTCCTTTCGTCGTCTTCCCCACTTTGGTTCCAAGCTCTGTTAGCGAGCGAGAGGGGAGGAAGGTTAGGGTTAGGGTTTCTCTGGGGTTATATGGGATTGCGGCGATGGCGGAGAGGAAGCCGTCCGTGGAGCTCCGCAAGGGCGTCAACGGCCTCGACAAGTTCGTGTTGAAGGAGGTCAGGGGCAGCTCCGTCGAGGTCCGCTTCCTTCTCCCCTGGATCTGTTTCTCAATGTAATGACCTCCGTTCCGCTTTTAATCTATATCTTGCTTCAGTTTTATCACGTCTCGGTTCCGTAGAGCCGGATTCTTTCGCAGATTCCTAGATTTGGTGTCTCGTGAGTTTCTTGATCTGATTATCTGATTAAATGCGTCGAATTGGTATAGAAACTCCTGTCATTTCTGTGATCAAGAGCTTCTTGATTCTTGAGTGGCTATGGTTCTTTGACTGGATAATCCTCTCTAGGGTTTCTAAATTTGGATAATTCTTTGATCTTGTTCTCTTTTATGCAGGTAATTGTTTGGTAGGGTAATTATTTCAGTGTTATGATGTCTGGATGTGATCTTTTGAATGTCTGTTACTTGGATCCCCCGGTGAAATTGTTAGAAGAGGAGACACTTGTTGGTTGTTTATCTTCTTGTGGCATGCATTTCTTAGAGGAAAATGCAGTATATGGAGTTAAAATCTTTGCATTATATTAGGTTAGTAAGATAGAGTTGATCTTAAGCTTGTAATGTTTACCATATCTGCAAGCTCAATTCAAATATAGGGTTTTGGTAGTTACCCTTCTGACATGCGAGTTAAGCTTTAATATGTAGGAATATAAGGAGAAAGAAAAGAAGCCTATGAAATCATTTCATTCAGAGGAACAATGTACAAGTATAATAATGGTCTGGCGAGAAACCTCATTACACTTGTTTCTTAGCTGAATATCTCGTAATGTAGTGATAATTTCTACCTGTTATGTCTTATAAACACGGGATTGAATGAACATACACTATAATATCTGGTTTAATGAGTTGTCTGCTGCCGAGTGCTGCCTTCTTTATTTTTTCTCTTTTTTGTATGTTTCTCAAGTCTCTCATATCGAAAGAACACAACTCATGTATCTGAAATTGATGGTTGTTTGCTTAATCCTGTGCATGTCAACTGTAAATTTTCATGGATAACTGTTACATGATAGTTAAATGGATGTAGATAGAGTATTATGTGTCTCTCTTTCTCATAATTTTGCATTAGCGCTTGGGTTCTTCAGCCTCTCATTTTGCATTAGTGTCACTTATGATTTTCTTTTTTACTGTTGTTGTCCAAAGGACTGGTTGGTGAGAATTGACTTTGTTTTCTGCTATAAAATAAAGCAGTCATCTTTCTTGTAAACTTAAAATGGGAAAGCAATTGCCAGTTATGTCTTTTTTTCCTTCTGCCAGGTGTATTTGTATGGAGGTCAAGTAACCTCCTGGAAAAATGATCATGGGGAGGAGCTGCTTTTTGTCAGTAGTAAGGTACATATTTTTTTTTTCCCCATGTGATCTTATGTTTGTACATGTATTCTGCAGATCTCATTTATAGATATAACTCAAGATACTTTTGTCACCAATTGTACTTTTTTTTTCACATGTAGATTATGTTGACCTAAGCGATTTTGTTCCTTACGGATTGTGTATTTGTTCAAAAATGTTTAGGCATTTTCTTGTTGGATGTTTCTTGCATTATTTGTGCTAAGCTTTTGTCTCATTCACATCAAAACGATGTCTAATTTTCTATACTTTTCTCCCTTTGTAGGCTACTTTTAAACCCTCAAGGGCAATCCGTGGGGGTATACCAATATGCTTTCCTCAAGTATGCATCTTAAAATATATGAATTTATGTCCAATTATCTTAACGAATCTTGTCTATCTTGAAAGCAAAAGTCCCTCAATAAATGCAGTTTGGAACCCTTGGAAATCTTGAACAACATGGGTTTGCGAGGAACCGGTTTTGGAGTGTTGACAATAATCCGCCACCTTTTCCATCAAGCGCTTCTAGTAAGACTTTTGTTGACTTGATCCTGAAGCCAACGGAAGAAGATTTCAAGATTTGGCCTCATAGGTCTGTTTTCTTGTGAATGAATTCTAAGGCCTGTTTTTCTTTGTGCTTCTAGCAAGCTTTCAGATATATTCGTTTAAGAGAATATTTGCTGCACTTTGTCATTTCATATCTTAAGTCCTTCCTCTGGGCTGAATTTGTTATTAATTCGATTTGGTTGCAGTTTCGAATTTCGCTTAAGAGTTGCTCTTGGACCTGGAGGAGATTTGATGCTCACGTCCCGCATAAGAAACACCAACACTGATGGAAGACCATTCTCATTTACTTTCGCATATCATACATACTTTTCTGTCTCAGATATCAGGTCAGTGATGAGCCTGCTAGCAATTTGTTATTTGTGGCTTGATAAATTTTCTCTTCAAGAAACTGTAAGAGAAGTATGGAGAACTACGTGGTAGACAAGGTTCACGTCATTGAAGTAGATTAATGTATGTTTGCTTTGAGACTGATACATAGTACTTTTGGAGTTGGAAGATTTTCTTCTAAATTGGTACTTCTAAGCTGGTGATTACTAGAGTATGTGATAGCAGAGAGAATGTAACATGTTCTGGTCCCTCTGTAACTTTTGTTTCAAACTTTGGACACACCATTTCTTATTCAATAACATAGCAATGAAGGTGCATATTCAAAACCAAGTGATGTTTATGAATCACTAGAATACTTATTTTATGCAAACCTGATATTTCAATAATCACGAAATAAGCTTTCTGCTCTTTTGGACCTCAGTGGCTAGTTATATTGCAGTGAAGTGCGAGTTGAAGGACTGGAGACATTGGACTACCTTGACAATATGAAGGGGAAGGAGCGCTTTACTGAGCAAGGAGATGCAATTGTATTTGAATCTGAAGTAAGGAAATTAATTCGGTGGGATATGATTAAAAATTTAAAATTATTCGTTGATTACCAATTAATACAAACTTGTTGACTGTAAAGGTTGATAAAGTATATCTGAGCACACCGACCAAGATTGCAGTTATTGACCATGAAAAGAAAAGAACATTTGTCTTGCGGAAAGATGGACTCCCTGACGCTGGTGAGCTTGATGACCTAGTATAATAGCAAAACTAGGGTTAAATAAACTTGCCATTTGCAACAGGGAAGGTTGTGACTGTTATGCGGGAGACATCGATTTTAGTCATGCTTAAATAAACATGTTCATCTTCTGTGCCGGCATATGATTGTGATCTTCTGCTCTCCTTATTTGTCCCCTGTAGTTGTATGGAATCCATGGGACAAGAAGGCCAAGGCCATGTCAGATTTTGGGGATGAAGAGTATAAGCATATGCTCTGTGTGGAAGCTGCAGCTATCGAGAAGCCCATTACTCTGAAGCCTGGTGAAGAATGGAGAGGAAAGCAGGAGCTATCTGCTGTGCCTTCCAGTTACTGTAGTGGGCAGTTAGATCCTCAAAAGGTTCTTGAGGGTTGAGTGTTAATTGGTGCATCCTGTACAGGTAAACTGGACATTTCTTTGTTGACATAACTTATTTTGATTCTGCTCACCTTTGTTATATGATATTCTCTGGCTGAAAAGCTTCGAACTAAGTGCTCATGATGAGATACTTTAGCTTATCGTTTGAAGTATTCAAAGTTGAAAGCCATCAGTTTGTCAAACAATTAACAAATCTGTTGTTTGTATAATGAGATTGTTGCATCGAGGGAAAATTGGCTTTTTATGTATTCGATGTTTGTCACTGAATTAGGGATTGTTTGAAATCTTGTAAGATCCTTCTTCTCATCCTTCAAGTGTGTGGGTGATGATACTGTAGAGTGCCCTTCTAGAATAGAATTTAAGAGATACTATATAGTAAGGTGCTTATCGAGTCGCATACTCTTATTCTGATTTTTATGTCCAATTTGTCTTTCTGATCTGCAAAACTCGCTGGTGACTTGTCTTTTTGCAGGCCCAACCAGTGCGCAGTATAGAATTGGTGTTAGACCAGTCATCGATGGTCTCTCAACTTGTCATTCTCAATTTTCATCACCCCTACCCTGTTTGTATGTAGAAGCAGATTGTCAGTAGAATAATAGCATGCTATGTTCCTATGTGGTTCATACATATGAATTGTCATCTGGAACTTGGGGTCACCTCCTGCTTTTATCTTGTTTCTTTTTTGTAGCAATATTTTGTCATAAGACTGAAGTCCCTGAGGAAGAGAAGTAAAGGTCTCTACTGGCCTTTGTAATCCATCTGTGGGTTTTTGTGACTTCTCGGTTAACCCCTTTCAAAGTGTTGTGTTTCCAATTTATCAGTGCCTCTATCAATCTCTTGTTGATGTTGGGATTGATACAGAGATACCTGGATCTTGCCTTGTTTCACTCTGCTGTCTGCATAATTGCTTGATACCAGTGATATCTTTGTAATCCTTGCGAGTTATAATTTAGGCTACCACTAATACTGCTACATACACTTAATTTTTGCATTTCAGTTATATTTAGATTTTGTCAACAAAAAAGAAGAAGCCTGCAGGTCTGACTATTTTAATATTTTTGTGAGAGAAGTTAAAAACTTAAAACGGTTTTTAAGTTAAAATGACCCGCAATTTATTGAGTACGTACTCCATAAAAGTTGGAACTTTATTGCTTACAATACTAACTCCATAGGACAATGGCGAAACAAATTAGAGAAGTACGCAGGTCAAACCAAGCGTAGCTTGAATTCTGCTACTTACGTACTGTTATAATAATATCATATATAAATTCCTTAATTATATCCGTTGCCTATTGGAACATTTTAACAGATCCTTTCTGTTTTCGGTTTTCCCCGTGTACTTAACAGTCGTTACTTGGGACTAAAAGTCTTTTGCTTTCCTAACCACGCGATTCTTCTTGGTTATGTTTTTCTTGGAGAAAAGAGAGAGGAGGTAAAAGATTTTTGTATCACAAGAGAACCAACCGCAAGGGCGAATATTTTAATGTAAGTCAACATCCCTCTATAATATTTGCTTTGATCCAGTCCAAATAATGCGTCATCCCCTCCAATTCCTTCCATATCTACTGAAATTTACTTTTATTTATTTTTTAATCATGATAATTATACTAATTATGTTTACTATAATCTTGATTAATAAATGCACTATCCTATGGTAATTTCCATCTTAAACTTCATTTATTACTTTTATGTTAGACTCAAGTCAGAAGTTAGCTTACCTAACTGATATTGTCTCTCCTGATTTGATAGTGAATCAAACGTCTTAATTTCTCTTATCCTCAAACCTTGTTAATCTAAAATATATGCATATGATATAAATCCTAATAGATATAAAAAGAAAAAGAAAAAATGTAATTAAAAAATACAATTAATTTCCACAAAGAGAGAGAGAAGGGTGGAGCCAAAAGAGGGAGGGAGAGAGAGCGAAAAGTATTTTATTTTATTTTTATTTTTCTTGCTCTGCCGCGATCGGCAGAGAGAGAAAGAAAGAGCAATCCAATCCAATTCCAGGAGAACGAGATTGGGATTGGGAGAACGAAGTAAGCGAAGATAGAGAGAACGCGTAGAGCCAAAACCCCACGAGAAGCGAAGAGCAAAGAAGACGAGATAGAGAGAGAGAATTCGAGCTCTCTCTCTCTCTCTCTCTCTCTCTCCCTCTATCTCGGTGATGCGCCTCGAATCGAGCTCTCCACCCACTTTGAACTCCCAAAGGTTAGCTTCAGCCGTCCTTCCTCTCTTATCCTTCCCAAAGTTCAAGTATTTTCCTTGTTTCTGCTCCTCTCTCGCTTTAGCCATCTCCAACCCGATCTCTGGCAACCCACTTATAACTCCGACGTGATCCGTTTCGTTTCAGTTGATTGTTGATCCCAATAGCTTGGAACTAATCGCGGAGCGATTCCCTGTGACCAATTTGTCAAAAAAGGCGGGAGCTTTTTGGATTTCGTCGTCTCTCTTTGAATTGGGTAGTGCTCGACTTAGGGTTTAAATTCTACCAAGATTGGGTTCGTTGATATTCGAGCGTGGGCCGACATTTCCCGAATTGGGTCTTCTCCGTTAGTGTTGGTTTAGGTTATTATGTCTCAAAGATGAGATCTTTTGGCTGCATTGTTCTTGTCCTGCAGTTGGGAATATATTTGAAAGACTTTCTTTTTGGGAACAGGGAAAGGTAATTTTAGTTTGAAAGAGGAAGTAGATTCGAAGATGGTCAGAAGAACCCTAATTCTGTTGGTCTGGTGAATTGTGTGGCTGTTATGCAATAAGAGATGCCAACGCCATCGCTGCCACAGCACAGTCGGATTAACCTTCGCGATTTGAAGTCACGGATTGTTGTGAAGCTTGGCCCGGAGCGTGCACAGAGGTACTTCAATTATTTGAATCAGCTATTGGCACAGAAGGTTAGCAAGCCGGAGTTTAACAAGCATTGTCTTTTGGTCCTTGGGCGTGAAAACATCCCCTTGCACAACCAGCTTGTGTGCTCAATCCTTAGAAATGTCTTCCTCGGAAAAGCCCCTAATGAACTGGTTCATGAGAAATCATCCGCCAAGAATTTCTTACCTGTTGGTAAGACAACTTCTCAAGGAGATATTGGGTCTAATCAGGGAGCAGGATCGGTTCCCTTGTCTACTACTCGGTCCAATGGTGACATCTTACTGTCATCCCCTCGCAAAATCAGATCAGGCACCCGTGACCGAAGGATTAAAGATCACCCGAGTACTCTTGTACCAAACAGGTGGGCTGATTTTATGGGAAACCAAGATTTGATACCCTCTGGAGCAGCTATTAAGCAGAATGGCACTCTGGGTCCTTGCGATCTGAAGAGATCATTGCAGCATCATCAAGATGGATTTGCAGAACCTCCACCAAAGAGACAACGGATGGAAAACTTTGTGTTGCAGGATCAGGCTTCCGTTCAGAGCAAGAGCCCATTTGAATTGGCTGTTGCCGAAGATGTGGAAGAGGTTGAACAAAGTTATGAGTTGTATTCTCCAAGAAGTCCTCTTCGGGCTCCTCTTGGGATCCCCTTTTGTCCTGCCAGTGTAGGTGGTCCACGTAGATCCTCACCATTTCTAACTTGTGGGAGCACTAACAATTTTGACAGTGGTGAGCTATGTCATACTGAGGTTTTAAGGGAAAGGATGGAGAAAATAGCAGAAGCACAGAACATGGGAGGAGTGTCAATGGACTGTGCTAATTTGTTGAATAATGGACTAGATGCTTACCTGAAGCGGCTGGTTAGGTCATGCATTGATCTGGTAGGTGCAAGGACAGGACACCAATTTATGAAGTATCCACTCCACAGTCAGCAACCTAAAGTAAAGACTCTCAATGGAGTTTGGCAAAGAAACTATATGTATATAAATAATTGTCATGGATCTTCAGATGGTACTTACGAGTTGAAAAACCCAACTTCACTATCTTTACAGGACTTTAGGGTAGCAATGGAGCTGAATCCGCAACAACTTGGTGAAGACTGGCCATTGATACTTGAGAAAGTTTCCTTCCGTTTATTTGACAAATAAAGCAGGTCCAAATTAACCTTTCTTTAATCTACATATGTGGTTGTGTAGCCCTCAAAGACCTTGGGGCATGCCCTATTTTGGGTCAATAATGACGAGACTAAACCAAGTTAACAGCTCTACCCTCATCAGGGATTAACAGAAAAAAAAGGTTTCCTGAGAAATTTCTCTGTTGGCATGAATAAGATCTGTTATTTATATCAGTCTATCCAAAGAGATTCTTTTAGCGAAAAAAATCCCCTAATTCCAGCACTTGTTGTATGTGCCAGCATCCGCTAGGGGACATCTTCCTTCCATGGCAGCTGGAGATCTTGTGATATCTTATTACAGAACATGGGAGGAAATCAGTTTTGCAGGAATACTGATATGTAACTTAGTATAGGTATAATAATGTCAGTAGGACTTATGGGTTGGATTTATGTATTATCAACTCATAGCTGCTTTAATAGATTTGGTTGTGATAGCTTCTTATCATTTCATGATTTGTTATTACAATTTGATTTGGGCATCTGATTAACCTAATATCTGACAATATGTATGTCGGAAATCTGTTATATAGATGTGTTTCAAAATGTCAAATTTGATAGTCATTTATAGACACGAGAATTGATGGTCATGAATGTTCTTGTTGGCTCGTTGTTCATGTGCTCTACAGTCTTACGTTTTATATGTTTCAAAAAAAGAGTATTTCTTTATTGGGAATATCATAGATTTGTGGCGCCTTCTCATTATTTTGTCCTGGATTCCAATTTATTTTGTATTTGCAGTAAATCTAACATTTAGTAGTTGAAAGACTTTCTAAGTTTGGATTTGATTTTTTGTCATATTGTATGTCTTTAACTTATTCAGGAAACAAATTATTGTCACTTGCACTAATGCAGTGCATAAAATGTTGTGTGAAATTGTGAATAAATAGTATAAGAACAAATTTTAGGGAAAATGAGTATCATTTACTATCCTTTTTTTCTGATTTGTATGATTAGCCAGCCATCAATTTTCTGCTTTTCATAAGAACGAACTATTTCTTTAGATCACTGATGAAAACTTTACTGTACCTACAGTGTCAGCAGCAATTCATAATTTTGCATTTCCTAGATGTACACTTATTGCTTATTTTTTGGACTTCAGATTATAGTGTATCAATACTTCTGTTTAATTGCCAAAGGGGAAGAAGATCCACTTATAAAAAGAAGATAGGATCCTTGCAACCTAGTTGCCAAGCTATAAATAGACTGACTTTAATTTTGAACTGTTTGAAGTGTAACAATTTTGAAGGATGCTATTTTTTCAAGAAGATCCTGTCTCTTTCTTATTTACCATAGTTGGAGAAATGTTCTATTTGGATCAAAGTAAACTGTCTTTGACATGTCATACAGAGGTGAAAAGATTGGTTACACTGAACTAGCTTATCCTGAGAATTGAATTTTTTATTTCAGAGGAGTTCATGGACATTTTAAATTTATACTCATGCCATTTGATGATATATTTCTTTCTCCAGCTATTGTTTTATCGACATATACTATATATACACTACGACAAAGATAGACTCTGTCTATAAATATGCCAGGAGTATAAATGGAGCTAGATGAAAGGAGGTGTCTGCCATAAGCCATCCTAAGTCGAGATGGCTTTTAGCAACTCTTCTAAGTTGCTTATTTTAAAAACAAATTCGGATAAATAGGTCTGTGATGAAATAAGAGTGTGTAATTGAGGATGGATTCTTACATACCCATATGTAAATAGAACTCTGTTAGCATGTGTTGGTATTTATCTGTTGTACCTCTATTAATGTTTTTTTTTTGGCGTCCATTCATCCGTTAGTGTGTTTATCCAATCTTATAGGATGTGATTTCTTCACCAGAGCTATCAGATATGTACTGCTGGCATATAGTATGAGAAACCTGTTGGTTTTAATTGTTGTTGTTTGATAGTTAGATCTTTTAAAGAGTCGAAACCACAAAGTTGCTCACCTATTCATGTCTTTACTGTGTTATACTTTATTTTTCAATTGTTTCTTGATGTATTACTGATGGTATCATTCTTCTGCCAAAGTTGGTTATCTCCTGTCTTTATAGCATTAACTATTCCCTATTGGTAAAGATGGTGCATCTTAATGAGAACTCTCTCCCATTGCTTGTTGTTTCTCTCTCTTAAGCAGTTCTGCGATGGCAAGTATATTGATGAATATACTGCCATTCTTTTCATCATAATCACTGTGGTCATGCTTTCCTCTCTTAAAGCAGATTACTCTCAGGATAGCAAAAAGAAATCTTTTTCTACCTGAATATGCAATTCAGGACTTGTATTTCAATAGAAATCATCCTTAGTATCAGATGAAAAATTTTGAGATATTTTTGTTCTTTTCATGTACTTCAGACTGCTGAGAAGAGAACAGGGCTGAAAAAATAAAAAGAAACAAATTGTTGTCTTCTTTTAATCTTAATTTATCTGTAGATGTATGATATTACCTAGGTGTTGATGCATTTAACAGCCAAAAAGGATCGTCCAAAGTCTTTTCATATTGTTTTCCATCTTATTCCAAGCTATTTATGTGCTGGGTCAGCAGAAGAAGAGGTTTACAAGGTCTGACTGGATATATTTTTCAGGCAATTAACTAGTGCCCACCACTTCAACTGATGTTTGTATTGTCCTAAATGGCAGCACGAGCTGCAAAATTAAATGTACTAGCGATGATGTTAAGTGAGAAGCTCACAACAATTATCCCGAGGAACATTTGGTATGATTCATTCCTTTATCTAGTCAAGTGTATTCTGTGTAGGAAAAAGAGTTGACACAAACTTTATTTTGTTTGTGCACATAATGAAGGATAATGAAATAAGAAGGATGTTTAAGTTTTGAATCTAACAATGACATTGAAGAGATGATGAATGTTATATACAACTCATTTGAGCAAAGAGAGTCAGGTGGCTGGAGAGGCAGATATTTTGCAGATAGGACACCAATTCTTCTGCTGAAACCATTGATGGATGCAAGTTATATGGTAACTATGCTTGCATACCAGCTTCCCTAACTCATCACCAACAAAATACTCCTCCTGCAAAACAGAAATCAAACAGATTAATGTGTGGAGGAAGCCAATAAGATAGTGTTCAGATGGTTAAAGAAACTCATATTATACGAGCGTTCCTAAATTTGAATTTTAGCAGCATATATTTAATTGAGACATTATTTAATTTTCACTTCTCTCTCCAAAAAAAACAAAGAAAAGGCGAAGTACTAAGCATGACATGTTGCAGTTATATTGGCATATGTTTGTCATGTTATCTCACAAGGCAACAGTAGAAAAATGGATATCCACATAATGTTCTAGCATATAAACTTGAAGCCTAATTTATGGATTGCAGAAGGTCTAACCTTTGGCACTGCAATGGAATAATGCATATAAATTAGCCAAGAAGGGATTTCCATGGGAAGCATATTAGCGACCACACTAATATCAGTACCTGACAAATGCTGCATTTCATATCAGCATTTTCACCGTCTATGATGCCTGAGGCCACCGAGGCTGGTGCATAAAGGCTTCTCTCTAGACATATTGATAGTTCTTCTTCTGAAAGTCCAGTGTTGACACTACCAATGCTTTCACCTAATGCTAACAATTCCTGTTCACACATTGACAGGTCATTTAGTAACAAAATTATGAACATTATAGTCTTATGAGATCCTAGGAATCATACTATAAGGTTCAAAGTTATCTATATAGCAATTCTCCAATAAAAGAAGCCACAATAATAAAATATAGTAACAGGACATGCAACTGAACAAACCTCATATGACATGTCATCAATGTCCAATCTCAGTTCTCTGTGCTGATCAAGAGGGCTCTCATCATCTGTAAAGGAACTTGTTTCCAGCAGTTGCT
This sequence comes from Typha latifolia, assembly GCF_019914945.1. NCBI lineage: Eukaryota > Viridiplantae > Streptophyta > Magnoliopsida > Poales > Typhaceae > Typha > Typha latifolia. The sequence continues at coordinate 1,186,185 of NC_133094.1, forward strand.
GCAAGAAAGAGGATATTTTCAGCTTTATCACTGCTCACTTTGAAAAAACTTTGACAGATGATATTTCCATCTCTCATTTTATAGAACCGATTGGGTATTAGTACGTAAAGTAGAAACTAAAAGAAAGGGAGAGCAAGAGATGCCAATAACCTCATGTTTTTGTCTTGTTAAATCTTGTAATTACTAGCAAAATTAAGAGGGATATTTTTCACCTTCAATGCATGATCATAACTTTTTGCATATGGTAATGCGCATAGCCATATATAAGGATAAGCGTCAATATATAGGTCAAATATATTTTGACTGCTAACTAGGAAGATCATATACAGGAAAAACTATAATAAAAATAAGATAGCAATTCAATTTTTTCTGAATATTCACCTGTGTAATTCCATTTTTCCTGCAAGTCTGCATCTATGTTTAACATGATATCTCAATGATAAATGAAAAAGAAAGTACATAGAAAAGAATTGCTTCATGATGATAAAAGAGATCCATACCTCTTCAGTTCCTTCCATACTAAAGTGCCAGTAGCCATCTCCATCTTCCATAGTAGCATGAAATACTCGTCTGCGACTACCTCCGGAAGAAGAAGGTTGCATGACCTGAGTATAACTTTTAGACAGTGAAAGGGAGTCATCTATATTTTCTGATGTGCTCCTTCTAGTCTTTCTGCTGGAATCCCGATGTGCTCTAACTGTGTTTACATTCCTGCTAGCAGTTTGTTTTGTGGTCCTTCGTAAATGTGGGCTTTTACCAGCTAACAAAGGCATGCTTTTACTGCTGGAAGATGAACTCTTTCCATCCAATGTCCTCTTTCTTGATGTACTAACCTTTCTATTACAACACTCTGGAGGACAACCTGATCGAGGAACATCTAATATCAAAGCATCCCTTGGATTTTTAAGACCATTCTTCTGTGAATCATCTTGTAGACCAGGCAAAGCATGTTTACCAGAACCATTTCTCTTTCTGGATGAAGCATAGTCCATGCAGGAGGAAATTGAGGGCTCTTCTTTATTTCTAGACAGTTTCTGTTGCCTCGCTTTAGTACATGTTCCTTGATGAACTCCAGGCTCAATTTCATTGGAATGAGGACTTACTGTTTTGCCTGCAGTCATGGTGACAGATTTTGAATTTAATCTATCCCTTTGTCTATTATCGTGTCCCATACTTTCTCTCGTACTGTATCTACTAGTATCACTGACTAAATAATCAGGAGTTCCTTGTCTACTGCTGCTTTGAGCCTTGTTAGAGTCTTCAAGATCAGTAGCAGAAAATGATATCGAGGAATTTCCAGTGATGACCTTTGTGCTGCATCCTACACGGTTGCAATTTTTATTGCCGGTGCCATCAGAATTTTCTCTAAAAACAAGAATTGAGCCTCCTCTAGTAAAAAGAAGACCACAAGCTGTTCTTCTGGCCATTTGTTCATTCATGTAAGGATACAAGAGAAATGATAAGGTATCAACTTTCAAGTTTCAGATAGTCGATACTCCTCCAACTCTGCACCAATGACTTGTATTAGTCAACAATTACTTAACGCTGAAAAGGAAAAATCTAATTTCATAACAAAACATGATCATTATTTGGAAACACAAGGCCACTACTGCATGATTGTCAAGTTGAGTCAATATTCCACAAAGTACTGGTAAGACAGGGTACACAGATTTCAGCACAGGGCAATGCCTCGAATTAACAAGATTCTTAAGATACTAACGATAAAATCTTTGAAAACTATTAGATAGATTATATCTATATAAATCTCAATTGATGTTAAAATCTTATCATAATGTCACTGCTACATATGCTTGGTTATCCTCACTTCAAGCATACAATACGTAAATCTGAAAATGAAGAACTTCCACTGTGCAGCAACTGGTATATGAATAAATGTATAGTTATCTCCCTATTTTACACCAAATTTGATCTTCATACTGGTTGAAAATAACATTTCATAAGATGGCAAAGTTCAAACGGTGAAGAAAAACGCTGTTGTACAACAACTTTAGTACAACCAAGATGAAATGGGCAACGGTGACAAGATTTAACATCTTTTCTCAATTATTGTACTATCAAACTATAATCTGATCACATGAACATAACAACTAATTGCATGAGAAGGAATTCTCATTCGCTAATTAAGAATACTCATCCTACCACTTTTATATAACACATAAATCATTGCAAGTATCTCAAAGCCTTAAAACTTCAATGCAGCAAATCTGCACAACTACAAGCACTTCCAAGCTATATTGCCTCACATGAAAAAGTTACTTTTGAGCCTTTGAATCTATTCACTCACAAATCAATCAGTCTAAATAAAACTGACCGTAAAAAGCGACAATCCACTTTTCCTAGATGCTTTTTCTGGCAACTGGCAAATAATTGCTGAAACAATTTAGCAAGAGTATAAGTAACTAAAGATTTTGCCTGTTGTTGCTGATTCATATATGTTTGAGGATCCGTCTAATCAAATTTGAAGCAAAAGTTCATACCAATCGTGAAAAAGAGATGCAACCTCAATATGTATTGGGGGACCACAAAAGAGAATAATTCAGAGATAAGCAACATAACCAGGCGTCCTTAAAATGATAGATTCAATAAATCTTAGAAAGATTCTTTAGGTACAACATCCTTTTCTAAGGTTCCAATATGCAGAGTAGTATCAGAATAATTCTATTGACTCCAAGCAGTTCATGGATACTAAAATCGTGGAAACAACCTAAAGATGATCACAAAGTAAACTCATCAAGCTTGTAACTCAACAGGGCAATCAAAACCAGCATATCTAGCAAAGATGAGACCAAGTCAATCATGCCAAAAGAAGAAGAATTAAAAAAAAAAAAAAAAACAGACAAACTTCTAACTCAAAAATTACTTCGTCTCAACCCAACAAACCTCAAATAACCAAGCATAGAGGAGCAAAAGATAGATCATACCATCATCAACAAAAGCTAAAACTCCCCAAAACCAAAACAGAACCTCTACTCCATCGAAGCCAAAAGTCAAAAACCCAGAAGAAAGGCAAGAGAAAGAAGCGAGCCCAAATCCCCCCTCACCTTTTGCGCGAAGCTATACTCTGCTATATCCAAGACCACACGTCAAAGCTATGAGAACAAAATCGAGACTTGTACGTGATTTATACTGAGAAAAGACTCCAAACCCGACTCAAAGATTGCAAAACGAAGATTCCTTTCTAGCAGCCAACCTTGGAAGCGAAGCCCAAAACGTATCATCCACACGGAAATCGAGAGGAATGGGGGGGGGGGGGGAAAGCCGGAGAGAGAGGGGTCGGGGTTTAAATACCCAAGAGTTGAGGGGGTAAAAGTCAAAAAAACCGTCATGGCCACCGGGGTCGCGTCCTGGCCGTCTGATGAGGCGCGACGATAGGATCGGACGGGAGTCATCAGAGCCGGGTCCGCTCAACCAACCGTTCAACGAAATTAGTGGTTATTTTCTATGTATCTAATTCTTTTCATATATAAAAATGAAAAAGAATAATAGATGGTCAAGAATTTGTTACTCTTATGTTTACATCACTATGACCATAATTTATTAATATTGATTAGAGAATTAATTTGATTGGCACTTAATTATGCTCTCCGGATGTTTGACTAAGTTTTTAAAAAAAAAAAAATTAAACAAGAAAGAAATTTGTGACTCAAATTTTTTTAATTTGTTAGGATAACTATTCAATTAATTTTTACATCTAAGGCCCACTTTATTTTATTTTGATTGTGATTGAACTTGTAGTTTTGGACTGACATATTCTCTGATCCATTTTATCCACAAAGGGTTAGCTGAAGCCAGTCAATAGCACATAAAATATATTATTTTATTATTATATATATATACACTAAAAGAGAGTATATTTGTGAGGACCTAATATATTCTTCTTTCCTTTACCTTTTCCATTTCTTTTCTTTTGCATTAAATTTTCTAATATTTTCGTCCCTTGATTTGTAGTATTCAGTGGTTGAGATATTTGATTCCACTCTACTCTGCGAGGTAGAGTTCCACTCCAGGAGTTTGTTAATATTACTAGCCATCTGTATTTCTAATCCTTCTCCCCATTATTCCCATAAAAGTCTAATATAATTTAAGAACAGTGAGGATAATTTGATCATTTTGTAACTCATCGATGGCGGAAAATATTTGGCAGTTAATTTTAAATGATATTGTTTTAAAGAGAAAAAATTAATAAATATATTACTTAACTTCCACGGTTATAATAAGCGCCACTAAAGTCGTCAAGCAAAATGAGTACCAAAGATTCAAGAAAAGATTCTATCCAAATGCATTCGAAACTTATATTTCTATCATAGTCATTAAACCCAGTATATACGGTTACTTTTAAAGCAAAGATACATCGAGTTAATTAGAAAAATACAATCATCTCTAGAAAATCTAGCAATTGTAACTTGGTCTGGACTATAATATAAGGGGATAAGTTAATGTTCAGTAATCCAATCACATATGTTTTAATTTATTCTACAAACAAAACCTTCATATTTATAACATCCTAGCTTAGCTAGACTGAAAAAGAAAAGGAAAAATGTCTAATAAGATGGTTAACTGCTCCTCAAAGCCAAAGACAATGTCTTCTTGAAGCCATTAATTAGTCCCAGTCTTAGACAAAGTCGTGCAATGTGAGCATCCTTTGTCTCCACTTTCCTTTGCATCCTCATGTCTGCAACTCTCCTCTCTGACCTTTGTGCAGCTATTATATTAATCCCACATGCCATCTTCTAAAGTATTTAAGAAGTTAAAACTTATTCTGTGGGTGGCCATCATTGCTTAAAAAGAGAGAGCAAAGCAGCAGTACTGCGCTGCATTAAGCTTTCTATCATGCTTTGCATTCTGGCTGTCTCCAGTTTGAGACAGAGAGGAGATGATGATGTAAAGAAGAAAACTAGGAAGAGTTTTTATATATATATATATATATATATCCAAAGACCACCCTCACAAAGATGCAAACTTTATTCACTATTTCTATGATTAAGTTTTCATCCAATTAACAAAACAAAGCTCGTCTATATTATCAAAATACTCATCTATATTTCATAATAATAAATATAACAAATTATCAAGATACCCAAATTACTTCATAGACCGATTTTAAGTGTGTATATTTAACACTAAATACAAAATGTATATAAAAAAGTACTCTTTAATTGAAAAGAACATAAAAAATTATATAGATATATATAAGACTGGATTGAAATCACTCTAGATGAAGTACTTTTGAACTATTATCACTGGCTGTTCTTTTCTTTCTTTAATTCTTTTGACTTCCACTTTCTTGGTTTGGGTACGTGGAGCCAACTCAATTCTAGAAAGTGATGTATGAGTCTGATAAAAGCCCAAGTGACCATTTAGTGATACTTTTAGATGTCATTTATTCAAGTGGTGATTGAATCACTGTTCTTTTCTCCTGATGATGTGTCAAACAAACAGACCGCTAATTTTGATAAACAATCTAATTAAAATTAAGTGAAAATTGGAGTCAAATCATAAAGAGGTAAACTGTAATAATTTTTTTCTTCTTTTCCTTTCATTCATCATATATACATATAATGAGGAAAAATGGAGAACAAGTAATATCCACATGAGCAACAAAATAACTATACATCCTTATATAGTGCTCTTCTTATTAATTAATTAATTACTACTAGCTAGTCTAAGATTTTTTTTTTTTTTTTTTTCCTCAACAACTCATCAAAGCAAAGCATTTGGGATTGAATGATGGTGTGGGTCTATTGGGCCCTTATTGGGCCTCTATTGGGCCTCTATTGGGCCTCTATTGGGCCGGGCTTCTTATAGCCTCCAAAAAGATCTCTTACGTTGCTTCGGAGCGTGTGAGAGCTCGAGCTCGGATCTCAGCATCTCCCACATCACTTGCACATCATGGTATTCACAAGTCTGCACATCATCGTGAAGCTTTAAGATCCCACTTCCTGTAGAAAAAAATAAATATATATATATATACATGAGAATTTTTTCTTTTCTTTTTGTAATTTGGCCCAAATTTTATGACAATAAATATATAAAAAAAAGAAGAGAAAGTTGTACATAATTCTCACTTAAAATTTTCAAAATATAATAATTGCCGCTCTAGTTTCTACTCTTTAAAATTCATAATTACCCCTCATATTTCAAAATTGCTACTATATGTAAATGACTAGAATAACCCTTTTTTAAGTTTAAGCTATAAAAATATAATATTTGATAGCTTTTAAATTATGTTTTAATCATAATTAGTTAGATTTAATTAATGAATGGCATTTTTTGTTGCGATGATTTCGGTGGCAATTATGATATTTTTAAAAGTTTTTAATAGATATTATGTAAATATGATGAACTATCGGGCCTCAGTTGCAAAATTGTTACTTATGAAATATAAACTTAGCCTAGATGAATAAAAGATGTAGATAACTATCCAAAACTATCAAGTAAAATTCCCATTACAGTTCTCTTTTCAAAAAGGTCCCTCAAACCTCTCTAAATAGTTTAGGGAAATTTACATTATTTTCCAAGAGTCACGACCGACTAAGGTGAACAAACGAGAGTTACCAGAGAAGGAGGGGGCTCAGGGGAAGAGCAAAAGGGAGAGCGATCTCGATTTCAGAGACAGGGGAGGGGAGAGGTAAGCTTACCGTCCTTTCGGGATTTGACTCTGGCGGAGACCGCGACCCAGGCTCGCTTCACCGGGAACACCACCTTCTTCTGCCACCATGCCATCACCCTCGCGCCTCTATCCTCCTCCGCCGGCTCGCGGCGTATCGTACCGCGAAGCACCCGAATCGGCCGGCCAGTCCTCCGCTTCCCGGTAATAGGTGAGCTTACCGACCCCCGAGTTGTCTGTCTAATACCAGATCGCTTTCCTCTATTCCCCCCCGGTTATGGTCCTCCGCCTCTCTCTCTCGCCGAGTTCTTTCTTATGAACTAGTCTATTCTATTCTCTCTTTATCGACCCCTTTTATTGGGATGTTTTATAATGGCGTGTTATTCTCACGCCACACTTTTCGTTTGTCCGGGTGCGCCCGGCTCGTACTGACGCAGGTGTGGTTTCCTTATCCAGGTGGGCCATTTTCTTTTCATAATATATTAAATATATTATTATTATATAAAATTTTAATATATGATATATAAACACGTGGAAGGAAAATTAGTAGGTTGGTGTTGTTTTAGAAATGATTTTTTTTTTGCGGGTATATTCTTTAAACTTTTTTTTTTCTTATTTATATGTATATCTCACCGTGAATACCCTCTTAATTTATCTTTTAAGTTAAATCTTAATAATTTAATAGAAATATAAAATTGTTTTAATTAATAAATTTATAACAAAAAATTTAGTATATAAAAAAATAACCCTTTAGAAATTATAATGCTCAGTCAATTCTAGGGATTTTTTTTTCATTTAAATTTACCACTTTTTTCTTGGAAATTGGAATAAAGAAATAGCGTAAGTACTTAAATTTAAAAATATTATTAAAATCGGTACGATCTTAATCCAAGTTGGTGAGCGAAGTAGGTTAAGTCGAGGTTTGGTAGCTCAAAGCAATGAACAAACGACACCGACACCACGTCGGCACGACTATAAGACTACTTACAGGCGTGGGAATATCAGAGTCATTTTCAAAGCGCTTCTCCGGTCTCCCGGTTCCCACAGCGCCCGTGGCTTTATGCGCGGGATACCTGCAACCGCCACGCGGCGGTATCCCGGGTCACCCGGCCACGCGCCCTTCGCCGCGGGTCCCATCCTGAATGCCCGACGGCCGTCGCGACACGTCGTCCATTTTCTTTTCTCCGTGACCGCTGTTCGGGGCGGAACGGCGTTACTGCCGACCGTTCCCTCGGAGGTGGAGACGTGGAGGGTTCTCATTGGGTGGAGCTCGCTGTTGCCCTTTTGACTCGTGTCTCCAGGTGTTGTTTCGCAATCTTTCTCGTGTTCCGCTTGGGGATCGTGACCGCCGATTGGGACCCATCTCTACTCGTGAATTCCTCGCCTCGCCTCGTATCTAATTCTATTCTATACTATTCCAGTCTCTTTTTGGTCTTTTATACCATAAAGCCACGTTTAGTTCTACAGAGGTAGGTAATGCCTGCAATTGCCATTATTATATTGGAAGTGATCCATGTTACACATAGAATACTTTATTAATTTCAATCATAATTTATAAGGTTATACAGATAGAAAAAAAATTCATTAACATATATCTTTTACCGGCTAGCTAACATTATCTTCCTCTTAATTTTGATCACATCTTGAAGCAGTGTAACTACAACTTGTAAAAAAAATACCTCAGAGAGCTTTGGTAGGGCTGGCCGAAAAAGGTTACACCCTATTTTACACATATATATTACACACGTATGCAGCAGAAGAAGACTAGTTTAAGAAAAAGTTATACATACGATAACTTTGAGTTATATTGTACTATAATGTTTATAGCGTATGTTTGTAATTAATTCTATCTTTCAATATTACGATTGTTATGAGGTGTTCAAAATAAATTGCAAGATTTTAAATGATAATTATGAATAATAATAAAGACAAAGAGTGAGGTATTTTAAATATTTTTTTTGAAAATTATAAAATTAAATTCATATAGGTACCTTTTAGTTGACCTTGTCAACAAGAAAAAAAGAGTAAAATTAAGACTTTGCATAAGTAGGCACCAACCAGTTGTTGAAAGTCAGCATCATATCTGCTCCACACTATATATATATATATATATATATATATATATATATATATATATATATATATATATATATATATATATTTAATCAATCATTTGCACTTTGACCAAAAAAAATAGCCCATGGGATTAGATTGTCTTCAGGCCTCGAGTACAAGGATTTACATGAAATCAACTAAATAGTTAAAGTAAAAAAAAAAAAGAGTTAACGCAGAATAATTTGAGAGGGGGAACTTAAAGAAAAATGAGGGGTATTTAATTTTTTTTTTGAAAAGTTAATAAAACTATTTTTTATTTTATCCGTTATTTTAGACTAAAATTTACAAGGAGTAGTTTTGAGTCATTAAAAGTCAAATATAAAAGTCAAATGATAAATATTATAAAATGTGAACAATAGAAAAAAAAATCATAAGGTGTTTGATTAAATATGCCATAATAATAAGTTAGGAAACTAATAAAAAAATATCACCAACATTTGCTTTTATTATCATTCAGACTTCAGTATATAAATATTTATTATTTGACCACCTATATTTTATTTTTAATAACTCAAAAACAATATATGTCAAAATAGGTTTTATACTCTTAAATAGGTTTATTTACGATTAGTTAGGGTAAAACTAACTTTGGGTGTTTTTTAGTAATTAAAACTAATTTTGAGACATCCAATTGGATTAAAGGAGGATTAGTTCGGCACGACAATCGCTAAGTAATCCTCGTAGTTCTCGAAAGTCTTATTTGATAGACTGTAATAAGACTATACATTATCCTCAATATTTATATATATCCTTTTACTTATTCCTTCTAGTTCTTCAGATATTCTACTCTATGGAGAAGAGCTTATAGATGGATGGATATCCCCCTTCTTTATCAAGCAATCTTATTGTAATTTTAATCTTTAGATTAGTTCTTTTAATCTAATATTAATTTTATAGGATTAGATTAATTTATTGGTTGGGATTATTTTAGACCCGAGATTAAAAGACACATTATTATGGTCCCGAGGTCAAAGATCGCTTCCTCGGCGTTGACCGCCGCCCTCCAACGTTACACGTGTCGAGACTTGCAGCGAGGCGTCGAGGAGCCGGGGCGGCGGCGGTCAAACCACAACGGCGCACGTGACTGTCGCGTGACATCTGTTCGAAACGATGACGTCAGCGAATAGGTAGGAATCCACTTCTTTGCTTGAAGTGCGGAGGGATGTGATATTAAAAAATAAAATTAAGAAGGAAATTTGTTTAAAGAATATAAACGGGGATAAATCCACTTATTCTGCTGTTTCTCTGATAGATAACTTTATCGCTAGGTATTTTATTTTTTATTCCATCAGCAACTGCCAGGTTAGATGAACTTAACTCACTCACCCGTTTTAAATACAATAGGCAGAATCAAATGATCTGTACTCATATAATAAAAGCAAAATATAGAGTAGATATTATTCTTTTATCTAAACAAATTGCATCTCTCATGGTAAAAATCAGATCTTTATGTAGATAGATAGAGTAAGATTTTCAATCTCAATTCTTCGTCTCCTAGAAAAACAAGGTCTTTTTGTCTGCTCTTGTGAATTGTGAGTGAGTTTTGCCTGCCATTGAGACTTTGGAAGGTTTCAGACTGATCAAGAAAAAGATCTTCTATGGGTCCCTTCAAGATCCAGCAGCCTCAATGATTGAGTAATCTGGGAAGAATAACAAGAAAATTCATAGACTATTACTATTACTACTACTACTACTACTACTATTATATCCATCGTTATCCATCTCTTCATGTAGTAATAATATCTCTCAACTACTTCTTTGTTCTCATTTAAGGATGTGACATAGTAACAAGAACTAAGAGATGAATGCATCCACTTCTCATCAAGCATCACGAGAGAAGTGTAATTTGAGCGACAGTTAATGGGGCATCATTCTATGGTCCCATATGTCTACTAGATGACCAAACTGTTCACATTTATATTATAGGTAATTGGCAACTAAAACATTTCTTTCTCTTTCTCTTTCTCTCTCTCTTTCTCTCTCTTAAGAGTCCTGAATGAGATTAAGGGTCAATCATCAGACAGTGAAGATATTCCAAATAAAGTGGGCACAGGAGAGTTGCAACTTTTGCATGCTTGGAGATAAGTACTATATTCTCTGATCAAATCCCAATTATTCTTCTCATGTTCTTATTGTCCTTTTGGTAAACAGTAGTATGTAGCTTTTGATTCCTATGATTCACTCGATTGGTTGGTGTCATGTTGATTAAATCACTGGTGTCATGTTGATATTAAATCACTATCTTATCTTCCTTTTCTTATTAAGGTGAAGAGCATCTTTATCTCTGAGTTAACTACCTTATTTTTATTTAAACATAATTCAATGAAGGCCGACATGAAACCATCTGCACTCGATTCAACATTTAAATTTAGGAAATAAGATTGCAAACGAGCAGTTTTAAGATGTCTGGAAAACCAGTTTTGTCACTTGAGATTTCCTCACTGAGAGAGAAAATAAGAAGAAGAAGAAGAAGAAGCTTACACACAAAAAGAATCAGATTTTATTCATGAAGCAAGCCAAAAGGTGCAAGCTGGTTTCCCACCAAATATTTTACACTCTAATGTACACAATTTTTTCATTTCCTCAATACATCACACAACCTTCGTTCTCTAAGATGACTATTTACCTTTGGAAACAATTGTTTCAGGAAAAGAAAACACACTCCCAATCAAGACTGCGATCATCTGAAAAAATGTATCAGGAAAGCTAAAAGAACAGCTCATACAACAGAAATGGAAAACCTGTGTTGATGATGACATGGAGTATTTGGGAGCAGAAACAGCTAAAAAGGCACTGATTCTTTTCCCTTCAAACCTAATCATGGGTCTCTCGACCCAGACTAACTAAACTTACTGGAACTACTTGAAGAGAGCATGAAGGTATGTCATATACTTGAGCACGCCTCCACAAACCTGCAATGTCTTGTCCCAAAAACCTAACAATGAACCTCAAAGCATTTGATGGACTTAAAACAGTTGAAGAGCCAATTTAAGCCTGTTCTGCTTCCATTTCGGTAGTTTGAAGAAAGCATCCTTTATCATACCGAATTTCTCTTTGAATTCTGCTGACGATAAGTAGGTCTGCATTTGTGTTAATAGGAAAGTTAGAACAGAGAATAATTTATTATGAAGAGAAGTTCAAATAATGGGATCAGAAGATAAGAGGCTTTACCTCTCGCTTGGTTATATCAATGTCTGTAACAGGATTAGTAGATGTTGTTTTTAGGCGTTCATAGGGGTATATAAGAAGCCCTTCTTCATCTTCAGGCTCATCCTCCTTTATATCTTCCTTAATTGTGAGAGATTCAATTCTAGTGGTCATTGAAGTGATGCTCTCCTTGGAATTCACCTCTTGTTTTGGTTTGTTTGCCTCAGGACTCACTTAAGAGGAAGAATAAAGCAAAAATATTATCTACCAGTATAAAAAAGACCTCTACTTTCAAAATGGTGTCCTCACATACCTTTTATTGATTTTGGAATAAGAGTTGGCTTAGGCCGTTCGAAAGCAGAAGAGATGGCAGCAATTGCTGTCGATTTAGGGGCCAGCTTTCCAGAATCAGGTGTCACAGATTTTGGATAAAGTTTCCTGACTACTGGAGGAGGGGTTGAAAGATTTCTGGCATTTGGATTTTCAAAGTTAGCAGCTAATGCATTAAAGGCCGGTGACCTTCCTCTAACACGAATACGTTCAGGGCTGAAGGACATGCTTCTGGACCTTTGCTGAGATTTGTCTGGTACACTAGATCTTCCTGCATATGATGTTGGTGTCCGTCTCTTGGGTTTCTAAATTTACGGGAAAAAAAGTGAACAAGAAATTTCATATAGGAATCTAAATTTACCTGAACAGATGAGTGAAAATATTCAGTAACAGATGATGCAAAGAAAAGACACAGTACAATGTACCTCGATGGGTAAAAATCAAAGGCATGATAAGTTTTATTTCCACTGTTTGCATGTGACATTAGCTTCAAGATGAAAGCTACTCGAGGAATTCAAATGTTCATTCTTTCAAACATTCACTCCATGAAAAAGTTTGGAACTTGGCTAACACAATATGACAGGTTAAAAGATAGTCCTCTATAATTTTGGGTTTGTCACTTCAACCAGGATGTAGCTTGGATTATAATACTGGGGTTCTAGTTTTCTCTTAAACTAGTAATAAGTTCTATTCTTCTGGTTGGGCATAATGAGAAAATTTACATATAAAAATGAATATATAGTGCAAGTTATCTGCATGACAATTCTTTAGTGAATGAGCAAAAAGGAAGAATGAGAAAAGGAGTACCATGGTAAACAAAACCGAAAGAACCGATAAACTGACTCAGACAAGAAAAGGCATGAATTCTATTTGATATTTTTTTTTCCTCTGACATGACATATACTAAGTTAATAAAGAATGATTTTGGAACAATCATTCTGATTTCCACTAGCAATCACATATAGAGATCTTACATCTAATGTTGGAATTACTCCATCCTTCACTATTGCTAGCTTCCTTTGGAATGAATTGCCATGCATCTGCAACCAAAGATTAATTTGACAGCTTCATGTTAAACACAGAAGTTTGGCTTCTGAAACTAATGTTCTCAGATTTTTCTTCTTTCCTCCGAAAGAAGAAAAATAAAATATAAAGAAAGAAGAAAAGAAAAGTTCATCAGCAAAAGAAATAGAGAAGTTCTACTTTGCTAAAATGCTTACTGCTGATTTTGCTAAGTCCCAGGTAAAGAACCGAGTAAAAAAGGGTGGTTCACTTCCTTCCATGACAATGAATATTGGAGTTTCTTGGGAAATATTTTCCATGAGGAAATCAAGTCCGAGAAATTTCTGTTGAAAAGTAGAAACAAAAAAGATATAAGAAACCAGGAAAAAAAATGCTGACAAAAATAGATTACAGCGACTCTTCAAACTACATGAATTTATTTCTAAATCATACCTTTCCGATGTCCAATGCTTGTGGTCTGTTTTTTGAATCCACCTGCTGCCCGACCCAAACAAACAAGTGTGAATGGCAGTCCAGAATGAATATATCTTCTGTCATCAGATCATCTTGGGTGAAGTTGAATATCTCTGTGACCTGCAGCACCAGCATATAAACATATAAGGGTTCCACATTCTATATTTACAGATGGAAACAAGGACTCGGTCCACATAAAAAGATATTAGCATTTCTTTTTTGCACACCTTTAATTTGCCTTCTTAAACCCCATATGCACACCGGAAATTTTGGTTCATTGAAAGAAAGAATGAAATAAATTAGGCAATATACATAGATTTAATTCTAAGACAATAGACTTTAAGATGAAGCATCAATCAAGTGTATTTCCATTACTACCTTTTGACAAATTACATGAAAAAAGATGAGGATCACTTTCTTGTTCTTTCACTATCTTCTGACTCGGATATTCAGATTTGCCTCCTAGTAAACTCCAGAACAGATCTGTTTCCATCCCTTCCTTTTGTGTTTTCGACTGCAAATTTGGCTGCATAATTCAAGACAAGACAGTAAGTATCAGACAGTAGCAAAAAAGGAAATGCTCCACTAACATGAATAAGTAGTCAGAGCTGCTGTCAGACATAGTAGCGAAACAGAGATATGAAACTGAGACCTCTGAGAAAGTGGGATGCAGTATTAATAAGCTAAATTTTAGTATTAATAAGCTAAACTTTAGTACAAGAAACTTGTCAACAATCTTTGATACAAATCAGAACCACTAAAGCACATTTTCATTGGCGCGCACACACATGCACACATGTATGCATGCATGCATACATATAATACCGATCATCATACGCCAGATTTGAGGTCTAAAAATATAAGTGAGAAAATCTAGTGTTGGAAATTGAGAAGTACAGATTTCAACCTCTCCAAATCGTTACATATAAATTGCATACAAGAATGTAACAGTTACTATTTAGCAGCAACTTGTTTGATTACTTTACATTCTGAAGTCTGAACACAACAAAAGTGACAGATAGTGTTGTCTTAAGCTAAGATGACATGCCTCCACTACCAAAAATTTTTATTATCAAACGCTAGGAGTCTTGGGCCCAATTTTCTTTCTAATTTGTTCAACAAAGATTATATTGTTATAGAAAATAGTCATAAATTAGAGGAAAGGTACTTATACCGATTTAGAAAGAACATAATAATATAATATACATAGAGAACAAGACAAATTGATGTAACCACATTAAAGATCATGTTGTACCTTAATCACATCTAGCAGCCTTTCAACTAACTCATGGTCCAATGAGGTGCTAAGACTTCCAGACCATGTGAAAACAGTATTTCCATCATGTAGAATGTAACTGTAGGATGAATTCAATGATGATGCCACCTGATCAAAGTAACAGAGAAGAACAATACTGTTTAACGATAAGACTATAATATACTTCTATAAATCTTTAGTGGACAAATATCTAGTCAGTAGTAGATCAAGCCAGTAAGGGTACATTCAGGACATACAGGATCAATTTGAATTGCTAGCATATTATCCGGTCCAGAACCTTGAACTCGGAAAAGTGCAATTCCATCTTCTGAATATGTATCAGCAGAAATGTCCCTTTCTTTAACAAAATTCTTATATCCAGAGCTAAGACCACCCTGTTGTAAAGTTAAAAAAGAAATGAAAAAGGGAGCTGTTGAAAATCCTTTTTGTACTATAATCAACAGAAGAAGCAGAAAAGAGTCAAGGCCAAGTCTGAAGATAATTATAATAGAAGTAAACCTTATATAGTATGAAGCTCTGGAATATAGAGAAGAACTGAACAGGTTCCTTTCCTTCATAAAGGCAAGCCTGTAAGTAACTGGAAAACAATTAGACCAAAGTATTATTGCAAAAAGTTTAATCAATTTCAGTTCCTGAAAGACAATTGTTAGATTACCTGAACAGCCTGCCATTTTACAGATTCAATCATCTTGCTAGCAAGCAACATAGCTGTAGCCCTCTCCTCCTGTAGTCAATTAAGATACTTGGCATATATTAAATGCTTAGAACATGGCACTTGCTTTATGTTTAGATGAGCTGTTTTATTTTTCTTGGTTCAACACAAATGGATGCTAAATTGCTAATAATTTCTTGGAGATGAACTATCTGTTACTTGCAAGAAGGTTCATTCTGGACAGCTAATTTGTGCACTCCAAAAATCACTTCTACACCTCATCCAAATTACAGCAACAACTCAAAAGGAGGTACTTCTCATCAGATTAAGTTAGAAATTTGTTAGTCTGTACTACCCATTTTACTTGCATAAATTATTGCTGCATTGTCCATATCTAACTCTGGAATTTATGTTTACAATGATCAGATAACCACAGATTAGCAAAAACGAAGAAAATACCAAAGTCATGAATCTCATGTCAGAGGAAAAAGTGGATGTTTTTATGGTTTTGTGATTTCATTTTGCTTGAGCTGGGTGCAATGGATGTTTGTTTTGGGCGTGATGTTGTATTTTCCTGATTCTTTGGATTGTAGCACTTTAAATGGTGGTGTTTGCTGCCGGTGCTAGGCGTTCTCAATGGTAGTTTGTGGTGGTTGTTTGTTATGTTTTATTTTGGTTTTAGGTGGTTGGATATGGTGTTTGTGTGAACTCTTTCCTGGTTTGTTTGTTGTTAAGTTGGAGGCAGTGCGAATGCCTCAGTGGTGCTGTAATTTTGTATTCTGGTGATGCAGGGTTGTTACTTTGTTTTGTCTTGAAGTTTCGATGAAGCTGGGCAGTATTGCCTTTTCCTCAAAAAAAGAGAGGAAAAAGTAGATCAGACCAATGAACTCGTCTAAATTTCCTTTATAAACTCGTAATATATGACCAGTCCACAATTTATTATACTCAATAGGAAAGAATTTATATCCTACCTACAAATAAAATTAAATCTTGGACAACATATTATGCAACAATTACCTTGAAATTTTTATGGCCAGATAACATGTTCATTATGAAGAGAATATTACCTCAATGCTCTTCTTTCCAAACCAAGTGCCAATAAGAAATTCCTCTCTATCATCTCCAGGATATGTGTATTGAAAGATGTAGCAATCACCACTATAAAACTTAGATTGGTCAGAGGATGAAAGAAGAGTCTTTTCCTTGCCATTTATTCTCCAAACCTGTGACATTGGAAGAACAATAATTAGAAGGTCAGCAACTGTAGTTGATAATGTCATAGGAGGCAAACAACCTCTGCATGAACATGCATCTTGAATATTAAAAAATTGAATGATGAACTATATATACCCCTGCATATATGTCATCTGATACAATAATGTCAGCCAAGGTTATGAAACATCAATATATGTAATGTTTTAGAAAGGTAAGACATTTGGGAGACTTGATGGGGACTGGGACATATGTCTATATGACTTTAGAAAGGTAGTATGCAATTGCCTTTTGCGAGAAATAAAGTGAACACTTGTGAAGGGTTTCATATGAAAACACGGAAAGGTAATATTTCTTAGATACAAATATGTGTTAATAAAGATACTTAGATATATGTGGCAGGAAAAGGAATAGTAAAACACCTGCAAGTTGCCTGTGCAATCAATATATGGTTGAGGTTCCTCTTTTGCAGGAGCAGCTTTCATAAGACCTTTGACATTTAGCCCTTGGCGTCTAAGAAGAGCTACAAAAAAACAGAGTAATAGATGACGCAATGAATCTTGTAAACTTTATTAAGCCACAATGATAAATGTTGCAGAATCAGAAAATTGTACATTTATCTACCTGCAACTTTGCCTCTGCCATCCTCAGATACAGCAACCTCTGTTGTCTGTGGCCATTTGTCGAACTTTGATCTGAACATTACAGGCTCAAATCCCTCAATTATGCGGATAATGTGAGATTTTGGTCGTCTAGGATCGCGAAGTAATTCCTGAATAGGAGAATACACATAATTGTTATATCACTTTAATACGTAAGCAAACAGGCCAAGGAAAACCATCAATATAATGGATAGCTAGCCACCATATCCATGTGATACTTCTCACATGAATCATACTTGGCTAAGTTTGAAAGGAAATAAGCCTTGGAGAAGACATAGATCCAATAATCCCACTACTTGTATGATAGCTGCAAATGATCTGAAAATGCTGATATAGCTATCCAGACAGCTGATACAGGGGATGTCAGCCTCCTTTCTTTCAGCTTTGCCCACTCACATGAGATGTCTCCCATGGATTTCATCAGAGGCATTTAAAGAGATCCTAATCAGCAAAGCAACATCTTACTTCTGCAGCTGCACCAGCACTTTTTCTCTCATCCAGCGATGTACTTCTGCCCATCCACACGTACAGTTCGATGCCACAATCTAGCAAGTAGCAACTGTTTGTCTCTAACGACCCTCTTGCCAAGGGTTCAACACTAACTGGAACCAATTTTCCTTTGCTGACACTGGAAAAGGCAGAAATCTTTGATCAGAAATAATAAGAATCATAATCTAACTTTCTGAAGCCATTTCAGGAAGAGAATATGCTCAGGTCACAAAAAAAAAACATCACTAATTTCCAGGAATTAGCTCATGACAACACATTACCAGAGCAATTTTGCAGTAATGCTCTCATCTTTTCTCTTATCCTCTGTGGGCACCTTTCTTGGAAGAGGAGCAAAACCACCAAAGAAGCCCCAAAATTCACCAGCCTCGGCATCAGCCATCAATTTTCCATCCTCTATTCAACAAACTAATTGGTCATGTCTAAAATTGGCTGCTCTGATTATAAACACAGTCAGCTCGGTAGAATTACTTACCAACAGTTGCTACATCACACTTGCTGTTATGGTAAGTATCTTTAATGTATTGCACAACTTCAAGAGCTTTTGCTCTCTCCTGAATAGATGAGTTGGAACCACTAAACTGAAAAATTTTGAACTTTGTATCCAGAATGAAAATATCATCGTGATTGAGGGATGACCTTGCAAAAGGAACCTGGTAAATAGAATAGCCAGCTCAGGAAGGTAGGAACGACCAAACAAGTAACTTATGATTATCTAATGCAAGACTCCTGCGATGTAGAGGACTTGCCTCTTTAACATGGACAACATGCTTTCCTTTGCAAACAAATAAACGTGTAACGTGCTCGCGCTCATTGATTTCAGTATGCTTGAAACCAGATGCCACCCCACCTTTCTGTGGTATAATGCATGGTCTGAAGTAGGAGAGGAACTTCTCAGTCTCATTACCCTGAACTTCACGATATTGAACAGCACGTCCTCCAAGTGCAGCATCCAGTTCTACAGTTTTAATTGCAGCAGTCCCAGCTTCATCCTGGAAAAACTTGAGTAATTAATAGACCAGAAGCATTTCGTGGACTAGTTTTGCCAGGACAAATAGAAAAGGTGTACACTGTATATATGGTTTAACAGCTGACCTGACTAGTATCTTTACCAAGCCAATAGTGGATATCATGACGAAGAGAACCATTCTTCAAGGTGGTTGTCTGTTGAAAAAACAACAATCTATCATCTAAATATTTTGATTGGCTGCATCTACAAAACTGAAGGCTGTGACAGAATCTTCAACAAAATTTTCATTTATTGAAACAGAGAAGCAAGGACATGGTAAATGCGACGCTGGCTTCAGCCTTGCGAAAAAGGTATATGCTTGACATTGTAACTTTAGATAATATATGCTCTGAGCAATAAAAGGTACTTTCGTTAAACATAGAAAATTTTGCCTTGAATCTCCAGATTTCTGCTGTGTAAAACTTCTAAAGCATTGGGCCTAAAGCTTACGAAGTATATAAATGGCAAATCCTATATTTGTACTGTATATGGAGAAGTATTTGTAAGTTGTAACATGCAAATGAGATGATGATATATGAGATATAATCCAATTTATTGAACTGACAGTGTCATGAGACACGGGGAAGAATAACAATATATCTGATATATACAAACATACACTTATATATATGATCATGGTTAAGTACACAAATGTACCTTCAAAATAATGTATGCATCTCCTGTAAAGAAATTTCCGTAAGATGACTTTGGCACAGGAACTGGACGAAAGTTTTCGATACGCCATATCTCCAATCCACTATAAGGTATTAAGGAATATAACTTCGTAACACTAACATACAAAGGAATGTGGAAAAAAAACTGACAACAATGATCTTAAATATACTGAACTTTCAGAATGATCCATAAGCAATAACCATAACCCCAATTTTCTAATTTGTAATTGGATGACAGAAATCTTCTCAGTGTCAACTAAAACCTTCTTTTTATATCAAATTGGTAGTTCATGACTTATGCTTCTCTTTATCCAGTGTGAGAATCAGCTTGCTCCATTCTTCATGAATCTAGTACTAGAGGTGCTTAGGCTTTATCTCATTGCCAACTCAATCTACTTCCAGGTAATGGACTCTGAGTTAAAAAGCAAATTACTTTGAAATGATGCATCAGATTTTGCACTTGAAAATTCAAAATTTGTCAACCCATGTGACATTGATTCTGCAGTTTAGATGATTTGATTCGCTTCCCTAAAAATGTGATTAGATCACTCTTCATTATACATGTATTATTTACATGCATTTGTATAGACTATTATATAGATACTGACACTATACAAATATTGAATTTAGAGCTAAATCGTTTTTGAGGTTTATCACATCAATTCGTTTATTGATTCTCTAGGAACCAGCACAACTTAGAGCTCAAAGTTTTTTTATGATTGCATATTTAAGGAAAAATTAAAGGACATCCTAGTGCACAAGGCTCTTGATGGTGCCTGGTCTAAGAGGTAAATATTCAAAAAAGCAAAAAAATAAAAGAAAACGATAATATGCCCACAGTCTTATAGTGAAGTTAAAAAACAAATACAAGGATACGCCTTTTGTCCAGCTCCCTGAAAAGCAGAATCCAAATCCCTCATGGAAACAGCCATTTTTGACTTGGGCTTTGTGGAAGTAGTCTTGCTTGGCTTTGTCTTCAAAAGAGAAGAAAAAGTATGCTGCAGACAGGAATTCTCAAAGGAATAGATGGTTAGTTCAAAGAAAATATTAGAGCTAAGCTCCAAATCCAGTAATAGAAGAAAAGTCAGAAAGATATTAAAACTTTCCTTTAAAGAGCATCACAGTCTCAAAATTAATTTTTCAGGTAACTGACCCAGTATTCAAGGAAAGCATATCAAAATCAAAGTATGCAAGGACACTGGATTAAGATACCTCAATACAAGAACGTGCACCTACAGCATAGACAAGTTGATAAAAGATACAGCTAAATTGAATAGCAGAAAAAAGCGAACAAAACAGACTAAAATTTGCCTCAAGAGTTTGGAGGCGAATTTTCTGAATATGGGTAATATTGAACTTTTTAGCATTATGCTCAGAAATCAAAATCATTCAGCCTCCTATCCAATCAATACGCGAGAAGGAGATCCTTATGAACAATCTAAAAGTCAGATGAATATGCCAGAAGAAGCCACACACACACACGTCTTATCGATCGACAATATGCAGCATTCCAGAGAAACTGATTTACAGATAAGAGAAAATATAGTCAAATACTGCACAAAATATGCTCCGAGGAATCACTCTCGTGGAGTTGTTAAAAGCAGTATGTCTAAAAGAATCAATAAAATACTTTGCATAACAACCCATGCATTGAAGCAAATGGCTGTAAACGAATCCCCTGGAACACAGATCCTCCAGAAAGCAAATGCTTGTTGCAGCAAGTTAAAAATGCTCCCTAAAATCAAGTCAAGTAACGATTAATCGAAAAATGGTGTAACTTGAACTAGACTAATTCAAATTCAGCCAGCTTCAGCAAGATCGAAATGTACCCATTCTCTACCAATCAACCTTCATCCATACACTCAATGACTCAAATCTTACTACTTGACGAATTGCATCAACGGAACGAGATCCTCTCTTGGCATGACAGTAGCGTATATTAAACGGATAAAATTACTTCTTTTTTGCATCTATATCAACATTGCAATGCACACAGATAAGACATTTACAGAAGCACCAGCTAAATCCAAGAATCCAATCAAATTCCTGACCGTACACCTCGAATCCTACATATTTGACCAGCTAAGAACATATCCTTTTGCATCAAAATCAATATCATTTGGACAAAGACGAGATTTTGATGAAACCGCCGACTAAAACCTCACGAATCGGATCAAATTCCGATCTCCGGCAGTTCCACACACTTCAACATCAAACCAAATCACCAACCCAAAAGCAAGAACATCTCACGTCGATCCGCTCCCATACCTTAAACGCCGAGCTGGGACTCGCCATCTCGATCCGATCACCAGATCGCCCCCCTCAGAGTTAACGAAACAACCGTCGTAAAACAAAGCAAACAAGAATTCCACCCTTCTCCATGGAATTAAGGCAACCACGTCCGGGCAACCAACTCCATTAAAAAAATCGCGGAAAAAATCCTAAAGCATTATAAAATAAACGTGGATTAGTCTCACCTCAGGGGCTCGAATCCGTGGGTCAGTGAAGATCAGGGCAGTGAAGCTGATCCGAGAGAGGTTGAATTCATAGAGAGATCTCTCGATCGATCTCGAAGACGAGACCGATCGAGAGGAAAAGGTCGGGCTCGCAGAAAAAAATAATAACAATAAAATAAAAGGAAGTGGGGGAGAATGATGAGGGCCAGGCGTGCTTAACACTAATATTAATCTGCCATTTAATTAATAAAAACAGTTCGATAATTTCGTTTTTTTCCCCCCCACCCCCATTTTTGGTAAATCTTAAGCTCGGCCATCGGCCTACGTATGAATATGATGGAAAAGATTACAGAGGTTTAACAGAGGTATAACAGGAGCAGAAGGCCTGCGGAATCCCGTCCTTCTGCTCTGGAAGAGCGACACGTGTATGATCTTAGACGTGTCGGAATTCCATTAGGCTGGTCTCGGTGTCCTCTGTTGGTAATAACCCTCGTGGGATGAGCAAGCGACGGGCTGGAAAGGTGGTGGAGGAGTAGGTGAGCGCGGGAAGGGTTAGACGTTTCCTTATCCGTAATCCAAATTAATTAAAGATACAAATCCTTCGTTTCGGTATGTATTAACTACTCGTTAATTAACTTTCCCTTAGTTAAAACGGAATCTGTTGCTGTTTCAACTGGATCAGCAAACGCACTTGTCTTATGCCGTGGGAGCCTATCACTGGATAGACACGAGGAGAGCAAAGAGTTCAAAAAGGAAGAGGAGGTAATGTGGGAGCTGGAGCAGATCAGCTGCAGCCCCAACTGCAGGAATTCCCTGCACGTGGGAATTATAATTATCTCTAAACTATATTATGCGGAAATAACTTCAACATAAAACTATTAAGAAAATAGATAATATTATATTAATTTCAATAAGGATCTGAGGGATGTCTTCCCATTTATTGACGTGTGTGATATTTGTTGCTTCAATTCTGATGGAAAATTTCAAATATATAAGAGTAATATACAGGAGGAATCGAATAGCACATATCGTGAGATAAACTGTGAATAATAATAAAAATAAAGGGTGTTTTTATGAAATTCCATCTAATTTTTCATTTAACAATTGGGCCCCATTTTCTTATTAGTTGGGTCTCGTCGTGATATATACTTTGTTATTTCTCGCGGCGGCACTTTGTTCCCACCGCATCAAGATTCGGGCCGAAACTACCGGTGGTGATTGGTCCACGTGTCTCCGAGGAGGATAGAGAAAATAACTGCCTCCGCCGGCGAGCTAGAAGACGGTTACTGGTCTCTGTTTTCACGTGGCAGTGAGGTGGATGGAGCGAATTCTTGTCATTTACTAATAAGTTGATAAGAATTTCGAATCATTTCCATGAGATAAATTATTTAAATATTTATCTAAAAAGAATAAAAATATAGAATAGATACCAAACTTTAGGCTAGTATTATTTTATTTATTATTGTTTCTTTTTTCCCCCCTTTCAGAGTAAGGAGAGGAAGTATTGAGTTTGAAGAAATTAGAGAAAATTACTTTTTAGAGTTTGAGATTTGGAGAAGTTGATATAAAGACAACTAAAAAAAGAAGAAGATGAAATGATATGGAACTGAGGATGAGAGCATTTCTGTTTATCTATTAAGTTAGTCAAATTCTTAAAATTTCTTCTATTGAAATATTCACAGAGGAGGCTTAGAGATACATTCAAGATGTGATTAACCATAATATTACACATCAAACATGTATTCTATCAAATTAGATACTTCAAAATTGACTATTTATCTGCTTTTCTCTGAACTTATTCTGGATTATGGCAGAATATCAAAGCTATTGCTTCTGAATTCCATCCAAATGTTCAATTATTGAAGATGCTTTCTGTTGTTGGCTATCAGCTGGTGTTTCACATGCCAAAGCATCTATTTGCTGATAAAACTTTTGATTCCCCTATCTCTTCACTCATTGCCTTTTGTCTCTTGAATCTGAACTCAGAATGCCCCATTTTGATTCAGAAGAAGTCTGAAAGATAACCTCTTAATAATTAATAACTAGGTTTCCGCAGTTGGATCGATTGCTTTACACTCGTTACTACGATGAAAGTCTAATCGTCGCAATCTGAGTAAGGATGAAAACATAATGTGATCCTATAATAAATCATCAACATAAGTTGTGACTGCTTAGGTTTTTTGAACTATGAGAGAATCTTCAAGCATAGTTAGCAATTTGTACACTAATAGGGTTAGTTAGTATAGCACATCAAAGAGCTAGTGAGAGAGGCATTAGCCTTGCCGACACATCTTAGATCTCAGTCCACTCCAATCATGCTAATGCTAATCACTGCTTCCTTTTAGATTTCACTTGAAGTCAATTAAGTAGGAAAAGAGAAGGCCTGCCTCCATCTTATTAATGTACAGAGAAGGTTACAACTTCTATAAACATAGCATATATAAAAGGGCGTTCAAATGAAATGCACAGAGGCTCCAGTAACCCTACCCTCTCGAACTGCATACTATCACATAGAGTCTATATAAAAGACACCTATAAAAATATTCATCTTGTCTAGATTCCTGCTAGGCATTCGGGCGGTGGTGCAGGGTACCGGGATCGATCGGTGCAGTAATCGTAGACCATGTGGTTCAACCGGACCCAACGGTACAATCGGTTCTGGATCGGGCCGAGCTGCTGGTAGGATGGAGTGTCCCACCAATTGCTAGAAGTGGTGCTGCATCTACTTAGCCAAGAAGGAATAGAACATGCTTCAATATCAAAGTCCTTGTAATAGGCATAGAAGGGAGCTCTACTCCAATTTATCTTCTCCAATCCACCTCTTGTAGCCCAGTCATCAGCATTCCATATAGTTGAGAAGATACCCATGGGCTGTGCATTGGGGTATGGCACCCCTTTTGCTTCATTGTTCTTGTACACCCTTATTGGAACCTCATCAACAAAGAACCTGTTAAAAAGATATGGTTGGAATCACACAAACGAGTCAAGCACTGGAACAAGACTCTACCCTTGATTTATCTAAGGGGTTGAATGTCACATCTGTCTATAAATCAAAGGATAAACTCTTGATGCTTTTAATATATCTACTTCTTATTGACACATGATGATACAAAGGAATAATATATTGGTCCCCCTGCAGTAATATTCTGTCAGAAACTTGAGCTTAATTTCACTATGTGAGGGGCCACACAGAAAACAAATCAAGTTGCATAAATAACCATTAAAAAAGGACAAGTCCTTTGCAGAAATTGTTGTCTTTTAAGGCACATCAGTTAGACTAGTCAGTGGATAGAGGAGAGAAATTAGATGTTACTCAGGCTGCTAAAGCTGGGCCATGAGGGAGAGTAAATTACACTGTCAAAGTTACTAAAGGTCCAGTGGGGTAATAACTTTATAGCTGCAACTTGTTCCTTGGCTTCTTTGTTGTCCTCATCCATTTGTACAGGAGTCTCATCCAACTTGATGGAAAGGAGAGATCGATTTGTATTGATCCAATTTATTCACGAGATAATAAGAGCATTTGAATGCGTCTTCTAGCTCAGAAAAGATTCTTCTAGTATTAAGAACGAGAGAGTATAGATAGTGGCCTTAACGCTGTGCACTTACACAATATGGTGATGATTCCATAAGATTGAGTAGGTATGGAAATCTTTAGACGGATCGAACCATAGATTCACCCTCTGCTCTCGGTCTCCCTTCCCGCGCGCGTATACGTTAGTCTGGACTGTATACGGTTGCCCTGATCGGTTCCCCAAGAACTCGAAATCGAGCTCATCTCGAACAGTATTAGTATCTGAATTCAGCTGCAAGAGCAAAGCTTGGTAGAATCTCGTTCAAGTATGCTTAACTTATATATATATAAATATAAATATATAAAAGCACGAAGAAATGTACGTAGAACGCTGTCACTGTTCCAGCGGAGTCTCCTGCAATAAGCTTAATCTTCATGCTGACATGCCCAAACATGAACTTGTTCCTTGAAGCAAATCCACAACCTTTTTTTTTTTTAAATTTTTTATCAAGAGATGACAAAAGTTACCCAAGTGTTACATTTTAGCACCATTAATCACAAAAGAAAGCAAGGTTAAGAGGGCGAGCAGAGACCGACCTGAGGATTGGTCAAGTAGTAGCTGGATGGATGTGCCATTGTCAAGTTGCTTGATGTGGGATTGAGCCCAAGTGACATGGAAATCCCTTGCAAAGTTTGCAGGCTTTGCCTCGGAAGGAGAAGATAGCAGCGAGGCGGTGACTACTAGGAAGAGCGCAGCAAAGATGTGGAGAGCTCTCTCTGCCATTAGAGACTCAGAGTGAGAGAAGAAGAGAGTGAAGTATAGATGTTAAGCAACTTTGTTTATAGAATAGAGGAGTGTTTGCCAATTGGAAGAGGGGAAAGAGGAGGGAAAAGGGAAGCAGCTCGATGCCAGCTCTAAATGGGTCCCACTGTCATTTGAGCTCACAATGTAGGACTGGGAATAAAGGCTCTATGGCTAAGGACTAAGGACGGTAAACAAACAGTCTACTCGCTGTATTGGGACTCTTGGCATCAAAGACAAAACACCCACTTCTCTCAAAACACACAAACCTCTTCTCCTCTATTATTGATTTGCGCCATTTTGCATATACCACCCTCGTTTTTTTTAAAAAAAATTTGCTAATTTGTAGTTTATTACACTCTATATATGCTTGCTTGCAGAAAAGTTTCATTTGTAAATAATAAAAGTTTAGGGAGTTTATGTGCAATATTTCTCTACCATAAATGTGGCAGCTGGGTGAGGAGGAATTGGAGTCAATGGGCCTTAGTTCCAAGTGATGGGGCTGATCCAATGATTTTATAATTATTAGGTTTCTACTGTATATTTTTGGGATTAATATTTAATAAAAAAAATTTATTGGAGCATTGTGTTTTAATAGTTTGGGTCAATTATGAACAGTTAATTAGGAGAATAATTTGACTCCACTGTCTAATCTGTAAATTGGGAAGGATTAATCTTTTTTATTTGGTCAATAATAATTAGCCGTAGAGGCTTATGATCTATAGAAGCTAGATTAAACCAAATTCCTTTTTTATTTTGTTCAAATTTTCGTTTAAATATTTGAAATTCAAATTTGTTGCTTCTATTAGCCGGCAAAGGTACCACTAGTCCACTACCACAGCAAAGCCCAAACTAGACCCGGACATTTCTCCCAGGCCTCTCCCTCTCTCTCTCTCTCTCTCTCTCTCTCTCTCTCTCTCTGCCGTGGAAATGAACGCCATGGGTGACCTCATCTCCTCTCTCGACTCCCCCGATTCGTCTCCGTCATCCTCATCCTCATCCTCCGACTCTTCTCGCGTCGCCGAGATCAAATCGTGGCTTTCCTCCCAATTCGAGCCCTTGGGCCGCCCGGTTCCTGAATTCGCCTACACTCCTCGCGTTATCTCCCACCTCCACTCCCTCTCCTCCCTCTCACTCGCTCGCTCCCGCGCTGCTGCCATCGTCGCTGCCGACCTCCGCCTTAAAGCCCTCGAGTTCCGCGCACAGGCCGCCCGGATCCGAGAGATCCTCGACCGGATCGGACTCTCCCGCGAGAACCTGTCTCCAGCCGCAATATCCTCCGCGCACATCGTCGCCGCAGTTGCCAACCTCCTCGACATCCGCGACACCGAGATGAGCAGGTAGACGACTTGGTTTCCTTTTCTTTTTCTTTTTTTTGCAATAATGGCTTTAGATCGCATAAAGTTGCGATTTTGTTGTTTAATTTTAGTTCAAAAGGCGTTGGATAGGAGAAAGTTGCGATTTTTTTCCTGGAATTTTGTTCTTTTATGGTTATGTAGTTTCATTGTGGCCAATGGGGATCTGGCTCTGAGGAAGGCGGATGTCGAGGAGAAGAGGGCCAAGGTGCAGAAGGAGTCGCAGGCCCTTCTCGAGTATACCAGGAAGGCCATCGCTAAGCTCACCGAGCTCAAGAAGTAGGAATGCAGAAGTTCAATTGATAACTTATTCTGTTTTCTTCTAATTTGAGGGGTAGCAAATGAGTGAGAGAATCATCATGTCTGTTTCGTTTGCAGGACTTATGGGAAGTTCGAAAATGAAGTGGCAATGCATGAGGCGAAGATGCATCAGTGGCAGACAAACTTGGCTATTTTGGACTCGAAAGAACGGCAATACATGCTTCAGCTTTCAAACTACAAGGTACTTGGAATTCACAGGGTTCAGCTGCTACCTGCACTATTCTAATAATACTATATTCTTGTTGGATTTTGCTGAGGGATGGCTAAATATACTAGATCCTCATAATTCTCATTCTACTGACAACCTAACCTAGCTAAAATTGTATGCTTAGATAAGTATCTAAGGATTGCATGTCAATTGCACGAGTAATATAGATTCCGTACCTGCTCCTTCAAGAACCATTGCAAAACAATCCCGTGGCAAATGACTAGAATTTAGCACTAATTCTCTGAGGTTTGCTCATTCTGGCATTTTCCTCCACTGCTAGTATCATAGTGGGACTATATATAGGCTCACTGTCCTTGTAAATTGTACGGGATTGCTGGATGTTTGGGATTTTTTTTTTTGTTTGTTGAGATAAGATTCATATAAATGAAGTAATTCTACAATGTGATAAGTGATGAAATGGCTTGGTGCCATTTCTAGTGAACTGCTTGTGTTGATTCTATTTGATTCACGGTCTTGAAACTTTAGGACTGGATGTTGAAACTCAGCATGTCAATGTAGAACACTCCAAGATTTCCTTTTTCTTTTGCATTGTTGATTTCTTGGGAATTATTTATTTCAATATCCTTTTTAACTCCATATCCATTTCTTGTGTGCTGTGGCAAGAACATGATTGCCTCCATTTTCAATAGGATGTTGATCCCAAATAGTTGGGATTAAAGCCTTTTCTTGTTTTGTTCAGATGCCGTACTATTCCTGTTGTTACTGGTGGCAGTGCTGCTGCATTATTGCATTGCATGTCTTTGAAACTAAATTTGCTGTCAAAATGTTTCATGAATCTTTATGAATTCAGCACTAATTCTGATACTTCCTTTCCATTTAGTAGAAGAATAAACCTTTTCTGTAGTATGGAAGACCATATATTTATATACATGAAACCATAATATTCTTTTCTTTATGGTTGACGTGTTGTGAACAGGCAATACTGAACCGTGTGGGATATACTCCAGAGATAAACCATGGTGTGCTGATGGAAATGGCGGAGCATAAGAAAGACCTAGAGAAGAAAACAAAACCTATTATGGATACCTTAAGAAGTTACCAAGATTTGCCACCTGTATGTAATATGCATCACTATCATTTCAAGAATTATCATGCATAATTGATGCTTATGAACAATTCTCATGTTTATGTGATCAGGATAAAGCTCTTGCTGCATTAGCTATAGAGGACAAAAAGAGGCAGTATGCAGCTGCTGAGAAGTATCTGGAAGATGTGTTGCATTCTGCTCTAACCGCACCTCAATTATGACAGGTATGAAATCAGATTCATTTAGTTCCATTTAATTTATATTTCAAGATTTCATTGATGTTTTTCTTGCTGAGAAGTTATGTTCCATTTACTAGATGTTGGGATTTTGACAGTACCTAATATGAAAGACGTAGTTGTAATAAAATATGCTTTGCAACTATAAAAATTATTTAACGTTTATAAAAATATATGCTTAATTAAGTTTTTGTTTATGGGAACTATTGTTGGTTCTCAAACTCTGACAAGAATATGATAGATTGTAGATTGTATGTTCTCTTGATATTTATGGCAATCTAGATATAGACCAAAAAAAGAAAATGTGACCGGTTCATATTATCAAGTGATAGTAATACTGAAATATGTGACCAGTAGTCCTAGTCGAAAATCAAAATCTTATTTTATCATAATAGTAATCACTTAATGGTATGCTTCAGTTATTTTGACCTTTATGTTGGAACATTATGCAAATAACCCGATTCATGCACATAAAAGGGTGAGCAAAATGTAGTTTACTTCTACAATGTTGCACAGATGCATCTGATTCCTAAGTATACAAGTAGAGGAATAAGAGATATGTGTAGGGGTGAAAATAGATCCGATACGGATCGGATAATGTTCAACCTACGTTCGAATTTATATTTTTAGTCTGGATGGGGATTCGGATATAGATATTGGACGGATAACAAAATTTAAAACCATATTCTAACTAAACAGATACGGATAATTTTTAGATAGATGATCATATCTTAAACGGATGTTGATCAAATTTTAAACGAATTGTAATATTTTATTTAGATATAATTAACACAAAATATTAAGAGTTTCACAAAAATTATTTTTGTATGTCAAATACATATAAAATTAGAGAAATTAATCTTTAGTAATAATATATAACACATCATTAGATAGGAAACTTTTATCTGAATCCAATTCGAATTGAGTTGAATAGCGGATCGGATCAGAGTTAATCCGACTTGTTTTCACCCCTAGATATGTACAATAACCACAATTACTTAGAATTATAGAATGGAAAATTTTAACTGGAGAGGTTCACACAGTATACCCCAACTCAGCCACTGACTAATCGATGAGTGGTGACTTTGAAGCTTTTTCTTCTCTACAAGGTGCTAAAGCATGTCGATGCCCCAACAAAATACTCTAATTTGAATTGCTGTCAGAATTGTTTGCTTGTATACTAAATTTCTTTCTTTGATTCCCCGTATGCAGGTTCTCAGGTGCAGGCTCTCTTCGCCAGTGACGATCTTGATCTGCTTTCGGATAGTACACTCTTCCTGAATATAACGACAAATGTGTATGAGATTCTTATGCGATGAAGTTGCGAGAAGATATTCTTCCACACTTATCTTCTTCATTATCATGTACATAGCCTTTTTTAATAGACGGATTCCCTTGTATTGCACCACTTTATCAACTTATTTAAGATACAGATTTACTTTTTGTAAAAGGAGATTGGCATATAAGAAATTCTCACCTTTTTTGGATTTCTTATCCTCATTGCAAATTCGAGGTTTGGATCAGATTCTGGTCAGTAATGCTTATATTTATCTTTTTGGTGTTTGAGGATGTAGAAGTTCCACATAAAGTATGATTCATAAGTCAAACATCCAAAAGTCCATAGATGGTGTTCTGCTTTATTCTGATTAGTGTATGAGGTCAAAATCTTTGCAACTAATCCACTTTATTCCACCGGAGACAAAATTCTCATTTGCCTCGTTGCTTTTGTTTTCTTCTTCAAAGGCAGGAGTTGACTCCAGTTTTGAAGCCTAATACTCCTTTCAGTCAACTCTTGTTTGTCAAAATCCCATCATGTCTCAACAATTACTCGCTGATCCAACGGTCCAGATTTGCACCGGTGTATCAATCTTACCACGACGACTTCTAATCCTTCGTTTGACATTTCTAGCCACATAATAGAAGTTAGTTCACCTGTCGTCAACGTATCCTCTCCCATCCTGACCGTCCGATCTCTATTTCTCCGATCCAACGGGTAAAAACATAGACAAAGTCAACTATTATGAGTTAGCCCCAAATATTCCGTCGTTGTCTCGGGACACAAATTCTAGGGCTTGACTTCGAAGCCAAGGCACGTTTGCTTACTTTTAAAAAGTCTACCCCACGACCTATACGATGAGTTTGATCTAATCACGACCGTTGGATCGAAAGCGTAGTGGTTGACTTTTAGCTATATAAACACACCAACTCTTTTAGAGAGGGCAGAGAAGAGGTGTTCACTTCGGTCCTTGCTTACGTGGAAGGATGCCGGCCGTCGATCTGATGGGGTGCAAGAAAATGGACGATCTGATGGCGATCCAGGAGGCTACGGCGGCGGGGCTAAGAAGCCTCGAGGACTTCTTGGTGTATCTTTCGGTCCAGAAGGCATCTCAGCCGTTGGATTGCAGGGAGATTGCGGATCGAACGATCAGCAAGTTTCGGAGGCTGATCTCGATGCTGGACCGGACTGGCCGCGCCCGGTTCAGGCGCGGCCCGACCGCGGCAGGGCCAACCCTAACCCTACCTCCGCCGCCGCCGGAGGCACCTACTCCGGCGGAGCAAGCGCTCGACTTTACAAAGCCGATCGCCGGATCATCAACGGCGAACTCGTCGGTCACCGGCAGCGAAGGCAGCGTCACGAACTCCAGGCCACCGCTCAGCTCCGGGAAGCCGCCGCTGCCCTACAAGAAGAGGTGCTCTGATCACTCTGGTGCCGTTTGGCGCTGCTCCAAGAAGAGGTAAATGAGAGACCCTCTCCTAACCGTCGCCCACCGGGCGCACGTTAGCGAGACGCGCCCCCTAAGGCTAACGTACCCTCTTGGTTAAATCTCGCCGATGCAGGAAGGATCGAGCAAAACAGAGGACGATACGAGTCCCGGCGATAAGCGAGAAGATAGCCGATATACCAGCAGATGAGTACTCGTGGCGAAAATACGGGCAGAAGCCGATAAAAGGATCTCCTCATCCCCGGTACGTACAGCCGATCCTCCTCAACCAAATTACCATCTCGCGCTTCTCTTATCCGGATAACCCTGACCGTCGGATCGGGATCTTTCGCAGGGGGTATTACAGGTGCAGCACGTACCGGGGGTGCCCGGCGCGGAAGCACGTGGAGAGGGCGACGGACGACACGGCGATGCTCATCGTGACGTACGAATGGGAACACTGCCACGTGCCGTAGCTACTTCGCCGTACCATCTCGTGATACTCGGGAAGAGCGATGGTGTAACTTTTCCTTTATTTTTTTTTTTTCTTTTTCACTGGATTTTATTTCTTATATATATACATATATAAATTGTTACGAGTATAATACTAGAAGTTTTTTTTATTATAATTATTGAATAATACTAGAAGTGTAAAAGAGGGAGATTAATGGCAATTTTAGTTTGGGTTGCTGATATTAAGCTGTTTCGAAGTCAAAGGGGTCGAGTGGTGATGGGCCCCATTGGTTGATTTTGTGGGTCCCTTCTTGACAAATGCAAAAGTGGACACTAAGTGGGCCGAGGCTCAAATCTAAGTTGGGTCGAGCCCATTACATCGAGCTATGAGCTATCCGGTCGATTATCGATATACTAATACTATGGTATCTAAAAGGTCATGGCGAATATATAGAGGAGTTATGCTATCGTCACTGCCCTCTCGTTTCGCGATCCCTATTACGACCTTTCCACTATTCTTCCATTCCTACCCCTCTCGCTCCCCTCCTCTTACCCTTGGATTTCCCACCCAAAAACTCTCTCAAATGGCCACCGCCGCCGCCGTACCGGAGTCAACGGCGACCGACGGAGAACCCTCTCCGGCTCCTCCCGCCGCCGCTTCTGACGTGATCGTGCAGTACGTGGTTCTCCGCCGCGACCTGATCGACACGTGGCCGCTAGGCAGCATCGTGACCCAGGGTTGCCACGCGTCCGTCGCGGCTGTGTGGGCCCACCGCGATCACCCTGATACCGTCGTCTACTGCTCCCCGTCAAACGTCGACTCGATGCACAAGGTATGTTCGACGAAATGCCTCAGAGAAGGTTAAGCTTAACACTCTTAAGAGTGGTTGGTTGCATATGCATATTTCTGCCTATACTAGATATTTTTTCACACTGGAGAGGTAATTATTTATCAATCGAATTGACGAAGATTTAACGGTTAAAATTCTCAAGGATATAATAGGAATGCAAAATTGTTTAAAGATATTACTGTCCAATAGGTAATTATCATTTTTTAAAAATATTACGTTGCAAATTATTTTCTAACAATTACATTATCTTAATAATTAATTAAATAAAAGACATATATATTCTTAGGTGAGAGTAATGAATATATATCAGAATAAGAGTAATATCTTTTTATAATTAACTTGATGAAAGTTTATTTAAATATTATCTTTTGATTATTTTTTATTATTTACATATATCTCTCGTCAGTTTAAGATTGATTTAAGCTAAAATTTAATAATAGATAGAGATAGAGAATCATAATTAAATTGAATTCTATCTCCAAAAACTCAAATTTAAATGGTTTAGTATTAAATGATATCTTTCATAATTCAGGTATAATAATTTCTGTCACAATTATATCTAAGAAAGATAAATCTTAATGAAAGAAAAGAAGTAGTTAGGCACATGTAATTAAATCTTCTTAACTAATATATCATTTTTTTTTACGTAATGTGGTTTTGGAATCGATATCGAGAAATATTAAGATTATAAATTTTAGAGGGGTATTGAAGTATTTGTCAATTTCGTATCCACTTAAATGTAGGTTGCTAAAAACGTGTATGGAAATTAATTATTGGATATATGCTTGCTTTAGGTGACTTTGGAGGTGAAAGGGGAGGTGCAGCTGAGGAACCTGGCCGAAAAGCTGGAGGGGTCTGGGATTGCGCATAAGCTGTGGATTGAGCAGCCTGAGAACATACCCACCTGCCTTGCGACAAGGCCATGCCCCAAGTCGCAAGTCGCCTCCTTCTTCAAGAAGCTCAAGCTCTGCAAGTGAGCTAGGTATCAAGATTATCTACCTATTGTTTTGTGATTCATTTTGGACTTGAGAAGTGTCAGTATTCAAAAGAAACTTGAAATTGTAGATGAGTACTTCTATTAATGATGAACATCCATGTTTCAGCACAGGAGTTGATATTGCTACATGATGGTCTCTATGAGCATCTTTGATGAACTCTTGTTCCTTGGTGTTTGCTTTGGGCAACTTAATTGCTAAGATGATTTATCCAAACAACCTTTGCAAAATGAATACTTGTTGATAATTTCAAATATGAGAGGCTGGGTAGAGCTGTGTTTTATGGGAAAAGTACAGACTACATAAGGAGGATGGTCAATGAATTGATGGAGCAGCAGGTTGCAACTCGGATAGCTAGGAGGGACTTTATGATGGCCAGGGGAGATTACTTGAGGAGGTGTTGTGGACCGGAGTACCTGAGCCAGGATTAGCAATTGTAATCGATATCAAATGGTTAAGTTACAATGTGCACTGGAGCTCTGGCAATTATCAGTTTGGGTGCTACATTGCCATAAGTTTAAGTAAACTGTAACAAGTGAGTAGATAAATTTGAAGTCTCTCCCTTGATAATGTGAAGATGGTGTCTACACCATTGTTTAGATCTGCAGACCCCAAATGGCTGGCACTGAAGGACTTGGCTTTAGGCCACAGGGGTCTACAAATTGGAGTTTATAGGTATTGCTTGTGTGAGTTAGGAGTGCATGCCACACCGCATTTTTTTTTTTTTTTTTTTGAAAAAGAACTTACAGATGTTAGGAAGTTTTCAATCTAAATTGTTGTTAAATCTGAAGGAAATATTTCCAGGAACAGATTCATGGTAAAAATAGTATATCAGACAATGAAGAGATAGATCAATAAACACATCAGGAGATGGACTAAAGATGCTCGTGGCATTTGTATCTCTCCACTGGCTATGTGCTATGCAACATTATCAACTATCTTTATGGAAAAAACCTTCTAGTCATTTCATACAAGCCAGTACAATGAATAAGAGGTATCTATTAACGAATTTACAGACTTAAAAACAGAAGGTTCAGTGCTCAGCAGCAGCAGCAGCAGCATAATATGATGATTGTTATCTCACAACTCTACTAAGTACTGACAAGAGAACTATGCACAAGAACTTTTTACATCCTTGGCTCGAAGCAGCAATATGTGCAGCCATCTCAGCCTGGAACTCTAGTATCCAGAAGAAAAGGCTCAGCTCAATCCTTGTACCACTACTGGAACAGCTCTTACTTTCGTGGAGAATTTCTCTTCGGTGAGAAAAGCCTCCGAGGTGAGAACATGCTCAAATTTCTTGGGGAAGCAAGGCCATTGATTGATCGGTAATCTGACATCAAAAGCCCCTCATGTCCATCTTTGATCCCCACATTGCTTGAAATCATCCCGCTGGTGAATGTGCCACATTTGGCCAGCTTCCCGAACCACGAGTTCTTCTTTGATGTTAAGCTAGGTGCTGTTCCATTCATCCTTGCACTGAGATAGTCACGAACAGCCTCTACGCTCTGCTCCACGACATCCATTGGAGGACAAACAAGAGGGTTACCCTCGGCATGGAACTTCCGGAGCTTAGTTAGGCATCCCATGGAATCAGGAAGAACACTTATCTTGTTGTAACTGATGTCAAGCTCAACTAGGGAGACAAGAAGGCCAATGGCATAAGGGAGGGATTGGAGGAACTGGAAATTTTGGCTGATATTGAGGACTTCGAGACGGATGAGGTTCTCAAGGTCATCCGGGAGGGAGCGGAGGCAGTTCAGGCGCGCATCGAGGACCTGAAGAGAGGTCATGTGCGAGGTGGAGTAGGGGAGGCAGGCAAGCTTGTTGGAATTAACAGAGAGCTTCCTTAGATTCGTGAGTTCAAAGCCCATGGTGTCTGGAAGCTTGGTCAATTTGTTGAAGTTGGCATTTAACTCCTCTAGAGCCCTGAACAGATTCAGAAAGCAAAGATAAATCAGAAACAAACAAAAAAAAAATGCTTTAATGCTTTGCAAGGAAACAGACAGAAGGAAAGAAGTGAAGCAAAAGTGGTTGTGCGGTATGTATTTTATATTAAATCTGATTCTTGTGGATTATATATGGATTCATTTACATGATACTAGTTGGCTAAAATAAAGATTATGTTTAAGGTGGTCAAAAATTGTGTACACATCATTGAATATTAAAGTTAATTTTGATTAAAATGGATTAGATAAGTAGGCAAACATAAGCCCTTCAAGTTATCTTGTCAAGCTGATCTTATTACGTAATCATAATATGCTGTACTTCCTGTACTTTTATCACCTTCGTAGAAGGCACTATTCCCTACCTTTGACTTTCTCTATCCAGATATTTCCACACAAAAAATAAACATAAAGGGTACCATGACTTTAGATTGTGTGTGTGTGTTTTTTTTTTTAAAAAAAACTTTTTCTGATGAAGGACATCAGAATTTGAATGATACCCAAAGTAGCACATGCTATTGGCTTCTCAAGAATCTTTTGGACTTTTGATTCTCATCTCATCTCTCTCTCTCTCTCTCTCTCTCTCTCTCTCTCTCGGTATTAGGATAAAGACACCAACTAGTGAGTTACAATTAAACTATAGTTTGTTCTTCTCTCTTGATTACTCTATTACTTGCTGACCAATTCTTTGCTACTAATTTACCTAACAAACTATGCATCTTGTGCAGATATTTTTGACCATTCAGATCTATTGAGGAGATTAATCAATAGACTCAACCACCCTCTCTTTGCGGATAGATTAATGGGTTGGTGGTGTTATGCTTACTTGCAGTCTTCAATGTTCTTTGGAAGGGACTCAAGAAGGTTGCCGGAGACATTGAGGACCTTGAGCTTGGAGAGGCATCCAATGGAGTTTGGCAGAGATTTGAGCTGGTTCGAGTGCGCATCCAGCACCACCAAGTTCAGTAGCCTGGCTATCACTGATTCTGGAATGCTCTGCTTACGTATATTACACGAACCATGCAAATGAAGAGCAAACAACATCAGCAAAATATTAACAAAGGAATAGAACATGTATCAGAATACTCATATGACAACCTTTTTCTACTTATGATGTTTCTTTTATCATTGAACTGGACTTCTTAGCCCCCCCACCCAACTCCTGTTTGGCTACTGGATAAAGGGGTTTTATTCTTGCAACAAGTGGGATCATTGTTTTTTTTTTTTTTTTTTTTTTTTTTTTTTTTTTTTAAATCCATTATCGGCGTTTAGTTGCAGGATTGGATAAAAGCTGGTTTACTGAATATTTGTATAAAATAGAAGAGAGTATCTTTTTTCTTTTCTGGGTTTCAAAGATAAGTTTGAACCTTGAGTTTTACCATCCCAGCTTGCCCCTTTTTAACCCTTGTCAGAGGATTTATTCCTAGATAAATATTCCTTGTTCTTGAATGGATGGTGGAGGCCTCTACCAATAATCTCATATACTTTCAATCACTAATTAATGCAATCAACCAGCGTAGTTAATACTTTACGCAGATATGGCAAAGATCTAATGCGGCCACAAAAAATAACGACAACAAAATTGCAAAATTTACCTCAAGATTGTTGTTGGAGATGTCCAACTTAGTGATGGTTGCCAGATTAGTGGGAGGATTAGGGAGAGAATCCAAGGATTGGGCACTCAAGTCCAGCTTCTGGGCCATCTCCTTCTCCTTCTCCAACTCCTCCCTTGTTGCAAGACTACTACGTTTCCCTTCCATTCTCATGATCTTCTCTTTCTCTTCTCCTCTTCAAACCCAACAAAATGGTAAAAAAAATTAAAAAAAAAAAAAAAAAAGAGTCAGAGAATAAGAAAGAAAGAGAGGCACTAAGAAACCACCCAAAAGATTACAAGACTCACCTCTTCTGAGTGACAAACTAAGCCTTTTACTCTCTTTTGTGGGCAAAGGACTCGAAATGGATTATAGAAGGAGATGAGGAGAAGGAGGCCTTTAATAGAGAGAGAGAGAGAGAGAGAGAGAGAGAGAGAGAAGGAGAAGAGGGTGGGGGTGTTCCAAGTACGTACGGATGTACCGTGGCGGCTTACACACGTGTAGGAGGTGACGTCAGAGGTGGAATTGGCACGTAGTTCTCGCGGCAAAGTCAGCGATAACACCGCCAGCCACATATTACTTGCTGCCGTTTGGATTTTTAGGGAATTGGAGTTACTCTTGACATCAAAAACCATTTTATTTCTCTACAAAAATTTATACTAATATTTATCATCACAACTCTTTTATGACTCGATTAATCCACATTTACTGACCTAATCGCCGCCCCAAATTATGTTCAACTGGACTGAGGCCGACTCATACCAAATAATCCCTAGTGGAGCTTTGAAGGCTCTTTCTTTCCCAAGTTTAATTAGTGCTTCTTGTGATATAGTCAATAAAAAGGAAATGATTGGAATTTGACAATTACCTTCATTGATAATAATCAATGTGATCTTTTAACCATATCAAATTCCTTTTTAGTTATTGTTATCACGGTAGACATCCAAATCTCCTCCATTGGTGCTTGGATTTGACATTTTGTTTCCTTTTTGTCTAACAACAAGCATTTTTTATTTATTTTAATCTAGAAAAGTTTCTCTCCATGTGATTGATGGACTTGGATAATGACTATATATCCAACTCCAAAAAGGCCCACCTCTTTGGAAGAAAAATAATGAGGATAAAAGATACCCTCAATATAATAAGCATAAGAGAGAGTGAGAGATTGCTACTTCTCCGTTACAAACAAAATGTGACTCCTAGTTGTGATAGAATAAATTTTTTTTTTTTAACTTTTTCTCTTTTTTTTTTTTTGGGTGAGAATAAAAGAAAATAAAAATTAACATCCATGGTACCTCTTAGAGTCTTGAATTAACTTATTAATCATTTCCCATGAAATGGAAGCTACTAGGAGTGTAAAGTCGGCTCAGGCTCAAACTCGACTTACTAAAACTAAGCTGAGCCAGATCAAGACTGAGTATGAATCGAGCTATTTTCAAGCCGGAATTAAGTCGAGTTGATCGAGTTAGACTGAGCTTGAGTTGAGCTCAACCCAAAAATTATATTATTTTCAAGTCGAGCTGAACCAAGCCAATTATTCAAGCCTAGAAAATTTGGTCCTAAATTGCTAAGCTTTAGAATAAGCCAAAACTATTTAATATATATAATATTAATAAATATTATGCTTGAGCCGAAGTAAATGAGCCCGTTCCAGCTCGGGCTCCAACTTGACTAGAAATTTAAATTGAGCTCGAAAATAAAACTTAGGCACGATTCAACTCAAACTAAGCCGAGCCGAACCGTTTATTTATTTTGACTACCCTATCGAACTCATTATATTATTAATGATTATACTTGTACTAGTTAATAACTACTATAAATAAATGCAGAGTAATTAGAGATTCTCGCAACTAATCCTCCACCACCTTCTCTCCTACGGCCACCTCTTATCATATCGGCCATATTTTAAAATTATTTTGGTATAAAAATATCTAACAAGTTGACCTTTTTTTAAAAAGAAAAAAAATTTAATCTCACATTTGCTTCTTGTACGCCATTGACTTATCGTAC
The DNA here is from genome assembly GCF_019914945.1 of Typha latifolia. Classification (NCBI taxonomy): domain Eukaryota; kingdom Viridiplantae; phylum Streptophyta; class Magnoliopsida; order Poales; family Typhaceae; genus Typha; species Typha latifolia. The sequence goes on from NC_133094.1 coordinate 1,226,359, forward strand.
AAGCAAAGGACGGTTGACATATGCAACTTGCGAGACATCCAGCCTATTTTTCTGACTCTCTCTGGGTGTATATATAGATATTTAGAGCCTTTTTTTTTTCAAATATATTTACAAAAACCATCTTCTAATTATTTCGATATAAATTTTTCTTCTTTCTGGATAAATTATGATTCAGATAAGAGAGGGAGATCGAATAGAGTTGATAAAAATTAATAATTCTTATAATTATCATCTTGCCATGTGCATGCTGGATTAGTTAAGGTCACAAGTTTTGCATCCTGTCAGAAATTAATTAATAATTATAAGTGAATTAATTAAGTTGCCTCTCCATCTGGATCTAATTGTTTTTTTTTTAAATTTTTTTGAGATAAGAAGGAAGATTCTAGACAAGTTGAATTCTATTTAAATAAGAAAGAAAACACTTTGATTTTTATTTATTATTTAACTCTTGCGTCGTGAATTTAATCCTCAAAAACACCGTATAAAATGAGGAGTTATTTAAGTTTAAATCAAAATATTTTTAAGGATTAAATTTATAATACAGGAGTCGAATTATAAATACCGATAAAATAGAATGATATTAATTATAAAAAAAAAATGAAACGTTTTTTGTATCATTTTTGCATAATCTTATATATATATATGTAGAACTTTGGGTTATATATTTGGTCTTTTTTTTCCTAGGGTTTGGTGATGCAAGCTTGAGACACTAAATTTGACAAAATTAATTTGGTCCCAATGGTCCAATGCTATATGTAAGCTGATAGATGACCATTTCAATTGTTATTTTTAAGGTATAGTTATATATTTAGGCTAAAACTTAACCTAATTACAACTCTTAATTTTTTCTTTCTAGACTAACGATAGTTTATTAGCGTTAATATTTTCTGCGATGAATATGTAGCAACATAATCAAACTATCCCTCTATCTATAAATCGGATTACATTTTTGTGAGGGTAATTAAATTGTTTTTTTTAAATTTACATCTATGTTAATGACTGACTAACAACTACGACTTGATTTAAATTACAAGAGTTAAATGCTTAAGTTAAAATCGGGTCAAACTATCGAAAATTAAATTATAGTTCCCTAAAATATAATTTATTTTTTATAAGTTAAACATGTCGTTCACAAAATGCGGTCCAAAATAAGCCAACATGCACCAAACTTTTAAAATAGACACAATCATAGTAAATCTAACCTAGAAGTTTGGTTAAATTTAAGTAATTTAGTGTGATATTTTCTGCACATATTCACTAAATTATATAATTTAATTTAAAAATAGTGAATATATAAAATATAAAATATAATTTCGTTAAAAGACTGGGTGTTATATATCTTTTGTCATTATCATCTCACAAATATGCGAAAATTAATAAAGAATATTTTGTTAACAATAACAAATATGATGGCAAATGTGACCTAATCTTTAAATAAGGATATTATGGTTTATAACTTATTTATATTCAAACTATCGATAAGTAAATGCAAATAAAATAAAGTATATCCTATTAATTCCTTATATAAATAATAATAATAATAATATATTTACCAAAACACTCATCCTTTCCTACTTCTTCAAGGCAACATATATGCATTTATAACGTGAGATTAACATAGTAAAAAAGAGGCTATATCTTATCAAGTCCAACTCTACTATCTTATCCTTGAATAAACTTATCCCGGAATTTGATCACCAACAGTTCATAGTTTTGACTTACGAATAAAAATAAACATCCCTGGCACCAACTCCGGATAAAACTATCCAAGGACACGAATAAGTACAAACTAAGGAATAAAGTTTTAATTTAACTCTTAGAATTAATATAACTTTTTTTCTTATAGAGATATAAACTTTTAATCTACGCTCCAACTCATGATCTCTTAATTATATCGATAAGTTTCACGTATGCATGGCAATAAACAAACTATCTAATAACAAGTTGATGGCTGGGAATGGTCCCAAAACTAATTTTTCTCGTGATCACGGCCGTCTTTTTGCATGCATATTTTCAAATTTTTTTAATAGATTTGGATAAAATTAAGTATTTAATTATAAACTAGTTTAGTGCATGGTGTACATATAAAATAGTAAGTTTAGAAGAAGAAAATAAATGTCAATTTGAATTAATATGACATCAGAGCTTGGTTTGATTGAGACTAATTGAACAAATAGTCAATTACATTGCTTTATGGAGTAAAACTTTGACTAAATTTGTTGCATTCCAGTTAATAGCTTGCATGTTGATCTCTATAAATTACGTGAGTTTGTGAAGAGAAGTCAAAACTAATATATCACATTAAATGTGACCGTTTGAAATGAGATTAAATTAGACTGGATAAATGAGTCAATCTAAAGTTTAAGCAATAATTAAACATTATTATTTGACATATAACTAGTAACTTATGTCACACCTACTCTGAGGAGGAGTTGAGATATTATTATTGTGTATATGTTTCGTTATCCTAGCATTAATAATTATTTGATAGCTCTACTTGCTTACCTTCGTTTCATATCCATCTCTACTTCATCACCTCCAACTTATATGCTCTCATTCATTTCATCTATCTTTTTCATATATATATATATGAAACTCAATAATTGAGCCAAAGCTCGAGTTTGTCTCGGTAAGACTCGATTAAACTCAGTTAAGGCCTAGAATTAATAGTGTAATAATATATAATATATAATACATACGACTAATATGAATTTATGATATTTTTTAGTTATTAAAAGAAAAATACAAAAGTTGAATAATAAAAACTAAAACGATTAGTATTTAGAGTTATATTTAATTTTACTTATTTATATAGTATTTATCTGTTAAAAGAAATGAAGGAGAAAATATTTTTGAGATAGTAAAAAAATATAATGTAGGGGTTAGAACGGTAAATATCCATCCGGAGGGCCATGAATTATAATAAACGCTAAACTTGGGGTGTTTTTTGTAATAAATACTCCGTTTTTTTTTTCCTTATTATTGGATGAGATCTGAGCCGTTGGATCCTTAAGCCCTCTCTCTTACTCCTTAGAAACCCTAACGGCGAGAACAAAATACCCGAACTCTTCTACCTCCAAGCTACCGATTCCGAAGCTCACCGAAGTGGGTAAGAACCCTAAAAACCCTAATGATTTTGATCGCTTCTCTGTTTTGATACGTGTGTTCACTTCGATAGACTCGAATCCAGTGGTTTAGCGAGTTAAAAAGCCGACCTTTGTCACTAATTTCCGCGATTTTTCTTGGTAGGTTTTTGTGTTAGAAGGAGTGGGGATGGCGACGGAGGAGGCGAAGGCGGTGGTCCCTGAGTCGGTTCTCAAGAAGCAGAAGAGGGAGGAGCAGTGGGCGTTGGCTAAGAAGGAGGAAGCTGATGCGAAGAAGAAGAAGGATCGCGAGAATCGGAAGGTCATCTTCTCCAGGGCGCAGCAGTATGCTAACGAGTACGAGTCCCAGGTATTGATAATAACTGTTGGTTTTTGTTTTCTTTGACATCAAAATTGGATCTTTGTGTAAAATTGGCAATTGGGTGATGCATTATGGTAGGAGAAGGAGCTGATTCGATTGAAGCGGGAAGCGAGGTTGAAGGGTGGATTCTATGTTAGCCCTGAGGCTAAGTTGTTGTTCATCATCCGTATTCGAGGGTATAGCATATTATTGTTATTTAAAGTTTACGCTTAGTTTGTCTGATTATGATCTGGTTGTTGATTGGCTTGTGTTATTGCTGTTAAATCCTGTTTAGTATCAATGCCATGCACCCCAAAACCCGAAAGATCTTGCAGCTCTTGCGTTTGAGACAGGTAATTTGGTCTTTACCTGAACTAATTGTTCAAAAAGTTGATATACACTTCCTTAGTTAATCTATTGCGTCCCTGTTTCTCTATAGATTTTTAATGGGGTGTTTCTGAAAGTTAACAAAGCCACTATGAACATGTTGCGGAGGGTGGAGCCTTATGTGACATATGGGTATTGAATGTTGCCTCGTGTTATTATAGTTTGGATTTTTTTAGTGCATTGTTGTTGTTCTGATCAATGGGATTATATTGGTATGGATATCTTAGGTATCCGAACTTGAAGAGCATTAGGGAGTTGATCTATAAAAGGGGTTATGGGAAACTAAACAAGCAGAGGGCTCCCTTGTCTGACAATTCGATCATCGAACAGGTTTGCTTCTGGATTAATGTTGTACATTTTACTATCTAGTTTAAAGAAAGTTCATTCTTGTAATGCTTCTTGTTTGGTTTGTAGGGTTTGGGTAAGCATGGTGTTATTTGCATTGAAGATCTTGTTCACGAGATAATGACTGTTGGTCCACACTTCAAGGAGGCGAACAACTTCCTATGGCCATTTAAACTCAAAGCACCATTGGGTGGATTGAAGAAGAAGAGAAACCATTATGTTGAAGGTGGTGATGCTGGAAACCGTGAGGATTACATCAATGAGCTCATCAGAAGAATGAATTAGGTTTTTATGTTGTTTTCTGTTTTATTTTAATGAAAATTTTCAGGTCAACCTGATCTCACATTAGGAAGTGTGCAATTTTGCTATTTCAAAGCAAATATCTGCAACGCAAAAGTTTTCTTTTCTGTCGCATTTTGTGACAAATGTCCCTTTTATGTTGCACTGACATTTTTATTTTAAATATCAAAGGAAGTTGGTCTTAATATTTTTGGTAAAATTTTCTCTTCAAATGTTTCCGCCAATTGATACCATCTCTTTTAGTGAAAATTTAACTTCGAGCACATTATGCTAAGTTCCAATTGCTTGTCTTTTATTTATGATTTGTTCTCGTCTGTTTCTTTATTGGAGGTAACTAAGATATCTTTATTCTTTGGCATCTAATTATTGAGGTTTCATAGACAGAAAACTTAACCTACTTGACTTGCAAATGTAACTGCAGTGGTTTTTATTGTTATAATGTCTTAAGTGTCATCCTGCTATGTATATTTTTGTTTGCAGTAATATATGTGGAAATATGTTATGCAGATATCTTGCTTTTATCATTACCATTTACCTTATATTTCCTTCATACGTCTCATGTGCATCAGATTATAGTGATAGACATAAAATCTTGTTAATTTTTCTTATAATCATAAATATACTCGTCTCTTTCACATGTTTTACTTATTCGTAAGCCTTTTGTTTTCACTATCTGACCCCCCCTGATTGCAACCTATTGGATGCTGTCCTTGTGTTGAACAGGAGAACACTATTTTGCCGTAAACTAAGTAGTGTTGTAGACTTGTAGTGGCTCATGCTAAGTGGTTATCTGGAAAACTGTCTCGCTGCTATTTTTATTTTTGTTTGCAGTAATCTTAGAAACAAGTTAAGCAGGAGTCTTGTTTGCAGTAATCTTACCATTTGCCTTTTCTTTTCTTCGGTCTGATTTGCACAGATAATAGCCTGATAAATTACTAAGTCTTGTTAATTTTTCTTATCATGAGAAAAGGTACTCAACCCTATCATTTGTTTTACTTGTTCAGAAGTCTTTTGTTTCTACTACCTGAAATCCCTTGTTTGTAAAATATTAGATGCTGTCCTTTAGTTGGACAGGAGAATATTATTTTGTTTCATATCATGTGCTCATCTACCTCTGTTTCTTACCAATTTAATGTTGTGAAGTACTTCTTGTTTCTTAAATTACATTAAATTCTTAGCTGGATGCTTACATTGACATCTACCTACAGAAACCAATATCAATACTTTTGCTCTCATGTTTGTCAAATACTTTGCTCTCATGTTTGTCAAGTTGTCTCATGTAAACTTTTTAGGCTATGGCTAACTTTAGCATATAGAAATATTTAAGGATAACAAATTGCAGAATAAGATTCGAAATCTTCAAAGTGCAGTCCTGTGCACTAAAATCCAATGGAAAAGATCTTTTTCCTCATGTATTTTGGTGATCTTTGAAGAGAATTGAAAAAAAAATATATTATACATTCACAAGCAGCAAGCATTACAATATTGTGGATTGGTGTTATATTCCTATCATCTAGATGAGAAGTCCTAATCTTTGTTAACAATTTTCCAAAGCAATTTTGCATTATGGCCATCTACTTGTACTGTGTCCTTTTGCTTATAAATTGAGTACGGATCTTTAATCCCGTCAGTAATTTATATTTAGGAATAGCTGAGTCGAAAAATGATTTATATCAAGAATATCTTTCTCACACTTAGTAGGTTTTTTTAACAGATTTTAAATTTGTATATAAGTTTTAAACTCCGTTAGCGATTTATATTTAAAAATTATTATTCTAGTTATTAAAGTCTACTAAACATGATAAGAAAAAATTGGGAGGCTAATTTAGTCAAAAATTCGCTTTCTAAAGCCAACATCAAAATCCATCAAACAATAGAAAAAAAAAGAGAGAAGAGAGAGAGAGAAGAGTCTACCAAATATTTTGTACCATACGAGGAAGGAAAGTGAGGCTTATGGGAGGAAAATATAGTCCTGCTTCATAATTTTAGTGCATAATTACATGATAATCATAAAGTTAAAATCTGTTGAGAAAAAAAAGGAGATGTCATGCAGAGGAAATTAGCAACTCTTGGTGATCAAACATTTTCCACTACAACAGGATGCAAAAATATCATGAACTTAAACTGAAATCTGAAGGTGTTTGTTAAAAAGCCAAGCTGAGAATTTTCGGCAAAAGAAGTGAAACCTTGAGCTAGAAATATGTGACTAAACGCCGAGAGCAGTTGGTGCAGGAGTAGTTCCTCTTGATCTTGAGGCAGAGAGGAAGGCAGCAGAGGCTCCTCGCCTTCTCGACATCGGTGGCCATCACCGCCCCGCCGCAGCACGGGCAATTCCCGGGTGCCGTCTTCGTCTCCAGCACCTTCACCTTCTCTTCACATAAGATATTTAGACACATCTCCTGAAGCTTCTGTTCTTCTTTGAGAGTTTATGGAGGTGGTTATGTACAGAGTCTAGTTGGTTTTTAGTACAAGTTTTATTTTCTCACTGTAGACTTTTACTTTTCGCAAATTGGTACTATATTTCAAAATTTTGTGATAAGGAGAAAATATTCTTTGAATTAAATGGTAAACCCAGGTCTGATGACTGTGTGAACAGTAATATCATTATAAAAAAAACAGTCCTAGGAGTGATTAGACCTCTAATATAAAATAGAATATCATATAGTGTAATAAGTATATTTGATGTTGTGTAAAGTTAATGTAAAAATACTCAAATAATTTTGATTTGATACATAAATTTTAACTCAAAAGTGTTTATACTTTCTTGTAGATATGTATTGAATATGTGTAAGGTTGTAATGCATATTTAAGTAAGAAGATAGGAGAGAGTAGATGAAAAATTAAGCTGAAACTTTTAGTTTGTGGTAATTTTTAAAATAACTTTAGTCAAATCAAAATAAAATTGTGAATTAACAATTTAATATTTGTGTTCTAATCTAAAGTAATATTCTCTAATTTAAAATAGAAAAAAGTATAATTCTGAAACAAACTGAGGGCTTAGAGAATTTTAAAGACAATGGGGGAATATAGGAAGCTATATGAGTCTACTTAGTTCATCACAGAGAGAAGCCAAACTGGTATCTCAGTGAAAAAGAATCAGGTGTCTCAGTCATTGGGATACCAATAACTCTTATGGAATCAAAGTTAGTCTTTGTGATCAAACTATTGGTACATAGATACATCCTCTCTTTTAACTAATTTATTGAATATATATATATATATATATATATATATATTAATTCTAATTTTTATATTATCTTTATGATTTCTGACTATTTTCTTACCTTACATAGCATTAGCTGATGTTGGTGTTCATGCTAAGATTAGCACTACCACAACTCTAATCTGTTGTTAATTTTGTATTATAGGTTCTTTTGCAGGCTAATGCTTTTTAATTAACATTTGCTTATTATTTAGTGTTCTATGGAGCAGCACATTGATTAGATTGAGGATTAGTTAGGTAAAGGCTTCTTTGTAAGCCTTCACTCTTAATCTTTTCTTTTGTAAAGTTCTTTTGAATGGATGATTGCCCTAGTGGACTATTACTTGGACAATGGATCAAATTCTATATAATGACAAAATTGCCCCTACATATATTTATCATTTTAGATTGTTAAGTATATTTTAATTTTAAATAACTTATTTTTAGCTTTATTATTATTAATAGCATTTAATATATTTTATAAAAATTTGCATATAACACCCTTTTTTTTTTTTTAACAAAATAGCCGTTTACACTCTACATTTTATATTTGTAAATTGAGCCCTATAATTTATAATTAATACCGTGAGAATATTTCGCTAAGTAGAAATATTTTATTTCTAAAATAATAAAATACCCTTAGTATAACTTGGTTGAGGGTATTTTTGTAATTATTTTAGTATAGCTAACTTAACCTATGTTTGGTTAAGTTTAACTAACATATCAAACATCAGGGTGTTTTCTGCGTATATTAACTAAATTTATAAAACTTGATTTGTAAATAATAAAAATGTAGGATATAAAGTATAATTTTATTAAAAAATTTACATATAACACCCTATTTTTTTTTATAACGAAATAGCGGTTTGTGAGAATATTTCGCTAAGTAGAAATATTTTATTTCTAAAGTAATAAAATACCTTTAGTATAACTTGGTTGAGGGTATTTTCGTAATTATCTTAGTATAGCTAACTTAAACTATGTTTGGTTAAGTTTAACTAACAGATCAAACATCAGGGTGTTTTCTGCGTATATTAATTAAATTTATAAAACTCGATTTGCAAATAATAAAAATATAGAATGTAAAGCATAATTTTATTAAAAAAATATTATATGCAAATTTATTTATATTTTATTTCTCTTAAATTTTATTTTGTACTACTATACCTCGTGCAATTTTAGCCTAGGCTTAGTGACTCAAAATAAAAATTTAGAGAGAGAAAATATTCTTTATTCAAACTGGTAACAATGTTTAAAATAAAAAGGGTATTAATTTTTTATATAGAATTTTAATAACTATAATTCAGTTAAAAGTGCATCGATTGAGGTATAAGTGATTTTATATCAAAATTTATTACGGTAGATTGTATTTAACCCTTATAATGGTTTCTTGGTAAACTCAAATGGTCCACCTGGCCTCTCCCCAACGGCTATCTCCAACGGTTCCATTCCATTCCACCACTCTTCTGGGCCCCAGTCGTCAACGGCTCCACTCTCAAGGGTACTTTCGTAAATTCAGATCCATCCCATCCCTTCTGGGCCCCAGTCGCGATTCATAAAAACCACCAACTGAATAATAATCACATAAATCATCCGAGTTTACCTAAATACCCTCTCTTCAGGAATAAAAATACACAATGGCCCTCCTTAAAATATTATTTATCAATATAAATCACACTTTAAACTTAATATTTAAGAGATATATTTTACACTGTTCAGTATTTTATATTAAGAGAAAAATATTTAACGATTCAATATTTTAACTACTAGGAAAAACATTAATCAATTCAATATCTTATTAAATCTATTTGTTAATCATCTTATTTTAATTAAATATTCTATATATGAATCACTTAGTTGTTTAATATTTTTACTATTTATAATGAACTGTTTAATATTTTATTTTACCCTTTGCTAATTACTTTAGTATGTGGACTAGAATGTTAGATAGTTTTCTAAGGAGGGCTATTTTGGTCAAAATCTTTAAAATGGTAGAGAGAACCAGGGTCATTATGGTCATTCACAGTGGTAGGCACTATCCGCTACAAATACTTCTCCCCTGATCACGAGCCACGTCAACTCTCTCTCTCTCTCTCTCTCTCTCTCTCTCTCGTCTCTCCGCCTTCAATCGCCCCAAATTGTTTCTATCCCTCTCGCTCTTTCCGACCGAAGGAGAGGAAACTCGAGAAATCAGGTGAGGAATCGTTGCACGATTCGTACTCTCGGTGTGTGATTAGGTCAGCGCATTGTGGTTTGTTGGATTTTGATGAACATTTTAGGGTTTATCCTGTCGAGTCCTGGGGTTCTGGTGTTCATCGGAATGGGTCTTTAGATTTTTCTTTTCCCAGAAAAAGTTTGGATCTTTAAGTCTCTGATCTATTAAGAGTAGGAAACTCGGGATGTTATGTATGTATCCGGCTAAGATTTGGTCTAGTGAATGTGGATTCGCTTGCTTAATGTCATGATAAGCTGCTCAGAGAAGCTAGGTTCGATTTAATTATTGAAATCCAAATGTTGAGATTCTTGTTTATTAATGAAGGAAAGCTGTTCATAATAAATTTGTTTGCTTTATAACTTTTATTATTTTGATCCTCTTTAGAGATCTCATTCATCAAGGAAAATTTATTGATGATAAAAATACCTGGTAACTTTGAGAGGATTGATCGTCCAGATTTAAGTTAGTCTCCTTATTTTGATATTTATGCACGATAAGAGAGACACAAGAAAATTCTATACCTCTGCTAGGTATCATCTGTAATGTACATATGAAACCTATCTCAACTTATCCAAGTTGTCAATATGTACTATTTCATAGAGTTGGGATTTGCAAATTTATTGACTCTTTGAGTTACAAAGAATGCAATACGACTCGTAATGTGTAAGTAATTAAACTTTGATCTTTCTATCTTCTTGAGAAACCAAAAGATTCTAAATTAGATTCTACAGCTAGCCTCTCCTTGGTAATATCAGAACAGTCAATAGAAATGAACGATTAATAGGAGATGTGTATGTTGCCAACCATCGACTTTCCACATCTAGATATGTATTTGTTCTTGAAGAATCTGTTCCTTTTTGTGTAATAATTCCTATTATGTGTAATATGGAGCATATCACTACCTCTAATAGAGCACTTTTACTTTAGAAATCCGACATTGAAGCATCTAGTGCTGATGTTTTGTCTAAACAAGCAAAACACAATAGTTGAGTATCAGAATTCCTTTTGTCAGATAAGAATAGGTCTTTTCTTTAATGATTTGGTTTCAGACCCACAAACTGTAAGATAAGCTAAATGCATATGCAGGGTTCTGTTGCTTGGCATAGAGAGATCCATTTGTACCGCTGCTGCTGAAGCCTCGCTAATAATAACTTTAGGCTGCTCTATCGACGTTATTGCTGAGCTATTTCATCAGGATTAGCTAGAGGCTGTTTCATATGGTAATTATAAAGTGAAATCTTTCATGCCTTTGGCATCATTTGGTTGATATTCATCCTTTGATCATAGAGATGTTTGTTGGCTTTCTAATGACACTTCCATCTGTAGGCAACCGATGAAAACCTTCCGCCCAATGTCATCAAGCAGCTTGCCAAGGAACTGAAGAATCTTGATGAGACACCTCCAGAAGGCATTAAAGTTGTTGTAAATGATGATGACTTTTCTATTATCTATGCCGATATTGAGGGTCCTGGTATGATGATTATTACAGAGGCATACAAACTGTTACCTTAAGATAATAGATTACAAGTTTGTTAATTTTCTGTTGCAGCCGGAACCCCATATGAGAATGGTGTATTCCGCATGAAGTTGTTATTGTCTCACGATTTCCCTCAGTCTCCTCCAAAAGGTTTTCCCTCAATACTTGAGTTAGCAAATCTAGATGTTGCGGCTCTTTTTAACTTTTTATGCTATTCAGGATGTGAAATGACTACTTTGTTGACTGTTCCTTTAATTTTTTTTCTTAGGGTTCTTTTTGACAAAGATTTTCCATCCAAATATTGCAACAAATGGTGAAATTTGTGTTAACACATTGAAAAAGGACTGGAATCCAAGTCTTGGATTACGACATGTTTTGATTGTAAGTGGAGAATTCCTCGACTCTATATCCTTTCCTAGTTATGGTAATTAGATAAGTATGTCAATTAAATATATCAGAAACTGGTTGATTTTGAATTTTAATCCTTTTCACCAAAACACCTGGCATTGAGCTCTCCTTGGGGGACCGAAAATGCTCTTACACCTCAGAACATGAGCCCAATTACCATGGTCACTAAGAAGGCCAGTGGCCCATTGGATGTGAAGAGGCTAATAATAGTAAACTGTAGCTTGGCATGTACTAGTTTTGTTTTATGTCATTGTTTGCTTGAACAGTCAAAAGAGCCTATTGGAGGTGCATATAGTCATTCTCTGCCTGTTCATGTATGCCACCTAATCGAGGGCTTGTTGGCATTACTGACAGGTAGTCAGATGCCTATTGATTGAACCATTTCCTGAATCAGCGCTTAACGAACAAGCCGGCAAGATGTTGCTCGAAAATTATGAGGAATATGCCAGGCATGCCAGGTCAGCTCCTTGCCTAATACTCTCTGTCTAGTTGGATGTATACACAGTCATCTTCACATCTGCATATATGGTTTGAGCAATTATAGTACCATAATTAAGTTACCAAACTCATAATAAAGCATTGTTCCAAGTATATTGCTTTTGCATCATCATTCGTTTAAATTAAGAGAGTCATGCCGCTGCTTTCTTGGGTTTTTTTTTTCCTTGTCATCTCCATCACATTACCTGGGTTGCTGATGCACTATCTCAGGTTATATACTGGAATACATGCTCTCAAGCCTAAAATCAAATCCAAGAGTGGAGCAATCTCTGAATCTACCATAGCTTTGAATGTTGATCAGAGCAACATGGCCCCTAGTAGCAAGGTTCCATTGGCTCCTACTTCATTAACTGCGCCCGCAGCTTCTAGAGGATCAGTTTTGAATTGTCAGGATCAGAATGCTCTTGTTGTGCCAGCTGCGGAGACTGCTGTTGGGGCATCGACATTACAGAGGAAGGAAGGGGTAGCTGCCGCCAAGATCCAGGTTGACAAGAAGAAGATGGATGCAAGGAAGAAGAGCTTGAAGAGACTATAAAGAAGGGGGCGAAGAGAACAAGTGTTTAGGTAGTTTGTAGGCACCAAATTTACCGAGTGGATGTTGAACTTACCTGTAAAATTATTAGAGGGGGGTCTGTCCAAAATGGAGATTTATAAGGAGGGGTGAGTTGTGTTCAGTTGGATTTATTTCTTCTTTAACTCTCTTCCTTCGCTCAATGCATAACATTTGAAGAAAAGAAATCCTTTATTTGTCGGTCATTTGTCACAGGAAAAGTTATATAATTTGATGCTTTAACATGCTTATTTGACTTGAATTTTTCAGAACAATGATACAACTGAATCTGAAATATTGATAGAGATAATTTAGAAACTCGTTTGGATGTAAACTAGAAAGTTCTTTTGAGGATCACATGAGATCCACACAAAAAGAGTCCGGTTCAGTTTAACATGGAAAGGTTTCAGAAAGAGGAAAAGGAGAATAGAAACTCACTGGTGAAAAGTTTTATATCTAGTTGGATATCTTTAAAGCTTCTCAAATTGGATGCAAGAAACTTTAAAAGAGATTTTTAATTCTTCCTAATGAATTAATTATCAAAATTTCCTCGTTGAATTTGTTTTATTACATTTTTTAAAACTTCTTCCTAGATCTAATCATGCTACCCAACCCTACCCCAACCAAATCAACATTCTTTAGTTCAAACAAAACCCATACCCCGCTGAAATAGGGGTGTTGGTTGGTTATAAACCTTCAAACAAAATGGAGAAGAGAAGAAAGAGTGGTTTAGATATTTAGAAATTACTCTTTATATTCTGACAGGATATTCCTTATTTGATACTCTTATATTTAAAAATAATCTGGTTCAAAGAAAAAAGAAAAAAAAGTTGTCTACAAAATGTAGTGTGTTATTCGAAAATTTCATTTCATTGTGAGAGTAATCTCTTCTATTCATCAGAGACTCCCCCCCCTCTCCCCTGAAAACAACAGCCACAAAACAGTGCCTTGAAAGCAAAGAACAGAGCTTGATGCTTCTCCTTCTCTCCTTTCTCCATTGACTGGTAGTCACATACCAAGTGGCTCTGGCCCATTCACTAGCTTCAGCAAAGGGAGTTGGAGTTAGGCATCCATCCATAGGCTTAAAAACTCATGGCTAATCATGGCCATGGTGACACATGAGAGTACTTGCATCTGGTCTCCTATGCATCCACTTGGAAGGAGTAGTCAGAAAAGAAAAGAAGAAGAGAAACTTTAAGAGTGAATGAATCATGAGTGGCCTGTGGTTGATGATGGCCATGGAAGCGTGTGGCTCTCCATGTCCCTTCATATTATAAACTTGTGGCTCAAATATGAGAAGCAGCTACAACCTACAAATAGATTGTTGGGCTTCATCACCAAAGTCTCACATTCCAATCTTACACTATTAATTGGAGATATTTCGTAGCACTGCTTGATTATAATTAGATCACTACTCAATTATCATCACATTATACATATAATACGATATATTTATCTTTCTTTCTCACTTTCTAAAACATCGTAATAAGATTATTATGGACACATCAAATATAAACAAAAAAAAATAAAAAAAAAATAATATGCAATACTATGATGAGAAAATTCTTCTTGAATTGGGACTAAACAAGCAAATGATTTGGGTTATATGGTCGGTTGTCCTCCAATCCAAGTCACTCCGATTACTAGCCGGTGACGTGGCAGCACGAATCACCTCACACGGCCCCTCCTCCTCCGTACACGTGGGCCTGTGCGCCCGAAAGTGTGGCTCAGATTTGCGGACCGCTTTAAGTGGACGTCACGCCTCCGGTAGACGGTAGTCCGTTAAACGGCCGCCAAGTTTTGGGGGCATTCTTGTCATTTGGGATATGCTACAAGGAGCTTTCGTTCTCTCTCCTCTCCTTTTCCTGCTACCTCGCCTGTCAGCTCGCCACGTGTTATAATTGCAGCAGCAAGATATTTGTCGAAGATTACATACGGACATAGACAGGGAATGCCATTGCTAGCTAAGTGGCCGTCTATTAACAAGAGAACTGTTAAATATTTATCTACTGTTTTTATTTATCCTATATTTAATTATGCTTTTTTTGGCTTAAATTTTAGTAACAGTAAAATTAATAAAAGTACATATAATTTATATAGAAAAATCGTATAAGGGAGGGCTCTTTTTTTTTTTATAGTATTTTTAAAAATCAAACTTTTTCTTTTATACAAGTATAAAAGTTTTATTTGAATAGAATGAAAGTTTGTGGTGACTTCTTCGTGAGCGTAGAAGAATAGTTATTAGAGTTCATCTGGCCATTATTAGAGCTCACAGCCTGACCACTAATTTCTTTTTCTTGCAGCAGAGAGGAAAAGCTACAAGGAAAAGCAATTGGATTCAATATTGAACTCATAAACTAACGTGTGGTCTCATTTTAGAGTCATAATCTAAATAATTATAAAATCTTAGTCATTAATGACAGTATCATGTACTCTCTAAGTTTTTTTATAGGGAAAATCTTGTCATGAGTTAGGTTTTTTTATTTAATTTTTTTTTAATGTTATGGCATCCAACGGGGGGAGGCCACGTAGCAAAGAAATGCTAATAAGAGAATGGTTTTCATAACTAATTACAACCACTAAATAAAGTAGTGCAAGCTAACAAAGGAGGCAAGACAACAAAACAGTTCGAGTGGGACGAGGTTTTGTGGACAAGGAATGCTCTACGACCGCATACCCTCTTTGCCACCATTAATTTATTCACTAATGCCCTCTTATTAGCCGTAAATTATTAACCTCTTGTCCTGTTTTGCAAGTAAGCCCAAACCTTTAATATAATTCTCGCAACTTTATATTATATATACCCACCGTGGAACTGGAACCGTGTCTCCCTTTCATCGCTCTGCTGCTCCCAGTTTCCATTGAAAGTCGCTCCCGGTTTGCACGATACCGCCGTATTCAACTCTGATCTCCGTTGTTCCTCTCCCTCTCTCTCTCTCTCTCTCTCTCTCTCTCTATATATATATATAAGGCGAGGAGGGAGGGACTTAGGGTTAGGGTTCCGGCGATGGGGTTGAGGAGGTGCGAGCTCTGCGAGGCGGAGGCGTCGGTGTACTGCGAGCCCGACGCCGCGTTCCTCTGCTGGGCCTGCGACGCCACCGTACACGGGGCCAACTTCCTCGTCGCGCGGCACGTGCGCCGAGTCGCCTGCGGCGCGTGCCGATCCGTCGAATCTGGACGCCGGATATCCGGGGCCGGGGCCTGCGCCGCTGATCCGGTCCGATCCGTCTGCCGCGCGTGCGATCCGGACGCGGAGGCTTCGTCCTCGTCGAGCTCGTGCGTCTCCGCCGCCGAGTCCGCTGCCAAGGCCCCGGCGGAGGGGAGGAGGTCTTGTCGTCGGCGCAGCTCCGGATCGCGGCGGAGGGTGGCGGTGGACTCGAAGGCGGAGGCGATCCTCGAGATGTGGAGCCGGAGGATGGGGCTGCACGCCTCGCGCGCGTGCGCGGAGGCGGCGATGCACGTGCTCGGCGCGTGCGACGGGGAGCTCTCTTGCGTCCCCCTCCGGGTCGCCCTCGCCGGCGCGCTCTGGCTCGCCGTCAAGCTCCGCGACGGCGGCGGCGCGCGCGCGCGTGATGCAGCTCTCCTCCGTCGTTTGGAAGCGTGCTCCGGCGTGCCGGGGAGGATCGTCGTCGCCGCCGCGGGCCGGATCGCACGTGCGAGAACCGGTTCCGACGAGGCGGGGGAGGAGGAGGGCTGGGCCGAGTCGTCGTAGGCGAACCCGGTTCGTCTCTCGCACGTGCGGTGGACGGTGGTGGCTTTTGGCTGCGTCTTTGAGGAGAGAGAATATATCTTTTATTTTTATTTTTATTTATTTTCCCAGGTTTCATAACGCTAATATATGATGAATGATGATGATTCTCCATAAGAATGGGACATTAAGATATCAATTATACGCTCATGATTTTTATGTTTGGTTTGGTTTGGTTTGTAATTAGTTAATTACTAATTAGTGATGCATGATGAGTTAGTTGTGGGACAGGGCAATTATTGCTCCCAAGCATCTAAATCTTGTGGTTATCTTTGCATTTAGCATGAACTACTAAGGTTGGTATGCAGAGAATATATTTAGTTGGATAGAATATTGAAAATATCACATGAAGTGACTAAAAGTCTGGAGAGTTTTGGATTCTCATGTCAACAAGAACAAGGCACATTGTATTTGACCAATGAAGCTTGTATTATATTACATATATAAAGAATTTTATGTGTTTACGGCGCAATGAGATAGGAGGCTTAGTTGGTTAGAGGGACTCATGTTGTATAACATATTTCAAATTAGAATCTCAACGGCGCTGGTATATAGTGGGACGCTGTTAAATTCTTATGGCTCTATCAGTAAAAATAATAATAAAATAAATTAAGCTTTAAAATTGTATTTAGGGTTCAACCCCCCCAAAAAAAAAGAAAAAGAAAAGAAGAATGCGTTATGGGTTGGCCAAATAGGTTTAGGATTGACACAATAGAATGAGGCCTTGGCCTGGCCTAAGGCCCATAGAGTTTAGTATTAACTCAAACCCGGCATCTCAGGGCAATTCCTCATCGATTACTTCTCAAAAGGGCCAATTTGAGGTACTTTGTCGTCGACTTCTACTCGAAATTCTCGACCCAAATACAAACCCGAGACCGACCTAATCTCTCTCTCTCTCTCATGGATTCTTTGTTAGCCAACTACGCCTCCGACGACGACGGAGATGAAGGACCCAAGGCCGAGAAGGACGACCCCATCCCTCCACCAAAACCCTCCTCTCTTCCCCCTCCTAAATCTTCCTCCTCTTCCTTCTTCTCCTCCCTCCCCAAACCTAAATCCCTCTCTTCTCCCGATCCACCAAAGCCTCCTCCCTTCGAATCAGATCAAGCGATTTCGATCCAAGCAGGAAAACCCACCAAGGATTTCCCTTCTTCGAACCCACCCAAGCCCCAAGGTCCCGTCTTTTCCTCTCTTCCCCGGCCCAAAACCTCCTCCTCCTCCTCTTCGTCTTCCTTCTTCTCTTCTCTGCCGCCTCCCAAATCGGAAGAGCCTGCGGTTTCTAAGAAGGTCGTGCGCTTTACGCCCCCTCTGCACCCGTCTCTGCTAAAAAGAAAGGATTTTGACGACGAGGATGAAGAGGAGGAGGAGAAAGAGAGGAAACCCATCAAGGTTTCCTCCTCTGGCGCCCCCAAAAACCTGTCTTCGATGCTTCCCGCGCCGAAGAACTCGCTTTGCTTAGCGCCTTCAGTGACCTCTGCTGCCTCGCGGAGATCTACTGTGGATGCCAAATTGCCGGCGGTCAATGCAGAAGTGGTCAGACCTGAGCCAGAAGGAACCGGTTTCGAGAGCTACCAGAGTTACGACGGTAACTGGGTCGGCGCATCGGTGGAAGCTGGGGTCGAGGGGATGGTAGATTCGAGCTTAGCAAGCAACAGTGATCCCTCTGGTTGGATCCCAAGTTATGGTACGGATGCTTCTGCGTGGGCTCCAGATTATGGTAATTATGAGGGCAATTGGTCTGATGGATCGGTTGCAATAGGAGCACCGGAAATTCCGGATGTGACAAGTATACTGGGAAAGAGAGGGAAAAACATCCCTGCTGCGCAGATTCTGGAGGTGAAGCAGGATGAATTGATGAAGAATAGACCAAGGGAGGGTCAGACTAAAATGACAGGAATAGCATTTGGACCATCTTATCAGGTTTATATTCGTCCTGTTATATCTTTTTCTATGATCATCTTTGTCTAATATGCTGCTTATCATGCGAATTTAGATCTACCTTATTATTCGTATAGCCTAATTAAGTTTCAGTAAAAGAAACCTTTAGCTGAATGCTGTGGATGCAGGAGAAAGAGAATTGAGCACATTTCCTGCTCTTGTAACCCTTGCTTAGTCAATGAGCTCCCTCCACTACTAAGAATTGGAATATCAATTGTACTTGTTTAAAGATGTGAGAACATGCTTCAAATGCAAATTTTAACTTTGTTCTGGTTATTCTGTCTAAGCAACCTGCAAGTATGCCAAAGAGATTAGGGTTCTTGTTCGACATCCATGCTTGGGCACATATTGATACTTACATAATAGCAGCATCTTTTGACCATTACCCAAAAGTCACAAGTGTTGCCACTGTTTAAATCAATAGGTGAAAAATATCTTTTAATGGAACCCTAGATCTAGGGCCAAATATGTCTTGGTTTTTCACATGGTTAGCCACCTTTGACTTTGTTAGGCAGGTTCTCACCCAGAACTTTTCTTGCCGTTGAATCTAACACATTTAGATTGGTATCATCAAGCTGTCAATGGTACAAGTACCCAAGCCGACAAGATAAATAAGAAGTTGGGGGTATGTTGTGAGAAATGAACAAGAAGTTAACATGACTGCGGTTGGTTTTACAAACAATGTGACTAAATAGGCTGAATAAAGGTAAAAGATGTATGCACACACACACACACACACATGACTCAACTAGTTAATTGCTTAGTTGTTATTGTTTTTGTTGTTGTTGTTGTTGTTGTAGGTACTGCATAATTTTCATATATATGCCTATATCATATTAGAAACTCTGAGATGAGTTATGACTTTGTGAAGTTGAAGAAATCTTTCATTATGTGCTTTGTAGAAGTTCTGTTGTCATTTATGATTTTGCAGTTACATTCTCCTATATTTTGATGTGCTGTCTATACATGATATCATCAATGTTTGCCCTGCCCTTATTGTTTGACTAAAATTTTCTTGTGTAGCCTATTTCTTCAGCCAAGGGAAAGCCCTCAAAGCTACATAAAAGAAAACATCAGATTGGCTCTTTGTTCTTTGACATGAGGCAGAAGGAGATGGAACTAGCAGAGCGACGCTCTAAGGGCCTCCTGACTAAGTCGGAGACACAAGCCAAGTACGGTTGGTGATCTTTGTTGTAACATTAGGGGCATCTTATCCCTTGGAAGCAAAGTTGGGGGAAGGAAAGCTTTATTTTACTCTGTTTACAATCAACATCTCATGGAAGCCTTGATTTGCTTATATGCATTCTGTGAAAGGTATACCTCCATTGTTTCACGCAATGGGAATCTAATGTCTTTGTTAACTTTTGGAGAGCATTTTTCTCATGTTTTATGCACAATCTGCTTGTAACTTACTATTCTAGTGTTTGCAGCACATTTAATATAATCAAGCCTTTTGATAAGCCTTTCTGTTTGCCTGATATTGCTCCCATCAGAGAGGTTGGCACCTAATTCTCGAGGGGTGCATTAATTGCTCTTAAAAAGTGTGAGGATATTACTATACATGATCAATCTTTGGCAACAGAAAAGAAGCTAAAAAGATGTCAATCTTTGACACCATTATGAACTATCGACAATCAAACAACTGAACAAGATAAAAAATGCTACATATGTGCCCCCTAAATTTGGTATCTGTATATATAAAAGATAAAAATGCTTCCTTTTTGTGTGTACCTCCAAAAGTTTAACGTGCGGGAGTCTGCACATATATAGAGACGAGGGATATAAATAAAATAAGGGATCTGAGAGGGGGCTACAAGTACAAATATCACAGGCAACTAATTTCTTCAATACTTTGCAAGAGGCAGTTCATTTTACCAAGTAGATTCTTTGTCTAACACCAAAAACTAGAACAATGTCATCAGATAAAAAGAAGCTATTTCTATAGTGAACTCTGCAACAGCTTGAGCTATGTGCAACCACTCCTTACATGTACAAAATCTGAGATAACTCATCTTATTGTACACAAGCTGTGAAGTCTATTATTGGAGTGAAAGTCACCAATCTTTTAAGAGCTCACCTGCAACATCTTTATAACTGACTTTTTTCTTCACTGGGTTAGGATTGGGATCCGGCAGTAGCTTCTTGCCTTCAGGGGCGGAAGTCCCATGTTCAATTTTTCTCTGGCTAAGGCTTGGGATCATATCTAGTAGCATTGCATGCAATGGATCAACCATTTGTTCCAACTTCTCACCTGCCCTACTGGTTCCTACATCAGCATGTGTCCTATCAGACCTTTCTTCAATTCTATTTTCTGGATCGTTTCGGTTTTGATTAGAGCCAGTTGAATCTATATCTTCAGAACCTTCTTGAAACTTGATAAATTTGACATCTGCAAGCGGTTCTTGATTTTTGTTATCCCCGTCTTCCTCCATTTTAGAAGCAGAATCTTCCCTTGATACCAAAGGATCTCTTTGGCTAGTGTCGCCCGAGGGATCACTTTCTTCTGGTTCATCTTGATCTATTTTTGCAGGTCGATTTCTTCTTCGAGGTCTTGGAGCTGCTTTGATATTTCTCGAGCTAGTAGGTGTTGTTCTTCCTCTTTTCCTCTTTCCACCTATATCAAGTAATCGTGGAAATTGATGGTCTTTCGAGGCACTTGTATCAACGGGAGGCTCGGGTTCATCCCTGTCAAAGGAAAGAGAAGCAAAAAAAAAAAAAAAAAAAAAAAAAAACAAAAAACAAAAACAAAACCAATCAAGGATGAAGAAAACTTGAAGCAAAAAGCACATCCACATAATTGGAATAGAGTCAAGTGTATTGTTTAACTAAACACATGCTTGGTTGTATAGCTATATATTTATCTACAAAATGGATATGTACTTGCAAGAATAGTATTTCTGTGTTATGATCCGAGCATGTGGATTGAGTTAGTCGAGTCTAATTAGTCTAATTTGCTTATTGTCTTTAATTTTGAATTAAAACAGATAATCCGTATGTGGCCAATTCATTAGGACTCTACTCCTATAAATAAAAGTAGTCATTGATTAATTATCATCGTAGAATAGTCATTGAGTTAAGTTAATTTAGATCATTCTTATTTTCCTAAGAGTAGATCGTAACCCTAGGTCTATTCAAAGCTTTCAAACCCTGTCATCATTCTTTACCACGAGTCACCCTACTTTACTGCTGCTCACCACCATCCTTAGCCGTTCGCTACCCTCGATGACTGCCGCAACATTAGATAATTACTAATCTGTTCAGATTCGACCTTTTTTCACTGTTTATTTTTAACTTTTCACTCCAACATCGGATTGACATGAAACCAAAGCCCTTAGATCCGTAGCTCGTGAAGCTACCACCTATAAAAATCTCATAATTTTTTTACCTCTAGATCGGTCCAGATCTGATTCGTAACAATCTGTATAGAACTATTATTACTTGCTAATTACATAATCTACACAGTTTTTTAGGTCAGTCTTAACTGGCCTATCTTTATTCGCCCATACAAAATAGATTTGGGCCCCCTACAACTAATGGCAGATGTACAAGTTTTGTGCACTTCGGGCCTACTCCCACATGTCATGTATTTTTTCTCCAAGATTATTATAACAGTAAATCTGGTATCATGTAGTATATCCACATATTTTATCCAAGCCAAACATATGATTCATTCAAAACATGACTTAAAAATATTGACAAGTATTCTTCACTCTAAAAACGCACAAAATATTCAATCGTTACCTGCTTTCCACCCTTATTTCTTCCAATGTATCTGGTTTCAGATCATAAGCATCTTCAGGCAACTTCTTGCACTTCTCTAATGAATCCTCCAGCCACTTGTTCTTCACAACATGTAAGCTTTTATAATGTAGAAGGTGCCTCTGTGTAGATGGAAAACTGCAGAATAAACAGCATAACACTTATAATGAATCTGTGAGTTGTCAATCAATTTAAATAAATATACTCCAAGCATCTTCGAAACTCCGATATATTTTATACTGCATTTTATAGAAGGAACTACAGTTCAACAACGCTTAACAGGTAAAAGTTTAAACCCTCAACTAGAAAGGCATCGTGTAGCCATGACATCCATCTCCAAATATATGGTTTCCAAACTCCATTTAATCTCCTTACACATCCAAGCCAATGTAAAGCATTGACACATTTATAAAAAAAGGAAGAAGTAGCTCTTATGTGTGAGACTGCAGATAATCTTTTCAATATTCTAAATTCTTACCTATTATATATTTCATCAAAATTATGTGCTTCCGTGGTTGAACATACAACCAAATGAGTAGCAGGCTGAAGACTGCTGCAAACTTCACCACCATGCATGGTTAAATCAAGTTTCATCCTCTTCAATGCAAGATCCAATATCACACTGTGATCCACATTTCTTCAAAACAAAATTTCAATAACTGTGTAAAGAGCTTTGAACGTGGAAGTATGACTCCTGTTCACACTTCAAAAGTATTGAACCTCTAAAAGAGTAGAATGAAACAAGAGTGGAAGTGAGACTCACACTAGAGGCATTCCTTTATAGAAGTAGATGGAACAACCCTGAAAGAAGCACAATCGTTCCTCTGGACAATACTTCTTCCTGTAGTACTGTATCATATTGCCATTTTTCACTTCACTCATGTTGTTAAATATCTGAACAACAAATCAAACAAAATTAAAATTGATCAGTATACATCGGGTATGTCCTACAAAATGCAAAGAGTCCTTTAGCTTCCAAGTTGTAATTCACTGTGCTGTTCTGTTACTCTACTTTTCAGGTGACATTTTCTAGCAGTATATAGGTTAACCATTTCCAGCTGAAATACCATTTAACTCATAAAATAAAAGCTCTTTGACAAGATCACAGGTAAAGTTCATGAATATTCAGCATGTTATTTATAGGTCTACGCCAATTGATATTAGATGAACTTATAAGTGGAGATGCCTTTGCTGAGTGCCACAAGCGTGTCTGAGGCTTTCAAGTTTCAAGACTGAAGCTTCTATTCTGCCATATTCTAGTGAAGCCACCATTCACCTGCAGCACCTACTGATTACTGTATCCACATAAGGTGCTGATCACTCAATATTTACCATCAAACAATTCCTTAAGGGCTGTTTAGTGGTCAAATATATTATTTGTATATTTAATATTGAACAAATATTCTTTTATGCTACCATAGAAGATTGAGCACTTCCAGTCATGAGCTAGCACACCTGTTTGAGGTCTGTGATATCAATGTCCCAGAAATAGTAATCAGAGAATGCATCAATCTCTTCCTGGAGTTTATGCTTTGTCGCATCAGCAAGAAAAAGGAAGTACCTACAGTTACAAAAGAATATCCAAAAGTTCAAAATACACTAAAACATTCTAAAATACAAGTCGGACTCAATACTAACTTCGGTTGCAAGTGCAATAGACGTTTCTGTTTGCAACAATCCAAGATCCAAGAATAGTGAATTATATCACCATGACGCATGGCTGCCTGGTACTTGATTCCTATCAATCCAAATTAAGCATGTATCAGACATATTTGATATATCATATCTGAACTGCAGAGTACCTTTCTTCTCAGCTGCTATACAGTGAGTGACCGAGTCATTAAGATTCATCGAGAAAGTTCCTCCATTCTCCACCACCAATTTATGAAAGAAATCCAAAGAATATGATGGAGGAATGTTGACAAAATCTAAGTGAGTCAAGGAAGTGGTTCTTTTCCAAATCTAATCAATTATAACACTCCATGTTCTAAGAAATCTAATGGCTGGATTTATAACATTTTATTTTCGAACGACGCACAATTTTTTTTTACTTCAGATGACAAACCTGAGAATTACTAGCAGGCACTGAAATATTACCTTCCTTATAATACACAAAAATGCAATTTGCAGAGGAATCACAACAGTCAAAGCAAGAGCTCAGAGGATACAAAACATCATATTCGAAAAAATTAAGGTCTCTTCCTTAACATCAGAGATGTCAGTCTGCACAAAATGCGAAGGGACCACAGAAACATTCTTCTTCTCCCCCTTCTTTATCGGTTTTATATGCTTCAAAATGTGGTCCTGCAAAATTGCATGATCTGTTCCCTTGTGGGTGTTACCGTTGCTTGATTGTACTATGTCCACAAATGCTGACATTGTTAAAAAAGAAAAAGCAGATCAATATAAATGACAGGTAGATATCAACAAAATAGACAGAAAAACCTGATAAGAATATCATTCTGGGTATGTCAAAAGAAAATATAGAAAAGAGGATGAGAACATATGAGAGCGTCACTTAGTGCAACAGTCATAGGATGAAGTAATGCAAACCACCTCTTCAATAATGACGGTAAAGATGATCACGTTTACCCTTCCTATCCCACATAGGATGGAGCCTCCTTTTAAAACAAAAACAAGAAGGAAAAGATTGAATTTCAAAGACATTATTGCATTTTGCGCTGATGAAGTATCTTATTATATCTTTACGTTCTCCACCAGTCACATCATTCTCTAGACGGCTGACAGCACACCTTAAAAATGTGTAGATTCTCTTGGAAGCATTTTCAATTATTGAGCTGAACTCTTGCAAAGCCCTTTTCTAGGCCAAAAGCTTAATTTATGGCCAGATTTAACCACCTAATCAGCTTGTTTATGCACTCCTGTCATTTCAGTTTCCTGTATATATGATCTAGTATCTGTAGCTTCCGTACCATGTAATAAGCATGAATAAGTGGATATCATTTCACTAGCCTACAGTAGGTACCAATAACAAGATATTACATAAAGCAGTCAAGTGGAAAATATGCACCTTCACATCAGCCAAAAGAACTAATCTATAACCAGTAGAATAGTAATAATAAAGCTTTCAGAAGAAACCTCCTATCTCGACCTCCTGTCTAATTGTTTATTTCGTAAAGTGTGTTGAATGATACATTTGGAGAGGACTTGGACTTCAGAATATACTTATCTTAGAGAACAAAAATGGGTTCTGCTTAAGAAAAAGATTGAATTGATAGGCCATTTAGAATTTTAAAACTTACCCTGCACATTGAGGCACTCATACCATGGTTTGTCATATCTCACACGGTGAATACGGGGGAATCTCAAACTGTATGGGGCAGCGAACACCTTAACGAACAAAAGCCACCATAAGAAGTGTATAAAAACATGAGAGAATAGCAGAAAAAAAAATTGATCAAGCTGCTTGCAACAAAAACAATTTCTGCAAAAACAACTATTCTACTATGAAAAAGTTGTAAGAGGATGTTTTGTCAGAATGAAAAAGTAAACCATTAATAGAAGCAGGCAAGGTCCATCCAAATAAAAATAGAAAGATTTACCTCTGACTTGATTGTTCGGATATCACTAGTTATGGATATTATAACGGATCTGTAGTTGGAAAATAAACTGATTAAATATTACAAGAACTTAAATCTCCAATCAATGGGGAGAGGAGGTTTTAAGAATGCCAACTTATCAGGGCTCTCGATCCAAACATCTGGTCTCTCCTTTGAATTATTTGTTACTTCGTAGAAGCGTGGTGCTTTTCTTGGGTTATCATTTTTCCTGGATAAGAGGAAGATTAACAAAAGAAAAAGGTAGAAACCTAGACACTGTATAATCTTGAGTGCTCAACAACTTCTGGTTTGTGAAGTTCAGATCTTATGTTTTGATGGCCATAACAGATTCCCACAAAATAGCAATAAGCAAGTCGAAACCACATTTTCAAAAGAATAGAAGAAAAGACAAAATGCTCAAAATCATCATTTACCCAAAATAGAACCTGGAATTAACTTGCCCTCATCAGAAGATCAAATTTATACCTATTCAGTCAAGCTACTTAAGGAAAACCTGGAACATTTATCTCAAGAAGATAGAGTAGATAAAAAGGTAAAGTAGATATGTTACATCAGAAATCAACACTATTCAAAGAAGGAAAATATATTGATAACTCATAACTGGAAAAGAACTGAAAGTATGAATAATAAATTTTAGCACATCGATATGAGACCAGAAAATGAGTAATACCATGATGTCACATAGGTACCTGAAATAGGGTGTCAATTTTGTAATCAGCGCATCAAGCTCCTCATCGGAGAGGCCAGTACCAACTCGACAAAATGAAACAAATCTAAGCAAAAAAAATTGCATCAAAACATTGTTAAACAAAATTTGACAAGGTTTTACAAAAAGATCTGATAGACAATAAACTAACTTCTGTGTCAAAATTTAACGGTGTATAATGTAAAAAAGACTGTTAGGCATCGTACTAATACAAAATGACAACAACAAATTCTTCTTGATGTTCACTTTATGGTTTTAGTAAACTATATATCAACCAATAGATTACACCTCAGACAATTGTAAGAGACCTGAACAAGCTAATCACATCACTTGGACTAACCATGAAACATACTAGTAAACCTACAGCTTTCATGAGCTAATTTATAAGTCCAAGGATCCAAAAATGTGAGCAGAATGATGGCATGAACTATGCAAAGCTAGTTATAAATGCAAAGAAGGATTTCTTATTCACCTTTTTGGGTAATTAGTAGAATCTGAATGCTCTGCAAGACCCACTAAGAATTGAGCTACCTGCAAATAAGTTGAGGAAATAGAAAGAAGATCTGCATGATTACATTCATAAGACCAAGCAAAGGCTAAATAGAAAATATGAATGCATATACAAGCGTATGCATCTGCGAGTATACGCATCTCTGGGCAAACAGGAACTAGGAAGTTGGTAAACATAATCCACATGGTCAACTACCTACTAATTTTCCAAAGAATCACCTAGGAGCAGTTAGAAGGCCCCTATTTTCTTACATCATAAAGTCATTCTTGCTGTACTAGGTTTGATTAACCAAACCATTAAGTAAAGAAATATAGTTAAATGAGAGCATAAAACTCCACCTCTCCTCCATGACGACCAGATCCAAAGTATCCTCCTGATGACAAAGAGTGAGTCAATTTTTACTGAATTAAATAGACTCTTTTCCTCAAGAAAAAAATGCAGAATAAACTGAGGGAGAAGACTGGGGGGTGTAAGCTTACCTATAATAAGAACATCAAGATCAGAACCAGCATGTATATAGTCAGGTTTCAACTTCAGCCACTTTCCACCACGGTCACTAGGTTCCCATTTCGAACCAAGATCCTTCAACACAATTCCCTCATCCCTACAGAGTATATAGAAATCAGAAAACCTGAGTGCATGCAACAAAATTGAAATTACCATTTAGCATATGGACCATAGAAATGCTGAGAAAGATTACAAAATCTTTCCAGAGAATGTTTGGCAGCATAACATGATATGGACATCCATAATCCCCCTCCCTCCCCAAAAAAATAGAAAGAAAAAAGTAAAAGATGGACTAGAAAAGGGAAATATAAGATTGACATTTCGGTCATCAGTGCTTTACACTCAGCATGCTTATGTGTTATTTTAGATGAAGTCATCAAACCAGCTTCAGTTCCAGCAGAGAACGTTAGCACAAATTTGAATTGCTCCAACTAATTTGCGATAGGAAGTTTCAAACACATAAATTTTCATATTATTTGGACCCAAACCTGCTTACAGACAATTTGTGAGGGGAAAAGATTTTTTTTAGTGACAGGCAATTGGAAGATCCAACGGGAAAGGGGCATATGATGAATGTATCCCCATGATTGAAGTATTTGGTTCTGACTTCAACATTAAGTCACCTAACTGTCGATCGCAAACACAGCTGAAGTTAAATGTGGGACTCTCAGGTTACACCACATCCAAGTATCCAACCCATTTATGAGAATCTTCATCCCCTAGTCATTTACTTTGGCACACTCAGATAAACTCTTTAGAAGGTTCCAATTCCTAATCACCATACCAAGTTTAGCATATGCTAAAATGAAAATATTATACTACAGAAATCTAAACTAAAAAGCAATTTTACAACTGCTCAGACTTGATCATAATTAACAGGGGAAAAAATATAATGAGTTTTATCACCTATTCTCAATAGTTTCCTTGAAAAATCTCTCAACATCTTCCAGATTATATGCAACAATGGACCAGCTTGGTTCTCCTGAAAATTCAAGAGCGCTTATCAAGTGCAACCATCATAAGGCTTACAACACAAGCATGTATCACCAATGAAGATTTATGTGGCACAACAAGTTACATGTAATAAGTACATAAGATCCGCAAAAAGAAAAAAAAGAAGGAATCGTTGCCTTTATGAGATGTCCAAACATTAAAGAAAAATCCATTTGCATCTACATAAAGTTGTTTTCAGGGAACAAGTTATGGTCTGTTAGGCTTCCAACAATATAGGAATACATCAACGAACTCCCTTACGGTTTTCTCAGGGTGGAAGGTAACCTAAAAATATTTTTTGGGCAGCTTCACTAGAAAGTATCTACTACATTCAGCAGAAGGATGAAATTTCATGGCATTACCTGGTAAATTTGCTATGAGGTTACCAGCACTGGCCTAACAGAAGTTGTAATACACTAGTTTTAAAAAAAAAATTAATTCAAAGACACAGTTGTCTCAAGTATCTTAAATGAAAAAAGCTGCAAGAACATTGCACATGCTCATTGCATTTTAACAAACCAGGTTATCAGGTCCACACAATTTGGATGACAGACTATGCTAAAATGTATATCTTTCTCTTTCTTCAGCAAAGAAACCTTATAGTCCAATATGAAAAATTAACATAAAAGGGCAATGCTTCTACAGCATAGACTACATTGCCAGATAAAATATATTAAGAGGTCATGATTAGAAGGTCCAAGTTCAGCTTGTAAAACATTTTCAAAGACATAGAAAAGCAGGTGATTACATACAGAGAATCATGAACTTCAACATGCAAGCCGGAAACAATACTTATACATATACATCATATACCACAATGTATATACAGTATGCTGCTAAACATTCTGATACTTAATATTACAGAAACAGGGAAATAGTGAGTTTTATCACTCACCTGGTGGACGATGGTCATTAAGACCCCCATTAGGAATCAAAATTTCTAGCTGACCTTTCAAAGGTTTGACAACCTTTTGCAGGAGTTCATGTCGCTCCGCCAAGCTCTGATGAATAACACTAGTATCTCCAGCATAAAGAATATCAAAAGCAACATCTATATTTTTATGTCAAGTTAAACTAAGTAATATCAAAAATCTAAATATGTCTTATCAAAAGCAACATTCTTGTATATCTTATCGCAAACCAAACAAACTGATAACAAAGAGCTAGTCTATCATAGAGTTCTTTTCAAAATCATTTTATTATGCATAAAATGATTAGCAACAATAGAAGCTGCAAATGAAGATTATGAAGTATCATCAGAACATCTTAAAAAACAGATCAAATGGCAATATGGCATTAACAGCTCGAAGCTTGAGAGTTCAAATATCTCATCAGAACATATGCAAATAGCTCAGACCACAAAATTTCGCGACTCTTTCTAGATGAACAAAGGCTCTTGCTAGCAACATTCAACTGAAAAGAAAAGAACAAGAAATTAAAAACCAGATGATATGTCCACCATATGTATTCAAAATTATACAAGTCTTGTTGTGAAGGTTCTATTGGTGATACTGATTTTTCATATCAAAGGAATTATATAGATCCAGATATTCAATTCAAATAACAATCACTGCCAGAATCTTACAATATCCTTTTTCATATAATACATGAGTCAGACAAAAATCGACAAGTAAATGATGAAGACAGGTAAAGAAACTCGATATCAGGAGATTAACAATATGAAAATAGCCTGGAGACCTTGATTAAACTTCATAACCAACAAAGATTTAGAGACTCATCATTTGAAGTTCTCAAAGAACTTGTGGAACTAAATATTTATTCCATACCAATATCCCCCTACTGGGGAAATTAAAAAACAAGGTGACTCCAGATAATTCAGACTTCAGGGTAAGGATACAGCACAACTGCAAGTACAAAAGACGAAACTGAAGTAAGATTAAACTTGTTAATCATATTGACTGCAAAACAAATCTTAAGCATATATTTCTCAGGTAAGAACCTGGCGATCAGTCTCCAGTCCTTCCCTCGCTGCCTTCGCTGCCAAAAGAATTTAATTGGTGACTATTTCAGGAAAACTAACTATAAGTAACATGATTATAGCTTATATTAATTATCAAAAGACCTATTTCCTGGTTTGAACCAAATTCTGCAAAATGATTGGTAGATCTATCCCAAACAAGCATTTCTCCGTCCAATATGCACCTGAACAGCATCAAAATCTACTTGAAAGAAGGAACATAGACATATATAACGCACCACAACTCAAGTAAAAACAGTTTCAGGTTGAACTCCTAAAGAGATGACATCAATCCAATATAGTAAGGTTATGAACAAACAAGACGACTTATTCAGTATGATAACTCCTAAACCTGATCAGAGTACAATACAATCTCAACTAAGTGTGGCATTTTTTAAATGAATTCCAGTTATAAATAATTAACTAAATTGATAATAAGGCTAAAAAAGAAACGAAAAGAAAAAATGGACCTTAGAATGATGCAATTAATACATAAATATTAAACAATCTGAAATATAAAACACACTGTCCAAGTCTTTGGTTGTAAGGCCATTATAAAAGTCTTGCAAAAACTGAGTTAAGTGAACCAGTTAGTATACTTCACTTCCGTATAAGATTACAAGCAAGTACCTGTCAACCAAGACATTTTGCAGAATTATCTTCGACATACCAGGTGCATATTCAGGATGATCAAGAAAGTTCCTGATGGATGAGAAGAGATGAGATATTTTGACTCAAAAGCAGATACATTTAGGCTTTCAGAGTAAAAATTCTGAAAAAGAAAATCCTAAAACATTAAGGACTCATAATGGAGCATGCAGTATAAACCATTTTATGCTACAAGACATGTTTTAAGAAATCCAAGAAACCAGTAGTTGGGAGAACATTGAGCTAGATGTTCACTGGGAACCTAATCAGACTTGCCGTGAGAAAAAATGAATTTCTTCTCCATTCTTATGAATTTGAATGCGATCACCATCAAATTTGCATTCAACAACCACCTGCTTTCCATGAAGCTAGACAATACAAGCAAATTGAGGAAAGTTAGTATGAAGAGATTTGTACTGTCCCTAAAGAATTTAGTAAAATAAGCATGGGATTGGTACTGTCCTAAAGATTCAATTATTTCGCAATTTGAAAAGCATGTGGAAAGGCATGTTCGAGGACTAATGTAAGCATATAAAATGGCAATCGAAACCACTACGCCATTTTTGCTATATCCATTTCTTTCAGTATGCAATGGATGCCTAAGAAAGTTGCCAAATAGTATCTGTGGTGCTTATCAAGGTCATCATGTTGAATTTCTCAGGTTGAGAGCTGATTCCAGATAGTTTTTTCTAACACCAGACCATCTAGTTATCCAGGAAAG
The DNA here is from genome assembly GCF_019914945.1 of Typha latifolia. Taxonomy (NCBI): domain Eukaryota; kingdom Viridiplantae; phylum Streptophyta; class Magnoliopsida; order Poales; family Typhaceae; genus Typha; species Typha latifolia. Next base: position 1,258,275 of record NC_133094.1, read on the forward strand.
TGCAGAGCAGTGAAGGAAGCTCTCATCAATGGAGGGCCTAAGCAAGACAAGATGCATGTTGCCCTATGCTCATCTATGAAGAGACTTTTTTTTCTTAAAAACAATTTCATTGCTATCATGCCTTTCTGGTGGTAAACAAAAAAGACCTCCCTTTATATAAGATTCCTCCCAGCTAACCCTCTCCTGATGATCTTAAGGAGATTAGCATACTAAACAATTACCAACTTTCAGTAACAATATGATAGTTAATACTTAAGTACTTAAAAGAAAAACAAACCCATTGAGAGGCAAGAACAAAGTCTACCTTCTTCCATGCTGTTGAAGCATCACTGACCCTCATAGCTAGCTGAGGTCTGACAGCTTTTCCCACTTCTATATCCTGTTAACAGAATGGCCAAATGGTACAGTATTCTAAAATATGATTCTAAAAGGAGAGCCAAATCACATAATAAATTATCTTTTCTCTGTATGAGATTCACATAAGATAACAGAATTTTGTCTCCTGAATTTAGAATCAGCATTTATCAAATATCTGAATGTTTTATCCAAAACTGACATACAATAATCATTGACAGCCTCAAATTACCTGACGATTATGCCTTTGACTTCGATCTTTCAACTTCTCACAAACTAATTTAAGGTCACAAGTAACATTAAACAAATCTTCAGCATCAGGATGAAATTCATGGAATATGCTCTTCTCGCTAAGACCCAACTTTAGATCTATGAAAACCAATTAAGATTATATTATACTTAAAAAATTAATGCAACAAATTTTCAAACAAAGGAGAGAAAGCAAGTGAACAGAATGTTAGGAAAGAACCTTTGAGAATGATCATCAGAATCCATTTCATTTCCAAGGCATTTGTTTTCTTAATAAGACCAGCAAGTATAGAAGCCTTTGTTGCCCTATGAAGACCAGTAAAAGAAAGAATACATTTACATTTATATATAAGAAATGAAGTAAGAACAAGGGCAACAGCCATCTTGTGATGCTTCAAGTCCATTTAAGTTAGCAGCTGTAGTTTAAAGTGAAATAGTGACTTTGTAAAGGAAATAGGCCTATAGTTTACATAAGGAAATAGTGACTTTGCAAGTTGAAACAATATCAAGTACCAGAGTTGGCGATTCCAATTAACCATGCCCATAAACTTCTACCTATTTTCTGCTGCGGCCAGCTGATCGAGTGCATCATTCAGCTCCTTGATTGTTAGTCCACCTGAAGCCATTCCTTGTCTGCGTTGAAGCACCTGACCGGCACTAAAAGGATATTCTTTAAATTCCACCCCTTACTGTTTTAATGCTCAAATATAGTAACCGCGTGCATGTAATGGATTTTTCTTTAATAACGACAAAGATCAGACATTTTGGCAAAATTTAAGAGAAATCAACCTAAAATCGAGCAAGCACTGAAAATGGTAAAATGGATTTTCTGCAAGAAAAAAAAAACGGACAATTTGCCACAAAACTTTAATCAACTCAGACTAATAGATGAGCAAGCAATGAAATAGTAATGGGCGGCGCGTTTCAAAAACGAAAAAAAAAAATCAAACAATTTGCCAAATTTTAGCCAAAGAAGGTTGAAAACCGACCAAATCAAAATGGCGTAACATGTGTCTCCCTCTAGAACGAACAAGGTCAAACCTTTCACCGTATTCCCAGCCAAACAAACCCAAACGAGCAATTGAATACTCCACTAAACTCTCCCAAAATATATGAAAAGCGAGTAATGAGAGAGACCGTCTAATGGATTTGCTTCAATGCCGACCAAGATCAAACATTTTCCCATATTTCCAAATAAAATTGCCAAAAGAAATAGCAATTTGGTACTCCACCAAACTCCCCAAGAAGAACCAAAATGGGACATGACTGACCTCGGCAGCCACAAGGGCAAAATTTCCAGCATTCGCTCCGGCACGAGAGCCCCCCCTGCGCCAATTGACGAGGCGGAGGGCGTCGGGAGAGTCCTTGGCGAGGCCGAGGGCGTCGACGAGGCAGGTAGCGAGGACGGATTCCTTGAGGCCGTAGGAAGCGCGCTCGCGGTCGAGGGACGGAAGCACGAGACGGATTGCGCTGAAGAATTCCTGGCCAGTGTAGACCAGGTCGAGGAATGTTCGCAGGCGCTTCCGCTTCTTGGCGGCGGACCGGTCCCGGAGCATCGCCTGGAACATGCTCACCAGGAGCCCGAACCGGATCGTCGCGTCCGTCATCTCGACGTTGAGATAACTCGCTCTCTCTCTCCCTCCCTCCCTCTCTCCTATCTATCGCTCAAAAAAGACCTTCGTTTTCTCTCTTTGCTGGTTCTTAAGCGGTGGGAGGTGAGGAACTGTCGTGCCATCGGAAGGAAGACTCATTCGAAAGTTTGCATATAAGACCCTGTGTTTTTATACTTATTTTTTGAACCTTGTCTTTTCTCTATTTGTAAATCACTACTTCTCTTTTCTTTATTTGCAAATCACTCCTTATCTTTTCCAATAGAGGTTTTATCTAACTATTTATATTTTGACAAATTAGTCCCCCTTTCAACTCTAATTCCAAAGGCAAACCCCGTACTCTACAAAGACAACGACTTTATTTAGGATTTCGACATGAAGGAAAGGACAGCTTTAACCCAATCTTTGTCTGGCTTTCCCTCTAAATCTCCTGCAAATCTTCATTAAATCTATATAAAACCTATCCAAAATATATATAGACAGAGAGAACTCACCCCAACCCCACCACCATCTTTTGCAATTTTTTCTAGGGTTTCTTTCCTCCATGGAATCTCTCTCCACCTCCACCTCCACTTTCTCTTCTAAACTCGTCGAATCTTCCCTCTCCCACCAGTCCTCGATCTCTTCTCTCCGCAAGATCCCAACTTGTCGAATTGGTTGCCCTAGATACTACGAAAAGGTCGGATCTTTGAAGGTATCTAGGCTTCTGAGTTGCAATGCAAGGTTGAGAGCACTCTCTCGAGATGTTTCAGGCAGTAGCGAGGGAGATGAGGGCGCGTTTGTGAATGGGTTTGGGTTGATTCCGGACTTGGATTCGTCTTTGTTGGAGGTATGTATTCGATTTTTTTTCCTTTTTAATGATGTATGAATCGTGAGGTGACTTTGGTCTTCGATTGGAGAGACACCAATTTTGAACGAACTGATGATAATTTATTGTTTCATCTAATGTAAGAACCATAAAAAATCTTATCTTTATCAGAAATGTCCTTTTAATCAAATTAGATGAGTGCTATCGTATTCTCAAACTTGGCTCATTCGGTTTTTGATTCTCTTCTAAATACTTCTAGTAAGCAATACATCTTGGTCATCTTTTGTAGTTAAGGAATAACATGTTAAGGCTTTCTTTCATTTTTTCCGCTAAAACAACAAAATCTAATCTATTTTTGTATTTTCTTTATATTTGTTTTAGAGTGACATGATCGTAAATGGTATCAATAAAATTGGCATTACTGAACTTCCAAAAGAGGAGGTGAGATTAAGTGTTGATGGTGGCAGAACTAATGAATCTAGAGCAGGCCTTTTCCGAACACCTATTTCTGGTGGTGTCCAAAGTGCAACCTCCACTCACGATTTGCCTCCACCTGCTTTGGCTGTTCGGAATCTAATGGAGCAGGTATCCTGTATCTAAAACAGATGAAATGGGTTTCATTATTGTCACTGTATTTCTTTTTCTTCTTTGTCTTCCAGATGTCTCCATGTTTTAGTGCTAATCACTGTCTTTTAATTCTACTGTTTGTTTTGTATATTTCTGGTTACGAACTTTTCTCCATTAATCAAGGCTAGGTTTGGTCATCTGTCCACTATAATGTCAAGGATGCATCACCATCGTGAAGGATACCCCTTTGGTTCATTAGTTGATTTTGCAGCTGATCCTATTGGCCGTAAGTAAGATTTGTTATTTTCAATACACACTGAATATGTACTCTAAGTCAGTCGACATAGTTTTTATTTATTTCTCCAACTATTGTAGACCCAATTTTTTCCTTCTCTCCGCTAGCAATCCACACACGAAATCTATTGGGTGATCCAAGATCTACGCTTGTTGTTCAGGTGTCAATACTTTTCCCCTACAATTGGTTGTTATCATTACTCTTATCTGTGCTTGTTCTGTTGAGAATCTGAGATATTATTCTGTGCTGAGTTCTTCTTATGCTGACAGATACCTGGATGGAGTGGTCTATCAAATGCACGTGTTACAATATTTGGTGATATCGTCCCAATCCCAGCTGATTTCCAGGTGCTTCTCTAGTTATACTAGCTCTAACTAGCAGAACAGTTTGCTTTTTTTTTTTTTCCATCTGATGATTTACTACTTTTTAGTGCTCTAGTTAGAAGCAAAGTTTGGTTCTTAGTTTAACCTATAGTTATGCCTCCAATTTAAATCCTACATATTGTTTGTGAGTTTTTTTGATAAATTTTTGTTCATTTACTAGAAGTATAATAAATTGCTCCTGGTTCAGGAATGGGGCCGTCAGCAGTATAAAGCCAAACACCAGCAGTGGGCATCCCAAAAATGGGGCAATTTTCACTATTACAGGATGCAGAGTATTAGGTTTGTCTACCTTCTCAAGAGTTTAATCTGTATTGCAACATCACATCAAGTTTTGTTATCTACGGTCCCCATCATATGATTATTTATTTAATAGATAATTAGACAGTTAATGAGAACTTCTGCCATTACTTGTTCTATTGGAGCAATATTTGATGAAGGTTAGTATTGTTGACATATGTTTATTATATGTACATGTATATTTGCATGGGCCAAGAAATTTTGTGAACTCCTTGTTCCCCTTCTTGTTCAGGGCACTAAATCTAGTATAGAAGATTTCTACTCTCCCTCTGGTGTGGATGGGTGTGGGTGGGTGGATGTAATAAGAAATATGAAAATAAAGGCTCACTTTTGCACTTAAAATTTGGGGAAAACATTGATCTATTCATAGGTGCAAACCACTTAGATTTATTTAATTCAATAAATAGATAGACATAAGCGTAATCATTCTAAGAAAGCGTACTGTATGAGGATGACACATTCCTTAGGACTCCTATCTTTTGAGCAGAAATGCCTAAGGGAGCTCACTTTTTGCCCCTCACTTGAATTTTTATTAAAATTATGATGGAAAACAAAAAATGTTGTATAAATGTGATGAACACTCTCTTGTATAATCACCAGTGACATATATTTCATGGGTGGGTTCGGCACTGTTGCATGGGTTGATGTGAAAGAATACGAGGCCACTCAACCTGATAGGATTACTGTTGATGGTGGAGAACAAAATTTGAAGGTGAGCTTTGTTATACTAAATCTTTTGCCATTTTGCTCTTCTATTTGATGTGCTAGTAGAACTGCAAATTCAAATGTTGTTGTTTCTCTAAGTGGTGACAGAATTCATTTCTTTGTGATTTTAACTTTTGAAAAGGAACTGAATGCTATGTTCTCGAAGTCACTGAAAGAAATTTTATCCACTGAAGAAGAGATAGATGATGCAGCTTTCATATCAATAGATAACAAGGGCACTGATATCCGTGTCAGGCAAGGGACACAGGTATCTTCTTGGCTAAACTGCTGATCCTCAATTTCTTAACTTTTATTTAATTAAGGCCTTATTTTACTATCCTTTAATTATATTTGAAGCTCCACGTATAATCAACTTATTTGCTTATATCTTGCATAAATTTCTGAAAGAACATCATGATCTCTGCAACAAGTATGGTAAGATTGGGCAGTTAACAGCTAACACCATGTTGATAATACCTAAATTTTGATGAAAAAAAAAGGAAAGAACTACAAAAACAATAAAAATAAACTATCCACTAATAAATATCACAAAAGATGTGTTTATATTTTGTCTAAGTTAATGGTTGGGTTCTTTTTACATTCTCGAATCTTCTTCTCTTGATATTCTGAGGATCTGTCAATTTCTAATGAACATCAACAATTATGTTTTCCTTTTTTTATGTTTTCTACTGATAGACCATTTATGCACATGTGTTCTATAAATATGCACAATGCTTTCTTGTTCGAATGTGCTAATGCTGTCTGTTTACATGCTACACAAATCTAATGAAACTCTCTGGAGTTTTTATTCTGAAGAATTTGTGCATATACTATATTCTTTAGTTCTTTTTGTGGCTCATCTTTTGTTTTCTAATGCAGTTTCATATCCAAAGGCTGTCTTTTGAAGTAGAACATGGAGTTCGGACTCTGGAGGAAGCCAAGGCAGCACTGCAGAAGATAATTAATAAAGGTTGCAGGTCAAAATCACATAGCAGGACTTGATTTTTGCAGCTCTCTTCTTAGTTGGCTGCTAAGAGAATACATATCAGTTCTACTTATCAGAACTGGCAGATCTCAATTCTCTTCCCTTTTTTTTTTCTTCTTAAGAATAGATGTGAGCCCTCAAATAAGCGGCAAGCATTGAAGATATCTTTGTTGGTCTTTTGAGTTTATGTGGGACTTTGAACTGAAGACATATTGGTTACTGTAACTCTTAGCTGGTAGTAGATTATATTTTACCAGTGCAATCAATAGCTGATTTTAGTGTACAGCGACTGGTGTCGCATGAAAATGTCAGAACTCTGCTCTGTAACATCTTTATGGTTAGTTAACCACAGGCTTCAGAGCATGCCAAAAGTGGATCTGTTGCACTTCCTGTATGTTTCTTTGGCAAAATTCACAGCTTACTCATCCATATCAACTTTCTTTTTTTGGGATAAGCCTTGTAAAAGTTTATGGTCTTTCTAATTCTTTGAGCAGCCTAGAGTTAACTTCTTCGCCGTTTCTTTCTCGGATATTTGATCTTGTATATATTTAAAAAAAACAGCAAGACATTTGTTTCAGAAGACTAGCTATCACCTTTCAATTTATGGATTGCATCAGTGTAGGCAGATCAATAACATTCAATGTGCAGTAAAAGTTTTTCTTCTGATGAGAAGAAAATTTAGCATCAGATTTAGAACATTCGCTACAATGTTATTTCTTGTGTATGAAATCAATAATTACTGCCAAAAACTAATGGCATCTAGTATGAAGCCAGTAAATCATAAGAACTAATGGAAGTTGTGTGTGCCAAAGACATCAGAAACAACCAGTCAAGAACAGTGAATGATGCTCTGATTGCTGAGAAGCCAAATTGCAGATGCAAATAACTTGAAAAGATAAGACTTCAGCACTGTCTATTGTCTCTTAGCTATTTAATTGGCCTGCATGTACTATTTGTCTTTTTTATCACAACCTGACAAATACTTTTGGTGGCTAATTTGCTTGATCAAGCTCATGATCTTTGCTTTTGATAGCAACTCTCTCTCTCCCTCTCTCTCTCTCTTGAGAGTAGAGACCATTACGTTACCACTTGAATATTCTCTGAAACAGGTACATCAAAGCTCTGACTTTTCTTTTTTAATTTGATTTAATACTATTCTAATAAAAAAAAATCTCATTTTAATAGTCGGTTTATATTATTTATAATTTTAGATTTATCTATTTCAGTGTCTTTAAAACCATTGTCATTCCTGCTTAAACTTGTATGTATGGCATAATTTAATTAACTATCTAATAATTTAGTACTACTGATCGAGCTTGCACACAATTCACCAACTCCATCCAATTTTGTGCATTTTTACCTTTATTATTGCTAGTTATACATCTATATTTTATTTAGTGAATTTAAAAAAAGAAAAAGAAAAAAGAAACTAGTGCAAATGATAGGATGAGATTATTTACAATTTACCTCCGATTCGTCGCGTAGGTGGGAAGCCTTTGAAATCATGCCACTTGTCGACTTCCAATCTTGATAAATAAATAAAATAAATATATATATAAATATATAAATTTAGACACATCTCTATCTCCAAATCCCATGTAATCTAACTATCTAATCTTTCTTTCCCAATCCTTATCTCCTTTTACCCTAAAATCGTGCACTGCTATAACAAAGGCGAAATTGAAAATATCAAAACCTCTGTCAATTTCTCCTTCCTATTGGTTGACCATCTCCTTAGATTCAATACCAAATTTCCCAATCTACCATTCACATTAAAATTACCTGTTTGCCCTCGCCTCTCCAAGCCCAGCTCTTTGCCTTTCGTCTTTTGGTTCGTTTATTCTTCGGTTCCTCCGTTGAAGCCCACACGCCCCTAAGAGCTTGGAGAGAACTCGTCCCATGGCTACGAACCCGGAGAGCCCACCTCCTTCTTCTCCCTCTTCTTCATCGCGGCACTCCGCGAGCATAACCCACGTGGACTGCGACCATATCGTCTCGATCCTCCACCTCCTGCCTCCGGATTCCATACTCTCTTTTTCCATGACCTGCAAGAGGTTTAGATCGCTGGGATCGTCGAATAACCTGTGGGAAGCCATTTGCAGAAGGGATTGGGGCAGTGGTACCGTTGATGCATTGGTGGGCACCTTGGCGCCCCACGAGAAGACGGGATTGTATTGGAAGAGGCTTTACCGGCGAGTTTCCCAGTTGGGTTCTCTTTCTTGCCGTAGGATTTCGAGTAAAGGTGGCTGCTTTCCTACTCCGAGGGCCTCTCACTCCCTCAATTTCGTCGACGATTGGATTGTTCTCTTCGGCGGGGGATGCGAAGGAGGTTAGATTACCTCTCTATTCAGTTATCAGCTTCATAATTTGCTCACTTTAGGGCTGTTTCATTTGTTCCTTTTGGTTTTGATTGATTCATGGGTTCTAATAGTTACATTTTTTTTTTGTTCGACATTAATTGCAATTCCCCTGATAAAGGATTCTCTTTTGATTAAGTTGAAGTTAGTATACCTTTACTTTACTAAAGGGATTCTCCTGCTGCCAATTCCGTTCCTTTACTTTACTGTCGAAGGTCTTTGATGCCATTTCTGCTAAAGATGAAATATTGAGGTACAAAGCTACTTATGGAGATTAGATGAATTTGGTTGACCATTAGATTAGCCAAAATTAGATCTGGTCTTTTTGTTTTTGTTCTTCTCTTTTGATGATTAGTAATACACATCAAGGATGCAGTTGACAGGAGAAGGATAGTTCAGACATTGATGAGGTTAGTTTCACATCATAATACTGTTGGAAAACTTAACTTCCTTTCTTTTCGTGCATTTATTGCCCATGGGTATGCTATTTATTGCCCATGGGTATGCTATTTATTTTCTGTTAGCCTAGTAGAATGTTTGAACTTTGAAGAACTGGGTGCGCCTCAAATGTATCTCACCTACACGAGATTGTTTGGAAAGCTAAAAATGTTATAAAAGAGTAATAGATACTAGCACAAGGTTTAGGAATTTATTTTCCAAAACCTCTTTCCCTTGCTATTGATAAGTTGAGGAAACATCATTAAGGTTGTTCTCCTGATTTGAGCTGTCATGCACCCAATGTGTATCTGAGACTCAGATGGAATTTGAACAGCTGGTATTAGTGTGACATTTTTTTTCATTTAATTTGACATTGCTGTACAAGCACTTGTTTATCAATATATGTTCTCCAGAAGGAACCATGCTGTTATTATCTTAGCAGAAACTCTGAAAAAGAATGCAGCATGGAGCTGCTACAAAATATAAACACTTCTGCAAGTACAGAACTACTTGTGCCGCAAGGCATGTTCCTAGGTCTGATTATAACTAAGACAGATATGGATATCCTCCTACCTTTTATCCATTATATGGAATCAATTAATGAATATCAACCTAAGTTTAAGAGGCTCTGTGGGACAATGAAGTAGAAGTTCATGACTAGTTATTAGTTTGATGCCAACCTTTCAGGAATTTGTGCCATAATGTGCAATATTCTCTGCTAAGGCAATTCTATGGAAGGGAGTGTTATTCGTGATGCAGGTGAGCTTGTTAGCAGTCTTATTTGTCTAATAAATTTCTCAATCCCAGTTGATAGAAATCTCAAGTAAATTTATTGATCAATCATAGGCATAGATCCTTGTGGAATGCTTATTTTCTACATGATGATGTACCAGATATAGCAACCAATGTCGAGTTATCTGCCTTTAATTTTCAAATACTGAATATTGACATTAGTACACCTCAATAAGATATGTCCTCTTTAGTCCACAACTGGCAGTGAAGAGATTTCTTGTCTTCAGCTTCATGCACTAGGTGGAGTCTTTCCCTATCTTTTAATAAGTTGGAAACATTTCAAGGATAATTATCTCCACCTTGTCAAAATTCAAACCTTGTTATAGTCTGACACTCCCCCTTGTCCTATTTAGGCCGCCATCTGGATGATACTTGGGTGGCATATATTGGAAATGGATTCAGCAGGGTACTAAGTTGGCAGCAGGTGAATTCAGGCATGCCAAGTGGGCGTTTTGGTCAGAGCTGCATCCTAGTAGGTGACTCTCTAGTCCTCTTCGGTGGTATTAATGATAGTGGAGTCCGTCTAAATGACACATGGATTGGCCAAATAATTCGCGAAGGTCCATTTGAGATCAAGGTCTTGTGGAGATTACTAGAGGTAGGTCAATCTGCACCTCCTCCTCGTGGAGCCCATGCTGCCTGCTGTGTTGGAGACAGGATCATGGTGATCCATGGTGGGATTGGACTGTACGGCCTTCGACTTAGTGATACATGGCTTCTGGATCTGTCAGATGGCCTTAAATCTGGTAGATGGCACAAGATAGAGAATTCACGCCCATCACCTCCACCTCGCTCAGGCCACACATTGACATGGATTGGACAGACACACGTGGTTCTATTTGGTGGAAGGGGTTCAGGTTATGAGGTGCTCAATGATGTTTGGTTCTTCGATGTTGGTGGCATCTACCCTGAATGGAAAGAGCTCAAGTGTGAGCTATCTAGTGTACTGGGTGAAATGCCCTTTCCTCGGGTTGGTCACTCTGCAACTCCCATACTCGGAGGCAAAGTTCTTATATATGGTGGTGAGGATTCACATAGGCACCGGAAGGATGACTTCTGGGTATTGGATGTGCCTTCTCTACTGAGTTTTCAATCAGGCTCCAGAAAATCACTACAGAAAATGTGGAAGAAGCTAGTAATTGAAGGTCAATGCCCAAATTATAGGTCCTTCCATGGGGCATGCACAGACCGCTCTGGGCGCTACATCTATGTTTTTGGAGGAATGGTGGATGGTCTTATTTATCCAGCAGAAGCCTATGATTTGAGGTTCGATGGGGAACTCTATCAAATGGAGCTCATGCTGCAATCATAGGAGTGTGATGGAAATATGGAATCTCCTGTATAAAATGAAAAATCAATCTGTTAACGTTGTTGTATAGCTACCAGCTCATCATGATGTATAGCTCTTTATCAGCATCTGCGATCTGATAATGAACACAATTTTTAAAATAAATGGAAGATGCAGCTGAGTAGAACTTGTTCCATTACATGCACATATCTAGCAGAGATGTACAATATAATTTTATGTCTGATTTTATAATGGTTTAGCCTTTGGTTGTATAAATCATATCAGGTAAACTTTTGATGATGCCAATTTGTATTATTCCTCTGTGAAACAGTAAAATTATGACCTCAGCTTTTGTTAAGATTCTGAACAAGTTCTATCCAGGTGGTGAGGTTGCAGAAAGACATGCCTTCCATGCTTTGAGTCTCTTCTTATGGACATCATCTCATCTTTTGTCTTCATCATCATCAAAATAATCAGTCATTGACTGTTCTTCTTGGCCCCTTCGGTTGCATATAGTGAGATGAAAAATCCAAGGTTGGTGACCGATTCTGATATAATTTTACGGCGTGGACCACACTCCATGAACAAAGCAATAATTCATCTGAGCCACCTGCGAGTAAGTTTCTTATGAAAAGTTAGCATTACTGCATTGCAACAATGAAGAGCCAAACTGTAGATATGGATTTCTTAAGATTTGGTGAGCAGTAATTATATCTGTTCTTGTCCAAGTGTACTGATGCATTTAAAGTGATGCATATAGAGCATGGGAAATCATCTGTGGTTGGTGGTATGCTTGGCTCCATTCATGTAGAAGCATGTGCACCTTCATGCATATATGCTGGGGACCATACAGTTTATATCTCATTGTGGTCCTATGATAAGCCATTGTCATATCAATTTCCTTCTGCTCCATTCAGGAATTATTGTCTGGTTCTTGCAGTTTGAATCAGTATGGGCACCTGACTTCTTGGGACCCAGAACAAGATGATCTCCTCCTTGAGTCCAATTTGCCATGGCATGCCACCTTCAAGGAGGGATACTGGATTTTGGATTCTATTTTCCTCCTCATCTGATGGTAAAACTGGCAAGTATCAATTATTACATCTCAATCTAGTGAGCCTTTTCTGATGATGCCATCACTGAGTCAATAGCCCATTTTGGTATTCTTTCCATTCATATTGCATACGCATGAAAGGGGTGGATTTCTTTTCTATTTCTTAGTGAAGCTACTTGTGCAGTGAATAGAAAATGTGTGACAATGAAAAAGAAGCAGAAAGACAGGCACTCCAGCAACCAACTCCATCCTTGTCAGAACAACCACTACCCAGAGTCCCAGATCAAAGTGGTAGGATCTTTGTAGAGTATTCTTTCTCATTTGTCACATGTGGTACTACAAAGGATAGAAAATAGGAGGAAGAGTCAATAAAAAAGATCGAAATATTTGAGAATTTCAGATCAAACAAAAGCTAACAAGAGGTGCTAAATAGTAGTCAAAAAGAAACTAACAGTCATCAAGGTTTAAAGAAAGCAAAATATATTAGCACATCAAAACCTATTAATAACATTAGTTGATATACTACGTTAAAAAAAAAAAAAGATTTCAGCACACTAGAATTTCTACAAATATAATGAGTTTAAAAAAAACAGCATCTGCTCTGCTCCAAGTAGTTTAATTCTCTTAGATTAGATTAGAAATGGAATACTTATGGTTACTTCCTTTGGTAGAAGAACTAACAAATTTATGTGATATTTTTCACCTTATATCAGAAGTGAATAACATTTTTCTCTCGGAAAACATAAATTACATGAAAACAGTAATTCGTTCGAATTAGTTTCTCCCAACTTAAGAAAAAGATACCTCTGGAACATCTAATTGGCATTTGGCGACAGTTTGATGGAGTATGGAAAACAAAGAATTCACTCAAAGGCAGAGAAGCCATTACTTAAGGTGGAGAACAGATTAAAATACCTCCTTATATAGTTATAAGGCAGCAAAACAAATAACAAGACTGTAGTTTGTGTTCACATACGTTTCATCAAGCTAATCAGGTGATGGATCACCACAATGAGGAGACAAATATACTCGAATGAGAAAACAGTCGGTTGCGAGAGGCACAAACATATATCAAACCCAATATTACAAAAAGTAATTCCGAATATGATCTAAACATAGACTCAATCAACTATTTCCCTTACATACATGATGTCCTCTACTGATCACGCCATCCTTGTTACAGAAGTATTCAAGCGTAATGAACAAAAAAGAAAAAGGGAAAGCGCATAAGACTGCACAATCAAACCCACAGTAAGTACCACATCGATCTTATACTTGCTCAAAGCTCACCATCATTTTTCACACTTCTCTAATGCACCATCAACCAAGAAATAATTCCGACGTTGCAATTTAACCAACATTTCAGGATCAACTTCCATATACACTACACTGGTATGACATCATTATTCGAAGTGTCTTCACATCTCAAGACAATCCCTTCGAGGCTTGCCGGGAGTATGCATTTGGCCCATTGGCAGCCTGTGGAGAAAGACTCTGATGGAGGGACTATCATCAACACATTGTCATTCCTCCGGACAACTCCCATAACACTAACAGTGCTGCCCTCTTTAATATACCTGCAGGAGGAAATGCATTTAGTCAAATACAGAAAGAGGGGGTTTCATTATCCACCGAGTAATTAAAATATTAATTTCTTTATGAGAAGATAAAATAATTTAAAAGTATACTTCAAAGCAAGATGTCTAATAGAGTAGGCCAAAAAACAAGGTGTCTAATAACAAAAGATTTCCAATAATGACTCCTATACTTGGATATTAAGCAGAGTATTTCAAGTGATTTCATGAAATGCTAATTCATGATGGATAGAAAACAAATAAGCTCCCGTTACCCTTCTTTCAGGCGCATCACGCGATCATCACTAGAAAGATTCCTCTCCTGCAACCACCTAAGGAAGTCGGGGGACATATCCTTGTTGTCAGGGTTGATGTCCACAACAATTGATTCATCAACATATGGGGTTACCCTAGCACCATAGCCGGTTTTCACCAATGCTCTTAACCCAGATTGAAAGTCAGAGATGTAAAAGTCAACCACATGACGCTGCCAAAGTATTAGATATTATAACGTAGAAGTCAGATCATGATCATAATAACAATAACTGAGATCCTAGAAGAATTTTGCAATGAAGACAAAATCCAAGAGTTCAAATACATATGTGATATGGGCTCTTTGAATCACAAATTACTTTATCCCAGATATAACTTAGTTGATGATAGTCAGCTCACCTCCATTGACCTTAGTCCCCATGTAAAGCGACGGTGCTGGGAATTAGCAGCTTTGGAGTCCCAGCCTCTGTATTCATATAAGCTAGTAGATGTGTAGACACATCTAGGAACCTTTTGAAATGAGGACTCAAGGGGAAAATTACCGCATGTAACAACCTGTGAGAAAAGTATACCATCATCTCTTGCATTATAAATGGCAACAAATAACATAGATTCACATGGACTGTCAAGTGATAAATCTAAGACATATGAAGGGCCATCTACTTTTAAGATCAAAACAATATGACAAATGTAAGGATGGAGTTCTCAAAAGTGAAAACAATATGCCATGTAGTTTATAGATCAAAGCAATAAAAGAAGAGAAAGTGGGATTATTTTTCATTTGTTCCGCACGCTAAGATTGATAATGATAGGTGTTCTCAGGGTCCTCGTAAGAGTGTGTGCGGGGAGTTGGAAAACACAGGGAATGAGAGTAATTTATGTGAATTTAATTATCAATGAAGTAAAACACTCTTGCAGACTTTTTTATAATCAGATCCTATCTAGCAATATGGTTTCTAATGATATATGAAAATGACAAAATAATGGTATAATGCACGGCAAACATAAGTATAGTCAAGCAGATAGGAATAAACTACAAAATTAGGAGCAGATTGAATCTAGAATATGCTGGTTATTCTATTAACTATAACCATCTTCAATAGATCACATACCCCAGAAACCTTTACATATTGTCCGTCTTTAGCAGTTCTGAGCTCTGCATCAGGATAGTGACTGATAAACCCTATAATTGCTCTCCTTCCCCAGCAGGTATTCCAAATGAAAAGTGCAGCAACTGCTCCAAATATAACCACAACGACAATAAGAAGAATGGCGTTGTGAACTGCACCGAGGATGAATCCACCTGCAATGAACCCCATCACGAAAAGTAGAATCACAGACCAGAGTATTGGCTTTGGGAGGCTTCCTTTGAATGAATATTCATCCTCCTGGCTGAGATTCGTGACAGCTTGATTATGAGCAAAGGAAGTACTGTGAAGCTTCATAGATCCAGTAGAATCCAGAGGGCCAGAAACTTTTCGAGGGGCGCCAGATGAATTCAGCGGCCCAGAGGAAATTGGCCCAGATGTAATGAGCCCTGTTGTAGGAAGTATTGGTGGAAGAGGCCCAGAATTTTGGCGAGCCATTGGGGTCACTCCTCCAGATTGGGGGCCAGACGATTTCTTACCTGATTCCCCATGTCTGTTAAGTGGTCCAGAATTGGATTTTTGTCTATTTGACCCTCCAGAAACTGGAACTCCAGATGAAAGAGAACCAGAGTAGCTGGACCGGCCAACACTATTAGCCAGGATAGGTCCAGAGTTGGAAGCGGCACCTCCAAATGATGTGTTTCTTGAAGGAGCATTAGCAAGAGGTCCAGATTTCCGTGACTTCTCCACATGAAGATCAAACATCTTTCCAAGTTCACCTGATTTCTTGATATCTCCGCCAGTGTATGGCATGGCAGTGGAGCTCATTGTTGGAGGCTTCTCCTTCGGCTGCTCAGGCCGGCCTGAGACATACAGGCCATTGCTGAGCTGATGTGATGGGAATCTGGAACCCATCAAGCTTGATCAACTGAGTCCGCTAGACCTTGGCAACCCTAGTTGCAAACTTTCCACTACAATCTACAGGGATTACATATTAGCTTTGATATACAAAGGGGGTGGGGCATCATTAACGAGCAAAATATTTCAACCAAACCTACAATATCCACTACTTCTTGAAAGAACTTGGCAAACAGAGAATAGAAACATTGTCAGAGCATGAATATATATGTCTATGCAGACACTTAAATGTGCAGATAATAGTCTAATGAAATAGAATAAAGCAGCAAAGAACTTATTGTCATAATGTGTCTTTTTTGCAGAGAATCCAGAAGATATCTGATAACATCAATATACATCATTAATGTTCAAGTACTAGAGAAGTACGAGTTTGTCTTGTCCATAAAGATTCAAATTCTGTCACTAGTTACAAGGACGTCCTCCCACCTTACCCAAGCTTTGACAATAAACTAACAACAACAAATGTAACATGCTTAAACAACTTAGAAAAGCTATTTGCAAAAGAAGAATGGTTCTTTCTCTAGAAGATGGAATAGAATCAGATGATTAACAATTTGAAAGAATAAACCTTCAAGCTGAGAACCATCCATCTTTGCGCTAGTTCTATTATACTTCCAAAGTTCATTCTCATATTTCTCTTACATCAATGGGTCCATACATCTCGATCGGAAGTAATTCACAATGGTACTTTCTACATTCAGACTAAAATATGGTATCTAATGATGTCCTAGAAACATCCTAGAAACATCCTAGAAACATCCTAGAAACATCACATCTCTAAGATGGTTTACTCTTGAGCTACAACAAAATTAAATTGATAAAATTAGATAACTGGTCATCTTTGGTTTCTAACTTGCACATTACATATGGACTCATACTCATTGAAGCAATTGAATCACCTCCATTCAAAGAAAATAAATATGAAAAAAAAATTGCAAATCAACCAACGGGAAGAAGTCCTTCAGATGGCCAATTGAAAGTTAACAGTTTAAATTGGGAACGACAGATAGTCAAATTAATATTTCGATTCTATTGAAATCAGGCAGAGTCAATGGCCCAGAAACCCTGAAAATCATGCAGAATTGCGGGGAACTG
This sequence comes from Typha latifolia, assembly GCF_019914945.1. Taxonomy (NCBI): domain Eukaryota; kingdom Viridiplantae; phylum Streptophyta; class Magnoliopsida; order Poales; family Typhaceae; genus Typha; species Typha latifolia. The sequence goes on from NC_133094.1 coordinate 1,275,405, forward strand.
ATTGTGTCTAGATACTCATGCCAAACCTTGAGAAAAGTCTCACTTAATAATCTTTAGATTGGTCATAGTCAGGTGAAAATTTCTATCAGAAACCAAATAAAAAAAATAAGCGGAAATGACCACACTAAAACCCCACCCTTTTGATATAGTTAGGAGAATCTTGACATTTTCAACATCGAGAGATCAACTGGAAAAGCAGGTCCCACTTAGCAAAACATGACTGCTTGTCAGTTTGCAGAACATCCATTCAAAACACCAACACCAGATCAAGAGCAGAGAAGATCCAAGGGAATGAGAGGAAAAGGTGCCAGAATTAGATCTCAGGTAGAAGTCTAATTCTCTGCAAATACTGCAGAATGTTACTGATAAGAACATCTCCCATAACAATAAATCAAAAGGCAGAATCCATATATCATCTTCTGGGACACGTCGACGCACAGCAAAATTCACAAAATAGACCAAAATTGGCACCAAAATATTTGCGAAAAAGTGCTCCAATTCAAAGCCCAGATCTGCAGTTTTTAGAACAAGAACTAATGAACCTCGTTTTTCTTAATTTTAAGTGTAAGCTCTCGTAAGAGTTACATGAGCCCGCACCGTTGCAGATCTACTCAAATTCCCTTAGCAATTAAAATCCATTTGGACTGGATAGTATACCAAAAGTGTAAACTTGGAAGACGCCCACAAATTTGAAAAAGAATCCACTAAAAAGAGAGCCCAAAAGATTAAATTTCTCCAAAGAAACACGAAATTACACAAAAAGAGATTGAAACCCACATAAACCCTGCCTTTCCCAGACTGGAGAAAAGACCAAACCAGCATTCCCATTCCTCCATCAGAAGAAACCCCAAAGACCAGATCAACGCTCTGGAAACCGGCCCAAGTCAGAAATCACTCCTCTTTCCGCTACCCAGATCTTAAACAAGCAACAAGAGAAAACCCCGCATTCCCATTGCTCAGATTAGAGGTCCCAACGACCCTAGATCCCCAAAACCCCGCGAAGAAGAGCTCAAAACCAGCGAAAAAAAATTCCTCCTTTCTTACCTGAAATTTCCAATAGCAGCGGAAAAGATCGAGGGGTTTGGAAGTTTACGCCGATCGAAAGGGACAAAGTGATGGACTCGAGCTGCTATCTATCGCCATCGTCGTCCGAGAGAGAGAGAGAGAGAGAGAGAGAAAAGAGGACTTTTCTTTTTCCTCCTCTTCTACTGTTGTGGTATCTCTTCGCCTCCAAAGAAGCAGAAAGAGAGAAATATATTTGAGAAGAAAATTAAAAATTAAAATTAAAAAAAAAAGGAAGAAGAAGAAGAAGAGAAAAAGGTGGACGCACACCTTCCAGCTCCCTCCACCCCCCACTTACCTCATGGCACTGTACTTATTAGTAAATGACTAAAATGCCCCTACTTTTCAAATTTTGAATTTCCTTTTTTTTTTAAAAAAATTTAAATTTCTATTAACTCTTCGCATAAAATTAACTCCTAAATGTTAATAATAGTAAAATTAAACTCATTCGCACCTCTTTTATAAATTATATTTACTCTGTTATACAAAAGCATTCATTTAATGTAGAAAATCAATGTGCTCAATTTTCAAAATAAGATTATAGAAAAAAAAAAAACTTTACATATATAAGCTTGAAATATTTTTATTATCAGTTATGATATTATTCTTAGACTTCCAAATAAGAGTAATATTTTCAGAAATAATAATAAAAAATATCCTCATATGATTCAAAGAGATAGAATATGGGTTATAGTTATCAATTTGTTGTTATAATTGGCTAGTCAACAGTAATTCTTGCTATGTAAATATTATTTCCTAATTTTTAAAGATTTGGAGTCTTAAAAAACTTTTAAGGAATCCTTTACACAGTAGTATGATTTTGTCTAACCAAATTACAATCTCCAACTCATTAAATTCTATGTCAGGCACCACTGGAATTTAGACCCATAAAATCAAACTCTTTTTTTAATCCATTATTTTCTTTATATCCCAAAGATTCCAACTGTCACAATCTCGGTGCTAGATGTGAACACCATTGATTGCGGCCCAAAAAGAAATAAAAAATAAAAATTTCACTAGGGTTTTTTTTTTCAATCTATGAATAAAATAAGATTATTAGTTTTTTTAATTAAAATTAACCAAGTATTATAATTATTTTAGTATTATCCGAGACAAACATATATATCTTTTCTAACAAATAGGTTACTTTAGTTATTTTTGTTACGACAGAGATTAGTTTGAGATTTTTTTAAGTACGATAAAATAAAATAATTTTGAGCATAAATATATATATTTAATTTGTTTTTATTCTTTAATATTTTTAGGATGTGACAAAAATGTCCCCTGTACTTTAGCAAATCATGGGGTTTTGGGTGTGAATACTGCACACTGCTTTTGGATGTGAAGTCTCCATCACCATCACCATGGCTAACAACATCAACATGTATACAGAGAGAGAGAGAGAGAGAGAGAGAGAGAGAGAGAGAGAGAGAGAGAGAGAGAGAGAGAGAGAGAGAGGGTAATGAGATTCACCAAACAGCAGTATGGTTGTTCCAAGCTGCCATTGGGTTGGGAGGGGTGAGTGCTAAGATCACATGGTTGTCTAATGGGGGGAGAGAGAGAGAGAGTGGGCCACTCTTAATCCCCTCATGCCTTTGGTTTGCATGCCAACACCTATTTTGGCATCACTCATCAACTAGGGCCCCCCACACACACACACTCTTTCACAAACAAAAGATTATCTTTAATAATAATAATAATAATAATAATAATAATTCTTTGGGTTAATTATATTTATACACTATGAATTGTTACCCTTTTTCACGTCTTTTTTGAACTATTACAAATATCTTAAATGCTTCTTTGTTAAGTTTTCGTTATATTTATTATCTATAAAATTATTATATCTGAGTTATGTGGAGTCGTATGAGTAGAAAAAAGAAAGAGAGAATTTTTAATTTAGTAAAATATCTTTATCTTCTTTGAAGATGGTCTGGTACCTTTAGCTTTTTTTTATATATATATTTTTAATAGTTTGTAGAATATAAATATGATTATATTTAATCTATTTTAATACTAAAAACCTAAGTTTTAGAGGATGTTTTTGAACCACAATTGCATGTTGGTTGATTGAAGTGTGCATGGATGAGTAGTGTCCCTTTCACTGTTTTCTCCTCACCTAAAATAGCATTTTTGTCCCAAAAGAGAAATTCTTTTTTTTTTTTTGAAAAGAAAAGCAAAACAGAGACTAAGTTTTTGGAAATTTTCAAGTTGAAGGTCTCAAATCATGGGCACCAAAAGCTGTGTGGAAAAGTAGAGACTCAAGAACTTCTGCTATCAAATCTTAATATTAATTAATGGTAACCACTTCTTTATGATTAGACTTTGGTGATCATAAATTAGCAAATAAATTTTTTTTAAAAAAAATCAACTTATTATTCTGAACTATATATAAAATTTCCTTTTGTCTGTTGCGACATTTAATTCCTCTAAATAGGTCGATGCGTCGAATAAAATAAATGAAAGCGTATGTGAAAAACGAGCAATAGTTCAGATGATCTAAGTGTAATTAATTAAAAAGAATTTTAATAACTTTTTGAACAAATAAATATCAAATGGGTCAAATATGAAATGAATAACATCAGATCATGCACATGAACACAGTTAGATTGGCATTTTACTTTGTTACTTGTTTCATTATCACACCTAGACCAACAAACAACTTGGTCCAAAGGTCTAATCTTGTCTTATACCATCAGACAAATTGGTGCAATTTGGTCAATGAGGTTAAGCAACTCATTAGATGTAACAAAAAGAAAAAAAAAATTGTTTTGATGAACTGGACTAGTGGCATTGTCATAACATGGTCCACATCCATAGAGTATAATTTTTCACAAGGGCAAGTTTGGGCTGTCACATAATTTAAATTTAAAATGCAAGATAGGGAGTAGTATTCTAGCTCATAAATACTTTATACCATAAATAAAGTAACTATTGTAACCATATATACTTGGATTTTTCACATAGATCACTAATTTATTTTTGGTGGCATATTGACTGATGATGATTGTTGAGTTAAATTACATTCAGAGTGTGGCTTGATATTTTTCTTTTAATAAAGTGGTGCTTAATTTTATTTAAAAATATAATTAAAATGTATGGTGTTATTTGTACTTTTCTCTATTATTAGAAGTGATTGAAGAATATAATATATAGAGGGTTTTATGAGGGGAATAGTCCTGTGAATAGGAATATTAGGTGAGAACCCAATGGCAGTTGCCAACTTTATTGCATTATAATGCTTGCACTGAGGTCATTAATAAGCAAATCAAGTACGCTTACGTGCATTAATGCAGGATTAAATGTTTTAAATAAGAAGGGACACGTTAACACAATGATAGCAAGGACAAGTGTTTAGGTTAGTGATGTGAAGTAAGTTTGCGTAGCATTATTTATTTTTCATGGAGTAGGGCCATGCTATGGAGTCGTTTTCTCGTATTAAAAGAATTAATTAATACCTGCTTAATTAGAATGAGCTGAGCTCACCAATGATGCCATTTGCAAGAATATCTAATAATGCCTGAGTTAGTAAGCATACACATAAATGCTACAACAAAAAAAAATTCATCTAAGTTAATCAACATAGACAAACTTGGTGCATAGTTCAAATAAAGCACAATCAAATTTGAAAGGAGTTTAAAAATGGCACAATTATCGTCGTAATTATCGGTCGTTGCCGACAGAAGTCGAGAAATGTAAGCAAGTTAAAAGTCTACAAAGAAATATTTCGCCATGGAAGATTGGAATCAAAACATAACAATGACTGCTAGAAGATTTGGCAGGAAATATTCACAGGTGAAACATTGTGCAAATGTGAAATGAAATCTTGGCAATGACACAACTGAGGTTAAATAAGCACTGTTGTTGTATAAATCACTTTCTCTATTGAAGATTATATATGAAGAAGTATTCAGATCTTACTATACAAAACAAGCCAAGTATGCGATAAATCAGTAAGCACAAAGCATTTACTCCTACTCATGATAAATAAATGCCAAGAGGAGATCACACGAATAGTGAATTCAATTGATTTCTGCAGTCGGTAGAAGAAACAGAGGAGTTGTTGACAATCCTAAATCCTTTATGTCTTGAACCATCCACATAAAAATTCTCCAATCCTGATAAGAAAAACAATGCAATTTGAGTGAGATCCAACTAAAAAAAATAATACAGAACAACATACTATTTACTTGATTCATTTTCTTAATGAAGGAGTACCTTCTAATCCTCTTTAGCAGTTATATAAACAAAAAAGAAAATGAAATCAAGGATACTCTTTGAAGATATACAGCAAAAGGTTACTGGAGTTTTATCTAAAGATTGACAAGTATGATGGCACAGCATGCTAATAAAGAAAGGAGAGAAAGTAAAAGTACAATAATGGTTACTTTGTATCCACTTGGTTTAACATACTTGCAGATTACACTACCACTCTACCAGTCAAGCATTAGACCTAGCAGGCATCAGCGAATCGCCATTACCATTCTTCTATTATGGAGCATCGTAACCTTGTCATTGTTCAATTTTTCCAAATTCAAATTGACTATACATTCATCTAGAATCTATCTTGTGCCACCACCTGAATTGTGACATAACTATCTGTTTGGACTAATGTGCTCAAGTTCCTTGCTGGTAGAAACACCATACTCCCTTGATTATATATATATAGATATCAAAAGCATAAGGATTACCAACCACTTTCATTTACTATTAAGTTTTTATTTTCCTTGCCTTCCATGATTTTTGAACTTTGTAGCAAAAACCAACTGTAGCATAATGAACTAACTGATCTAACCACCAAAAAGAACAAAAGGAAAGGTGGACAATTCAGCTGGAAAATGAAAACTAGCTATCACATGCCAAACTCATCCAAGTATTTTTCGCTAATTCTCATTTGGACTGAAACTCTGTTTTCACCGTGAAACTGTTGTTCCAATTGTATTATGTCTAATTTCATAATTGCACCAACATGACAATCTCTCAACACGCGTACTGATAAACACTTAAAAGAAGATTCCCAAGTTCACGCAGTACACGAAACTCTCGAAAAGAATAACTTGCACGTTATTCAATTTGGAAGATCCATTACAAAAACCTGTTCCACAGTTGTTTTTTATTTCATAAACCTATTCAAGCTTTGGAGTACACTTCAGTTGTAAACAAACTGGCAAGCAATTGAAACAATATAACAGCCCCAGGTATTTTCCAATTCATAAAATTGTTGAAATATACTTGATTGATTTAACTAGCCATGTTGAGAAAGGAAATTCTCACGGAGAACTTTAACCTTCTAACATATAAAACTATCATTCTATCAATGCATAGAGAAACAATATATAAATAAATATATATATATATATATATATATATATTCCCAAGTAGCAAATTGTTAACGACGGCAAACCACATCAGGGTTTCGAGGGTACCTGATAAGGGGGATCGACGATTAGGATCAGTGATGGCCGGCGGCGGCATGCTGCTGGTGCTCGTGGTGGCGGCGCTCCTCGGGTAGGGCGATGAGGTAGGAGAAGACCACGACTGAGCTCGTCTCGATGTACTTGACAATGTAGCTGGGAGGTCCCTCACCTTCGTCACCTTGTCACCTTGAGTACGTTGTAGCAGGAACTTAGCGCAACGAGTGCCGCTTCCGAGATCCGATGAAACCCTAAAGCTCTCTGTTTGATTGGAAATAGAGGCATCCGATACGATTGAGGGAGATGACCAGAAATTAATAATTGCGGCCTCCCTTATAAGTAATAAGTTGTTCTTCACGATGAGAAAGAAAAACACGTTTTTATTCTAAATTAGTCTTTTATTTACACAATAATTTCCTATCAGAGTAAGTCATTATATATTTGAGGCAAGAGACATGAAGTCAACTGTCATAGCTCAAAGTAGTTGACCAAAGAAGCAAGCATATGCAGATTACTAATCTATCTTAATACTGACATGGTTCTGTGAAATACTACACTGGAATACATTATGAGAAGGGGATAGATGGCATTACATTAGAAAAACTTATATAAGAAAATTAAATTACATCAGCACTTGCTTCTTTTTCTTCATCTTCTTCTATTCTCTTCTCTTTTCTTCTCCGTTCTTTTCTTTTTAGTAGCTGCTAAAGCATCGAGATCCCTCCCCAGCTATGTACAGCTTTCACGAACGCAAAGGCCTGACACTTCCAAACTGAATGGTGGCAGAGCCTGTTCATCAGAGACAAACAGTTCATTACTCCTGGATAAGTTGGTAAAGCATAACTGCTTAATTGTTATGGAATTATGATGATAACAATCGGGGTGTGGATTGTTGTGCACCCTAACAGTGCAATTTTTATATACGTTCTTTGCTTTTTCTCAGTAATCATGCAACAAGTTACAAACCTAAATCGTCCATCAGTACTGATGATGAATCCACACTTAGGAAAGAAAAATATGAAAGAACTATATGAAGGGCGAATTAGCAGTTATGATTTATCTCAATAGCCACAGCTGAAGCTTATTTCTATCATGGCATCAATTCTCTCACCTGCTGCGCAAATACTAACATATTGATATGCATGCTCAGTTGCTATTTAGATCTTATCTAGGCAAAGCATATGTCTAAACCTCCAAATACCTCATAATAAAGATGCAGATGAAGACTATTCCTTCAGAGATGCAGCATAAGGACTTACTGATTGTCAAGTCAAATAAAAAGTTAACTTTCTTCATCATCAGTTTGGGCTGTAACCTTTTTCGGCCTCCTCTTCACAGGATGTGGAGACCCGCCTGATTAGTCAAATGAGCAAGTAATGAGCCAGCAAAGCAGAAAATAAAGGAACAAAATCATCTATTTCGTCATTCACCCATAAGCTGAAAGTCATTAAAAATCAAGACGAGCAACGGTCTGAAACTTAAACAGACTCAGTTCACTACTAGATGTGAACAACCAATCATGATATGCTGCTATAGACAGGAGGGAAACACACACACACACACGTGAAAATTATAGTTCTTTTTTATTTGGAGTTATATCTGTTGCATAACTAGAAATCATAATTTAAATGTTAAGCCATAGATCTCATGACCGCTGCTTCTTGACATTACAATCAGCACCATCACTATCCTACTAAGCAAAATACTTTGCTGCATAATCGAGAAACAAAAGTAAGAAATCTGTATTTCTGTATGGCAGAACCAAAGCTTACCAATATAGATCATGTGATTCTTCAATTTAAATATACGTGCTCTAGGACTACAGGATTTGTTTTCCCATACACTGTTTTCCATTACCATTTATCTGCTATTAAGAGAATAGAACTGAGTGGCTGCATCTGCCATGTTGTAAATATACATGCTCCAGATGTTGATGCTTTATGGGGTTAATGTTTGGCTTCTGATGCTGACGACTATGAGGTGGTGACAACTAGGAATAATTGTCTTATCATGTTCCTCAGAAGTATCAGTTACATGGCAAAAGTTGAAGAACATTGGAAATGGCTTTCACTCAATAGTAAAGTTCTTTGAGCTGAAACCATTGGATCACCTGCAGTTGAGTCTGATATTCTATGACCCACTCAATATAGCAAAACCAATTACCATCTACGCTGGAAGTCTCATGAGACAGTTAAATTGATGATCATTTTGTGTTCGATGTCATTCATGGCAGAATAACTTGAGTCCATCTGTCCCCGTGAGCATGTGGTAATAGATTCTCCTACTAATGCTGAGTTTACTTTTGAGATCCCGACACCTGACTGCAATTCTATGACATTCTTTTTGAAACCTGAAGAAGGGACTACTGCATTCAAGCAGTTTCAGATATGCTTTTGAAATAGCTTGAGATGTCTTGGGAGCTTGTTGATCTAGTGTTTGTAATGATGCTCAAGAGGCATTACGAGGTGTCATTGTTCTTCTTGCAATAATTGTTTAGGTTCTCCTTAGACTGAATCACTTATTTATGGCATTTTGAGTAGCTCTGGTGGAATCTTGAGCTGCTTTTTATGGTGGTGAAAAGGTTGTAGGAAACCACGTTGTATCCTGCTCTTTTTAACTGATAATAAATTTCTGAGCATGTATATTATAACATGGCATCAACGTCTAGAAACTCATAGTTCCAAAGGCCCCATTAACGCACTGAGAAAATTTCATAATCTGCTGCCAATCTAAAATGATTATGCATGACAAGAAACGTAAATATACCAAAATTATTAGCTTCTTTACTTAGTTGTGATTTGCGCTCAGGTTAGTAAGAAGTAATATTTCAGGACATGGAACTAAACATATCTTGTTCATCATGGTAACAATCAAAGCATTCAAAGTGAAAAGATAAGAGAAAAAAACTCGCATCAGAAGAAAAAGGAACATCATGATGTTCTTACAAGCCAAGCTAATTAAATATCCACAAAATCGATATAGATACAATGATTATGTAAGTAAAGCAAATGGCTAACTAATCAGCAAAAAAAAAAAAAAAAAAATCTGCATCAAAATTCAATCTTTTTTTCTCACGGAGTAAACACAACTTTGGGACAAAATACATCAACCAACCCAAAAGATCTAAGATCAGAAATATCACCTTCCAGAAAATAAGACGCTGAGGGCCACCCGCGCACGGTAGTGAAAGCCAGCTCCTCTTCCTCCGTCATGGGATTCGCCATCCTACTCACGAGCTCCGCGAATCCCAAGGGCCGCCTCCTTGGCGGGACCCAGTAGGACGCGCCGGGGACAAAGGGCAGCCAGTCAGGCGCAGATCGCCGCACGATTATCCCATGGATAGCTTCCTCGAGTAGCCGCATCCCAAGGACCTCCACCTCCGCCGCCACCGCTGCAGACGAGGGATCCCGCTCGACCTCGATCTCGATAAGTTCCAGGTTCTCCGGGAAGCTCGAGCGGGTGCGGCGGGAGAGCAGGGAGAATGGAGAAGGGGTTAGGGCTAGATTTTTTGATACGCGGGTTAGGGTTTGAGAGAGGAGACGAGCCATGGCAGGGAGGGAGGGAGGGAGAAGGATGGAGAAAAGTCGAGAGAGCGCGAGAGAGACGAGGGCCGGGGAATTTATTAAATTGGGTTTTCCCGGTAACGGTAAGATCCGATAACCCGATATGCTTGTTAGGTTTGGTAATAACAACTATGGGCCGTGGGCTGGGTGGGCCCATGGTTTTGCTAATAAAATTACAATATTGAATCTCATTATTTACTCTTTATAAGTAAATTTTTTAGGGTTTAGTTTTCCTCAAAAGAGACTATCATTGTCAAAAGTTAAAGCAATTTTAATCACCATAATTTTATAATATTCCTAGAATTATGACTGATATTGCTTTGCTGAGTTAAAAGAAAGCAAGCCTCTAATTGAAAATAATGATATAAAATGTTTAATTTAAAGGGTTATTACTTATTAGGGTATGTTTGTATTGCAAACCATATGCAATTTTTTTATAGAAAATGCAGAGAATATTTATCCCAATAATTTTATTTTTTCCATTTTTCAACTTTTCATGCACTAATACTTTGGGCCAGAATGGACCCTACTTAGCCTGACCCAATCCTGAAAGGCCTAAAGAGTTGTCGGGTCGGATATAGATCCACTTGGAACCGATACGCTAATATACGGATCCGGAGTTGACCCGAAATAACTTAAATCCGATCACCGCTTTCCCTTCTCCGATTAATATTCTACATTCCTTTTCTATATCCTCCTCTAAAATTCACCTCTTTTACGTGCTCTCTCCGCGGCGGCGATCGAATTTTGAGAGAGAGGAGAGAATAGAGGAAGGAGACGATGTCGTACGACGAGGTGGAGATCGAGGACATGGAGTGGAGTGAGGAACTCCAGGCCTTCACGTACCCTTGCCCCTGCGGGGACCTCTTCCAGATCACGAAGGAGGACCTCCGCGCCGGGGAGGAGATTGCCCGGTGCCCCTCTTGCTCCCTCTTCATTACCGTCGTCTACAACCCCGAGGACTTCGCTGATAAGAAACCGCCTCCCCAGAAGAAGCCCTCGCCCCGGCCCATCGCGGTCGCCTGAAGCGATCTGGTTAGGGCTTTGATTTCCCTCTCTCTGTCGTGCTGCTGTTGATTGTTTTGGTTACGAGTGGGGATTTCTCTTCTTAAAAGATGGATTTTGTGTGTGTGTGTGTGTGTTTTGGGCCTTTGATCTGATAAAGTTTGCTCTCTCTTTTTCAATGTATGATTATAATCTGGGTCTTTTATTTATTAATTACGACTGTTGTTATGCGTAGTTTGTGATGGTTAGAATTATTTTCTACTTGTTTTGTTATATTAGTGCTTCTTAAGTGTGCCTATTTTTAGTTTTTCTATATAATGCATATGGTTAGGATTAATAAGTTGTTGAAACTTCTAAGCAGGACAAACTTCTCCTGAGAGTTAGGCATGGTCTATTTCTTTTGAAACGTGTTCATCCATGACATAGTAGTAGGGGTGTAAACCAGCCGAGCCTGAGCCCGAGCAAGCTGGCTCTGATTCAGGCTCAGCTCGAAATTAATTTCAAGGCTTAGAATTCTGCTCAAGCTCGGCTCAGCTCAACTTGAGCCCAAGCCGGGCCAGACCGAGCCCGAGCCTGAAATGAGCTTATTATCAAGCCTCATTCAAGCCGAGCCGGCTCGAGTCAGATCAAGCCCAAGCCGAGCCACAAGCTATTTTAGCTCCCTTTTGCAAAGAGTTAAAAAAAAGACATGTCTCTTAGTAATCTCATCAAAATCGACAATAAAACAAAAAATATTTTTCGCTTCTCTTCTCCAAAAAAGGAAGAGAAAACAAAGCAAAAAGAAAAAAAAACAGAGAACTCTCGGAGACTGTGTTGGCCTCTCAGAGAACGGCGGGGAAGCCGGTGACGACTTTAGATTGGGGTTTCAGCTTCGATTTCAGTTCCGTTCGCTTCCATGGTGACACTACCACCGTGATATGCTCCTCTGCCCCGGCAGAGGACGGGACCGCGGGGTCGTTGAACCGTAGCTCGAACTTGCCGAAAAAGTTGACGGTCGAGATCTTCTCCTTTGGGGGGTTTGGAACGGCCCCTCGATGGTGTGGGGAGAGCCATTTGGTTAGCATGTACTCGGGCTTCCGCCATGGCGAAAAGGAGAGTACTTTCTTCTTCAGGCTCTGCCGAGCAGCCTCAGAAACCACGAGAAACAATCTGATTGAGTCGATTGGCTTCCGACATAGATGGACGACAGTGATTGAAGCGCGGCGTGGTAGCTCTTGGTGGATCAGGCAACTTCGAAGGCGTAGCAGTTCTCACATCGAGGGAAGAGGTGAGCGTTGGACCCGAAAGCGAGGGAAGTGTCAGTCTTGTCAGAGGAGGAGAAGGGTGTTAGGGTGATGCCCCACGAGCACGGGTGCTGAAGGAGGAGGAGGAGGTGTGAATATGGGATTTGGAAATTAGGGTTTTCTCACCCCTTTATACTGAGCCTATCGAGTCGAGCTTGAGCGAGCCGGCTCTAGCTCAGGCTCGGCTCGATATTAATTTCGAGCCAGTTTCGACGGCTCAGTCTCAGCTCATCTCTAACCGAGCCGAGCCGAGCCGAACTCGAGCTTCAGTCGAGCCGAGCCTGAGCCGCTCGTTTATTTTGACAGCCCTACATAGTACTTATGAGATGTAATTATGACAGTAGAATCATAGTTTCAGTAGCTTATTTCATGTGCAAGTAGGGCATAATATGTTGACCATTGTACAGGAGTAGGAGAGTCCTTATTCTCATTAACCTACACTATAATTCCTGTTATGAGGTAAATTATTTGCATTTCTGTCTGACTGTTTGATGTTATCTGTTGAATCTGAAACCACTCTCACATATCCACATTGTGAAGAAGATGAGTATTGATTATTAGTCTCAATCCTTGTCCATGGTCCCTTTCATCTTTATGCAAGGTTTTCCACTGATCAACCACATCTTGAATTTTTAAATGGGATGATGATATAATCTGGTACGAGGAATGCATTTAGTCTGTGACTCTGAGGGAGAAAAAAAGGACGTTCATTTCCATCATGAAGATATACTCACTCTGATCTGAATTTGGAATGGAGACATCTATAGTTAAAACAAACAAATTTTTATATCTGCTTCTTCTTTATAAAATACTTGGCGTACCTTTGTAAATGAGAATTGATAAAAGAGAGAATGTAGGAAAGAGTTGAAACCATTTTGATCATAAGGAGATGACTGATACCATGAGATATTGGTTGCCGAAATAATTTATATCCTTGAACCTTTTGCATCGCAGTAATACTGAGAAGGACAAAATAGAGAAAAAGTGTTTATGCTTTCATGCACTTCAGCTTATTGCTTCTGAACAGGTGACGGAATATATCTCTGAAACTGACCAATCTATTGTTGCAGGATGGAGCTAACTGTCAACTGCATGTGTGCTGAATATGGTGCAGACATGCTGGTTTTCAACTTAGATGGTTGCGAAATCTTAGCTGCAGAAGTTTCAAATGGAATTCATCTAATCACAAATTATTCCACTTGTGTTTTCTTATACAGAGGAATGTATACTAGGAAAGAGTCATTTTGTAGATGATATTCATATTCTCAATTGTCTTTGAGAAATCTTAGTAGTGTCTTGAGAGAAATTTTTGCTTTATTCTCTTTTGTTGCATTGTGAGTTTTTCTTTTGATCATGTAATAGTTACAGCTTATTGTCAGTAGTTTGCCCTATGTTTATGTTAGAGTTCACAATTTTGCAACCTCAAGAATTGTTACCTTTCATTTGGTTGTTATGTTAACTCGCGCTTTGTATTAGCAGACATGGTCTTGTTGCGTCTTATTATTGCTCTCCAAATCTCAGCTTGATTGGTTAGGAGACTTTTTGGAGAAGACAAAAGAATAGAAGGAAATGAGCAAACTCGTGGCAATGTTACAAAGTTGATTCCTGCACTTCATTGTATTATAGTTTTATTCCCAATAATTGATGGTTAATTCAGTTTGTCAGCTAGAATTCATTTCTAGATAAATGAAGGCTAATCTAGTCTTCCTATTTTGTGGATTTCTCCAATGCATCTGCCAAATTTGTAGCATTGCTATTCTTGCAATTTTCTTCTTCATATCTATCCAGTGCAGTCATCCTTGTTTGGAATGCCTAGAGAGCATGCCAGTGCAGAAGACTGAAAACTTGCCCTAGTAATGAAGATGATGTCTTGTTCAGTTGTTCCTTGTTTATATTTTGACAGCAATCTACGTGAATATTATCAGGGAAGAGGTCTAGTATACAGTGGAAAACCTCTTCTCTACATCCAAATGTGGTGCAAGATCTCCTCGGGGAACATCCATATGAATATTATCATTTGATCTCCATGCTTTCTTTTCTGCCGTATTCAAAATAAAATAATTCGGTCCGAGTAATTTGAAAATATTATGCTGTTCACTCGTAGAATAAGTATTCTAATTTTTAATATTTTAAGAAGAGGGTTGATATTAGTATAAGCTATTACATTATTTAGTTCAATACTAGTATAAGAAATAATAATTATATATTAAGACATAAAGTTGATATTTAAATATTGAAGAATTATAAATTTGTATTGGGAATTGATGATGTTTTATACTAAATGATGAAAATCCTCTTAAATATATGTTAAAATAGTAGTAAATAGTATTTTTCTAAAATAAAATTAATTTTTATTAAAATTGCGAACTTAAAATACTTTATATCTTTAATAATTATATATTGCGGGGTAATGCAAATTTACAAGTCCACATTGTGAGAAAATAATTTTGCTCTCTTTATATAAAATAACCATGTACTAGATAATCTACACTGTAATGCGAGGTTATAAACCAGCACTGCAGTGTATTGTGAGGTTATAAGCCCACATTGTGAAAAAAGTGTGCAGAGTTAATATATTTTATTTTAATTTTTTACAGAATTTACTAGTTTAAAAAAAATATCAACAGATGATTAATATTTAAAAGAAGAGATAGATGAGAGAGAAAATTTAAACTATAGCTAAGATGACCGATATTTAATAGAAGAGATAGCGGATAGAGAGAATCTCAACGATGTATAATCAAATATTGTCTAATCTAGGGGTAAAATAGTAAATATAATTTATTATAGATTATTATTAAATTATTTTTTAAAAGTTGTATGTAATAAGATGAGAGAGAATGGTGGATTACTATACCAGACTAAAATAAGATGTTATTTAGTTAGAACGAAACTTATTCTAGAATAAATTTATTCTTATTCTATAAGTGATGAGCAAATAAATATAAATAAATAAATCAATCAAAGTGATGAGAAATAGAATTATACTAGAGTTTTTTTCTCAATGCTTTAAATAATAGAATTCTACTAATTGAGTAGTGATTCCATATTAAAAATAATTTTTATTTGTTGATAAATTAAATGGTATATAAGATATTTTACATATGTAGATAACCAATAAAAAAAATTAAAATTTAAGTATTTTTTTATTGCTATCCTTGAAGAAAAGAGTATCAACTTCTATCAATTTATTGTTATTTTTATTTTTTATTAAAAAATAGTTAAGTCTTTTAATTTAGAAAGTGATTAGTACTTTTAATTTATAAGATCCGTACTTCTGATAAATTTTATTTTATATTATTTAATTATAATTAAAAGAGATAAATTAATAGTTATTATTGAATCATTTAACTAACTTAAAAATATTTTGTTTCTCTAAAGGCTTTAAATTCCAGGGTATTTATTTTCCCATATTTTATTTTTTATCGTCTTAGTAGAGAGTTATTATTATTACATAACATCGGGCTACTCCGGTCTCTCCCAATTGACCAAAGCTTCCCCACTACGCTAATGGCGGAAGAAACCCAAACCCACCCCTCGAAACCCTCTCAGCCAGATCCGACGGGTGCCGGCTATGCAATTGGGACATCTCAGGTGAGTTTCCACCTATTAGCTCCCTCCAATTCTCTTGCCATATTATCGAATTCGCTCTATTTGCCCGCTGTGATTTGATCTCGTTTAATCGTTTTCTGGGTTTATTTTGGGAATTCGAAAGATCAAATCTTTTTTCGTTTTTTATTGTTAATTCTACTAGGTTTTGATAAGTTCCAAGAAAATTTGATGGTTTTCCTCATTAGTGCATTTCGGTGGTTTGATTTGGTTCTTGTAAGATGATATTTTACGTGATTGGGACTTAAAGGTCAGGGGCTTTTGGGTTGTACTATTGAGTTTGATTCTTGGACTTGTTTTTATGTGCTGTAGACGTTTATGATGAAACGAGGTGGCTTATATATGTTCTAATATGCTTCCTGGAGTGCAAAGTGGATATATTTGCAGGGCCGAATAGAAACGCATTTTGGAACCAAAAAAAAAAAAAATAGAAGTTTGAGCCTCACCTGATTTGTTTCTCATACTTTCCTTTAAATCTTTTTTTTTAAATTTTTTATTTCCTTCATTTTGTTTTGAACGTTAATATCTTGGTATGTTTTTGCTTTTGTGCTTTAGTTGTTTTGTTTATTTTCTTTCTAATTTCTCATCAGAAGTATTTGCTCTATGACATTAGAACTACAACTCTTCCTTTTGTTGTTAGAAAAGTTAAATGAACTAGAAAGATGTTGCAAGTTCCAAGAAAATGGTGAAAGTGTCAAAATGTTCTTAAGAAATCTCTCAGGGCCTCTATGGTTTGATCTCTGATATATAGTAGGTAATGCAGGTGATGAATATGTCAGGTTTCCAGCAGTCTCAGAATGCTGCTTGCTCCATGTTCCCCATTATCTACCCTCCAATCTTTCCGGGAATGGTTCTTCAAAACCCAGAAGAGCATGAGCAGGGTCCAGGAATTTATGCCATTCCATGTAATCCGTACATGGGACCAATGTCCGGCTATCCTCCAAATACTCTTATTCCTCTGACTTATAAGATTCCCACGTAAGTTTTCATTTTGAATTTTATGGATTTTGATTGTTTCACTTTGTTTCCATTTCTTAGGTAGGTTGGATTTAGTCTGTGGAAAATCTTTGATACAGTGTTCCACGTATAGACAACATTTTGTGAGGAAAAGGCATGACCATCTTCTTCATGATTGAAGATTAATTTCTAAGATATTGGTATCATATCTCAAGGAAAGGTCAAAGTTGGATGGTGTTGAAAATATTTTAGCTTGTCATAAGATAAGTGCTGGTCTTGGCTGTTTATTTAGGGTCTTCAGTAGAGAAACACGATAAGATTTTTACTGAGGGTCCTGGAAAAATGATGGTTTAAAGGAATGGCTTGTTATCCATGAGAGTGAATTGCTGCTCTCGTCTACACCATGAAATTTTGAGTAAGAGTGGCAAGAGGAAAACATTCTTTTTGTTGTTTTAACTTTCTAAGTACCAGAAGTTTCTTTGGTTCCTTGATATCGTTCTTTTTAACTAGTATCTTTGGGAAGGTGACAGCTACTTTTATACAATATGTTGAACAAAAGGATTCTTGATTAAACTTGATTGTTCTTACTGCTTTGTTTTTGTTTGAATAGAATTCTAGATATATATACATGTGTTCAAGAAGTTCTAGATTTAAGTACAAGCAATATGCTAAAAGGCAGTTGCGATATCCAGGCCCTCAGGGGCCTCCGGGCACATTTGTTTCTTCCTATATCATAAAAGAGGTTCTCTTTCTATGTCTAGAAGCTTATGAAAGAATATACAAGCAAAATAGATCTGTCACATGCAGGAGTTACATTGGAGGTGATCTTGGATCTTACAGTTTCCAATAGGAATGAAAAGGAAATATGAATGCCACCAACTTTTATATGACAGGTGGATGTAAATGTTTTATGTACTAGTGACTAAGACGAAATCAGTTGATTATGCGAAGTGTGTTCTATCTAAAGATTCAAATAGAACTTTGACATTTCTTTTAGCCTTTTTTTGGAATATAACTTTTTAGGCTTCATGAAAACTTGGCCTATCTGTCCATATTGTCTTCTTAGGTGTATTGATCTCTTTTTGTGTCATCTTCTTGACCATTGCCATGAACCGTTTGGAATATGGGTAACTATCAGCAATAAAACTGATATTGCAATGCTTGCAAAATCGATAGTCAATGTTGAGTTTAGGGAACTTTGATGCGATTTTCCATAGAATGATTAAGTTCTTAGTTATTTATACCAAAAATGTGGTCAGCCCTTATAAAATTGACATTTGTGAAGAAAATATTTATGATTTATGTGTATGTCTTGTAGATTCTAGATGCCTGGGGAGTCATTTTGGTTTAATCTGCTTATTCTTCATTTTCTTGAAATTTATTTTGTCTAATTGGTTGAATAAATGATTGGTAACAAATTGAAATGTTCCAGATATTTCTACATAAAATTGTTTCCCCTAGGAATACAACACCTAGTGAATATTGTCCTGCACATTTGAAATTTCCCAGTTTTATTTAATAGAAGCATGCAGATAGATGTGATACAAGGTGATCATTCGTCATTTAGCTTTTCTGCATCTCTTTCTTAGTTCCTGTCTTTTTTTCTTTTAAAATTCAGTAGGGAAAGTTCTGGAGGAGTGGCTGGTGAAGGGCAGGCGCAGGAGGCAAGGCAGCAACATGGTCCTCCAAGACAAGTAATTGTGAGGAGATTCCAGTTTGCATTTCAGCTGGACCTGGGACTGATCATAAAGTTGGCAGCTATAGTTTTTCTGCTCAGCCAGGAAGGATCAAACCAAAAACTAATCATTCTCGTGATGTTTGCAATGCTGGTTTATTTGTGAGCAAAACCTTTTTTATTGATTCATTTCAGTTAGATTAGATTTTGTTTGCTATAACTGTGGACACACACATGGATGCACAATGCTACTACTACTAATTTGAATAAATCCGTAGCTTATTTGTTTCTCGGAAACAGCCAGTTTTCTACTGTATTAACATTGCTTATTCTTGCGTCTGCCACTTTCTGTTTTTCATGCCCTTTTGTCCTACCTCATTTCACAGATATCAGACTGGTGCCCTTGCTCCACTTTTAAGATTGATTCGGCGAGCAGGAGCCCCTCCTCCACAGCAACCTCCTGTTCGGATAGAGAACCATCCTCCGGTTGCCCCTAATAATGGGAATGATCCACGATTAGGTATCACTATCTTTAGAATGTTACCATGTAGCAACTAGTATATATTGGGCATTGTCTACTACTCTATTACAATAATAGCGATAAACTTTTCGTGGGATCAATCATATGGATGAACCATTTTTAAACTCTGCTGCTGCCATCTGTTATAGGCTCACACATGCCATCATATGCTAGATATAACTTCTCTATGTTTATATTTATCTTATTGTACTCAAATTTGCTCATTACCACACAGGCCTTGCACCATGTTTCACAAATTAAACACCATGATAAATTATATTATCAGTTCTTACTGACAATGACGCTGAATCATTTGCAGAGGAAAATCCTGTAGCCGAGAACCAAGATCAAAACCAGGCTAGAGAAAATCAGGAACAACCAGAAGCCCCTGACGAGAACCATGGAGGACCAGTAGGAGGGAATGGAATTAATTGGTGGGGCATTGTAAAAGAGATCCAGGTGTTTATTGTTGGGTTCGTGACATCTCTTCTTCCGGGATTCCAACACCAAGATTAGGTTTCCTTTTCATAAGCTATGACTGGCAATCCCAAGCATTGTAACCGTTTACCATAACATACAAAGGATAAACCGATAAAGGAATTGAGTCTAATAACAGTATTGAATTTTTCCCGACAAATGTGGAGTTATATTGATTTCTTTTGGCTACTCATTCTCTTTAATTCGGCTCACACTACCATTGGCTAAAAATCTTTTGTTTTGATGCATCCTTGTGTATTAAGTCTTTGTAATTGTTACTCTGCATTCCTTCTCTGTGGAGACTGTTTAGCCAGTATAAACTGCAATGGTGTAAAACTAGTAATTATTTTTTTTCTCTGAGAAACAGGGATAAGATTTGAACCTAGTAATGTTGGGGAAGCATATAAAGAAAGTAGGGGGTTTGAAGGTCAAAAGGATTCTAGGAATATAGCTATTTTTCAAACTATTTTATCATTTATTGTGTTAAATATCTTGAATATCAAGGTTTAGGTTTAAAAATAATGAATCCACCTATATATATATATAACATTTATTCAAATAATAATATCCAAATTAACAATTTAACCAATGCTTTGAGAACGCGTCTAGGAGAAATACTAAATTTCCCTGTAAACAAATGTCTAAACTATTGCACAAATTTGGAGATTTTTCTTTCAGATTTTGAACTAAGGTTATTTTAAAACAAAAGGCAGAGCTTTCCACTATGCTCTTGCCCTAAGAAATGCTCCTCAGAAGGGAAAAAAAAATGAAGATTCTTGTGGTGTCAAAAGAGATCCCATCATGGCTACACTCAGTATCCTACCATCCTCACTGTCCTCACTGCATCTTATCAGCTCAGCATTTGCGTGGAGACATGAAAGAAATAGCATTCATCCAAAGAATATCTAATTGGAAGTAATTATCATATCATAGCAGACATTCTTGACAAAAGGCACTTTGATTTGTTGGAATAGTGATATATTGCTGCATGCCTCTGCTTCTCTGGATGATTGGAACAAGCTACAGGCAGGCAGGCAGGAATCAGGACCAAGTAAATATGTCATATACAACGAGATTTGGTTATCATAGCAGAGTTCTCATCCTGCATGAAAATTGAAAAAGAAAAAATAAATTAATATTTAATAGGATGATTCTTTAGCTACTTTTTATGCATTTTATCATGATTGAATTTTGACAGTGAAAAGGACCGACTGCATTAAAATGATATGAAGGTAAAATATTTCACTTGTAAGGTTCCAATTCCACAAGACGGTACATTTGAAGGGTGGAGAAATAATGCTCCAAGCAGTGTCAAGTTCTCTGCCACATAACGTGATACCTGTGAAGCTAGCAAATGAGGAAGGACGATGGGCTAGCCGTGAAACTTGAACTTGGATGTGTCTGAAACTTATAACAAGAAGACTGTCATAAGCTGTATCAGTGATGGTACTTTTGCCCTTTAATTATAGTCCATGCCCTGTAAAAATATGTAAAGAACTTTGATGATCCACTTATGGTAGGACTAAAGAGTGACACAAGATGTTCTTCTGCTAAGAAACTCTATCACAGAATGGTCATAGATAAAACGCTTTATCTCATCATATTAGCTACTGGTACAATTGAAGATATTGAAAGAAATTGTAGCATATAGATGCTTCAGCTGCCATCCCAAGAGCTGCCTTTGTAGTAGCTACATACAAGATTAAGCTGACAGAAATTAATTTCATTAGTTACATACATTTAGTATGGTTCCTACATGGAGTTGCAGGTCCTATTCCATACAACATTCTGCACAACAAGATGCAACAATTTTCTATACCTTTTTTTTTCACGACAAATATGATGTTCACATAGGTATAAACCAAACTTGCAAATCTAGATAAATAAGCATCATACCTATAAAGTTGCTCCAGTAGGACTACTAAAGCAACCTGGTGGTTCAAAACCATAGATGACAGTCTAATTGTCACATCAGCACGCTCACGCACTTGCGATCCATGACCATATGGACCACCGATACAAAATGTAAGCCTTGATGATCCCTAAAAATTTCAGTGTCACATGAGAGACTGATAGCGGACAAGATCACTTCAGGTCTAACAATATATAAGAAATTAGGAAATACGAATGTAAGGAAAAAAAAGGACAATACTGAATATGTCATGTATCATGTGAATAAAATTTGATTTTTAAGTTTTCAACGGTTTCATTGTAAGCATCTAGAGATATTTAATGCATAGTAGCATTAAATCAAAGATGAGTACATACAGTGATCCCAGCATCTCCTACCAAATCAGCCATTTGCTCAGATACAATATCTTTTCCGTTCTCATCCAACATAACAACCTAAGAAAACATATTCAGAATAAAAGAGATGAGTGAATTTGAGCAAACTGGATGAGCTACCAGCAATTAATCTACATGCAGAGAGATGAAGATATGATGTGTAATGTTAATTCACAATGAAGAGGCTGTGAGACAATACCAAGTCTTCAGGCTTGATCTGTTGCATCATAACCGTGTCCTCTGCTTCAATCTGGGCCTTCACATCACTGCTTGAAACACCAAAACATCAAAAATAGTGACATGGTCATTTTTTTGTTAAGTAAGTTGGCTTCTAATCAGCTTATCATTGACAAGTTAAACCAACCAAGTGTTTCACTGTTTGGCCTGGAGACATTTTCTGAAAATACTGTTTTGGGTGTCAAATATATGTAGATGATTTGCACCAAAAAGGCAAAAACACACTTTATTTTTAATTTTTGCATGATAGCCTATTCTACTATTTTCTTCGTAAATTGCCCTCGACCCATATGAAAAAGAGAGTCGTACAACTTATTTATTAGCTGCAACAAATGTATCTTACACTCGATTGGACATATTGGTTTTCTATAATAATATAAAATTTTCTTTTCTCTAAAATGAACAATTGATTACATATGTAAGTACTCCATATTAATTAAAAATTCTCTTTTTCTTCATCCAAATAAAGAGGAAAATATAATGTTTACGTAATACATTCAAAGTTATTACTTTTATAGTTTGCAGTTATTACTTTTGTAGTTGGTAGTTATTACTTTTTGGAGTTCACAGTTATTACTCTTTAGGCGGTTATTGAATGTAATTCATAATTATTGAATATAATAAATTCACAATTACTTTACATATTATATGAATATATGTGTAAGAGAGCAGACATTTATTATTGCTCGCGTAATCTTAAACCAAAAGTGACAAAATAGTACATTTAAAAAAAAGTTTGACTAATTTGCAGAATGTAATTCACAATTATTGAATGTAATTTGCAGTTACTTTATGTATTACGTAAATATTTGTGAGTGAGCAGATATATATTATTACCTATGTCTTCCTGAGCTAAAAGTGACATAACAGTATAGTTTAAGGATAAGTTTGACTAATTCACATAACGTAATTCTTTTTTTTTATACAATCCACATTTATTTTATGTATTACTTAAGTATATGCGTAAAAGAATATTTATTATTGCCCATGTCTTCCCGAGACAAAAGTGATATTGTACATTAAAAAAAATCAAACTAATTTGCAAAACATAATTCAGAGTTATTTTATATGATTCGTAATTATATTACGTATTATGTAAATATGAGTGAGAGAGAGAGAGAGAGAGTAAACATTTAATTTGGAGACCAAAATGATAGAATAATATAATTTTAAAAAAAAATCAGACCAGACTAAATGCATAGGAAATTTCTCTCTTCTCATCCCAATAAAGGGTAGTCACAACTAGTTTTAATTCAACCACTCAATATGCACAAAGTTGGAAGAAAAAAGAAAAAAAGAAAATGCCTCAAAGAAAATGTAAACTGCGCTTGCCATCCAAAGTTAAACATAACATGCATTTTTAGTGCAAATCACCCAATATATGTTAAGCCCAAAAAATTTAGACAATCGTTATTAACAAGGATTTCTTACTTAAAAAATTATAGATTATGGAGCATGAACTATGGAGATGCAGAGAAAATATGTATATGGAATATTGGTATAAGATTCACAAAGAAAGCGACAAACAAGAATAAAGCCCTACCTTGTAATTTTTGGATTAGATCTGATGAGAATGTCCTCAATGCTGCAATAGTACTTGATCTTCTCCTTGTACTCTTCAACTAGAAGTTGAATCCCTTGCGACCTCTTCTTCCCAACTGTTAGTACGCGCATAGGTATCGATCTCTACAACATGATCGAGTACTTTTAGATTAATTTAAATACTTTTCCAAACAAACCTCATTTACATAGGTCAGTTGATATATTACTAACCAAGATTGAATTTTTTTATTAAAGATAAAGCTCCCATTGATACTAAAATTTAGCTAATTTCTAGTTGGGTTATAAAATTAGAGTCAGATTTGAAGAACCAAGAACGGATAGTGTGTGAAAAATCAAATAAATTCGTTAGAAATAAGAGAAAATTTTAGCTTACGACGGATTGGCCCGAGTATTTGGATCTTCTGTCTGCAAAAAGGAAATGAAAAAGGCGATGGGTTTAGGGATTTCGACTGGAGCGAGAAATAAGTGAAGTGGAGGAGGCGAGTGAAGCTTCACCCAGTGACGGAGGAGCTGCGGCTTTCTTGTTGAGAGAGAGATGGGCGTCGCAGTGGCACCATGAGAGCGCCATGGAGAGAGAGAGAGAGAGAGAGAGAGAGAGAGAGAGAGAGAGAGGGAGAGAGAGATTTTTCATTTCACTCCCTATAATAAAATACATGTTTACGCCATTTTACACTTTACACCCTTTCTTTTCACTATATTTAATTCAACCTTTACTTATTTTTTCATTAACACATGCAAAAACACTGGATAAGTTTAGCTGCAAAACTCGGTTAGTCTACTCTTATTTCTTAATCTTGACTCTGGTATCCTAAATTCTAATTTGATTATAAACAGAGTTAGTAGTGTTATTATTGCTTTTAAAATAGAATAAGAAGAGGATTTAGAAGATATTTTATATTAAGTGAGCAAAATAGTTTTAGCCTGCGAGGAAAGTGAAAGAAATGACAGTGGATTAAAGTGATGTCAAATTAGTAGTTTACTTTGCTGTTATACTGGTTTAACTAGGAGGAAATAAGTTGACACTAACATGATTTTAGCATAAAATAATATTAGCTTACAAAATTATATTAGCAGAGAACTATAACCTTATTTAAACCCAAGCGGGTGTTATATTAAAATTTCAAATAATAAATAATAAATAATAAAAGATAGACTAATAAAATAGTGCTTAGTTAGTTAAAGATGGTTCTCGAGTTTAAATCCCAAATAGGATTTTTTATTAGAGGAATTTTAGGTAATTATAGGTAGTATCTTAGTGATGAGTTTTGCAAGAAAATAGAATGATTTGAGTTATCCAATTAATTCTTTGGGTTAAAGTGAAAAATAGGATGTAAACATAATAAACATATAATATAGGGTGTTAAATGAAACACCGTTCCAATTCATAGTTCAACCTCACACACCCAACTTGCGATAAAGCCGGCGACGCACCACCTCATCCCGCCGTCTTTGGGGCCAGTGGGAGCATTGCGTCGCCGACTTCATTATGGAGCATA
Organism: Typha latifolia; assembly: GCF_019914945.1. Lineage (NCBI taxonomy): Eukaryota > Viridiplantae > Streptophyta > Magnoliopsida > Poales > Typhaceae > Typha > Typha latifolia. The sequence continues at coordinate 1,300,552 of NC_133094.1, forward strand.
TTTGCTTTAATTTTCGCGCGGATTCCATTCACAGGAAGAAACTAATCATGCACAAAAGACCTCGTGGATTAAAGCTTCAGCAAACTACCTCTGCTTGTGTCTTTAAACAGTTAATCCAAATCCATATAAAAGAGGAGGTATTCTATTATGTAAGATGAAAACTAGAACTTTCACACAATCGATGCACTCACCAGATGAAGCATTCCTTCAAACAAGAATAAGTTACAGATACATGGAAAGCATACAACATGGCACGCGCTCTTCGACCTCAAAACGACGAGCAGTATAAGCAGAATAAGCTATCATCCTCGTCTTAGGAACACGAAAAGAGAACCTCTTGAACCTTTTCCTAATCTGATTCTCTCATCGATGTATGTGATCTCCAGCTTAACCTCACTCTCGCCGCCATACTGGAACCCCAGTGATCCAATCTTCAATTCAGGAGGTTCAAATATGACCTGAATCCATTTGTCGTCGAGTACTTTCAGTTTACCTGCATAAGCCATCAACAACTCCAGTTCAGCTAATAGCACAAATATTTGCACTATTAGCAGCTATTCAATTGTGAAATCCAAATCAAGCTTGATGATGTACTATAGCTTGATTAGACCCTGATATGGAAACTAAAAAAGTTTGATGATATGTACTAACAATCTGAAACCTTTAAATATTTTGCTATATAAACATCATGCATATTTATGTACCAGTGAATAAGATTTGTAACCACTCAGAGGTGACAGAGAAGAACAAACAACAAGTGGAATAGCAGAAAAGTATCTCTGCCTATGAATTTACAAAAGGTTACCTTTCAAGGATACTTCGCCATTGAGGAATCCAAAGACAGAGAAGGCGACTTTGTTTCTTACAGAGTCTGGGGCTTCGACAACCTGAATCATTTCATTTGCTTTAAAGATAAGGCGGCCAAGGGCACTGCGATAACCTCCTCCAGGTGATGTGGGCACCGAGCAATATACGACATCCCAGTCTGGTTAAGATATACGATGCAAAAATGACAGAAAAAAAGTGAAAGAAAGCTAAATAAAATGGCTCTCAAGTTCTGACAAAAATTTAAAAAACAAGAACAAGTTTCAGCAAAGCTACAATATAGTAAGTGAACAGCTTTGAGGCAAGTAAGTTCTATCTTCACTAATTTTATCGCAAAAGGAGCGCCATTGCTACTCCATTGTTACGCAACCAAAAGTGAACATGATGTGATTCTTTAACTATAAGATGATTCTTACTCAATAAAAAACAATAGTACTTCTACAAGAGCAATAAGAGATGAACACTTAGGAGCATCATTTGAAAGCATTAACCTGGAATTTACCTCCAAATATAAGAGGGCACTTAACCGGTTCATTCACACAGTAGTTTGCCAATTGAAGTGCTACATCAGCTACCTCTTTGTGTCCATCCTTGGAAAGCAAAACACCTCCATCAGTTCCCTTCACCTATGGGTGGATCAACAGCAATGAGCTTAAAAAAAAAGGAGAAAAAAAATGCACATAGATTATATTTTTGCAGTTTACATTTTGTCTTCTCATTATTTATACGGAATAATTATACATGCTCCCTCTCAAATTTTTATATCACACATTGATCTCCTAAACTATGAAAAATCTTGGTGTTAATGAAAAATATCAAATGACAAATTTATAAAGGGATCATTTTTTAACGGGAAAAAAAAATCTATCAACTAAATAACGAAATAAGCATTTCCGAGGTTTAGGTGGCCCATATGGAAATAATCAAACAGATTGTCTAGGTGTAATTATCCCTATTTATAATTCAACATTATATATATATTTTTTTTCAACAAAGAACCAAAAATTACACCGAATGGAGCGTTCTTTTCTATAATTCAAAAAAAGTGAAAAGAGAGGGTGTGAATTGGTATAAACACATAACGCAGGTGCAAAAATGAAAAAAAAAATCCAGTAAAGAGGAAAAGGCGACACCTTTGAGAGAATCGAAGCCACGAGATCGTCGGGAGCCCTGAGCGCCGGCTCCGCCGCGAGCGAGGAACGGACGGCCGAGATCCTGCAGCGGTGGGGTCGGAGTGAAATGGACGGCGGATGCGAGGCCTTGCGGAGGGAGGTGAGGGCTTGGGGCTTGGGGTTGGGAGAGAAGAGGGAGAGGGAGGAAGAAGATGCCATTTTTTGGGTGGCTTTTTAGATTTTTTTTACTTCACAATTTATACTACTTTTCTTTATTTTTGTCATTTTATTTTTCCTGGTTAAATTTACGTTTAAATTTGGGCTGGCAAAAATTGGATTTTAGATTTCCTACCAATAGGATTCTGCTTACTGGATTTTCGTGGGGCCCACTCTGATGCCAAAAACAATATGGCAATCCTTGGATGAGCTGAAAGATATTTGAGTGAGAATATTAAAAGCAAGCAAATAATAGTATATAAATTTTATATTGCAAAGTTAATAGGTGACAATAGTTTTCTGTAATAAAAATCACATTGTCTTTGCTGACTAATGTGATTACTCCATGCTTCTTATGTTTGATCTTCCTCAAAGTTCGTGCAAAACTTCTTTTCTTTTACAACGTATAGTTTTACACAAATAGGAACACAAAATAATTACTGAAGATTTCTTTCTAAGGAAAACAAAAACAGAAATAAAAAAGACTGGAAGATTGTAGGTTGGAGATCGACGGCAGGGACTAGAAAAAGTAGTATGGATAACTCAAATAGCAGTGTAATTGGAGAATAAGTACATCAAATTATCAAGAGCTTCAGGATAAAATTTCCTGGCAAATAAATAGCATGGTCTCTTCATCCCATTCCATAGACAAGGTGCCTGCATCACCACTTTCTGCAGCAAATGCACAAAGAAAGACAGAATCATTTTCAAATATCGACAAAAATGCCTCATTTTTTACGAATTAAAACTTGTTCTGGTCTGAAAGTTCTTATTAATTGTTCCATAAGCACTTCTCAATATCATATGTATCAAGACCCTAGGATGAGTTTTTCATTTATATGATGTATATCAAAGTCAAAATAATTGAGAAATTTCAGCCTAAAACACATGAAGAATGAAAGGCGTTGATCGAAGAGTTCTGCAAAATAGCAGTCAACACTTAAAAAATGTATACCTTTATTTATCCATTGTAGTTTTACTGATAGTCAATGCCAACTAGAATAGAAGCGGTTGTTTCAGGCAAAGAGTAATATAACTGCCATTAATATAAGAGGGCAAGAATGGCATATAAGAGGGAAGTGAAGCTTACTTTTTTATTGCTTGTAACATGGAAACTCTCATCAATAGACTGCAATAACATCCACATCAAAAATCAGTAGTACAACTTCACATGATGGAGAATGCTAAAACTCAGAAATTTATAGAGTGGAAGATAAGAAAAGTAAAACATACCGTTATATTCTTCAAGAGTTCATATGTGACATCCTTAGCGCGATAAGCTTTCGGATGCCACTTTCCTTCAGACCAATCAACATGTGTCACTGACCAATTGGCAATTCCAGTTGGATCAACCATCTGAAGGATGCACATGTAAGCTAATGAAATTGCGAAGCATGTGAAACAAACAAAGCAGAGTAATGTCCAAGCTACAAAAGATCTTAAGTGCTGACATGGAAAAGTGTTGGCAAATAGTGCTCATCCGCATAGCAGTTACGTCTTTCCATTCCTGCCTGTGTAACAAAATGTCAGGCAGCATCACTCATTTGTCATACAGTTAACCATTTTCATCCAAAATATTCAGGTTCTGCATGCAAAGATGGAGAGTAACTAAGCCCTACATGTGAAACATCTACCAGAGTGTGGTGAACTGGCAAACAAGGGACCCTCACTCTCACAGATAATGAAGGTAATCAAGGTATATATCTATTGGGTACATTCAAAACATGAAAATTGTAGAGGCTAACTGGCCTTGCATGCTAACTGCACATGAAAAGGAACAGTGACACTAATGGAAGATTAAATACAGTCGAAGTAACTTGTAGGCAACAAGCTGTATATTACTTTACCATACTAATGTTTAGCTAGACTTAAAAAATTCTGCAGTTACAGCAGACAAGCAATAATATAACAGGAGGAAGTTTTGAGCTGTACTTTTTGTTTCTATGTTCCATCGACCTTTTTTAGTTTTCTTTTTGAGTGAGCTTGTTTGAGAGCTAAAACTTATTCTCAGGAAAACTATGAAGATGGATGCCAAAAGAAGTAAAGTTGTTTTCTCCCTCCAGTTCATTATGGAAATTTCCACTTTATGGAGATTCATTTCAGGAGTTGAACACAGAATTATAGACTATATGGTTCAAGGATGTAGAATTATATCCCATTTCGTCTCTTCTAATGCAGCCTTTGACCACTAAGACCTAGTTGTTTACTTCTTTTGGAAGATATATTTGATTTCTCTAGGTTTAAGAAAATGTAAAATTTGTTTGTAGAAAAGATATTGATATGTTTACCTTGCAATAAAGCTTGAACTTGGTGTAATAAAGACTGTCTGCCAGAATCAGCAAAGCATGTTGCCTCTTGACTGAGAACCACTGCAAAATTACATAACTTGAATAGTGTGTATATGAAACTATTGTGCCAGGTATAGAACAGGAACACAAAAAGAGCCTGACAAAGAAGACTCTGGAGAAGCTTCTAATTAGCAAAACGGTATGTTTTTCGCTCACTAAGAAAGAAAAAGCCTTGTCATTTTAATATGGCCTAAGCAATACGCAACTTTGAGGAAAATCCTAAATTAGCAATATGCAACTTTTTTCTCATTAAGAAACGACAAAAGCCTTATATCGTTTTAAGATGGCCTAAACATGGAGAAACATATATATAAGAAGAAAGTTGTACAAATAATGCAAAGGATAAAGCATATTCTTCTCTCATGAATGTCATAGATTATTAAAGAATGTACCATGTAACCACAGTATGGATATCCTACTAGGTGATCCTTTACGGCTTTAACATGACACAGGACAGTCTTTCAAGTAGCACTTAGCTAGATAACTGTAACCACTCCATGAACTTCTAGGGAAAAGCTGACTATTTACCTGCGCACCCTTTCTAAAATCCACCTCTGCAATCTCAGGCAGCATTTGACGAGAGTACCTTCCATTTCCATGTGGTCCAGGATCCAGAAAACTGAAAAAAAAAAGACCACAAGATCAACAAGAAAGAAAAAGATTAGCATCTAATCAATAAGTTGAAGACTGTAAAATAGGCAGAGAGAATACATTTTGATATATTAAAGGCCACACAGATGATCGGTGGAATTTAATGAATTTATGAGCACTTGCAAATGCAGTAAACAAACTCCAAAACTTTGTTGAATGACATCAAACATATTCCATGACTTGAGTAATACAGATCCTCAAAACAAAGAGCCTTGAATAATAGAGAAAAAACAAGCAAATCTAATTTCTACCGATCTTACCAGTCGATAAAGCTGATATTCGTTCCCATCAGGTAATCATAAACATAGTTGAAATTATGCAGAGGAATACAACTGTCGTACAAACAGATAAAGTTAGTATAATGTGTAAATCAAGAAAAAAAAACTGCAACAATATCAGATTCACTATGCACCTGTCAGAAAGCAACACAAAATGCTGATTGTCACTGTCTTGGAGTGCATTTGCCAAGAGCCTCTTCTCTGCATCAACCATAGAAATTTTTCCCCATGTCACCTGCATAATAATAGTTCTATTCCAATAATAACTTCTCACAAGTATTGCCATGCTTAAAATATTAATAAACATGATCAACTGCTAGAATTTGATGATTTTATGCAAAAATTCTCTCATGCAAATGCTTGTGAGTGTGCCATCTATTACAAATAAAACATTCTGTTACTTTATAGAATTTCAAAACTAGATAGAATCTTGAGAACATGCAATGAATCAATAACTACTATGTCATTTTCTCACCAAACTTGCAAATTACAATATGCAGATCTACCAACTCAGATAGCATGATTAACCACAGGGATTTAGAAAGGATTGAAGAAGAATTACAAAACTAAAATCTGCAATAAACCCTGCGGCAAATGATCATCTTATTGGATTAAAATTTAAAAGAGAGGAACCGATCATACTGTAATTTTACTGCACTATTGCAATAATCGCCAACCTGACCAAGAACTGTCATGTTGAATGAATAAAATATACTTCTGCAGTGTGAAGACTTAACTAAAGCATTGACAATAAAGTATCCATGAACAAGCAACAGAATATCCACACTCATATACTTCATATGTTATCTTTAAACATAGAGTAACTTATCTACAAGCATAGTACCTTCTCACTGCGAATGTCACGGCCAACAAATAAAGGACTAACATGGACAGGCTTTTCCCTTGATGCATGTACATATATGGAGAAAAAGTCTTCGTGGCCCTGCAAAATAAATAACAAAGCATGCCAATAGGTAAAAAGATTAGATGAACATACTTCATGCTTTCATTCAGAGAATTTTCATGAACTAATAAGCTCAGGAGTGCAGCACAAGGAGCAATTATCTTTTATAGTGCAAAGAGAGTCTTCCATGCAAGCTCTACTCTTATATATGAACTATCTATTATTTTAGGCACACGAGCAACTATACCAAAACTCAGTCTTTTGATATCCCTCAACTTATCATGGCATGAATAGGTTATCAATAGTAGCACTATGATATGTCCCTCAATGCCAACTAAAAATACCAAAAAGTCACTACCTTTTTTTCTGATTTCATCTAAGGGGTATAACAGCTGTAACAGTGTATTCTATGCTTCTATGTATGGCCCACTAGTTTCATTTCATATCTGAGTGAAAGATAGCATTTCCACTTGCTAAAGTCTAGGCAACTAATAAGTGCCTTATAAGTACATATTATCTAAAGAGAGCTCAAGCACAGAAAAGAAAATTAAAGGGCAGATTTAACCCTTACCAAAAAAAATTTCTCCCACAATCTCTCAAAGGGTAATGAACCCAGAGTCAAGAACAGGAAAGCAATTTTTGCATTCTTTGATGGAACTGATGGCATTGTGAGAATTTCTCTAATGACAACATGGGAGGCGATCTCGTCATCAGTGAGTTCTCGTAAAGGTACCACAGGAAGCCAGTACTTAAAAGGACTGCAAACACTTGAAGCAAAAAAGTAGCAATCTGGATTACGCCGAGAAGGATAGACATAAGCACCCAGCAGTGTGACACTGACCAAAGATATTGCGACAATTATCCACGTAGGTCTTCTTGAAGTGGGCCTTTGGCGTGGTGGCGACATGATTGTCATATCATTATTTGCCTAGCTGTGACACCTTAAGATTCATCTCCTTATCCTCATCACAAAAGACTCAGCTACATTGTTCCCTTAATCAGCTCAGTCAAAGACTTCTAACATTAAAACAAGGATAGAACTCACTGAGAAAAGGCTGCAGGTGTTATACACTGTATTGATCAATCTGTAACAACAGAATAAAAAAAAATCCATTGATCAGATATCAAGTACTGAAAATTGTCTTTTCTTTATCTAGGAGGAAAGTAACAAAGAGGTTTGTTAATAATGTAACAAGTTACAAGGTTATGAAAGCATCAGCATCAATCAACTTACAGCCAACCCTTTTAAATAAATGGACACTTAAATATTTTAATGAATAAATAAATAAACAAACAGGTATGAACAAATAAATACAACCATACGAGCCAAAATATGCATGTCCAAGAAAATTCCCCACCTACAAGCAAAATGGCTCCTTTCCGATGTAGGTGATCAACTTTTAAACGCTTAATCAAATAAGAATAGACAGACAAGAAAGAACTATCTGCAGATGATTAAATTAATCCCTGCGCCACTCATCAATTTTTCCGAATAAACTCTGTACTAATAAAAGGTCCATTCTAACCCGAAACCACCACTCAAAATTACGAACCCGTAAACCGCTGTTTCTTTAATCAACTCTATCGCTCAAAATTCCAGCAAAAGTTCAGTTAATGTCAGATAACAAAGATAAACAAAAATGTCGCACCTAAAAAAAACCATCTTTTTACCATGAATCACATCCAACAAAAAGTTAACCACAAACAAAAGATTACCAATAACTAAGTATGCATAATTTCCATAAAATAAGCATTCGATCGCATCAAAGTGCGGTGGAGAAAGAAAAGCATCACCTTTAAGAGCTGAGCGATCCAAGATGATTGGAGCTGTGCAAGATCACCTAGGGCAGGAGTCGAGGGGAGAGATATCTAAGCAAACGAATACATAAAACCTCTCTCTCTCTCTCTCTCTCTCTCTCTCTCTCTCTCTCTCTCACTGGTGAAGAAGGAAGAGTATTCGATAAGAGAGAGGAATAGTATGATTGCTTTACTAATGTATTTGTTAATAAGTTTCTTTGCGCGCTATCTCTAGTCCCTACTTCGCTTTGCTTTTTTGCTTCGCTTCGCTTTGACTCTTCTTTATCTTTATTCCACGCTTCGCACACTCTCTTCCAACGTGTGTGTGTGTGTGTGTGTGAGAGAGAGAGAGAGAGAGAGAGAGAGAGAGAGAGAGAGTGCGTCTTGAATGTTTAGGTGGCTTGTTGGTATTTGGTGAGGCTCTGAGGGGATTACTGGTAATTATGGGACCTGTTTATCTACCGGGTCGGATCCTCGTTAGTGGGCCCGAATGGCCTGACCATATCCGGCCCGTTACCTCTCCTTTCGTGAAGCTGTTGGGTTCTCTTTTTGTCCTCATCGTTATCTGGCAGCTAAAGATAAGTTGATAGTTTCACATCCGGAAAATATTACCTGCAGAGGATCCTATCAGGAGTTTTTTTTTTTTTTTGTGACTATTTTAAGTCTGGCCAATTTTATTTTTATTTTTATTTTTATTTTTATCACTTCTGTAATTAATTTGAAATTTAGTTAAACCACTTCTAAGTGTTTTCAAATATAATTTTATATACAAGTCATTGAATGGAATTCGACGGTAATTCACGTATTTTAGTATTTTTTTTAAGTTTTAAAAATAAGGTAGGAGGTGTATAAAAAAAGTTTGAGAGGGTAGTTTGGTGAAAAACTCGGGCACGTAGGGGTATCGCAGTCATTTCGTCTACCGGGAAGCGGAAATTTCTTAAAGCCCGGCAATTGAGGGTTTTAGAAGCGACATCTCGGGCTTCGAGCTCCGGAGCGAAGACCTCTTCTCCCTTCTTTTCTCTTCTCTTCTCTTCTCTTCAATCGAAGAAAAAAGAGAGGAAAAGAGTTCCAAGAGACAACTGTTCGTCGATCCAATTGCTGTTTCTGAGAGGTCGTGTTTCATCTCGATGCTCTAAAGCAGGTGAGGTTTCCTCTATTGCACTTCCCACTTGGTTTCTTTCCCTTCCCCGATCTTATGTTAGGGTTTGGGAATCGGTCCCGGTTCTTCGACGCTTTCGGGGTTGTTAAAGTTTGTTGAGTTGTTCTTTCTGTTGAATTTCGAGTTGGAATGCTTTTGTGGGTGGAGTGATCGTTCTTTCTGCGGTGTTGTCTTGGTTTCTGGAGTTTGGTGGATGAATTTGGATAAGGAAGAGTTTTAATTGTCTGCGAGTTGGGAATTTTGAATTTATGATTTGAAAATTGTAAACTTTTTCTCTGTTTGATCGTATTGTTTGCTAGTTTTATTGATCCTCGTTGTCTTTCCTTTATCCTGTTGTGTTTCTTTGGTCTAGTTGCTAATTGTATTACTAAAAAGTGAGAATTTTAGACCTGAGAGTTACTTGTGGCGTTCGTGCCCTATTTCAAGTGGGGTATTGTTGTTCCTCTGTGAAACTGGAGAATTACAGTTTTGTGGGTTTATTTCATTTATCTGTTCTCAATAGAAACTTGTGCTGTGATGGTCCTTTCTGGACTGAAATTATAATCTTTAGTGATGAAATTCAATAAAGTTGCATTATCAGGTTCTTTTTCAGCAAATCTTTAAAACTTACATTTTATATGATAACAGTTCAATGAAGTGAAAACCACCTGAAACAAATGGCAACAGAGAGTCCATTAAGGTTAACAGAAAGAAGCGGCTCTGGCAATTGGCCGGTGGATAAAGGTATTGCCGCATTTGCTTCATCTACTGGCAATTTAGTGGCTGAAGATTTGGGGTTGCTTTTAAAAGGGCAAAGGTATCATGGAAGCAGAAACATAACTGGTCCTAGTCGCAGTGGAAGTGCACCTCCTAGCATGGAAGGTTCTCGTGCAGCATTTAATATTTTCAGAGGTCAAGGAACCTCTGGCTTGGATGCTAACTTGGAAAATGTAGGCAATGCATTTGAAAGCTGTGAGTCTGAAGAGCAACTTCGTGCCCACCCAGCTTATTTAGCATATTACTGTGCAAATGTGAATCTAAATCCTAGACTTCCTCCACCCCTGATCTCACGGGAGAATCGACATCTCATAGGCCATATTGGTGGTTCTGGTGAGAATTGGAGAGTGCCCTCCTTTGATGACAGCAGCAGGTTATCCTTGTTCCTCGCACGACCTGCCCTTGCAACTCACAAGGAAGAATCTGAAGATGATAAATCACCTAGAATGGAAACAGTTGATTGGACTGAAAAGAATGCTGAGTCTGTATCTGGAGAATCTACATCCTCTCTGCCAGCTTCTCATAGAAGTCTTATGAATCTGATGCAGGTAATTGACTTTCTCCACTTTGCTATTGTTTCTATATGTTACTTCTGTAATTTTGCTTGTCCATGCCTCCTTTATGATACTTTCTGAAATATCTGTCTTCTTTCTATTTGATTTCACAAGTTGCATATTCACTATAACTAGGACATTGCAAATAGTTGCATATTCTTCTTTGTTTTGATTTCTACCAAAACCTTATCTTTTTGTCAGCTTGGTAATGCTGGTCATTAGGAATAATCCAGACATAGAATACTATACACACACACTACATATATTTGTTGGCTTTGGAATGACATATGGTTCTTAGCGGAGAATATTTTGTAATAAGGGTGCACCTATTTCTTATCAGAAGAAAAGCCAGTTATCTTAGTTTCTGAGTTATGTTGTCTTCAGGAAGATTTGCCCAGGACTCCATCTCTATACAATAATCAGTCTCATCTTGGAGGCGACAGTGCAATAGGTCAATCAGCTGGTTCAGATGCTTGTGTTAGCGTTGTACATGATTCTCCAACTAACATGACTAGTCCAAGAACAAAAACATCTTCAATTGGTGTTCAAGATCATACTCCTATATCAGGTGTACAGTTAATGTTGGATGATAATCTTCCTACAATTCCATTCCAGTGTTCAACATCCTCTGGCAGAACTGTCAATCTGCACAGAGGCCTAAGAGCAGAATCAAGTATTAATGGTATCAACATGAACAATGAGGTTTTTCTAGATACTGAGGTTAGCTTATCTCCGTGTGTTGAAAATGAAATGAAGAGTTTACGGCTAGCTGATACTGACAAGAGAAATCAACATTTACGACAACAGGCTCAAGAGGTTGTCTTGCAAACTCCTGGTGCATCATCTCTTGCACAGCTTGGTCCATCTCAAGGGATGCACCTTCCTCACAATGCAAACCACCTTTCTCATGGCCTTCCGAAGTTATCTACTGTTGATGTACAACCTGCATTACAGCCAACTGGCATTACACCACCTCTGTTTGCCACTGCAACAACTTATGGGAACACCTACTACCCTAATTTTCAGATTTCTAACTTATTGCCTCAGCAGTTCAGCATGGGTGGGTATGCTGTGAACACCTCATTGATGCCAACACTTATACCTGGCTATCCTCCCCAAAATGCTATGCCAATCCATTTTGACAGTTCTCTCAACACAAACTTTAATATTAGAGCACCTGGAGTTTCTGCTGCAGGAACTATGTCTTATGGAGCTGATTTTCAGCATTTATACAAGAGTTATGGACAGCTTGGGATAGCAATTCGTCCACCTTTTCCTGATCATTCTTTTATGCCTTACTTCCAGCATCCTACTCTAGATGCATATGTAGGTGCAGATCAGTATGATGTGCCTTCTAGACTGAATGCTATTGGAGTTCCACCAGGTAATTATGATCCACAGAAAGGACCTTTTCCCACAGCCTATTTACCAAGTCAGATGCCTCAGGTTCTGAGAAGTGGTAGTATCAACTCTCCCATTGGCAGAAAAGTTGCAGATGTTAATCCAAATTATTATGGGAGGAATCCAAACATTGGAGATCTGATACAATATCCAACTTCTCCACTGGGAAGTCCATCATATCAAGGTTTTTCAGTCACTGGAGCAGGCTTTTCAGGAAAAAGAAACGAGAACATGAGAGTCCAGCTCAGCCCTGGTAGAACAATAGGTTCTTTTTCTGGTTGGCAAGGACCAAGAGGGCGTGAGAAGGCTGAAGAACCAAAGCCATGCTCTTTTCTTGAGGAGTTAAAATCCAACAAAGGTCGCAGATATGAGCTGTCAGATATTACTGGACGTGTCGTGGAATTCAGGCAAGTTTTATGTACTCTTCTGATTAACCTTAAGAAACAGAATTCAAATATTGGAAAGTTACTTCCTCATTTGTTTCTTTTGGCTTCAGTGCTGACCAACATGGGAGTCGATTTATACAGCAAAAATTAGAAACATGTAGTGCTGAAGACAAGGCATCTGTTTTTAAAGAAGTTCTTCCACAGGCTTCCTCATTGATGACCGATGTTTTTGGAAACTATGTCATTCAAAAGGTAAAAGTATTTCTCAGTGCATGGCATTTTTATAAAAAAAATTCTGTAGAAATTGTGGAAATGTTAGTCATTTTGTCAATTTGTGTTGAAGATTTCCTTTCCCTGCAGTTCTTTGAGCATGGAAATCCTGATCAGAGAAAGGAACTTGCTGATAAGCTTTCTGGCCATATCTTGTCTCTCAGCCTTCAGATGTACGGATGTCGTGTGATTCAGAAGGTTTGCATCATCTTTTCCTGTCATGTCTGCATTTGGTTTTCTGGAATCAAAAGATACAACATTAGTTTTGATGTACATAGCTGTTACTGTTTCACAGAAATTTTTTGTGATACTCTTCCTTGACAGTCCAACAGCTTTTGATAAGCCATAGTTCCTGTTTATGATTCAATAAGCATTCTACTTTGCTACTGCCTTGTATTAGAAGTTCCTGTTAACACGCTTTTCATGTGGTGTAGTTCTTAAATGGTGAATACATTTTTTATTCGTCATAATTCTTATTTCACTGGACAAGAACTTTAATTGCCTCTACAGGCTATTACCCATTGTTTCTCCTTGCTATGGAATTAAGATAGGTTGAGTTGAGACAAGGGAGTAAGAAGGGCAATTGCATGTGTACTTTTAATATGTAGTTCAAGGGGAAGTTCACAGGCTAATGGTGTTTGAACTTTCTTGTTGTAGGTTCTTCACTTACCATGAGTGTGAATGATTTCTGTTATATTCTTCTTCATTTTATGTACAAATAGAATATCCTTGGGTTGTTCGTCATGTTATCTGACATTTCTTATTTTCTGCTCCTGGTAGGCACTTGAAGTTATTGAGCTTAATCAGAAAACTCAGCTTGTCCAAGAACTAGATGGACATGTTATGCGATGCGTGCGTGACCAAAATGGGAATCATGTTATACAGAAGTGTATCGAATGTATTCCGACAGAGAAAATTGATTTCATAATTTCTGCCTTACATGGCCAGGTTGCGACATTATCTACACATCCGTATGGTTGCCGAGTGATTCAGGTAGGAATATCAGCACAAAATAAGAATGTTCTTTGACCGTAACACTTTGTGTATATCCTGAAGTTCCTTTTCTTATCCTCCTGCTATTACTTAATATAGAGAGTGCTGGAGCATTGTACAGATGAAATGCAAAGTCAGTGTATTGTAGATGAGATCTTGCAATCAGTGTGCCTTCTGGCAGAAGATCAGTATGGCAATTATGTTATACAGGTAAATATTTTAACCTTTCCCTGTCAAAATGTGTTTTTCATCAGAATAGTTGTCTTATAAATCTGTTGAGGATTTTTTTTATGAATGTGATGCTTAGTAGTAATTACACAAACAACGCATGTATATCAGGTGTATGTGTATATGTATATATTCTAAGTGAGTATTTTGTTTCATCCATTGAGCTGACAGATTATCTAGTCTTAAGATTTTGTTCTTGGATCTGCCTTGGCATTTTTGAAAAGCTTTCTCTCTATTTCTCATGACGGGAGAGAATAGTTTGACCTTCAAAACTTGAGTCATTTTTGACATGATTTTGTTTTTTGCAGCATGTATTGGAGAGGGGAATGGCACAAAAAAGGACTCAACTTATTAGCAAATTAGCTGGTCATGTTGTACAGATGAGCCAGCATAAATATGCATCCAATGTTATTGAGAAGTGTTTAGAATATGGTAATATTGCAGAACGGAAGCTCTTAATTGAGGAAATATTAGGACAGACTGAAGGAAATGATAATTTGCTGGTATGATGGAAATGCTGCATCTGAATTTTCTTTCTGTGTTCAGTTTTTGGCTTAGCAACTATTCCCCTTGTTCTTGTTTTTTTCTTTCTCTTTTATTGGCTAATTTATTGGGTGACCAAACTATTTGACACAAGTGGTTCCCTATCATAAGACGAATCATTTGAGTTCTACAAAGATTGCAATAACCAAGTAGTTGAGATATGCTTTTAGTACCACTGAATTTTCAAAAATGCTGGTTCAGTTACATGAAAGTTAGAGTTTCCACAATTTATATGCTGACAGGGTGTATTCATGCTTAGTAGTGAACTTACCAAGATGTCAAGATTTGACTGTAGGCAGCAGTAAGCCTAATCATGGGACACATGCCAAGGTCAACTATTCAAGTGCACAACATGAGTATTTATTTCTCTTTTGGCTTGGGAGAGAAGTAGGGCCACTGTTTATTGTTTAAGAAGTATATTTTATTTGTAACATTATCAATGTCTATTCTTTTCGTGAAATCACAGTGCCTTGTTTGTTTCATGTATATTTCACCATGTTCTGTTTTAATAGTTTGTTTTTTCTCTTTGAATTTATCTGCCAGGTAATGATGAAGGATCAGTTTGCAAACTATGTGGTTCAGAAAATTCTTGATACCTGTGTTAACGAACAGCGTGATTTATTGCTTAGCCGAATCAAAGTTCATCTACTAGCCTTGAAGAAATATACTTATGGGAAACATATTGCTGCTCGGGTTGAACAACTATGTGGTGAAGGTGTGAATCTTTTGCTTGTGACGATGAATTTGTAGTATTTTTACAAAATAAATTTTATTTTATTTTGTTTAATTGGCATTTAATAATTATTGCCATCTTCTTTACCCTTTCCTAATACATGCTAGATCAGGTTTTGCAAACTTGCATTACCAACCTCAAGGCCTTTTCGTTTAACAAAGTTTAGCAATCCCACTGCATGCATACCTGGAAGAGCTAGTCTCAGATCTAGGGGTATCAAAATAAACGAGCGGCTTGGGCTTAACTCAGCTTGGCTTAAGCTGAGCCAACCCTGAGCTTATTTTTTAGGCTGGATTTGAATTTGGAGCCGAGCTTGAGTTGGAGCCGGCTCGGCTCGAAATGCTCGTTTACACCTGTGGTACTACGTATAGCATTTGGAGAGAGGAGGCAAAAGGGCACGGATGGTTTCAAAGCATATCTTCTTGTTGCTCTGTAACCGATGAATAAAGAAATAAACTCCTTCCCTCTCTCCTCTTGGTTGTAATTAATGCCTTTTTTGTTTCTTTTGGCTCTTTTCTATCTCCCTCTCTTCTTATCATAAATGAATTACTTACCAAACAAATCTCTCCTCTGTTACTCTCTCTCCCTCTTTTTCTCTATGAGACCTTATGGATCTCCTCTCCATCACTTCAATCAAAGTCCCCCTCGACAAGAACGCCCCCTTAATGGTCATCCCCTGCCCTTGTCTTCCTCGCCCTCCTCCTCCATCGACTGGCTCCTCTGGCCTCTTCTAGCAGCCTCCTCCTCCTTTGCCTCATCTTCTTTCTCCTTTACCTCCTCATCCGGCCTCCTTGTCCTCCATCAGTAAGCCGGTGACGTCTCTTTCTCTTCGTCGGTCTCCTCCTCCTCCTCTAATCAAGCCCGGGCTCGGCTCATTTTTGGTCATATAAATTTTGAAAGGGAGAAACCTTATACACACACACACACACACACACACACACCCTCTTGAAGTTTTTAACTCATAAGCTATTCAGGATTTACTGATTATATCATATGAAGCTGGAACACCAAGTTCCATGGTTTATCATATGGAAAAATTTTATTAACACTATATCTATACCTGGCAAACTGATTTTGAGCTCATGTCCGAACCGACAAAAGTAGTATCACATCTCATAAACCTGGTTACTCCAAGAGTCATAACATGTCATTTGTTAAAAGGGAAAAATCCTACTTAAATGAAACCATGTCAAAGTTGATACTTGATGTCTTCTATCTGGATATTTTCTTGGTAATATCTGTTGACCTCTGAAGTCATTATTCTTTACTTAGACATTTGTTGGAACAATCTACTTAAGCTCATCTTATGGTCTTGTGCACTTGTACTTTTTAGTTTTTGTATCATTTTCCTGTAAGTTGGACTTAGTCACGGATTCATCTTATAATATTACCGATAAGTAAATTATGAACATATTTACCCTTTTAATTACCTTGATTGGTGAATAGCTGTATACTTTTAATCTTCCTTTGGCATGGTTTATGTGGGATACGTTTTCTTGGTTTTGATCATCATGTTCAGTTCTTTTCATTTTTATATAATTTTTATAAGAACCGTGAGTTTTTCATAAAGCTTTCCCATGTTTTCATATGGATAGACCATTTTAGAGGATGGAATATGTAAAATCTAGGAAGTTGAACATTCCATATCCTTATTTGTCAGGTTAAATGTGGATAAGTTTTTATGGTGACAGATATAGATAATCTTTTTAGTTTTCTAATGTTCAATATACGCCTCTTGACAGAAAGTCAAGTCTCTGATTCGTGAAATGCCGAGCAAAAACGTGGACCATATAGCATTCTCCAAAATCAAGGTGGTTAGGCTTTCTAAGGGGTTGGCACCTGGTAGTGTTTCATGGTAAATTGTAAATCTCTTCAGGATGTACATGACAGGGCTCATGCAGGTACCTTATCACTGTAAAGTTAGATTAGTTTCCTGTATTGTATTATCTAGCCTAAAATGGTGTTATGCTTATTTATAGAAATGCTTAGAGCAGAAAGTATGTGCCCCAGTGATTTGGCTTTCTGATCCTTTAAACTCATTTATAAATCTGATTTGGCTGATAATGGAAGCTCTTTGCTTCCGCTTGTTACCTCATGAAGCAGTTGATTGAATGTTTATATACTTATACTCTACTCATGTTTAATTTTATCCGAGCAAATAAAACTTCTGAATGGCTTGGCAGCCCTATCGGGATCTAGGCAGGTGATTTGTATCTGTATTAACAGAACCTTCAGTGTGATGCTATGATATTTTTGGTGATATTATATATCACTTCTCACCATTTTTCTTTTCTTTTCCTTTCTTTTGTGTTGACACAAATGAATCTCGAGGAGAATCATAACATATATAACAAATATGAGATGGTGATGCTTATGAACAGGTGGGCTAAGATACAAGTACTATATGCTCTCAGATGTCATTTTTGGTGCCTCAAGAAGCCAAAGGATATCTGTGTATTTGGTTTTAATGGTGAATTTGGTGATCTTATTCTTATCTGGATTTGTCTTGCCGTCTCCTCTAAGGTCAGAATTTTCCTCTGGTTGACATTATCTCGACAGACTACATTCTGGACATAAACCTTTCTTAGGAAGACTTTATTGGCCATCATCCTTTGCAGTGCCCCATAGGAGTCAATTAAGCCCATCTTCTTGGAATGTGACTTTATTCTCCCCATTTGTGAGTCTTTTTTTTTTTTAAATTTTTATAACAAAGTTGGCCGTCCAGTTTGGGCTGACGTCTCGGTTAATTTTCTTTTATTTTTTTACCCATCTCCCATCTTGCAAAAATTTAGAGTGAGCACAATGCTAGGATTTTCCCTTACCCCTTTGGCTTTCTACTCTCAACTTTCTCCCGGCCCCCTCCCTCTCTTCTCTTTGTACATTCTTTTCACTTTAATGTAATTGAGTTATTACCCTCTTTGAGACTCTTTTCTCAAAGTTAAAAAGGAAAAAATATTTGGCTCTCTTGTTTCAGGTTTTAACCAAATTAGCATTCTCTCAAATTTTATTATCATAATGGGTAGCATCCTAAATTTAATATCAAAAGGAGTTTATTTAAATGGAATCAAAAGTAAAATATTGAACTTAGCTAATAAGTTAAATGCCTTTTTAGGAACTAAAGTCGTATGATAAAAAAAAATTAGAAAAAGTTAAGGCGGGCTTAGCTAATTAAAAACGAAGTTGGTTGCCCAAATAAATATAAATAAACTGCTGATAATTATAGCAGTTTATTTTATTAACTTTCAATTGTAGATGTTGAACAATTAATATTTTTATGTAAAAGTAAAACGTTAATTTTATCAGCGTTTTAATTTTATAAAATAAAGTTGGGAAGAGTGGTTATTCTTATCCTAGCTCAAGGTAAGTGTTCTTTTTCTTGTGATCATTTGCTTCACAGGCTATTAAAGTCTCTAAGCTGTCCATTAATTGATGCTACTTTGAGTGGTGCATTATTATTATTATTATTATACTGAGAAAAGTGGAAGTTAATTCTATCGAGAGAAAAGGAATGTACAACGAGTTACTACGAGAAGCTACCAGAAACTACAACTAAAGAAGGGTCGAAAAGTCCTCCAAAGGCTCGTTTGGTTTTGATAAATTGTTCTTATTTTTTTAGTTTTTATTATTTGTAGATAAATTTAGATATATAAAAAAAATATTTAGTTACTACGAGTTACGAGTTTCTGAACTCAAAGCAAAATAAAACTCAAAAACCTACATAAAAAATTCTCAAAAAAAAAAAAAAAAAAAAAAAAAAAAAAAAAACTAGAATGAGGAACAGCATTTTACTTTTTAATAGATAATTCACCTGATAATTTAATAAGATTATGCTTCTCTCTTAAGCCGCAGTTAAGATGGTATTGATCTTTGATTAGTTGTGATTTCGCTCTAATATTAAAGGCTGTTTTGTAGGGAAAAAAACTTAATTATAAAATCTTATCTATTTTTAATATTTAATTATAAAAAATAATTAAAAAGTGAATTTCTTAGTTATTAAAAATAAGATAATTTTTTTAATGAGACAGAAATAAAAAAATTTAGCGACCAAACACACCCATAATATATAATTATTATATAAAATTAGAAGCAATAGATTCTAATAGTATAAATACTGATGTCTGGCGATTACTAGGGAGATCATTTTTAATTTTAAGTATCTCATCGTACCAATTAATACTGAGAAGGATAAGATCATGAGTATGAATTTAAGTCTTGTTTTGTTCTTTACGTATTAAAAATATAACTTAGTCAAATGAAAAGAGTCTTCGGAAAAAAAAAATATATATATAATCCTCTTAAACAGCACTAATAAATGATTTGCTAACATTTACTACGTTAAGACGAACTTGTCTTATTTATATATAAGAGAAATTTGCATTTAATCAACTTAAAATCCACCTTCACATTGTGTTCTACAAAAATTTGATAAAATATTGGGTGGGATTTGCAAATTAAAAAATTTACTCTAGGTTACAAATACTTGAAAAAAAAACAATTTAGGGCGTTAAATGCAAAAAGGTTAATAATTATTTATTACGTACTAACGAAGTCGGCGCTCCGACTCTTCAGCTGCAGTATTCTGAGTCAAAGCGGACGACTTGTTCAATGGAATTAGGGTTGGTTTTAGATTCTTGAAGACGGAGGAGGAAGAGGAGGAGAGATGGAGGAAGATGGGGTCAGCGAGGGTCCTAGATCGGTGGAGGTAGGTCGGCCGGCGGTGGTTCTTGTGTGCGGTAGCCTGGTGTACTACCACTGCGCATATCGGGAGTCGAGCTTCCTCTCCCTCACCGCCGACGTCCTCATCGTCCTCCTCTGCTCACTCGCCATCTTAGGCATGCTCTTCCGCCAGATGAGCATCTCGTACGCATATTTCTTTTCTCGATCGCGTCAGTCTTTGCTTCTTTCTTTTGGTGATCCAGTTGCTTCCGATCTGACCTTTATTTCTGTAGATTTTTGCTTTTGTCTTATTCGAGTCGGTTCTTTCTTAAGCTTTGTGTGAGAAATTTGGCTAGTTATGATCTTATTCTTGAGAAAAATGAGAGGTTTGCGACTGAAATTTTAAAATGGAGCGTTTTTAGGGTTTTATTTGGTTTATCTATGTGGCGTTGCGAAGTACACAATTTCTAATGGCTGATATTTGAGGGAGGGAGAGGGGCAATAAGAGCTTCAAATTGCATTTTTTTTATTTTTTTTTTTAACCACGGCTTTGGACAGACTCATATTAGTGATTTGTTTTGATCGGATGGGTTAGTAAATGAGTCCTAAGCCTAGTGAAAAAGAGAAATCTTTTTGATAGGATATAATTTCATCAACATGTTGAATTATACAAGTTCTCATCTATTCAGATTTAGGTGCTTGAATTTTGGGAATTCTTGCATTTTATATCTAAAATAATGCAATTTTATCAGTGTAATAATACCATCTTCAAAAAGACCTTGAGTTACATTATTGTATTAAGCTGCTTTACCCTCAATATCTCTAGCTATTTCATCTGTATAGTCCTTATCTTGAAGTTTATTCATATTTCCTATGGCATACTTTGTGGTTCGCAGCATTTTGGTTATGTTTTTTGGGTTGATACTTTTTTTTTCTGAGATAATTATTTATGCCTAGTTTTTTCTATAAATGTAGAGTGCCTGTGGATCCTCTTGAATGGCAAATATCTCAAGACACAGCAAATAGTATTGCTGCTTGCTTGGCTAACACAATTGGAGCTGCAGAGTCTGTCTTACGAGTTGCTGCCACAGGGCATGACAAGAGGCTGTTCTTTAAAGTAATTCTCCTACAATACTGTTACTCTAACCATTGGCTTTAGTTCACATATGAAAGTTTATTTGAATGCCCCTTCTCACTTATTGTCTGGTGAACTGGATGCTTATCTAGAAGTTAGTTTTAAGCATGTTCATCTTTAAGTCTCCTTCACAATACAGTATCCATTTATCCAAAAGCCTTTTTTCACTGGATTCCCTTTTGACATTCATATCAATTGTTGTTATATGATCTCATTTCCTTTTACTGGAAAGAGTACGGTATGTGTACTTGAAGGATTATCTTATGGCTATTGAGTAATTACATTTTTTAATAAAATGGATTTTTATGTAACTTTAGAGGCAAAAACAATATTTGTTGGTAAAGGAACTTCATTTCATTGAGTTTTAAAATTGTATCTCTTCAAGATTCTTGCTTCTCTTTGTTGGTAGATCCAGTGGTGCAACCAATAGATGAGAAGCTATGTTAATCCTTTTCCCCTTCCTCGTATGTTAAAATTTAAAAGCAATATGCATCTCATACAGACTTACATTTTGCTGTTAATCTTGCAGGTGGTTGTTATTTTGTACCTCCTGTCAGCTCTGGGACGAGTAGCTTCAGGTGCTACAATTGCTTATGCCGGTAAACTTACCATTTAGACTTATCTTCTTTATTTAGATATGTATAGATGTATATGGTGAAATTATGCTATAAATGGTGTTTGAACACTCAAAATCCTATCTATCTATTCTCAGTTGGTTTTCCAAATTTTCCCGCTCCAGAAGTTCCACATTTACAATTCCTGGCACCAGTGAGCTTGCAATGGCATTTTAATGCCATCAGTATATGTATTATCAGTAACCTCAACATGCAAACTTATCTAACGTGGCATGTTAAAGATGATCTCTGATTTCTAAATAGCATTTACTCTGGCTATGTTGACCAAGGAAACAAATTTGTGATTCTCACTTAATTCTCTTTATCTTGAACAGGATTATGCTTGTTTTCTGTGTATGTACTTGCGCAGAGCTCTCCGCTAATTGACAGGTGCAATTCGCGATTTTTCGTAAGAAGAGATTATATTACTGGAGTCCAGGATCCCATGTAACTTGTACATTTACTTCGACGACCACTGTTTTCTTGTGTTTTGGTTTCTGAAAGACTACTTATCGGTTTGGATGTGTGATCTCGACGTATTGCTGTGCGGCATGCAATGTTGCTCGGTTACCATGATGTGTTTTTTGACTTTTTCCTGAGAAGAAAGTCCAGAGGCTCAAAAATGTAAATACTGAAAAGGTAGTATGTGAACCTTAAATTCATAAATTTATATATTGTGAAAGTGGAACGTTCCCTTATATTTCAGTGTTTAATCTTTTGTGGAGATGTACTACTGTGCATCGATACTGTGTATGTTATTCTTACTTTCAAGAACATATTCACTATCATCTCCTTTGCTTTTGATTGTAAACTGTTACACGTAACTTGTTAATATCCGGGTGAACAACTCTACTCCTTTGCCTGCCTCCTTGTGATCTTACTCTGAATTGTGCAAAGCCGAAATGTGAAGTAAATCCTGAGTACTGTCAATAAATATAAAGTGGACTTCTAAATGCAGAAGGGGCATCAAGTTTTAGAGCCAGATATTATTCATTAATGTGATGTCTTTTTAAAGTGTTAAATAGTAATTGATAAATATAAAAATGTTAGATAAAAGAGGAGATGAGAGAGATGTATTACTATACTAATATAGATTTAAAGTGATTGTTTACTTGAAATATTAGTATAAAAATGTTATATTAGAATAAGACTATTTTTATTTTACAAGTGAACTCGTATCCTATATTTTGCTTTTATTGGTATTAGTATTTTACTATATAAATGTTTATTATTTAACTCTTATATGTTACTTATAATGCCTCAAAAATATTTTGATGTAGATAAAAATAATGAAAAGTATTTTAATTTTTTATTAACTAATAGAATAATCTCTATTTCGCTAGTATAGGTTAAAATAGATTCTGAGGCTTTTTTCTTCTTTTTTTTTTGAAGCAATAAAAAAAAATACGGGACGAAATAAATTAGTCAGAGAATAAGGTGATTAAGGTGTGAATGATGATAAAGACAAAAGTTTGGGTGTTATATGACAAATTTCGTGGAGGTGCACGTACAAAGAGATTCCAACACGCAACGAATCAGACCGCCTTAGGGGTAGTTTAGTAAATCCCGTGCACGATGAGAACCACTACCGTGCTGGGTCTATATCGAGAAAACGACCTTTCTAGTGACCTCCACTTTTACGTGGCGCTCTCCGAATCCCTCCACGTCACCGGACGCTTCCTGCCACGCGTCGTCGGTTCATATATATCTTCTTTTTTGATAATTTCTCCAGTGCAATATTTAGGTGAAGATATAGAGACATTAATTTACAAGAAAAAGAAAAAGGAAAATTGCTCTTCTTGATCAGACAAGGATGAGTAGAGAATTACATTTTAATTTTTTTTTTTAAAAAAAGAAGAAAAAGATCATCTTCATCTTCTTCTCATGTGATGATAATTAATCTAACCGAACTTCCAAGCTTTTCCTCTCTCACTATTGAATCTCCTGAGTCTTCCAGCAAACATGACCAAGATCATGATCACCTTCCCTTCGTCACTCCATCTCCCCACAAACCCATATGAAGCATCCTTGCAGGAGCTGTCTGGTTGCAGTAACCTCTTGCAGCTGTATCCATACGAGAATCCCACATTCCCATATCCACTGCAATGGAGACATATATATATATATAGATGTATAATTCCATGCATACTGAGACAATAAAAACCCTTTTAATATATACATAGAGATGGCCTTGGAATTTACCTGATCACTTCGAAGACTATGGTGAAAACGTTGAAGTTTAACGGGTCTGCCGATATTGCCTTCCTCTCGCACATGCAGATCAGCATGATGAAGATCACCAAATAAGCAAGCTCGGAGAAGATCAAATTCTTCCATATAATTCTCGTTTTGCTCTTCTCTTTCTCGGCTAACGCAGGTTGCTCGCCGCCGTTAACCGGCAGAAATGAGAAGTAGGAAGGAAGGTACCTGCGATATAAGCTCATCGACTAAGATACTGATAGTTTAATTACCAATCGTCGCGAGGACTAGAGAAGAGATTACTGACATCATGACGACGAATAGCACCGAGATTGCAGGGGAAATGGTGGAGATATCGACAACCGATTCACCGGCGTGCCTCGAATTGACTGTCTGAAACAGAGATGCTGCTAGTTTCTGGTAGGAGCTCATCCCCTGCAAGGCCTGTGAGTTCCACTCCAGAGAGCAAAACAGCACCATTTGCACCGCAATAAACCCGAAGACCGTGAGAAGCATGTAAATAGATTCGACGTAGGTGTACAGATGCTTGTATCCGACCGCCCGCGGATGGCGAAGAATGAAATCGAATTCTTCTCTTGCAGACGTCTTGTGCAAGACCCATATGCTCAATCGCAAGAATGGGGGGAATAGCGTGTTGCCTGCTAGGATCTGAGGAACGACCAGCAAGAGCAGCGCGGAGTTCTTGTTAAAGATGGCCATGTTCTCGTTCACCGGCGTGAAGCCGCAGTTGACGAATGAGGAGACTGCGGTGAAGATGGAGAACAGGGGAATTTGGATCCCCTTATTCTTTACGACATCTCTGGCATCTGGTACAAGACAAAGATAGAGTGATATAATTGCGCAGCTGCTGATAATCCCTGCTGTGAGATAGCCGGCTATGACATAGCCCAGCATTGTCAGAGCACTGTACTTGAGATCCTTTCTGCCGGCGATCTGGATTTCAGACCAAGTTACGGTTGATATACTTGTTTTGGTATCCTTTTTATCATTAATGTTGGTGGAAGTAGGAGGGGATTCTATGTCCATGATGACCAACTCCTCCACACTTTTCTTGGTCGAATCCTCCTTCTCTGATCTCTTGAGTCTGGCCTTCTTGAACTGAAGGCAGAGGATTGAGGTGAAGATCTCCCCGCCGACCGCCATCAGAAGAATCAGGACACAAAGCTGGCGGCTGGAGAGATGTTCCATCTCGACGGTCGCCATGCTTGAAACGGTTAACGAGGAGACGGCGGTGAAGAACAAATCCAAGTCCTCAGGACCACTAGTTGCATCATCTCTCGGATTCAGAACTTTCAGAGCTAGAAAGCCCAGGAAGGAGACTAAGATGAAGTAAACAAGCTGAATTATGAAAGCATTGCTATAGAAGAGGATGAACTCGAGGCAGCATCCCAGATAGTCTGTTGCAGATCTCGCAAAAGAGGATAGTTTGGTGGATATAGATGCGAGGAGACGTCGAAAATTCTTCCCGACAATCCAGAAGACATCAGATCTGGCAAATTTGGCGAAAGAAGGTAGTTTTCTTGATATAGATGCCTGTATATGCTGGAAATTGCCCATGGAAATGCTTAAAGTATTCATCATGTTCATGAAACTGTTTTCTTGCTCCAGCTCACAAGGAATTGGAACAACCTGGGCATTGTCTGCATGAAATTGAATACATCTGTGGAAAGCTAGCCATTTGTTTGAGAGCACTGTCCTACTTCAGGTTTGCTTCCGAATTCCTCCAAATTTATAGCATCAAATGGTGGGTGGTATAGTAAGATAAGATTTAGGAAGATGTGGTTCATTTGGGTAGAAGTTCTTGGTTGATTTATTCTGACAGCGATGCTGCCACAGTCCACACCATATGAAGTAGAAAGAATATCAGACTCCCTGGTATTAATTCTCTCTACTAATTCAACATGTTCTCTTGGAACAATCTGAAAGGCAAATAATTCATTAAGAATACATGCTAGGAAGAATGAGTGACCATCTACGCTTAGATACACTGTTTTCAGCCATCACTTTCTTCAAAAATCTTCTCCTTTTTCTCTCTGTTTATTTGTTCATTCCTATATATATATATATATATATATATATTCATATTTGCTCTAGTTGGTACGGTCAATATAGTACAGCAAGAACTATGTTCTGATGCTAGTGCTGTGAGGTAGTTGATTCCAGCATCAACACACTAAATGAGATCTCCTCTAATCTTTATGTTTAAAAGTTCTGGAATTTTATTGTGCTCTCTTCAACATCATCACATCTGAATCTTTCTTTACGAAACACTTGCATTCGTCATCTCGCTTTTCTAGCAATACCAAATTTGTGGTGTAAAATGAAAAAAAAAACTGCTTGCTTATGAGTTAAATTCAGAGGAATTATGTTGTTCCATGCATCTCCACAATTCTAATATGTCCTATGTACTCATATTTCACCTTAGTTTTCTGCTTTTTTTTCCTTGTCTATGTAATTCCTCAGGCAATAGATAGATAGTAGCACATGGTGACAAAAAGACAAACACCTTGGACATAGTCCCCACCTTGATGTAATTCTCTATCTAAGAGTGGTAACAAGAGGGTTCCCTTCTGCATTTCAGGGTCTAGGCTCTTGTCAATGTGAATTAAATTTTAGTGGGTCCACTCCCATTTTTGTACAAATTTTTCTCATCAAGGCCAATATTGGATTGTTGTTTATTAACTAAGATTCCAAGCAGCACCACCACCCATGCTATATTTCTTAAGCCTTCCAAAGAACATGACAAAGATGAGAATAATCTTTCCCTTGCTGCTCCATCTACCTGCAAAGCCATACCATGCATCTCTGCAAAACTTATCCTGGTTCAGTTGCCTGCTGCAGCTGTAGCCTGTGGAGAACCCCACATTTCCATATGCACTGCAATTTTAGTGCAACTTGCATTAGGGCCCATAAGCATAATTGATCAATGAATTATTTGATCAACATTTTTTTTTACTTGTTCTTCTGAAAAAGGATATATATATATATATATATATATATATATATATATATATATATATATCTTATTACACCATGTGTTTCAACATTATCTACTTCAAGCTCGATATTTTCGTCTTGTTCATCAGAAAACGCCCTGAGTTAAAAACAAACCTAGCACATTCAGAAAACACAGAATATCTTATTCTTATTCTTCTTTTTATATTTTATTTTCTTTGAAAGAAAACCTTAAATCCTGAATGATTGTAGGGTTTGATTTGGGTCCTACTTATCTATCTGCTACTTAACAACAACCAGGGCATAAGGATCATCCGGGGTTGGTGAATGTGATATCCCATATGCTTGTATGATCTGCTCTCATGTGAACAACTCTGCAAGGAAAGTGATATTTTGACAAGCCAACCTTCAAGTTAAGTTTGTAAACTATCTATGCCCTCTCACTTGTTATTATTTTATTTCACCAGCTTAATTATGTGGCAGATTTCCATTAGCTATCAAAACCTATTATATCCTCTTAAATATCAGAAATCAATAACCTTACAGCATGAGATACTGTTCTGATTTCATTTTGCAGTGAGAAATATGTGCCTCTTTCGAGGCCACAGAAATAATGTGGCTAAGAAGTCATTGATTAATTAGTATGTGGACTTCATAATCTACTGTTCCTTCTTCTTAGTTGCATTAAATTTCCTCTTAGTTATGGTAGAGACAAAAAGACTTGCCTGACTACTTCAATGATTATGTTGAAGACGCTAAAATTTAGGGAATCTTCTCTGAGTTTATCCTTCTCAGTGATGCAGATGAGGATGACAAAGATGGCCAAGTAGGAGAGCTGAGAGAGGAGAGCACTCCTCATCAAACTTATGCCTCTCTTTCCTACAGAGTGGTCTCTTGGACTACTCTTCTCTTCTTCAAAGGGCATAAATGTTGTATAAGGAGGTAGATACCTGAAACAAGAAGACAAATAAATAATATTCATATGGTAATTTAATCTTCTACGTTGTCTATCAGCTTAAGCTTTTTAGAAGAAAAAAAACTTGATTTTTATACGTGTGACATCGAACATCATTTATTGTATATCTAACATAACACACCATTTTCCAACCAATCATAAGGTTCTCGAAATTGTGGTTGTAGATGCCAACGCCCATAAAACTCTTGGACGAGACGCAAGTTCCCGGATGCTGCACATAGAAGAACAAATTCTACGCGTAGAACCCGTGGAACGATGAATAATTCCCGGTCTAAGGATGCAAAAGAAATCAAAAGATGTTTCCTTTGCGAAAAAAGACTGTTTTGGTTCCAAAGAGAGGAGCCACGGAGAAGTGATTCACTTCTACTCTCTGCGGCACGCCGGCGGTGGGGGGGCGGCGGGATCGTGTGCAGGCCCGACCGCATGAATCCCCGACATCGGTGGTGCAACTAATACCTAAAAGCAGACAGGCAGAGACTGGAAGGACAGTTCCTAGTGGTCGACAAGGCATGTGGAAGGAGAATACTGAGTGGAGGGGAGAACTGGTGAAAGAGAGGAGTGGTTTGATTGATTGGGTTTTTGAATGCATTATTTGTTTGTGGTCCGCTATATCTTCAATGCAATTGTTGAAACGAAACCTCAAGTTGCAGTGTCAAAATACTAATCAAATATTCCATCAACTTAATAATGGCTTTAATCATAACATGATTGATTGCTGCTCAGCACCAAAGAACCGTAATCCAATTCCCCTACGGCTAGTTTATGTATGTGAATGGAATTCTATGATTGGAAAAAATAAATTATTATGTACGCCACTCCATTTTGGTGGCCCAAATTTATCATCATATTATGTGATACTCTTTTATTTAAAAATAAAGCCCGACTTAGGTCAGAAGTCACGACCCGACCCAATCCGACCCAGGATTTAACCTAACTCTCCTCCTGGATTAGGAATTGATGATCTAACAAATTAAGTAATAAATCTATTAATTCAAGAGAGAGAGACTCACATCATGAGGACAAAGAGAACCAGGATGGCAGAATTGAGCTGTGATAGGTCTAGAGTAGATTCACCAGTGTGCCTTGCGTTAACTGCTACAAATAGCGAGTTGATAACCTTCTGATACGAACTCAACCCCTGCAACGCCTTGGAATTCCACTCCATCGCACAAGTGAGCAACATGGAGCCCATCAACAGCACTCCAATGGTGAAAGCCAGCAGGATGGAATGCATGCATGAGAGCAAGTGATAGTATCCGATCTCTCTGGAATTCTTCAGAATGTATTCA
Organism: Typha latifolia; assembly: GCF_019914945.1. NCBI lineage: Eukaryota > Viridiplantae > Streptophyta > Magnoliopsida > Poales > Typhaceae > Typha > Typha latifolia. The sequence continues at coordinate 1,329,551 of NC_133094.1, forward strand.
AATTCCACTCTCCCAGTAACTCTCCTCATCACCCATATCACCAATCTTAAGCATGAGGGGTACAGAGTGTTCCCAAGTAGAGCTTGAGGGATGATGAGCAGCAGGAGGCCGGAGTTCTTCTTGAACACCATCATATTCTCGTTCGTAGGAATAAATCCGCAGCTCGAGAAGGAAGACACCGTCGTGAAGACGGCGAACATCGGCGCTTGGATCCCTTTCTCCATTAGCACACTTCTGCCACTTGATACAAGATAAATGTATGCAAAGATTGATATCGAACCAGCCACATGAATCACTGCCATATAGCCCAGAATGACATAGGCTAAGTATGTCACTGCATTATATTTCAATTTCTTCGTGCTTGCAACGTCGAAATCGATTGTATCAAGATGCGAAACCGCAATCGATTGAAGCTCGATATGCTCCTGAGATTCGAGCTCGACTTCTTGCTGGTCACTTGTAAGTAGCCTTGGCTTCCTGAATTGGAGGCCAAGCAAAGAAGTGAAGACTTCTCCACCTATCAGCATAAGAATGATGAGCACCAGAAGCTGAGAAGGAGAGAAGACCTCCATCTCCACAGTTGACATGCTAGAGACCGTCGCCGCCGACACAGCGGTGAAGAAGACGTCGAGAATTTTAGGATTCTCTGAGGGCACTGGTTTCAGAGGCAATGATTTGAGGAGTAGAAATCCGAGAGATGAGATTGAGAGGAAGTAGATGATATGGATGCATAGTGGATTCGAATGCGCAACAACGTATCGATACATAGATGCTAAGTTGCATTCAAGAGATTTCCGTAACCGCGTAAATTGATCGGTGAATATTTCATAACGAGTGAATGCTACTGAAAGAGAATAGAAGCATGCCATTGAGATCAAGGAAAGAAAAATAAATTTGGTTAAGTGATCAAAAAATTTGATCACCTTGGAAAGGAGAGGCGTGAGCTCTTGTGTTTATATAGAGGGAGAGAGAGAGAAAAGAGTGAGTGAGTGAGAGAACCATGAACTATATTCTAATCCAACTTGATGAGATGATGTAATTATATGCCTTCAAATTCTTCCTTTTTTGTGTGCATAAAGTTGGTATAATTCCATTTCAATGAACCAAAAAAGAAATTTGTAGATTACTTTTTAATCCAAAATTAACAATGCAAACGTACGAATCAATATAATTTGTCAGTACTTCTTCATCACAAATAAAAGTACATAACTTAATATATTTTTATAGAGATAATTAAGTCTATTCACATTCTAATTAATTAACAGCTGATTAATAATTGCAATTTAATATGAATCAAGTAAACCACCGCATCAATTGAAATAGGGCCCAATCTCACCCGAGTAAACTGTTCTTTGCCTCCCTCCCCAAGAAAACCAAATTTAAAGATACGAAGAATCTTTCAAATAATTGTGAATAGTATCCTCCATATATAATGAGAGCAAGATCTTCTGTAGATGTTTTTAACTCCAATCTTTCTCACTTAAGGTTGAGAAATTTTTTCACTTTATGGTAATTAACCCTGAGAGTATTCTCCTTCCAAATTGACTGCCTACACTAAATTGAGTTGCATACTTGCACCTGCGAGTGAAAATAAACTGGATACAGATCGGATAGTACTTAAATTAGGATTTATATTTTTTGTTCGAATAAAGATTCAGATGCACATACTAGACGGATGATAAAATTTAAATATTATATCATAATAAGTAAATGGATACGAATAATTTAGATCGGATAACATAGAAGATCTAAATCTTAGACGGATGCAAATCAAAATTTAAAGGCATGCAAATCAAAAATTTTAAAAATAACTTTTTTACACATAAATCTCTACAAATAATATAAAACACATTATTAATAACTATTTATATAAGTAAACTAAAAACTATAAATTATTCAAAAAAATATGTAGATAAAAGGATATCTGATATTTGTATAAAAATTATATCCAACCTATATTTCTATCGTATTTAAGTTTTTTATTCGTATCCGAATTTATTCTATTTAAAAAAAATCTATTCTTATTCAAATCGAATAAAAAGTTTTTTCTCAAATCTAATCCAAATCTAATGAGACAACGAGTCGGGTCAGAATTAATCCGACAGATTTTCACCCCTACTTTGCATGGCATCAGGATAAAATTTTCCATCGCTTTCTCAACAATGCCGAGAATTTTCTTGCAATAACGAAAATTTCACGATTCGAATAGCAAAATCACAACAAAGAAAGTACTAACGAAAATGCCCACTTAATTAGTTGAAGGCACTAGATACGGCTAGAATATATATATATATATATAGAGAGAGAGAGAGAGAGAGAGAGAGAGAGAGAATATTCTTCGCTTCCCATCGTAAATTGTTCTAAAACAGTACGAAGGTTCAAGGAGAAGGAACTCTACATGGGAAATTAAAAGGATTTATATTATATAAGAGTTTCCAATTCGAATCTCAACGATATCACTATTTAACACAAAATATAATAATTTAAATTTATACTCTTGGGCCTCTTCTATGAGACAGAAAAAAATTACGAGTAAATTTTGAGTTAAAGTACTATAAAAATAATAAATTACCTGATTTATATGAAAAAAATGCAATAATTCATAGGGTTACTATTAAGCAATAATTCTTCCCACTATTAATATAACAATTAGTTATATAACTTGGCTAATGAGAACAAGAGTTGGTACTATTTGACTCTCTTATCATATTCTATATTCAAGGCATGCATTCATATAACAATACAAGTTCATCATCATAAGTATATATATATATTTATATATATTCCAATGTTCTTGTTGTGTGGAATTTTGATACTTACTAGATTCTAATATATACACAATAATTAAGGATGCCTTTGACGAATCATTTGATCAATTTGAAAGGCAGGCCCATGAATTATTGTTATCAAGTTTGCTTCAAGGTATATTCTGATATTGACTACCATCTAAATACTTATAATATTGTATTTAATTCCAAGAAAAAGAAAATTTATTTAAATTATCCTATGTTTTGCTTTTAATTATCATCATTAGCACTTTAAGATACATAAAATATCCCTAATTAATTATTGGGAAGTTTTCAAATAACTCTTTATTTGAGTTTTGAACTATTTAAAATACTCTTATTTTCTTTTCTTTTCTTTTTCTTCTTTCATTTGACTTCTAAAATATTCTTATCTAACATATCAAAGGGCATTTTAGTAAATTTCTTTAATGAGTGTCGGATTATGTTAGAAAATATTTTAAAGGGGGTCAGAATGCAAATAGCTCAAAGGAGAGGTAATCACGAAATCACTAAACTACAAGGTGTTATCTAAAAAATTCCCTAAATTATTGAAGTGAAGTCAATGTGCAATATAATTGGCGAGAAGAGCTTCCAATGATGTGATAATCTACTGATGCAAAGTACCAATAATACTATGAACATATAATCATTTGAAAAGAAGATCATGGATGATGATAATAATAATAAGATAACTTTCACTATGCATTGCATTATTATGATCCGAGGCTACAATAATTGAGATAAAGCTTCTAGAATTAGTTAAATAGGATTAGAATTTGAGTAAAATTCTACTACCGTACTTAATTTTCCCATCTTCTTAATTATATAGGTAGATATATGTATGCATGGTTTAGCAAAATATTATATATATTTTTATTTTCTAAAATGGTAAAAAGATTCCTATAGATGATGTTGGCCATGAATATTTTTGCATTAGCATATTCTTGTAACGTGGTTTGGTTCTTATATCACATTCTATCGCCATCTACATCTAATTTATTGCCCAACAACTATGTTGAATAATTTACAAACTTGCATCAATACTTTAATTGAAAATGACCATGTTGTAATTATGGGCCAGTTATTTTTATCTATCTATATAAAAAAAATTTATATTTTACCTTTACCTGGTTACTTAGGTTTAAATTCACTTTATTTTTCTACCGTTGTATTTATGTCTCAAAATTTCAAACGATAAAAGTATATATCTATTTAATAATTTTGTCACCTGAAAATTGATCGGTATTATTTTATATACATTGGAAAGTTTATCTAATTCTCGACAACTTTATTTCTAATGAGTATATTTAAATTCAACTTAAATTTGATATAAAAAAATAATCATATTTTTAGTTTAAATATAACCTCATTGGTCAGCCAATAATTTCTTATTATTTTAATAAAATATAGTGCTTAAAGTTATGATTATATAAGTTGCTTACGATATATTTATATTCTAGAGATCAGTAGCATTTACTAGTGGACTTCCTCAAATATCTCCATAGATATATAGAATTGACACAGGCTTAATTTACATGCTAGTTAGCAGCTAATTTAGGTAATTAGGTTACTTTCCATGCTTTGCCACCTCCCATGTTAAACTTCTTGAGCCTCCCAAAGAGCATGACTGCAATGAGAGTGAGCTTCCCCTTTCTACTCCATTTCCCTACTAATCCAACCCATAAATCTTTACAATGTTTATCCCCCGTCACCGTCAGCCGTCGCTCGCAGCTGTAGCCGGTCGAGAATCCGACGCCCCCGTATGCACTGGAAGAAATTCATTCATGGAAATAATTAGTATTATGATCATATTTTATTAGCTTAAGCTTTTAGAGAACGTTGACGCACCTAATAACTTCGATGACTATATTCAGCACATTGAAGTTTAGGGGATCTTCTGAGAGCTGATCTCTCTCTGTGATGCAGATGATGATGACGAAGATGACTAAATAGGAGAGCTGTGAAAGAAATAGGTCTTGCAAGATTCCCCTCCTCTGTTTTCCGTCTCTCTGAGTCGCATGATCCTCATCAAACGGCAGGAAAGAGGTGTATGATGGTAGATACCTGAAACCAAATTTTAAAATAAAAAAAAAATTGTTAAGATTTGTGTCAATGTATATATATATATATATGCATGCATGGGTTGGGCTTCAATAGAAAGCTAAGGTTAAAATAAATCTCACTAACATCACCATCGCAATCATTTGGAAATTAATGGTGTCCACTTTTTATATTAAACCCAGGACTCTAACCGGCCATATCTATCATTTAGTATGTATAATTTATACCCCCTATATTTTGGTTGTATTCTATAAAATATGCATTATATAGATAGTGTCCCCTCTTGTATATACACAAATTTATTAGAGAATATTTAAGGTATTCAGGGGTGGGTACGTAGAATTAATTATAAGTAAGTCAAAGAAGAAGAAGAAGAAGAAGAAGAATATTAAACTACTTACATCATCACCACATACAACACCAAGGTTGCCTTAGAAAGAGTGGAGATGTCGACGATGGATTCTCCGGCGTGGCGCGTGTTCACCGACATGAAGAACGCACCGACGAGCTTCCGGTAAGGGCTCATATCATCTAACCCCACAGAATTCCACTCCATGCACAGGAACAGTACGAACTGAGCTACTACAAATCCAACCACAGTGAGAGCCAAGAGCAGCGAATGCAACCCAGGGAGCAAATGCTTATAACCAATATTCTCTCCGTGATCCGAAAGTATGCCGTCGTACTCTACCTTCTTCGTGACCCGCCCCAGGACCCAGATCACCGACCGCAAGAACGTCGGAAACATGGTGTTCCCGGCGAGGACCTGGGATACGACGATCAGAAGAAGGCCGGAGCAGTTCTTGAACACGATCATGCTCTCGTTGGTCGGCAGGAAGCCGCAGTTTGAGAAGGAGGAGACGGTGGCGAAGAAGGCGAAGGTGTTTGCTTGAATTCCTTTGCTCTCGAGGACTTGTCTCGCACTTGGGATTAAAGTTAGGTATAGTGAGATGAGAGTGTAGCCAACCATATGGACTAGTAAGAGATAGCCTAACACGACATAGCTCAACTGCCTCACACAACTGTACTTCCAGTCTGATTTCCCTACCTCTAGTTGGTCTGTGACATGATGATCACTAGTTATAATTAGGTCCTTAGAAGTGAGTTCTAGGGCTACACTACTACTATTACTACTACTACTACTACTACTGTGTGATGATACTAATTCCTTCTTGGATCTTATCCTCATCAAGTGTAGGCCAAGCATGGAGATGAATACCTCCCCTCCTAGGAGCATCAAAATGGTTAGTACTACAAGTTGAGAGTTGGAGAACACCTCCATCTCTATAGTGTTCATGCTTGCAACCATGTTGGCTGACGACGACATGAAAAAGAGGTCCAAATCTGGGGGGCGTTCGGACTCACTTCTGGTCGGTAGTAGTTTTAGAACAAGGAAACCGAAGGCGGAAATGGAGGTGAAGTAAAAGAATTGAATCCAGAAGGGGTTTGAGTGAAAGAGTAAAAAGTGATAGATAGAGTTTATGGTTAATGAACTATAAGGGAGGTGGAATTTTTTTATCACTTCCATTTTTCGCATGATCAAAGTTGTATAGAAGATGAAAGGCTTGATGGTGCTTGCTACAAGAGAATGGGAGGGGGTATATATATAGGGGATTCAAAGTGTTACATATGCATGGAGCTATATATTCTATTCTGGTAGCAAATTAATTGAGAGAAAGAGGCCAGAAGAAGAAGAAGTGGGAGATCAGGAGGATTGGCTATCACATATAGTATCATGTCATTGTCAGGTGACTAAAATAATAGGGTTATGAATTCATGTCAAATAGATGGGCAACCTCTATAACAACAATACCAAGAAGCTCCATTCAAAGTAAAGATGCATAATATTAGACATAATAATGGTACTTGTTCATGAGTGGTAATTGTATAAAGATTGAATCTTGGAGAAAATAATGACTAACATAGAAATAGGGTACCTCTTAGCTGATTATAGAGAGAGAGAGAGAGAGAGAGAGAGAGAGAGAGAGAGAGAGAGATCTTACATGTTATTGTCATCCTTTAAAATAAAAGTCAGAATTTTTTTTATATGGGAAGAATGATCTTGAACAAAGATATATGGGAAGAATGATCTTGCAATTAATTTTATTTCTAAATATAAAACAAAAGTGGGAGCGTAGGGACAATTCATTCAAATGCTGGTTAATTGCTTTCCACTAGAAGAACTACAGCTTTTTAGGTTCCAATTTGGAAGCAAAGCAAATGGCACTAGAAATTAAACATTAGCAAAGTCCAATTCAATGCCTGCACTCAAGTCCTTAACTAAAAGAAGCTTAAAAAGGAAGCAAATTGCAATAAACTAATTCCTTGAATGCCAATTAGATGATCAGTATATAATTGGGCCTAACATCGGAGCAGTGCCTTTCACAGGTTGAATCGAATTTTCTTTTCACAGGTTGAAATTTTGATTCACTTTAAAAACTCCCAAGTTGTTGACTCTTGATAGCAAGAGATATACTATATACTCCATGAACTTAAAATACTCATTTGGGCTTCCCACCTTCCCATACATCATAGTGCAAGAAAGAAGTGAATTGACCACCACTTCTTTTTCTTCACCTATGAACATGGATGCCTCATTTTTAGTACAAAATTCTAAAAGAGATCCCACTTTCTCTTCTGTAGTACATAATGTCGATATATACTGAAACCTTCTTTTCTTTTTATTGTTTTGGGATTCAATGCAAACATCTTTCTCCTTAAACGTGGTTCTAGAGTAGATTAGGAGGACTCTTAGTTTTAGTTTTCTATTTTATTTTTATTTTTATTTTTGGTGGGAATCCGAGATTTACTGCATGGCTCTCTAAATGTTATATAAAACTTTATTTTGTAGTCTTACTCATTTGTAATGCTAATGCTAGCCTTTTTCAATATATAATTAATAACTAGGCCGACAATCCTAAAAAAATAAAATATAATAACATATATCTACGTACACACATTAATGCTCATATAACAATCTCACGTAGTAACTAACTACGAATATGAGATACTGGATTTGACCCAACGAACTCCTATTTTTAAGTAGTAGCTAATAGGATTCTACAAATGAAATTTGACTAAGTTCATAAACATTGAGTTGCTTGAAACAAATATTGGTTTTTCATAGGATAATATTTTAAAATCAGGTGAAAGCAAATGAACAATATGCATGAATTCGTTTCACCGATTTGAAAGGTGGTGAACTTGTAGTGCTAAGTCAACTAACACAAGGTTTAATTTGTTCCATTTATCACAAATTTATATCCTATTAGGAGTGCTCGTCACTTTCAAATTAAAGTTACTATTAGTCCTCAAAATAGCTAAAATTAGTCGCTTATCATAAAGGAAATTAAAATAATGATATAGATAGAAGTGGCAACAGATCATGGTGCATGCTAGCATATGCTCCTCCTTTAGAGGAGATACTGTTGGAATTGTGAATAAAGAGCAAAATCCAACATCATGGCCATGGTACTGTTATTTTATTTTATTTTATTTTTCTCAAATAGTGCAGCACTTGGAACATGTTAATTTATAGCCTTTTCCTAAGCTTTAATGCTTTCTCCCTAACCCTACAAGGGGAACTCTTAATTATACCTAGACTAGGGACCATTGAGATAAGGTTTCCCTCCTATCTGCACTGTTAATTTTGTCTTCTTCTCTAAGAGTTTAAGCTGATAGAGAATTAGTCATCGACTGCTCTATAAGCTTAGGACAATAAAGAACGCCTCTATAAGAACAGTAGTTTTGATCTTTTATTCTAAGACCCACTTCCCACTAATTAAGATGGTTCCAAGTTAAGATTTTTCCAACAGTAAATTAGGACTGTGTAATAGCAAAATGGTCATTAACTTAGTACAAGTTAATTTTAAGAGCATAAGCCAATAGTAAAACTTCTTCTACCTATTCTTAAATTTAAAAATTACCACACTTATGCATGGAAGTTTTATATAATTGGTAATTTGATCAAAATACAATGAGTTTGTAAAAGTGTTTAGAAATCTATACATCCTCTCTACTCCTCATCTTGTGGATCCGTTTAAAGAGTCAAAGAGATAGTATTATCAACCTCAAAGATCAACTGAGGTTGAAAATTGATATGAAGAATAGTACATTAAGGAGGAGTCAGAGCAAGATAGTTATAAGCATCTTGTAACTACTACAACATCAAGAGTTACTCTAACTTTAGAAATTTTTCTGCATAAAATGTCTTGTACCTGCGATTGCTTGACTTATTTTTTATTATTCTGCATTGGTATATTTCTATATCCTGTGGTAGGCTAGTTTCCTTCTTTTTTTAAAAAAATAATAAGATTTATAGGCTATATCTATCAGAAGAGATTTGGATGTATTGCAATATACTTATTCTGATAGTTATGTACTTCATCGATCACTTGGAAGAAAAGAATACAAGACTTGCCATTAATATTTGCTAAAGCATAAGCATAAGTTTGCTTAGCTAGTGTTTGCTTATCTTTATCTTTCCAGTTTATTCCCATATTCCACTCTAGTGATTTGTGCCTTTTCTTTTTCTTTTGCGTAGATTTTGTCCTCTGGAATTACTCTGGAACTTCTTCTTTTTTAATGTAAACGAATGGCTGACCTTCCTCCTTTGATTAAGAAGAGTACCTTATTAGAATCATGTTAAATTGATTGGAATGCTGAAGCTAATTAAAGATATCAGGATGATAAGGCACCATATTCTTCTCGTTGGTACTCAAAAAAGGAATGGAGGATAAAAAGAGATGCCTTCAAAACTTCAGATGCATTCTAGTCAAATTGCTCCTGAGTTAATTGGAGGAGTTCAATTCAATAGATAATAAAAATGTTGCCTTTCCATAAAACATTCCTCACAATTCATTAGTGGTGCTTGTGGAAAGGATTCATTTCACACCCTATTTATCCATGTTTTTCTGTGATTTAACGGGAAAAAAATTGTAAAAATAAAATAAAAATAAAAATCTCTTTTAAAAAAAGTTTAAATGAAGAAATGGAGTTATTTTTTGGTAGGTAATGAAGTCACTTCTTTAATTTATTTTATACAGTGAAACATTAAAAGTAGAATAGTTTCTGAAAGCGATTACTTTTTTTATTCACTTTTAAGCTATCAAAAACTCTCCCATAAGAGAAATATATAATAAAAAAAAAAGGAAAGATGAAGATAAGCCGCATTAAATTGACATATCTCTTTGGTCTTAAGCTTTAAGGAAATTATAAGTAGGAGAGATAAGTGAGAAGATAAATATTGGGCAACTGACTATTTACTAGAACCTACCAGAATGTATAAATGGGAAGCTAACTTCCTGGGATTAAAACTTTTGGGTGCTTCATAAGTGGGTGAAGCACTTTGTACTTGATCTACCTCCCAAGCCTAGTGATTCGATTTGAGATTAGAAGCGTGCATGGATTAATTGATGGAGGCCTCCAATATCAACACAGCCATGTATAAAAAATATATATATATATATATATTAGGAACTGTTAATGGTGTACTTAATATGTTTAGATTAGTATATCATTTGTCTTTACCAACCTGTCCAACTGCTCGATGACGTGTCAACGCGGGAGTTAACGAGGCATTCTTTTTAAATGTCCATCTATTGTGAGCTATTGCTCAACTCCACATCAAGAAAAAGATCACTAAATATAGAATGGCCCAGCCAAGCAGGCATTGACACGCGAGTAGAGAATATTTAGGGAAGGTCTACATCGAGCAATAAGGGAGGGAGGGAGGGAGTGTGTGCGCGCGCATGATCACAGTATCTGCCTAGCAATTGGCCACTCACTTTTCCACCGAGAATATCTTGCATTTTTTGAAATCTTAATTAAGATTTTGGAAGATGAAGATTGTGTTGGTGTGATGTATATTAGATGATGAAGAGGATGAGCAGGCATAAGGATTTTAATGAGAGAATAGAAGATAAGGATCTGAAGATGGTGATGACAAATGAATGAAACTATCTCTACAGGAGATAAATAGATTAATACGAATTGTAATAAAAATAGAACCGAGGACTAAGGAGGCTTCTTCTTTTGCTTTCTTCATCAGCAGCAACCGATAGCCAGAAAGGGAAGCACTTCAAGTATAAGTTGGCATTATAACACGAGCAGAATCGCCTGGTTCACAGATCAACACACGCTTGTCTGGTGGGATCTGGGACACCAAGTGGGGCTGAACTTTCTCATACTCCTCCCTGACAAATGCTGCAGCTTCCTCAGCAAGACTATCGTCGACGATTGCGAGACAGCACCCCCTGAATCCGGCGCCGCTGAATCGAGCACCAAAAACACCGGGAGCCTTTAGAAGGATTTCGTAGAGCTGTATCATCTCCTTACTCCCTATACATTGCGTGCCAGAGAGAGAGAGGGAAAGCAAAATATTTAGGAAAAAATTAGCCTTCGATTAACATAGACATTAGAAAAACTAGAGAAAATTTCTAACTTCAAATATGATGAGAATGAATTGCAGATATTATCAAAACATAGGCTCGATTTAACTGAAACCAAGTTATATGAGATCAATTCTCTGATATTTCTCATGACATTATCATTTATTTTAAATATAAACCAACTAGTCTGTCTCCATTTTTATATATTGCAACTTCATTCTCATAATAAATTTGAAATATCCTTCCTCAAATCTGCAAGACTGATTAATAGAAAAAAAAATGCCATTAAAGCAATGTAGTTTAATAGTTCAGCCTAGAAGTACCGCATTCATATTTGTCAATAGAACTGCGACCAGAAGCTGATATTAGCTGTCCAAGATGTACAAGATTTCCATTACCCCATGCATCACGTCCTGAAAATGACAGCCGCATGATTAGCACTGCTAGAATGAAAGAGGTACATGCTTAAAAAGATAAAGATAAATATGAAAAGCTAAATTAGAGATAAAACAACACCAAATCACGAGCATCAAACAGACAGGGACAAGCAACCTTTTGCAACACGCTTAGTTTCAGAGAAGTAATGCTCAGCTCTTTTAGCCAGGTTCCCTTCCAATTTACCCTGCAAGAAGTTTAAAGTAAAAAATGAAGGGGGAGATTCAAGAATTACATAAGAAATTAAGAAGAATATAATATCCTCTCAAATTCCAATTCATTAAAGATAAGGAAGTCATTTGGTTATTTGGCCTACATTTCCTTATGCAATCACCATGAAATATGTTATAACCTTTTCTCTGATAACCGTTCTATTTCAAATCAATGGGAACTTCTTTAGAATTTCTTTAAGGCCTCATTTACTTTCGGATTCCATAATATATATATTTTTTTAAAAATGTCATCTTTATTATAAGAATAATTGTTCTTATATTCACTTGTATGCTGAAATAATGGTGTAATAATTTACCTTTGATATGATATAAAGTGAAAGAAAAGATGAAAAAGAGATGTTTTATCTTTTATAAAATTACAATAAATACTCTTTAATTTAATATAAAATAAATTGATGAGATAGATATCAAGGGTAAATCAGTAATTGAGTTTATATGTGATATAAGATGTAATTTTAAAAAATAGTATTTATATTCTAGAATAGAGTTATTACAATATTTAGTTATTATTCTAGAATAAGAAGTGTATTTTAAAATATAAAAAAAAAAGTTATTCATTTTAATTTAGTATTTGATAGGCACGTTGACCCAGCTCTTTCATCAGAACATTTAGTGTAGAACAGCAGTATTACAGCAATTAAAATGATGATTGACCATATATTGCAGTCTAATGCAGTTTTTGTTCTCTTTGGAATAATGAATTCATGTTCAAGTTAGCACAAATAAATAGCTCACATCCTTTTGCAAATTAAGGGCTCCGGTACTTAAGCTATGTGGTGTTTACATTACCAGATGTTTGTGTGAATTGTGAGATTACAAGCATTGGGCTGCAGAATTAGTGAGCTCAACAAATTGTACTAATTGTACACTATTTTGATAAGGTGTATCTGTGTGCACCTAATTGTGAAGGCATGAATATTCTGAAAAAAAAAAGACGTATTGGTAGAAGATGCATTACTTCTGTGACTTCCATAACTAGCAGGAAGAATCTGGCCAACTTACACTACATTAAAAAAAATCAAAGAAGATCATCATGATACCTTGTGAGCCTCAAATGAACTTGGATCAACTGTTACAACAAATAAAACAAGGTGGTCAAGCTCGCAACAAAAACACAGTTTAATTATCATATATACCAACATCTCATACATACCATTACAAAGTAGAGGCTCCAGATCTCCATGACCTGAAGCACTGTTCAAAAAGGAATAACCAAAGAGAAGGACATGATAATTAGGAAAATCGTAAGATAAAAAGTGTTCCCTATATTTGAAAGAGAGAGAATAGTGTTCCTTAAGAATGATAAAACGTGATGTTGACTACTACAGATTTAGAATGACCAATTAAAAGGACATGATTCTTGTCCTCTAAATTAAGTTCTTTAATTCTTCAACTAAAACATTTCCTGGAGCAGCATATACCAGTAAATTGCTCATACATCAGAATACCAATTAGAACAATGACAATGCCGATAAAGACAAAAGTTAGCCAATAAACAGAATTAGTAGCAGAAGAACCAACTTGCAATATGATATATCATGTTATTACTTATAGACAAATATAACTCTAATACTAATTAATAAACATACATGCACCATCATATACATTGTGAAATGTGAATAATGTAAATCTTTTTTCATTTAAGTATATAGACTTACGATAAAAGGGCACGAGCAGCCTCTTTACACTCAGAAACTCGGGTGTTATACCCACGCTTCTTTGGTAGGTTATGCTGAAGTCCTGAAAAGGCGAGTAGAATTTTGAATGTTACTTGTCCTGTAGTTTGTTGCCCTTTCTTCAACTCCGAGAAATAGATGTAGGAGGGAGTTAGAGTCTGTTCAGCCAAGACAATTGTCACGAGAAAGTATTCTGGCATATAATATTGTAGAAAGTATTCCGGCATATAATATTGTAGAATCTTTAATAAAAATAAAAAATTTAACAGGTTCAATTCATTGAACATGCAAAACCAGTATATGTAGAGAAATTTGACTTTTGTGAAGAGCTTGAAAGGATAGAGACCAAACTGATGAACTGACTAAGTGTTTACTGTTTACTGTTTAGCTTCCCACAAATAATGAATAACATCTGCAATGTGAATGAGATTAAAAGAAAAAAATTTCATTCATCATCATAGTCATCAGTGTCCACCGGCATGGGTTAGCATGTACTTTGGTGGTTACTACAAGCACCAATATATAGTATTTCAAATTTCAACTGGTTATGCTACCAAATGGAGCCACATTTTAGAAGACAACATAACTAAAATGGGAAAACACTAAAGCTTATGAACAAGTAAAGAAATGAACGATTATAATGTACATGTTTGCAGAACAACAGTGGAACTATTACCTTGCAGTCCATGAAGGTAAGATAACCATATTGTGAGAGCAAAATGGCTGATGGATCTAGAATACCATTTTCGAGACCCAAATACTTGTTCTCAATTAGCCTGAAATAACAGAAAGATTGGTAAGACCATAGAATGCCATCGACTTGACAATGACAGTGTTCGAGGGTGTTATTAACCAGTAATTTACTGATTCAACAGTAAATCCTGTCTCTATATCAAACTTTTACTCTTTTCCACTTAGATTTACAAATTTATTAAAAGTTGTAATAGAGGATTCAACTACATAATACTTCCACCGCTACTGCCAAAGAGATACTATATAGAGATGCCGATAACAAGACACTGTCAACTGAGTCATTCCACATGATTGTACCGAAACATGAGAAACTATTAGTTGCTCACTAAAGATTATTTAAGTTTCTAGTTGACATTACAAAAATTCAAAATATTTAGAATAAATTCCTCTTAAACCCCCTTGAACTATCATTTTTTTTGTATATATCTTCTGAACTAAGAAAATTCTTAGTTTAAAAAATCCATATAGTTACTTTTTGTCTTGGTTCAAATGATCTATGTAAATAAAAGAAAATAAAAAAATTAAAAAGCCCATGGAGGGATATATGAAAAATGGTGATAGTTTGGGTGATCTAAGTTGAATTATCCCAAATATTTATTAGGAAAACAAATCTTCAGTCAACTACCGAGGGAAAAAGAGAAATTAATATGTATATATAGAAATTATGAAATTACTTCAGCTGACCAGATAAATATATCGAAGGCAAGAGAATCTAGTAGATACTTTGGTACTACACTTCCTCTTGGTACTAGCAGAACCACATACACATGCGACAATTTTGATGAACTTACCTATCCAAATTGATATTATCCAAGGGAGTTTTTGAAATATTGTTTGCATTTTCCAAAGCCAACAGATAAGCAATGCCAACCTATTAATGAAACAGCTATTAGAACTCAGAAAGTACACAAGTGATAAATATAGTCAAGTATGACTACGTAGAAATAGCAAATGAATCTTATAATGTAAACAATAAAACATAATGGGAACTTCAATCGCATGCAAAGAAGAACACAGAGATTCATTGGTCTTAAACATTTATAACATGTTAAGCTTACAGCTGCTGATGAGCTAAGCCCGGAACTGTCAAGCCCCTCCACCCCGCAAATGAAGCCAACAATACCCTACAGGATTTGTAATCCAAGAGAAAATGGTTAGACTTCTCATATTATGAAACTGTCTCCTGGAAATAAACCAAAGTTACAAGGTGAAACATTAAGCCAACTTACTGCATTACTTTATTAGGGCTAGAAACAAACTAAATATAGTTTACCTTCTTACTTCTTAGAAATTGAAAAGAAAAAACCAATACTTTACCCAAAAGGCACAGCTATGTTGTCGTACACAATGTAGTTGTAATTGTTACATCACTCAATTACATATCTCTTCATGCAGTTCTTCAAAAAAGCACCATGTTAATGACTTAATTCAAATATACACCATAAAATGCAGATGTAAATACAGCATCGAGATGTCTCTGAGAGTTAAAAACTGGAAAGCATAGATAGCATATATATATATATATATATATATATATATATATATATATATATACATATACATATACAGTATATATATATATATACATATACATATACATATACATATACTGATATTTGTGCATATAGCCTAGCAGAAATTAATCAGGGCAAAGGAACCAATTAATATATTACACCTAAAGATTTGTTATGCTCTGTTCCCGTGATAAATCTGCACTCTTGTTATCAGTGGTCTCCTTAGGTTCATGCTATCGCCATGGCCAAAAGCATATTTACAAGTTCAATCCTTCATGTAATCAATTATATCCAAGATAAGGTCTACAAACATCATATATCTATCATTTAAGTATGGTGAACTGCAACTAAGGAACTCAGAAAGGTATTAACGATGCACAACAAGGGGGTACAAAGGAGAAGTTCAATCTTTCACTTAATCAATTAAATCAAGAAGTACAATTTCAAACAACATGTTTGGGAAGAACAAATTCAGGGAAAATACTAGCAATCATTAACTATCATATTGGGTCTGGAAGTGAATTGCAACTTATAACCTAAGACAGATAAAAGGGACATGCAACATGTCATAAAAGAACAAGTTCTCTAACCTTTTTGAGATCATATCCTTCACTTTGCAATGCATAAAGAGCGCCTCTGGCATAACTTTCCCAGCTTATCTTTTCAGGATTCTGTACTGGGCATTGCAAATCACGAGTGCTACATAATAAGATAATTGAAATGTTACTTAATGTTTCGATATAAAATAAACAAAATTTCACACATAAGTTTTAATGGCATTCTAAAAAACCAGAGTAAATAAGAATAAGTAGTCCTTTTCAAGCATTAACTTCATTGCAACTATGATGACAAGCGAGATCGTGACAAACATTAAGATGGCACCATGGATAGAGGGGGTTAAAGTAAAGATGCCCATGTTTATTAAAGATTCTCTTGATGGATACTTTAGTTTTTCTCATCTGATAGCAGTATCTGCTTGCCTTAAGAGTGCAAAATGGCTGCTTCTTTCATACTTATAATATAGTGTTGTAATGCCTACTAAGAGAAGATTGTAAAGGTGTCTTACCTAAATCTTACAACTCCTTGAAATTGTCTAGACTGCAGTAAAACCTGCAAGAAAGATATTAGCATTAACCTTGGCATTAAAACAATAATGTGAGACAATAAGAAGTTAAGAATCGGCCTTTCATGGTATAAATCTATTCAAATCCTTGAGAATGTTAAGTTTCCAATCAACAAGCAAACAAACAGATTTCGTAGAGAGTGATAAGTTAAATGACATGGTCTGAAACAAACGAACATGACATTGCATTAAAGCATTGGCATAACCATGAATAGGAAGCCCAGTTTACACTAATTCATTATTTCACAGTAATAAGTTATCTAAACTATTATAAATTTATTTCAAGTTCATATTCCAATTTTGACTTTCAATCTTCTACTGACGGACTAGTGCAGCCTGTCGTGCCAAGCAAGTGAAATCAATTCTCATAAGCATGAGATAAAGATCCTCCTACCTCAGCATCATCAGAAGGAACAAACCCCAGCAGCACTCCATAATTAATAGTCATAGCCGTAACAACTCCACCCTGTACAGCAGTAGCAGAAGTGAGGAGGATAACTACATTAGACATTCCGAATTATTTTAAGCAACAAGATCAACAATACTGTATCCTTTATTTTAAAAAATATATATATTATCCTCAACACGAGCCGTGCAAGAACTAATAAACAATTCTCCTTAAATCTTCGACTCGAGGAGAGCCGCAAGCTAACCTGGTGATCAATGTGCGCTCCCAGAGGACAGATTCTGTACGGGCACGCGACCACCCTCACATCCCTCGCCTCCCGCCCGCTCATCTCGGCCACCTTCTTCCTCACCGCACCAATCTAAGACCAGTTCGAAACGAAGCAAACCGAACACCACCGATTAAAGAACCGCCATTGCCGGTGAATCCAAATCGGAAACCCAAGAAATCCCGAAACAATTTGTGGGAAGATCGAAGCCGTTACCTCCTCCTCCGAAGGCCACGAGGAACCCCTCGCGTCACGCGAAGCCACCATTGATGAGCTCTCTTCCGCTCTGTGATCTATCGATCTGAATTCGAGGAGAGAGAGAGACTAAGCGAAGGTAAATGGCAGCTCATTATATAGTTACCTTCGAGAGAGAAACATAACCGTGTGATGGAGTCCAACAACAAAGGGATGCACCGATCGGACGGTTAGGAGGAACTTCCGGAAAATTGGAGACGGATCGGCTGCAAGTGGATAAACACGGAACAGAGACAGCGGGAAAATCGCTGTTTGGTATTATATGAATAATAGGGGAACATCTGGTGGAGTGAATCAGGAGCGGTTGGTGCGAGATCATGCGATTGTTGTTGCCATCCGGTGACGGGCGACGTGTCAACTTCTGATAGGTTATATTTTATTGGTGAAGGTTACTTAGAACTCACGCGCATGTTTTTATTTTTTGCGGTTGGGGGAGGGATCATCTCAATTCTCACATGAATGATTTGGTATGAAATCAAACTCAAACTTTGTTAACTTTTAACTAAATGAGTAAATAATAAGAAAACTATCCTTCAATAAGCCAAAGGAAAAGAGAAATTTAGGACACTCTCCGTGACGACGATGAAGACAACGACCGATGGTAATAATAATAATAATAATAATAATAATAATAATAATAATAATAATAATAATAATAATTCGTCGATATTAATGGGTTGGCCGTGAAGAAAATAAAGTATCGCAAAGCCCCGATATAGAGACCGAAGAAAGAGAGAGATTTATATTGCAAAAGATTGTTGTAATGTACCCTACTCATATGTATGATCATGAAACGTGCAATTTGAGATTTCCAAGTCAAGTGGGTAATTTTTTTTGTTTTGTTTTTAGTACATACCTCACATGAAGAGGGTTCTAAGTGGTTCCATTTGATTCTTTTGTTGCTTGGAGAATTAACTCAACTTAATTGCAAACTATTGGTACTTTGAGGCCCAGATAATTGCATCTTTGACTCCAACCACATGCAGTCAAGATGAACCCTGAGAGACACTCAAAACTTTGGATTAAAATACAAATGGTATTCCCTGAGGCATGTGCATTTCCTCGGATCCAAATAAAAACAAAGATAATATCCCGAAAACTAGCATTTGGGGAAGATAAAAACAGGGGGGGAGTGTAGGCTTTTGACTGACATCAACTAAAATAACTGTCAGGTTTAGCAGCCACAAAGTCCAAAGCTATGACAATGTTTCAGAAAGTTAGAAGTGATTTGAAGAGCATCCAATGATCAGCATATACTGCATCAATATAAATAACTCTTACCATTTTCACAGAAATAAAAGCACAAGAAGTACTTCACATGATCTTATATACTACTTGCATGTACTAATATTATTAGTTCCTGGTAGAGATTAAGATAGTCTATCACAAATCTCACCTGCAACTCATTGTTAAGTCCATATGTCTTCTTGTTCAATGCATCACTTGGAGGTCTAAATCTATGTCTGCAGTAATTGTACTTCAGCACACTAATAAATTTAGCTCCTCTGATTAAGATGCAAACATATTCAGATCTACAAGGACAGTGTGCTGAAACAAACATGTGATCAGAACTTTTTTTATAAAAAATAAAACAGTTCTGATCTAAGATTTAATTTCAAGTTATCAGAAGAAACCAAATATATTGAGTTCACTGATACAACAAACCAAATGATCAACTTTAACAATTATATTGCTTCTACTTATAGTATTGCACCATGATGGATGTATTTAAATTTGCAAGATGACGAAACTACCGATACTCAGATCTGAACATTATATGGAAATAAAGTTTTTAAGTCAAAGTTGCTCAACCACCAAATGATTAGGATAGCATAGTGGGCATTAGAGTCATTATAGTTAAGATAATAAATGTACAAATGACTCATAATTAAGAGACTTTCACATGCAGATCTGCTGCTCTATTACCTGCCATGTTCTCCTAAGCAGATAAATCCAATAAACTATATCTTAAAGAGTAATTGGATCATATACCAGAACTTGTAACATACTTGTACAAAATATTATTCATGAATCACATGGTAGGAGAGTGAATAAAGAGTTAGCATTCAAAGATGAGAGATAGGTTCAAATTTCAATAAATTGACCAAAGGACTTGTAGTACAACCTCCAATATGTGAATAAGTCCAGAAGTTAGCTTTCTCCTAAAAGCCACAGAATCCAAGGGAGGCTAATTTATTAAATAATGATCCTACCCAATTCAAATTATGTATGAAAATATGGGATTTTTTCATAGAATTACTTTACTCTTATGGGGAAGAAGATTTGTCCTTCTTGGTACATTTGCAAATGGGGCCTCTTTCATCTTCAAAAAAAAAAGATTCAAAAAATTGTTAAGAAACAACTGATCAGTTAGATTCCTGAAACAGTTAAGTAGAAACCCAAGTAAAAAAGAGTACAAAAAATAATATAATAACAACTATGAACAGTGTGATTAAATTAAAAAAGTCATACCAACTTGTTTAAATTGCCATCTAAAGCCACCACAACCACAAGCACCTCCACAAGTTCATAGTTCCCTTTCTCCCTAACCAAGCAAGAGATCCATGGACTCCAAGAAGCCCAACAAGATCACTGAGATAGTCAGGCTTCAGCAGATGCTGAAGAAGTGGAAGAAGCTCTCTGTTACACCCAAGACTAGCAGCAGCACTAACAGTAGCAGCAGCAGCAGCAGCAAAGGCATGAAGTTCCTCAAAAGAACTCTTTCATTCACCGACACCTCTGCTGCAGCGCTCTCCGGCGATGTCCCAAAAGGATACCTCGCCGTCTGCGTCGGGGAGGAGATGCAGAGGTTTGTCATCCCCACAGAGTACTTGGGTCACAGAGCTTTTCAAGCTCTACTCAGAGAAGCAGAGGAGGAGTTTGGATTTCAACAAGAAGGCGTTTTGAGGATTCCTTGTGAGGTCTCTGTGTTTGAGAGCATACTGAAGGTGGTGGAGAAGGGGAAGGATGGGTTCTGCTACTGTTCCTCTGAGGCTGAGCTTGCTCAGTCTCACCACCCACCAAAGCCAATGTGCAGATGAGAAGTAGTAGTTGATGGAGAGGGATGATCTTTGTTTGTATCTCCCCCCTGATCTTTGTTTGAGATCTTTCAGTTTGGTTTCTTCTTTTTCAAGAGAGACGGCAATGCAGGTTTTGTTTGTTTCTAATGTTATATGAATTTCTAGAGGAATTTCTCTCTCTCTCTCTTTTTTCCTTCTATTTCTTCAAATATTTTGGGAAAGTTTTGATCAATGATACTAAGAACTTGTTTCTGATCAGTGCTTGAGAAGGAAAATTTATGGACAGTGTTATTTATTCATGGAGGTAATCAACTTCATAGTAATATCATTTCTTTGGTTATGTATTAATAATAATAAAACTTATATTTTTTATATTCTAAAATTAACATTCGTTCTCATTTTTGAACTGAGATATTAACTTAAAGAATGAATTTGACTTAAATAGATAGAAGTTCTATTTTCTTTTTTAATAACAGATTAAAAGGAGATATCTAAGTTTATCCGGAAGTTTTTATCTCCTCCTTGCCAACTTCTTAATCATATCGTCACTTTTGGTCAATAGAAAAGGATTCAAACTTTATAACAATGAAGCATTCACTAGCCTAATAAGTTGGAGACCCAGTTAAATATTCATAGTCAATATAGTTGCCATGTGATGCAAAAAAAAAAAAAAAAAAAAAAAAATCCTACGGACATTTAACTAATTTTCAAATCCAACATGAGATCCAGTCCAATCACACCCCTCCGACCAATAAGATTGGACGATTCGGATTCAATTGGAGAGCATCTCTCGGATTCTTCTTATCAAGAAGAAGGAAAAAACTAAGAACAAAACTTTGACGAGTGGCTCTAAGAGATAGGCTCTTGAGACTTGGCCGTAAGTCTAGCGTCAGGGACTTGTCGTTCTATCCGTTTGACTTTTTTCAGCTCCTGACCGTTGACATCCATCCACAAAGAGCTTGGGCTTTCTCAGAATTTGAAAAAGAGGATTGGAACTTTTGGAGTTGTAAGATCTCTTGGAGATGGCAAAGATTCTTGGAGTCAACACGAAGAGGAAAGAGCTAGAAGTGGCGCATGACCTCTCTCACCTCTCTCAACAAAAAAAGATCAAAGGAGTGGTACTTCTTATCGCTCCAACAATTCTTCCATAGATTTAACTTTTTTTCTGCTTCCTTTGATGGTTTCTCTCACAAGGATGCTGGGTTGACATTGCTGATGGGAGGAGAAGGAGAAGAAGAAGAAGAAGAAGAAGAAGAAGAAGAAGAAGATCCATCGCTTGTCTTTCTTTCTCAGCAGCAAGAAGTCGAGGCGGTGACGGCCAAGACATTGCCTCATGATGTAAAGAGTATGCTCATCCAGTGCACTCTAAATGGTTACTTCTCATGTATTAACTTATACACAATTAAGACCTTTGCAATCTCTAAGACTCAAATCCTTGAACTTATATGTATGCTGCTAGGAAATTATGATCCCGTAGTCGCAGAGGAAGTGATGATGGATGAAGCCCCCTGGTTGCAATACCAGGGCCTTGACAGTACCCAAAAGATCGAAGAAAGCCAATCTCTAGATGAGACGATGGTCATGGAGGTAGAAGAAGAAAAAGAAGAAGAAATGGAAGTTGAAGAGCAGAGAAACCAATGGCAAGAACCTGCTCTCATTTGGTCAGGTGATGAAGAAGAAAAAATTTCCGCTCATTTCCCTGTCATTTTGAGCAAAATATTGAAACATTTCTCTTACTCTTATATTTCACTATTTGTATGATGTACAGGATTTTTCTAAGGATCAGTTTGCTGGGTGAGAAGCCACTCTTGTATAATTCCAGGTTTTGGAAGCATATTCCTCCATCACCAGCTTTGAAACTAATCTCTCCTTCCCTCACTTGTATATTTAATATGCCCTTCATGATCCTGTTCTCAGATATATTAATGCTGTGAATACATTTGTTAAAATCAGACTGCTGAGTTTGAGAATATTAATACCCTTTTGTACACAGGTAGTATTCCATGTCAAATTAAAGATGGAACAGAAAAATTGTAATTCTGATTGGAAATGCTTAAACTATCTTTTTCTGATGACAATATCTGTCTAAGATATCAAATTACTGTAGAAATGCTTAATATTTGTTACAAAATAAAAATACATCGGCTAGTGTCTTCATAGATTTCAGGGTTTAACAATTGTCATTCTATATTAATTGGTACAAATATAAATTATCTCAAGATTAGAAGAGAAATTTGAATTATCTACTGACATTGAGATTCACAATTAGTAACAAAATTCACCAAGAAGACTTGTAGAAAAAATAGAAAACAAATAGGCGCCTTTTTCTCCAAAGTCGCCTCACACCATGAAATACCTTCAACTAACCGCTGCAAATAGGCTCTAAACTTCCTATATGGAACAGATTTATCTTCTCTGAGAAAGGGTAAGCGTCTTGATGAGTATACTTTCATCAGACAAACGTGCATGCTTAATCACTGATCTCCTTTTAGCGTGTGAATCATGGCTATAGAAGTTGTCAGGACATTGAAAGTTGAATTCCTCCAGAATCAATCTCCTACGACAAACTTCTTCTCTGTGTAATATCTGTCTTCACTTTTTTTCTTTTTCAAGTTTCTACTCTGTTTGAATTAAAGTTAGGTTGTAAGTAAAACAAAGAAAAAGTAATTTGAGCAGAAACCGAGGCAATGTGAGTGATTGTTTAAGATCAGAGTCATTTCAAATGTAGAAGTGATTGTTGTACAGAATATGGTGGCAGATATGCAAGAGTGATACAGTACCTTGTAAGCTTCATAATTATCGATGATTCTCCTCGCTACTGACATTGAAGTGATATCTCTTGGGCTCGTGATCGTTTGGAAAATTCCCATGCTCTTGGGAGTGGCATAAGGGTCAGTGTCACACTGATAAATAGGTCATTCTTTTTTTAGTAGAAGTTCAGAGAAAAGAAAAAGCAATTGCTGGAGAAAAATCAAAATCTAAACCCTTTCTTTGACTGAGAAAAAAAGACTTACTTTACATGTGCTCTCATCCACTGTCCCATGAACAACCAATGATATGTTGAATGTAGTGATCTGCGCATTTTGTAACGAATGAGAAAAGAAAAATAGCAACACTGGGTTATATTCTATCTCTTGCCATGAAAAGAATAAAATACTGGAATCTAAGGATTATGCAAAACACTGGAACTGGACATAATGAAAGAAACTATCCTCATCTTCTCTCATGCTTTCCTATAGAGAGGAAATATTTGGGTGTGTTTTATCCGGTATGAGTCGGCTAGTTTCACAAATATAAGAAGATGAAGCTGATTTAGGGTTTTTGGATAGACTAGGTGATGAGATAGTTAAGGTGCAACATTTCGATTGTTCTTCGATGTAAAGTAAGAGATTTAATATGCAGCAGCTAAGATGACAGTTTGGCATACCATATCTTTTGAAACTTTCCAAGGTGCACCAATTATGACTTCATCAACATAACGGCAAGCAAGAACACTAAGACTACGCTCATGGAGGTGCATGATAGGATGACAGCCTCTCCTCTCACTGCATAAGATATTTGGGCGAAAGATATAATTAACACATATTCTCACAAAAAGCAGGTAGAAGCAGAATTCTATCAATAATATTATTGTCAGAGAACATTATGACAAATTTTGGATAATATATTTTATCTTCTTTAAATATATATGATAATATATGCTGTCTAAAGATAATCCTTTCTAAGTACCTCACAGTTTGGTCATTGTGAACTCCTACAAGTAGAAAGTCACCAAGTTGCCTAGCATTTCTGAGTATCTGTACATGAAAATAAGAGTCAAGCTTCTGTCAAACAGATGGAGTAAGAAAAGAAAACAAAGAAAAGAAATATATTTAACAAAAAGGGCTAAGTGCTGGAAAGGAATAAGTAGAGTGGCAAAGCAAATGGAATAACATGTCCAAGTGAGATGGTTAAATGATAATTT
This sequence comes from Typha latifolia, assembly GCF_019914945.1. Classification (NCBI taxonomy): domain Eukaryota; kingdom Viridiplantae; phylum Streptophyta; class Magnoliopsida; order Poales; family Typhaceae; genus Typha; species Typha latifolia. Next base: position 1,354,434 of record NC_133094.1, read on the forward strand.
CTGAATGGAACATGGTGGATCTCTGCAATTATAGAGTTAGTAGATGGGTTGTATACTTGCATGCATAAATGCTTCTGCAACTACTATCAGTTAGCTGTCCAGTGTGAAGGTGGAGAAATGCAAAGCACTAATTTGTGCATTCTCAAGAGATTGCAGGAGGTATATAGTAAAGGACGGAATAGTAAAACCCCTTATGTCAGGAGAAAAAGGACGTAGCTATTTATGATTAACCGAGCTCATCCGAAATCAATCAAATTTCAAAGATTTATCATCACTATCTTCTTATCAGCTATAGGGTCTTTCTAGTTACTTGAACATGAATGATCAAATTTCGAAGTTCATGGAAGTATACCTCGACATGGCCAGCATGGAAAAGGTCAAAAGCTCCATCTATGTACACAATACGAGCACCTGGTAGAGGTCCCTGCACACAATGTATTACATTGTAGATTGATTCAGATGATCATTACAATAAAGTTCATGGCAAGATCATTAAAATATCAGGTGCTCAAATTGGTGTAGTGTCTACCTAGCCCAACATCAATAATTTAACTAATTCTGTTTGGGGCTTAAGCGGATGTAAGCAGTTCTTTCAAATTTTAATTATCACTTTCCCTGTTTTGCAGAGAAATGCTTAAACCATACTTTTGGTTGTTGTGAAAGCTTATACATGTATAAAAACATACTATTAAAACAACTTTTATGCAAGCTTAATGCATGTCAAAACTTCTAACTCACTTCAGATGATCATATAATTATACTGGTCAAAACAATCAGAAGTGCAGAAGAAAGTATTTTTCTGAGGAGAACTTCAAGGATCTTACCTTTCCGTTTGAGAATTGCACAATCCGGCGAGATGTGGGAAGAAAATGAGATAATTGAGTTTTAACAGAATTGCAGGTTTCAGCTTGAATCTTCTCATCAGAAAGCCCTTGTTTGATGTCAGAAGAATTGCTGTTGGTCTTATCAGCACTTAGATTCCTCAATGAAGATAGTATTCTACCTATGTATAAGGAATTGCAGTAAGGTTTAATGAGAAAACAAATCTTTTTGACACACTGAAAATTAAGATATTAATTAGTAGAAATAGAAAATGTTGTGAAATGGTAGTTTATTTCATTGAACATCAATTGAAGTTAATTGGAACTTATTATCTACTGCAAAGTAGTAGAAGAAGCTTTTTATAAGAAAGAAAAGTGTACTGCATCATATAGAAAACAATAATGATAATAGAAATATTATCATTTTTAAACATAAGAGGGTTATACCATCCTACCAACTATATCAGTGCTTGAAACACCTTCTGTGCGCTTGATTTGCTTATAACGTCCTGCCTTTTTTGCCAACGCATAAGCATCTGCCCCATCTGGTAGTAGGCAAGGATCATCTCCATGAATAATATAGTCGATCCTATACTTATTAAAAAGAGTATACATAAATTCTTCAGTAATTTCATAAGGAGCATTTGTGATGACTTCATCCACCCACTTTAGCCCACTGACAAGGATCAACCTAGCAAAAGATTGTCATTTGATTTAGAGTACTAGAACGAGCAAACCCTAAAAGGTAAGAGAGAAAACGAGTTACTTCTTTACTATCTAAATTAGGAAGTCAGTCAATCTAAGGGGATCACATTGTTGGTGTACCTCTCCTCCATGGATAAAACAGGAGGACCCTTATTCGCCACGATCTCCTCATCGCTAACAACTCCCACCACCAACTCATCTCCCAATGATTTGGCCTGTCGCAAAGCATTTGCATGGCCATAATGCATAAGATCAAAGCAACCATCCATGTATACTCTCACCGGTCTCTTCCTGCTTCTGTTCTTGTAAAAGAGCCCCATATGTGGCCAAAAGTAAGGGAAGAAGGGAGCGCCGATTCCTCCAAAATAGCCTGTCGACAAGAAAAGTATGGCAGCAGTGATCATGATTCCTCCAAGCCCAAACAATTGGGGATAGTATACGCCATCCCAGATCCAGTGATTGCTTTCAAACTCCATCGAACCCATTCTTTATATGCGGGGACCAAGCCCCAAAACTTGCTTCTGCACAAAACCGATTTAAGATTTCAAATGACTGAATCAAACGCTCTAGATTTCCATAAAAGTTTCCAGTTGTCAAAAAGCTACATTATGCCGGTTCATGATTTAAAAAAAAAAGCATCCATGAGCTCAAATAGAAATTGCCCAACAGTTGCTCAGAACGGCGAGACACAAGACGAGGCGAAAAGAGATCTGATCCTCCAATAAAAAGATCCAATCTTTCTAGACAAACAAGCAGGTAGAACCAATAAAGTATGCGTTTTGGTATCATATCCGTATCTGAATACCGCATTCGAGAACTCCATCCAACCTCAAATCCAATCTAGAAAACTATCAAACGGTAAAAAGAACGCAAAATAAGACATGGGTATTGTAGACGAACCGGTACTATATCGAGATCTCAGATCAAAATCTCTCCTTGGTCTTCGTTTAAGCGGAGATCTTTGCTTTCCTCCTCCTTCTCCCCTTTCTTTATTTCGGAGCTTCACAAACGGAGGCGTGGGATGACCTCCACCACCTCGTTCTCCACTCTTGGCTTTCTGGCACAATTAAGAACGTGATCCCTGGGGGCCACGTCCCACGTGAGTGGACCAACCGAGAAGTCCACGTCAGCTCGTGGACTACGTCGTATCCGTTGATTTGGTGTCGGACGGCGGTGATTGGGTGGCCGAGCTGTATGGAATCGGTTCAGCTGTCTCTTTCTAATTCGAGAGGAGAGCGGGCCTTTGTTGGTGTTCGGGATTCTAGAATCACATCGCTCACACGTTGCTGGTAAATATGGGATAGCGTGCCCAATAACTATCCTACTTATCGGCTATTTCTCGGATAAATGACCTGTATCTTGTTCGTTTGTTGCTACTTTTATCCGCGGTTGTGAATAAGAATAAGGGGTGGGATAGCAAAGCATCTAAACGTGTATAACGTCTCCGTCGATCCACTATTCACCGATATCTTTTCCTGCAACCAACCAAACTTAGCTGTACAGTAGTACTACGCAGAAGATGATGTGGTAAGAGATTTTTTTTCTTTTTAAGAAGACGAATAAAGTTTATAAATTAACCATGCGATTACAAAAATCTCCGCTAAATGGGAGAACAAAATTTACACAAAAGTGTAGGAATCTATCAAAGCTCCCACCCTTGTTAGCAAGTCAATTAGTAGCTTGATTGACTTGTCCATATATATACAAGTAATTTTATAATTATTAAAATTACTAGTTAAATAATTTTGATATTATCTATAACGAGTCAATGGATCGATGGTGCCTCTCAAAAATTGATGAGGAGGATAGAATTATTTTCGAACCTTATGTTGGTGAAGTCTTTCCGATGAATACACAATAGTGCCTCCCATTTTGCTCCAATTTCAATAATAATTGTCGACTTATAAGGCCCACATCTATAATCTGTAAAAATAGGATTACAATTAGCTTGTCAAATTATGCAACTATCCCCGTCCACTTCTTTTCAATCAAAAAATAAGTCATTGTTGTTAACTATTAACCAACCTTATAGGGATGGTCCCTATCGAACAGGAATTGTGGTAGAGGCCGATTTCATATGTCCAATAAATAACTGATCATGATATTAATTGATTAAGGATATAATACAAACGCAAACTTTTTCAAGCTCTCTCTAATTGTTCAAATGAGCTCTATTTATGTATTTTCATATATGCCAAAATAATACCAACATTATAACCCTAGGCTATTTCACATTCCGGCAATCCGTCACGCTAATTGATATTGAACATCTATTCTCAATATTTATATTAATCACCAGATGATTTTTCACAAAATCTTAACAGAGTGGTAGCCACTATGCATTGAAAGAATAAATAGTCAATAATCTATAATTTAGTCCATCTCTCCTATCTATGAGTTTAGTAGTCAACTATGAGACTAGTGAAGTGATACCTAGATTTAGAGGAAGCATAACTCGAGGGTTGTAACCTCTAGATCCAGTAATCATCAAGATCACGTAACAAAATATTAATACTCAGAATAAATTAAGACAGCTCGTAGCTAAAACATATGTGACATGCTTATATTTTTCAGTGGCCTTTGATAAGAGGATTAGAGACATTATAAACAAAGTCCCTAATACCTGTAGTCCAAGGGAATATGCTCAATCTTAGGTCTTTTAAATAACAGTAAATTTGCTATTGCAAATCATCTTATCTTAATAAGACCGCCACTAAGACTTCCCATTGCTGTCGAAAAATATTAATTACGCTTACAGACTACTAAACTCATGTATATTTTATAGATTTTTTTTATTTATCTTTATACAAATGTTTATCCCTCAGTGAAAAGTTAGAAATCTATCACAATGTTTCTGGAAAACATCAAAGAACCATCTTTAGAGTATTTAAAATTAATCATGTGAATGTCAAGTGATATTTCTTTTCAATAAAAGCACAAATTAAAGAAGCATTGCGAAGGTTTTACTTAATTAAAATAACTAATATGTCATAGAAGATAAATGAAAGGGTTTATGTGAAAATGGGTACTAGTTTATAAATTTAAGTGTAATTATCCTAAAACAAATAAGTTATCACCAACAACCGCAACTTGTGCGATTAATAACTCATGCAGGGTGTTATTTGAAAAATAAAACTGGGCCGGGCATTTTAGCCCGATCCGACCCGATAAGATACATTTTGACTGCAATGTGGGTAGTTTATTTGGAAGTTTTCACTAACCTAGTAGGGTTGCTTCCTTCTCCGATGACGATACTGGCGGCGCCGCCGCCGCCGTGTTCTCCACCACCGTCGGACTACCACTCCCCTACTCCTCCTTCCTTGTCTCCACTCACTCTCTCTTCCAGGGAAAGAAAGAAAAACCCCCTCGAGTGGGTTCCTCTCCCGAAGCACCCCGTCTTCGCCAACCGAAGTCCGAACCTTAACCTTAGCCCTAAAGCTCTTCCTTCTTCTCCTTCTGGTTTCCGGAGCCAAATCGGCGGTGGAGGAGATGGCTGTAGCAACTTGGCGGCGTGGGACCCCTCCGCGTCCCGCTTCTACCTGTGGGACCCGAACTCCCGCTGCGTCCACCGTCTGTCCCTTCGGTTTCGTGACCTCGGCGCCGACTCTTCCTCTTCTTCGCCGGATGACGTCGTCGTCGAGGCCGCCGTCCCCTCCGAGGTCGGTCGATTACTACCCTTTTAGAAAAGAAATATATTTTCTTTTCCCATTCCTTCCTTTATT